>NC_081431.1:34788080-36110580 GCF_949786415.1 Peromyscus eremicus | reverse complement strand
CGTTAGGAAGGTGGAGAACCACTGTCTTACATCATGATGCCCTACACATGGGCCACAATTGCCATTTTATAGGACCATTGTGAAGTATTTTATATTATCAAGCAAACAGCAGTGTGTGTCAGATGCTATATAGGCTACTTTGAATTTATGGCTATTGCTTTTTCCTAATGGCTACTAAGTTGTAGTTATAAATACTAACTCTGTAGTAAATGAAACTTGTAGCTATTTTCTTCAGCCTAAGGAAGCTGTGAAAACCTGGGAGTCACCTTGGAGAATCTCTTTTTACTTTTTCTTGAGGCTCCCCTATGAAGGTGAGCATTATCTCCAGAGCTTGCCTCTGGGGATGCCACCATCAGAAGGTCAAATAAATTACTACATGGCTTATAAGCACCTGAAGCCAAGACTTGAGCTCAAGGCTGGGAGGCTCTGAAACCCATCCCCCGTGTGCTGCTCTCCTGCAGACTTAAGGGAGATCAGGTCTTAAGACTGTCAGAGCTAAAACAGGCTTCCCACTAATCCAGCTGGTCACGCAGCTGATTAATGCTGAATTATCTGGGATCAGGTCCCCTGATGCCTGCTTGTGCATTTATTTCCTCTTCAATGAACTTTTTCTTCCCAGCTTTGGACAACCACTCATAATGGCTTCTACAGCTTTCACAGTCAGACGCAGAAGGAAGGTATTTTATTACCTGAAGTGCAGAAAAATGAGGGACATTGGGGAAGAGTAGCAAAACTAATTCTAGGGGGCAGGCATTAGTTTACAGGGAGAGATGAAAAGAACAAACACAGGGTATACAATTTGGTGAGCATACTTACATGAGATATGTCCATGCTCTAGTAACATCCACATGATAACAATGTCATGAGACAGGGCAGAAAAATTATTGAAGTAGATATAAGATGATGTGGGAAGTATGGATGCCATACACATCTCTGCATTGCCTGAATGATGGACAAGGTCCTGTGTAACATACCTAGGGATGAGGAATAGGAATAGCCGATCTCTGGGCATTTACCTAAGTCATTCCTGTAGGCAGCTTTTATAGTTCTTTAACCCCCCGGTTCTTCATCGTCTTCTTTCCTCTCTTCTGTATTTATTATGACCACTCTAACCTCTCCTTTCTATTTTTTCCCCTCTGTAATTTTTTTTGCTGCCACCACCTCCTCACACTCACGCTTGGCTTCCCTTATCCCTCTGATTGTTCTTCCCCATCTTCCTCTTCCTCAGGGTCCTTCTTGGTACCTGGTATACTGCATGCTGCTGTTCTTCCTCTCCTCCCTCCAAAAGAGAAGATGAAATTTGCTGCTCTGACAAAGAGAACAAAAGCTGAAAGTCCCTGCCAAAGTTACAAGGACAGCATTTTCTCTTTTTAGGGGATTTTAATTTTAAAATGAAAAAAAAAAATCCAACCTCCTCCTCCTCCTCCTCCTCCTCCTCCTCCTCCTCCTCCTCCTCCTCCTCTTCCTCCTCCCCCCCAACCCCTGCTGCGCTTGCACTGCTGTGAGCCTCAGGGGAAGGCTGGGAGCATCCACGGAGGGACAGCCAGATAAAAAGCTGCTCCTTGGTTCAGATCATTTCTGCACTCATGTTCCCTCCCATCTTCGGCTCCTTTTGACTGTGTTTGTCGGAGATCCAGGCAGAAAATGGTAGCATTAGCATTTTTAATAAAGGAAACTGGAGGAAAGGGAGGCAGCTCTAGAGAGCTGAAGGAGGGAAGGAAGCCCAAATCCACTGACAGTCAACACTCCCTTTTAGAGCCAGAGAGAGCTCAAGGTGGGGGCAGGGGGAGGCAAGCAAGAGAAGCAGGAGTTTACAAAAAGTATTCAGGCTGATATAATTGGAGCTTTGAGCACAGGCAGAAACAGTTGGGAGGTGGGAAATTGCTGTGCTGGATTGAGTTTGGCTCAACTTGATACTGAGGCCCAGCATTGTGAAATGTTTTCTAATTTAGCCCATTTTCTCTGTCTTCCTGGAATGAGCCATTATTCGTCCATTACTGACAAAAATCATGGTCCAGGCTAACCCCTTCCTTTCTTTTCTCCTCTTCCTCTTCTCTGTGCTCTCCATAGGAAAGCAGAAGAAATACACTGGAGGCAGGGGGCCACGTGTGCCCTTCATTTAAAAAGAGAAAGTGACCCTGGGAGACCTGGTGTGACTGGCATTCTCTTCCCCTTCCACTTTCCAGAGGATGCGAATGCAAAACTTTAATGGAGTTGCTAGGTTTGCGTTTTGTGTGTTTGGCCATTGTACCTCTGCAGGATGAAGCTTAATTGGCTCTTTCCCTACCACCGAAAGAGACGGAAAAATATCGTCAAGTGGAGGTTACTGTTCTTCAAAGAAAGTGGCAGTGATTAGATCTAATGCCTTTGACAGCTGGATAAAAAGTTGCTAAATAAGAATAAATTGAATGTCTAAGCCTAGAGTCATTCAGAAAGTAACACAAACCATAAACACCAAAATGAACCATCTTGTCACACACAGTATTCTTCTTCC
Organism: Peromyscus eremicus; assembly: GCF_949786415.1. Lineage (NCBI taxonomy): Eukaryota > Metazoa > Chordata > Mammalia > Rodentia > Cricetidae > Peromyscus > Peromyscus eremicus. The sequence goes on along the minus strand of NC_081431.1, from coordinate 36,108,086 downwards.
ATCACACTTAATAACCCTATGTGAGTCAAAATAGCGGCAAATGTATTTCACTTCCTTAAACTCAGCTCTGTAAAAGATCAGGATAAGTCAAACCTGGATGAATGGTGAATACTCTTTTTTTTTTTCCCCATTTGACCTGGGTTTCAGCCTATTAAATACTTAAGACCTCTTCCCTGGTGCAGTGTCAACTGGGTAATTGCAGACATCTCACACATTTAGACTTGATGCTAATCCCATTGTGCAATGCCTGCAGCTTTAAGGAGAGAGTGGCTGTCACAGCCAGTGTTCCTTACACGTGGAACTGATCATTTTAGCCTCATTTGAACAGACAATAGAACGTGCAGGTTCGTATAAATACTTAGCTCCATTGGGCCTATGCCTCCTAATACTGAATTTTGATGTCTTTTATCAGAGAGCTACTCCTCCGCCTGCCCTTGTTTTTGCAGTGATGACCTGGTACGGGTACTGGACACATAAATGCTTAAAAAAAATTAAATGCAACTTAAAAAAAAGTAAGATGCTTAAATCAAAATACCCTTTTTGAAAATAAGGAGCAACAAATAGCTCTTAAGGTTCCATCAAGAAATACCACCTCTGAGTATAGGATCCAAAAGTAGAATTAATATCAGTTGGGTACTTTGAAACACATTTCAGTTTGGATAGGGTGTGGGTTTAGACCCAGAGCCAAGTTTCTTTGAAGGAGTGAGAAATTCATTTGGAAGTTTCTTTGTTACTATATCTAGGGCTACAGATGTATCCCCCCCCCACGTCCCCTGCATTTTTATTAATTTGCATATATACCTTGACCTCCTTCCATTCTCACAGTAATACAAGTCTACACATTTGAGGATCAGAGAAGTACCTGTTTTCAGTGAGATTCTCTACATTTCCTTTCTCCTCCTGGAGGCTTTGCAGGGTCACTGCTTTACTTCCATTATGAGACTACATCATTTCCCCCATGCTCTCCTCCATCCCAGAGTCTTGACTCCAGTCCATATGCTTGTTTCCAAAGTGTGATCTGCAACCATCTTCTCTCTTCTTGTTTTCATGCCACCATCTCTAACTGCCTCTGGATATCTGTTCATGGCTTTGCTATACGCATCTAAAATTAACCCTGTCCAGAATGGAACATGAAGCCTACTCCCACATGGGTATCTGCTCTAACTCTCAGATGGGAAATTTGGGGACAAGTCTCCATATTACCCTACCCACCTTCTCAATCAAATACCTACTATTAATCACCAGATCCAAGTCATTCATACTGGAAATGTCTCTGGAGGCTAGTTGCTTCTTTTCTTTGCAAAGCTGGTGCCCCCCTCCCTGCCCCAAGAGAATATTCCAATGTCTTCAGACACTAGTAAAGTCTTTCTAACTACCCTTATGGTCATTGCACACACCTCTGAAAGAGAGGACAGAGAAGGAAGCAAGGGGATCCCATCTGGGAGGTGTAGATGGTTATGGCAGGGCAGAGTACTGTGCGGAGCTGTGGAATATACTTGGCTTCTTTAGAGAAGGTGCTATGATCGTGCTGTGGGTTCTCACAGGAAAGAGGGCAAGGAGAGGAAAAGGAAAAGGTCTTGGGTTGTACCAAATGGGAAATGGGAAGCTGTAAAGAGCAGCGTGTGAGGTAGGTGATGACAGGACAGTAGGAATGGCATTAGATGGATATCTGCTGAATACTGGCCTCAGGCCCAATCTGACCTCCCATCTGTTTTTATAAAGTTTTACTGTTAACACACTGATACCCACTCATTTAGGTATTATCTGTAGGCTGCTTCCTTGCTACAGTGTCAAAGTCATATAGCTACAATACACATTACAGGACCTACAAAGCTAAATGCATTTATTGTAGAACTTTTAACAGAAAAAGCTTGACACCCCCCTGTATCACATGAGAATCTCTAAATCTCAGAACTATTGCCATCTGTTGTGGGGCTCTCTTGTCTTTAGTAGGATGTATTCTAATGCTCTGACATTCATCCACTATATATATGTAGCAACCAACATTCAAGCTGTGATAGTCAAAAGTGTCTACGGGCTTCCCAAGTCAGGAAAAGCCTAATATTACCCCTTGTATGATGGCAGGCACACACACACACACACACACACACACACACACACACACACACACACTGTGGACTTCCACATTGATAGAAATCTGTTGCTACAGGGGATGGCAGGCATCATGGTAACAGCAAACATGTCCATGGTGCTGCCTATGTGCCTGCCACTGGGGGTCATATTTCATGCTTTAATGTCTTCAATTTTGTCTGCAGTCCTATGAGGTAGACACTGTCCCATCATCCCTCCACAATAAAGTTAAGATGTAAGATTTCTCTCAAGATCAGCTAGCCAATGTGTCAAATCTATGTGCTGAACTCAGTCTGGCTTTCTACCTAACATATGTGCCCATGAAACTCTTCTGAGTGACAAGAAAAGGGATTTGATGTGCTTTTGATGGCACAGTGGGTATGAAGCTGTGGAAAATAAGACACTGTGGGCTAACCACTTCTCCCCATTTCAGAACCATTTTTGTTTTACTCTAACCACAGAGAGTGAGAGAATCTCTCTCTCTCTCTCTCTCTCTCTCTCTCTCTCTCTCTCTCTCTCTCTCTCTCTCTCTCTTTTTGTTGTTGTTTTTCGAGACAGGGTTTCTCTGTGTAGCTTTGCGCCTTTTCCTGGAACTCACTTGGTAGCCCAGGCTGGCCTCGAACTCACAGAGATCCGCCTGGCTCTGCCTCCCGAGTGCTGGGATTAAAGGCGTGCGCCACCACCGCAATCTCTTTAGGTGCTACTTATTAACCCCTTCATCCCTGTCCTCTATCTGTCAGACATATTATAGCTTGGGTTGCCAAGATGGCTGCTTGTCTCTGTGCTAATGTTGTTTATTGATTTACCAAAATTTAAAAGTAGTGACTTCTAATGCCTCTCTCTACCATGAAGTGATTAGAACTCTTCCCTGGCATGGAGCCAACTTAATTTTCTATCTGGACTTAACATCACTTCTGGCATCTTCCTGGTTAGTTTGTGCCCAGGAAGTGCACATGTTGTGAAGAGAATTAAGTGCAAGATGAATCTGGAAAATATCCATAAAGGGAAACACTCCTTTAATGGGAATCAACTTCAGGGGCAGCCCTGCCAGGGCTCAGCCACCATCTCAACAGACCTGTTATTCAGCATCCTCTGTTCACAGCCTTCTGAACTTATCAGGTTTTTCATGTGAACAGCAGGGGTGGTTGGTCGCCTCTGTAGCAAGAAAATGACCCATTTCTCCCATTCAGAAAAAAACCTGGACGGGGGAGAGTGTAACAACAAAATAGCAAGGACTAGAGGTTGTGGTTTGAAAGTCAATTTACCCATTTAGTAGAAAGCAAGGATCTAGTAGAGTGAGTGGGGCCAGAAAGACAGACTAGAATCTTAACCCATGCCCAGGTAGAAGGTTTTCAGCACTGGACACAGGAAGCAGGTGTGGCTGAGGGACTGAAGACTGCACCCCGTTGTGGAATATTATTCAGCTACGCAAAGATGTGTTACATTGGTTTATGCTGCAGAATATTACTTTAACTGTGTAAAGGTGTGTTACTTTTGTTTATGCTGCATTTGTTTAATTACATAAGGATGTGTGTTTAATTATGTAGAGATGTGTTGTATTTGTTTCACCGTGCCTGCCTAAGGCACCTGATTATTCTAATAAAAAGCTGAATGGCCAATAGCTAGACAGGAGAGGGATAGGTGGGGCTGGCAGGCAGAGAGAATAAATAAGAGGAGGGATCTAGACTCTAAAGAAGAACAAGAGAGAAGAAGAAGGAGAGAATGAGGGAGAAAGAAAAAGAGATGGTTGGGGCTAGCCAGGCAGCCACTAGAAACACACTGGAGGGAGCAGAAAAGTAAGATATCTATATAAAGAAAGAAGGTAAAAAGCCCTGAGGCAGAGGAACAGGTTAATTTGAATTAAAAGAGCTAGCCAGAAAACAACCTAAGCTAGGCTGACTATTCACAACTAATAAGAAGTATCCGTGTCATGATTTGGGAGTTGGTTGATGGCCCCAAAGAAAAACCTGGTAGAACTCACTTGTTGCTTTGGCTAAAGCACCAAGGCATTCCCTTTGTAGCAATAAGCCACAAAGGGGGATAATGGAAGCACAGTCCTGTTGTTGAGGCCTTCTGATCCATTCATTCTAGGCCAGAGTCCTTGTTGGATCAGCCTGACTTCCTTAAGGGTACAGTGACTGCCAAGAGCAGGGAACAGAGAGAAGGAACACAACATTGTAGTGCCCTTGAGGACTGGAAACCTGGGAAATGAGGGTGGGTGTGGGGAGAGGCACATAGCAGAGTAGTGAGTGGGTATGGGGCTAAGGTTGTAGCAGTGCTGAGAGAGATAGATGAGCAGTGGAGAAAGAACAAAGAGAGGGTGGAGACACATGCTGAGCTGGCACAGGTAAGTGGAGATGGATCTGTTCTTCTCTGGCATTTTCTTGTCCTGGCATAAGCTGCACATGCTATCTAGACCTTGTTTGGCCAGAGAGAAGGGGACATGAAAGCGATCTTTTGATATAATCAGAACAGGCAAGTCTCCCCTGGGATGGACAGGCGTTTGCAGAAAAAATCCACTGGGTTTGAAGTAGAAGATGAATCCTTACAGGAAAAAGAGGCAGCGAGCTGCTTCTTCACATTACCTAAAAGCAGGGTGTGAGGATGGATGAAAGCAGTATGGGTGAAGGCGGTGAGTCAAGCTTCTGGGGCAGACTGGCATAGGAGCAGTTATTGTGAAGAGTTCAATCAAAAGCATGCTGGTACAACTTGCTCCTGTAGGGAGCAAGAGGCACAGATGAGGCACTGAGAGAGAAGAGGCCATAACTGGTACCCTGGTGTGTGGGAGGGGTGCGGGGGGGGGGGGGGTGAGATCTTGGAGCTAGGATGGGCTCTTAGAATTGTTTCAAATGGAGTCAAACGATTGGAACTTTTTCTCCCATATTGACTTTTCATTGAATGTGAACTTCTCTGATATGCAGGCCACTGCTAGGCTAAGCAACTCTCTTCTGTTAAACACAAGCCCCAGAGATGGCTTGGCAGTGTTCAGTCTACTGTCACACTCCTAGTCTGAGAATACAGAGAAGACCAAGGGTGTGTCTGTGTGGTATCCCAGAGTTCAAGAACAGAACAGCCTGGAAAGAATGTGGGTATTCTCATTGCTACTTGGCCTAAGTGCCAAACTTTGGAGGCATGTGAGTCTCATCTGGCTGCAGCTAAGGACATGTTATACAGACTCAATAGAATCTGTGTGCACAGAAAAGGGCTGAGGAGAAGGTGTCATAGAGGCTTGTGTGAATCTCATTTGGAATGTCTGATCAATAATAGACTTCTTGGTATAAGTCTAGGAAATTCAGTGACAGGCTGGAGAGTACACAGATAAGAGTGACCAGAGGTTGGTTAGTTATAGGAAAGTACTTGGAGACGTGTAAACTAGAGAAGAAGTAGAAGGAACATATTCAAACAAATGTAGTAAGAGCACGAGGCTTGCTCTGCTTTGCCCCAGAAAGAAAGGCTGAAGCATATGAGAATGGAGCATATTTCAGTTGAAATGTTTTCAAATGAGCCAGGCATAGTGACGCACACTTGTAATCCCAGCCCTGTCTCGAAGAAAAGAAAGAAAGAATGCTAAACACCATAACACTGTCTCAAAATAGAATGCTTTGCACCAGGAGGCAAAAAGTGTCCCATCTTTCGGCACTCGAGGAGGAAGCTCACAATAGATGCACGTGGCAGTGGGTATGTCATGAGAAATGCATGAGATACATCCAACCTGGTGACAGTGAGACACGACATTGTCATCTGTAAAGTTCATGCTTGAGAACCACACATTTGGATTACAGAAAAGATCACGAAAAGGCTTGCAATATTTTAAGCAAGCTTCTGATTTTATGTCAGGTTGCATCTGTAGCTGTCCTTGGCTGCATGCAGCCCATGGGCTGCATGTTGGACATTCCCATCAGGAGTCTAAGCCTTAGCATTGTCTGATTTCATAGAGAAGTCCAGTCTGTCCTTGGAGACTAGACTCCTCTCATTATTCCTCCCCACCAAAGTCCAGTCTCTGAACTTTTTCAGTGTGATGGCACCCTGACTACCTTATAAAGCAACGACTTTGCTTCCCAGTGGTTGTAACAGAGGCAAAGTGTCTCCATCCCCTTATCCTCAGAGTGATGCTTACCATCCCCTGTCACTTTAATCAGAGAGCGAGAAAATCAAAAGCCAAACAGTGCAGAATGGCACTTTTGAACTGTTCCATTCTTGTTACTGTCTGTCCTGAACAATTACAGCCTCTGCTTTTTGTTCCTGGCTACTGCACCAGGTGTGGAGGGAGAACAAGTCCCTGTGTTGGAGGATGCTGAAAACCTGAAGAAATGGCAAAGCACTCACGGTGTTATGAAGCGGGAGGACCGGCTCTGTCGCTGTCTCTTTCTCTGTCTTGCCTCTGGCTGGGCTGTTACAATTGCTGCACTTCCTGAAGTCTCCACTCTCAGTCAGTCAGCTTGACAGAATGGATTAGGCTCCAGCCAGAACATTCTCCAGCAGCACAATCCAACAGTGGCAGTCCCAGCAGCTGTCATTTGTACAAGTGAAATTGAGACTGGTGGGAGATACGTGAGGGACAGCCACGGGGGTCTGAAACCTTTTGTTAGTCTAGAAGCCTGAAGCTGCCCACCACTGTGCCCAAGTCTAAGGTCAGAGTGAATACTTTCTAAGTTAGAGAGAGAGAAAGAGAGAGAGAGAGAGAGAGAGAGAGAGAGAGAGAGAGAGAGAGAGAGGCTGTGCACTACACAGGGACACTGTGGTGTGAAAAGCAGAAAACAAATTTTGACAGATTGCCTTCAAGGGAAAAAAAAAGTCTGTACAAGGAAGCATCCCCAAACCCCCAGACAAAAAAGTTATAGAAGGGAACAACTAAGTAATGGGATTAATCCACAAATTCTATTTAATGAGCAAAGAAATTTATTCATGGGTGAACTCACAACCACAGGAGATTTATCGAAGGGTCCAGGAAAGTTGAGCTATGTCCCATGCTGATCTGCCTGGTCCAAGGTCTCAGCATCTGAAACCATGAGGTATCGAAGAGAGAGTTGCTTACATGCATCCCAGGTCTTAAGGGTCCCCAAGAGGCCATGCCCCAGGGGCATGTACCTCAAGGTCATAGGCAGATGTAGTAGTTACTTGCTACATCACTAGCAGCGGTGCTTCAGGTCATGGCTCAAACAGCCACCCACTACATTTCCCCCCTTTGTCTAAATAAGAAAGTTCTAACCTAACACAAAACTATATACAATAGGAGTGATTATTAAGTATTGTCCAGGAGAAATACAGGTAATGACCTAAGCAAAATGGAATTACAACCAACAAGAACAACATCAAACAAGAGACACATACTAAAATTCAGAGATGTCCAGAACATAGGTAAATGGTATGTTAGAGAGATTATTCCAAAAGCTGCCCTATCCTGAAGAATCTGAATCTAGTACTTAATATATTCTAGCTAAGATACGAGGAGATTGTAACTGTAACTATTAGTCTTCAACCCCATCAAAGACCTGAGAAAGGATATAATAATACCTGAGAAAATGGGAAATGTATGCAAGCAACTTTTGGAAATCTTTCAAGAATAGACAGAGACAGCTGGTAGCCTGGACAGTCACCTGAAGTTTCTCAGCACCTTTGGGGCATCCAATTTGGCTTCAGGCCTAGAATATCTGACAGACCATGTTTAGAAGTAGGAATTTTGAAAGACTATCTTACCCTGTCTTGGCAGAGTTCAGTAGTCACTTTTCCTTGTGTCCTACTCGTCCAGAAAGGACAGCATTGGTACTGTCAGCAGTTGAGGTAAGAACAGTTCTTTCCTCAGCAGGCCATTATGCTAGGAAGAAGACAAACTTCCAAATGAAGTGTCTTAATGGCCCAACTTTCTCTCTGGATCAGATCAGTGCTGTCAGGAACAATCGTGTCTCACATCAACAAGATTCTAAGTTTTAGCCGGGTGGTGGTGGCTCATGCCTTTAATCCCAGCACTTGGGAGGCAGAACCAGGCGGATCTCTATGAGTTCGAGGCCAGCCTGGGCTACCAAGTGAGTTCCAGGAAAGGCACAAAGCTACACAGAGAAACCCTGTCTTGAAAAACATAAAAACAAAAAAAAAACCCAAAAAAACAAAAAAAACAACAACAAGATTCTAAGTTATGTAAATGCCATATTCTCTAGGTCTATGAAGTGGTTAAAGATTACCGGTCCATCTGACCTATGTATCTGTGAATCTGGACACCTTAACTCACATAACTATAGAGATGACAAGCACAGGTGACTATAAATCTGTAAGTCTTATCTACCTAAATAACCTAAGGACTAAGGCTTCATATAAACAAGGTAAATAGTCTGTAAGCAAATGTACAGCAAAAGGACAATGGACTCAAAATTGTGACAATACACAAAATATCTTAAACAGAGGTGGAAATGTGTAGTGCAATATGTGGTATGACAACAATATGTATCAATATACAAAATAACCTAAACAGAGGTAGAACATACATACAGTATGAAAAATATAATTTTACATTTGTATCAATATACGAGGTATTTCAAATAGGTGTAGAAATATATGTACAACAAAAGAAATATAGTTTTGTATTTGTATCAATATACAAATTATCTTAAATAGAAATATAAAATAGTTTATATTTGTATCATATACAAGAATCCATAGCAGTGCTAATTATCTAAAGGTGATACTTTACTAAATTAGTTTACTAGTATATACAATAATCTACCTTAATATCCTATACCTATCCATTCCTCTTTTTCTTTTCTTAAGGAGAATACTGAGTCTAATTTTTTGTTCCACCCCCAACCCTATACACTATGACCATCATCCATAACCCTGAGAAACACAAAACCTTTGGGAGAGGGGGTGTCATTTTCTTAGAATTGTTTCCTGCTGTTTAGGGGGTGACAGTATCTCTGTGGGGTCCTGTAAGAAAGCTCAGATTGTTGGGTCTTGGTAGGACTAGCTGTCGATTCTGCAGCCAGACTCAGAGTATGAGGTAAGGTTGTCTGAGATTTTGGCTAGAAGTGTAGTATGATTGACCATCTCATCTTGGAAATGTCCTGGAGAGCTTTCAGTCCAAAGTTGATCATTGAGTAATGTTCACGAGTACCATGTCATCATTCTGGACTGTGTAAAGTTGTTGTTGTGGAGCCCCATCTTCCATCTGGAGACTTCAGAGATTGCTATAGGAAAGACTTATTTTCTACTGTGGAAAACTTGAACATTTTTAATACCAAAATGCAAAGTTTAGATTTATTCTGGATAGAGAAAGGAACCTCCAAAAGCAAGGACAAGCATAGAAAGAAATAGAATCTTGACAACAATGGTCCCTTTTTTATTGGTTGTGGTGATATTTTAATTGTGCTGAAATGTGATTTTATTTGTATGTTAATAAATAAAGTTTGCCTGGAGATCAGAGGTCATTAGCGAGCCAGGAATAGAAGGCAGGTGGTGGTAGCCCACTCCCTTAATCCGATCACATGGCAGACAGAGTCTCTGTGTAGTCAAGGACACAGCCAAGCATGGTGACCCTTGAGTCTTTAATCCCAGTACCAACCATGGAGACCAGGAGGTCTGTATAGACAGGCAGTGACGAGGAAGTCATGTGGCTGGGCTTAGAGGCAATGAGAAGGCAGAACAGGAAAGCAATAAAACACAAGGCACACAGGAAGAAGGTCTCTCTCTCAGGGGAAGGATGACAGCGAGTGGTAAGCTAAAGGTAGTCGTGGCTCTTGCTCTGATCTCTTAGGCTTTAACTCTGTATTTGGCTCTGTGTTTCTTATTTAATAAGACTGTTAAGCTCTTCTGATATGAGACAGAATCTCCTAACTTTTTCTTTTAACAACACGCTTGGATTTAGAGAAGGAAAGAGACACATTCCAACTCCAAAGCCAGCTTGATTTATAATTGAATCAGAACTACAGCTTTTCTAGAGTTAAAGAGATATAGATGTTAGACAGTGAGATATTACCCTGTGTATATTGGTACCAATAGGTTCTTTCCTTCTGCTGTAGACTTCTAGGTATTGAAGGCCTTATGATTTCTGGAAGATGGGTATTTCTATTATCCTGTAAAGACAGAAAACAGAACCCTGCCCCAACCATTGTTTGTTAAGTTTTTTTTTTTTTTTTTTTTTACAACTTGTATAGATGTCACATCAGTGGATGAGCTTTTACTTCTCTTCATCAAGGGGTTTCTCTTGTTTGGATTGAATTTTTATTAATTTTGTTGGTATCCATAGCTTTTCTTCTCCTATAGAAACAAAAACAAAACCCTTTCCCCAATGTAGGACATATCCTGGTATCCATTCCAAGGTCAACACATCTTTGAAGTAAACCGGTTGGTTTAGCTCAGGAGTTTTTTATGTTGTCCAATGTCTCTCCACAGCTATTGTCCATTTCTCATCAGCATTGAGATAATTCAAGGTTAATAAAGCATTATGCAATCTATTTCTAGGGGTCATTGTTACCTCTTTCTGCTTATTTAGCATATCCTTTAAAGTTTGATTAGATATTTCTATGACTGCTTGGCCTGTAGGATTATGTGGTATACCTGTAATATGTTTTATATTGTAATACACAAAAAACTGTCTCATTTTATTTGAGACATGTGCTGGGGTAGGACATTGTCAGTCTTAATTTGTACAGATATTCCCATGATAGCCATAACATCTTATAGGTGTGTAATCACAGCATCAGCCTTTTCAGAACTCATAGAAGTTGCCCATTGGAATCCTGGATAGGTGCCATTGGTTTGGTGTACATACTTTAATCTTCCAAATTCTGCGAAATGAAACACATCCATCTGCCAAATTTCATTTTTTTGTATACCTTTTGAGTTACTTCCTGCAGGTAATGGAGTTTGGTTATAGAAGGAACAAGTAGTACTTTTTCACAATTTCTTTGGCTTGTTGCTAAGTTATGGATAAATCCTTCTTCAAACCCTTGCTATTTACATGGTGTTTCTTATGAAATTCTGAGGCTTCTAGCACATCACCTATTAATAACTGATCAATCTCATCATTACCTTACCTGTAATTGTATGAATAGTGAAGTTAATTCTTTATTATCAGGAATAAATTCAGCAGTTTCAATATGTAAAACAACTCTCTCTGCATATTGAGAGTCAGTGACTATATTGAGGAGTTCTGTGAAGTCCATTAGTACCATAAGAATGGCATACAGTTCTGCCTTTTGTACAGAATTGTAGGAGCTTTGAACCAGTTTGCTTAAGTCTCCTGATTTATATCCTGTAGATGTAACAGTCTTATTAAATAAGAAACACAGAGCCAAATGCAGAGTTAAAAGCCCAAGAGGTCAGAGCAACAGCTAAGCGCTGAGACTAAAACCCTTTCTTAGAGCCGGGTGGTGGTGGTGCACGCCTTTAATCCCAGCACTCGGGAGGCAGAGCCAGGCAGATCTCTGTGAGTTCGAGGCCAGCCTGGGCTACCAAGTGAGTTCCAGGACAGGCGCAAAGCTACACAGAGAAACCCTGTCTCGAAAAACCAAAAAAAAAAAAAAAAAACCCTTTCTTACACTTTGCTGCCGCTGTTGTCCTTCCCCTCAGAAAGAGACCTACTTCCTGTGTATCTGTCTTTTTATTGACTTTCTGTTCTGCCTTCTCATTGGTTGTAAACCCAACCACATGACCTCCTTGTCACTGCCTGTCTATACAGACCTCCAGGTCTTGTATGGTTGGTATTGAGATTAAAGGCGTATGTCTCCATGCTGGCTGTATCCTTGAACACACAGAGATCTGCCTGTCATGTGATCGGATTAAAGGTGTGTGCCACCACCACGTGGCTTCTGCTATGGCTTGCTATTAGCTCTGACCCCCAGGCAACTTTATTTATTAACAATATCCTGCCTTTTCTGATTTAGATGCATCAGTATAGAATGTGGGGACTCCAGAGATTTGCTTTTGCCATATAATGTGAGGAAGGACCCATTCAGTTCTTTTTAGGAATTCTATCCTTTTGCTTTTGGGATAACAATTGTTAATCTCTCACAAAAAAATTACTTCAGGCTCTTTGCCAGTATTCATTATCTTTCCATAAAGAGGAAATCTCCTCATTAGTTCAGAGTACTACAATTTCTGCTGGGTCAATTCCTGTCCATTGACGAAGTCCCAATTTTCCTTTTAGAATCAAATCAGGATTTTTTTGCACATAAGTTTTTAATTTCTTACTTGGTTTACATGGTAGAAATATCAATTCCAGTATAATATCTTCCTTCTGCATCAAAAATCCCTGTGGGGGATTGTATAGAAGGGAATATGACTAGAATGCAGTTAAGTTCTGGATTCACACAATCTGCATGTGCTTATCATATTTTCTTTTCTACTAGAGCCAATACCTTCTCAGCTTCAGCTGATAATTCTCTTGGACTATTTAAGTCCTTGTCCCCTTTTACAGTATTAGCCAAATTTAGTAGTCCATCTTCAGATATCCCAAAGATATCCTATAAGTTGGAAATGCTTCCTAATAATTTTTGAAAATCATTAAGAATCCTTAATCAATCTCTCCTGAGTTGTACCTTTGGGGATCTAATTTTTTGGATATCTATCTTATATCCTAAGTAATTAATGGAATTTCCTTTTTGTATCTTTTCAGATAAAAGCAATTTGTAGTCCCCAATGAGGCAAAACTTTCTTTACTTCTTCAAACATGCTTTCTAAAGTACCTAGCTTTGGATCAGATAATAAAATATTATCTATATAATGATAAATTATAGATTGTGGAAATTTTGCACCAATTGTTTCCAATGGTTTTTGCACAAAATATTGACACAAGGTAGGGCTCTTTAACATTCCCTGTGGGAGGACCTCCCACTGATATCTCTTTACTGGCTGGGAATTATTATAATTAGGTACTGTGAAGGCAAATTTTTCTGTATCCTTTTCTTGTAAAGATATGGTAAAGAAACAGTCTTTTAAATCAATAAGTATAATAGGCCATTCTTTGGGTAATAGAGAGGGCACAGGCATCCCATTCTATAGGGAGCCCATAGGCTGAATTACTTTATTAATGGCTCTCAGATCAGTCAGCATTCTCCATTTATCAGACTTCTTTTTAGTATCAAGTACAGGAGAATTCCAAGGGCTGGTAGATTCTTCAATGTGTTGAGCATTTAACTGCTCTTGAACCAGCTGCTCTAAAGCTTGTAGTTTCTCCTTTGCCAAAGGCCATTGTCCAACCCAGACAAGTTTATCAGTTAGCCATTTTAAATGTAGGGCTATTGGTACTTCTAAGAGTTCAACAGCAGTTGTACTCTGTTTATGTATAGCCTGAATGGTTGGTGGCTTTTTTTATACTATCTTATAATGCTATTCCTAGAAACATGAATTGGTCTATATTCCATTTCTGAGATTGGAGGAATTTTAATCTGGGTATTCCACTGCTGCAACAGATCTTGGCCCCAAAGATTCACCACTACATTTGCCACATATGGCTTCAGCCTTCCCTCTGTCCTTCTGGCCCTATGCACTCAATCCATCTTGAACTTTGTTTGACCTGAGATAGGGTTCCAATCCCTAGAAATTGGGCATCTACCTCTTGAAGAGGCCAATTATGATGCCATGATTTTTGTGTAATGATAGTCACATCCACACCTGTGTCTATCAGGCCCTCCAGAACAATGCCATTAATTCATACTCTAAGCTTTTGTCTTTGTTCATTTATAAAAGCCTGGCAAAATATTCATTTTATAGTGTTTGGGGGAATTTTTGATCCATCTATCAGAGTTATTCTATTATCCAGTGCAGTATTGTTCTTTCCTTTTTACACTGAGTTATTTAATAGTTTTAGAGAAGAATCTCCTCCACAGTGGCTGGAAATGTTTGGGCCATGTTCAATATGGGGGCCTGTGAGAGGCCTCCTGAGGCATTTCTGACCAGTAAAGGGTTGCCTCATATATCTATTGTTGCTCTGCATTCATTATTGGTCCAATGTCAGCTTTTGCCACATCTTCTACATAATCCAGAAGGTTGGGGTCTTCTGTTTGGGTTATTTCTAGAAGAAGTATTGCTTCTAGGAGCACTCTACATGCAATTTCTTCTCATATGACCTGGTGTACCACAGTTAAAACACTTGGTACCTTGAAGCCTCCTTCCACTTCTGGAAATTGTCTCTTCTACCCAAGCCTCATTACCATAGTTAAGAGACTCAAAACCATTTGTATATTGAATCCATTCCTCCAAAGGTGCTGACTTGACCTTTAAAGGTGTAAATATTCTTTTGCATTCTGTATTAGTATTGTTAAAAACAAAGGATTCAGTTAATACTTGTCTTAGTCCTTGGTCTGATACTGCCCTGTTTATAGTCATGGTCAGCCTTTGTAAAAAAAAAATCAGTAAATGGTTCTTGTGACCCTTGGAAAATTTTCATATATAGCTCAGTTGGTTTCCCTGGTTCTGGAATTTTCCCCCAAGCATTTAAAGCTGCTGTACAAGATAGGGACATAGTATGCTTATCAAAAGTAGCCTATACATTTCTATCAGCAAAATGGCCCTCACCAAGAATTTGATCTTGGGAGATCTCAAAACCTCTGATTTTTGCTGTTCCAGGGTTCTGGCTTCTCTTAACCAGCTTTTTCATTGTAACTGCTGACTATATACTAAAACAGCTGATATTAACTGATTCTAGTCATCTGGTATGATTCTATTTGTAGAAGACCACATATTTAACATCTCTTTTACATGTGTTAAGTGTATATCATAGGTGACCACCACTTCCTTAATTTTTTTAAATCTCTCACATGAATAGGTTATAAAACATATTCTACATATGGCCCAGGATGTTTATCATCTGCTGGTTTCTTACGGATGGTGACAGGATAAGTCATCGTATAAGAGTCACCTGGAGATGTTATAACTTGTGTGGTCTTGCCCTTCTCCTTATTAGTTTCTTTTTCATCTTTACTGAGATTCTTCCAGATCTTGATATCAAGCAACTATGGTCTCTTGCAGTGTTTGAAATTCCTCTATTGTAAAGGATTTGAGAGATTTCATGGAATCATGTAACTTTTTATGTTCTTGTGAAACATACAATTCCATAGACTTTATTTCCTCCATTAGCGATAATCTCTCCTCCTTATAAATTATCTGAATAGCATTAACATTGCTCTGAAGAGTTTTATTCATTAAGTATTCATATTTATTATCAATAGAATTAAATCTAGTTGTACAGTTATTATTAATGGGCTGAAGTTCTTGTGGTAAGTCAGCAGATTCCAAAGAAAGAATCCTTTTATGTAAGTTTTCATTACTACCTTGTAAAGCCTGTATCATGTCCCATTAATGCCTCATTTTTGTTGCTATTATTAAGCCCATTTTTCAGTGATATGATGTGAATTATTATGCTAAATACCATAATAGCAAATATTATATATGTCCCAGGAAGGTCGTATATGGCCTGTAAAAATTCATTCATCAATAAGCAAAACATTTTTTTAATTCTTCAGATGTAATATTTTCTGCTATTTTTTGAGAAATATTCAAAATTTCTAAAGGAAATTTTATTAATTTGTTTATTTATTAATCACTTTAAGGTGTAAAATTATCGAGTAATTTTACCTTAGATTATCAAGTAATTTTACCTTAGATGAATCCTTGAGGGCTGGTGTCCCAGTTCTCTTGATAGTTTTTTGGGTGTAGTAGCGCTGTTTGGCCAAGAGGTGTCATGGGTATAGCACTGAAGCAGGTTCTGAAGTGTGTTCCAAAGACCTGCCTTGTCCTGTATTGGGCTTAAAGGAGCTATCAAGCAAATCCTACTGGTGTGTGCCACAACAGGCTGTGCACCTATGGGATAGAGGATACAGCTGTGGGCCAGACTCAGCAGCTCCCTTGCACACTATGAGTGGAGTCATTGGGGGCACACTCAGCCTGCCATGGAGGTACTCAGCAGCAGCAGGTCAGACTTAGCTGCTCCCTTGTGTGTGATGAATGGAGCCATAGAAGGCAGTCTTTGCCTGCCGTGGAGGTATGCGGTAGCTGCAGTGCACAGGACCTGGGAAGATTGTGTGTCACTAGTGGAGCTGTGGGTGGGCAGTGGGGATCTTATGGAGGTGGGTAAAGCTGCTCAGGGAATGGAGGCCAGTGGTGTGGACACTCAGCCTCCTCTCATGCTCACATGCACTAGGTGTACTCAGTGGTATGTATGGGACCTGGCGGGGTGCACAGGGATAGTGATGTGGACCTGAGGCAGTGTGTAAGTGCTGGTACCCATGCAATAGCTTGAAATAAGGAACAGATGCAAGTCTGCCACAGTGTGAGGGACACAGACGTGGCCACTTGGGAGGGAAAATGGAGGGAGCAGTACTCACTCGGTTACAATGCAGATTCCAGTCCTGACACTGGTACCAGCAGATTGCAGTGTCTGCTCACAGAGCCTATGGGCAGGGATCCATGGAAGCTATCTCTGCGGGTAAACAGCTGCAAATGGCTAGCTAACCCACACTCCCACATGGGGGAGTTGGGCACCAGATAATGGGATTAATCCACAGAGTCTATTTAATGAGCAAAGAAATTTATTTGGGGGATAACTCACAACCATGGGAGATTTATAGTAGGGTCAAGGAAAGTTGAGCTATGTCCCACGCTGATCTGCCTGGTCAAAGGTCTCAGCATCCAAAACCATAAGGTAGGGAAGAGATAGCAGCCTACATGCATCCCAGGTCTTAAGAGTCCCCTAGTGACTATGCCCCAGGGGCTTGTATCTCAAGGTCATAGGCAGATGTAAGAGTTACAGCTGCCTCACTAGGGGCAGTGCTTCAGGGCATGGCTCAAACAGCCACTACAACTAAGTATGTGTGAGCTTTAACTATGTTTGTGAACATCCTTCAAAGGAAAGATAAGGGTAGTGAGTGCAGAATGAGTTAATGCTGCCAAAAGGATTAAGTGGAATAAAAATGTGTTTACAAATATACCAGGGAAAAGGCAGCACTTGGGAAAAATAGGACCATAAATAAGTAAAAGGGATTGAAATCTGCTGCAAGGCTAACAGGACCAAGAGTCCGAATTATGTTTTCCTATCTGTCTTTTACATGAAAAATAACAAGAAGATGCCAGTTAGTGTGATTTTTAGGAGGAAATCTTCAACTGCAGCCAGAGTCCAATGGGAATGACAGAGACAATGCATGGAGTCCTCAGGACTCTCCACAACTCTCTGGTGGGCGGGGCTGAATCCTGAACTTGGCTTGCGTGCTATTCACTGACCTGCCTTCTGCCAGCCTGTCCAGCCTTTCCCCAGGCCCTGGTCTTCCGGGGCCCTCATACATCTGTCCTGTTTACCCATATACCTTAGCTAACCTGATCCCATTGTCAATCATTCTCAAGCTCTTTCCCTGAGGTGGATGGAGCCCCCCTTTTATCATTAGAACTCACACCTCAGCATCATCATTGCTGTCTTCCTTCCCATTGGGAACCCTGGGCAAGTCCAATCTGTTTTCTGGCCTAGCCTCCTTTGGGGAACCCCACGCAGTGATCCTCTGTGGATTTCTTTACTTTCCATTTCTTCACCCTCACTGCATGCTCCCCATTACTTACTTCCCTGGTGTTGCATAAATGCATGCCTAAGTATTCACCCCAAGAACCATGTATTTCTCAAGGCCCAGGCCTCACCTCTCCATGTATATCTGGTTCCATGATTTGGAATTGATTGACTATTCTCAATTTCACCTTAAAATCTTGGGGAAATGAAAATAAGTCCGTGTCTATTGCCTCTTCTAGGACACACTAAGTCAGACATTTCCAGGTGTTTCAGGATCCCAGGTAGTTCAGGTAGCCAGTGATTAGTTGTTTAAACCACTAACACCACGATCCTTAAAATACCCTCCTATACCAGCAGGGTCAGCAGTGCTGCAGAACTTACCAGAAATGCAGGTTCTTCAGCTCCCTTCAAACCTACTGACTCAGAAGTTCTGAGGTGGGAGCCCCAAATTTACATTTTAATAAGCCCTTCGGGTGATCTGGATGCATGCTGAAATTAGAAATCCACTGCTTGACTAGAACCTTGCCAAGAAGCCATCACTGAATTGAGGTATTCGTCCCAATTCCTCTGACCCTTACCGATCAGGGCCTCATTATAAGAATTAGTGCCATTAATAAAGCCACACTTTTGGAATCTTGCTGTCTGTCTTCTTCCAGTGTCTTTCTACACTAGCCTCACATAAGTTATAGGGCTTTTCTGTGTCTAAGGAAATTCAGAGGCACTGTCACATGTGTATCCTACCACTGAGCCTCAGGGTATGGCCAGGACAAAGTTCCTTACATGACCATATGGTGCATGCTCAGTCCTCTCCCATTGTTCTGCTCACTTGCCCTTTCAAGTCACACCTTTGTTGGATGCTTCTTTTGTTGTTATTATTCCTTTGATTTTTTTAGATCACAATTTAAGATCCTTTTGATTTACCACTGTAGACAAATTTCTAAACAGTCTTATTAAATAAAAAACACAGAGCCAAATACAGGGGTAAAAGCCGTAGAGATCAGATAAATAGGAATAGCCACCAGCTAACCTTAGCTCACCACGCCGCCATAGCGTCCCAAGAGAACAAGATTTTTCCTGTTTAACCTGTGCCTTTATTGCCTTGTTGTTCTGCCTTCTCATTGGCTCTTAGCCCAGCCACATCACTTCCTCATCACTGCCTATCTGTACAGACCTCCAGGTCTCTATGGTTGGTACTGGGAATAAAGGCTCGTGTCACCATGCTTGGCTGTTTCCTTGAACACACAGAGTCTCTGCCTACCATGTGAATGGATTAAGGGCGTGAGCTACCACTGCATGACTTTTGTTTTGTTTATGGCTGCCTATGTCCTCTGATCTCCAGGTAAACTTTATTTATTAACATACAAATAAAATATCACCACATACCACAACATAAGCTCAGATGTTCACTTTCTGCCTCTCACTAGCTCATTGCTACCCAGCTTAAAAAAAAATCCAAACTCCCTCTATCAGAAACCTGAACTCTTAATTCAAACATGTTGCCCCTTTGAATCCCTCATCATAGTGAACCAAGCCATTACACAGTCAGGCTCCTCCCTCTTCCCCACTCCCAGGTGTAATACATTACCATCCTGTAGATTCTATTTCCTCAACTCAACATCAAGCTGAGTTGAACTGCCTCTCTCCTTCATCTCTGCTCCCCCTCTTAAGGCCCCCTGGAGTCTCCCAACAGCTCCTCTCTCTACTTCTCAACCACACTTCTTTTTGCCACTATTTTACAACTGCTACTTTTCACCAAACAAATCTAACTCCCTATGCTTGAACCACAAGCTCTGCTTCCTACCTCTGGCCACATTTTGAGGGTGAACATCCTGGCTGTTGGTGAACAGCCGAACCTGTTGGCTAAATCTCTGTAACCACCTATAATGCTTTCTCATATCTGTAGAGCATCCACCCAACACACTTGGGACAAATCAACTGAAAATTATCATTCAATTTTGGAATTCTTATTCTTTCTCTGCAAAACATTCTGTAACCCTGTTCCCAGTGATGCTTTTCTTCTTTGTAGCCATAACATCCCAAACATCTTTCCACTTAGTACACTTTACTATGTATGTGAACCCTCCGAGGTTTCTGCGATAAACTGCCACAAACCAAGTAGCTTAAAACAACAGAAATATTTTGTAGTGGAAGAGCCATGCTACCTCACGAAAGGTCCCTTTTACCTCTCCCAGCTTCTTGGGTTCCAGGCACTCTTTTGCCTTAAGGCTTCCTCATTTTAGTCCTTCCCTTCATCTTTACATTGCTCAACAAACCTCCCTATGTGTGTCCATGTCTTTATACATAGTACCAAGTTCTTATATGGAACTAGGGCTCACTTTATACTGATCTGGCTATCCCTTGACCGATCATATCCACAGAGATCTTATTTCCAAGTAAGCTCATGTTCTGAGCTCTACTGGGTATACAAACTTCAGTACAGTACACCTTTCAGCTTTGGAACCCTGGAAATCTCTATGACCTCCCGAGATTCTGTTTGCTCCATTCCACCTTCCCCAAACTCCACACTTGGACATTCTTTATCAATGTCCACTGTCCCCACTTTCAATTCTCTGACTCCATTGCTCCCTCAAGCAGCCCAGACAATGTGAAAAGCTATTTCTAAAGTGTATTTATGGTACCTTTCCCCCCAAATCTTTGTTCCCTGTAGCTGGAGAATTTCTCTCCAGCTCCCACCACCAAGTCCCGCCAGTCTCAGAGCCCATTTATAAAATAAACACATAGACTCTTACATTATTTAAACTGCTTGGCCATTAGCTCAGGCCTGTTATTGTCTAGCTCTTACTCTTATATTTAGCCCATTTCTATTAATCTTTACTTTGCCACATGGCTTGTGGCTTACCGGTACTTTACATCTTCCTTGTCCTGATGGCGGCTGGCAGTGTCTCTCTCTCAGCCTTCCACTTCCCAGAATTCTTTTCCTTGTCCCGCCTATACTTCCTGCCTAGCCAATGGCCAATCAGTGATTTATTTACTGACCAATCAGCAACACACTTGACATACAGACCATCCCACAGCACTTCCCCTTTTTCTTTTCTTAAAAAGGAAGGTTTTAACTTTAACATAGTAAAATTACATATAACAAAACAATTATCAAGCAAGAATTACAGTTACAATATTAAAGAAGAGATCCTATCTATCTTATATTTGTAAGTTTAAGGTTTTATATCTAACTTATCTTTTATTATAACTAAGGAAAATTGTAAGTATCTAGTCTTTAACCACATCAAAGACCTCAGAAGGATATACTACTACCTGAGAAATGGAGAAGGATATAAGCAACTTTTAGGAGTCTTGTAGGGTAGACAGAGACAGCTGGCAGCTTGGACAGTCATTCAAAGTTCTCTTGTAAAGTTGGGGCATCTGTCTTCAGCCCACAGGCCTAGAGTCTCTTATTCACTTTTCTCTGTGTCCTGTAGAATGTCTGGCAGTTTTCTCTGCAAAGCAGGAACCTGAAGGACCATTTTGTCAAGCAAAGTTCAGTGGTCACCTTTGTATGGGTCCTGCATGTCCAGTTGATCAGGCAGTCCAGGCAAGAACAGTTTCTTGCCCAAATGGCTATTTTTGTCAAGGTGAAGATAAACTCCGTATGGAGTGTCTTCGATGCCCATCCTCCTCTCTGAAGTAAATCGGTGCTGTCAGGAGCAGACATGTCTCACTGTCCAGAAAGTCTAAATTTTTAAAACATTTTAAATGCCATATTCTGTAGGTCTTTGAAGTGTTTGAAGACTACCTATCTATCTGAAATATAACTATGTATACCTAGAAGACTTAACTAACATGGCTACAAATATGATTATCATAGATGGCTAATTATTAATCTATTTTTTAATTATCCATTATAATTTTAAATGAGTTACATAAACATAATACCTCAAACAAGAATAGAAATATATATACAGTATAACAAAATTAAGTTTAAATTTGTATCAATAAACTAAAATCTATAGCAATGTAAAACATTTTAAACAAGTTGTTACTCTTTAAAAGTAGGTTCATTAATCTACTTTCATCCTATCATATCTAAACTACCCCCCTTTTTGTTTTAGAAAGAGATTGTATTTATAATCAACCTGATTTAAATAAAAATATTGTTTTTTCTCTGTCCCACACCAGAGGGCTCTTCTGATTTGGGACACAAGAATCTCTTAACCATTTTTTTTTTTTTTTGAGCAATATGTCTGGGTTTAGAGGGGGAGTGAGCCAATTCCATCTCTAAAGCCAGCTTGGTATATTTGGGAATTTGGGCGTAGCTTCTCTTACTACTTCCTGCTGGAGGGGGGCGCTGTATCTTATGGGGACATGAAGAAAATTTTAGGATCATGGAGTAGTCCATGAGGCTGTATCGTCTGAGCCAGTTGCCTTGAAACCATTCTGGATGTTGAATCATCTGGGCCATGGTGTCACTGGAGACCTTTCAGGGGGTCTTGGCTGGTCAAACCTGATGTATCTTAATCTGGAACAAATCCATAGTCTCTGGCTTTCTGTGGAAACAAGAGCAGAGACTCTTTTCCAAAGCAACATATCCTTATATCCAAATTTTGAAGTCAAGGTACCTTTAAAATATACATTTTGGCATAACTCAACAGCTTTTACAATCAAATGTTTTTCTGCAGTTACGAATATCAAAGAGAACATAATCCAGATTCTCTGTGTGGTAGTCATCTTTACGTGGCTTATTTTTTTATATTAGCTTGAGCCTATTGCTTTTAAACTGCAGCCTTCTAAGCCTGAAATGGCGCAGTGGCTGCTGGCTCCGCCCACTTCAGCTTCCCAACATGGCGGCGGTCCGCTTTCCGCCAGCTCTGGGAGCCATAACTCTCAGAAATAGTGGGTCTACACTTTTACCAAAGTAGCGTGTAGCCCAGAAACCTCTTTTTTTTGTTTTGTACTAGCAAAGGCTAAATTCACCACACAGTTTAATGTGTTACTTGCAGAGGCCTCATTCCCACCATACTGCAGGTCGAGAGCGCACACTAGGAACCCGCCAGTAGCTCAAACCGGCAGCTGCCGCTTATTTGAGAGAGACAATTAGGAAGCTGTTTTTAGGTCCGTTTTAGAACCTTTTTTCTAAGTTTTTAGGTGGAAACTCTTGCCACCACGTTGGACGCCATTTGTAGCTGGAGAATTTCTCTCCAGCTCCCACCACCAAGTCCCGCCAGTCTCAGAGCCCATTTATAAAATAAACACATAGACTCTTACATTATTTAAACTGCTTGGCCATTAGCTCAGGCCTGTTATTGTCTAGCTCTTACTCTTATATTTAGCCCATTTCTATTAATCTTTACTTTGCCACATGGCTTGTGGCTTACCGGTACTTTACATCTTCCTTGTCCTGATGGCGGCTGGCAGTGTCTCTCTCTCAGCCTTCCACTTCCCAGAATTCTTTTCCTTGTCCCGCCTATACTTCCTGCCTAGCCAATGGCCAATCAGTGATTTATTTACTGACCAATCAGCAACACACTTGACATACAGACCATCCCACAGCAGTTCCCTTTATCATCTGCTCCCTCTGTCTGGCATATCTCAAGCCTTGTCTGGAGTGGCTTTCTTCTTGCTGCTCTGCTCTGGAACTTTCTAGAGCTAAGCAGACTCCATAGAAGAGTCATCAACACTCTAAGTCCATGTAGAGGCTTACACCAGTGTTACTGTGTTATTTCTTGCCATGTGGCAAAAAGCCTTTCCTGTCCCTCTGGCATTGTGTCATATTCCTGTTCTTCATCTTCCTCTAGTCTCAGATCTAACAGTCTGCCCTGAGTTCCTTCATCTTCTTTTCGTCTTTGGCTCTCCTTCACTTCATCTTCCCCTACTCTAGTATGTGTTCAGGGTAATAGTTCTACTCGCCAGCTGGACTCTTCAACTTTCTAATTTCTGTAGTCTCACCCCTAGCCAGCCATTTTTGTATCTTCTGTTATACCCAGTCATCTTCTAATCATTTTCCAAATGTCAAAGAAGTCCTCGATCAGTTAACATTTTCCTGATTTACTTTCATTGCCTAAACTTCCTAAGGAAAATGTACCATATAATGGTTTTGTCTTTATAATCAGTTTCTTGATGAATCTGTGGATGCTGGAGTTAGAATGGTTGTCTTAAACTTTATACTCAAATTGTAATTTCTCTTTTTCTTTTTATTCCATACTTCATATTCATAAAAATGCTCTAATATCACACACTTAATTTACAATCACTCAAATAATTAATTGTACTTCTTCTTTCTGTATTCTCTCCTTACCCACTCCAAGGGCTTTGACTATGTACTAAGTTTTACTGCAGGCCACAGACACATTGATGGATAAGGTATTGGGGTACCTATACTGCGATGATTAAGAATATTCTGGCTGGTCTTGTGTGTCAACTTGACACAAGCTAGAGTTATCAGGGAGGAAGGAGCCTCAGTTGAGGAAATGCCTCTGTGAGATCAAGCTGTAAGACATGTTCTCAATTAGTGATCAGTGGGAGAGGGCCCATCCCATGGTGGGTGGTATCATCCCTGTTCTGGTGGCCTGGGATCTATAAGAAAGCAGAATGAGCAAGCCAGGAGAAGCAAGCCAGTAAGCAGCACCCCTCTATGGCCTCTGCACCAGCTCCTGCCTTCAGGACCCTGCCCTGTTTGAGTTCCTGTCCTGACTTCTTTTAATCATGAACAGCAGTATGAAAGTGTAAGCCAAATAAACCCTTTCCCTCTCAACTTGCTGTTTGGTCATGGTGTTTGGATGTATCAATAGAAACTCCGACTAAGACAATGGTGGAATCACTAGAGCAAACAAACGAAAGTAAAAATACCATAAGGACTTATGGTGAAAAGTACAGTGAGGTAAATAGACAGAGGAGTTGGGAGGAAAAAGCTGCCTTGAAGTTTGGAAGCCAGAAAGCTTAGTGGTGAGATATACCAGCCATATGGCAACTTATAGATTAATAGAAATGGGTTAATTTAAGATAAAAGAAGTAGATAACAAGAAGCCTGCCACGGCCATACAGTTTATAAGTAATATAAGCATCTGAATGATTATTTTATACGTGGGTTGTGGGACTGTGGGGGCTTGGTGGGACCTGGAGAGAAGCTCTCCAGCTACAAATACCAGCCAGGCCAGCAGGGGTGACAGGAGCTTTCCACATTTGGAAGGTGCTGGAGAAGGACAACATGAGTCCCTCTAGGAACTATCAGCTACCATGGTAGGAGGTAAAGGCAAGAGGTAAGATTAGCCGGTGGGCAGGATGACATCATACAGGAACCCAAATGGTCTGGGTATGGATTTAAAGACGGAAAGTTATGCAGGCTCCTAGCCTAGAGTTTAGTCTTTGCCTTATCACAGAGGCTCTTCTTTACTGACCATGCTCCTTTCAAGTACCTTCCTCTGGAACTATTGGCTTAACTTGTGGCAGAATCATTGACATGGTCCTTTTATCTCTGAACCCAGAAGTCTCCTTAAACTATGCCTTATTCCTCAACTACTACTTTGAGCAATCACTGAGAGACTATGCTCTGGGAGGCAATGTCTCTTTCAGAGTCACATCTACCACCAATTTCATCCATCTTTTACATCTTGGTTGTGAAATGTCAGCTATTACTTTATCTCAGAATTGTTCTAATCCATGAGTCCTGCTGTCTCAGATACAAAGTCCTGACGTTACTACTCCTCTGCTCAGAATCTATCACGGCTCTCTACTTGCCACAAAAGTAGAGATTCACTTTCTGGTACCATCACCATATGCCTCTGTGATTTATTTCCCCACCTATGAATGGCCCTTACCTTACATTGCAGATGACAGTCCCCTTAGTTGCTTCTGGTGTCCCTTCATGTCCACCTGTCCCATGCCTTTGTCCTCACTGTTCTTTCTGCCACAAGTCTTCTCTCCCCTCTGCACCACAAACACCTAGATTCAGCTCATTCTCCAAAGTGTATCTAAACTGGCTCTTCCTGCATGTCTTTTTTTCCATGACCTTTGAACTGGATATAATCTTTTCTTCCTCTGGGCCTATTTGTTTCCCTTTCACTTGGAGTATCTCATTCTTCCAAGGATCTAGGTGCTATTCTAACCCCATTAACCTACCAGTTTTTAAATTTCCTCTGTTCTTTTGCTGAACAGGGTGGCGGGAATTCTCAAACATTGCAGAAAGGGCTCTGGCTCCCAAGAGTTCGGACTAGAACCCTGGCTCTATCACATTAGCTGCAAGTTTGGGCTAATGTAATTTAGCTTTCTTCAGCCTTACTTTCACCATGTATTAAGTGGGACCAAAACAGTAGCTGTTCTCTATGGTTCTTAATGAGAGTTGATATAATAAGTGTAAAGCACTTGCTCAGTGATTATTAGTTAATATACAATAAATTGTGGCTTTTACTTCTTCAATCATAACAATTGACAAACTAAATGCCATGGTTTGTTTACTTGTCATCTTTATCCCATTGGACCATGATCCAGGACAAGGACCCAGCCTTTTATCTGTGTCCCAGACTTTCCACAGTGGCTGTTCGTCAGAGGTGCATAATAGATGCTTGGGGAATGATTTAGTACATTAATGAAGTCCTTGATGGCAAAGAACGTCTATTAATCATTTCAATGTCCCTTAACAGTGTTTAGCAAAGTGTTTTTTATGTGGCAATTGGTTAATTAATATTTTCAAGTAAATAAATAAATGAATAAATGGATGAGCAGTTCAATTAAAAGCAAAACTTGCTAAATGTATGTTGAATTGAAATAGATTGGTAGATAGGGGAGGGTTTTGGGAAAACAGTAAAATACAAATTGGGTTTCTTGATGGATATTTTATTCCTCTCTGGCTTATTTACATGATTGATCACAGAAACACAGTGATCTGTGCCTCCCACTGTAAATTCTGTGCCCTTATTCATCTCCCTTCTCTTGAGTTAGTACTATTTACTCACCTAACTTCCCACAGGAACTTAATGTGTGCATCTGTGCTGAAGTAGAAAGCCCCAGGTCTGTGGCTTCTCTTGTACTAGGAGGTCACATTCTGTCATGGTAGATGTTGAACCATTTTACTTGGATGGCGGTGAGTTTATGCAGATCCATTGCCAAGTTCTTATCTTGTTCATTTGTGATTAAAGTTGGATGTCAGGGACACACAGCAGGCTATATAGAGAAAGCGAGACTAACAAGCTTTTAGAAAGATTGAACTTGAGACCCTGGTTGCATTAGCCCAGAGTACAAACCTATTAAGCTTCTAGATGCAGAATCCATGGAGAAAAGGTGGGAAAATTTTAATTCAGAAAATGACAACTCTACTTCAGCTATTGTCCTGAAATTTCTACTTATTCATTCATTTAATCTTCTTATAGTTCCATGAGAAATAGTCTTTGATTATTATCATCTTTCCACAAAAAATGGGAGTCCCGGAAGGGTTAAGTATATTACTTGTGTCAGCTTTGTGTGGCTGGCAAACTGTGACTGGCAAGGTACTCAAACCTAGACCTTGGGCTTGAATAGAGATTGTCTGACTCCAGAGTCCCAGACAATGCAGGGACTATGGCAAGACTGTTTAGGGTTGGCTTGTCTGAATGACTGCGGGCCTAGTGGAGAACTTCAAGGAGCCTGCACTCAGCTGGCTGTGCTCTGTTTTAGTGCTTTCTTATCTGCAGCACTTGCTGGGGGGGGGAGGTTGGTAAGAGAGAAAAGCACAGCAGTTCTAAGTCCCACCAGTTATCTGGCTTCCAAATCCCACAAGAAATGTTGTATCTGTGCAATATGAGTAATATGACTTCTTTGATTGTGCATGTGGCTTGAGTCAAATCTGCATGGCCATATGTAAACACCTGTACTTGTGAATGTGTTCATACATGTAGAACATTAATTATGTGTAATGCTGTGTGATGGCTTGAACAAGAATGGCCCCCATAGGCTCATCTATTTGAATGCTTGGTCATTAAGGAATGGCATTACTTGACAGGGATTACGAGGTGTGGCCTTGTTAGAGAAAGTGTGTCACTAGAGGGTAGTAGGCTTTGGGGTTTCAAACTCCCAAGCCAGGCTCAGTGTCTCTCTCATTCCTGCTTCCTGCTGATCTGGATGTAGAACTTTCAGCTCTTCCAGCACTATGCCTTCCTGCATGCTGCTATGCTTCCTGTCATGCTGATAATGGGTCTTTGCAACTGTAAGCCAGCCCCAATTAAATGCTTTCCTTATTAAGAGTTGCTGTGATTATGGTGTCTCTTCACAGCAATAGAACATTGACTAAGACATACTGTATTGATGGAAATGTTGATCTACAGAAATCAAAATGACTGACAGGTTTTATAAAAATAAATCTACATCACATATGACAGCAATGAGATTTGAGATATCTTAGTTTATCAATAAAGAACTTAATATGCTCTATTTTTCAATATCATTCATCATTCAATATCATATAAATGAATTTCATTGAATTCTTGGGATGCATTACAATTTCTGCTTCAATGGCAATCATATTTTATAAAACACCGAATTCATCTATAAAGGTTGGCTTGGCTGATAGATCAGTAATTCTCTGCAGTGTATGTTT
This sequence comes from Peromyscus eremicus, assembly GCF_949786415.1. Taxonomy (NCBI): domain Eukaryota; kingdom Metazoa; phylum Chordata; class Mammalia; order Rodentia; family Cricetidae; genus Peromyscus; species Peromyscus eremicus. Next base: position 36,079,995 of record NC_081431.1, on the reverse strand, counting down.
CAGAATCATCTGCTTCACTTTCCAAAAATATTTATATCTGGCCCAACCCTAGATGTGTAGAATGAGAGAACCCAAAATTTAGAATCATTCTGGTCATATCAGGGGTAAATCTGATGCACCCTAAAGTTTGTGAAATGTTTTGCTAAGTGTCACTTTTGAGTTTTGTAGTGATAATGGAGACTCAGTGTCCATGTGGGGGACAGAATTATTTAAAGAGGAACAGAGAAACAAGTGATTCTAATACTATGTGTGCCATCTGAACTTGCCCTAGAAAATACAGGCCAAGGAAAAGGGGAGTCTTTCTGTGGACTGAAGATAATTTCTGTTCCAATGGATGGTCTCCACATAGAGATCTAGGCCAAAGGTTATCCAGAATTCCTGAATTTAGATCCAAGACCCATATTTATACATTTTCTCCAATAGCTCTCATTCCATGGTGATGAGATAAAAAGAACAGGCCATGACAGAAAGTGGAGCATGTGGTATGTGATATCCCTCACCTCTGCCCCTTACTAGCCATACAACCTTAGGCAACTGACTGAACCTTACCAGGTCTGCTTACCTCTGCAGTTTGAGCATAATGGCTACATAGCTGAGGTGCTTGCTCTGTAGGAGGCTATGAGATTTACATGGATGCCTCTGAGTGTGGTGCTTGCCTGACACATGATAAGTGTTCAATAAATAGCAGTTACTATTACCAGCCTCTTCTGACTCATTCAAGATTTTTTTTTCTCCTTTTGCTTTAAAAAATCCTGAATCCCAAAATATTCAGGAGAACTTGAGGCCAACTCTCCCCATCTGAGGACACATGAACTCTGCCTCTGCCTTCTATGATGCTTCTTAACTCAAAGACCATGTAGAGTCTCTACCTATAAGTCAGGTGCTAGGAATCAAAGTGGAGTTCACTTCCTATATTCTCCAACTTGCTCTTTTACACAAAAAAAGAAGCCGTGTGTGAATTTTATAAAGGAGAGAAAGAGATGGCTCAGGGGTTAAGAGCACTGACTGATGTTCCAGAGGACCCAGGTTCAATTCCCAGGCTGTCTGGCATCCGATCGTGCCAGGATAAAATAAAAAATAAAGATAAAGTAAAATAAAAAGAAGGTATCATGTGACCCCTCTCTCCTCTCTTTTAAGAGGTCATGTACAACCATGGTGCAAGAAGCGCCACCTCCTTCAGGTTGTATAGCCCAAGGTCATACGTGGAGCAAATACCACTACATATATTTTTGTTTATTGCTACTTTGGTGATGAGAGGTGTGGGGGTCAAAGTTGTGTCCCAGGATCCTAAAATCTAAGGGGAAAAGTACATTTTCTTCACTGTTGCATTTTCAGAATCCTTTCATATACTTGTAAAAATTTCCGCATGTAAAACCTCATTTTAAGGGGTGGAAGACAGCTGAGTGGGCAAGGTGTTTGCCGTGCAAGGCTGAGGATCTGAAATCAAATCCCCAGAACCCACACGAAAGCCTGAAGCACAGCAGGAGCATCTGTGATCCCAGTGCTTCTGTGGGGAGAAGGACATGGGGATAGCTTTCCAGAAGCTTCTGGGTGGACTAACCTTGTGCATTCAGCAGTGAACAAGTGAACAAAAGGCACCTTGTCTCAAACAAGGTGGAAGATGAGGACCGACTCCTGAGAATGTCCTCTTATTCCTGTATTAGTGTTGTGACATGTGTGCCCATGGTCACACACATAGCACACATGCACACATAACGTTCACACAGTACGAAGTTTAAAATTTTCATTGTAACATTTAGAGCCACCATTTTAACCATAATAGTTAAAATGTATTTATCCCAGGGTTATGGGATGTTAGTTGCACATCTTTGAAAGAAAGCATTTCACTGTGTGCAGTTGATGACATAAGTGCTCTTATAGAGGAGACAATCAAATCACACACAGGCAGGAATGTGGCAGTTTCTCACTGCTCTATCTTTAAATAAAATAATTTATGTAAAGCATATTCATATTCACACATAAAATATAGAATGAAAACTACTGCAAAAAGTTGAATTAAAATTAAATCCAAGATTCTTAATGATTTGAAATTTATTTATGCATACTTCATTCAACAATATCAAGGGTACATATGAAGAAAGTGGGGGCTCTCTGGTGCTCTTTTTTTTTTTTTGCTGGATTCCACAAGATCTGAAGAGAGTTTGGAGTATAGATTCCATGTAGGTCTTCTGCCTTACAGTCCATTGCCTGTACAATGCCAAGGGTGGTCGGATACGCCTTGTAGTCGGAAACATAAGCTTCCCATCCCTCCTTATCATCAGGAGGTCAAGCAATAGTCACAGAACAGGCAACGGGCAGATGTGATGGGGGAAGTTTTAAATTGGAAGCTTTTTTTTCTTGGTTGTGTAGAAAGAGGATATTAGCTAAAGGATAAAGGGGCAGGTGTCAGAGGTTCCAGAAGAAAGAAGTATTAAATAGTGGTCTAGAGAGAGGGAGAGTGAATGGACAAAAGAAATGTAACTTGACCAGCAGAAGTATCCAGAACACACTTGAAGTTAGTAGGCAGGGATTTACAACGAGACCAACACTATGGTTGCCAGCTGCCTTCCCTTGTGTGACACTGAATGGAGCCACATGGTCATGGGTTTTAACCAGTGTTGAAGTATTCCAGAAAAGTATGCGGAAGCAGTGCAGGGGTGTGGGGACCAAGGTCAACATGATAAGGGATTATTATAGTAATTAATGACAGAATTTAATCTTAATTTATGAAAAGAGAGTATATGAGGTGGGTGGAGGTCAGGGAAATGGTGGTTGGATGGACTTTCTATCACAGGACAATAGAATATTATTGTCAGACATTAGAAATGAGGCAAGAAGGTGAACGATGAGGGTTGGAAATTGGGATTCTTGAACTCAAAACCAGTGGTGGGTTTCAAATATTAGCAAGTGAAGGTGTTATTGTGGGAATGAAGGAAAGAGACAAGATCATTAGAGAAGTGTCTTGAACATTGTCCTAGTTAGGATTTCTATTTCTGTGATGACACAGCATGACCAAAAGCATCTCGGGGAGGAAAGGGTTTATTTGGCTTACATATTCACATCATAGTCCCTTCATTGAGGGAAGCCAAGACAGCAACTCAAACAAGGCTGGAATCTGGAAGCAGGAGCTGATGCAGAGGCCATTGGAGGGATGTTGCTTACTGGCTTGCTCAACATACCTTGCTCAGCCTGCTTTCTTATGGAACCCAGGACCAGCAGCCCAGGGGTGGCATCACCAACCATAGGCTGGGGCCGCTTCAACAATTACTAATTAAGAAAATCCTCTACAGACTTGCCTGCATCCTAGTCTTGTGGAGGTATTTCCTCAACTGAGACTCCTTACTCTCTGATGACTCTAGCTTATGTCAAGTTCACATAAAGCTAGCCAGCACAAGCATTGAAAGGACCATTTTAGTGGATACTGAAATAACTAAAAATGATAGAAACTTTGGCAAGGACAAAGATCCAGACTGTGAAGGGTGATGGGGAGGGAGGTGGTGTGGCTGTGGCAATGACAATAGCAAGGTGAAGAAATGGGTAGAATGGCTTGATGATATGAAGTAATGGACTCTCTAAAGTCATAGAGTTAACAGTTGGAGAAATCTGGCTATAAAACTGCTCAGTCTAGCTCCTGAGCCCAACTCGTAACTACTTGGCCAGTTACTGATAACCATGTTACTTTACATATCAAAACTACTAATCAATGTATTTACCCCTGAATAAACATTGAACAATGACTGCAATCTCATGAACATTTAATTTTACCGCCCATGAGATTTGCATGTTATAAGATAACAAGTTTATAAAATATACCATCATCACAATTTATTTTTATATATGACCTTAGAAATGCATTCTCTATTCTCTAAAAGGAAATGTGAATTATAATGGATCGCAAATAGTATTATTAAGTTTATTCTATGTGTCATAAGCTGTACTAAAGATGTGATCCTTGGCAGTCAAGCACTAATGTGTCCCACACAACTGGATTTCTTGCTAAGACAGCAAGTAAGGTTTTATCCACATATTTTATTTTATCCATCAAAATATTCTAACACTCACTAAATTCAACAGCCATTGTATTTGCCAACCTTGCTGACTAGAACCATAAATCCATGACTACTAGCCTCAAATGGGCTCTGCAATTGTCCATTGATTGACATCTGCAGATTTTATAGATGGTTATACTAGGTTGTGAAAATCAAGTGACTTACTGAAGTCATACAGTTCAATGACTGTCTCACCCAGGACTAAAGCCAGGTCTGTCCAACCCTCAATCACTTGTGTGGTGCAGTGACTACAAAGGACATACCAGTCAGTTATCATGACCTTTACAGATGGTGAGGGGGATATGTTACCTGAATACTTAATATATTTATTATTGTTCTAGATTCTGTGAGGAAAAGAGCTTGAATTTTAGGATGGCATTCTTAAGCTAAACTTAAATAGTATACAATATGCTACATAGTGTTAGTTATTTACAACATATAATAATGACAGTGGGAAATGCACTATTTACTAGTTCAAGCATTATTAGTACTACCTAATGGTATAAATTAAGAGTAATATAAATTAGGGAAAGGCAGAATTCTAGGTAGAAAAGTATCTGCAAAGACCCTGAGGCCATAAGGTATCACATATATACTTTGGCCACTAGTAACCATTATTATGCTTATTACTTTGGATAAAGACACTCATTTACCCACCATACACTTTTGATGCCTTCTACAATAAAGTTCATCACCTGATATTCTGTCCAAAGGATTTGATCTCTGCTTCCAGTGTCCTATTCAATAGGAAATCTGAGTTAGCACTTGGGCATATAAAGGACCCTCATGTAGAACACAGAAGTAGTCCCTTTTTGCAAAGAAAGAGCCGAGCCGGTAGGAAGAGAATTTTCAGCACCACACATAGCAGGGTGGTCATACAGGATTTTTTTTATTCATTGAGATCCTAGTTGCACAGTGAAGGAAATGTCAAAGTAACCAGAAATAAGGCCAAACAGCGAGTCAAGTCCACAGCCAACTCATCTATGGCCTGATACATCCTTAGGACTACGGGTAAAATCCTTAGGTCTGGGGGCGGGAAGAGAGAGTTGTGAACAGAAGCTGAAAGCTGAGAAATTGTCGGTGCATAGAGAAGACTGAATAGCTTGTGGCTATTACCTAATACATAAACAGAAAAAGAAAGCCAATGATGGGTTGCTAATGTTTTCTGATTGTGTAGTTGGACCCTTCTGGCTGCCATGCCATTGTTCCAGTGAGTTCTGTGGTGGCTCACATCCTGCTTCTGTCTGAAACAATGGCTCCAAGACAGTTGCTGAGTTGGCGTGGGTGAGCAAGCCTACATGGAGGCCATCTGAGGCTGCTCATATGGAAGGAGAAGGTTTTATGGCCTTGATTTATCAGAATAAAAAGCATGTAACAAGTAAAAACAAATAAGCAAACAAAAGCTATTTTCTGACTTTGGATTCTGCCTATTTTCCTGACCCAAGACAGTGCAGGTGTATTGCCCAGTGCAGCACAGAGAATAATAGCGCCTGTAGATCCAAGAGGAGACAAGAGATTGAGAGCTCCTTCTATGGCAGATCCCTGTACCACGTGTGGCCTGATATTGCCTGTAAGATGGTCCAGGACCCTCTCCATACAGCTAACCCTGGCCTGGTCTACCCCACTCAGCAGTGATGGCCAGTCCTGCTGGAGGCACCAGCACAGTAAAAGCTGAGGTGAAAATCTCTGGTTTGATTAACAGTGTCTACCGTCTCCCAGCTTTAACCTTGAAGAACCAGTGTGACTTGTAACCTGCTTAGATGCTTCTGTGTCCTGGCCCACAATCTGATTGAGAGACCTAGGATTTATCAAGCAATTATTCCATGGTTATTGCTTTGCTAATGATGGAGAGGACATATTCTCTTCTGAGGTCTGGGCCTGTGGAGACTTGAGCTGTGGCTGCTGAAGGCATCCACCCTATCCTCTAGCCATGTGGAGAAGACAAAGCTCATGGTGTGAGCAGCAAAGAAAGGAGCAGGACACTTCTAACAGCCTGTAGACCTGGCTTCTAACCTCAAGAGAAAGCTCCACTTTGAGCTGGAATAGGTTTTCTTGTGTGTGGTGGTATTGTGTTCCCCAAAATAATGTGTACTCTAATAAACTTATCTGGGGTCAGAACACAGAACAGCCACAATATTAAACATAGAGGTTAGGCAGTGGTAGCACATGCCTTTAATCCTAGCATTCCAGAGGCAGAGATCTGCCTGGATCTCTACATGTTCAAGGATACAGCCAAGCATGGTGACTCACACCTTTAATCCCAGGAAGTAATGGCAGGGGACAGAAAGGTATTTAAGGTGTGAGGATGAGGAACTATAGCCTGGTTAAGCTTTTAGGCTTTGAGTGGCACAGTTCAGCTAAGAGGCATCCAGTCTGAGGAAACAGGATCAGCTGAGGAATTGGCGAGGTGAGGAAGCTGTGGCTTGTTCTGTCTCTCTGATCTTCCAGCATTCACCCCAATATGTAGCTCCTGGGTTTGTTTTTTATAATAAGACCCTTTAGGATTCGTGCTACACTTATGTTGGGGCCAGAGCATTTTTCTTTCTTAACTTGATTCAAGGAGTTCTAATAACAGAAACCTTTCCATTTGGGGTTGGTGCCAGCTCTTCGGCTTCAGAGTATTTTTGGTGCTTTTATATCTACTTCCTCTTTACTTCCTGCTATTCTCGAATCACGATGTAGCCACCCCAGTGCTGTGAGCCAAGCTCCCCACCATTTTTCCAGGCCTTGCCAAACACACAGCCTTCTCTTCTCTGGATGGCCCAGCCAGCATGAAGCCTGCTTCCTGTAACTCCACCCCTCTTCCCTGTTAACACTCTTGACTATTTATCTAAGCGAATATGTGTTTCTTCAGAAAGACTGCAGAGTCCTCGGAGGGCAAAAATCTTCTTATTCCAATTCCTGTTGCTTAGTACCACAGTTAACACACAATAGACCTCCAGAAATATTTGGTAAATGAATCAAATTAGAATCCCCATCTTTGGCAGATCATCCCTGATTAACAGGGAGAAAATAAATGTTTCTTTTTATTCCTTTGCTAGTGCGATCAGCTATTCCCTGAATTCTCTAGGGATTTTATGATGTTCTCTTCCCTGTGTCTTGGCAATGAGTGTCAATACTGAACAGTTAGCTCCCCTGGGGGATGGGGGGCTTGGTTTACCCATGCTCACAACTATCTCCTCTCCTTCAAATTCGAATGTGTCTGAGTTATAGCCTGTGCGGGCATTGCATTGTACCACGGGGCAAGACGCACCTTCCTATATGAGAGTGGTTTCCAACCTTCCTAAGGCTGCCACGCTTTCATACAGTTCCTCATGTTGTGGTGACCCCCTGTCCATGAAGTTATTTTGTTGCTACTTCATAACTGTAATTTTGAGACTGTTATAAATCATAATGTAAATATCTGATATACAGAATAACTGAAATGTGACTCGACTGGGGTCACGACCTACATGTTGAGAACCATTGCTCTATCGACATTAAGAAATCATTCATTATAAGATTCATATTTGATCCAGGCAATTAGCAAATTTAACATATTTAATAACAGATTCTATGACACTCATTAAATGCTAGGCACTGTTCTGAGCACATAATTATATGAACTAGTTCCTCCTCATAACAACCTTACCAGGCAGACACAGTTACTGCCGTTGGCCTGATTTCATAGATGAGGACATAAAGATACAGAATGGTTAAGGAACTTGCCCAAGGTCATTATAGGTATTGTTGGTGTCCTGGAATTCAAATCAAGCAGACTCACTCCAGAATCTATGTTCCAACTGCTCTGCCCTCCTGCCTATAAATGTGAGGGGGGATCTATATACTGAATATCTGAGCCCTCCCTACATGAATTGCTTTTGCTTTTGAGTGAATCAAGAGCTGGAGGCCTCTTCTGCTTTCACAAAGATGCATGCAGATGTCTGCGAATGTGTCTCCAAGCTCACCGATTCATTGACTGTGTCTTGAAGACAGAAGTGTGTATGTCTAAGTCATCCTATGCAATTCATATTCACGTTGTAATCAATCCAGTCCTGCCATTTGCCTCCTCAAAATGTGTTTTCAAACAACCTAGGAACCATGGCAAGAATTTACTCCAGTTCCAACGTGTACAAGTTTTGAACCTAGAGATGACTTGAAGGCAAAATGTATGTTATTTAAAATTATTAAACAATATTAAGTGAATATGATACTGCCCCCAAAGAAAAAAATGAAATAGCATGTCTCTTTATTTTTAATTGACTAGTTTAGGATCAGCTGGGTCTTTTTCTCCTCATAAATTTGGTATTTTATCGAATTGGTTCATATTTTGTTGTGCTCAGGAGACATCACTTACTATTCAGACAAACAGAAGCAAATTCAAATGCTATTCTGCATCCATCTATGATGAAAGGAACAAACACATAGATAACATCTGGTGGGGGAGCTGTTGCTTTGATGTGGGGGCTATTCATTTTGCAGTGTTTGGATACTTTTGAAGCCTTGAATATTTCTAAATTGAATCCTAGGAAGAAAGTATTTATAAATAGTAAGCATAAAAATGAGCACATATGTACTGTCTTAACCCTTATACAGTCCTAATAGACCACATTTCCTCTTGCTGCAAAGCACAGGCTCTCCAGCAGCTTTAATAGTTTAGCTGGTTAGGTTAAGTTGATGGTTCTCAATTTGATTTAGCCCAACACCCCATCTGATAACAACCATTTAAAAATCTCTTATACTGTTCATAAATAATATGAGCTGTGCATACAAAATTTCTGCAAGTAAATAGAATGCTTTAGTAGTAATTAAGTGAGAAATAGCAAAGTAATTTATAGTGGCATAATAACTGTTTTTAACATGTAAATATTGTATTACAGCACAAAAAAGTGCCACTACAGACATTTGTACATAATGCAATTTACTTAATGGAAGGCATAATGAATATGTGATATATAATAAGAGCAATGGAGTCTGATAAAGATATGCTATATTGCAGCTGGTGTAATGGTATCCTACAGTAATCCTAATGTTTCAGAGGCAGAGGCAGGAGGATCAAGACATGCTCAGCTATGAAGTGAGTTTGAGACCAGCCTGAACCTCATTAGACCCTATCTTGAAAAATAACAAAACAAAATAAACTCAAACCAGTATATGTTGTGTTGATGAATCAATGATTATACAATGTATAATTTCCCCTCAATCTGCATAATAGCCACGTACCTGAAATGGATCTCATATTAAAACAGTGCTAGCTACTTTGTGTTTATGTGTTAATGGAGTTAACATTTGGGCTTAGATTTATAAACAGTTTTAAACACTTGAGCAAAATGGCCATATGACATTCAAAAGCTTGCAGGACATGGGGACATTTTATGTTGTGCAGCACAATCTTGGGCACTGCAGTAGTCCAGACATTCTATCCCTTTACATGCCAGTGCTGTTCAACTATCAATGTGCCATTCAAGAACAATCCTTCACATTTCCCCCAATTCTGTCTCCGGGATGATAAGCCTTGCACTGGCAACCATAGAGTTAATGATTAGTATTATATTTAGCACCAAATAATAATTATAACATATTCTCTGACTTTTTGTAGCCCTCAGGAAACAAAGGAATACCCAAAATAAATGCTCAGTAATTGGATTAATTATGAGACTATTCCATAATTATGCTCCATAATTGAAAGACTAAGCCCACCCAGTGTACACAACAGCTCAATACTTAACCCAAGTTCTAGGCTTTACTAAGACTTGTTGGAATGAATAGGTCATTTGGGATTTCCATGGCTGAGCTATCAAAAAGATACACATTGTTTAAAAGAGATCTTTTTCTACTTTTTAGAATGCTTGCCACTACCCAGACGTTTGCTAGCAGGGTGGAGCTGATAATGACTTGAAAAGAACTAATTGCTTCTGTTTGTATGAGGGTCATTAAAAATGTTTGGATACATCTGGAATATCCCAAACACGAAGGACCCTCACATCATTTTGAGTAGGGAGAGGAAACAGTGAAGAGTCTGACCTATGACCTTTGACCTAAGATTTTCTTAATCTTCTTGAGGGTCTGTAAAGTTGCTGTTATTAACTCATTATTTTTTATGTATTTATTTATTTAGCAAATGAAGAGGTGGAGTCAGCAAGGCAAACTATCCATCTTACTCAAACAGCTGGCTCAGTAGCAGAACAGGCTTTGACTATGGAAATGCCTAGTTTCAAAGAACTTGGCTTTTTAAATATATCATGCCCCCATCTTTCTTAAGTAAGGCAAATATAGGTTTCTGTGAAAGTACAACAGAAGAAGCGTGAATTGTGCCTGAGTCCTATCTTACTCTATATAGCAACAATGTCATGTTTTACAATTTCTCCTTTCTTGGTACTTCAGTGATTTGTTTCTTGTTTTTTTTTGTTTTTGTTTTTTTTTAATACTAACTTTGTTCTTGGTCCCTTTCCTGGGTTCAAAGTTGTACATGAGCTCACATTTATGAGCTTCTTGAGGGCAAGGAATATGTACTCTTCTTCTTTGGGTCCTTAGGACCTAGCACAGTACCTGACATGAAGAGAGTATTTGTTGAGTGGACTTTAATTGAATGATGTTTCTCATTTTAGGCCTTGGCCTTATACAATATTTCAACGAGGCTTTGACCTGGTTTTGGGAGAGCAGCCCTCTGATAAAATATTCAGGTAAGTTCACATCCAAGGATGCGCTTGTGTATGTCTATAAGCTCAGTGCTCCACCTCCCATTGAACATTTCCATTGTTAAACATGGGACACATTTGGACTCGTTCTGTCTACTTAGAACAAAAGTACTTGACCCAGATCATACCCGGTGGCAGCATGGAGGGCTGTGAAGTCAGAGAGATTCTGTTTGGGTCCAATTTCATTCCTTGCCAGCTCAGTGAGCTTCAGTAATGTGCTTAAACTCTCCGAGCCTCCAGGTTCCCCATTTGTTAAATGGGGCTGTATTGCATGCCTGGCTGGATTATTGTGAGGGATATATGAGATAATACAGGGAAAGTCCCCAGCACAAAATCTGGCACAGAACAGGCAATTAATGTCAGTTTCTGCCTCTCCACTTTACATCTAATTTGCACCTTCCTCATAGAGTCTTGAGTTGTTCAAAATTAATCTCTCCCACCCCTGCCTTCCTCCATTCTAAACTCTACCTTATTATTATTTTCTTTTATCTATTACCCTCCTGATCAAATCTGATGATTCTAGTCCCTCCCAATTTCTACCTGCATATCTAGTAATAGCACATATTACGAAGACTCACAAGCGAAGGGAGAATTTGGGTGCCAGCCATGAACTATTGAATTTTCATAAAATTTAATTCACACCAGGCCTTTTCTGGAACACAAGCTTATTTCCAATCTAAGATCTTATTGTTCATTCCTGTAGTCAGTTTGTTCTTCACTTAACATACATTTACCACGTACCTACTTAGAGCCAGAGGTTGTGCTTGGCCTGGCATATGGTCTTTGTCTTCTTCCATGAGCAAGCCCACTTTTGGAGGAAGTGAACAGACCTTCACAGGTGGATATTGTCAAAGAATGAGCTCAATTACTACATGCCATTGCTGGAAAGATGGTGAGTGGTGGATGTAGCACAAATCCTAATGGGTCTTAATACAAACCTGGAGCCAGATATTGGAGTAAATGCTGAAAGATCAGAGAGACAAAGGAGCAAGCCACAGCCATATATCTTTCCTTGACAACTCCTCATCCTGAAAGAGGCTGAGCTCCTGTTTCCTCCTGCCCTATATTCCTCTCTCCATCCGACCATATCACTTCCTGTCTCCACCTCCCTAGTGCTGTAATTAAAGGCATGAGATCCCAAATGCTGGGATCAAAGGTGTATGCCACTGCTGCCTGGCTCTGTTTTTCTTTCAGACTGGATCAATCTTGTGTAGCCCATTGTGGCTTGAACTCACAGAAATCCGTCTGCCTCTGCCTCCCGAGTGCTATGATTAAAGGTGTGAGCCGCCATTGCCTGGCCTCTATGGCTAACTAGTGGCTTAGCTCCACACTCTGATCTTCAGGCAAGCCTTATTTGTTATTCACAATCACCACAGATGGAGGACAGGTGGAGAGCTTGCTTCCTTGTTACGGTAGTCAGGCAGTTGGCTGAGGCTCACTTATTTCTACCTTCTCTAACCCTTTCTCCATCAGTCACACCTAGCTTTGGTGTTGATTTTTGTCCCTGCTTTCACCCTCTTGAGCCCATTACCACATGCAAATTGTGCCATCCCTCCTCATGACTTAGGATGGGCACAGCTATAGTTCACATTTACATGACCTCTTCTTCAAATGGCCTCTACTGGCCCTTCAGTCTCCTGAGTGTCTCTCCGGGGGCAGGATGGGTCAAGTTAATGATGCCGGCTACCAGCTGCATTTGAATACTTCTATTCAAAGAGAAATCAGCAATATTCCTTATACTTAAATTTTCTAACAATGGTTTTTCATTGGATGACTTTTCCCAATTTTCTCATTGTTCAACTGCCAGGACCATTGAAGGTTAAAAAAAAAAAAGTGACAGGAAATCATGAGAGGTTTCATTGATTAACATAAATAAGGTCTCTGTTTGCTACAAATTGTAAATTAATAGTAAAAAACAAAGGTTTTAGTCAAATCTCTATAAGAGCAGAACTTGCAAATGAAAATATGCTTCATTTCTACAAGCATCATTTTTTTTTTCAAACCTGTTGGCTGCCAAATGGACGTGACAGCCACACACTACTAGAGAGGGGAGCAGGTGTGTGGTTTAATCCATGACTTCACTGCCTCAGGAGCCAGTGGGGTGATCAATATGTTATTAGCAAGTTTGGTTCCTAACACAGTAATAACTCTTTTCTCAAATGAATACAATGGGTTGTGCTTCGCTTATCTGGGGCACTGTTAAATTAAAACCGTTTTGGCATCTAAGTCAACCGTTTGCCAATGGAAACTCTGAGAAAAGTGTGATCTGGTCAGTGACGAAAATTGGTTATTATTTGTTGTTGTACTGATTCATGATTTTTATCGTAATCAATTCCAAGTCACTGCATATTTCTTTAACATATGAAATAGAGTTTAAATTCTGGCAGTCAAATCTTTCCACCACTGAATGTTGACATTCCACTATTAAGTAAGTTGCTCTTCTCCTACGGAATTTTCCATTCTTAGTCAAATCTATCTTCTACTCTCTCCAATTCATTGTAGCCACAATTTTCTCATACTCTATCATTTCTATCATTCAGCAAGATTGAATCTTTTACTCCTAATATAAACATTGAACATTTCCATGGTCCAGACCAGGTCTCCACATCTGTCATCTCTTGAACATTTATTATTACAAAGCACTGTTTCAGATGCTGTAGGTATGACCTTGATAGGCTTGACAAAGAAAGCGTTTAGACTTGCCCAAGAGGTGGCCTTTTATCCCTGGCCCTATGTGCTAATTCCTAGGCATTATAAGGACCAAAGCACCTGGCACAAACCAAATTTATTCAAAAGTACTGGGAGTTGTACCCAGGGAATGAATACTTTCTAAAGACATCATGGTAAATTTCATCTACAGCCATGATTGACAAACACTGACATACAGCTTCTGTACTGTTTCACAATAAATGACTTTAGTAGTTAATTATCAATTAATTTACCTTAGACTTATTTTTAACATGGCTATTTGCTTCTGAATAAGATGGTTACTTTCTTGAAGAAAGAGCTTTATGGATTTGACACAGTTTTGAACATGTAGTAGGCCTTTGGCAGGTATATATAGGCAGTTATTTTAGGTATCTCCCAAGCTCTTGAAATCAGACAAGGAAAGGCTATGGATAGTGAACCCAACTTTGAAAGTCATCAATCCCAAGCTAGATGCAAGAGGGCCCTGGTTCACTCAGCTGTGTTTTTACACCAAAGATATTCTCATGGTGCTTCATTGTGAAGATCCATCCATTCCACTGAACTCTCTGGTGCCAAGAACTAGGTTAGAGTCTCTATAACCTTCCCTTCAAGTGTGTACCTTCGTCCCTGAGAAGAATACCTTGTCCTAGATGAAACTAGCCTGGGGAAGGGTAAAGATGCCAGGTCAAGAGCTATTATGTTTTCCTACATTCTATTTTGCACCAAATGAGGGAGTCCACAGGCATACTCTGTCCAACACTGGCTAATGAGTGTTTGCCTCTGGACAGAAATTTCTAGCTGGGTTTTAATAGCATAAAACTGAGTCCTCAAAAGAAGTGGTCACCACCAGCTGTCTCTAGAGAAGGCCCAACGTGGGAGAGCATTCCAGATGCTCACTCAGCTTCCTTTGGGTGGTGTTTTTAAAGTCATCCCTGCCAAATTTGCATGAATGAGGGACAGATGAGATTTCAGGACACAGCTTTTTTTCTAACAGCTTAGACTATATTTGGTTTTTGGAGTTGTTCAGTAGATTTTGTGGATGAAAGAAAGTTTTAGAATTTCATAGGCACCAGCCATCATGGGCTGTCAAGCTGCTGGGATCCATATCTGACCAACTCCATCTTTCTTTTCTACAAAGAGTTGACCTTTGGGAGGTCACTGACCTCCTTATGCTATTAAATGGTGTGTTTGTAAAATGGAACCAAAGAACTCACTGGAGAAGGCCATCATGATAAATGAGTAGCTCTGCCAAGTGCCTGCCTTTCTGAGAGTTCTCAGTGTTAGTTTCATTCCACATCTAACTTGGCTTCCCTTACGGGGTTTCACCTTGACTCTACCACAGACTAGAGGAGACTACATTGCTTTGCTTGTTAACTAATAGAGCAGTTCATCTTCTGCTTCTCATGGAAACTATGTCTTGGTCATCCGACTCAGAGGTTAGCTCACATCCTGTTTACCATGAAGGATTAGCTTCATCAATGTATTCCTTAAATTTGCACCTCATGGGTTTGTCACCCAGATGCCATTAAAAATGAAGGAACAAGTGAGCTGGAGAGATGGCTCAGTGGTTAAAAGCACTGGCTGCTCTTTCCGAGGTCCTGAGTTCAATTCCCAGCCACCACATGGTGGCTCACAGCCATCCTTAATGAGGTTTGGTGCCCTCTTCTGGCAGAACACTGTATATGAAATAAATAAACAAATCTTTAAAAAAAAGAAAATGAAGGAACAAAATATTATATTAATTAATAACTACTTATTGAGTGACATCCTTAGTCTGTTGTGTTAAATGCCCTCTGCTACCCAAGAATGCATATTCTCCTTAGTGATGATGAACCCATGAAAAAGACATGTACAATTCAATACATGAATTGCAGCAGAGATTATGTAATGTGGAAAGCAGAGAGTCACTTGCTTGGCCTGAGTGTTGAAAACCAAGCTTGTGGGAGAACTTTCTGGAAGGGTCTGTGACTGTAAATGAGTGTTTAAGTGAGTCAGTTGAGGTGAATAGGAGATAAAATCCAGAAAGAAATAATAGTAGAAGCAAGAGTAAAGTGATGAAAGGTGTCGAAGGGTGTTAGGAACTACAATCATATGATATGGAAGAAACAGAAGTATGAAGCAGAGCTGGGAGTCAGAAGAAGCTAGAGATGTCATCCGAGTGTCACCTTCAGAACTTTGAACTTTGCATTCACAGGAATATGCCAAAGAGTTTCAGCTGGGTCATGTTATAGATGGCTTTTTCTTAGGAACACTGTGAAATGGCTGGGCAGGAACCCCACTTTTCCATGAAAATAATTAGCCATCACAAATGTACTAGAACTACCAAATATTTCCTAAAACCTGTTATATTATCCAAGTAAAAGTATAATTTTAAGCAAAATAGAAAGCAAAGGTCAATGCCCAATGAGCCACAGAATCCTAATGCCATTCAAACTTGTGGTTGTTCTGAAATGGTGCATGTTAATGTTGCCCTTGTTCAAGCTGACTCGTATGAGTGACTACCTCTAGAATGTCCTTTATGACATCATACAAATGCCTGAAGGTTATTGTTGTGGGATATTTGTACACTGTGTGAAGATACATTGTTGTAATTGGTTTAATAAAGAGCTAAATGGTCAATAGTTAAGCAGGAAGAAGTTAGGTGGAATTTCCAGGGACAGAGAGGACTTTGGGAGAAGAGGGGTTAGGAGACATCAGGAGATGCAGAGAAAGCAGGATGTGCAGGAGGAGAAGAAACAGCCACGAGACATGTGGCAGAATGTAGATTAATGTAAATGAGTTAATTTAAGTTGTAAGAGCTAGTTAGGAACAAGCCTAAGCTAAGGCCGAACTTTCATAATTAATAAAAAGTCTCTGTGTCATTATTTGGGAACTGACAGGACAGAGAAAGACTCATTACATACTGTTCTTATACCCAGTACCAGCTGTTCAAGTGCTTGTCTGTACAGCAGGGCCTCCTAAAAGAGCCATGACTCTGTATGACTTGAGCCTACCTGAAAGACTACTTACTTTCCCAGATCCTATGTGGATATTTGAGCCCCATGCTGGACACCATATGTAATGATTTTTGCACACCCCCGCCCCACCCAGTCATAGCTTGCCTACTACCTCACATTCCTAGATGCAGGAAGATCTGAAAGCCTTTTGCAGAATGAGAGATACCTCAGAGCATCTCTAGAAACTCAAGATGATTCAGAACAGTAGAGGACTAAGAAACAGAGAAGAGATGGGAGAAATATCTACCAAATCAGGCCATATCCCACTTCTACAGAGATGTACCACTCTCCTAGAATCCCTTATGGTGATGCTGGAACCTGCCTTCTCTTTCAGCAACTCTAATGGCAAGGACTGTCATGTAGGTAATGGGAAGAAACCACATAGCTGGGCATCCCCAGTCTGTAGATCTGTTCTGCGGCCAGCATTCTGGGGCTGGCTACATACTTCATAAACAAATTATAAGGCACCAGTCTGCTTTCCTAACATCTCGGGCAACCCAGAGAGAGAAGAGAAGACTCTGTGGGCTAGAGGAGAGAGGAGCAAAGCTTGAAATGCGGCTGTGACCAGCGTGCTGATGGCACCGGCACAGCGTTCTGCTTAATTGCACATATCCTTCCATTGTTCCTCCCTCCACAGCAGGTTGGGAGGAGACACTAGGCTGCCACCGCCTTGTGCTATTCCACCCACGTTGGCTTTTATCCCTTAGACTATTTTTTTTTACTGTGAATACAGAGCATTTTAATGTCTTTGAGATGAAATGAATGAATAAATAAACAAATAATCTCTCCTGGTTTCCTTAAGCTCTCCCTTGAAATGCTGATTGATTCTTTTATTCCTTTTAGCTCTTGTTATAAGAATAAATAAAAAAAAAAGTCTTCCCTGCATCCCATGGGTTATCGTTGTCAGTTCAGGGTGTGGGCAGGAGTTCAGAAAATAAATCTGGGCCTGTTTTGTTCATTTGTTCTCATTTGTCCGTCTCTCTCTTCTCACCCCTGGAGGCCCCTGACTTCAGTCACTTCTATTCCTGTTATACAGAAACCAGAAAAGGAAACCTTCCTGTCTTTTCCATTTCTGGGCTCCCCCAGGCAGGGAGAAACCCTGGCTTCCACTGCACTGCAGCATACAGCCACAGGATGAGGATGGGGGTGGCCAGTATCCCTTCTCAACTAAACTGCTTCCAATTTTCATATGACTTAACACAAAGGAGGCCCAGCTTCAAACCTGGAAAATCTGAAGCTCACTTTTTATGGCTTGATAAAAGACACTTCTGATATCTAGTGAATGGGCACCATAATCAGATCTTCTGCTCTTTGGCCCCATGAGTGGGCTGAGGCCTCTCTGTCTTCCTGTGACTCAGTCCTGCTGCCCATGCCAGACTATTTCAACCGTTTCACCTGTCTGAAGAGAACTGCAAGGGATGGGGAGGATGAGACAGGAGAGAGTAATGCCCACATTCCAGATGCTCTGGTATAATTCCTATGTTACATCATAACTCCTTTGTGTGGGGGGGTCTCTGTAGTCACCTGGCATGTGGGTACCTGCAGAGTCTTCAGGAAGGCTGAAGAGGAGGCAGCTAGTGACAGAATGCTAGTGGGCAGTTATGCTCAGCTGTAACCACCCAGTGTGTGTGTCCACGCAGATTTACCTACACTCTCGGGGAAGGCATGTGGTTGCCCCTCAGCAAGAGCTTTGTGATTCCACCAGCTGAACTGGCAATCAATCCGTCCGCCAAGTGTAAGACCGACATGACTGTGATGGAAGACGCTGTGGAGGTCAGGTGAGGCCCGGGGGAGGGGGCATACAGCAAGTTCAAGTTGGCAAGCTGCCTTCAAATTCCCCATATACACAGTGAGGATCTGATATTTATTTGGGTCAATATTGCATAATCCCAGGCTCATTCACTGGAAGAGGACATAAAATTAGAGTTTGTAAGCACTTCCCACAAACCTCAAGGACTGACAGGCAATAAAATGTTAATATCCTTGCCTACATTCATATCTCCTTCTTTGACCAGGCATTATAACATTGGCTCATTTCCCAGATATGGTGAATGCCCATGATTTGTTAGCTCAGGGCTTTGAATGTGGATAATCTTCAATTTTTCATAGAAGAGGGAGACCAGAAAAAGCAGACCAGGTTGGAACATGGAATGTAAGAACACTTGTTGCTTTTGGAATCCCTTGATTCCTCCATTGCTTCTTCATACAGAGAGGAGCTGATGACATCATCATCCTTTGACAGCCTGGAAGTCCTCTTAGACTCCTTTGGGCCAGTGCGTGACTGCAGCAAAGATAACGGAGGCTGCAGTAAGAATTTCCGCTGCATTTCAGATCGCAAGTTGGACTCTACTGGTTGCGTGGTATGTCAGTTCTCCTATCCTATAGGCTACTGTCTGGGGTGGGGGTGACATGTGATATAACCATACAGAAGGAGGTATGTGTGATAGCTGGCTGTGGCCACCATCTAGTCTAAATTAAGACTTTTTCTCTTGATAGGAATGAGGAGTTAATCAGTCCATCAAGAAGTACCCACAGAGCACTACCAGGTTTTCTAGACCTTCCCAGAGAGACTTCCATAGATTTGAATAGTGGAGTCTTCCCAGTCTTATAAGATAGTTGGTAGGAGCTATTTGAAAGCTAATGAATTGCTCCAACAAATGACGTTGGCTCCAAGCCTAATAGGAAATTTTAGGAGAAATCCACCCACAGCTAGGAAAGTGAAACGAGTTAAGTTATGCTCGACATGGTAGAGAAAAACACGAACAAAAATGGCATCGGGGATGAGAGACGGCTCAGTTGTTAAAGACTAAGGCTGACAGCAAAAAAGCATGGGGTTCTCAGCACCCATGCTTACCTCTCCAGCTTCCTCTGTAGAGGCAGGCATCCATGAGAGTTGGAGGAAGACCTTGTCTACATAATGAGTTCTAGGCCAGCCAGGGCTGCACAGACCCTATATATTGTGATCAGTTGGCGCTTAGATCAAGGAAATCGTGCTTCTCTAAGAAGTGGGTTTCTGCTTTGTTTTGCTTTTTATTTTCAGATCTATAGACTTAGCTAGTTTTAAAAAAAGGTGATATTGTTAACCAGTAAGACTTTGGGGGCTAGGTTGTCCTATGCTAGCTCCCAGGTTATAGAAGTGAAAATGGTTCTGGACCAGGAAGGTACATGGAGGCAGGAGCTGATGGGGCCACCAGGGCTGGTTCCTTTATGTTTGCCATTGCTGTTCCCACTAACACAATCATCTGTTTTTAGTCCTATATTCTTTAGAAGTTTAGAGGGGAGAATCATGAAATATTTAGGAGCTAGAGGGGCTTGGTCAGGGAAGGATGGCAGGGAAGATGTTCAAAGTGAGAACAGAAGAGGTAGGGAACATTCACTGAGACACAGTCTGCACTATTGGCTTGGGGAAAGGACTGGGAACTTTCAGCCCTAGCGGGGAGTATGGTGCCCCATTTAACTTCCCATTCTGACAGCCGTAATGTAGGAGGGGACCCAGAGCACGGGAAAGCTGTGAGGATGCTGAGCCAACCCCATCTTTCACCCTCCTTCTTGCCCAGCTCTGAGCATCTGTTCCATTCAGGGATCTGTTAGGTGTCCATGATGAATGTCTATCTGGTGTCCAGGGTGTCGTCTCCAAGCTGGTACCAACTAAGCTGCAGCTGGGAGGGGTCTGGCTTACATCAGAAACAAGTGGACATGAAGAAAGGCAAAGGAAAGATAAAGCTGCATGGCAGATAGGAGGATCTGGCAGATACCCAAAGAGGACAAAGAAGAACAGGGGGAATCTCGGGGAAATACAAAGGAAAGCACTTGTTAGTCCATGGCTTCCACAGGCAGCCAGGAGGTGAGCTGACGCCCTTCCGTGCTCTCCTCCTTTGGCCAGTTCCACACATCTGAGTTTCCCAGGAGACAATTTCACTGTTCAAATGAGCTCCAAGATGAGGTACTTTGTTTTTCTCTTTTACTATCCAGCATGCTTCTCTTTACGCCAATTTCAACCTTTCATTCCTTATTATTTTCTGGGGTCATTTTAAGTACTGAAACCTGGGCATGCACCTATGTGATCCTCTCTTGCCCACCCTTGTTAGCCACCTACACGTGGTTTGAATATTCATACGCAAGAATTGACTCCCTCATTCTTGCTACTTCGTCTTATGAGGACCCTGCCTCCAGGGTAGGAGTTGCCTATCAGGTACCTTCTCTTGGCCATCCTTGGCCTTTCACTTGGCATGTAGCTGTGCTGATGGAGTCCTACAGTTTCTACATTGTAATCTGTGAGACGGAGCTAGCAGGAATAGCTCTGATGAATATGCATTTGCAGAATTGGAGCCACTGCAGAAAGTCACCCAGTTATACCAGCACTGTATTAGCATAATTCTTTGAAGTCACTACTCCACGTGGCTCCTAGAGGGAAAGGGGCCAGGCCGATTGGCAGACACAACCCATTCACTGTTTCTCATTGGCTATGAAGCAAATAATCCCTAAGCAGAAGGGTAGAGTATGTGAGAGCTCATACATGTCATTACAAGACTTGTGATCCTACTGAAAAGATGACTAGGGATCTGACTTTGAACCTGACCTGACTCTACTGGGCATTTGTATTATCTCAAGGTCCTGGTATGTTAGCAGAGTGGTCCTTCATCTGGAGGTAGGCCAGAGGCAAAGATAATCCATACATACTGCAATTTGAAAATTGACCCACCTCTGCATATAGACCTTATTTTCAGTCTTTTGTGTGTTGAATAGAAAGACTTCCCAAGAAAGACATATGCTTATGAAAAGAGAAAAACATGAGAAATGAGAGCATGCTGGACCTTCATGAACCAGGGAAGGAGTCAGAGATAGGAACTTTGAAGAACCTGCAGCTGCATGTTTCCTAATTTAACCCAAGCCAGACAGGCAGGATTCATGTTACGTCCATACCCTCCGCTCAAAGAATTCTAGAATGAATTCTTTCTAGGAAGGCTCTTTCAATCATGCATCAACTCCTGGGGGGTTATTGCCTCCAGTTAATTACCCCGTTGTTTATGTAGTCTCCAAGGACAGGAAACAAATACCTGTGAAAGCCAGAACCTTGTGCAAACCTCAACACACAAAAAATGCAACTGCTCTCCAACAACCAGGGGCTGGGAAAAGCTTCCAGAGGATTCCCAGAGCATAAAGCTGCCACCCACTACTAATGGCCAGACCTCACTCACTGTCCTCAAAGTCTCCTCCATCAGACACCTTCATATTGTTGCTGGAACAAACCACACTGATCTTAGTGGCTTAAAGCTATACACATGTAATATATTGCAATTCTACATGCAAATCCAGGATGTGCTTCTCATTGGGCTGAAATTCAGGAATGGTCAGGGCTATATTCCTTCCTGTAGGTCCTGGAGAGAATCAATTCCTTTACCTTTTTCAGCTTCTGGATTCCATACACTTTTCTCAATTCAGGTCTCTGAACTAACTAAAACCAGAGATACTGTATTTTTCTAACCATTATTCTGTAGCTTATTTCTTTTCCATTCTGTGTTCCTCTTCCACTTTGAACACTCCTGTGGTTACATCAAGCCAATCTAAATAATTCCAGATAATCCTCTCATCTAAAGATCCTTGATTTAATCTTATCTATAAAGTCTTTTTGGCCATGTAGGGTTAGATATGCTCTTACATTTCTATGAATGTATTACAGACAAATTTGGATGAACCATCCATGAGTAATGGCAGTGGGAATTGAATAGACTTAGCAAACAGAACACCACACCCCCACCCAAACCCAGTTTTCATGAAGGCTTCCTCATCAACTATTATAGTGCTTGTATGTATGTGTGTGGGGGGAGTGCATTTGTGCCATCATGTGGAGGCCAGAGGGAAACATCAATTGCCTTTCTTAATCACTTTCTACCTTATTCTTTAAGATGAGATCTCTCACTAAACCTAGATCTGAAGAATTCAGTGAGACAACCTTGCTAAAAGCCACAAAGCCCCAGAGATCCTTATGTGTATATCTCCCTGGTGCTGAGGTTACAGGCACTCATACAGACCAGGTTTGTACTTCTATGGGTGTAGGGAATGTGAACTCACATCCTCATGCTTGGGCAACAATCACTTTACTGACTGATCCATCTTGCCAACCCCCTTCACTCTTATCAAGCCACCTACTAAGGTTCAACATAAAATGTGTCCTGAAAGTTAGAAGACTACTACCGCTGCTATACCAAAAGTAAAGAAAATAGGAAATCCCACATTTATTCCTCAGCTACACGCTCACACTCATGCTGAAAATGGCCAACAAATGCTTTTGCTTTGTAAGAGATTGAAATACACTAGATAAGTAGACAGTGGACATGAAAGGAGCAGGATCAACAACCCTGCATCTTGTGTGTGAAACACATGACCTTCCCTGCCTGGCCATTATGCTCAGTGACCCTGATTCCCTTCCTCCACCTGCTGTCCACTACGTTTTCCCATAACATGTGTCATTTTTACCTTTGCTGGAGCACAGATGTTCAGGGACCATTAGGGATGAGCATCTCTCCTCTCTGTAGGACAATAGGTAAATTAATACACTTCAGAGATTTCTAGAGAAATTGGGGCAGGCAACCATAACAGCCTGAAATATAAATTTAACTCTATCACACTCTTCCCCTTGGGAGAATTCCTGCATATCTTGGACCAGTATGTCAAAGCCCATCAAGAAATTGTGGAAATCATCACTTGCAAAATGAATGAGATTGCCACGTAGTAAAAAAGAACCTATTTCCAGTAGAAAATGTGGCCACATGCCTTATGAATCATCCAAGTAAGGTGAGGCAAGCTGAGCTGCTGAAATCTGTCCCTCTTCTCCCAGGGGACACAAATAAGCTCATGTGTCCATCACTCATACCCATCTGCCAACAGAGTATCTACTTTGTAATCTGGAACTGAGATATGTGGTCTCCAATTTATTCTCCTAAGTAATTAATCAACCAAAACTCATTGGTAGAAAAAGAGGGGGAAAGATGGCAAAGAAAGGGATTTGAATGGGAAAATCATTTTAATCTCATTAGCAAATTATGCCTTAGACTAGTAATGAGTCAAGAAGCCATGAACATCTCATGAAAGATGATTAACCTTGTGTATTTTAGGGGTCACTGAAATATGAGCTCATTTATTAGATCTTCCTGGTGGGGGAGGGCTATGGTTATAATAAATGGAGTTTTCTTTTTAAGTCTGTAGTTCATAAAGTCTCTGGGACTGCTGAATATAACCTATGCAAAGTGGGGTTAACATATGACCTTGTGGCTCTCTCCTGGGCAAATGTTTCTCATTCAATGACCAAATGGAAGGATTACCCACAGCCAGGAGGAGAGAATACCCAAGTCTTGCCAGCAGAAAATATTTCTATAGACAAGGGCTTCTCAGACCCCATGGCTAGAGCTGCACTTACTTCCAGAAGCAGGACCACAGCTGATTGTATCCTCTCTTTATAGTCAGGTCAAGAATGTGAGGAAAACTGAAATTTGAATGTATTAACAGAGGGAAGACACATGAAAAACCAAATTTATTCCATGGATGATTGAATGATTAGCTCCCTAGGGAATGGGTGCTCTGGATACCAAGAGCTATAAAGAAATCTCAGTTTTTCATTTCAACATTTTTTTTCCTGGAAATATTTCTAAAATGCTCTGAACTGCTGCCCAAGTTAGTTACAGTACAATAAAGATAATTGCATCTTTCTCAGTGACTGAGGATCATGTTTTGCCTTCAAGGTCATCACTCTAGACAGCTTGCAGTGTTTTGTTCTAAAATAGTTCCACTAATAACATGGTGTGTGTGTGTGTGTGTGTGTGTGTGAAGAGGGACACACAAAAAACATTAGGCTAAATCTATAAGTCCATAATTGATCTAAGAATATGCTTCAGAAATGGCTCAAAATAGTCAAACAGCAAATCTACAGGGTGGCTTACACTGTTGGTGCGTTGCCTTTCTTTCTTCCAAGGAATCCAGATTTGATCACAGGTGTACAATGACATGTCAGAAACACACACAAGCTTTGGAGTCAGACAGATCTAGGCCCAACGTTTGTTTCTGCCATTTCCTACCATAGTGGCCTTAAACAAGTTTGTTTCTCTGAGTTACCTAAAAATGGAGAAGATACAGTATACCTGTGTTATTGGAACTGCAGAAAATACACATAAATAAAAATGGACTACAAAAAGAATTGCCTAATTCATTATAGCTATGGTTATTAATTTAGCTTTACTTATAAGAAAAAAAAAATCTAATGTGGACAAAATAGCTAATGTTGTCTTCTCTCCAAATCTTTTAAGAGAATCTAAACATCAGGTGGTCCACTTAGGAGCAGCCATGGTCATCTAGGCATGATGGGCCAGGCAAGATGGAAATATGCTAGGACGTGGAATTCCAGAACAAAGCCTGCTTCTGTTTCATTCAGTGAAGTCTTTGTCAAAAGTTGTGCATGATGGAGCACTCTGAAAAAAGCAGGTGGCTGAGAAGCTAGGGAGTCCTGGCTGGGGACTGATAGAGCTATCTGGTGTGAGGGTTGAAATTATGCTAAGCAGTATTGGCAGGACAACTGGCTTTATCTCTGCTTGATGGATTCTAACAAGCTTTATAAAAAGGGGGAAGGGGAGGGGGGAACAACTCCTGGCCACCAATACAAGACATTTAATTCCAATAACACTTTGTGTTTCCATATCCAAATCATGCCTGGGCAGCCACATGGTGCCTAAGCCAGCCTCCTCTGGTGACACATCTGGCCTAACAGCTGGGTGGCCGAGAAGCTTGATGGGGGTGGGCAACAAATCGTGGGGTGCAGTCCTTAGCTTCTTCATTTGCTTGTTTGCCATCATAACCATTATGGGGAACATCTGGGTGTACACAGCAGGGGACAGCCCTTGGAACTGGCTTTAAATACTGCCACCTTCCAGCTTTCCATCTGCCTTCTTGGGAAGAGGAGATGGACCAAGCTGGAGGCCTGGCGGGTCTTGGGGGGGGCATTCGTTTAGGAAATCGCAGAATTGGTGTCAGTAAACAGTGCATATCCTGCTGTGATAGTTGACTGGGGAAGGAGGAGGGAGGAGAGGTGGCTTTTCAGAGACACATCAGCCAAGCACTAAGCTCCGTACTAAGCCAAGGTGCCTGGCAGAAGAGCAAGAGGACAAGCCAGACAGTGGAGAGTGAAAGGAGACAGGATAGATGATAGATAAATTGATAGATGATAGATATATGATTGATAGGTGATAGATTGATTGATAGGTAGGTAGGTAGATAGATAGATAGATAGATATATGATAGATAGAGATATATAGATCGATAGATAGATAAAACAAAATAAAATATAGTTATTAAAATCCTGAGTTTTGGAATCAAATCTAGACATGCTCTCAGCTCTGCCCCACTCCAGCTGCTCAAGCCTGGCCTTCATGTATGCCTTCTGCCCAGCCTGTTAGAATCAGTGTTAATATTAATGCATAACATCTTCACACAGGCACAAGGATCCAGGTGGCAAAAATTAAAATAAAATCTAAAAAATTAAAAATAGGATTTTAGAGATTCTAGTGCAATATCAGGGGTTCCTTTGTCCCTGAATGAGGCTACCACAGGAACTTATGAGAGAAAATAGTGTAGGCTCAGTTTTCAGTAAATAGGTCTGTCACTCAAGAGCCTGAATGTGACATAGGAGATGATGGAGCCACTGAATCAGAATGCCACAGACGATCTGCCAGGGATTCAAATGTGGACCTGCTTGAAACAGCTATGATTCTAGGAGTTAAACACTCTGTGCCTTGTTTCCTCATATGGGTCACACTTCTCACCTCATGGGCTGTTCTGAGGGTTGGTGTCTTAGTTAGGGATTTTTATTACTGTGAAGAGACACCATGACCAGGGCAACACTTATAAAGAAACATTTATGGGGCAGGAGGGGATCTCACTTACAGTTTCAGAGGTTCAGTCCATTATCATCATGGCAAAGAACATGGCAGCATGCAGGCAGATGTAGTGCTAGAGCTGAGAGTCCTACCTCTTGATTGAGAGGCAACAGGAAGTTGACTGATTGTCACACTGAAGCTTGAGAAAAGAGACCTTAAAGCCTGTCCCCACAGTGACACACTTCCTCCAACAAGGCCACACCTCCTAATAGTGCCACTCCCTTTGGGGGTCATTTTCTTTCAAACCACCACAGTTGGATTAGACAATGAGGTAGGCCACTTGCTGGGGTCTGTGAAAGCGTTGCTGGGGCTCACCTTGTTCCATGATCTTTCCTGGAATCTGAGAGTTTTATGATTTCCTCCTTTGCCATTACCCTTGGGAAGTTGACTGAGGACAACTGGGGCAGAAGAACGAATGTTTCACATTAAACTAGCTGGCCACACCCAAGCAGAACACCCATGGGTGCTCATGTACTAGGTGCTGTCGGCGGTGTAGCTTCCAAGGGGTGTCTTTGAGACAGCAAGTTGATGAGCCCAGGATTTTCCACTGTGAGGGGCATCACACTCCTCTCCCAGGCTGCAGAAGAAGTCTCTTCCCACCCTCAGACAGGCAACCCTGGCTCACTCCATTTCTCCAACGTTGCCAACAGGTACCAACCTTGATAAAGTGCCCTTTTAATGTGGAGTTCAAACAGCACCATGGCTCTGCCTAGTCCCCAGGAATCCCTGCTTAATGCATTTTATTTCTGGCCCATCACTTCCCCTCTTCTGCCAGCCCGAGGTCCAATTAGGAAGCAGCATTCTTCTCTTGCTCTGTCTCCCCACATAGCTCCATGCCAGCCTGCTCAGAGCCAAAGGCTTAATGCAAATGTGTGCGAGTTGTGCCCAGAGAGAAGCAGAAAGATGTTTAAAAAAAAAAAGAAAAGGTTCTTTGCTTTTAAAGGGATGCAAAAAGGCAAAAGGAAATCCATGGATTATTCGCCAGGGGTAATAGTTTCACATGGAGTGTGTCAGTGGCTGCAATTGGGTCTTCTTTTTACCCACTGATGTGGATGCTTTCTGGTTGTGCCAGTGCCCTTCGGGACTCAGCCCTATGAAGGACAGCTCAGGCTGCTATGACCGCCACATTGGAGTGGACTGTTCAGATGGTTTCAACGGCGGCTGCGAACAGCTGTGTCTCCAGCAGATGGCGCCTTTTCCAGATGACCCCACCTTATACAACATCCTCATGTTTTGCGGGTGAGTGAGCAGCCATGAGGTTGCTGGGCCAAGGGACTTTGAGTGCTGAAACCTTAGTAGGTCCTTGTTAATGGACTGGTCATTCCCTAGGCTCTAAGGAGAGAGCTGGTAGAACAGGATGAGCACTTTGATAGTCTAACATAGAGGAACCTTATGGCAAGTCTAATCCAGAGGCTACAGAAATGCAGCCTCTGGCTTACCTGAAAGGAAAAATTAACTGCATGGTTTACATAAATCATTGCCCAATTAAGCCAGGGTGTTCCAAGCGTTGCCTTTGAGGAACTATGTTAATGATGTATTTTGGGACAGAAACTATTCCCATGGTCCAAAACTTGAGAAAGACTATGTGAAACTACCAGAGTATCAAAGAAGGGAAGGAGAAAGAAATGCAAACTTCAAATTCTGCTCCCAGAGTTCCTGCAGTTTGCACAGCCCTCCCTCCTTCTGCAAAGTTATTAGTCCCCCCCCCCCCCAGTCTATGCTCTTCCTGTGATCAGCTCTCTCCCCTACCCATGTGAGGGAACAGGGTGGGCAATGCCACCCCATTTCACAGGTGAGAAAAGGAATGTCCAGGGAGGTGAATGATCTCCCTCAAGACTGGAAAGTTAGTAAATGAGAAAATTAGGAGCAAAATTCCAGGCCCTTTTGACTTTTTAAAAGCTCTGCAGTTTTCTCAAAATTTAAATTTGTATCGCTGAGTGAAATTATATTTAAAGCCATTTTCATGCTATATTTATCAAGTAAATAGAGATTTAGCCAATTCTGCTATGCCCAGCGATTGCTTATCTATCCTTTTCTCCCTTCCGAACCCCCACCCCCTGCTTCTGCCTCCCACTCTCCCACTCTCCCACCCCACCCTGTTGCTGCAAGTCAGTTGGGGTGCTCACACACCACACTGACCACTAGGCTGCTGAAGAAAGTAGCATTTAGGTTCGTGTCTTCAAGAATCTCACCATCTAATCAGCTTGCAATGGAAATCAATGTTTAAAGTCATAAAACTATGTTAGGGGCTTGCTAAAAGCCGGTGCCTGCTGAGTAACCATGAAAAGATTTCCAGTGCACTTGTACTGTTAGTTTATTGTATTTTATCTCATTTCTTTGCAATTGAGCAATTTTCATATTTAGTTTCTTGTAAAATCCCATTCCATAAATAGAAGCTTGCTCTAAATTTTAATGTTCTCTGTAATGTGACCATTAAGGTTGACCCACTTCAATTAATGGAAGCAGACTCAGCCAAAGTTACATCCTTTTTTATTTACTGTATGTACATTTCATCACCCGCTTGTGCAGAGAACCTAGTTAGGTGTTAGATACAAGAGGAACAGCAGGATGACCAGCCTAATCTCCCCTCTCAAAAAAGTTTGCTGTGTAATGCTTGGACAGAAGAATGAGAAATGGAGCCATATGTAAGAGACAGGCAGGTATCAAGATGTTTAAGGTAGACTGAAATGGGACCAGTCAGCTTTAGCCCCCATCACCCAAACTCTAGTTTATATGGCTAGAGGAAGGAGCCATTTCAAGGTCTTGTCCCAGACCTCCTCTGAGTCATGGAGTCAGTTCTCTGTGGGCCTTGAATCATGCCGGTTCCCTGAACAAAAGCCATGATTTCTCACTGGACTTTCTTTCTGGTTTCAGTTGGAAATAGGCACACGTTGATTAGTCTTACCCAAGGCACTATATATAGTCTTTCAGATATGTCCTGATTTGAGATTCTTGGACACAGAGCAAATCACATGCACAATTCAAATGCTCTATTCACACCTGTTCACACAACTGTATAAATGGGAAACGGGGAGAATTAGCAGTTCAGGTTGCTTGCCCCATGGCCCTCATTTGCACCTCTGCTAATAATAACAGCACCATTTAGCCAGCACGAGCTGTGCTTTCAGGATGGTGTAAGTTTTATATGTTGAATATATAAATTAATTTCCTCAACACTCTAGTGCAACAGCTACCCCTCCCACCCTTCCTGCAGTTTTGGAAATGAAACCTCACAAGAGTTGAAGCAGCTGGCCCAGAGTTACAGTTAAGGACAGCATTAATGTTGTTACAGTATTATGTCTACTTTTAAAAACTATCATCCTTTGGGCCTCTATAAAGGACTGAAGCTTTTAACCTATCACAGTTACTACAGATAGTGATCGTTGATGTGTTCAGTATCATAATCATCTTAAAATTTTAAATTTGTTCTATTTCTAAGGAGGGAACGAAATCTTTATTTTTTAAAAAAACAATGGCAGCCTTATTAAAGAATTAAGTCTTACTTGAGTTAATAAGTGTATCTTACTCATAAAATAACTACAAATAAAGTTCAATTAATGACTTATGAGTCACTGACCCATGGTTACCAAATTAGTATTACTTTCCCATTAGAGCAACACAACACGGAAAGCAGTGAGGAGGCGATTGTTGGTTTATGGAGCACACAGGACTCACACTGTGCCCTGGCATCTATTTAGTTCAGGATGTCAGCACTGAGTGGAAGGGAGTTTGTATGAGCTGGTGGTTTGTTTGTATGTACTCAAACAGAGCACAGCTAGAAGATCACAAATCTCCCTCATTTCTTAGTTGACTTACCACAAGACCAGATTTGAGAGTTATTAATTTCTTAAGCACACTATTACTCTTTTGCTGCCTAATTACCCTACAAACAAATGCAGAAGCTCCACAGAATATTCTTGAGAAAAATGCTGGCATACCTTATATTTAAGTATGTTAACTCATTTGTAAGCTGATCTCCTCTAATCCTTAACTTTAGAAATCAGAGGGCTAGGACAGGTGGAGTCCGAAAAGACTTACCGCTTAAGGAAAAATAAACATTCGATGTGGTCATGATGAAAAGTGCCTCAATTTATAGATGTATGAAGCTGAGTTTTAAGAGACCTAAATCAAAAGGTTTATTCCTCGTTTGAGGTCATCTAACATTTCTCCACAGGCATTGATCCCAATTTATTGTGTTGATTTGCCCTGATGACTCATTGACGAATAACTTCTTATCTTGAGTTCTCTATCCCATTAGGTGTATCGAAGACTACAAGCTTGGGGTGGATGGACGGTCTTGTCAACTTGTCACAGAGACCTGCCCAGAGGGAGGTGATTGTGCAGAAAGCAGAGAGGTCCCTATGAACCAGACTCTCTTTGGGGAAATGTTCTTTGGTTACAACAACCAGTCCAAAGAAGTAGCTGCTGGACAGGTGCTAAAAGGAACATTCAGGTGAACGTCATATGCACAGAGCTGACTTTTCAGGGGTGTTGTGTAGCTTCTGCTCTGAAGAGCCTTATTCTTGCATGAAGTTGTATATCTTAGATCAGAGTGATCGTGAGATACCTAAAGGGACAGATTGTGTTCTTGCCCATAATCCTGTTCAAGTCTACACTCTTCATTCAAGAATCCAAGAAGCATGCTGGGTGTATGATAAAACCTTAAACAAAATCTTACCTTCAAGATTTCACATTGAAGCCACACCAAAATGTTCAAGTTCTATTTTACCTCCAAATCTTAAGACCTGGCTTGTGAACAGCATCTCTCAGAGTGTGTTCAAAGGATTCTTGGATATCACCAAACCTCTTCAGGGAGTACTTAGGTCCTACCTATTTGAAAGCCAAATTTCTTTCATATATTTCAAGTAAAATAACATGTTGTAATATGTTGGATTCAGTTGTGAGAATCCAGTTGTCTTCTACTAAGTCAGACATTTAAAAATATAAAATAATGCCATTGCCCTTTTTCCCATAATACGTTGATATTGAATGTGTTTATTGGTACTTGAATAGTAATTTTTAAAATTTTATCTTTTAATTTCAAACATGGTAAATATTGACATTTATGATCATGGCCAAATATTTGTGACATTTAATTATTTTGAAGATTGAAAGCACCTCTGTGAACAAAACATTTTGAACCATTTATTTAGAAACTCTACGAGAGATTCCCCATTTGACCCTTATACTGGTTCTTCCTTGCGCTATTTGAATTTACTTAGAAGCCATGGGAATATGCTTTCCATGAGATGATGATGATGATTATGACAGTAGTGATGTCAGTATTCTAACATAAAACATGACCTTATAGCAATCTAATCTATGCTCGTAGGAACAAAAGGGAGGCAAATTTTCAAGGTAGTTCTTGTATTCAGCTCCTGTTTCTGTCATGGACAAGAAACTTTACAAGTATTTTCCATTTTCAACAATGGAATTGGTTTTCCAGGGCAATAAGTGTGGTATCAGAATTGGTCTTGTGATAGCCAGAGTATTCTCTGTATTCTACAAATGTAACTGAGAGCACTGGCATCTTGTAGAGATGGAGTCAGAGGGGACACCTGGGGTGGAGGGAAACATTCTCTACCCTGCCCATAGACTTCTTCAGCTGATTCACCTCTCATCTCCATGCCCCCTTTACCTCCCTTATTCATGTGACTAACTCATGTCATGTGTACCAAATGTGTCTCAAGGTGAAGCATGACTTTTGGACCAGAAAGATCTTTTACACTGTGTGTTGAAATATGGACTGCATGCTGAAGAGTACCGTGGATAGGCAGAAAATGAACATTTGCTCTGTTTCTAGACAAAACAACTTTGCTCGTGGTTTAGACCAGCAACTGCCAGATGGTCTTGTGGTTGCCACTGTCCCACTGGAGAATCAGTGTCTAGAGGAAATCTCAGAGCCCACCCCTGACCCTGACTTCCTGACTGGTAAGTGTGCCTTCATTTATACAGCCAAACCCAGGCAGATATCCAGAATTTCTTAAAATCATGGCACTCGCTTGACCATGGTAATTTTTGTTCCCAAAGTCAGTCGTTTCATTCAAACATGATAAACGATCTGTTATAAAAATCAAACATTATTAGGATTAATTATCAGTAAAATTGTCAATATTCTCATGTAATTACTACAAAATGGCTGTGATAATATATTTTTCTTGCTAAATTTTATAGAAATTCTTCAAGGGGTGGGGGAAAATGCCACAATGGATGTATATACATTCAGAGGCTTTGGTATGTAAGTCATAGAGGCAGAGAGAAGATGGAGTATATCCATCCCCTGAACATGCATTAATAGTGTAGTCCCTGCGCAGAATTTCTGAAGCAGTGAGATAAGACAGAGACTGACAGAGTTTTGTTATCCAGTGACCCTGTGTTTGAATCTAGCTCTGTTGTGTGAAGGCCTCTTGATCCCTCATCATGTAAAGGGGACAATAAATCCTGCCCCTCTATTGTTTAATGCCACAGTTCCTTCTCTTGGTCTATGTGGGACAGAGATGTAACTTCATTAGCGGAGGCAGGGCCCATAGGTTGGGCTGTTTCTTTCTGGGCCTTGGCTTCTGGGTAGATCATGTTTGAGCTAAGAAGGGGCTTTGAGATGCTTGAACTCTAGAAATCAGTAACTTGGGATTTGGCATCATTTGCTAGAACAATATGCTTGAGCTCAATTTCATTGGTTATGCTTGTTTCTTCATTATCCCTCCACCTTATTCATTCTGTCTTCCTTATTCTATCCCTTCTGCCTCCTTTCCTCCATTTTTTAATGAATGGCTGAGCATAAGCCTTCAGCAGATACCAGGGATTAGAAGTGGTTCTTCCCGAGGCAATGAAGCATAGTAATTATTAGCGTGGGCTCCAGAGCCTGGCAGCTGGGTTCTGCTCCTTACTCGTCTAAGTTCAGGACAAGTTATTTAAGTTCTCTGTGCCACTGTGTCTTTCACCTTTAAAAATGTGTATTATAACACCGTCTTCCCCATAGAATTGATATGAGAGACTAGCACTAATGAAAGTGATTCTTAACACACCGTGGCATGTGTGTTTGTTAACTAAATAAATAGACCAATGAGAAGTACTGTTCAGCATGTCCAGCCTGTGGCTGCATGTGGTGGGAAGTGTAGCCTAGCACAAAATGGTAAACTTACTTATAACCCAATGAGATATTTTGTTGATTTTTTGCTTACTTTCTTTCTTTTCGGTACTCCATTTCTTGAGCTTGAGTTTTGTGGATGATTACATTATTTCTCAACAGTGTCATATCTCAGTATCAAAAAAGGTGCCTACGCCTCCTTTGTGTCTTCTCTATAGTAGGGAAGGAAGCAGCATAAAGTAATAATAAAAAATAGATACATTCTGGGCCTTCCAGGAATCTCTTCAAAATCAAAAATCAGTTGTCTGTGGAAAACTGACTAAACACACACACACACACACACACACACACACACACACACACACACACACACAGTATTAACATGTAGACTCCGAAGTGCTTCCTAAAAAACGTAGGTCTCTAGCATCACTTCCATTTTGTTTACTGAGAAACACTCCGCTCTCTTTCTCTGTCTCTCTGTCTCTGTCTCTGTCTCTGTCTCTCTGTGTGTGTGTGTGCTGTGTACTTATAAAGGAGGCTTGGGGGCTGGCGCCTACAAACAAGGCAAGTTCCATGCTTCTAATGAGCTGCTTGTTTAATGACCCCCACACACACCGTATTTATGGTTCATTTTGGAAGGGAATATTGTCCTGCAATTGCCAGGCTAAGAGGATGCCTAGCGTAGCCTAGGATGATGCCGGCAGCTTTTCAGAAGGAGTGAGTGTGATAGAACTGAGATGTCAGAAGCACCTGTACTTGAATCCACAACTTTGAGATAAGGAAATGCTTCAAATTACATTCTTAGCCACAACAGAATTATATTTACCCTTGTGTTCCTGGACCTCTCTTCAGGGGACTTAATGTTAAAAATGACAAGCTGAGGCCCTTCTGATCTGCATGGCTCTCAGGCAAAGTGAATGCTTCCTGACCTGGTGGCTTTTCTATCTGCTTTTAACCTATTTTGGTTAAAGCAGAGCTAGTTAGTCCAAGGGCATGTCTCTCTGTGATATAAGCAAAGAGTAAACTCTCATGTTTTTAACACAAAATAACTAGAAGGATTGAAAAAAGACATGACTGACCAAATTCCTTCCATATTCTCCAGCCAGTTCTGGCAACACTTTCGTGATAACTTCCCATGCAGTGACACAGTGACTCTTGCCTACTGTGACACTGTGCTGTTATGGGCCATAATCCTCACAAACCTATAAGCTTGGAGAGTTTTAGAGCTAAAGTGATCTTCAGAATCTTCTGTCTCAGCATTTCTAAGCATGTTTTGTGCTTTGTTTTTTCATGGAAAATCCAAGTTCTATTCATAAACCGGTTCTGACCTCAAATATGTTCAGGAAAACTGCATGTAGCATCCTCCTCACAGTAACTCACATCACCTTAGTATTAGAAAGCCTGCAGGCAAGAAATCCCTTTTACTTTATTTAACCCAGCAATTCCCAATCCTATTTAACTAGAGAATCCTTTGCACACAGACCATCTGGCAGAATTATTAAATAACATTCTGGAAATACTGATTTATAAATCTTCATTGGCTTCTTCAGAATAACAGTTAAACTCCAAGCTTCTCAGGTCATTCCACTGTTACAGGCTGCATGGAAATAAAGGAAGGCCAATCAAATGAAAACAGGTAACAGCTATTTATTCTGGGCTTGTGATAGCAAGGAACATAACAGCTAACATTTGCGTTTTGGCACAGTCTCAAAGGTAGAGAGAAAAATGGAAAATCTTCATGAGAAAGAAGAAGGTTACAGGTATGATTGCCAGCTGTTGACATGGGGATACTGTAGGTAAGCTAACTGGAACCTCTACCATTGGCTAGGGGGATGTGTTAGATACTCAGTCATTAATAAGATCCCAGGTGTTTGGATGAAGTTGCTATGGGGACAGTTGTTAGGCTTCTTGGGCAGTGTGCTAGGGAGGGTCTGGCTTTCCACACACTGACTTGTGGGTTTTAGGTTGGCTTCTTGGATGGGTTAATAGAGACAATGGGATGGGATAGTTTTCCAAGCAGTTGCTATAGATTTGGGGTAGAATTCTGCTTCTGGATTGTTCTGTCTTCTGTCCATTTGTATACTCTTTCATTTTCCCTCCCCTCCCTTCCTCTGTCTTTTTCTTCTAGTCCCTTCTCTCTCCTCACTGTCTCTTTTCAGATTATACACAGGTATGTTCATTAACTATGTTCTGAAGCATAGGTTAAAAATATAAAATTTAAAAAAATCCATTCTCAAAAAAACATAGCCAGAGACATTTTGTTTGGGAAAAAAAATCCATTTGGTGTAAATGTGTTCCAAAATGATAATAAAATAAACCTGACTGCCTGTCAAGGACACACTGAGAAAGAAACATGACTCAGCTAGAAATTATGTACTTTATCCTTCCTTTGTAAGTAAGGGAAGAATTATCTGTAAGTAGGTATAGGCAGACACTTTCCAAGCCTTAACCGTTACATAACACTTTTCAAACTGCCATGGAGCCCAAGCATAGCCGCTGGAAGTGTGTTTGGCTGTTCAATACCCAAGTCTGGGTAACCCGTCCTGGGTAGAGGTGAGATAGAATCATGCCTATCTCCAAACACCCATACCTATTACTTATTCTTACGTTCTCCATGTTGTTCTGGAATAAAGTCTACAAAGTCACAGCAATGTGTCAGTTAATAAATGTCAAGTTTGCACATGTATGGGTGATGAGAGAGAGAGAGAGACAGACAGAGAAAGAGACAAAGAGAGAGAGACAGAGACAAAGAGAGAGTGACAGAGAGAGGAAAGATGATAATGTCACAGGGACATGCATGCACATGCTGCTTTGTTTCCCCCCAAAGGGTTTTATGCTCCTAATTTTCTTCTGCTCTCACCCCCTGCCTGTGTAGTGACTGGGATAAATGCCCTCAGCCCCACTTTTCAGGTATGAAAACAGAAACCCTGCATTGCTTGCCTGAAGTCATATGTATAGCTATTTGAAATCGCAGAAGTGAAAAGGAAACCAAAAGATATTTCAGCCAGGCCCACGGTTTTGCAGATTAAACATCCAGGAAACACAATGTCCCATAGCTAGGTAGCCAGAGAGAGCTTACTTGGGTTGTGAGAAGGAAAAGCGACAGATGTTAAAGTACTCTTCATTCTGGAACTTTCAGCTGTAGCAACACTAGCCCTGGAGCCCAGGTCTCCTGGTTTCTTGTCTACTTTTTGTCCAACTAGGACACCACTCAATTAAAGGGATCCACCCCATGTGCTGAAGATCTTTATATTAGACTTGGTGTGTTTTATAAATAGACATTTTCAGATAGCGACAGAGTGGATGCGCTGCTGTGGACACTGGATTGGCATGGCTCTGCACTGCACACAGGTTTTCTTTGCTAATGAATAGTTCCTTTAAGATAATTAAGTCTTACATTTGTAAAGTCTGAATTTCATTTGTGTGCCTCTGAAGTCAACATGAAGGTGAAAAGCCAAAGTATGCAGTCATATGCCTGTCACCACAAAGCCTCCTGCCTTGAAAGACGAACATTTGAATGAAAACACCAAAAGCCTTTCCTTCCTTTCATGACACTTCTCTTTGATGACCTGAGATAAAATTTAAGCAACCACTTCACTTAAGCCACCTTTGTTGACCTTTCTTATTTTTACCTTACCAATAATTATTCCCAGATGATTCACACGGAAATGGAAATTTGGTAATTACCCACCTAATTTGATCAGAGATGACAAGTAGCTAATGAATCCTGCCCACTCATCACTCAGTTTACTTATTAAGTTGGTTGATTTAGATGGAAGAGGCAAGAGCCAAAAGGGCTGAAGATTTGACATGTATGTCTGTTTCATTGCCATATTTGTGCACATATTATGTACATCCTGTACAATGTCTATACACTTCCTGTGTGTACTTGTGTATGTGTACATATATGTACATGAATATACATTTCTGTGGCATACACACACACACACACACACACACATACAGTTAGGCATAGAAATGAAGCTAAAGTTGTGATTTTACAAACTTGGGAAGTCTTTATTTTATTTCCTGACATAATTATTTATATATTTAATAAATGACAATTTATTAAAAAGCCTACTTTAAAAAATACTCTGATCACACGGGATAACCCCAGGGGGAAAAATGATATGTTCATTGATCTCAGCCTTGCCTCTTGTATGGTATAAGATACCCCTTACAATTCATTCTGTGCTTAGAAAAGCATTATATATTTATAGAATTGGCTGGAATTCAAATAGGGGAGCTCCTTCAGCTCTTAAGGAAGAGCAGGCCATTGATACTGTGTAAAGGCCCTAAGGAGGCATATGTTGAGAGAACCTTGGGCAACAGACTTAGCTTCTCATAACCTGGATTTTCTCATAGGTAAAGGTGCACCTTAAATGGATATCTTATTGCCTGACACATAGGTGGCACTCGATATTTGGCTGTCACTACCTTTTAATAACTTAGTTACCCTGACAGTGTCCCTTCTGGTAAAGGAGAAATAAGCATTATCAGCCTCAGAATAATTAAAGTGTAAATACCAAATATAAATCAGTTAAATGAGACAGAAAAATCAATGTTACAGATACGTGAGCTGAGTCAATTACTGCAAATATTAAAGAGACTAAAAGCCAGGCATTACAGTAAGTCTAGAGTTGAATATAAATTTATTGTCTGGATATTACAATAAAATGAGTAAGGAGCCTGGTCCTGGGTTCAGGCACATCTGGAACCCCACCCTATCTTACCTAGTCTCTTGGGGACTTTGTAGAAACACTCAGGGTCTCCGTGTCTTCATTTGGCAGGTGCAGATGATAACACCTATAGCACAAGGATCAAATGGCTTAACATATGCAAAGTACTTAGCAAAATGCCAGGCAGAGAGCAAGAGTTCAATAGACATGGTTGTTAAGACTACAGAGTCTCTTCATCAAAGAGCACTTCCTAATTTCCTCACCAATACATCCTTAGCTTAATTGAACTGGGTCATGCTTTTCAACTTGGGACTTGTGAGTCAGCCTCACAAGCTGACCTTTCGTCTCCTCTGTCCCCAGGGATGGTGAACTTCAGTGAAGTGTCTGGATACCCTGTGCTGCAGCACTGGAAGGTTCGGTCTGTGATGTTCCACATCAAACTCAACCAAGCAGCTGTCTCTCAGGGTGAGCATCCACTACAGCAAGCCCCCACCTCTGTCTTCCCCTAGGCCTGGGAACTCTTTTCCAAAGGGATCATTCAGCTCAGTATTGCAGAAGCAGCCTAGCACACAGCCACTGCATGAGACACACAGCCCAGGCACTCAGATTCACTCTTCAGGGCAAACGGATAGGATGAGATTCTTTTCTAAGCACAGAATGAATTGTAAGGGGTATCTTATACTCCAGAAGAGGCAAGGATGAGATCAGTGAAAATATTATTTTTCCCCTGGGGTTATCCAGTGTGATCAGAG
Organism: Peromyscus eremicus; assembly: GCF_949786415.1. Taxonomy (NCBI): domain Eukaryota; kingdom Metazoa; phylum Chordata; class Mammalia; order Rodentia; family Cricetidae; genus Peromyscus; species Peromyscus eremicus. The sequence continues at coordinate 36,041,144 of NC_081431.1, read as the reverse complement.
TATTTTTTTTTAAGTAGGCTTTTAATAAATTGTCGGAATAAACATGTGAAAGAAGTAAAACGTGATTAAAAGATTTTGTGTGAGGACCTGAAGAAAAGGGAGCTAGAAAGAGAGAAAAAGGAAGAAATAAAAAGAAACAATATATTTCCTAAACAGCAAATGAAATAGAGAGCAACAGGGAAATATGTCTTTAACTATATGTAATAATGTATGTTATATGAAATGCAATGATATGTGGAAATACATTTATATTTTAATAATTTAAGGAGTGGTGACTTCTAAGCTTATTTAGGGTCTTAGAGTCAGCAAACAGGAAGTGCAGTCTCAGGGTCAAAGAAGGAAAATACTAAAAACAAAAAAAAAATACTGCTTCATGAATTGGAAAAGATTAGCAATCTAGAACGTTCTTATTGGAGACAACATTACAACACACCTGTTAGAACATTTTAACAGGGTACAACAGATCTCAAAACTTTGACTTTTTATTTGATGGATTTCTTGGGAAGAAGGGATTGGAATGAGGATTGTACTGAAGGAAACCTCAAATGTGGATTATGTAGAAAACGAAGTCACTCTTCACTCTCAAAAACCATAGCAACAGAAACTACTGAGCCCACATACTCAGTTTGTACCTAACACAGATGTTGGGCATTACATGGGTAATCACTCATGTGTTTCTGCTGCCAGAGGCCTCTCAAAGTAACATGAAGTTTTCCCAAGTGATGTGGACCTTGGTACTTAACATCTCATGCCTGGGTTAGACTCCACCTTGCCCCGAGGGGACACAGATATTTAGAAAGGAGGGCTGAATAGAGCTGGCCAGATAAAGTATTAGTCTGAAAGTTTACTACAGACCATTTTCTCCCACGAGTCTTAAAGAGCGACAGAAACCATGAAGAGATTTGGCTCAGATGAAGAGTGAGGAGGCATACAGGGTCCTTCTTCCACTCATCATTTCCCTGTTCCTTTACCTTTGGTTTTTCTAAAATAAAATGCAAGCATTGTTTCCATGGCCTTTCTTACCCCTTTCCTTTCATTATCTTTTCATTACCCATTTCTTAGTTAAAATCTTCTGTAAATAGTTTTGGTTCCTGGATTCCTTAGTTTCCTTAGAGTTAGGACAGAATATCTGACACACTTAACTTACGGAAGGAAGCATTTATTTTGGCTCACTGCCATGTTAGAGAAAGCATAGTGGCAGGATTAGGAAGCAGAGAGAGATGAATGCTGGTGTTTAACTTGCTTTCTTTTTGTATTTTGTCCAGCACTCCAGCCCATGGAATGGTACCACCCAGAGTTAGGATGTATCTTCCCACCTGTTTCAGTTTATTTTTCTATTACTGTGATAAAACACCATGACCAAAAGCAACTCCAGGAGGAAAGAGTTTATTTTAGTTTATCTTACACTTCCCCATTAACAGTCCATCACTGAAGGAAGTTGAAACAGGAACTCCAGGGAGGAATGGAAGCAGAAGCCATAGAGGAATGCTACTTACTAGTTTGCTCCTTGATGGCTTTCTCATTCTGTTTTCTTATAAAACTCAAGCCCGGCCGGGCGGTGGTGGCGCACGCCTTTAATCCCAGCACTCGGGAGGCAGAGCCAGGCGGATCTCTGTGAGTTCGAGGCCAGCCTGGACTACCAAGTGAGTTCCAGGAAAGGCGCAAAGCTACACAGAGAAACCCTGTCTCGAAAAACCAAAAAAAAAAAAAAAAAAAACAAAAAAAAAACAAACAAAAAAAAAACCAAAAAAACTCAAGCCCACCTGCCTAGACTTGACACTTACCCACAGTGGGCTGGGTAATTCCAAATCAATCATTAATCAAGACAATGCCCAATAGACTTGCCTATAGGCAAATCTTATGGAGACATTTGCTCAATTAATATTCTTTCTTCTTCAGTATATCTAGGTTTGTGTCAAGTTAACAAAAACCAACCAGGACATACCTCAACTAACCTAATCCAGAAACTTCTTCACAGACATGCTCAGAAGTTCATTACCTAGACGACTCTAGATGCTATCAAGTTGACAATCAGTATTAGCCATCACAGTCTCTACCCACAGAATAATTTTTATTCTATGACCTCATGCTTCACACACAACCACATTCATAATACTATAAAATAATACTTTATCTTATGATGTGAAATGTTCTTTGCTTGTATTTATGTTTCTATTTTAGACTATGATATTCTCTTTCTATTTTTAAAATGCTATTAATTAAACTGACTAAATGGATTTAATGTCATGAACTGCAGTTTTAGGGGACACAAAACCATTTACCTAATAGTTGCAGGAGTCAGGATTTGCATTCATATGCTTAACTTGCATAAAATTAACAACACAACAAACATACTTGAAAAGATACCTATTTAGGAGCAGGAACATTTACTTCAGTTAAACAGAAATGCACGATATTCCTAGCTGGCTCTCAAACATCACATCAGGTCACACAGTCGCATTTGGGACTAAGTTGCCTAGGAATCCGTGTACCTAACTGGTGAGTGCCCATTCTTACTTACTCTTGGGTGACGTTCTTCTATAGCCTTCAGCAATGCTCTCCACTCCTTGGACGGGGCTACATCTCGGGCAGATTTTGTGGCCTTGTTGGATCAGTTTGGTAACCATTACATCCAGGAAGCTATCTACGGCTTTGAGGAATCCTGCTCTATATGGTACCCAAACAAACAAGTCCAGCGGCGGCTCTGGCTGGAATACGAAGACATCAGTAAAGGTGAGTGGCTTGCTCTGTGGCAAATTCTACACCTGTGCAAGTACTATCTGCCCACCAGCAATCTCTATGGCCAAACATAAAGGCACCAAAGGAAAAGGATTAATTCAGATTTCCCCCAATTCTGTGTGCTTATATATAAATTTTCTAAGGTCAGGTTGCTAAAATCAAATCTGGGTATTAGATGATACAGGATGGGATCACAACTATATGTTCATTGTATTAGTTACTATAGAGAGGCCACTAAAGGTTAACAGCTACCATCCATTCTGCTGCTATAAAATAGGAGGGAAGGAGAATGTTCCAGTCCATTTACCCACAGCAACACCAACATACTGCCTCTTAACCCCTCACAGGAATAAGGGGTTAACATACTAAGTCCCTCTCATTCCATCTTGCACTAACTATATTTAGGTTTATTTTCCATTTTTCCTATTGATTTGTGTTTTGAAAAACTATCTTAAGTGTTGGGTGACAAACTTAAAAATAAGTCCTTGTCCCCACTATCTGAACAGAAAGTGGCTGACCAAGTACAATATCCTGAAAATTTTAAAAATCTTCTGAAGTCACTTTGTTGTACAGTAGTGGTACAGTCGTAAGTATTTATAATCATATCAAGCCTGATTTAGCATTGCTAATCTTGGACTTCCTCCTGAGCTGATCTGCATGATATTCTAATGAGAGCTAGTTGTGGATGTGTGAGCTGCTAACGGGAAGTCTTGAATTGACACAACGAAATTTAAGAAATGGGACATCTTACCAGACATGAATCAAAACTTCCTTTGAGACTACAGCCCCTCTTTTATCAACAGTATTAGCAAAGGGGTAATTATGTCTGTGGCCTGAGTGTTCTTATTTCTGTGAGCTCCATATAAACCCACATTTGCCTTATTTAACAGGATGCAGAAGTAGAATGGCTTCTCTTCTGGCTGGCTCCTTTCTTCCAGGACCAAGAGATTAATCCCTGGGCCCCAGTGCCTGTAGGAATGTTCCCCTAAGCCAGAGTTCTCCAAAGTCATAGAGAACCTCAGGCTTCTCAAACTTTGGAATCTGAACAATATTCTGAATCCAATTTGCCAAGAGAACAGTGTAATCTAAGTGAATGTAGATAAGATCAGTTCCAGCTGGCAAAGCTCCCTGAAGTCTCCATTCCAGAGCCCAGGAACTGAATCACAAGGCTGAATTCTCGGCTCTTCCTGCTTGCCAGGGGCTCAGTGATTGTCAAGGCCTGGGATTTCTGGGAGATAAACATCTGACCTTTCTCCAAGTTCCTGACTCTACATAATGCTTCTCTCCAGGCACTGTACTGTCCTCAAAGAGAAACACTGAGCCCCATCGAGAAATTGGTCAAAGCTTTGGCATTGCACCCTGTTTCCCTTGATAGGGAAGTCTCTCTTGCCACTCAGGACCCAGCTTTGCCACAATCCAACTGTTGACTTGAGTTCTCAGAAATATAATATATGCAACTTCCTGCTTGCTGTTTACATGAAAAATATTCAATTATTTTAGTTTACTTCAGCTATGCCTGACTTGTAAGAAGTCATGAGTGACCACTGCTCATGTTCACCCTGCAGCACCCCCCCACCCCCATTCTTGAGACTTCTGTGTAAGCTACAGGATTTATCTGTTTTGTTGTTTGTCTGGGTTCTTAATTTTAAATTTGGGCATTGATCTCCATTTACTCTAAAACACAACCATTTGTTGCCATTCCTGTTACTGCTCCTGTTTCTTGTAGTTGTTGCCAGTGGTGATGGTGGTGGTGGTAACTGGTGTAAAAGCCCTTCTGGTATGGACTTTTATGTGGATATCATTGTAGGCATGCAGCATTAGATACATATGAATGATGAAAACTTAGAGATGTATATTTTAGACCAGATCTTTAGAGGGCAGCTCTCCATACATTAGTTTTTACTTCTCACGATAACATTTTGGAACAAATATCTCTGCACAAATCATTTGGAAACCTGTGTGTGTGTGTGTGGGGGGAATACTTCCATTTCTTATATCTAAAATTAGACTTGATCACTTTCTTTTTCTTTCTTCTTCATTTCTTTTTTCACAAAAATGAACACAATTATAAGTAGAATTTTCCAATAGCCTTTGTTCCTGTATATAAATCTCTGAAGATACTTGTGTCTCCTTTCATCATCCTTTGCCCTTGAACCCAGAAAATAGGAAGTTCTCCCACTTCAGACAAACCTCTCCATCTATGCTTTGGCTCTTAACTGTCTTGGTTTACCTTACCTCTTGCTTATTATGTCCTTTTGAATCTTTATAATCTCTTCAGCCACTGGATTCTCTCTTTCCCAATGCTGAATCTTCGAAAACTCATCTTTTCATTAATGTGAGCCTTTTACCACTGTTTACTTTAAACACATTCTCAATAAATTTCTTAGGAGTTTTTATGTCATTTCTCTGCTTCCTCTCATTAAATTCATTTCACTCTTCCAATTGCTTTTTAGCAGCACTAGAGGAGGAGAAAATCAAGGACTTTTTAATCAGAGTGTCACTAGCATTTATTCTATGACCACTCCATCTATCCTACTGTAGACTTTCTATCATCATGTCACTTCTTAAAAAGTATCTCTTCCCGTGATATTCCCATTGTTGTTCTGTTCCTAGTCTATTCCTATGTCCTTATCCTTTATTTTTATCCACTTTGTCCTTACCCCTTTAAATGAATCATTTACATATAAAATAATGATGCAAAGCTTTCATTTGGGGGGAAGATTTATTTTAATATCTCTTTTTCTGTGTGTGTGGGGGGGGCGGGGGGACACATGTGTGGCAGTGCCCAAAGAGGCAAGAAAAGGGCGTCAGATCCTCTAGAGCTGGAGTTACTGGTGGTTGTGAGCCATCAGATTTGGATGCTAAGCACTGAACTCTAGTCTTCTGGAAGAGCAACAAATGCTCTTAACCACTGAGCCATCTTTCTAGCCTCTTTTCTTCTTTAGTATTCCTTCCTTTTTCACCAGTGTTGGGTGGTTTCCATCTGAATCCTCAACTACCTCCCCAGAAGCTTACCTTTCCTCCCAGAATCAGGACTTCATTGCCACTAAGTATTCAAGATTTCTACATGCATCTTCTCCAGACACTCCAGGGATCAACACCTGGCTTCCCTGTAGCCACTAGATTCTGAAGCCATGTATGACATAAAATTTAAAATGGAGGGTCTTGGTACTTCTCATCCCTTGCATTGAACCACTGTGAACTTTTGAGCTCTTCCCCACTTAGATATTTTCTCAACATAGGCCTCCTCTTTCACATTTCCTCAAGGCTGAGTTTACAATATCAATTGCTATTGCAATGATTCAAATCAGAGAAAGTAAAAGGGAAAGTGAGAGAGAGAGAGTGAGAGGCTGGTATATAGTGTGCTGTGATAGATAGCAGGAGTTAAGTCCTGATATATGCTGCACAGTAGGGTGAATATAGTTAACTATAATGTTATCATATTCTAAACAGCTAGAAGTGAACATTTGGGTGTATTCATCATGAATAAGTGATCAAAATTTAAGGTGATAGATATACTAATCACCTTGCTTTGATTATTACATTGAACATATATCATGCATATATATATATATATATATATATATATATATATATATATATGTCAACATATCATGCTGTACCCATAAATCTGTACAGTTATTATGTCAATAAGAACACACCATTTAAATGGTTTCCTCCCGCAACTCCTTTGCTTCTGTTTCCTGCCATTTCACTGCATTCTAAAATTCACCATCTGTTACCTTTTAAAAATGCAATTTAATGGCATTGCTCCTCAGCTTGAAGCCGTATGCTTATTTGTTCCTGCTGTCTCAGCATGAAAAATGCAGCTTCACTCTCTGTATCAGTTTCCTGTGGCTGCTGTAACAAATTACACAGTCTTGACATCTTAAAATAAATTCACATTCTTCTAGTTCTGGAAGTCAGCAGTCTAGATCCCCTCAGTGGGCTGAAGCCCTCAAGGTTGACTTCTGGAAGAGAGAATAAGAGCTTCCTGGGATCCAGGCTCTCCCTGGATTGGCACTGAAGCTCTTCAGACTTCTGAGCCTTGAATCTTGTAGCTATCCATCTACCACCATTATGGATCTTCCTCCTCCTCAGCAAGAATGAACTAGAGTGATACCATTTTCACGAGAACTTCTGACTCCAGGTACAGTTCTTGGAAGCCTGCTTTCCACTTCCATCATGCTTTGTGGATTCTTTGCAGCATTCTTCACATTCTCCTATGTTGTCATTTCCATGCGGGGATTATCTTCCACAACAATGACCTTGGCAGCACTAACTATATTTCTATTTTTAATTTCAAGTGTATTTATTTAAAACATTCAAAGTTCATAAAACAGTATAAAATGGAAAGCAAATCCTTTCCCCGACTCTTACTTCCTAGTGCTCTACTCAGCAGAGGCAAGAAGACAGTCATTACTACTGGTTTACTATCTGTAGCAGGCTTTCTTTCCGGCCACCAACTAGCTCCCAAATCATGACTTGGAGACTTATTATTAGTTGTGAATGCTTGCCATTATCTTATCCTTGTCCCACTAACTCTTATAACTCAAATTAACCTGTTTCTCTTCATCTACATTTTTGCCCTTGGGGCTTTTTAACCTTTCCTTCATTCTGTATATCCTACTCCATGTCTTGCTGGCTGGCAGCAGCCAGGCTGCCTTGTCCCAGCTGTCTCCCTTTCTTTCTCCCTTATTCTCTTTTCCTTTCTCTAGATTCTTCCTCCTATTTATTCTCTTTGTCTGCCAGCCCCACCTATTCCTCTACTGCCTAGCCATTGGCCATTCAGCTTATTATTAGACCAATCAGGTACCTTAGGTAGGCAAGGTGAAACAGTGCCACATCTTTACATAATTAAAGAAATGCAGCATCAAAAATGTAATACATCTTTGCCTTGTTAAAGTAATATTCCACAACAACTGCTCATACATCTGGAGTTTCTATTCCTCACCATTATAAATGGACAAATTGTAGAAGAGATAAAGGATCTAGTCTATATATATGTGTGTCTGTATGTAATGTATGTATCCAAACACACATACACATAAATATACATATAATGTTCTTTAACTCTTTTCTTTCTGTATATCTATATCTCTCTATATATACATATGGATACATATAGAGAGGGATATATATATATATATATATTCACACACATACACATGGAAATAATACATAGAGAAAATATGTATGTAATCTCAAAATGACTTTATATAGAAAAACAAATTGTCTGGCTGTTTGTTCCAAGATTGATTAGTGATAAGTATAAAATAATTTTGTTGTTTTATACTGAGAACTTCCATATTTCTTTTTCTACTTCTATAATAAATTCTTCTAAAGATTAAAACATATTTTCTGAAAAGTTTATGTTCTCTTGAGTGAAAACTCATAAAATAAACCTACAAAAGCAAAAAACACAATGTTTCTATGCATAGCTCAGCTTTGGCATGGCTGTAATCTTAGCATATGGGAAGTAGAAATGGGAGGATTGGAGGTTCAAGGTCATCCCCAGCTACACAGCAAGTTTAAAGCCAGCCTAAATTATGTGAGACTCTGAATGAAAAACATAAAATAATATCCCCCCCAAAACATAAAAGGGATAAGAAAAAAAACCTGAACACTGGCCAGAAGTCTGGGAGGAAATACAAAGCATTATAAGTATATTTTATTAGTTTCTAAGTCCTTGTCTCCAAGAGTGTGTCTGGTATACAATTAGCTCCCACATATTGATTAAAGAATGAGCATTTTACCTTCCCTCACTTCAGAAGACAGAGAAAAAGAAAAAAGCTATAGATCTGTAAACCTCAGAAAAGTGATCAAGAAACAGTGATCCTTCCTCAAATAAGTCTTGCACAGACTTAGCCTTAATCTCCCACTCGTACACTAAGCACAGCTCCTTCCTTTCTTTTATTTTTTAATGCTCCATTCAGGAACAGGTTCCCCCAGGCCTTTCTTTCCTTTTCCAATATTACTAGCATTGTGACTTGAGACCCGACCTTTGGCCATTGCCTTCCTGACCAACGCTTTTGCTGCGTGTGAGCAGGGGCAGCTAGGCTGGTGAATCGTAATAAGCAAGATTTTCCTCCCTGCTGTGACTGCTAGTCCACAATGCACATTGCTATCTATTCAATTGCTTCCTTCTGCAGGGAGAAGCTAAGCAAGGTGCCTGTCTTCATTTTCCTCTGAGAGCTTGTCCCATCCTGTGATCTCTGGTTCTAAGCCATCAGCAGTGAGATCAGAGGTAAAGAAGGGAGTGATCCACCTATGTGGCATCATAGTCCAGACTACTCAGAATCCAGCTTTTCCATATTCCACTGCTTTGTGTTTGTATGGATTCTTGGTCTTGGACAAATTTAGCTGGTCCCTTTCCCAGGATAGTAGACAGACCTCTGCTACAACTGTCACAAAAACAACCACTGCATCAGCAATTAGCCTTTAGTACTGGTCAGCTAAGATCTAGGCTCATGTATTTTAGCCTGGTATGGTTTTCAGGCTAACTTCCCAGATCACAATTCATGCCTTCAAAATGTGGCCAAGTTAAAGAGACACAAACTTACATAAACCGGATGAAAAGTAATCATTAAATTTTCTGCAATGTTTTGTTTTATGACCCTTGGGTTGCAAACCAGCTCTAAAGGCTCTTTCTGTATATATTTGCAACAACAAAGTTAGCACTCAAGTAGCAAAGCAATTATGGCATATGGCTATTTTCTCTAAATGATTCATTTAGTCATTCAGCAAACATTTGCTAAGGGTCTGTTACATGTAAAGCCCTAGAGTAAGCTGAGAAGGGACCAGGAGAATTATGCTCTTCTGTGGCATCCAAAGGTTTGAAGAAGGAGCTGCCAGAGCTAAGCATGGCTATACCATAGGCAGAGCTCTTGCAAGAGGCTCTATGCTTTCCTAAACATATGTGTGAGCATCTAGTTTGAAGCTTAGGGTTCCAAGTTCTGATGCAATGAGTCCAGAATAAACTGGATCTATAGGTTAAAGGAGGAAGTTAGCAAGAATAATATCCCCAATAGTAATTAGTTTGAATGCTTGTTCTAAGCCAGATAATGTGCTATGCACATAACGTAGTTTTCCTCATTTAATTTTCTAGCAGACAGGTCACTTAAGCCCCACCATCCCCAGTATGTAGGAAGAAGACCTTGCAGAGCTTCAGTAATTTGCATATGTTCCCAGAATCAATGAGTAGCAAGTCAGGATTAGAAGGAATGCCTACAGGGTTAGGGAGATAGTTGAGCTAGTAAAGCACTTTCAAACAAGCATAAGGACCAGAGTTCATTCCCTAGAACCCACATTAAAAATATAAAGAATAAATAAAGAAGTAAGAGCAAGTTGGGTCAGGCAGTGGTGGCACACGCCTTTAATCCCAGCACTCGGGAGGCAGAGCCAGGTGGATCTCTGTGAGTTTAAGGCCAGCCTGGTCTACAGAGTGAGATCCAGGACAGGCACCAAAACTACACAGAGAAACCCTGTCTCAAAAAACCAGAGAGAGAGAGAGAGAGAGAGAGAGAGAGAGAGAGAGAGAGAGAGAGAGAGAGAGAGAGAGAGAGGGCAAGTTGTGATGGCACATGTTTGTAATCTCAGTGCTAAAGAGGATGAACAACCGAGCTCTACAGCTTGCTGGTCAACTAGACTAACCTACCTCAGAAGACAAGGAAAATGACACTTAAGGAAAGACATCCAAAGTTGACCTCTGGCTCTAAGACACACATATATGTGTACACACACAACACACACACACACACACACACACAACACACACACACACACACACACACACACACACACACACACAGAGCCAGAATCACACACAATCCTTTACTCATTGACATATACTGGAAATGACTTCATGCATGTTACCTAAAAGTACACGACACAAAAATGATTTAAGGTGGGATCAGGAGATCACTGAAGCCAGAACACTGGTCTAAGATCAGCCCACCAGGGTGGGATGTCCAGCACCGTTAGACACATGGTAGATGCAGCCGTTCCCTTCCAATTTTCTGAATTTGGGGAGTTTGTTGCAGACGTTTTTTTTGTTTTGTTTTTTTTGTTGTTTTTTTTTTTCCATCATGATCTCTAGTACTAGCAGTCCCCCAACCCCAGCAATGATTCTCAAAATTTAATGTGCACATGCATTGCATAGGATCTCACTAAAATGGAAAGTGACTCGGTAAGTCTAGGTGGGACCTCAGATGCTGCATTTCCAGCACGCTCCCAGATGTTACCAAAGCTGTTCATCCTAGGAACACATTGTGTATACTTTCTCAAAGATCAACAGGCAGAATGTTCTCTCACCATCCTATGCAGCAAACTTTCATCACTGCTACCCTCCAGGGTTCTCTCCTGGTATCCTTTCTACAAAGGAGCGGTGTAAGCTAGAGGGCTAACCTTGAGAGTTTACTCTGACTAAGCCATTGGTTATTGGGCTTGTGTGCAGAGGCAGCTGGTGTACAACACTGGACTGTATTAAGCACTCTGACATGGAAGGGAACTAGAAATATACAACAGTCAGGATAAAAGGTGTTCAGTTTTGTACTCTAGGCAACACCAACTTCATCCTACTATCTTAAGAAAACTATGTAGATTGCTTGAAACAACACTTAAGAGAGGTGGTCTTTTTTTCCCTCTTGGAACCACAAACTGTCAAAGAGTTTTACATTTTAACCTGGGTAGTATTTTGGTTGATAGGATAACTCTGGTGTCTACATGTGGCAACAGAAAAGCAGCGTATTTCTCAGACAGCCTTGTAGATGATTTGCTGTCACATTAGTTACTAATCTCACACTGTGACTGAATATGTGACAAAGACAGCTTAAGGGAGGGTTTATTTTGTCTCCAAGTTTCAGATGATGCGATCTGCCATGGTAGAGGAGGTGTAGTGGCAGGTACAGGAAGCGCCAGTCACACTGTGTCCATAGTCAGGAAGCAGAAGAGGGATCGATGCTGGTGCCCAATTCACTCTCTCCTTATTACGTTTGCTACCCCAGCCAACAGAATGCTACCACACACATTTAGAGTGAGCTTTTCCATCCTGGCTAACCTAATCTAGATGACTCCTCACAGACACACCCAGTATTTATATATATATTTTTTTGTAATGCCTTTAAACTGATGATCAAGATTACTTACTAGAGTTGTATTCTGGGTTATTTTCAGTTTCTACAAATATGTAAACTTTGCTTTTGCAGCTTGATTGATTGCTTCGTAAGAACTGGTTCTGGATTTAGCATTTTATTTCTTCAATAGCTTCTCTCTCTTTAGACATTGGTCTAGGTGTTGTATATACGATGAATGATGCAGAAAAATAATCTACCACTTTGGATTTGTGTCCTAGAGAGGAGAGAAAATAAGCAAGCAGCAACTTAATGAAAACAATGGTTTCACACAGAAATATACACTATGAAGAAACTACAAGCAGCTGATATACTAGAGGTTGGTTAGAAAATTGGTGATAGATGAAGTTGGCAGTGATGATGATGAGGGGTGATTTTAAGTTGAAATCTGAAAGATAAGATGGAGCTGGCCCTGTAACGACTCACGTGCAAGAGCTGGAGAGATGGCTAAATGGTTAGAAGAACTTGCTCCTCTAGGCAGAGGAACAGTTTCCTTCCCAGCACCGACATGGGGCCTCAACCATTTGCAACTCCAGTTCCAGGGAATCCATTGCTCTCCTCTGGTTTCTGGGGACACTGCAGGCACATGGTGCACAGACCTATGTGCAGGAAAGGCATTCATGCACATAAAAAAATTTAAAAGATTTTTAAAGACTTGAGGGCAAAATAATCTAGGCAGATGCAACCACAGTCATCTATAGCCTTCCTCCTTTATTCCCATAGCTCCTAGAATAATGTAGTGCATATAGGAGAGTAATCATTAATATTAATTGTCAGTATGACAAGATCTAAAATCCTCCAGAATTAAACCTCTAGGCATCTCAGTGAGGTAATTTCTAGATTAGAAGACCCACTCTAAATGGGGGAATGCATTTCTACTGGTCGGGGTTCTAGATTGACTAGAAAGTGGGAAGCAAGCTGAGCATCTGCTTTTATTTCATCTGCTTTTATTTCTCTCTGCTTTCTGACTGTGAGGCAGCGATCAGTCACCCCAGGGTCCTGCCTCCATGACCTCTCTACCCCAGTGTACTGCACCCTCAAACTGTGAGCCAAGCAGAACTTCCTTTGTGAAGTTGCTTTTGTCATGTGTTTTTGTCTCAGCAGCACGTAAAGTAACTAGCACAAGGAGATAACTGAACAATATCGGGCTGTGAAACAGCAGAACCATGAAGAGGAGAGAGGGCTGGGTTCTGGAATGCAATATGAAGAGAAGAAACTCTGCTTATGGCCAAGCTTATTCTATTCACTAGATTCAGCAATATAAAATGTGGAAAATTTGTTTGCTCCATTTAATATTATCCAACATATTCCACCGGGCTGGAAATATAGACCCAGAAGAAAAATGCATATGGCTAGAAACTTAACAATACAAGGCACCTATTTACCTGGTTTTTTGTCTTGATTAAGTTTTGGGATGAATTCTTTAATTAATTACCTCTACAGGGAAGATGTGAGGGAAAAAAGAAACCACGAGATAAAATGTGATTTAGGAAGAGATTGCATCAAACAGCAGAACCTGAACTTGGCATCTGGGTTTTTCACATCTCTGTGAGATGAACCCTGGCTCTTCAGCCTGACATGCTCATCTTCCTCTACAGCAACATGTGGTGGCAAGGAGCCCTGGAACGGGACACAGAACCGGGTTCTTTTGTCTTGGCTGAGCTATTAGCCAGCCAGCTTGACCTTGAGGAAATTACCTAACCCTCTTCAAAATAATTTTCTTGTCTCTATAATAACAAACTTGAAATTAGATTACACTTAAGAGTTTCTTCTACTTCTAATGTTCTGTGACTCTATAAACTCGGCAAATGATTTCTATTTCTGATAACATAATGCAACATTTAATAATGCCTGACTCAAGGCTAAATAGGTTAATTCAACAGATACTGCAATAGGAGTTTAATGGAGTTGCTTGCAGCAAAGGTTTAGTGTCTGACAGAATTACATCAGATATTTTATTGCATGTGGCTGTTGCGATGTTGGCTTACTGGCGGCAGGACTCAGTCTCCGTGTCTGTGAGATAGGGGTATTAAGATATGTTGCAAGGTAGTAGAAGGAATGAATTTACATTCCATATGTAAAGCAAAGTATCTGGTGTTTTGTGTTTGCTGCACCAAGGCTTAGATTATTACTATTTTTTCTGTCATTCTTATCATCCTTTTCCTGAAACATGACGTTCGTCTCCCTGCTTTTGAACAAAATAGCCACTGATAAAAACTGCTAAAGGGACTTCAGTAAAACCCTCCCTTTCTTCCCCCAAACAGTTGATGTGTATTTCACAAGTGACAAATCCCCTACGAACCAGACTCCTGGGAAGGAGGATCAAACCTGTATCTCACAGGAGAAGGTCTTTTTAGAGGAAGGGGTGTGAACACTGGCTCCCTTTGGGAAAGGATGCAAAGGGAAGCCCTGTGAGGAGCAGTAGGGGAGGCTGCCGCCTTTGAAGTGCCTGGGAACTGTCAGGGCATCCTCCTAGCAGAAACAGCTGGAGAATGTTCAGAGACACAAATGGTCCCTTTTGAAAACAAACAAACAAACAAACTTTGTATTTGTTGTTTTTAATTAGCATACAAAGTAATGGATTTCATTCTGGCATTTTTATCCATTCTTTGTTCTTTAGTCTTTTCTTCTTGCTTCCTCTTCTGTGCCCCTCCCAGCATCCTACTGTCCCCTTCCTTCCTCCGTCTTCTGGGCATTTATCATGTCACATATTTTCTGTCACCTTCTCCTCCTTAAGATTTCTCTTTCCCCTTCTATGGTCCCATTTCCAGCATTATGGCACACTCTCTCATATATACATATACAAAAACTAAAACCTAGGGCGTACATGAGAGAAAACACATAGTATTCATCTTTCTGAGTCTAGCTTATTTTTCTTGACACAATGATTTCTAGTTCCATTTGTTTCCCTGCCCATGTCGTGACTACATTTTTTTTTCTAGATGAATAAACTTCCATTGTATATATGTACTCAGTTTTCTTCATTCAGCTGTTTGTTGATAGGCATCTAGGTTGGTTCTACTTCTTGGCTATTGTGAAGAAAGCAATAAACGTGGATATAGAAGTATCTCTGTGGTAGGACACAAAGTCCTTCGGGGATATAACCAAGAGAAGTAGAGCTGAATTATAGAGTGGGGTTCTGCTTTAAAATGTTTGAGAGATTCCCATACTGGCGGCTGCACAGTTTCCACTCCCAGTGTCAGTGGATGATGCGTCTCTCCCCATGCCCTCACCAGCACTAACTGCCCCTTGTTGTCTTGATGGTTGCCATCTTGATGTGATTGCGATGGAATCTCAGTGTAGTGTTTTTTCTTCCCTGCTGGCTAAGGATCCTCCCCTTTTCCCCCCCCCTGGGATTCACAGTGTATTGGCTAGTTCCACAGAGTACACACAAATACAAGACAAGGTTTGGCTGTGTTCCAGAGGCGAGACCCCAGCCCTGTTACCACCCCAGTTGAAGCATCCATGGATACTGGCAGTTAAAAGACCACTTATTAGTCACTATCTGGTTTTGTTCAGCTTGTGTATTTTTCTCATTCCATTTAAAAAAATATTTTAGAGGAACATTTTTGTATTCTGAAAAGCGTCTGGAAGTCCATGCTTGCTAGAAGGTGGGGCCCTATCTCTACATCTCTAAATTCTCCCCCTCCTCAGCCCCATGTGTTGCAGTGTGCCACTGTATGAGCAGTGTTTAGCAAGCACTCAAGCAGTCGTTTCCTTGAATGAATACATGTATAAATTGTCCCCTCCTCCTCCTCCTCCTCCTCCTCCTCCTTATTCTTCCTTTTCTAAGAAAACTGGCAGGATATTGAAAGATCATCTCCAAATACCTCCCCAGCCCTAGCCCTGTTCTTCCACACTCCAGAGACAGCTTGATCCAAGAGCCCACCTCCTCTCAGACCTCCAGCTCGTCATCACATACGGGAGTTGGTGTGGTGATGGGAGGGCTGGGTGGATAATGTCCTGTGTAAATTTGGCATTAAAAGAGCAGGCTTGATGTCAAAATGGACTCATCTAATATGATTCAAGATTCGAAGTAATCATCAAGGACAGGTCAGATTCACTTTTGACCCTCAAATTGTGATTGCTGTTTGGGGCTACCAGTCAGTATTGTAGGAAATCCGCAGTAGGTTTTTCTTTTGCCATTCTCCACATCATTTTATTTTTTGTAATTACTATTTAACTTTGTGCTTTGAGACAGGCTTTCTCTGTGTAACCCAGACTGGCTCCTGTCTTCTTACCCTGGTCTTACAGGTCCTATGATGTCAAGGTCACATGTTATAATGCCCAGATCATATAGCTTTTCTTTTGTAAAGTGAATGTAAAGATTTGCTCCAAAGGGGAAAAGGGAATAAGTGTTAGGTGCAATATAGCACAACTTGTATTTAAACAGAAACTTGTCAGACATGAAAATGTACTGAGGAAAGTCAACAAATAACTGATCCTCTTCCCTGTAAGCTCACATTAGTGGCGTCACCTGCCATTTCTGGTGAACTCTTAGTTTATGTTCTTTGGCTAGCAGAAACAGAATTTTCTTTAATCTTTTTATTATTATTAATTAATTTATTTTACATCCCAACCAAAGCCCCCTCCCTCCTTCCCTCCCACTCCATGCCCCCTCCTCCCTTTCACTCCTCCCAATCCACCCCTTCTCCATAAACCCTCAGAAAGGGGCAGGCCTCCTATGAGCTTCAGGATAGCATAGCATATCAATCTGCCATTAGACCAAGTACCTCCCCCTGTATTCAGACTGGATAAGGCAATCCAGCCTGAGGAATAGGTTCCCAAGAGCCAGCCAAAGCACCTCGAACAGCCCTGCTCCCATTGCCAGGTGTCCCACAAGGAGACCAAGCTACACAACTGTCACATATATGCAGAGGGCCCAGGTCAGTCCCATGCAGGCTCCCTGGTTGTTGGTTCAGAGTCTGTGAGTTCCCATGAGCCAGGCTAGTGGTTTCTGTGGGTTTTTCCTGTGATGTCCCTGATCCCCCTGTTTCCTACAATCCCTCCTCCCTCTCCTTAGCAGGACCCCCCAGAGTTTTCTTTAATCTTATAGAACATTTTGGAAGTAGGTTCCATTAACAGCGGAGGGCTGGAAGTTGGCACAGAACACACCCAGACACTAAATTCTCAGGACTAAGGAAATGTATTACCCTAGAGGGGCAAGTGGGGAGTAGGGTACCTCTGGATCAGGCAAAGACAGGAGCAGGTGTTTCTGCAGGAGTGGTTTTTTAAGGAGAAAAAGGTCTGTGCTAGGATGGGTTGATAAGTCCTGATTGGATGTTTTAGCCAATGTAGCCAAATAATTAATTTTGATTGCTGGACCTTGGTGTTTTGATAGCTGGACCTTGGAGCTTTAGTCAAGCATAACAGAGTAGCCAAATAAGGGACTAGACCTTGGGGGCCAGCTTTAGGGATGTAATCTAAAGTTTTAGCAAGGGAGAGGAAAAGGGAAAGGGAGAGGGAGAGGGAAAGGGAGAAGGCAAGACCTGCCGGCAATGTTTGCCATGCTTGGGCCTGTTAGAGAGCTCTTCAAACAGAAGATACAATTTAAAATAAAGGAACTAAAAAACACACAAGAAAAAAATAGTGTTTAGGAAATTATTTTTTAAAAATTCAGGTAAGTGATTTTTTTTTTTTAAAGAAAGTTAGGGACATCATTGTCAAACCAATAGCTGGTCAGTAACTGTTTGAAATATAGATTGTTCATGTTACAGCAGCCAAAGGTCCCTGATACCATCTTTCATCTCTGTTTCTGGTAGGGATGGTTTTCTAATCACATCCACTTCCCTCCTTAAACTCTCCCTACAGGGAACCTTGAGAGTAAACTTAACAGCTGTCTAGTCATTATCTCCAGGAAGGAGCCTGTGGTTCTGTCCAAGGATCCCACAGAAAAAGCGAGGAGAGTTGAAGGAAGGTTTGGAACACACTCCCTGCTGAGTGGGTACCTTGTCCGCCAGCCTGGTTTGCCACACACATGCCTTAATGAAGATAGCTGTCCTTGGCGAGACAGACAACAGGAGAGCATGGGAGCTTGTGTGGAAGATTTGAGTGAAGGAAACTAACAAGCATTTCAAGAGAGAGTACCTGCTGGAGCAGCTCTGGCCATCCTGAGACATAGAGACATCAGACTGCCCTCCGGCTCAAGTTAGGATTCAGCAGAGCTCAAACCTCAGAACACTGAGGGCAGTTTCGCTGGTATCCTGTTAAAGCATGATGTCATTAAAAAGGAGCAGACAGCTCCACTAAGTCAAATTACCATGCAAAACCTGCTAGGGTGCTTGGCCCAGGCAGGGCAAGTATTCATTCCATTGACTTAGAATTTATGAGTCTTCAATTTAGAGCAACTGGGGAAAAAGATAGTTGGGGAGCTGATTCTTTTTTTTTTTTTTTTTTTTTTTTAGGGAAGGCAAACATGAAGAAAAAGAAACATGTAGCTCTCCAGCTCAATTTTTCAAAAGTTCTGCCTGTCAAAGCATGTGTTTTGGAGGTTAAATGTGACTGCCAGCTGCAGAGCAAACAGTCTGAGTGGGGAAGTTGACAGTGACACTCCCTTAGCATTTTTCTCTTTCTGTGGGTTCTTACGGTCTCACACCACAGAAGGGGCTTATATGTCACTCTGTCATCACTGTGAATGTGCCTCCACTGTCCAAGCTGGTGGCCATGCTCCTGCCTGTCAGTCTGTCGATGACTGTGGTAATTGGCTCTGTGGATATTGATGTGTTGAGGGCCTTTAGGCTTTATGCATTTTTGTTCAGTCTGTTTGTTTTCTTAGAGAACAGGTATTGTCCCTCTCCCTGCAGCTCCCCGCTCCAGGTGTTACCATAGATCCCGCTCACAGTGGGTTCACGCTGGGTACTGGTCATAGTAACTAGATGAGAATAATCAGGAAACAGCTCTCTGAATCCTTCTGCAGAGCTATGCTGAAAGAAAGGGGTAGATCCTCTAAAATGTCTTCAATAGCTTCCCCAAGGGTCATCAGTATATTTGGGTTCATACAGATTATGCACCCTGTACTTGTTGGACTGGCAGAGGTCACTGGTGATCCACAGATACACAAAACAATAAATAAAAGTAAAAGAAATGGAATTGGCCTTTCTTTTCATATTTTATTTTGAAGTCCTTGAGTGAATAGTTACCGAGTGTCTAATCTTTCATTGACTAGTTGCTGAGTCTGTAACTTATGGCTGCTGAGCAAACAGCATTGCATAAGAGAAGCCATCATTGCTCTGGTGGAGATAGAGGCCCTGGAAGAAACACATTACCAAGAAGTAAATAAACAGCAGAACATTATGAGTTGTGAATGAGCTGTGGGGGTAATGAATAAGGTGAGGCTGCCCACATGAGAAAATATCAGGAAAGGCTCAGCTGAATAATTATTTGCACATGCCAAGATGTGTAGGATAAGCTAGGTAGGGGAAAGGCACCCATGGGGGTAGGGGTGGGGGCGGTGGTTTACAATGATCAGTGGGAACTCTTGAGGTAGGATAGGGAAAGGTGAGCAATGGAACAGTGGCCTGGCTTGGGAGGGTAGAATGGTTGAGGATGGACAGACAGACCTAGTCCCAACTAGAACATTAGGTGGGAGGTCATGTGGATGTCTCCAGATCTCTACGGCATTGGATAAAATGGCTCAAGAGAACCAGTGCTGGCACAGGGACATTGTGAGTGGCTCACAGTCGTACCCGGCAGTGGACGGAGACAGCAAAAAAGACATCTAGGTTTACTTTTAAGAAAGTAGTTGTTAGAGAAGCTTGGTGATACGATGAATTTGGGGGGAAGGAGCAAGAGGAAAGGAACCAAAAAATAGTCTCTGGATATTTGTGTAAGTAACTGATTATCGGGAAGCACCACTTTCCTAACTGGGAATGATGGGAGCCAGTGGGAGGAGAGGGCTAGGATGAAAGACCTCCAGGTAGACCTGTCAGGCTTGCGTGGCTACAGAGATGTCCAAATGTAGAGGTAAAACAAACAGTAAAGAGGCAAGTTTGGAACTCAGAGTGGAGGTCAGAGCTACCAATACAAACCTGTGTTGTCTGAAGCCTTGGGGATCAATGACCCAGCCAGAGAGAAAGACAGTAGAGCCAGGACTCAACTCTAGGGTGCCCCTGGCTAGAGGTTAAGTGGAAAAAGTGGGTGGGCAGTGAAGGGAACTGTAGATGGGAGGCCAGGAAGCAGAGGTATGTGGGTGATTGTGTTAACGAAGGGTGTGTGCAGCCATGTCCTGTCCTACAGAGAGTGGTAATAAAACTGCCAAGCAGACTGGACTGCCTGTCATAAGAGAACCATAAATTTGGTACCATAACTGTGAAAGCCCTAAGATGTGATTATAATGAAGTACATATGCAGAAAATTGAAATTATTAGTGTTTTTCACATCTCCTGCATGTCTTACCACTTTATGATGTGAGGAAGCCAATTACATCTTAAGATCCTGCCTGGGGAAGAGCTTATGTAAATGGCATTCACACACAAAGGTGCAGTTTTGATTAGAACTCCTAAAGGGCAGAAGAGCAGAGCTCTGTCCTGAGATCTCACAAGGGTGAGTGGGTTATCCCCCATCCTATGCATACTGGCCGAGGAGCCACTTCCCAGGCAGACCTACTGCGTTTGTACTGTGACTTCTGCACTCTTCTTCCACCAGCAGCCTAGCATCCCCAGCTGTAGAAGGGAGGCACCAAGGCCCACGGGTGGTGACCCCAGCTTGTGGTTACACAGAGAGTGGAGCTGAAACTGGACCCAAGTCTGGGTTACCATCCTAGTCTCAAAGGACCACACATTTGTTTCCACCTCTGCCCCAGACATGCGTATTGCCTAGGTTTTTCTCCTCATTTCGGGATCTGCCCAGATGCTGCTCCCCTGTCATGAGGATGCCAGGTCAGTCAGGACCATTTGCTTGGCAGTCGTATTGTTGCTGGGTAATAGTAAGATGATAACAGAATGAAAGACAATCTTTACTCTGCTCACGTCTCACCTTGTCATCTATCTCACTCTTGCATTCCGCAAACACCTATGCCAAGTGTGGGTGGGGGCCCAGACCTGCGTGAAATGCTGGGGTTCGGGTGCATTGATAAATAAAAGATAGGCAACCGCCTTCAAGTTGTTCACAGTCGCTAGGGAGTGCCCAATAAACAAGATGTGCCAGTGACGTGAGAGGGCTACTACCAGTGTGAAAACAGGAAACTCAACAAGCAGGGTCTGATCTAGACTGGGTCAAGATGGAGAAGAACAGACATTGCCTGAACTGAGTGATGGGGATGAAGGAACTTTAATGTTGTCAGCAGCACCAGGAAGGGTGTCGAAACTGAATCCAAGTCCGGACTGGCTTGTGAAACCAGAGTGTGAAGAAGCCCAGTCTACATGGAACACCCAGAGCCAGAAGTGAAGTCCAGGCCCCAGGTTTAAGGGCCAGCCAGCAACAACTTCTTATCTGGTCTTTGTCTTTCACTTATTTTTAAGTTACAGAAAGATTTCAGCAGGAACACTTGGAATCTGAGTGTGCTTTAGCAAGGTACGACTAATAACAGCCTGGGGTGTGACTGGAGTTTGAGGAACCATTGAAGAAGTTAAGCATCCAAGAACATTTGGAGTAGACCTGGTAGGAACTACTGAGGGTTAGGATAGGTCAAGGACAAAGAAACAGACTGTGGATGTGACAGTAGTGGAGGGAATGCTGCCAGGTTGTGAGGCGCTCTGGGTCTGGAGGGCAATGATGTGGGGAACCATAGCAGAGCATAACATAGGGAATTACCCAGGAAGACATAAATGAAACCCACCATAAGCCCTACAGAACTTCCCAAACTCTCATTTGGTAAGACTGCAAAGACATTAAGCTGACTGACATGATTTTCTGGATAGCAGAATTGTGTTCTATGACAGCTTCCTTCTGGATGCAGAAGAGGTTGGTAATGATGAAGGCAGTGGACTAGTTAGCTTTCTCAACTGACCCAGAAGTAGAATTGTCTGAGAGGAAATCCTACACTGAGGAATTGCCTAGATCAGATTGTGTGGTGATATATTGTGTACCCTAATAAACTTACTCAAGGATCAGAGGACAGAGCCAGCCACTAGATTAGACATAGAGATCAGGCAGTGGTGGCACATACCTTTAATCCCCTCACTCAGGAGACAGAGATCCCTCTGGATCTCTGTGAGTTCAAGGCCACACTGGAAACAGAGCCAGGCAGTGGTGGCACACACTTTTAATTCCAGTACTGGGAAGCACACTCCTTTAATTCCAGGAAATAATGTCTGTGCAGAGGAAGGTATATAAGGCATAAGGAAACAGAAACTCTTTCTCTTCAGGCTGAGGGTTTTATAGAGATAAGAACTAGTAGCTGGCTGTTCTGCTTCTCTGATCTTTCAGCTTTCACCCTGATATCTGGAACTAGGTTTTTTTTTTTTTTTATTAAAACGCCATTTAAGATTCAAACAACAAGATTGGCCTATAGGTATGTCCTAATTATTAATTTATATAGGAAAGTCTAGACCACTGTGGGTATATCATCCTTAAACAGGGTGTCCTGGACTGTATAAGAAGCTAGATAAACATGAGCCTGCCCGAGAGACAGATGGAGACAGAGAGAGAAGAGAGAGAAAACCAGCAAGCAACTTTACTATGTGATTTCTGCCTCCAAGGTTCATGACTCCAGGTTCCTGCCTTGACTTCCTTCAACGATGGATTGCGACCTTGAATTTTAAGCCAAACCAAACCTTTATCCCTGAGTTGCTTGTGATTAGTGTTTTATCATAGCAACAGAGAAGGACTTGGAACAGACAGCAATCTCACCATCTGGGTTGGGGGGGCTGGGGGAGGTCATCTTTCCTGGTCTCTTGAGCTTCAGGCACATCTTCTTGAGATAGATGGAAGAAACAGGAAGCTGCTGTACTCACCTATATCCCAATCTCATTAGCTACCAGTGCTGTGGCAATAATTCCAAGCAGAAATACCTTGAACCTAGCCCGTGTCTCTATTCTAACACATCACTGAACCCTAGCCAGACTCATCTGATCTAGGGCATGGGAAAAGATCAGCAGGAATGTTTTGAAAACTCTGGTTTCCAGTATCAGTTTACTGCACCCACTGTAGTAAAAATTCTAGTGCCCCTCCCCACACCATTTGGGTAGAGATGAATCGAGGTGTGGGTGAGACATTGAGAATGAGTAAGGGAAAATCCAGGTTTGTAGAGTGTACCAACTCTTCCCTGCAGCAGCCAGCAGTCATGTTTGATTCTTGCTATTCTGAGCATATGTTTCCTTGTTATCTTTTAATTGGTTTTTATTCTAAATTTAACACTAAACGGTTCTTGATGGTAGCAACTGTGAGAACTAGCCTGGTGCATGTCAATTCCAGGGACATATAAGACATCAGGACCTTTCCCATGCCCCCCCCCTTCTCCTCCCCACAT
This sequence comes from Peromyscus eremicus, assembly GCF_949786415.1. Lineage (NCBI taxonomy): Eukaryota > Metazoa > Chordata > Mammalia > Rodentia > Cricetidae > Peromyscus > Peromyscus eremicus. The sequence goes on along the minus strand of NC_081431.1, from coordinate 36,017,867 downwards.
CACACCAGCCTGCATTAGGAAGCAGGAGATTGCTCATTGTGCCCTTTCCTGCCTGTGTTGTCATGTTTATAGATGTCAGATTCTAGGGAACAAAGGGAGGGGAGTAATCTAAAATCTGAATGCTACCACTGGAAGCCATGTAGAACCACAGGTGAATGCCAATAGATTGGAAGCTGGTATCAGCAGGCTCACAGTACGTGAAATCCAGCATCCCAGGCAAGGAATTCAGAAAGTGGTGAAAACAAGCAGAAAAATTGAGTAATCAGATGTTCTGGAATCAGCCGTGAAAGTCTGATACTGAAGACCTTGTACACCTGTAATGTGGGGGGAAGTGGTAAGCTGGGGCGCAGGAGCTGTAGTTAGATTCTTAGTGTCTGAATAATCTTCAACAAAGGGTCAACCCCCCTGATCCTCAAAATATTCATCTACAAAATGGAATAATGAAACTACTGTATCTGGAATGGTTACTAGGCCAGTAGAGCCCTGGGCCACGGTAGGTTCTGAATAATGAGACGATTGGGACTTTTCTGAATTGGGTTTCATAATACACCGGTTCAACAAGATGTTTTTCAAGAGTTGAGTTCAATGTCTAAATTATTTTTACCTAACACCAACTGCATGTTATAGTTCCTCCTATGAGATTTTAATAATATGAGGATTTTAATGGCTTTTAAAAGATTTATAAGATTCAAAGATTTACAAGCTTAACTTTGACACAGGCTGCCTCACCATCCTAAGGCAGGGAAACCTTGTTTGCCTCTTTCTTGTTTTAAATAATGCTTTTAAGGTATTCTAGACAAAAGAACCTTCTGACGTTGTGTAAACAAAAGTTCTGTAAACCGACTTCAAAACATTCTTAGGCTTTGTTGTTGTTTAGCCTCTAAGTAAGTGGCATCTATCACTCTTCAGCTATGGTGTGGAATCCTCTTGTTTCCCCTGAAACAGGTCCTTGGTTTGCCTTCCATCTGTTGCCACAACCACTAGGCTAGTCCAGCCTCCAGAACTCTCAGCCTGGTGGCTGCCCTTATCTGCTGACTGGGTTCTCATTCACCCACACCTTCATGGGCTGATATCACGGTGCTGCACCTCTTAGCTTCTTCAGCCTGTTTGCCCAGCTTGCTTAGCTTCCAGCAAGTGCTTTTCCTCCAAACTGTAGCTTCAAGCCCTGCATTACTGGGCTGGTTCTTCAGTAGCCTTGTCTCATGGCTCATCATGCAACTGCAATGTTTGTTTTTTTCTGGGTAGCATGCCTGTGTCACAGAGTTAAACTAGTAACTTCTGTGGCATCGCTTCTCTTTGTGTTTTTATCTTATTTCCCTCTGTGAGGATACACTCTGCCCTAACAACCTAGGGAGCCCCCACCTCACTCTACAAAACATGATCCTCCATTAATCTCTGAGGGCCCTCCAGCCCTCACTCACTCTCTTCTTCCTTACAACTCAGTTGCTACCATATAATTTAGCACTGGTTACATGCTCTGGGGTCACACCTGGGAACGTTTGACTATTTCAACATTGAAGGTTCAAGTAGAGAATTGACAGTGATGTATTTTGTGGGGAGAGTACAAAATCCCTATACCCCTCTATGCTCTTGAAGGGATACCCTTCTCTCTGATACTTGGACTCAGCTAGGACACCCATATTTACTTCTGATAAGGTTTTGAGGCCAATTACCAAATTCCTGTTCTTTGTCTCATAAATGATTGGCTGTAATGCTTGAATTGTCAACCAGTAGGAATGAAATGCTTGTTAATTAAAATTTGGTTTAGCTTCTCTTTATCCTCTAGGCTCTGGCCTATTCTCCAGATGAGCTATACCAGAGAGCAAGCTGGCCTCAGACCTTCTATCCAATCATAACATTTCCAAATATCATATGGTTTCTAGCTTTTACTTGTCTCTATAAAAGAAAAACGTCTTTGCATATCACTTGAGCAACTTGCAGACCCCGTCTCACTATGGAAATGGTTCTTTTTCCCATATAATAACAGTATCCCTACCACTTTTACCTTGGCAATAATCCTTCTGAATAAATCTCTGATTATTAGTCCAAAACTGTTTTTTATTTGATAGAATATACACTGGGACATAGAAAATATTTAATAAAGAGAAGCTGGTATTGTTTTGTTATTCTGTGTTTGTTGGTCTTGTATCCCAAGTAGATTATAAATTCTTTGAGGAGAGGTAACTTACAGTCTGTACTCCCCACAGGGTCTAGCGCAGAGCTGGACACAGGGTTGATCTTGAATAGCTCTGTACTAACTGATGAGTCTGTCAGTATCATCAAAAAGCTGAGGGCTCAAGGTGAGCCTACATTTGTGAAAAGCCCACAGACAGTTGAAAGGAAAGTTTAGCTCTGTTCAGAGAAAGAAAACGATCCAAGAAGGCTGGAGACCACCACTGGGTAATCATACCCGACGATGGAGAGAACATGGCGATTTCTGGTTTTCCTCCATCTCCCTTAGTACATGAGATTGATTTTAAACAAGAGAAAGTAAAGAAGCCATGCAAGAGGGGATTGTGGCTCAGAAGGAAAGACAAAGAAAGAGTGAAGTTAGTGACTTAGACAATCCTGTCTCTGAGCATATTCATCACCTGCAGGGGCAGAGAACCTTCCACATACGGTTTCTCACCTACCACAGGAGATGGAAGAATTTGGAACATATACTGGAAACCTACTTTTCCCCCTTCAAATGTGGAGAAATGTAATATTCTGGAAATAAAAGTTATTGAGTATTATATCCATCCCTAGCATGACTTGTTAAAGAGAGAACATGATGAACACAGGATTCCAAAGTGACACTAATAAGCGAGAACAACTACAGCACAACTCCTATTCTTAGTTAGAAGAACTTCTAGATTTCAAAATGCCTCTGGGAAAAAAAAAACATTCATTGTACCATCTTCATGTATCCTTGACCATCAGAAGGAGGCAATGTGGTCCAGTGGTTTGTGCAAGGTCTTTGAAACCTTCCTAAGATTCCTTAGCTTTACCTGGAAGTCTGGAAAATGGAAATGATAATACCTGTCTCATAGAGAAAGTTTAAGAATTGAGTGAGATTAGGTATAATAAAGCCTTTCTTTGTAGTAAAACGCCAGCCGAGGAGAGGGTGATGGCAAACTATGACCCATAGGCAGGTCTGGCCTGCCGCTTCTTTTTAAATGGCCATGGGCTAAGAACAGAATCTGCATTTTTTGAAAGTTGTAAAATAAAAATTAAAAAGGGAACAAACTCGGCAATGTGGAAACTATGAGGTTATAGTATCTGTAAGGATTTATTGGAACAAACACGTTCTTTCGAATAATGTCTGTACCTGGTTTTGTAGTACATGGATACTGTGGGGTTGTTACCACCCAGACCAAGCGGCCCACAAAGCCTAAAGCATTTTCAGAATAGTCCTTTACAGAAAGTCTGTCACCTCATGCCACAGATCGCAGAAAGTCTGTCCTAAAGAATGATAATATCCCTTGAAGCCTGTCCCAGAAACCGTTCCTCAAGGGTCGTCTCTCACTCTAACTGCTCTGATGGAATCTGCCCCTTACACAATCATTTTTAAAAATGGCATTTATATTTTGTGTGTATGTCTTAGCTCTTCTGGGAGATAAGACATCCTTTGAACGTGGGGATTACATATAATTCATTTTGGGATATTCAGAAGAGCCACACAGCACCTTGTAAATAGACATTCAATAACTTTGTATTTGCTCTATTGAATTGAGTTGAGTTCCATTTTGGGTCTTGTGACTTTTGCCTAATGTCATGAAACTTTTTGATAGAAAGCAAGTCCTAGGAGGCTGACAAAAGAATCACAAGAAGGACCTAAGTGATGTATGCATGGGGAAAAAAAGACTGTGGTTTCGAGATGGAGTCTTAACTGGAAAGCCCTAGCAACATTTAAGTTCTTCCTGTCTGATGTGCCTCTGGAACTTGGAAATATTATGAGTTTTCTCAGCAACCCTTTGAAGAGCGGCCCATTCTTCTAGTTCTCTTAACACCATTTAATTTGCTAGCACAGGGGTATTTTGCTGGGGACATGTGTATACACCACCCAGGATCAGGCATTGCATTGTGTATGTTTGTTTGACACCACAGCATAGTAAAGACAGTATCTGAATAGTTCTGCAGTAGGCTTCTTACGGTAAGAATGAAAGTTAAATACAAGATCCTATGGCTGAAAGCTTTCATGATTTATGACATTTGAGTGTACTTCTCTGTAGGTTTCTGATTCAGTCGTAGGCAGGATCAAGATACCTCTCGGGTCTTACTAATACCTAGAAGGGCCGACATTTTTTCATTTTTTCTGTGAAAACGAAAGATAATCTAGAAATCTGAACAGTCCCTTAGTGCTGACAGTTAAGAACTATGAATAGTTATTTAATATACAGAATGGATGTCCTTAAAGGCTGCCATTTATACACCATCCACCCTGAGTACACACCATCTAACCATGGTTACATTTCAGGGAGAATCCTTTGTAACTGCAAAGAATGGGTTTGAGGATCAGGGCTTAATCTCGTTCTACTAGTTTTTATTTGAGATAAAGTTCAGCATGGCCAATAATCTCTTTTCTCCACACTTCTTCACTTTAATGTTGATTAATAGACAATCTCTAGAGATATTGGTTGCCAGTTTTGCAGGTTCCCTGGGGAACAAAAGCCCCTTGTCACTTGGAACAAACACACCCTCAATAGGGCTGCCTGAGAGGACACCATTAGTCAGGTCAGCAATGCCTTGATTGTAGTTCTTTCCCCTGTCTCCTCCTCCTCCTCTTCTTCCTCCTCCTCCTCCTCCTCCTTTTCCTCCTCCTCCTCTTCCTCCTCCTCCTCCTCCTTTTCCTCCTCCTCCTCTTCCTCCTCTTTCTTTTCCTCCTCCTCCTTCTCCCCTTCCTCCCCTCTTCTTCCTCCTCCCCTTCTTCCTCCTCCTCCCCTCTTCTTCTTCCTCCTCCTTCCCTTCTTCATCCTCCTCCTTTTCCTTTTTCTCCTCTCTCTGTATCTCTCTCTCTGTATCTTTCTGCGTCTCTGTTGTGGTGTGTGGTATATGAACGTATGTGTGGGCAGGTACACATGTCTGTGTTCGTGCCTGCTGAGGCCACATGACAATATCACAGCCATATTCATTTGAGACAGGGTATTCTCACTGAGCCTGACCTAACTGGTGGCCAGCAAGTGCCAGAGATCCCTTGGTCTCTTTCCCCTATGATGCTTGTGCTATAGGTGAACATAGGTGGCCAAACACTGTTTTCTATGTGGTTGCTGAAATCTGAACTCAGGACCTCATGCTTGTCCAGCAAATACTCTGATGCACTGATCCACGTTTTATTTTATGTTATGTATTCTAATTTGCCTGGAAGCCCATAATCACAACATCCCACATTCTACACCATCCTTCCCTTCCTTTGTCCCCATCCTATGTGGATACAGGGTTCTCTGTCTCTGGTAGAAAAGCCAGGAATAGCTGGGCCCATTGTCTAGCTCTAATACCTCCTGTCATTACAGGCGCACAGCTGGATTCTCCAACTACATTTTTGAGGTCAGATTGTAGAGTCTTTACCCAATTCTAGTTTCACTCTGTGGCTCCAACTTTGTTTCCTCTCAGTGTGGGGACTTTTTACAACATTATTATATAAGAACTGACATCAGAGACACCCTCTCAATCCTACCTGGAGATTCAGTTCAAAGACCCCAGAATGTCTGGCCTCCTCAGAGACCATGGCCTTCCATGTCTATTGATCCTGGGAGCTTCTGATGAAGGACAGAGCTATGTGTCTTTCTGTCTGTCTGACTCCATGTACATTTGCTGCCTTGGTTATTGCTGCTCCTTGGTCAATCTTCTTTCAAGGGAGTTATATGTACAAGTAAAAACATTGGTTCTTTTTTTCATTACCATAATAAAACCATCTTGTTGGACCAAATGATAATTTTTCCTTCAGACATCTGAATGAGAAGAGCTAGTACTGCGCTCTGTTAACATGTGCTCACACTGGAGCCAAGTTAGGAAGAGAACCTGTGTCGTCATCTGGCCCTCCTTTTGTTGTCTGTGTTCATCTTACTGTATGGCTGTATGTGGGGGTGCTGCCTTCTCTCATTTCTCCACTAGAACTCTTCCTTCCTTCTTAGTTCTCTCTCTCTCTCTCTCTCTCTCTCTCTCTCTCTCTCTCTCTCTCTCTCTCTCTCTCTTTTTCCATTCCTTTCCCTCAGACAAGATGTCACTATGTAGCCCAGACTCTCATCACACTCCATATGTTGCCGAGACTGGCCTTGAACCTGAGATCCTTCTGCCTCAACCTCTGAGTGCTTGGATTGCAGGCATGCACTCTATACCTGGCACCAGAGTGCCTTCTTCATGAGAAGATGAATTTATGTCATTGAATGAGTGGATTTCTTCTTTGGTCAGGAATCTAGAACACTTCTGACTTAATTTGTAGCTGATTGGGTCAGACAGTACAGCATTCGTCTTATAAAATCCAAGAAGCAAATTAACTCTGGTCTATGACACAGTGACAGAGCCTGCTGCTTGTGACAGTAACCTGTTCTGATATCCAGATCCAGCACAAACTCCTGGTTGGGGAGAACCTTTGGTTACTTCTGGAACAGTTCAGGCCAAGGTCATCAGAGCCGAAATGAGTAGCTCTGAAACTTGCCCTCTTACACATATTGGGGTTCTGCATACATGCTTAAAGAACAGCTCCATAAACAATGGAATTTTTTATTTTCATCAAACAATAATCTGCTGAAAGTCTAAAAATCTCTATCCCATAATTTAACCCTTTAATTTATTATAAATGTTTATAAGAATTTCTAAAGGTATTCTGGCAATATTTAATAAAATACTACCCTTGTCTGGAGTGACCAATCTCAACATGTCACCTGAAGCCTGCCTCGGTCATCACCCAAGAGGTGCCGGATAAAATGCAGGTTCCCGACTCCACTAATTTGCAAAACGTGAGCTTAATTTTAGCTTTTAAAGAGACCTGGAACACATTCTGAAATGCCCAAAGTGCTCTGACACCCCTGATGAGTGGTTCAACATCTTCTACACGAATACTATGTCTGCTTAAGAGCTTGCAGTCTCCTGGGCTGTCCATCCTACTTTGTACAAACTGAAATATTATTACAAAAGTCATTCTTCAAGGAGTTTGGTATCTTCCTTTAGTCCATCTCCCCCAGCGAAAGAGATTTCAGTTCTTTGCTCTGTATACACCAAAGTGCCTCCTACTACACTGCTACAAGCTCTCACATTGCTGTCATGTTCCTGTCCACTCTAGAGACACTGTAAAATGAGCTTTATTTCCTTAAGCATCTGGCATTTTTCTCACAAGCCCTGAGAACCATTTCTGGCACCAAGCAGGTACTCAGTGAAATCCAAAGCACAATAAACTCACCTCACTCTGGTTTCCTGCCTCAGGACTGAATTCTGTTCTCTGGAAATACACAGAAAACATGTAATCTCATTTCTAGGAAACAACCCATCAGATGCCTAGAGAAAGGGATGCTAAGCCTCACTGTATCCGCTAAACCTATCTCCTTCAGCTGTTTTTCATGGGACCGTATCTCCCAGTGTCTTGCAATTCTATCTCCCCCCGGGGCGAATGTGACTCTGCCCTCAGCCCAATAAAAGCTGAGCTACCTCCTAATGTATATTGTCATGGCACCATGGCCTCCATGATCTCCATCACCACGTCCTCTTAATATGCTGTCATACCCATCTGCTAGCTTAGCATCCATGCAGTCCACATAATTAGCCTCCTTGTCTCATACCATTTGGCTGCTTCCACCATTTACATGTGGTCCTGAAGACCAGTATGAGGCTATTGAGTCTCTCTGCTGGTTTGGCTTATAGCCCTGCCTGAGTAAAGCTGCATCTCATAATGAGAACTTCGTCAAGGCTGAGAGGCAGACACAGGGACCAGAGGACACGAGAACAGAGGGCACAGGTCACCCAGAGGTGAAAAGAGCCTGGTCCACTCAGCACTTTTTAGAACTCAAGAGATGAGGACCAAGAGGTGAGAGGATTGTGCGGAATCCCAAATCACCACCAAGAATCACAGTGTATTGGAGCTCCTGGCTCCAGCAGGCAAGGAAGCAGCATAAATTTCAGCGAAGCAGAGCTAACTGGTAACGGACTTTAAGTTCTGTCATATACAGTTAATTTGCAGAATAAATTGGTCAGGACAGCAAAAGGATTTAACATCCAAATTCATTTGAAAAACAGAAGCTAGATGAGTATCCAGAGGAAAATGGAGACCGTTACAACATTCCCTTGCTGGTTGGAGTAGTATTATTATTGAATAATATTTTTATTAAAAATTTCTAGACCATTTGGTAGTTAAGGATATTTATAACCAGCCTTTGCAGCATCTTGGTGAAGCTTTGAATATCACACCATGGACCTGAGTTCACTCCGGAGACCCCCACCTGCACGTAATTCATATTAGCTGTCCTCACCCAGCCATACTCCACATACACCACGTGCAGCCACATTCTTAGAATGTGAAGCCAGGGCAATCCATGCTACTGCACCAGGATTTCCCTCTTTCAGAGCTCTCCACAAGTCCCCTGCCCTGTGTTCCTGTCCAGGTTTAAAGACAGACAGAGAGGCAGATGCATACAGAGGAGGAGTCAGGGAGGGATCAGGAGGCAGGAATCCTCCAAAGTGCAGCCAGCATCATGAAGAAGCAGGTTCTGGACTGCTGAGCTGGAGAGCCAAAGGCACACACAGGTCCCCTGCCGGAGAATAACACTGTGGTGCTGGTAAAGAAAAGCATCATTAATTCCATTCTGTTGATGGGTGGAGCCTCAACATTGCCTGAGGTGGAAGCTGAGACTGGAGGCCCTCTTCAGCAGCAGGATTCTGATTCTTTCTGCTTCTTTGGGTCATGTTTTTTCTTCCATCCCCTGCTCTGGGTTATTCTTCTGACAGTTTTCTTGGATCTTCCTTGAGGAGGACCCAGAAATTGGGAAAGAGCTTTCTCTGGGAGTGTTACAGGGGTGTGTCCTTGTTTTCTCAGCTCATCCTCCCATATGAGAGAAACAGGGATGGATAGTCTACATCTGCACCTCCAGACAAGTGTATGGGAGGCTCTCTCCCAGTAGCCTGCTGAACATGCCTACCCATTCACTTGTCTTCCTGTTAATGGAGATTTGAAAATAGCAAATCCCGCAGGTGTTCCTCATTTTCACCTCTCTCTGAGCCCTGTCTCTCTCCCCCCTCTCTCACCCATGCCACTCTGCCTGTGGTGAAACAGCAGGGATAATCCAGCCCAGCTCTGCACATCCTGAAGGCTGTGACTCTGAATTTCTATGTCAGGTTTATTTTGACATTGACAAATATTGTATGCAGCCACTGCTGGGCAGTGGGAGGCTGAAGGAGTCGGAAAGTATTGTTTCCTTTTTCCAATGCTTGTGAGCCCAGAGAGAGGAAACCAAGGGGTGGCCACTGCCCAAATGGTCAGCAAATGAAACCTCACTAGCTCTTCTTTACAGGACTTACCTTACAGTGTTAAAAGCGGGAACACAGTGGTGGGTTGACTAGAATCCATGCCTACCTGGGACCTCATCATGCTAACTGATTTGGAAATAGTCTTTGCAAGAGGAATTACACTAAGGTGACATGATCATAAACTCAATTTCGTTCCTACATCCAATGGCTAGTATATAAGAGGAAGAAGCAGATTTGGTCACAGAATCACAGAGAAAAGAGTCATGTGACAACCAAGGCTAAGACTGGAGTGACAACTTCGTAAGTCAGGGACTGCCAACAAGCGCTGGGATCTTCTGGGAGTTAGGAAGAAGCAGTGGTGGCCATTTCTCTAGAACCTTCGGAGGGAGCATGGCTCTGACTGTACCTTCAGTTTTCACCTTTCTCCTCCAGAACTCAAGTGGCAGTTTGTAAGCACAGCTTACAAAACTGAGAGTCAAAACCCGGTGAGAGCGAACCTGGGTGATCAGCTCTGACTTGCATGAAAGGCACTTAGAAATGAGACTATGAGAGGCAACTGAAAAGCAGCATCATATGACCCTGAAGTTTCCATTTCTAGCAACTCACAGTGCACACATTAAAGTCCTAGAATCCAGCCAAGACAGAGATGTTTCTCTCTGAGCATCGTACCGGACTCTGTGGACAAGCACTGGGCGTGTCCCTTCTGTGGAAGTGAGACTGAACCACAAAACCAAGTGCAGTTGAGCATCTCTCCTGTGTCTGCCTGTACACGCTTCCAGTAGAGCTGCTTCCAGGAGGGAGGGGTTAGGGGAGGAAAATGGGAAGGGAATGAAAGAGAGGAAGAAAGAAACACTGTTTCAGGGGGTTCTGGGTCTGAGTGACTGTGGTTTCAGCCCAATCTCCCACTTCCCATCCTCAGGTGGGCATTTAGCAAACCCTTTTGGATGATGTGGTTAAGGCTCAGATTCTCTGGCGTTGCTCTTGTGGTCAATCTCAGTGAAAGTTTAGACTATCGTTTGAGGGTTCTAGACAGAGGGTAGACATAATTCCTGTTGCTTCTTTCTATTCCTGTGCATTTGCTGACTGGAACACTTTCAAGCGGGGGGGGGGGGGGGGGGGCACTGGTCCTGCGCCATGACAATGCAGCCCAGCGGCCGGCAGCTCCTTGCACACTGACTGGGGACTAAGAGTGCAGCTGAGTCGGGGCGTTTATCTTTGCAGCAAAGTCTTTAGGGCTTCCCAGCGAGTCTTGGATTTGAGCCTTCCTCCTCCTGAGCTGCATGGGCTGTGCAGAGATGATCTCCAGGAATTCTCAAAGAGTTGCTGACAGCTGAGTTAGCTTCACTTTTATTTCTTCACACAAAGATTGCGACTTTAAAAGGAGGGTGCATATGGGTCAGAGATTCCTTTGAAAGGCCGCTTTGGTATTTGTATTACAGTTCTTTGGTAGATTCAGATTCCACAAAATTTCATTGACTGAACTTTGAACCCTATGTCATAGTCATTGACCAAACGAGGTATATGGAGTGCTTGATGAATTTAGACCAATGATTATTGAATTCACTGTTCCCATGCCAAGGCTGATGAACAGCTTTTGGCCAAGAATAAGTACTGTACTTACACCAAATTTCCATTTAACGTGAACCTAATTAGCCAGGGACCTCAAGCAGACACTTATTTGTTAGGAAACAAGCCTATGGGGAGGGGATTATTTCAAGAAAGTATAACATTGCGTGTTATCTATCAATTTTTAAAAGCCATTGGGGCATCGATGCCATTTTATTTCTGTCTCTTCCAACGTTCAAATCTGCATAGTCATAATTGATGAACAAAATCATCACCTGGAGGCACCTCGGGGAAAGGTTTAATTCTGTTTGGTAGGCAATGCTTTATGAGGCAGGCAGGAAATTGGAACACTGCATTTTTAGAAAAGAAAAATGTCAACAAGGACTGCAGAAAAAGTAAGCATTTTTCTGGTTAAGTGTCAATTAAACAAAAATCCACCCTTCCAGAAGATATCTTCGCTTGGATAGTCCATCTGTTGGCACTTTTCAAGGTGGTCAGTGGGAATCCAATGACAGCCACTCCACCACGCCCTTGGGTGCTGCTCTCCAGGGATTGGCTGAATGATCCAATTATAGCAAAGACCTGCTATTTCTAGAAATTTCCTAAAGAAATACCAAAGGACAAAGTCTAAAATGTTCAATGACGTTAATGTTAGAACAAAAGAAAGCATATACCCTGAAGACAGGATCTTTTTAGGATTCATTTGTAGGAAAGGACAAGAATATAAACTCTTCTTGTTGGGATTGTTTTCTGAATACATTGGTCAGACGGGAACCAATGCTCTCCATTATTTAATTCCACAAGAAGAAGAAGAAGAAGAAGAAGAAGAAGAAGAAGAAGAAGAAGAAGAAGAAGAAGAAGAAGAAGAAGAAGAAGAAGAAGAAGATTGCTTACTTGGAGCTACTGGGTGTTGATGGATGTGAAGCTGAGAACCCGGAGTGGCCTCTGTGTGCAGGCTGAGACTGGGACAACTGTAGAAAATGCAGGTTTCCAGGTAGCTCCCTTCCTTATGACAGCTCTTGGAGTCCAGCTCTCTCTCTTTTCAAGTGAAGCACATGTGAGGCCCAAGGCCCAGTCTGACTGGAATGACTCTGTTCCCCAGATCTACCCAGAACTCCCTTCCCCTCCCCCCACTGGCATTTTCCTTTCCTTCTAGTCCCTGGGTACCTTCTGCTAGCCTAGGCCATCAGTCTTGTTCTTTTTGCTACTTTAAGGCATTATTTGAAATAACTTCCCCAGATTTTCTAACCACAGAGAACCACTGTCCTTCAGCACCAGAGCTCACTGTTCTGGATATTCCCTTTTTCTAGTTGAAATCCTCACCTCCCCAGTAATTAATTGCTCAACAACTACATGGATGTGCATGGATACAGTTTGAAATTTTGCAGAATGAAATTTCTACACCATTTATCCAAGTCTTTGGAACCAAGTTGTCTCTAAACAACTCTTTTTACCTGAAAGTAATAGCAACCACTCTATTTCAGACAAATCTAGAACGTTTCAAAAGAACCTAGGACAGCAGTGCTCCAAGTTAATTAAGGCTCAGCTGTCTAGTTAGCACTTGAAGAAGACAGGGTATAACCACTTTGTATATAATCCATCATGAAAATTTATTATTCAACAAACACTCTTGTCATTCAATAAATACTTTTTGTAATGAATTGTTGAACGGGTTACATACTGAGTATTATGGGATATTATACCGGAGGGTAAAGCATAACTTTGCCCTTCATGGCACTCAGCATGTGAGGGTGATGGAGCAGGCAGAGCAAGGTAAGTGGACAAGCATGGTCAGAGTATGTAAATGGAGAGTGTACTCACTACATCCTGAGGACGGCTCAAGATGGATTTTGTGACGTGCAGATTTGTTTTTGTTTTCCTTTGTTTTGTTTGTGTTTTGAAACAGATTCTTGAAGTCATCACATAGCCAAGGATGACTCTGAACTTCCAATCTTCCTGCCTCTGACTCCCAAGTGCTGGTATTACAGGCAAGGTTCACTGTACTCAGTTGCATTGTAGGTTTATTGGTGAGGAATCATTCAGTCTGGACATTTCTACTTTATACACAAGGAATTCTAGACTCTAGGCTATGAAACCTGCCCTAAATCATACATCTGATAAGAGGTAAAGTAAAAACCCAACCCAGGCAATTTAAGGAGTAGATTTTTAAACTGCTAATTCTCTTATGTGGTATTGAACATGGAAAAGAGAATATGGGTTGGGAAGAGAGTGTAAATAAATGTTTGGGAGGGTTGAGAGGGAGCAAGGGAGGGAAGAGGGGCAGTGAAGTATAGGGAATTTGAGTCAGGCTGTTTGAGCAGCTGGGGAATCAACTGTCCCCTCTGCTGAGCTGGGATGTTCAAGAGGCTGCTGAGAGACTGTGAAGGAGATGGTGACCACAATTAGGAGAACCCTGTCATGTAATGTGTACAAGTCAGTGTCCTGACAGGTATGTAAGGCTTTGCTACTTATGGGAGAGACCTTGGCTAGAGTGACAGGGTCAGCTGCAACCACAGTGATGCTTTGAATTTTCTACTTGATTCTTGGAGAACTTAGTAGGAGACAGGAGAGCTATTTGGCAAATGCTTTGCTTCTATTCTTTAAGCATGACATTTCATAATCATTCACACCTATGCTTAGAGCTTAGGATAATTACCACAGGATACACAAAGAATGAAGATATAGACATAGATGCTGGTGATAGATCTAGATGCAGATAGATAGACAAATATAGATGATAAAAAATAACTAGGCAAAGGAACTTCAAAGGTGAGAAAGAAACGGTTGCTGACTACAGGCAACTATTATCTCACATCTGCCACAGTAGTAAGTGCTCGATGTATGTGCTCTACCTCCTTTCACCAAGTTAGGATTTGAGTCTCAGAGAATATGAAATCATGGTGTGACTACAGGGTTCAGTTCAAGTCCCAACTGGCTTTAGACTCTTTCCAAAGATACCAACACTCAAGGAGACCGACTGGAACCTATTTTAGGGTTGTAAATGGCATTGCTGGTTGGATTCCTATACTTGGAAGACATGAGATGAGGGAGATGTGAATTAGATAACCTGGAATCACAGTAGGTAGGAGTGAAGGTTGGGGTGGGTCCTGGCATCCTGGCTGTGGGTGGGCAGACTTCCCGTGCATCTTGCTGAGCTGTGAGTCCTTTGCCCATGTCAACCTTCTTTCTGCGCATCCCAAGCTATCCCCCAAAGCTGTGATCTGATTAGTTTGCATTTGATTTCTTTGCTGCCTAATGAACTGCCTGTGTAGTTCTAGCTGTGATGTCATTAGCATCTCATTGCCTTGGGCACCAACTCAGGAGAGAGATTTTTAAGCAGTCCTCAGAATCCTACAGGAATTGTACCAATTTACCTCATAACAAGCAATTCACCTTTGCGACCTGTCAATTCACACAAGCAGAGCAGAACCTGCATGAGAATGGGTTGGTCACTTTCATCAACTTAATGTGTCCCTGAATTTAGGTGGGTCAATATGTACATGCCTAAGGCCATGGGCACATACACAGTGAGATTCTGAGCATTAAGGATGCCAATATTCTCATACCATGATATTCTATTGGGGAAACTCATCCACTGTGTGCTGGAGGATACAGATTTAGCCTAAAGCAAATGGCACTTATTTATAGCAAACTGTATTTGCAAAATGCTTTGCAGTTTTAGGGTTGTTAACTACATTCCAGGTTGAATATCCCTCTACTTGTAAGAAAGCTAAGTGTCACAGCTAAACATGAGGACCTTCCTGGGAGCAGGTAGTGAGGGGCCACACAGGTACGATTTGTCAAAGGACACATTTGCCAATCAGCATCTTCCAAGACCTTAATTGTAGATTGTGTCTTTTGTTCAAATACTGTGTGTTTACTGAAATATATATTTCTTTTCCTAAGAAGCATTACAGTGCTTCAGATTCCAGGAGTGTCTCTACCTAGGTGCCAGAGGATAGAGAGAATTGCCAAGGACTGTAATAGGAGCAGCCAATAGAAAGAGGAGACCACTGGGCCATAGGAAATAAAGTGGCTTTCCCTCTTCCCACCTTTCTACCAACAAAGAGCAGACTCTCCTGAAGAGTTTAGGATCTGAACTATTCATACACTTGCAGTCAATGGTGGCACTCTCTTTGGGGTAAGGGAGATTTATGTGGGCTTTCACCAATGGACTCCATCATTTTAAGGAGTATTTCCCAATTGTATCTTTAACTGCACATAGAAAATGCATTTTCTCTTTGAAAAATCTCTCTCACATACATGTCTATTCTTGGCTGGAGACTGAATAGATGGCTTTTGGGAACTCACTGTTCATTGCTTCTGTATAAATCCAGCCCTCTCTCTAGACAGCTCCATCTCATGTGAGCATGGGGCCAGCAAGATACGTCGGCCTTGACTTCCAGCAGGGACCTTGAATGTGGACCTGATTTGAGGGGAGAAAGATGGAGAATAAGGTCCTGAATTTAAAAAGGCAAAAACAAAAACAAACAAACAAACAAAATGAGAGCATTTGAGGGCATCTCTCCTCTTTTCTTACATCCTTGTCTCAGCCATCCTCTGTAATCTCTAATCCTGCCAAGTACGGAGAGTGGATAGGTATTGACAGGGATTCACCGCGTCTCGATTTTAATTGGCATTGCCAGAAGACAGCAGCAAGGGGAGTAGCCCCTCATGTTTACAGCAATTACGAGCTTTAATGATGGTGAGCTGGAGGGCAGGGAAGTTAACTCCTTAACAGGGCACGCGCGTTACAGTGCCCCCGGTGGTTATTTTGGTACAATTCCTCTAGATAGTGACCTAGGAAAGTTCGCTTAAAGGGGAAAAGAAATGTTTTGGTATATTACTTCCCTTTTTAAGTAACTTTTACTCAAAATTAGGGGTATTTGGGGAAGTTTCTTTTTAAATTTTCTCTTGTGAGTTTTCTTTCAATTATCCTGTCATTATCGCCTGTTTCTCCTTAAGCTATAAGTTATATAATTTGTAATCGTTTTGCTTCTTAGTTTTTTTATTGTGTGTTAGGAAAAAGGAGCCATAAAATTGTTGAGATACCTACACCATACTTAGGGTTCTGAAATTTTATTTTTCGTGGTGCAGTCGTACAGTGCAGAAGGTAGTCATTTTAGATCCGTTACCACCATCTAGTGGTAGATTTCCAAGCTTACAAAAGGATTCTCACCAAAGGAGAGTTGTGGCTTGCTGTGGAAATGCCTCTGATGATAATGTGATTAAAAGCCACAGATGAAAAGGCTCTCAGCCTCATAAAGACTTTTCACAGACATCAGATACTGCCCAAAGATCCTACTCGACCTCCATTGACTTTGACCTGGTCATTCTCCAGTCTGAAGAAGACAGGGGGGCAGATCTTGGCTAGTCTGTGGTCCTTCAAATACTCCTAGTCATCCCTTCTCGGCCTAAGACAAAGTGCAGAACCATGACTGAGCTTCAGAAGCCGAACTATGTATAAAGGTGAGCCTGTGGGTGAAGTGATTTGGGGTTGGTTAGTCCCAGCTCTGGTTGATATCATCGTCCTTGACTTTTGCTGTGTGTGCAGTTGTCCAGTTCTACAAGCCAGGAGGCACTGGAGCTGAATCCTGGTTCTATGATTAAATAAAATGCAAATGTTAAATAGACTGTTGCCCATAGTAACTGAGCATGTCCTTTGCCTCCACACACAGGAGGACTCCTGGGTCAAGAGTAGTGGGTAAAAGTGTCTCATCCACGCAATGATGTAATTCATTTGTGAATCAACAGCATTGGGAACCCCACCATGTCCCCACATGGGCCCATGTTACACAGCAAATAAGAGAGGGAATGGAGAACTCCCTTCTGGGGTTCTTTCTACACCCCAGAAGGGAGAACATTTGTTTTTCTAAGTCAGTGAGTCATATCTCCAAATCACCTCCTGGAACCATTTTGCAAAGCTTTTCAACAAGTTCACTGTGTGTCCCATCAAGTACAACATTGTTAATGCATCACAGGAGACCAGAACATTCTATGTGTCCCTACCATCTTCAAAGACACAGCAGTCTCTCCAAAATCATTTCCTGCTTGGAACACCAACTTTCAGAAATAGCTTAAGAAAACTGGAGGGTTCTGTCCACAGACTCCTCTATAGATAATGAGTTAAATGGGTAATCATGAGGACTGAAGGAAGAAAGGACACATGGGGCTTTTGTGTGGGGGGAACAAACAATTATTCTCTACTAGGCATTTCTCATGTTTGTCCCCAAAAATAGATCAAGAGTTTGTGTAGCTAACCTCTATGCAGCAAACAACAGTGAAAATCTTTTTGAAAAAGCCAAACTTCCCTCTGCATGCTCAACACATAAGCTAATTAGACAGCTGAGAAATGCTGATTTTGCTCAATGACCTAAATACCTTGGATTGAGATATTATTGGGTTCAAACACAAAAATCTCACAAAGGTATTTGTGACCTTGATGATATTGTCCTTCTCTGATATGTAGAAATGGGTATAATGGTAGGCTCTCTGTAATAGTAAAAAGAGACCTTGAATCAATCCCAGTGTCGTGGGAGGACTCCTTAAATCTCAGTTGGAATTATAACTGGTGATGGATGCTTTGTGTATGTTAGAAACTATATGTGTGTTTTCAAAACATTTTGTCATTCATTCATTTAACAATGCTAGAGGTAGGTGGTAGGAAGAAGCCAAGGCATAGAACGTTCACTGTTGCTGTCATCTGAATTCTTGGCAATGGACATACCACAGACACATCCCTCTGAGTGAATCAGTGGAGCCAACGATTCTCAGAAAAGAAACAACCCATTCTCATACTCGAAAGGCCATTTCCAACTCTGTATGTCACCGGGAAGATGCGGGCCCCCAATTAAGTGGAATGACAAAATCACAATTTTACCCCCTCGGTGGCACTCTTTAACTTCTCAGTGTTAGACCTCAGAATTCAGGAGCCACCGAGTCACGGCAGTCCTTGCTCTCTGGCCCCCCTCACTGTTTCTTTTTCCTTTGTGTCTGGCAGGCAACTCCCCGTCTGATGAGTCGGAGGAGCGGGAAAGAGATCCCAAGGTGCTGACATTCCCAGAATACATCGCTAGCCTGTCAGACTCTGGCACCAAGCGTATGGCAGCTGGAGTCCGAATGGAGTGCCAGAGCAAGGGACGATGTCCCTCATCTTGTCCTTTGTGTCACGTGACGTCCAGCCCTGAAACCCCTGCTGAACCAGTTCTGCTTGAAGTGACCAGAGCATCCCCCATCTATGAACTGGTGACCAATAATCAGACCCAGAGGGTAAGAGGGGCTGAGATACTTGGCTCCGGAAGGTACCAAAACCAGAGAACTTGCTCCACAGTGCGATTGAGGGCAGAGAATCTTTTTGTTCAGCTAAGAGCAGTACCTAGTGTGTTTAGATTTGCCTGTTTGCATATTAAGTCGCATGGAATCAGTGCATTCCATAATACCCACAGCAATGTGATTCAGGAAGCACAACCGAGCACTTGTAGAGTCTGCGCAAAGAAGACTGGAAGGAGATAGGTAGAGAGGCACGTGGTTTGCAATCACCAAAGTCATTGTCATACCCTTTCCAAAGGGGGCATAGCTGTAAGGAGGACAATGAATCATCTCTATCTCCCACTTGACGAGATGGGCTGGCTCCCCTGTAACACGACTGTTAAATGGTCTTTAAATAAAAAACCCAGTACCAGACATTGGGGTGAAAGCTGAAAGATCAGAGAAGCAGAGAAAGCCACAGCCACTACCTCTTACCTCACCGATTCCTCAGCCTGAAAGGCCTCAGCTGATAGGCCTCTACCCAGTGAGCTTCCTCAGCCAAAAAGGCTTTAGTTCCTGTCTCCTCACACCTTAGATACCTTTCTCCGCCCACCATATTACTTACTTCCTAGTGCTGGGTTTAATGGCATGTGTGCTTCCCACATACTGGGATTAAAGGTGTGAGATCTCAAGTGCTGGGATTAAAGGTGTGTGTCACCACTGTCTGGCTCTGGTTTCTCCCTTAGACTGAGTCAATCGCATATAGTTCAGGGTGGCTTTGAACTCGTAGAGATCCAGACAGGGTAGGAGGAGCATAGACAGGGACAGCTCATTCTCTAGGCCCCTTGCCTCATCCAGTGTACCGAATAGAGTAAGCAAACCCCCACACACAAAGACAGTGGCCATTCCAAACTTGAACTAGAGAAGCTCCAAGTGTGAGGTTCCTGAGCATATCTGCAAGGCAGCTGGGAGTGAGCTGCAGCAGTGAACTGCTTGCCTGACTGCGAGGGATGCCCGTCCAGGTGGGGTGATAATTGCTTCCTTTTCTCTCTTTGAAGAGACACCTGGTGTGTCGCAGTTGGTTTCTTAGGTGTTGCTCAGACCCACAGGAGGGATTATGCCTGTGTGTTTCTCTCATCTACCCACCTCTTCCGTAGATATTTCAACGAGTGTTTGAAAATACAGGTTTTTTTTCCACGGGAACAGAAAGACAAATGGTTCCTGCTGGCCTACAGATTCATCCTGAATCTGAGAGAGATGGTTATGGGATTGTGACAACAGGACTGGGAGAGAGGGACTTGAAGAAAGAAGGAACAGCTTGGTTCACGGGACACCCAAAGGTGTGGTGATGTCACCAGACACCAAAGGTATGCTGATGTCACTGGACACCCAAAGGTGTGCTGCTGTCACTGGACACCCAAAGGTGTGCTGCTGTCACCGGACACCAAAGGTGTGCTGCTGTCACCGGACACCAAAGGTGTGCTGATGTCACCGGACACCAAAGGTATGCTGCTGTCACCGGACACCAAAGGTGTGCTGCTGTCACCGGACACCAAAGGTGTGCTGCTGTCACCGGACACCAAAGGTGTGCTGGTGTTAACACAGCGGCTGCCCTACCCTTGTCCACCTAACATAGTGCTCCCTCAGGGTGCTGTGGCGGATGACCCAACACTTCCTGTGTCATCTGTCTGGGTACAGTGGGGTCTGGGCTCAGCAGGGGCGTCCTATGGATTAGGTGCACAAAGCTACAGAAGAGAGAAGAGCTTGGTGGGAGACAAAGGACTTGGGGGCTATCAGTGAAAACCAGGATGCCTAAGGAAGTTCAACTTCAGGAGCCCCATTTTTCCTGTACCAGGTTTCACAGAGGGGTGGAAAGACACTGTCCAGCTGGCCCTGTGTTAAACACTTTAGTTTCTAAATGCTGACAAGCTAGTCTAAGATGGAGTTTTCTCACTATCAGGAAAGTCTCCTCTTTTCTTCGTGTGACACGTTGTACCTTTGTCATCCCCTCTGTAACTCTTGTTTTTCCTCCTAATTTTCACTTTCCACCAGAGAATATAGACAGGGGAGATGTTGGACAGGGGCTCAGCATGACGTCGGTGACCCTGTATTGGTTTTCACCTTCCCCTCCAATGTGTGGGTTCATTTTCTATCGATCCTCTTTGTTCTATTGTTCTTTTGTTGGACTAGATAACCTTGGATGCCATACTTCAATGAAACCTTTGATTATGATAAACAAATAGGTTAAACTATTTAAACAACCCAGCAAACTTTAGGTCATTACTTTGTATCTCAAATCCATACTACTTATGTCCTCATCTCATTAAATGACACCAATGTCCTTGTCATCCTCTGTATCTTTTCCATCATCAAAAGCAACAGGTATATCCTGTATCTGTTCTCTTATCTGGAACCCCTGTCACAACCTAACTCCTAACTCTTATATCAAACAATGTATTGCAGCCATTTTCTTGTTGGTCCTTTTATTAAAACACCTGAAATTACTGTACAATATGGACTTCTGGCCATATTGCATCAAGGTAACTTAACAGTTTTTCAGCTTGAGCACAATTTAGAGTTCTTAGCACATCATTACAAAGCAGCTCATGGTCCAATCTGTCTTCACTTAAACGGTTAGGTTGTTAGTAGTACATACCAAAATTTAACTTTTGGGCTTCCTCAAACACAGTGCATTTCCTTTCATGAATTCAGCCTTTCAGACTTCCAAGTCTCTGTACCAAGAATGTACTCTGTCCCATTTAGGCCACTGGAAAACTCCTGCTATCATGCCATGGTTCAGATCAAACACCACTAGCTCTCAAGGTCCCCTCCTTTGCGTTCCTGGGCCAACTCAGAGTCCTTCATGGAACCCCCACTGCATGTGTACACTTCTTACAGCATGCGTCTCCTGTGGTCATAGTTGTTTGGTTATTTACCTCGCTCTAGACTGTGCTTTCTCTTCTACAGAATGCCTGGGTTGGTGCATAGTTGATGCTTTGCTAAATAAATAAATGAATGGATGGATAAATGAACGAAATATTCTGTTGATAAACCTGAATTGAAAATGCACATTTTTCTTCTTTAATGAAAACAACAGCCAGCATTGGATTTTTTTTTCTAGACTCTATTAAATATATTAGCAAGTATGGATTCCCCAGGAAGTGCATGGAATGGCAAATTGCAGGTATTTAGAAAAGTGGGATTTCCATTTCTCTTTCTTTTCAAGGAAGCTCAAGGGGTTTCATTTTGAGTCTTCTTTTCTATTGTATATTAGTCAGCTTTCATCACTGTGACAAAATAATGAATATACTCAACTTAAAAGAAAGGAATATCTTTCAGTTCTTCAGATTTCAGTCCCCAGTTGCCCAGCCCTATTGCTATGGGTCTGTGCTGAGGTAGATCGTGATAGTACGGGTGCGTGGCATAGGAACCTTCTCACCTCATGGCAGCTGGAAAGCAAAGAGAATTAAGAAGACTACTCCAAGACTAATATATTACCTCCAAAAGCAAGTCCTGGGACCTAAGTCTTCCTTCTAGAGCTTACTTGCTGATGCCATTAAGTTATGTATCAACCAATATACTAATATATGGATTAAATCAGTGTCTTCTTCACTTCTCAGTGGTATCAACACCGTGGACCAAGCCTCCAGGACAGGTCATTTCATATCCAAACCACAACATACCCTCATCCAACTTATTGCAGTTAGATGCAGCCCAGGATTCGGAGAGTAGGAACTCTCATGGAATGATGTGGATCAAAGGTGGAGAGTTAAAACTTTTGAAGAAATGACATTTAAAATAATTATATCATGTATACCTTGCCATACTTTCTATATTAAAAATCTGATCATGTTCCATGTTTAAAACATTATACTGGTTTATCATTGTTCTTGAGATGGAACCTCTCCTTACAGACCGTCTGTAACCAAGTCCTATCTCCCTGGCATTTGCAAAGAACTTCTTTGCCCTAACTGTGTCTCTTATAGACAGATTGATATTTCTAGTTGGTTTTAGACATCCAGTCTTCTTAATGCTAGATTTTCTACTTATACTACTACAATTTTTGTGATCAAATAACTTTAAAAAAAATAAAATCATTGATATGTATAAATACAATTTCATGTGTCTCACTGTGACATTTCCATACAAGCTTACATTGTACTTAATTACATTCAGCCTCCATTCTGCCTCCTTTCCCTCCCTCCCCCACCCCCTTTGCCCCTTTCCCTTCACTTAACATTTCCTCTTGTGTTTTCAGGTCACTTCTCTCGGCCTTTCCATGTATGAGAGAAGCCATACACCTGTGTCTTCATCTCATTTATTTTACGTCACATGTTCTCCTCCAGTTCCATCCACTTCCCCCCAAATGAAGGATTCCACTTGTTTACAGCCGCCTGCTGCTCTGTGCATCCGCAGGGTCCCACCTTTTCATTCAGATCCCTCAACACAATTGTGGAATTCGGATATTTACATGAATCCAGTTGGCTTGTTTATTAGCTGGCTGCAGCATTTATGCAGACTGGGGCCATATGTCTCTTCTTCTGCATCATTGCATCCTTCATGCTTAGCACAGGAAACGGCCCCTTGTAGATGGTTATCAAACAGTTGTTGACTGAAGACACCATCAAATAGAAGGCACAGCTTTATTTTTATTCTGTCTATCTCAAAGAGTTTGTTTTCCTAGTTTTAAAATGTTCACATTTTGATTTGAATTTCAGTCAGAAAAGCATAAAGTGAGTGACTTGCTGGTGGATTCAATGTTAATTAAGCATACACATTGGGAGGAGCCTGGGATGTCCAGTGAGCCATGCCAAGCTCAGTCCCTGGCACTGCTTCATTCACTACCCATGACCCTGAGCAAGTACCTAACTATCACTCCCAGAGTCCTTAACTGTAATTCATCTATCCAAGAGTTAGTATCCAAAGGGGCCTTATTAATTAGAAACTATACACCTCATAATTATGATTGGGAATCAGTTCTTGCTTCTTAAAGACTTTCAGTCTAGAGAGGAAGTCAGTTGACCCTTGTCCCAGCTCATAACCTTAAGTAACCAATGCTAAACTCTGAAAGAACGAGACGTAGATAACTGACTCTTTGTATAGATATTTGTGGAGTCATATCCTTTTCTTTCTCCCCTTCCTTTCTTCTCCTCTCCATCTACTTCCTTTCCCAATGTCCTTCTTGTGCTTGTGATTTTTTTTTAGTCTGATTTTTTAGTCTGCAGTGTAGAGTCCTCCCTCCCTCCCCATAACTTACCAGTGTAGACAAGAGGCACTGGAACAGAGATGAGAAAATCATAAGAAAGCCGAGACTGAAGCTGTGGAATGCCTCCCAGATGCAGCTCTGAGCTCAGCTGACCTGGAAACTTCACCCTTGGATTATCTGAGTCGAGGGTGCAAGAACCCTCTGAGAGGCCATCATTAGCTCAGGGTCTGCTCTCTCTCCAGAGAATTGCCCCTGTCATAAGTGCTGTTGCCTCTTTGGTCTGATTTTAACTTTGGTTTTTTTGGTTTCTTTATTTTTTGTTGTTGTTTTTTATTCCACAGCAAACATCTCCATGAACTTACTTTATGTGAAGAACTATGCAAGACTGTAGTTTTTATGAGGTTCTATGTAAGACTCAACCCTGTCATTCAAAAACAATAATGCGTATCAGGTGTGAAGCATATATTATGTCACTTGGCATAGATTGTTTCATGTAATTGTCACAACATCCCTACCAGGAAAGGGATATTTTTATCAGCGAGTTTATGTAACTTGTCCAAGGTCACAGACAATGATTGACAAAGCTGAGGTTCTCAGCCACAGAAGACTGATGTAGACTCAGAATTTAGCCTTTGTATTACACAGCTTCTCCTATTCATAGTCTAAGGAAGATACTTAATGCCTAACTACAGCCCAAAGCAGAAACACATACATATTCAAAGTGGATCACAAAGCAGGCTGAGGGACCATGAAGGACTAGAGCAGGATGAACATGGCAGGTATAAATGCACAGAGAGGCATTTGAAGAAGGGCAAAGCACCTCTGAGTAGAGGGAAGTACAGCAAAGACAGGCCACCCAGAGCTGTGTGGTAAGATGTCACTGTTACTAGAGCCCACAGTATGAGGTGTGATAGAGTGCAATGAGGGGGAGGTAGAGGGTGGAAACTGACTTTCTTTCGAAGTGAAAGCTATTTACTTATCTATCTATCTATCTATCTATCTATCTATCTATCTATCTATCTATTTATTTTGAGACAGGATTTCTAGCCAGGACAGGCCTCAAACTTGTATCTAACTGACCTCTAACTTCTGATCCTCCTGCCTCCAAGTGCTGGAATTATAGGCATGTGTCACCACATTTGGTTTATAAGGTGACAACTCTTAACTATATAGAGATGAACTATTACAGTAAAGAGAGAGGGACACCCCAGGTGTCCCACAGGCCTGTGATTATCCTAGATTCCATCTTTGGTGACACAGTTTCAGATTAAAGAATGGTGACATTATGTTGATACAGCCATTTCTCTGAAAGAGATCTAAGATCACATAGAACCTTGATGCTAGGTCTCTTGCTAATGGCCAGCCAGCCATGGTTCCCCAATACTTACCCTTTGCTTTTTCATTCAGCTCTTACAGGAAGCCACCATGAGCTCTCTCTGGTGTTCGGGGACTGGAGATGTCATCGAGGACTGGTGTCGATGTGACTCTACTGCTTTTGGAGCTGATGGACTCCCTACCTGTGCGCCCCTCCCACAGCCTGTGTATGGTTCCTTTCCATGCCCCTCTCCTGCATGTATGCCTCGGCATCGTTACGCAAAAATAGAATTGAGTAGATATTAGTCTCACTGTAATAGCCTGAGTGCTGGAAATTGGAAAGAAGAATGTGGTACAGTTCCCACCCCTGGGAACTTTCCGTATAATAGAAGGAGCAGGCACACAAGCTGTTTAATGGAAGTAGTGTGACAAATCTTCACATTTTTAAAATGTGAAGAGCTGTTCATTGAACCTGTGTTTGGGCGACAATAAAGACTTTATGGAGCAAATAGCAATTAAACATCTTCCATATGGAGGACAAAGCAAGAGAGTATGGTTAGAAGGTCATACGAGTAGCAGTATCATTGCTATGGGGGAACTTAGAGGTCTATAGTGAGGGCTTAATAAGACTAACAACACTACCATGTCTCAAAGACTTCCTGGGTGCTCGACACTACATGGAGTAGGTAAACATTCTCATCGCCACACCATCAATTAATGGACAAGGAGATGACTTCAAGAGGATTGAATTTTTCCAAAGTTACAGAGCAAGAAGCAGATCATGGCTGAGAGCAACTGTAATACCAGAGAGCATGAAATTGAAATGATTTTGGGTAGAACCAACAGGGCAAGATGACTGTTAACTGTGAGGATGAACTGTAGCTGAGATAGCTGATGAACCTATCAGGAGGTGTGCAGAGTTGAAGAGACATCCAATCCCATTTGAGCTTGTCCTTGAGCTATCGAGGGATAATTGTGTAAATAATTCAGTAGGCAGAGAGACAGGTAGAGCTCTGTGAAAGAAATAAAACCTAGAGATAACAAGATTTCAATCAATCTCAGAAAAATGGTAGACAGAGTCACAGCTTTGAAGATGGGTGCTCTGTAAGCGACGCACACTGTGAAGGGCAGAGGCCTGGGATGGACATGAGGGAATGTCTGTATTGAAGGGACGGCATGAGGTGCTTCAGAGGTGGCTAAGAATGAACACATCCAAATTCCTAACCCTTCATGGGAATCTTAAATAGAACTGGCCAAGATGAGGAGCCAAGGGCCAATGTAGGAATTCAGGTTGTCCTATAACAAAGTGTCTTCCTCAGTGGTTAAGGCACAAAATGTTATTTCTGTGAAATAGTGCTGGTAGGATGAGGTGGTGGTTGTCACATGACCCCATAGGTTCATAAGGCCAGAAAAGCCCAAAGTGAGTCAAGGCCTGTGGTAGCTAGAAGGCTAGTTACAAAGAACACTGGACTGTAGGCAGAAATCTCCTGGTGGAGGCTGTCCTCTGACCTGTCCGCAAGGTAGGGTAGAGACAGAACTGAGGAAGAGGGTAATGCTTACCAACAGAGCATCAGTGGAAGCCAGTTTATTCTCTATGTAGGTACCTTTAAATACTCTAGCCATTGGCTTCTTGCTCCATGTAGTCAATACTCGAATCTCTGAACCAAAATAAAAACAAGTTCCTAATTAGTAAAAGCCATTTAATGTGGTAGAAAAAGAACCACTGAGAGAATCTAGTGCTCTTAGACCAAACTCAACAGGTAAGAAAGCTACCCGATAGCATGGAAATCATGGAATGGAGGGAGACAAGATCGAGCCATGATGTCCTAAGGCTTATTTCATCTCTAAACATGCATTAACTAAATGCGATAATTAAAGATCAAGCTGAGCTGAGTATCATACATGGGAAATGTCTATTAAAACTGCCCTTTTCTCATCAGTAACAGATCTTAATTTTTTGCACTTTAATTGGTAGTTGGAAATAGTAATGTACTGTACTTTTACATAAGTCCATGTAAATCATACACACTTCTATTTCTCAACAGGGGCTGGCCTTGGTTCCTATTTTCACAGAATCTGAGTTCTCAGAAAGCTTAGTTACTAACTTAAGCCTCCTAATGTTCTTTTTCTTCAAAATAGCATTCTGCATATGACTCTAATTAATGAATTTGTCAATATCCGCACTGTTTTGGGTCTCTTCCATCCTAATGTCATATGCAAACTATGCACTCCTTCATAGTAGCCACTAGCAGATGACCATGTGTTTCCTATTATTTTCCTACTAGTTGAACTGCTTCCTGTTCCCCAAACAGCATCCCGTGATTTCATGCTAAAGTTTTTTATCACATTCATAATTGTGTGTTTCTGATACTTATTAAATTGCAGAAAAGATGGACTGGGATGGGTTTGTGTACCACTGCACAGCCTTGTAACGAACAAACCCCATGAACAGATTTGTTGAGTTGAAACTGGACGTTTCAGGTTGTTTGATGTGATCCAGCTCTGCTCTTTCATCCTTTGGTCTTGAGACCATGAGAGGCACCTTGTGAGCTGGGTAGAAGGGGGGAAGGCCAGGGATGCAGACAGTTCTGAGATGGAGGGACCAAGGACAAGGACATGGGTGAATGCTAGGGATATTGTGAGAGAGGGAGGCTAGAGTGAGCACAGCCTGGGAAACCCTCACACTTTAGTGGTCTGGAGAGAAATGAGGAACTGGAAGCAGGAAGGCAACATGAGCCTTATACAAGAAGTCAGAACAAGGAAGCAAACTGACATCATTTGAGCAGTCAGGAGAGCCACAATGGTGAGCATCAGCGCTGGTAACTGATTCTCTCCAATGTGCAGGAGGTGTGAGATAGCAGGGCAAAGCAGTGGTCAAGAGACAACTTGAAAAGAATGAAGCAGCTGTGAACTGAAAATCGAGACAAATTGGGACTGAAACAGGAGCCAGGGTTCAGAGGCATCCAAAAGGATACACAGAAACTGATGCCAGGTCCTGAGCAGGAGACTCAGGACATCATCCCAAAGAGAATAGCCCATGGCCAACTTTCTCCTTTTAGCCTTTCTGCTAAGATGAGCCTCTCTGAGGTTCAGTCAGCAGATGGACTGGAGAAGGAGACATATCAGAAGGAGGAGGGGGGTCAGGGCACGCCAGATCCTGGTGGTTATGGAACTTAAACTAACTGTGCCTTTATTAATGCAAGATTCTCTTGGATGCCACGTTCAATGGGCTTTGAAGTGCACATTGCACAATATTTGCTTAGTACTCCCCAAGAGAAAAGCCAGAAATTATATTTCAAACTATATAAAAGAGACCCATCAGTAAAGCACAACTCCCAAACATATGTACTATGTAGACAACCATTGATCTTCACTCTTTTACTTATTTATTCATTCACAAGATTTAAATATAAACTGCGTAAGTCTTTGGGAACTTTAGAATCTAGTGAGAAAGACGAATACTCTGAGAGAGTCTGTACTGTGGCAATTGAGACAGGTAACTAAAGAGTGATTCAGGTTCCACTGGGTCCCCATTTCTTGTTCCTTCTTTTCTGCTGTCAGGCTGAGACTTTCCACAGTACATGAACCCAGCAGCACCCTTGTGGTCCTGGAGTGGGAGCATTCAGAACCACCAATTGGAGTGCAGATTGTAGATTACCTGATCCGTCAAGAGAAAGTCACTGACCGGATGGACCACTCCAAAGTCGAGACAGGTGAGCACAGTCTCCATCCCCTGGGCTAGTCTTGTTCTAAGGTAGTAAAAGGAAAAGAAAAAAAGAATGCTCTTCCTCATGCCATTGCTTCAGGCTCCCAGTGTTTTAAGGCAGCACACGGAAGAATGGAAAAGTAATAGCTAATGCTCTTCTAGGCAGCAGCCATCTTGTCCATTTAGAGTTTTTGCATGGTGAGCATCTGACAGTCTTGTTTTGATTTTGCTTTTCTTTTATTTATAAAAGAGGTGTCCATTTCACTGCCTCTAGGCACAGTCACAGGCAACAACACAGTACACTAGTTATCCTAGCCCACAATTAAGAAACAATTCTCTGCTAACCACGGCCATGATTACAGAAAAAAAAATTCCTTTGCTAATAACCCCCTCTAGGCAAAGGCATGTGCAAACAGATGCTCTTGATCCATGTCTTGTCCTAAAGCAAACTGACTTTTGTCAAGTCCTGAGAGAAAAGGGGAGCCTCACATGAGTAGAAATAACCCACAGAAATAAAAGTCTCATGCCTTACTATTCTACTACCTACCCATAGAGAAAATCCAACATAAACAAACCCAAGACTTTCACATAAATATGGTCCTCTTTGGGGATGAAGACACCCATAATCTAAGAGCATCTAGTGAACTTGGTGATGAGGTTTGGAGAAACATCTTTGGGGCATGGAAAGCTCTCCATTGTTGTTTCTGAGGCTCTTCCCTTGGTATGTACAGGTACTGCTAAGGTATGTTAGGGCCCAGGGACCTGCACATCTGTTCTCTCAATGCCAAGGTGTTTCATGGAAAAAGTTCACAGATGTGGCCTGTACATTTTGCCTTAGTAGTCCTTGAGCTAACTCTGGACAAATGACTCTCGGCTGACTGGCTAACAGTGAAACGGTTAGAAAAAAACAATTTCCTCCAAGATCTCCTTCATCCACTAGGAACTGAAGGAGTTTCAGCAAGTTCTCATAGCATTGACTTTGCTTGGGCATCACTGTGTTTCATACTTTTCCCATTCTCTTTCATTTATGCAGAAACAGTGCTGAGCTTTGTAGACGACATCATCTCTGGAGCAAAGGCTCCATGTGCCATGCCGTCTCAGGTGCCAGACAAGCAGCTCACCACCATTTCTCTCATCATCCGATGCCTGGAACCTGACACCATTTACATGTAAGTAGCACAGACCTTAATGATTCCTTACCCAGAAAGTCCTGGGATCTTTGCTGGCCCCCTTTGTTACCTGAGTTCCGTCAGAGACTTGGCAAGAGATGTTTTAGTCTCTGTAGTCATATCTCAGTAGGCATTATGGAGAAACTTCCTGAAGAAGTCTTGTCATCAAAGGGTTTACAATCTACAGAGGACATAGATAACCAGATAATTATAAACCAAGGCAGAGTGGAATACGTGTTACTTAGAAAGGCCAGGGACATGTTGGAAAGAAAGAAGGAAGTGATTTTTCTAAGTAGAGTTGGTGTCTACATTCTAAATTTGGTTGTATAGAATCCGTCCAATAGCTACTGTGAAGTGGGAAAGGCAAGTTAGAAAGCCCCAGAGCAAAGGTAGAGAGGCATGAAGGGAGGCAGTGGGTGGTCCGACAGGTCTAAAGCAGATGGTGAGTGAAAAGAAGCGGAAGAAAATGAGCCTGGAAGACTGGAGTGAATGCTGTGTGTCAGAGAAAAGCTTTTTTTTTTTTTTTTTTTTTTTTTTTTTTTTTTAAAGAAAGGAGGACAATGCCAAGAACTATGTGTTAGAAAGCTATCTCTAGTGGCTCTGAAATAATTTATAGAGTTTAGATGCTGGTCAGCATTTTTCTTCAAAGAAAATATAGTGAATTATATCACCATGCTTGGAACATCCCTATGTTCTTTGTGAACTCTTCCCATCCCTTCCTGTGCTCTGGGAACAACTGTAAAATATTTGTGAGCAGATACATAAAAGATGCCAAAAGAGGAGATTCAGTGATAGAATCTAAGTCATGATGGAAAAATTCGGGGTCTAACGCAGAATTCATAGTGATACAGTTTGGAAGCTTTTTGACCCCCTCAGTATGAAAAACATCTAACAGTTTACAGATGAGGTCACAGGCATAGAGTCAAGGTTTCCAGAATAAATCATCTCCACTTCCACTCTTAAAGGAGTTAGTTCAAAGATGGGAAGAACTAGAAATCTGAGTGCTATTGATTGTGATAAACTTAGATATTTAGCTGTGAGTCTTTCCAGTAGAAAGAAGAGATGTCACTCAGGGTTGTTAAGTAAAACACATAAAGACAAATGATACCTGAGAATCTGGAATGGATGCACACACAAGGATGACAATGCCAATACCATAGACTATCTGTCTGCTCTGGACAAGGATGCCGTGATCCATACCAGCTCTCTTGATAGTGGCCCTTCAGAGTAAGGGCTCATGA
Organism: Peromyscus eremicus; assembly: GCF_949786415.1. Lineage (NCBI taxonomy): Eukaryota > Metazoa > Chordata > Mammalia > Rodentia > Cricetidae > Peromyscus > Peromyscus eremicus. The sequence continues at coordinate 35,986,982 of NC_081431.1, read as the reverse complement.
CAAAGGAACACAGATCTGGGACTGAAAGCCAGCAACCTGCTTTTAAAAGTCTCATAATGTGACTCATATGACCATTTATAATGGGGGTGCACTAACACCTATGGGTACATCCTACCTGTTAATTAGGAAGTTAGAAGTTCTAGTGGAGCAAGAGGTAAGCAAGGCTCTCCTTCAGAAAGACCCTTACCAAGTCTAGAACCTTCCTCAAGTTGGCCTGATTTGGCTTTGTTTTCTCGTCAGAGACCTAAGGGCTAGGATCCTCTCCCACATTCAACATTCTTTGTGATCTAGTGTCCACTTCCTGTGTTTTGTAAATCACCTACTTCCTGTCAGTGTTGATTACAGGGGTGGGAGAGACACACAGGGCTAAAGGGCAGCCAGTTTCCACTAGGTGGCAGTGCAGATCGCTGGAAAAAGCTAACTGGAACTCAGCTGTAACGTCATAACACCCAGTGGGACCAGCTCTTGCTCTAGCAAGATGATGATCTTAGATCCTGGGAAAATAACCTGGAGTGGCCTGAACACAAGACCCAGTGTGTGGGGGAAAGAGTGATGTGGGCCAGAAGCCACAATATTCCTCTTTGTTGAGGAGCAAGGAATACTTGTACCTCCATCCCTGGCACAAAGAGAGCATCCAGAAAGTCTGGTTTTGCGCCTAACCATAAAGCGACTTCAAATAGGACCCTTAGCTTCTCTGCACTTGATTTTTCTTACCTACAAATTAAGGGGAAGGTAACCATCATTTATGGAGAGCTGGCCCTGTGTGACTAGACTTATTCCTATTTTATAGCTGAGGAAACTGAGGCTCAGTAGAATTGAATAACTTCCCTGAGAACCACACAGTAGGGATGTAAATAATGGTTAGGAATTGATGCAGGGTTTGTTCGCTTTTTTTCATCACACTGGGTCTTATGTCCAGGCCACCCCACTTTATTCTGCCAGGATCTAGGAACATTATCCTGCATGCAAGAACTGGTCCGCACTGGGGATTATGAAGCTGCATCTGAACTTCAGCTTTCTCTGTCATATATTTCATTTAATGCCACTTGAGAAGCGTTCCGACACTGGACCCCGTGGCACAAACACAGTTAAGAACTCCTTAAAGTATCTAGGAGCCAACATCTTCACTTTAGAGTGGGGAGGGGATCACCCTCCGCTCTCACTCCCCTCTCACCACGCCGCTAACTGGCAGGAGAGCCCTGCATTTCTGAGCACATTACAGCAGCTGGTAGAGAAAGGTGTCTGAAGCAGAGGATCAGCACAGCCACCACTTGGCAGCAGGAGGAAAGCAAGAAGCAGCAGGAGATGTAGCCAGCCCCTGACAGGCTTACGGTCTTCCTTAGCATTCGGCTCCAGACCTTTAAGGGCCAGGCCTGGGGCCTGATCCAGTCTGTGTCAGTTCCCACGCACACATGCCTCCACCGTGTCATCACCGCGTCGCTAACTACGCACTGAAAGGTCCCAGCCTGCGACTGGGGAGAGAGCCCAGAAGCGTTGGAAGCAGCAGTAAACGGACTTACACATGAGGCCGCTGGATCTGGAGCGAGGCTTATCTCCTCTGTCAGTAATTCCAGCTAACCCTCTTGCTGTCTTAGGAGAGTGCTACGGCGGACAGGATGAAAACGCTAACAACAAACAGAGAAGGCCTTCCGGAAATGGTAGCACGTGGCATTTCCACATGAAAACGTGGAAAGTGCTCCCCAGCCTTCAGTAGTCAAATACCCTAGCTTATCCCCCCCTCCCCGGGGTGGGGGAGAAGAGGGGGCGGGGGAGGGAAGGACTGGGAGTGTGGGGCATAGGGGAAGGGCTGGGCCTGCTGAGGAATAGTTCTTAAGGTCAAGTTCTGTCTGTACTTGGAAGATTGTGTGAGGCATTTCCTTTCCTAATATCTGCCTTATATTAAAAATAAAATGTGCTACTAAATAATCAGAGCTTAGCAGCTTGCATTTCATACTAACTGCCTTTCAAAGTATGTGAGACTGAATGCAAACAGGGGCATCTTTGTCCCAGCTCGGGATCTGATACTGGAACTTACAGCAAGACAAGATAGGAAGGAAAGCTGCCTGGAGTGTAGACTAGCGGGAGGCTGGTGACTGACTCCATCCCAGGAACTGAAAGACAGGCTCCATCTGGCGGTCAATTTGGTACTGAAGGAATAGGATATCATAGTCCAGAGAAACTTAAGGATTAAGGGTCCGGGATTAAATTATGATGGGCTGCAAACAGTGTCTCCAGTCATGGAGTTGAGGTTAGTGCCTTCAGCTTCAGCTTACTGGCAAGTGGCAGTGGGAGCCACGCTGGAGCCTAAGCTGGAGTTGTAGGGCTGAAGGAAGAAGATCTGCTACCTATGAGCACTAGAGCAACAGGGCTACACCTGTAAGCCAAGACCATGCCCAGGCCAGCCTGGAGCGTCAGCCTGCAAAGCCTCGATCTTTGCATCTGCTGGTTCCCCCGACAACAGCTGCTACAAGTGACAGACTCTGTAGCAGAGAGCAAACCTTGGAGCCCAAGCAGAAGAAAAATAGATCCTACTCCCTGCAAAGGGGTCTCAGATCCCCAACGTATAGATTTGTTCCAAACTGAATCCCAGCTTAACACACTATTAGCGGTCACAAAGAACGTGACTTAGCATGGGAATCACACACCATGCTAAGTGCATGGGGGTAGCCCATGATACCTCTAGGTCTACCTCTCAGAACCTTAGCTGAATGTGCTCTGAGACTGGGTTAACAAATTGGACTCAGAAATGGATCTGTTTCTAAAAAGCTCGGGTGTACCAGCTACAGGTTCTGGGGGGTCTGGGGAACCATTCTAGAAATACGGCCAAGAAGCTGATGAGGCACACAGAGCCAAATGAGAGAACATGTGACTGCCAGGGCTAGGGTGCGGATAAGGAGTGTCAGTGCAGCCCCATGCCCTCCCTGGGAAGGCATGGCAGGAGAAGGGTGGCAAGATGTTTGGTTTGGAATCAGGGTGCACATGGTAGGGGAGGGCTGTTGGCAGTGGCGCTACGCTACGGGGGAAGGCCGTTGAGCAGGGCTTAGGAGCAGGGCGTAAGGTAAACATGGTGGGGTGGTCTGAACCCTCACTGTTGATAAGAAAGCTGAATGCTTGGCCCTGGCCCAATAGCTGAGAAGCCCTTAGGCACCCAACAGCTATGATCTATCCCATGCCCTTAGGATTTAAGCAGGTTGTCATATTTTAGGTCTTACTAGATCAAGGGTCTTGATAGGGTGAAGCCTGCCTATGTGAGGCCCCCATGACATTGGCATGAGTTGAGGAAGGAAGAGAAGGGCACATGGCCTCTCTGGGCATTCAGGTCCTCACTCTGACAATCCTTTGTGCTTCTGTGTGAGGGAGGAAGAATGGGCATGAGATCATCTCTCTTTTGAACACCATTTTTTTGGGGAAGAATAATTAAGTAGTATAATAAATAAATAATTTGAGAAGAAAGAAAAGAAAAAACAACACGAGTCACCTGGAAGTCTCAAGGCTTGGGAAAGCACAGGTTTCTAGGCCCTGTATCAGATTGAGTAGGTCTGAGCTGGGTCTGAGAATTTTCAGCAATGGGCCTGAGGTTGCATGTGGATTGAAGTGGCCTGGGGATTCCATGTGGAGATGAAGTGTCCCTCGCTATGATGCTTTCCATCAGGCAGCCCTCAAGACAGCATATCCCAACCACTGACCACAGGAAGCAGTCAGAGGCTTCATGCCACTGCTTTCCAACAAGAGTGCTAGATGGGAGCCGTAAGTGTCCCGACCTGCTATTCAGACAAAGCTGGGCCTCCAGACACAGCACTCAGCCCCAACCCCCAGACATGTCCTCTCTAGTAATGCTACCTTCGTACCTCTCTGCCAGGTTCACCCTCTGGGGAGTTGACAACACAGGGCGGCGCTCCAGGCCAAGTGATGTGATCGTGAAGACCCCGTGTCCTGTGGTGGATGATGGCAAAGCCCAAGGTAAGGGACACTGAAGTCAGCAATGCCTACACATGATGGCCCAACCATCTACCCTTGCCATGCTAAGGAACCAGTAACCAAAGGAGTGGACAGCATGACCGGGAGTTTGACAGGAAGGAAGAATCCAGGCTCAAGGTAGAAGCTTGGGCTTTCTGTCAGTACCATTGGGCCTGTGCACTCTGACAGAAGGTTTCACTGTATTCTGTTATCCCATACAATTATCTCATAAGGCAGGAGTCAGCAACAGACATTGATAAAGTCCCCAGGAATGTAGCGGCTTAGGTCCATGCAAAAGTACCTGTCGTCTCTGGCCTCACGGATGGATCACTTGCTCTCTTTGGGATTTGTACATCTGGAGGTTTGTTCTGAGCTAAAGCAAACAAAGCTGCAGACTTGGAATTGATCAGTTATCAGCCCCTCCTTTGATGCGCCCAAGTTTCTAACTCCATACTTCGAAGTTATTATGCATCAGTTCTTCACTGTAAGCTCCCTCACTGGCACTGGTCCTGGTCCACTAGGAAGCTTTTCCTCAGCCATCATCCAGCACACATGAGATGTTCCCTGGATGGTCTGGGCATCATCCCCTGCACTAAAGTTTTCACATCTCTGAAGCCAGAATTCTTAAGTTACGCTTCCCACTTCTACAGGGCTCCAGCACCAATGAAGGTGGTACTATAAGGCCCTAACATCTATTAAGCAGAACTGGAATTGAAGCCTTTTTATCAGCAGAGACATTGAACACTTCAGTTACGCAGATTCCAGTCATGGACAGAACATGGCTAAGCTAATTTTCTGATGCCCCTCATTATCTTACATATAGTTCTTGGTTATGTACATATCATTTTAACCAAGAGGGACATAGTCCCAGAATGCAGTGGGGTGACACCATGATGAAAATCACTGGAGAAGAGTGATCTAGACCTACTTTACTTCATCTGTTTTTTGAAGATCAAGCAAGCAGGATTTTATTGGAAAGTAAAATGACAGTTCCCTGCAGTAGGGATGGGGTCCCTAAAATGGGCTGCCCACCTAGCTCTGCTTTAATTAAAACCATCGATCTTTTAGTACTGTACAACTTTGGAAAATATTTTCATAGTTAATCATATTGGCATGTCATAGGCACAGTATTTTCAAAGACATCTGACTGTAATAAAATACGCTCTAATAACAATCCCTTAATGGACTGCCATTCTTCTTATGGCATGAATATTTAAAAGGTCTGTTGGGACCTAAGTGGGTGACCCTGTCTATTTCTTCAGCACCTACTTGCCAACTCTCCACTACCCTATCAATCTCTTCATTCTGGCCATACTGCCTTCCTCAATTCCCCTTATACAGGTCTCTCTCACTTTTATTATAGGGTCATTGCATATGTTAGGCCCTGTTACTTCAAATGCTCTGTACCTTTCCAAATGACTAACTCATCTCAGCATGAAAAAGTAGATCAAGTGTCTCTTCCTCACAGGAGAAGAGGTCAAGAACCACTGTTACGTGCCCTCACAGTACTGTGTTTCTGGCTTTCAGAATATTTCTTTAAGTTTTTATAATGATGTGCACAGTGGCTTTTGACCTCACTAGCCAGTGAGTGCCATGAAGGCCTGAGTCAAGTCTCCTTTTCTGCTCTGTGTGTCCTTAATATCTAGAAGGCAGTGTACTTGACTGACAGCTCACATAAGAACTTAGCTGGAACCAACAGCCTAAATTCAAATTCCTGATCCACCATCTACTTACTTGATCTTGAACAGGTTACTTTATCCCATGCCTCAGTTTACTCGTATATGGAATGAGGAAAAACAGTAACCCCAATATGAAGGGTCTAGTGAGAATTGAATGAAATCATTAACTTAAACTAGTAAAAGCAAAATGGTGCTTGGTACATAGTAAATATTAAGTAGATGTGTTAGGAATAAGTTATTATTAACCAAGCAGAAAGCCTGCCTTCTGATAGAAACTCAATATTCTATGTATGAAGCAATGAACACAACACTGCCTTCATTTTACATATGATGAAATTGAAATTCAGAGTTAAGTAAATAAGGTGCCTGAGGTTACAAAGAACCTAATGGAAACTACACACAGAGCCCATATTTGACCCCAATGCCCATTTATTTTTATAGTGTTTCCAGGACAAATGGAGAGTGTTTCTAGGTGAAAGACTCAATAGGACGTTGTCTCTGCAAACTGGTGAGGAAAGGGACTACTGTAAAAGAGATAGCAAGAATTCTTCCTTTTAGGGCTATGTGCAATGGGATACAATGGAAGAACCGAAACCACACATATGAGGCAGGTGCACTGCTCGATAGTGGGAGAGGCTGGCTTACAGCATCTGAGCCTTGGAGTTTTCTTAAGCTCAATGAAAGTAAAGAAAGACAGGGTCTGGATCACATACCTCAAATGTGAGTCTGTCTGGGGGCATCTGTAGCACCTCCAGGTACTGTTTGTGAAAGTTCCTTTCTATCTGGTGTTCACTGGTGTCTTTGGAGAGACAATAGCTACTGTGGAGCTGCTGGCTGAGTAGAAAGCAGCAAGGAGGAGATTAGCAGAGGAAATGATGTCTTGATAATGTCTACAGGACACGTGGTAGAGAGCAGCTTTTTCTCTGGAGAGCTCCTGTCTGTCAGTTCTAGTACAGGAGGTCTGTATGGGTTCTCTACCTGATTTTGCTTCCTGATAAAAGAACTGGAGACACAAGAAGACAATTTAGTGCAGAGAGGATAAAATTACAATCTCAAGTCCTGTTATCCTTCAGCCAGGAAGGAGTCCTGCACAGAGCAAGTCTGGAGATTAATGAGTTAGACTAATTAAGGGCATCCTTGCAAATTAATACAGTTCTACCAAAGAAAAATCCCATATGCTTTGTCTCCCTCAAATCCAGATGGTGATCATAAATATAACCCATTTGGATCTGAGCTTAAATCTAAGGACAGATAGGAATTTGACTCAGTGTGATGTCAGCTCCCAGATACTATCCCTCATGTGAGCATTTATCTAAAGCTAGCTAGATACATTCTAAGAAGAATTTTACCATGTCATAACACTCCAGCCACTGTGTAAGTATGTTTCTGCTGCCTTTTTACTGAAACCAGCCTCCTGGGGCTGAAGAAAGCATGTATTAGTAATAAGATAAACCTTTTCATCTAGAAAGTTGAGTCATGAGGTCCTGCAAGTTCACCGTGGAATCTCACCAAGGGAAGGCTAGTTCTTATCCTTTGTTCCTTCAGCAGCTGAGCACCTTTCTTGATGTGACCCAAATGCATCCATTCCTTTATTTCATTCTCCCACAGGTGTGTTTGGATCCTGGTCTTAGTCACTGAATAGACATTTATCAGATGCTAGCATTGGACTCAGAATCAATTTTCAAGAATTTTGTAATCAGTTTCATGGATTTATTAGCTCATCCAACAAATATTTAGTACTTACTGAATATCTGTCCTAGGCATCAGGAACAAAAATACTGTACCTTTATAACTGTATCAGCAGGGGCCAAAGATAACAGCAACAAAATAATAAAATGCATATTTCAAATGATGCTGCCTGTCATGGAGATAATAAATGGAGCATGGTAGAAAATAGGCAGAGGTCAGAATTTGGGAAAGCAAGTGAAGGAGGAAGCCACACAAATATCTTTGCAAAGATTATTTCAGAAAGTAGCAGAGTAGAACTTGATGATGTTTGAAGACAAAGAAGGCTTGTGATTCCACATGCTTGGAAAAAAATGTGGAGGGCACTGATGGGCAGGAGTTTCCAGGGGTTCTGGGCATATTTAGTAATGTCTAATTATTGGTAGGAAAGGACTGTATCTGGCATTGTGATAGGATGCCCTAGAGGACTTGGGACAGAAGAGTGACATCATTACTAGATGTTTTAGAGGTCATTCTCACAGCTGTGGTGAGAACAGACCCAGAACATTCTAAAGTGGAAATGGAAGGCTATGGCAATCAATAGGCAATGGGCTGCTGTTCATACCAGGGCAGCTATTGGACAGTTGCGAAGAGGTTATCTGAGCCTCAGTACGCTGACAGAAGAACAAACGCATTTATTTCTCAATAGGTTAGATGTGGAGCATCTGGTTGAATGGTGTGTCATTTGTCCAGGAAAATTCCAGAAGCACGAATGTGCAAAGATATGGTAGAAGAAAAGGGACTAAGAGAAGAAGAAAACTAACTCGAGGTGGTTGGGATCTCCAGTAGAGAAGGAAATGGGTTGAGGGGATGCCTGTAGTGAATGGAGGAGCCAAAGCACTCAGGTGTTTGTTTGTTTGTTTGTTGTTTGTTCCATCAAAGGATGATTGAGTACCAACATAAAATACAGAAATTGTGAAATGAGGTTGTGTTGTGTTCGTAGTACGTGCTTTTAAGATTTGCTCTTTCAAAAGTGGAGCAGTTCTCAGGGACAATGATTGGTAGCTGAATGTCTTAAGGGGGCCTCTTCTATGAGGGGCAAAGGCACCCTTCATGGAAGTGGCAAAGAGGTGAATCAGAAACAAGGTTCTTCAGGGGATATAAGGGAGTGTTCAGGGAGTGAATGGGAGGAAATTTAAACTAAGCGAGTTTTGAAAATGAAGGCTTCTCAATATATGTGAGAGAGCAGGGATTACTTCAGTTGGCTGTGCGGGACTGTAGGGCCATTCTCTTCAAGGACGTGAAAGAAGAATCAATATGTCCTGGAGAAGGCATAAAATAAGAAAACACAAAGCCGGGCGGTGGTGGCGCACGCCTTTAATCCCAGCACTCGGGAGGCAGAGCTAGGCGGATCTCTGTGAGTTCGAGGCCAGCCTGGGCTACCAAGTGAGTTCCAGGAAAAGGCGCAAAGCTACACAGAGAAACCCTGTCTCGAAAAAACCAAAAAAAAAAAACCAAAAAAAAAAAAAAAAAAAAAAAGAAAAGAAAACACAAAAATAAGGAGGGAAGGAGGAGTATGTGCCCAAGTTGGGGACAAAGTGAGAGTTGTTGCTTTGTGATAACTCTGGCCCCAGCATAACATAAGGAAAGGTTCGAAAGAATGGGTTAGTGTACAGCATTGGTCTTCAAAATGTGGTGCCTAGATTAACCACATTGACGTTACCCTGGAGCTTGTCAGAAATGGGTGTTCTCAGGCTCCAAATCGGACACTCCAGTGGGAAACAGCAGCCATGTCTGGGGTAATGATGCTTCCTATGTGAGGATCACTGGTAGAGTGGAAGCACAGGGCAGTTTGATCGGAAAGCATATCCAGAACTGAAGAGAAGAAGAAGGGACCTTGCAACACGGGTAGTGCTAAGGACAAAGATACCAGGCCACTTGAGATTGTTTATCTTGTGTTCTCATGTGGAATTACATCATTCATTATTTCAGTGTGGGGCTGGGGTTGTAGGTGGCTTCTGAGAAATGCTAAGTGATGAATTAGGATCTCTTGTCTGGGAGGACTTTTTCTACAAAGCCAAGAAGACCATCAATCAAAGCTACAGATGTTTCCCACTGTTCCTAATTCAGATAAAAAGAGCAGCTATTACTGGGGGACTAGAAAACTCATTTGTGGCTCTGAAGTTACTACCTCATTTTAATCATATGTTTTCCCCAGTCTCTCGGGCTGCTGTGTTTTGCATCTTCTTTCTTTGCATCAAGAAAAACATGATCTATTGGGAAATCGGCAGTAGAAACAAAAACACTACCTTTCCCTCCTTTCCCTTCATTCACCTGTTTCCATATGCACCTACCCATTTCGTGCCCGTTGTAATCTGAGAACCTTGGTGCTTGGACTTCTGGTCCCTGTGAATTCTTCAAAAGATGTTACACAGCTCATGCCCACTCCTCCTCAGTATCTAACCCCAGTGCCCAACATGTCATGGAGCTCCGGTGCAGACAACCCACTTAAGATAGCAAAGTCCTTCTCAATACTTCCATCCTTCCCGCTCATACTTTATTTCCTCACCTCCTAACACACTGCATTCCCCTTGTTTACGTTCCATTGCTCACTTGACTATCTCCAATCACAACACTGCAAACACAGAGTGAGGATTTTTGTCAGATTCTCTCAGTTATGTGATTCCCAAGCACAGAAACATTCCAGGAATCACTAAGCATTCACTGATAATTTTATAAAATCAATGAGTAAGTATAAAGTTACTGTGAGCAGATATTGTACTAAATTGAAGTTTTGCATTCAGTAAACCTTTTATTCTCATGATAATCTTGGGAAGTGTATATCACTATCCATTATGGGAAAGACAGGAAAACTAAGGCCCAAAAGGGTTAAGTAATGTATCCAAGGCCAATACACAGGAACCTGAGTCTATTCAAAACTCTGATGGCTGCTCTTAGCCACACCTTTCAGTCTAACAACTGCAGCCCAGCCTTGTTATTTTATCCCACTGTCCAAAAGATCTCAGATCCCTCCTAGTAACTCAGCCTCCCTTTTTTGCAATGAGGCTGTGTTGACAGTCTCCTTGCCATCTTCTCACCTGCAATTTACTTGTTTCTAACTCATGTATATTAAAGAGAGGGGGGACTTGAATTTGTCATGGATAACTTAAAACTTCTGTGAAGCTCAAAGCTAATAAAATAATTTAAAATACTTGGCATTCTTTGAGTTGGTGAATTCTTGCAATCTATAACAGCTAATTGAAGTAAAATGTCTCAAAAAATTTAATTAATTAAAAAAAAAGAATTGTTAAAGGAAAAGAAAAATCTCCATTCCCTCAGTGGAGATAGGAGGAGGCAGATGTGGTCATACTTTGGGAGCTGAAGCATAGGTCTTTCTGAGTATAAGATCCTGTTTACTGACAGGCTTGTAATCTTACCCTTCAGTTAGATTATCTTGGTTTTAGCAGATTTGTGGTGGAACTTGGTTTTGCCCACAGGATGCAGATATAGGCTTGTTCAACTAAAAATGACTAACTATTATGTTATGAGAGTGATTGGATGCACCAAGAATCACCACCTCTGTCGTGGCCATTTCTCAACAGTAAACAAGTAGAACCTGGAATCTGACACATTATCTCCCACTGCAAGAAACATTGTTTGGCATCCGTGCATCAGTCAGAGAGGAATGCCAAATCACCCCATCTAAGCTGCAATCTGAGCACCAATGGTTTTCCTTTTCTACCCATTCTTGTCTCAGCAAAACACCCCCTGCCTTCCAACCAATACAAACCAGTCATCAAAACTGGCCCTCTGTTTCCTCCTAACTCCAGAAAAGACAGCCCCCACTCCCCGGCATACTTACAAGGGCTCCCCGCCCACATGTGCTCTACTGGAGACAGTTATCCCAAGATTCTGCCTCTTCTACCTTAAACTTTTTATATGCTACTGATGACTGAGCATTGATGCAAAGAAGCCACAGGAAACACAGTTTAGAAGCTTCACTGCAGCCCACAATAGCAATGTGACCTCGAGTTGGTAACCTCTAGCCTTGTCTGTCTCTTAATCTCATTTGTTGTGGGGAGGATATGCATAAATCTGCAGTGAGGGGTGTGAGGATGTAAAGTTCTTAACCCATGACATGATTAAACCTTTAATAATAATGAGATATCATGAGACTTTAGTTTCTAAATTATTGTCTTCTTTATCTAAAAATCTCATTATAGCTGCCTGAGAATTTTAACAGCCTAAAAATCTAAATGGATTTCTGAAGGAGAGTCATGTGTAATGCAGCTGAATGTGTTGTCTGTAAGTTTCGTTTCTAGGATTAGTGTAAACCAGCTTGGAGAGGGATCTCTTAGAAACCCTGCTACAAAGTAGGTTCAAGCTACACTCAAACTTGTGAACTCTGTTCTTTTAGCTAACAATTTCTGTTCAGCCCTTTTGTCTGGTACTATACAGCTTCTGAGGATATCAAGGAAGTAAGGTCTAACTCCTGTCCCCAAAATAATCAGTGTGATGTGGAGGCCGGCATTCGTTCCACCCACAAAACCCTCAGGTGGATCTGTCATTTACCAATATTCCTAAATTCACTTGGTAGTAGCACAAGGAGTCTTGTACTGTGATTGGTTAATGGAGTCAAGTAGGCATAATTCTAATTTTCTCACCCAGGGACTCAATTTCTTCAACTCCAGAATTAACACACCCAAGGGAAAGCATTGCTCACTGCTCACTAGATGTTAGCTCTCGGATGTTTAGGCAGAACATGCAAAAAGCATCTCTTTTCTGATAGTTGTAATGAGAAAACATGTAATGATAAAATTCCTTGAGTTATGAAACAAAAAAGTCAAGGCTATGCAAGCTGTTACTGCTTTACCACATCACCAAACTCAGTCTTAGCCATGGAAACCTTTGAGGCAGAAATATCACAGATATAAATCTTACTGAATGATTACTCATTTAGGATTGGGTAGTGATCTAGTTTGAGTTTCTAGATGTATACCGATCCCCACGTTACCTTTATGTCGGGCCTGCATGGTTCCAGCAAATGTTCTGCGTTCCAAAGTCAGTGCCTCTCCTAATTCTTCTCATGGTTCAGAAGTGTTACCTGGTGATGCCTCACTTCATCTGTGAGCCAAAGCCTGCCACCTGTGGCCTAGGCTTCTCTGATGCTTTCTAGAGAACCACTTGGTACCCAGATAAATGCTACCTACAGGCGTGAGTTTGTCATGTCGGTGTCTCATAAGAGCAAACTCGAGCCAGTGTTTTATGGAAGCAAACTTGAACCAATCTCTAATGAGAGCTGAACATAAACTCTTTATTTCTCCCACTGTATGGCCCAGTAGTGATCCAGCAACTTCATACATCCTCTACTGCAAAATACAGCATTCAGGTTCACAGGAAGGCATTACCAGCTTCCTAATATAATCCTTTATATTTCCTCTCATTTCTTGCCTCATTGGCCTTTATCCCCAGCCTTACTTCTCTGGGATTACACTTTCCAATGAAGCATGAATATATGAGCTTTTGCCTCAGGTTATGTATTTTTTTTTTTTTTAGTAAACCTTGGTAAGACAAAGAGTGTTGCAGCTGAATTTGACCTTAGGGGTGTAGTCAAAGGCGTCTAATTTATTAAAGAGAAAACTGAAACCCAGTGGCACAGAGGTGGAGCGAATTACACAAATCAGTCTCACACTTTAGGGTCAGTGTTTCAAAATATCAACATGCACACATAAATAAAATGAATGTTTTTATTTACTAGCACACATAAATATGTGCACATACATTGCATATAATTATACATAAATAGTTGATGGCTGAATGTTATGTAATATTTTAATCAGTAATGGACCACATATACCACAGTGGTCCCATGAGACTATAATGGAGCCACAAATTTCCTATGCACAGTAATGCTATAGCAGTCATGATGTAAGAGCAGAGTGCATTCACACAGCCTTGTAGTGCTGATGGAAACAAATCTGCTGTGTTGCCATGTGTTAACACACATGACTGTGTGCATCGACTAATGTTGATCATGATAATAAACAACTATCACTGGTTTGTGTATTTACTATTCTACACATATAATTATTTCAGACTGCACTCTACTTAGAAAATACCTTATTGTAAATAGTATAAATAAATATAAATAAAGCAGCAGCTGTGTAGAAATCTGTGTCTACCATGTCTCCTGATTGAGTCCTTTCTCTTGTTACTGTTTTAATCTTGTAGTGTTCACGATTCTAGAAGCAACAGGTTATGCCTTGAGAATATCACACACCCTATATATAAGTAGACTATGCCATCTAGATTTGTGTTGGTGTACTTTATACAATCTCTGCCTGGAGTTGAAATCACCTAATGATGCATTTTGCCAAGCACAACTGTACTTGCCTTTTCTTCCCCCTCAGAAATAGCAGACAAGATCTACAACCTCTTCAATGGCTACACCAGTGGGAAGGAGCAGCAGACTGCCTACAACACCCTTCTGGATCTGGGTTCCCCCACTTTGCATCGAGTCCTCTACCACTATAACCAGCACTATGAGAGTTTTGGGGAGTTCACCTGGCGGTGTGAGGATGAATTAGGACCCAGGTACTCAACAAACTGTGCAATTCTCTTTTAAACACTCTATGGTGTCTTGTGTCTCTGTGCTGTGTTACTCTTTCATAGATGTTGCAGAGACTCCCTGAGAGATCTTAGATGCTCAGAGAACTAAGTGCCATGCTGTACACAGCCCAGGCCATACAGAAGGTTTGGAATAAGCTCTTTTAAAGCAGTTGAGTCATGAATTCACATCCTGAACTCTGAAAATAAGCCTTTGCTCCTGATCTTGAGCTCACTAACACAGAATTCCAAATGCTAAATTTACAAGGAATGAAACCTCAGTCTTGTGAAAGGAAAGTAAAAGTTTTATTAAGAGGGTCATCAGGAAACATCTAGTGCACATGAATGCTATCTATATCATGCAGACTTTAGCATGTTCTTTCAAGATGATGTCAGAGAAGGTGAGGCCTCCATTAAGGTGACATGATATGTGCCTACTTACTCCTGACCCAATCCTGTCACTTCCTAATACACAATCTATACTGTTTTCAGGTTGTAGAGCTCAGATAGAATTCCTGGAAAGTAGGCAATGAGGAATGTGCAGAGATATCACTTCCTGTTGTAGACCATTTATTATGACCATATATATAGATAGCAGGCTTTCCTGGAAATTCTGGAATTCTTAGACGTAATAAAGAGATGTGTTGCATAAAATTTAGAACCAGAAATTATTCAAGAACTCATGAAAATAGGGCAAGGAAGGGCTGTGAGAATGGGAAAAGAGAGTGGAAGCCAAAGAGAAGGGAGGACAAGGTGTGGTGGAAGGCAGAGGACAGAAGGAGATGGGGTGGGGGAGAAAAGGAAGATGGAAAGAAGTCAGGGAGAGGAGGCAAAATGAGGGAAATTGGTTCTGTAGCATTGAAAGGACCAAGCAGATGCCATGACAGGCTGTCAATCTTCTCTTGGAGATCAGGCCTTAATTTCAGTTTCCTGAGACTTGAGCAAGCAGTTTCTGGGAGGGCCATGAGCAAAAGACCTGGCAGTAGCTCCCTTTCTGCACGTACTCTGACTGCTCAAGGTTCAGTCAGTTGTTTACTGTCTGGGACCCCTCATCAACTTAGAACTATGTGCATGCGTCAATGACAGAGCCTGGGCCACTGAGTCAGCCTCCACAGTCAATAGATGCTAGACCAGCCAGCCTCCATGGGAGCTCAAGGATAGAGCCTGGGACTTATCCAGGCCTGCCCAAAAATGATAACTGTAACCCCCAACTAGTAAATTCAAAGCTTACATACCCTCACCCAATCATATGACACAAAGGCTTGTACCACCCTGCTTGTGGTTTTTCCCTTTAAAAAACTCCTCATTCTGAGAGCTCAGGGCCATCCTCCTCTACCCACTGTGTCGGAGTGTTGGACACAGATTAAGCCTGACTTGCTTGTAATCAGTAAACCCCTGTGTGTTTTGCATTGGATATCAGCTGTGGTGGTCTTGCTCCGGGGTCTTGCAACATGGACACAACAGTATCCCTGTCCAACCCCTGTCTCAGCTCTTAAGCCATTCTTATACTTTTGTTGAGAGGTGAAGCACAGTGTTCCCCAGAAGTCATCCCATCCCATTCATCTAACATCTGAGGACACTCACCTCAGTAGTTATAAATTTTCCCAGAAGACCGTTGTTCAGGATATTTCCCCTGTATTTCCTTCGTGTGTGTGTGTGTGTGTGTGTGTGTGTGTGTGTGTGTGTGTGTAAAAGTATGTACAGTGTGCAGATTCACACATGTGTGGGTGTAGTTGGAGGCCAAAGGTCAACTTGGGCATTGCCCGCCTGTCTCTACTTCTATGGGTCTGGGATTGCAATCTCAGCCTGCCCCAGCACACTGGTCTCTGAGGATTGCACTCACATCTGCATGGCAAGCACTTTTTTTCACTGAGCCATGCTTCCAAGCTCTACTTTATTATTTTTGGAGGAAGTAGAAAATTCAGAGTATTCTTTCTGGAATAAAATGATTATTTGTATAAAGTCAGGCAGGATCTTGCTACACCCTGTAAGTTTTACCTGTAACTTCCAAGGAATAATAGACTTTGAACAAACAAAGCCACTGCTGTGGATTTAAGGGAAATACATAGGGGACAGTTAATCTGTCTTGTCTTAGTATTTTTTTTTTTTTTTTTTTTTTTTTTGGTTTTTCGAGACAGGGTTTCTCTGTGTAGCTTTGCGCCTTTCCTGGAACTCACTTGGTAGCCCAGGCTGGCCTCGAACTCACAGAGATCCGCCTGGCTCTGCCTCCCAAGTGCTGGGATTAAAGGCGTGCGCTACCACCGCCCGGCTTGTCTTAATATTTTTAAGAAATAAATCCTGGCTTAGGATATAAATAAATACTAAAGAATGTCCTTTCTACTCCACACCCTATCTCTACCCCGACCAGATTATTGCTCACACCTGACAGACTCTTCTCTAACCACCACCTCTCCTACTCCTTCCTTTTCTTTCTGCTCCTAGCGCCCCCTTTCCTCCCTTCCCTTCTTTTATCTGAGATTTATTGAGTATACACACACAGTTCTTTGCTAGGGAGCATAAATGCCACAATTTGAATAACACTAACATTGCATATTTCATTGTTACTTCTGAGGGCATTTGAATCTTGAAAATTTCCCTTTTGTGACTCAAGACTCAGAAGGAAAATTGGTTAATGCAGAAAGTGAGCAGGGGAGGAAATGGGGTTGCCTCTGTGGAGCAAAGCCCGCTGTTGACTGTGCACCCCTCTTCTCCACACTCTCCTCCCAGGGGCTCTCATGGGTAATACTGGTCTTTCACAAATACATAGTAGAAGACATTGTGTTATTCCATTAGTCCATGGAAACAAAGTCTTGGTTTTTAATGTCATGAATCTCAGGGAGAGCCACAGGAAAGGAAAAGTCCACTGCCTTGAGGGACATCAACTCACTCCCGGTTTAATTGTGAGAATGAATAAAAATGGGTCTGTGGGTACACACTTCCTGTTAGCAAACAGAAAGGATTCCCACAGTTCTGTTAGATCCAATTCTATTAAAACCTGAGGCTTCCAGACTGAGCTGAGGTTGCAAACACTCCGAGGACAACAGTGTTGCACCATTGCTAACAAAGAAGGAGGTTGACTCTGAGATGGTCAAGGGCAGACCCCAAGTAATTATTATTTAAAGAACAATCAGTGAGCAATGAAAACAGCAACAAAGACTCCATAGACTAATTCAATTCACTCTTTTGAAAGGCTACTGGGTTGTGCTCTGTCTGTTTCTGGAAGATGATGAGATGTTGTCCTCATTCCTTCTTCTGAACCCCCCCCCCCCAGCTTCTTCCAACTCCTCAGAAGGCTAGCTTATGACAGGACACAATGGAAGGATTAAGAGGAAAGGGCCATCAAAGCCCGGAATGGTGATGACCGTCAGAAAACCTGACTGGCCAGACTACAGAAGCTGATAAAGAAAGTACAAATCAGCCTTCTGAGAGACTATTCAGTCAGCTGGTAGAGTGTTCCTTTGAGTTCCTCCAACCTACTATCATTGGAGAAAATCCAACTTCTTTCCAGTGAGGTCACACTGCTCTCAGCCCCTTGACTTTGCTGCTTGAAGCTTGACATCTTTACTCCAAAACCAGCTTTACCCTCCTTTTTCCTGTAATTCTAGGAGTGCAGTGATATCATTAACCCCCCCCCACAACACACTCACTGCCCAGATGAAGAGGAATTGAATGTTGTTATTCTTCTTTGAAATGTTTATTACAAACGAAATGCAGAAAAATTCCCATTTGTGTAAGGAGTTCTTTGTTAAAGCAGAAAAGAGATAATTCTTTGCATGAGTTTTCCAGCTTAGCAGTTAGCTAATCCTGCAAGGAGTTCTGTTCTGCAAGCTTTCTCGACAGCATTCTGAGCCTTCCATGAGCTTGCTCTCATAGGAGAATCATCTTCATGGCTCTCTGGCCACTTACATCTTTGAATAGAGAAGAAACACAACCGAGTGAGGGACTCCCTTGTCCTAGATGCTTGGAGAGGAAGCCAACAACACAGCCCGAGAACTGGCTTCCAGGCGTCCTTTATCTCTGACACTGGAAAAGGGAGCCAGCAGTCATCCCAGTACTAGCCATTTCACTAGGCTGTGTGCCAGAGGCTCCCATATGCTAAGGAATCAGTGTTTTCAAATGTGTGTGTTTCTGGGCAACCTCGCTCTCCTCTCCCTCTGTTCCAGGGATCCTCGACGGCTCAGTTTCCCCCTCATCTGCTCCCTTCTCCTTGCTTGTTTTTGCAACTGGTGTTTAGTAGCAACAGCAATGGCCTTGTGGCTTTATGAAGGAGACAAAGAAGTGGAGCATGAGCTCCCCTGAAGGTTAATTAGGTGTTGTGTGCACCTGGGAGTCTGCTCTGTCCAAAATATGCTCCTGTGTCAATGCAAGCCAGAGCCCCATTGTCCTCAGGCTGATTGTACTATAATTACCTGAGCACAGGCATAATTGGTTACATCAGAAACCCCTTTCATTCCATTATATTGACTGTTTTTTTAATCAATTCAAATATCGCCTTGAAAGGGGAAATACTCATGCAAGTATATTATTTGTCATTTAGTAATGATAAATTACTGGCTTTATGGAACATTGATTTGATTTCTTTCAATACTACAGATTTAAAAACGTATATGTGCCCACTAAAATATTAGTTATTTATTTTCTCAGTTTATTTTTTTTTCTGGCTGCATCTGTTACTTCCATTTCCTACTTGTGCCTGCATCACTTTGCATGCCCATGCCATGTACTCATTCACTCATTGGACAGGCAAGCATGAAGGATCTGCTGTGCTAAATAGAAAAGATAGTATGGTCAGCTCTACCCTCTTCAAATCAGGAGTCTCGATCTGGTAGTCATTTTTTTTTCTGGCCTTCTCTTCTTGGTTTGTTTGTTCGTTTTCTGACGAAAGCGTTCTTTTCTGTTTGATCTGTAGGAAAGCAGGTCTCATCCTTTCCCAGCTTGGAGATCTGAGCAGCTGGTGCAATGGACTACTTCAGGAGCCCAAAATAAGCTTGAGGCGTGGTACCCTCAAGTACCTGGGCTGCCGCTACAGTGAGATCAAGCCCTATGGACTGGACTGGTCAGAGCTCAGTCGGGACCTCAGGAAGACGTGTGAGGAACAGACCTTGAGTGTCCCCTACAATGACTACGGGGACAGCAAAGACATCTAACACCATGGGGGCAAGGGGGTAGCTGCCGAAATAAAACAGGAGAGAAGAGGGGAACAACTGGGTGGGTTTGTGGATTTTTAGACATTTTTTTAATGGGACATCCAAAGCTCCACAGGTACCTTCTAAACCAGGAAGAGAGGGACCCTTGCTCCCTGCAGGCCTTGTCCAGTGTCATAATCTCCATCTGCATGATCAGTCAACCTGACAGCCAGTAGCCTCATGCAGCACCGTTTTGTTTCCTTAGA
Organism: Peromyscus eremicus; assembly: GCF_949786415.1. NCBI lineage: Eukaryota > Metazoa > Chordata > Mammalia > Rodentia > Cricetidae > Peromyscus > Peromyscus eremicus. The sequence continues at coordinate 35,967,683 of NC_081431.1, read as the reverse complement.
AGATTACCTTGAAACTCACTCTGGTATTCATTTGCTTCATTCACTTTTTTTTCCTTCAAGAAATTCACCAGGATGCTCAAGAGCTCTAACCTGCTTCCTACGAAAGGTCAAAGGTGGAGGTGCTCCTGTTAATGGGTTCCCACTGGCACCTCGGTACAGAAATGAACACACAAATCTTCACCTGCCTTATGCCCCCGCTCTGGCATTTCTTAGGAAGCATTGGGATGCTGGGAGTCAAGGCATGTGCTGAAGACGATGATGAGATGGCCCAGGTCTGTTTCCCACGGGTTTTCACCCAGACTCCTCTGTTGCTATTTCCACACCTCACAGGTGAACCCAGGTTCTGTTACGGGTCCAGTGGGTCTTATAGAGTTTTAGGTCTTCCCTCCTTCATGTTAAGCCAGGACTAGAATTTCTGGTAGGTTTCCATCCTTTCTTCTAAACAAAATGATCTTTGAGAGGCAGTGAGGTATCACCCGTAAAATATAGCTCCAGAGAGGGCTACCTGTAAGACTACTTAGCAGACCTCGCTGCAGGGAATAAGAGGAGTTTGTTTTAAAATATTCATGCACTCCCAGACTACCAACAGAGATCTAAGAACCTTGATTCTGTTTGGTCCTGGGTCCCTTACTCTGGACAGAAAGGACTTGGTTTGATGTTTGATCTAATCAACAAATGAGACTCTTTCTTGTCAGTGTTTCAGTGAACTAAGGCTATTATCAATCTGAAAGGCACTTCTCTCCCCGTACAAATTTTCTTAATTATATTGTAAATTTTGACAGTCCTTTCTCTGAGGTCAGCCATCAGGATTCTGCCATCTTCACCGCCTGCCCACCCAGCTCTGCCAGCTACTAGGAGTCGCAGAGGCTCTGGATAGACCAGAACAACCGGCGATCACATGTAAGGACTGAGGCTCCATTTGCACTCACTGCCCAAGAATGGCATGGTAACCCAGCTAACAGGATGGCTAGCCTTTCAGAAACAACATCATGGGGCCAGGTTGACTAGTGATGACCCAATGTGCATTCAGCCAGCTTGCCTTGACTGGCACTCTTCATATGGAAACACATGACACAGGTCTGGAAGGCTCTATAGCACAGTTACTGAGCCTTGATCATGCTTCCCAATTGATTATTTGCTGTGTGATGGGCACTACTGTAAACACTTAAACATTCTCAACCCCTTGAAGAAAGTTCTATTCTTATCTACCTTTTAGTGATGAGCAAACAAAGGCAGGGAGGTGACTCAATGTTCCCCAGGTCCCTCATATACTATATGCCCTGAGCTACAGGATGAGCTCAGTATCTCCAGAGCACAGGACTTTACCCACTCTGTGTTGCCTAAAGCAAGCACTAAGCTCCACAGGGAAACTGTCCAGAGCTTCGCCATCCTAAGGGAACCATGTGCAGAACGCCCACCATGAAATGGAAAGGGAAGAGCCAAAGTACACCCATAGCCTTTGGAGTAAGGGCACATTTGGTACCCTCAGTAATGAAGCACACCAGCTTCCCCAGGGATGAGTGGGGAGAACATTGAAGTGCAGGCTGGTCTTATTCCTCCTTTGCTTCTTTCCAGAGAAATATTGGAAGACTTATCTTGCACAATTTGCCTCACAGATTCCCTAATTTTCAGAACAAAACACAGCTGAAAACTTGACTGTCTCCCTGTGGCTAGTGTAGGGGCTTAAGTGAACGGGCATCCAAGGGCAGGCTGTTCACCACTGCCAGATAAGGGAATGCTATGGGCCAGTAGGACAGGGTGTGTACATCTCCTTACTGCTGTTTTTTTTTTCTTTCCCTCCTTCTATTCAACTCTATGAAGAAAATGGTGTCTTGATTTTGAGCAGAAGGATATTGAGACTGCCGATGTCTTTCAGCTCTGTTGGAGATAGGAGACTACAGGCTCAGGAGGGAAGACAAGGGGTGGTGTTAGGATCACTACTCTGTTACCTCCTTTTCTGTCTTACACCAGGCACACTCTCCTCCTCTCTTCTATCCTTATGCCCTGCTCTCCAAAGTCCTTCCACCTCCTGCATATCTCCTTTGTCATCCATCTTTTTCTCCCCCCTCACTTACCCTTGATTGCCTTATTCTTTCAGTACGCTCTTGTGTTCTCCACTCTTCAGATGTGTGTCCATGTATGCACACCCTCACTACATACACAACTCCTATGACTGCCGCAATGTCATTTGGAGTTTAAAAGTCCAACATGTATGGGCTGGGGGGTAGTCTTGAGATGGTTGTACACGTGGCTGGAAGACTTTTACCCTCAGAGAGAGAAGGGTCACACCCTGCCAATGATTCTCAGTTCTTGGCTGGAGGAACTGTCTAGAAAGGCTAATGCGATTGAGCCAGTATTAAACCTCATTTCCAAGCTGCCAAACAGGTCTTAAGGGAGCCACTTCTGTCCACCTAAACACCTCCAGTTCTGTGTCAAACTGAGACCTCTAATGTTTCCTCTTGAACATACACAAACCACTGTATAGCATCAGATCCTTAACTGAGTGTGCAATTGTTTCTCTTGAAGTTTGGTCCATTTGTTATTTTTAATTAATTGCACTCCTTGATATTCAAATGTTCTATTAAAAAAAATTAAGTGTGAAAAACACTCCACTACTGTAGAAGGAAGAGATGGTATAATGTGACCAACTTCAACTATAACAGTGTTGTTTAAGAGAATTATTGTACGATTATGAGAAATGAAGTAATCGAGTAAATAATAAACAAAGCTGTCAGTGAGTGTCAAGTGTGTGGATATTGCCTCATGTCATCCCATAAACTGAGTGATCACAGTGATCTACTGGTGAGTTAAAAATTTAAATGTTACCATTGATATTCCAAATACCTAGGCTCTGAAGCTATCATCTTAACTAGAAAATAAAATGGTTTCCACGGCCAACTATAAACTTACTTTTACATGGTAGTGATTTTCATCTTCTTTTCCCTCCTCCAAGTAAGCAATGAGTGGAAAGCCTTTGCAGCATATTTGCTGTGTTCCAGACATAGTCATAAGCTTTCTCTCTGTCAAGGGACAGCCCTCCACATTGGACCTATCCCTAAAGGGGGAGATAGACTGGCGTAAAGCGGAAGACGAGAGGAGAGCACTGGAGTTTAAACCTTGTACATCTAAGAGAAAAACGTTGCAAAAGGCTATCCCAAATCCATTCTTGTGTTTAGTAAAGTCATTTGGGATCTGCTGGATGTTATGAAACACCTCCTGGTGGTTAGGCTCAAATGCTTAATCTCTTTTTTCCACTCTACAGTGTGACTTTAGTTGTTTCTCATCTGCCACCCAAACATATGATTCACTTTAAATTCGTCAATTATCAGAGGTTAAGAGTCTGGGCTTAATATATCCTCTGAAAAGCAATGATCAAAGTCCTAGGCCCTGCCTGGGCAGGGATGATTAAAAGAAGACACAGACTGTAGCAGTGTTTTATTTTGGCCACAAACTCTTCCACACCCCTTCCATCTAGAAGTACATTCTTCTTTCTCTTCCCTGAGTCTGGGCAGGTTTATGACTGTTTTGATCAAGAGGTTATAATGGAAGTGACAGTTTGTGACTTCTACGTCAGAGTCACAAGACTTTGGGATTTCGGCCTCCTCTGGAACTCTTGCTCTTGGAGCAGTCAGCAACCACACAAGAAATCCAAGACTTGGAGCTGGAGTGATGGCTCAGCAGCTAAGAGAGCTTTCTCTTCTCACAGAGACCTGGGCTCAGGTTCCAGCACCCACCTAGCAGCTTTTAACCATCCATAACTGCAGTTCCAGGGGATCTGACACCCTCTTCTGGCCTGTGCAGGTACCAGGCACACTTACAAATATATTCAGACAAAGCCTTCTTACACACATAGTAAAGATAAATAAATTACTTTTAAAAGTGAAAGAAGTCCAAGGTTACCACGCTTTTCTCTACCCTGTGATGAGGAGGTCGTATGCTAGCTCTTTGGTACATGGTAACCACCAGGACAATTCTGTAGAGAACACACAAGTGTGATAGCCTGGTACCTTCAAGGCTAGTCCCCCCCACCAATTGCACAGAACCACTAACCTCTGTCAAAGTGATAAGGAAAGTAAGAATCCCCTCATCAAGCCTGCCTAGAATTCTTGACACTCATCCCAATTATATACGACAGCAAAATGGTTGTATCTTGTGACTAAAAGGAGTGAAATGAGCACTAACATGTCTATTCCATCTGCTCAGTGACCAGCGTACAGGTAAGACTACCCTGGCTGTAAATTCATCTCAGAAAGGAGAGGAAGCCAAGACACTTAACACAAATTCTAATTGGTCTTAATAATAAAAATCCAAAGTCAGATATCAAGGTGAGTGCTGAAAGATTAAAGAAGCAGAGCAGTGGCCACTAGAGAGACTTCTTACCTCTTGGAATTCTCAGACAGAAAGGGCTGAGTTGAGCTCCTGTCTCCACATCACCTTATCACTTCCTCTCTCCGCCCAGCTATATCACTTCCTGTTTCCACCTCCCAAGTACTGGGATCAAAGGCATGTGCCACCACTGCCTGACCTCTAGTGGCTAGCTCCTCATTCTGATCTCCAGGCAAGCTTTATTTGTTAGAGCACAAACAAAATATCACCACACAGGCATGACTGTGTAAGGAGGATGTTCTTCTCACTGATGAACAGAGTCTGTGGTCCATGGAAGGACTACAGAAAGAAAGTTGGATACTGTTACCCCAGGGCTTCCAAGAGAGCAAGATTCAAAGCACACATGGTAACACTGTAAGAGAGGAGACACTATTATAGGGCCAGAAAATGAGAGACAAGACCCCAGCAAGGAGTGTGAAAAAGTGCTAGATGAAAAGGGTACTTTAGGTTATTTTGTTTGTATGTCCTTTTTGTATTTGGAACTTGATGGAAATGGATGTGTCAGCCCACACTTCCTATGTGCCTGGTCCTATGCTAAACTCTTAACTGCATAACATCTTTTAATCTTCATCACAAATCTGAAATTAATACTTAAGAAAGAGAAAGCAAGCAGCTACATAGACGTTTAACCATCTCTACCAATGCCTACATGACTCTGATTTCGATTTTGTACTGCTTCTACAGATTACATTCTTATTTCATTAATTTCTCCTGCCGTTGCAATCATTGCCTGCCTGCCCTATGCCAGGCAAGATGAGTGGTTGTAGCTGATGCCATGAAAACCATTAGAAAAACAGTTCAGTTGCGAATAAATGATGCTTTAAGCTAAGTTAGACATCTCTAACACCTGCTTCCAAGGATCGAGAACACTGTGGAAGAGGGGGCAGAAAGAATGTGAGAGCCAAAGAACGGGGAGATGTACAGCAAACAGTCATTCTCTGTATATAACATAGCAATTCGCTTGTGAACTCCGTGCAGTGGTGGTTCTCTGTGGCATAAGACTTGCCCAAGACTGGACCCATCAACATTTCATTATGGATGGGGCAGGGTCCCACATGTGGCCTCACTCTTCTGTGAGATCCTGTTGACAGCTTCCTTGATGATTGCTGAGGAGTCATTTTCTTCAGTGATGTAGTACTGATAAGTTTCCCGTGGTCTAGTATATAATCGCCTGAACACCTAGACATGTGCAAGCAACTCTTGTTAAATCCCTGACTCACACACTAAATGAAGACATGAAGGTAGGAGAGGACTCTTGTTGGTGAGAAGAAAGGTGGGAGATGCAGGGTGATGAGAGAGGAATGGAGAGTGAAATGACTAAAATTCAGTGTGTGTGTGTGTGTGTGTGTGTGTGTGTGTGTGTGTGTAAGTGTCAAGATTTCAAAAGAAAAAAAAAGAAAGAATTTCAGGAGTTGTAGCCTATTTTCACAATCTGACTACTTCCTGTTTGTTTTCTTTTTAGTTTTTTTTTTGTTTGTTTGTTTGTTTTTTCACATGAGAGTAATACAAAGCTACAGGATTTTTATTCTGACTCTGTGTGTATCTTTGTGGGTGTTTTGGCTCTATTTCCTTCCCATGCATCCAGAGTCCTGTCAATACTTGGGAGAGATTTCAGGTGATAAAGGCCTTCAGGATAGCAGAGGTTGAGACACAGACCCAGAATCAACTACCAACCCTGTTTCCACCTTGAACTCCTATAATATTACCATTCCATATGGGCCAATTAGTTAGTAGTTCCATTTCAAATAAAGCCTCAGCATTGTATGGAAATTATTCTCAGTTCATGTGGGAATCTGGGATTTGGTTCACATCTGTACTAATGCAAATTGAGAAAATAAACAGGCGTCTTGTCCTGGAGTTTTGCAATGTGGAGGCTGCAATTAGCTGTTTTCCTGACAGATGGACAGGTTTTGACATCACATTTCTTCACCAACACTAACTTTTGTTAGTGTCTATGATAAACTGGCCCACATGGGGTAGAAATTAGTGTAATTCACTCCTTACTACCTTTCCTCGGAAGAGAACCCCAGCGTACTCTGTGCCTAATAAGTAAGAGCAAGTTCCTTTGTTTCGAATGATTAAAATGTCAAGAGACCCTGAGGCTGTTGTCCAGTCACACTGTTCTCTGACTTGTTCTTTAGTCAGGAAACATCCTCAAACCATGCCCTTGTGGCATCTCAGGACTCAACTTCACATGGATGAAACTAAGGTCAGACAAGGCTCATTTGGACACCATGGCTGGACCTTCTCTGCTCTATTCTTCATCCACAATGGACTCTTAGTAATGACATTGCTAGACACTCTTATCTGCAGGCCTCCACTAGGACATGGGATGTATTGTAGAAGCTTAGAGGACAGGCAGAGGCACAAACCTCAGGTGCTTCTCCTCCCTCTACTCTGGATGGTGTCTCCAGAACCTCTTCAGTGGTCTCCATCTCCTCCACGTGTTCCCTGTGTCGGCAAAGTTGGAGCTTCTCTGGATGTTACCATACCTAAGGTTGTCTTACCATTCCTTACATTCCCTTTCCACTAGTTCAGTCTTTCTAGTTGGTATCACAGTTCAGACTTCCTCTATGAAACTGCCTAACACAATTTCTGTTTCCTTGCCTGGGTCTTAACTATTGCACACTTTATTGAAAGAGAATTATTTACATAGTATTTGACATAAGACTTTTGAAATTTCTTGAGTTCTTGGAGACAATCTTGAAGATTGAGTTTGGATAACAAAAGAATTTAGATTTAGGTCAACTCTAAAACAGATTTCAGGGATGACAAAGAAGTTTGCAGTTCAGTGCTGAATCTGATCAAGAGTTTGATTGGACATACGAACTGCTTCCTGAACAGTGAACGTGAAGCGCATGCAGAATGCGAATCAGTACCTGGTCAGGAAAAGTGAAGTCTATTAGTGTCTGGAAAGAGCATAGAGATGGTAACTCAGGGGATGTGTGTCATGCAGTTGCCTATCCTAGTTACAGGAATGGAATAGGCAAAGATTAGGTGAAATTGTAAATACACAGGGAAATCGACGACGACGACATGTGAATCATATTTAGTAAATGTCTTATGACAAAACTCAAGTGAACACAAGCTCATTGTTCATTGATAATGGAAACAGAATGACAGCAAATAACTAACTTCTGAGATCTTTTGGTCTCATTGATACATGATTAAAGTCCCCAAATTCTACTTAGGTTTTCTGTTTGTTTGTCTTTGTTTGTTTGTTTTGAGGCAGGGTCATACTTTGCAGCTATGGCTGTAGTAGAACTCATTATGTGGACCAGGCTGGCCTCAAACTTACAGAGATCTGCCTGCCTCTGCCCCTTGAGTGCTAGGAATAAAGGTGTGTACCACCATGCCTGGCTTACTTAGGTTTTTCTAAACTGCCACTTTCATTTTTAAAACTGAACTTTAAGGCACATGAGTAGTATGATTTTACTATCATAAATATCACAAAGCAAAGCATTTCCAAGCCTCCATTTTTGATTAGTGAGCAATGCATCAGTTAAACTCGGGTTTAGGTCTCAATAGTAAGAATCTGGTGTAAGAAATTAGTTCAAATATATTACATATAGAAAAGCAAAGCAGAGATATTAGAGGCCCTGAGAGAGTTCATGAGTGTTCACAATAACTACAGGAACCAGCATTAGCCCTTAGTCTGGAAACCAAGGGACAGTGTGGACATCTCAGAAACCAGAGCCCCTAAGGAAGAAAGACAATTCGTTAGTGCTGGAACTCCTCTCAGGAATGATGAGGCTGATTCATTAAGAGTGCAAATGCTAGGGACTGAATATATTGCTGCCTCCATGGTAAAAGCCCTTGGTGAGGTAAGCTGACTGGGGCAGCTAGCTAACAGGGAGGATCCATCCCTTTCCCTCCCATTCCTTCCATTGTCCCTCTGGTGTACTTACTGACAAAAACCTAACCTGGGACTGACTAACAAAAAGGAATTAAAGCTTGCAGCGTTTCAACAGCAGCAGCATGGAGAGCGAGAAGATGAGTCCTGACACCATAGGTTACCAACGACTGTAAGCAATGTGCAGATTGCACAAGACAACACCTCTGGAAGTACTCAGCACAACGCTGGAAGCCTGCCAAGTGCTCAACAGTTTTTGGTGCTTTGGGGCCCCTTTCAACATTTCTCAGACTTCAAAATGGTTCATAATTTCCTGGGTGTCTTCCCTTGACAACACAGTTGGGCAGCAATAACATATGTTCCAATTTCACATTATGTATCCCTTTTATGTGCCAAAAGGTCCTGTTCAAATTTGGACATTGAACATCCATGATGAGGTTTTTACCATGTTACACCAATCATCTTTTTAAAAAGTAATTTTTGAGATTATAATATAATTACATCATTTCTTCCTTCCCTCCAAAACTTCCCATTTACCCGACTCTGGCTCTCTTTCAATTTCATGACCTCTTTTTCTTTAACTATTGTTACATGTGTACGTGCACACATGCCGTGTGTGTGTGTGTGTGTGTGTGTGTGTGTGTGTGTATGTGTGTGTGTGTGGTGTGTAAATATATATCCCTAAATATAAAAAGCATCTTCTCATCTTTTGTTGCTGAAGATTCTATTGTGCTTAATTACAGCTGATATTCACTGATCATCCATCAATTATCAGCACCATAGAAGCACTTTTCATGGCTTCTGTTGTCTCACTGCCAACACGCAACCACAACTATCTATAGTTTATGTATGAGATCAATTAGAATGGTAAGTTACTCTTCCAGTGTAACAGAGTTGTTAACTGCGTCGCCCTGCGGTGCTGCCTTAGGTTCACTTGTATGTATCCTTCCTTCTGTACTTGTTCAATGTAATGAGATAGGATCAAATTAACAGTGAACATTGATTGAACTGAGTTTTTTGTTTGGTTGGCTTTGTTTAGGAAGTGTGGGAGACACATAGTTTTATATGCATCAAAACTTGTAGTCTTCTCCCGAAAGATGAACCAAATATGATGTAGTCATCTTTCTAACTTTCTGTCTTCCTGTTTCCCTAGGTCTTTAGCACAGTGCATTACTTCCATGGAGAAAGGTTAATAATGAGGCATTGCCAAGGCTCTTGGTAATAGTGTTTATTGAAAATAGAGAACTCCAGAACCCCTCTTGTCTCTGATCTCACTGAGTTTGGACCTGTTCTAACCTAAGAGTTGAGGTACATGCGCCATCCGCCCTCTCCAACCTGGTCATATTTGTACACAAACCTTTCAGCTGCATGGAGGTCTCTTCACTAATAGAGCAAAAATAGTCTAGCACATCGATTTTGATATCTTATGTGTACATCACGATGATCTTTGACTACAGCCCAGCTGCACTTCAGACCTCCAACCTTCCAGAAAGTCTTGCTCTCAGGCATTGGACCGGGAAAGATGCTTTGATCCTCATCCTGTACCCTCTGTGTCCCTTGGCAACTAATAAGGGATTGAAGGACGCCTACAACAGAGGTGTTGGTGATGGAGCTGACTGGAGTGAGGCAAGGAGGGGCTAACATAAAGGAAGGGTATTTGGTTGCTATGGAAAAGCAGCAAACACTTGGAGGAAGAGGGTGTGGCCCAGGACTTAATGAAGTGCCATTGGGTTTGAGCAGTGACTGGAATGTCTGAGCTGAGCTGTACTCCTTGCCACAGAGCTCGGGGCCAGGCCACCAGCAGGAACTGCCTGTACCTCTCTGGAATGCTCAAGATGAGGACAGGGGTGGAAAAGGCAAGCAGGCCTCCCAGGTGTGGATTTCTCTACTGCTTGCCACAGAAGGGAGGCCTCCCCAAAGAAATCTGGAAAACTCTTCAAAGAGCCGGTAGAGAATTGATGGATAAGTTATTTCTTTCCCCCAAAACTCTGAATCTGACAATCTTCAGATTATGAGAAGACACTTTGAAAGTCTTTTCCTGCACAAATCCACCTCCATTAATAGCTTTGCTTCCTGCCCTCTGGGAGACTGTATTCCCACAGTGAGAACAGAACTGCCATCTCAAGGCCCTCGCTGTTTGATTGAAAAGATTTGTATTATCAGTGGGAACATAGATGGTACTGGTTTGAAATATTCAGAAAAGGCAAGGCTACAAATACAGTGAATGGCTACAGCTGGCATGATGTAGAGAACTTGAAGAATAGAAGAAAGGCTCACAGTCAAGGTCAGGACATGTATCAGAAATCCAGTGGTCAGATGAAGCATTTGCCAGCTAGGAGGTGCATGGAAAACCTAAGAAGAATGAAACAGTGAAGTTGCCATGTACATATGCACATTTGTGCATGAGTCAGAATAGCTATGAGCAGAATCCAACCTCACTCTCTTTTCAGCTCTTGCCACCTCATGTTTCTTTTCTACACTCAACCCTTCCCCATCCGGTTTCATCTAACCCTAAGCCTTGAGATCTTGTAAAAGCTACAGCATGAATGGGAACTCAAAATCAAGATGATCTCTTGAATACATCTAAAATGCTCTTCAGAGGGTGTAGGATACCTCCTTGAAACAAAGTACAGAAATTGCTTCTTTAAAAAGTATGAACAAATATCTATTGTCGATAAGCATTTATTGAATTCCAGCTATAGCAGGGGAAAGGAACTTATACAGACACTTTATGTGCCAAACGCAATTCAGAGGTTTTTTTGTATAATCTATTTGAATGTCCACAACAGACCAACAAACTTACATTCAACCTTCACTTGGTGCATGAGCACCAGAAGAGTCGGTCACCTTGTTTAGGCCTTCCCTAGCTAGGAGGACAAACAAGGTCTTCATTCTGAAGTCTCTCCTCTATGAAAGAGCACACTTGAATTTAGGATACCTACTGAATATTGCTTTTATGGAGTCAAGGACCAAAAAGTACAGATGCCTTGGCAACAGTGGAGACATTTATACCTAGAGAAATCTCTGCTGCTCTTTCTGACCTCCTTGCTGCTCTTCACTTCCTGATGTCAGTTGTTTAACATCAAAAGTATCCACGAGCAAGGGTTGTTCACTAATGGATGCTGTCTAGAGAAAGTGATGGAGCAGGCTCTGACACTAAAGTGCCCCTCTGAGATACCTTGTCAATTACATTATCTTCCTGACATATATTTTTTTATAAAAATTGTTCCTCATGTGATACTTGGACTTAAGATCACATTCTAATGATTTAATCTGGGACCTCAAACTGGAGCATGCCACAGATTTTAGATGGAGTCAAACTTAAAACACAGCCCCAAACTCATAGAACACTGAATTGTATGCCATTTATATGTACATTAAAGAGGCAAAGATAATCTCAACTAGTTTATTAGAGTAACATACACTGTAGGAAAACTAAGTATAAGAAAGTCAAAATCTAGCTACTCACCACACCTACCACTCTACTAGTGTGTTTCTATTTGTACTGAAGACATTTCCGTTCACCTACGGTGATACACACATGCATGACCACAATTTGTTAAGCTGTCAAGATGCTTCTTAGACCATGAATCTTTCCAGATCAACAGTTGCTGATTCTTTCCCCATGTCCTGTGGGTTACACATTTATATCTGAGTTTAACATGTATTTGTGTTACCTGGGTCAAAGCATGCCTCCATGTTATAACAAATGATGACCCCTCAACTCAAAGGTAATTGAGTTCCTGACCGGTGAGTCATCTCTATACTATGCGGTTAAGGCACACAGTGTTCTGTGTCAGCCTTGTGCTAACATCACTGTTTGAGCTGTTGTTAAAGAGCCAGTCATGCATATGGCTCAAATTTACTCCGCCCTACTCATGCCAACCCCAAATATGCAAACAACATATCTGATTTTCCTTTGGTCTCACATCCATAAAATGAGGGTTGGTGAAAGATTCAGCACAGTCCAGTGTTCCACTGGGCAGGACACCACAGAGGCAAATCCAGAGATCCTAAAATGAATGAGATAGTATTTCTAGAGCCACCAGGTAGAGGTGTGAGATTCATGCTACTCAAGACTGCCTAGTCCAGGAGGTAAATACATTTGGAAATTTACTGTTGCTAACTGAAATTTGAAGTAGAGGTCTCTGACACTGGTTTGCTTTTACTCTAATGGAAAGATTTATATTTCAAATTCTCACGAAGACATCAAAAACCTTAGTGAATCTCTAACTTCACCCGCCACCAAAGAGTTCACAGTTGAGTACTGGGGAAAAGCCAAGAGCACATCTAAAAAAAAAAAAAGTATCAGTCAAATATATTGATTATTTGGAGGGCAGGAAGGGACCATGGAAACAAAAAACAAAAATCTCATCAAATGGGGGTGTGCTGATTGTCTTGTTGTTGTCACCAATTTATCACACGTAAGAGTCATCTAGAAAAAAGGAATCTCAGTTGAGAAAAATGCCCTTGTAGGCTACTTTTTGATTAATTGGTGACATAGGGGTTATCATTCCTAGGCAGGTAGGCCTGGGTTGTATAGAAAATCAAGTTGAATGTGCCATAGAAAGCAAGCCAGTAAGCAAAATTTGTCCATGGTCTCTGCTTCGGTGATTGCCTCCAGTTTCCTCCCGTGAGCTCCTGCCCTGACTTCCTTCATGACAGAGTGTAAGCTTTAAGATAAAATAAACCCTGTCCTCCTCAAGTTGCTTTTGGGTCAGGTTTTTATAAGCACCCAGGACAAGGGAGATGAGGCAAAGCTTCACAGACGAAGGCTAGTGAGAAACAACCGACAAAGGAGACACAGGGAGGAGAGGAAAGTGAGTCTGGCTGAGGGAAGGACTGAGTACTGCAGTGGAAAGTCCAGGCACAGATGAAGTATCTGGTCAAGAGGGCCACAGAGTGTTTCTTCAGAAGCAGTGGGAGCTCGGGGTGAAAGGTCAGCTGTGATGTGAGACTAATTTAGCTTTATAGAGAGATAGTCTGAGGCAATGGACTAGTTTCCCTGAGCCACAGTGACTCACTGAGGCCATATTTTAAGAGCGCTAATATGGACTGGGGCATGTACCTGAATGAAACGTCTGGAGAAGGAGCAGGAGAGTGGAACTTGCAGATGTCACCATGTCCGTTCAAGAGGTGATGCCAGTGCAAAGCCAGCATGAGAGTAGGTCAGGTGAAAAGAAAGATGACAGATGTGAAAGGAAGTAGAGATACTTTATTATGTATAGGCATGGCTTGTGGGTAAGCACAGGGAAAACAATATAGGGAGGAAATTCACTCTGAGTAAAGTCCAGATTCGTTCTCACAGCTGAGGGGATGCTCTGGACCCACTTCCACCTTTCTACACCACTTACTTCTCTGACCTTATCCTCATCCCTCCTTGTGCTCCAACCTGGCTGACTTCAGTTTTCTTCTTTACACAGAGGAAGTTCTCTCCCACCGCATGCCTGCTGTTTCCTGTGCTCAGCTGGCTCATTGTCCCTTTAGTATTTATTTGGCCTGATCATTCACTTCTTTTACATCTTCAAGAGGCATTCATGTACCCTCGCCCTAGCCCTGCCCACTCATTACCCTCTTGCCACACTTTACTGTCTTCACGGTGTTCTTCCTCTGAATGGAATGGCTGCTCTTTGGTGATGAACTCCCACTGCTACTGGCCAAATATCCATGCTTCTGTTGACAGGATACCTCATCAGTGCCTGGAACTTCCACTGTTGTGCTCAGCCTATTCCCTCATCTGGACTCCGTACTCTCTGCCTCCACATACTCATCTCCCCAACTGCTTCTCATAAGTTCCATTTCAGGAAAATCTGTCTCATCCTCTTATTTGACAAGATGTGCTGTTTCAATGATCTTTTCCTGTCATCCCTCTAAATAATGCTGTCTCCTTCAGCTGCTTGATAAGTTCCTTGAGGACAGAAACTTGATCCCTGTGTGTTTTTCTTTTCCTCACCAATTTATCCTAGTGCCCAGCACATCACCGATATTCAACAAAAACACACTGTGGTAGTTTGAAAGAAAATGGCCTCCAAAGGGAGTGGCACTATTAGGAGGTGTGGCCTTGTTGGAGTAGGTGTGCTCTTGTTGGAGGAAGTATGTCACTATAGAGGCTGTCTTTGAAGTCTCATATATGCTCAAGCCATGCCCAGTATCTTTAGTTCACTTCCTATTACCCGAAAGAACTCTCAGCTACCTATCCAGTACCATGTTTGCCTACATGCCATGTCCCACCATAAAGATAATGGACTGAACCTCTGAACTGTAAGCAAGATACCAAAATTAAATGTTTTCCTTTATAAGAGTTGCCATGGTCATGGTGTCTCTTCACAGCAACAGATAAAACCCTAACTAAGACATAAGATGGTACCAGGAGTGGAGTATTGCTATAATAGGCCTGACCATGTTTTTGTTTGGAGTAATATGGACTTTGGTGCTTTGGGTTAGGAAAGCACAGTGGAATGCTTTAAGTACTGCTTAATGGACCATACTAGTAGTAGGAACATGGAAGACAATGGTGCCGAGAATTATTTGAACTGTTGGGGGCTGGCTCAAGAGAGATTTTAGTATGTTACCTAGAGATTGTTCTTGTGATATTTTGGTGAAGAAGTGGCTGCCTTTTGTCCTTATCTAAAGAGTCTGCCTGAGGCTAAAGTGAAGAGTTTTGGATTAATTCTGTTGGCAGAGGAAATCTCAAAACAGCCTAGTTTAGACTCTGATGTGTGGTTATTAGTGGTAACTCTACTGAAGATTTATAATGAAAAGGAGCAAGCTGAGCAGGGTAAATTACAAAATGTAAAATTTAAGGAGAAAAGGAGCATCAGGAAATGGAGTGGAGCTAAGTTCTGTGTTTAGGGAGATAAACAGATTAAGAAATAGAATAAATGGAGTGGTGACCTCAGGGCAAGATCCCATCCAGCTAAATTTCCAACTTGTAAAGAGGAATTAAAGAAAAGCTTAGAGCCAGGTGTGGTGGTGCACGCCTTTAATCTCAGCACTCCAAAGTCATATGCTGGAGGATCTCTGAGTTTGAGGCCAACTTGGTCTACAGAGCAAGTTCAAGGACAGCCAAGCTCAGTCAGTGAAGGTAACCATGAAAAATAGAAAGCTAGAGATGATGTAATTAAACAAGGGGGGTGTGTTCCAGCCCCAGTAAGCAGCAGAACTTGGAAGCTTCAGCCACATGGTTCTGACTTTAGAGTCAAGGATTGACCAAGGAAAGCTGCTGAGGCCAGGCATGTATCAGAAGTGTCCCTGAATGGAGGCCTAGAGAGGCCTTTGTGTGAAACTGTGACGTTGAAACCTGGATTGTCTTGGAGAACCCAAGATGCTGGAGATGCCAAGACCATGGGATACTTGCTGAGGAAAGCTGCTGACAGGGAGTAGAACCAGCCCTGCAGTAAACAAAGCTGAAAGGAGTTGGAGATCTAAAGAGCGCTTTGACGTCAGACATGGAGACCCAGAGTTTGGCGTTTGCTCTACTGGTTTTCGGCCTTGCTTTGATCCAGTATTTTCTCCCTAAGCTCCCTTCCCTAAGTTTTGGAATGGTAATGTATATCCTGTGCCATTATATGTTGGAAGTATGTGATCTGCTTTTTTGATTTTACAAGAGATTACAGTTAAGAGATTGAAAGAATCTCAGAAGAGACTTTGAACTTTAGAGTTTTAAATAAGTTTGAGACTATTATAGACTATGGGGTTTTTGAAGTGGGACTGAATGCATTTTTGCATTATGATATAATTCAAGCCTTTGGGGGTCAGGGAGTAGAACATGGTGGTTTGAAAGAAAATGCCCCCCAAAGGGAGTGGCACTAATGGGAGGTGTGGCCTTGTGGAAGTAGGTGTGGTCTTGTTAGAAGAAGTATGTCACTGTGGAGGTGGGATTTGAAGACCCCTTTATGCTCAAGCCATACTCAGTAAGTCAGTCTATTTCCTGTTACTTGTATATAAATATATAAAACTCTCAGCTCCTTCTCCAGCACCATGTCTGTCTGCATGCGCCCTGTCCCACTGTGGTGATAATGGATGGAACCTCTGAACTATAAGTGAGCCACCAGAGTTAAATGTTTTCTTTTATAAGAATTGCCCTGGTCATGGTGTCTTATCACAGCAATAGAAATCCTAAGTAAGACATACACTGAATACAACAATGATATTCTTAGCAATGTTGTATGCACTGATTCCTGTAAGCCAGAGAAGGCTATAATATGAAATGCACAGTACTTGTAGTAGCTTTTTAATACTCAGAATGAGGTAGGACAAACTCTGAAGGAAATGCCATAGTGAAGAGTATGGTCTTTGGGGTTACTTTTGGGTATGAGAACCCACAAAACTAAACACTGCTTTATCTGGGTGGTTTCTAAGGAAATGGAGTGTTCTAGAATAGAAAGGTTTGTTAATATACATACTGTAGAAACAGACTACTGGGGCCAGTTCTGGTTCTGCCAATTGCTAGTTGGACAACATTGGTCTTTCTGTATCTCTCTGAGTAGTTCTCATGTCTTATTTATGTTAAGTGTTTTCATTACTCATCTGATGCTTCTGTCCCCTTACCTAGTAAAAATTGTATGAAGGTGTTATGGAAAGGATAGCTTAGCATAGGATCTGTTTTTGGTTTTTAGTTTATCATTGGAGGCTTATTGTAGTTGATATATTTCATTTTTCCAAAACTATAAGTATATACATATATATATATATATATATATATATATATATATATATTTAAAAAATCTATCTGTGTCTAAAAATCCTTACATCAGCCATGAGATGTAAGTAACATGATTTAAAACCTCATGCCCAGGGCTTGGATGTAACTCAGTGACACTCGCCGAACAGATATGAGGTGTTGAGTTCAATTTCTAGGACTGTGCTGGATAGTTTTATGTCAACTTAACACATGCTGAAGTCATCTGAGATGAAGGAATCTCAATTAAGAAAATGCCTCTATAAGATCAGGTTGTAGGCAAGCCTATAAGGTATTTTCTTAATTAGTGATACTGACTGGGGAGGGCCCAGCTCATAGTGGGTGGTGCTATCCCTGGTCCTGGGTTCTATAAGAAAGCAGTCTGAGCACACCATGGAAGCAAGCCAGTAAGTTGCACTCCTCCATGGCCTCTGCATCAGCTCCTGCCTCCAAGTTCCAACCCTGCTTGAGTTCCTGTCCTGATTTCAGTAATGGACTACAATATGGAAATGTAAGCCAAATAAGCCCTTCCTTCCTAGCCTGCTTTTGGTCGTGATGCTTCATCTTAGCAATAGAAACTCTAACCAACACAGGTATTGTAAAAAATAAAACAAAACAGCACACAAAGAATATATTTAAAAAGCAAATGAAATAATATGTGTAACATTCTACAACTGTATATTCCTGCAAGGTATCCAGTAGGTACATACTTAGCTGTTCACATTTAAATGATTGGCATAAAGTAACATACAAGATAAATTTCTTCTGTCTCATTAGTTATATTTCATATACTAGATAGCAAGATGTGTGTGGTGGCTGATGCACTGAGCAACTCAAATATAGAACATTGTGAAAGTCCACACTGGACAGGGTAATTATTTGGACAGGGTAATTTTATAAAATACATATATTAAATGATTCAATCACTTGCCCTTTGAAGAAAATTATGAGCATTTTGCATAACTAATGCAATTTTCTAGGTAGATTCCATTTGAATTTATAAATAGACTTCTCCAGCTCCTAAGAATTTCCCCTTAGCTTGTTTTCTTCTTCTCAGTGCTAAGCTTCACCACAATTACCCTACAAATCCAATTTGCTTCTCCCTGGATCAGTGAGCTAGAACATCTCCTGGCCCAACTATTTGGGAGTCACCATGTGCTCTCACTCTCCTAAGTATATAACTAATGATGCCACATATCCCAGCAGCCCTCTAATGTCAGACTCACAGGGTGCTTGAGGATTTGAAGGTCTTTAGAACCACACAGAGCCAGTTTCCTGAGCTTCTGTGCATTCCAAATTCTGAGACGGTAGACTACACTCATCATCTCTGACACACACTCCTTAATCCCTGCCTGCCTGGAGCTGAAAGTATCGGGCATTTAGCAAACTGATGCTCAGAAAGAGTCAGTAACTAGATGTTTATCTAGTGAGTGTCAGAGCTAGAATTCATATTACTGTTGGCCAGGCTTTCCATCTTTGCAGGACATAAGAAAAGCATCCTTGTCCCTAGCATCTCAAGGACAGAATCCCAGTTAAATGGAGAAGATACAAGCAGTGTTCCCCAGTGAAGACCACTTGGATATTTTGCATGAGTATTGATTGATCACCATCAGAGTCAATACTTTGAAGTCATTTGTGTAATCACAAGTTGGCTGGGCCTTTAGAAAACACTCAGCCTTATATAAATTGTGGTATCAGGGCATTTCTGTGAGATTTAAATATGTTACTTGTATGTTTATAAACACTTAAAGGCAATTAGATGTAGATAACGGGTTACCTAGTGGAGAGAAAAGACAAGGTAGATTGATACATGGTGGGTAGTGATTACAATGTTAACATTCTCTCTCTCTCTCTCTCTCTCTCTCTCTCTCTCTTTTTTTTTTTTTTTTTTGGTTTTTCGAGACAGGGTTTCTCTGTGTAGCTTTGTGCCTCTCCTGGAACTCACTTGGTAGCCCAGGCTGGCCTCGAACTCACAGAGATCCGCCTGGCTCTGCCTCCCGAGTGCTGGGATTAAAGACGTGCGCCACCACCGCCGCCCGGCTTGTTTTTATTTGTATTCAAATAAATGACTTTTATGTGGACAAGGACAATAAAGGAAGCTCAGCTATATTAAATTATCCTTAGAAGAAAATTTGATTGGAAAAACATTAGCAAATTGCAGTTCCTCAGAACTACCTTGCAGAGCTTAGAAGTTTTTAAAATATGCATTGGAAACATTCCACAGATTAGAATGGAAGATTTTTTTTTTTTCAAGAATGCGCTCCCACCATTGTCACATCAGTTCCTATTAGCATTTAGCAATATTACCTGAGGATGGAGGAACAGGATCAGAAAAAAAACAAAACCAAAGTGATCGTCAGTGAGGAAGTTAATGAAGCAGATCAGGGTACTGATCACCAGACTGGATCCTATAGGTAAAATGTAAACTTGACAGACTGGAGAATAAAGATCTACTCTCTAAATCAAGCTTGTCTTTGTGCAGTAGAAATATACAAGACACATATAGAAAGTTTATTGGTACAGGTCCTTATGAATACATGATTCTTTAAACATTATCAGGGAGTGGGAATCAGTGGTATTCTTTAAAAAAATTTTTTTTCATACAATATATTGTGATCATATCCCCCCCCCCCGCTCCAACTCTTCCCAGATGCTCTTCTCATCCCTACCCACTCAATTTGGTGCTTTTTCTCCTCTTTCTCTGTCTCCCTTGGTCTCTCACTGTCTCTCAAACAAAATATGAAAATCAATGAAGTGACCTAAAAATAAATGTGATTCAGGGGCTGGGAAGACAACTCGGTCTATTGAATGCTTCTCTTGCAAGAACAAGGGCCTGAGATCCTCCTCCAGGAATGGTGGTGCACATTTGTAATCCCAGCACTGGGGAAATGGAGATAAGTGGATCCCTGGGACTGACTGAGCAGAAAGTAGTCTAACCCATTGGCAAGTTCCAGGCCAGTGAGAGACCCGATCTTAAGAGAAAAAGGTGGATAGTGCTAGATGAATAGTATCCAAGGCTGACCTCTGGTTTCCACATGCACATACATACATATATACCAACATATATATGTGTATTCACATACGTGAATACGTGTGTGTTTCTGGGAACACACACACACACACACACACACACACACACACACACACACAGTGACTCAACACCAGGTCCAGAGACTCACTGGAGCAATTTCAAAGCGTAAAGCATTCTGCTCACCTTTTTCCACCCCCAGAGCGTTCATCACCTGCATGGCCTGAATGGAAAAGAAGGTCTCTTAGCCCAGGGCTCTCAGCTTATGGATGGATGACTCATTATGTCATTTCAATTTGTCAGTCAATGAAAACCAGAGCTCTAAAGTTTCTGTCCAGGACTTTCCTTAGGGAAACTATTAAGAAGAATGTGGCCTTGCCAGATGTTTCTGTCCAGCTGTCCAAACTGGCATGTTCAAGGGCATCTGCTTACACTCAGGGCCTGGCATGAGGAGAGGGTCCAGGGAGGGTACTCAGGGAGGATTTCCTACCAGGACAGCAGCACGAGAGAAAAAGACTAGGGAAACCACAGTGAGTACCTTCAAACACAAACAGATGAAAAGCTGTGAACTTTCCTGTTGCATTAGAGTCTGGGCTCACTCTTGGGTCTACTGAGTTACATATAGCATAACAGAAAACACATTACATCTAAGAGCAAAAACCAAAACAAAACAAAACTTGGAGTCTTATTTCCAACGTGCAGCTTAGTATATATACTTCACATTTCTAATAATCTCTCCATCATGCAATTCCCTCACTTGGAAAATAGCAAAAGCAAAAGTGATCTCACCCCTCACCCACGGTTAGCTAAAAATCACAGGAAGGCACTTTGCAAGTCATTGCAGAAAATGCCAGGTAATAATTCCTTTTATTATGAAATACTTATTTCTAACCACAAACCTCTTCCCCACAATCCAAGCTTATGCTTCCAGCTATCTTTTCCTCCTGTCTTCCCAAGTATCTGGTAGGTGGGACGAGCTATCGGTCTGGCGTTCCCAGATGTGCCTGGCATGACCAGAGAA
The DNA here is from genome assembly GCF_949786415.1 of Peromyscus eremicus. Lineage (NCBI taxonomy): Eukaryota > Metazoa > Chordata > Mammalia > Rodentia > Cricetidae > Peromyscus > Peromyscus eremicus. The sequence goes on along the minus strand of NC_081431.1, from coordinate 35,946,715 downwards.
TTTGGCCTGTTGGTCCCAGGTGCAGAAGTCTCTTCCAGGTTGCTAATCACAGGCTTTATGTGAAATTTCTAACTAAACTATCTGTCTGGCCATCAAGCAAAGTTTATAAAAAAAGCAAATTAAAATTCTTTTTCCCAAACTTGCTCTCCCAATTCCCCTTTTCTCTCAGAGACGGTAGTGTCACGGGAGGTCACGGTGACACCTCTGACATTTCATAATCCCCCCTTTTCTTTATTAATTGCTATTTATTTCCTTCTTAAACCCAGTATCCCCCAAACCAGGCTTGAAGCTAGTTTAGACATGGGATATAGGAGAACTTACTTCTCCAGACTGGTGGCTGGTGTTCTCATCGACGAAGAGAGAATATGTGATTTCCAGACTTCTCCCCCATGAGAATTAAATAAGATTGTGTTTACCAAGTGCCTGGTACATATTAATTTAGTTCCATCTTTCAACTAAGTCGGTTGCCTCACTGATGTCCAATAATGGACAGTCCTTCCCATCACTATCACCACATCTTCACCTCTGTTCTCTCCTCACTCCTGTGCTTCTGCCTATCAAATCACACGCAACCTTTACCAACCAGCCTTCAAAGGCCACCTCCTGTTAGTATCCAGAGGCGATGGTTATCACTTATGAAATGTAAATGATTCTTCAACAGTGTTTCACAGCTCACAAGGCACTTGGCATTACTGTCACACTCCACCTTTGTAAATGTCATCTCTTCTGGTGGGCTTTCATGTTTATCTCTCTTTCATAACCTATTTATATAACAAATAGTTTTCAAGTGACTGAAGGGTATGATCAGCCAATAAGGGAAATGTGGATCTGGTACAGGCCAATGAAAAGTGACTCAGAAATAATGAAATCATTTAAACAAAGAATAAGACACCAAACACACTTCATATTTTGTGTGCTGATTTTTTAATGAACATTTTATAATCTTATAAAATAACTGGTTGTAGCTGTTTTACATTACAATACAGTAGATCAGCTCCTTTCACTGTGTTTCAATCAAACTAGCCCCTTGGGTACTAACTGACACACTCAATAGAGATCACATGGAATAGATGAAGTGTCAAGACCAATGCCTTGTAATGTTGGAAAAGGAAGGGAAGAACCAAAGGAGACTCTTTACTCGCTGCTTTCTTTGCCAGTATCTGCACATTGTCATGCTGACCTCTCTCCTGTATCTGTGATTGAAGGCTGCCATGCTAACCATTGAAGTCAGCCACCCCTGGGCCATGTGGACCTCAGAACTCTAGTTACTAGGAACAAGAAGAAACAGAGAAGTGACTCTGGAACAAAGGAACAGACAGAGGAGCCTCTGTGAAGGGCCCTGGATGACATTATGGATGTGTAAGAGAGACAAAAATGCAGACAATCTCATGGGGACAAAAGTGAGTTGTCCCTGGGATCTATGGTCATTTTCTTTATTAGGGACTTGAGTTACTCCAAACACTGGGGCCCGGGGACAAAGTCTAGACAAGACTGCTGCCGCTGTCTCTAGCTGATTATGGCTAAGTGGCCTTCAGGCTGAGGAGCTTTTTATACACCACAGAAACTGTCCTCTTGCCTTCCCAGGGCAAAGTGAATGTTGCCAAGAAGGAACAAAGTATCTTAAAATGAAGTATGGGATGGAAATGTCCTCTCTGTTACTCTTAATGGACTTAACAAAGAAGCTGAGCATGGACACACATTGGGGAGCACTGTGTGCTTGTGAGTATTCATGGGGAACACAGCCTATCTGCACTGAGTTGTGCCCAAGACAACTATTACCCTGTCTCTGTCTCTGTCTCCTCTGTCACGATTGCCCAAGGCATCCTAGAATTTGGACGTTTTTCCAAGAAAAGGATTTTATAGTGTGTGTGTGTGTGTGTGTGTGTGTGTGTGTGTGTGTGTGTGTTTAGTAGAGAATCTAAACTTTTCTATTGTTCTTTCTATTTTAAACTTATCAGGATCCAGAAATATATATGAATTGTTTCTCTTGACTGAGGGCACGAAGTGTGCCTCAGACAGTCAACAGTATTTAAGCAACTGTTTACCATATAGCTAGGAACAGAGGCAACAATGGAATTTTGGATGGACCAACTCTGTTGTTCCATTTCTCAGTGACTTCCTTGTCCTCACTCCACTTGCCCATAGGTAAGGACGTGTATATTGCCATATCCACAGTCTTTACATAATATTGCTCTTAACGTGTACAGTAGGAGTGGTATGCTGATGATGGTCAATAATGTTTCCTTTCTCTTTTGATAGATTAGTTGCTTCATGGATAATGAAGAATAGGGAGAACAAAAGGAGAGGCTATGGAGATACTGGAAGTGGCTCTGAGTTTTGCCTGGTCTCAGTTTCCACTGAAGAAAAAATTAAGGGAGACAGAGCTCAGAGCCTTCGTAAGAGGACAAGACCCTTGCTAAACAGGGGAGACTAATCACTTACTGTCTTTCTAGGTCTGATCCAGAAACTGTTGTAAGAAAACACACTTAGAACAGACTCCATGGGAAAGTGTGAGCCTAAGATGGATGGAAACAGAAGAGTTAATGCGACTGTTTTGTATGTAGTCCATATAGCTATTGAACAAGAAATGGCAGACAAAATGGACCCTAAATTGCTGAAATTCTTCTTTCTCCCCACAGAGTGTCACCCTTGCTCCACATGTTTCCCAAGCTTGCTTGCTAGGTCACAAACTTTATGCGATGCCACTTGAGTAAGATTTATCTCATTGCTCACAGGATCACCGGGTCTTCCTTTGGAGACTTGGAACAGGTTACTCATTTTATCCTCTTATCCTCAAACCTGTTTTAATCTTGACCTCTCACCTCTCTGACAGTCTTTGGCTCTTCCATTTCTCTCTATTCTTTTATCTCTTTTTACCTTTACCCTCTTGAATTTCCAAAGCCTTTTTTTTTTTCTCAGAAAATCAACAGTTGGTGATGTGACTGTGAATGATGGCCAGACTTTGGGACTTCCAATGAGGAGAGACACCAACTGGCCAAGTATGAAGAGGGTGTAAGTTCCCGTAAGCCTGCCGTTCGGAGAAGGAGCTCCAGTAGAGACTTTTTGACTGGCTGGCTGACAGCTACCCTTGGACTAGGCACATGGAGAAGTGGAAGACCCTGGACTTCACCAACTCTGAGTTCTGAGAAGTGGAGAAGTTTGTATGTTCCTTTTGAGCGATACTTAGAAACTATTGTCTAGTTGTACTAGACCTACTGCCAAATGGGTTCCCTTTTGTAACTTTCCATGCCTCTTGCTCTTAGCACGCCAAATCTATCTCCTTTCAGTAGGCCCAGATCCCAGGTCATAAAATGATGATCAGCTGACAGTCTAGGATCCAGAATTGCATCTACTCTCTCCTCTGCCTATCCAACCTGTCAATTCCTATCAGTAGAAGGAGGGCAAAAGAACCTTTCTTTCTGTCTTCGAAGCTTCAGTATCCGTCTGGACATGAACTTCACAGCAGCATGTGTGGAATAATGGATAATTTTTAGCTTGGTAAACAGCAAAATATATAATATATTTATATAATTATGTTTAAATACTTATAAAGACATAGCTAACTTCATTATTTAAGAAAGACTAACAAAAGAAAGGCAAAGGGCCACTTTAGAGCCGATGAGCCGTGCAAGATGACAGCCCATCTGAAATGGGGATTAACAGAGTGTCCCTGGCAGCTCATCTTCTAATATTTTGATGTTGTGTTACACCTTGGGTGGGGCTGAGCCCCTGACAGTGTGCAGAGTGGAGAAGAGAGCAGGAGTAAGGAAAGGGTGGAGTGGAGCACAAATGCGGAAGAGGGTCCTGTCTGCCACGTTTCTCCTTCCATTTCTGATCGATTGTCTTCTTACAGAAACTTTTGCCTAGAGTTCCTCCCTATGTGGGCTATATAGTGCATGAATTGGCACCTACAAATATTCTCTTGCATTTCTTACAGGCTCTCTGTTCTAGGCTCCCCTTCGGCCATGGGACCTGTATTGTTCATTCACCCTTTGCATCCTGCTGTGGGAGCCTCTCTCTCTTAGTCTGCCGCCAGGGCAGAGGAGGGTGGGCTCTGGTCCTAGAGTTACTGATTTTCTTCTGCCTTAGGATCTCGACAGGTGCATTCATCCAGGTCACAGTCGGCAGCAAATGGAATGACCTAGGGGAATGAACAGGAAGTTGAAATCATTTGTGTTTTTGTGCCAAGCTTTTCACTTTTCAGCTGGCTTTAATTTTCCTCACTTGGTCCTACAAGAAGCATGAGATTGGGGGTTCACATCATAGACCTGTAATTAACACTGGCTCCTCTTACTATACACTATGTCATTTTAGGCAAGGTAGTCCTTCATTGCTTCCCTTTCTTCATCTATAAGGTGAGAAGACATGAGTTCCACCTTCCAGAGAACATCTGTGTTCTTGGATTAAATGGATGGTATAACACATTTCTACCTTGCTACACACCTATAACTATTGTTGGAATAACTCCTAACATTACTGACAATGTCTAGTATGATTGTTTCTGTTGCTGTTGTAATCCTGGTAGCTACAGAGATGAATGTTAGCACATCTCCTTCTGAGGAAGATTACAACTGACTTACCTCAGAGCAATGGCTGCCACACAGGAAGCCTAGAATCTCTAAATGTTCCATATTTCTGACTTTTGGGACAGTGGGATAGTCTATGTCATCTTCATATGCGTGGCTCTTTTACTTTCTTGAGCCTAAGATATACTTTAGGTGGTGAGACATTGCATCTCCCTACCCACTTTGTGTGACTGTTATCTCACTTCTATGTAATTATCCCTCTCCCATTTCAGAGATGACACAGAAAAAGTTGCTTTTTTTTCTGCTTGTATTGTTGTCAAGAGATAAGCAATTCCTTTTGAGTGTCTATAATTAGAATCAAAGATAATGGGCACTGTTGAGACACAAGAGTGGTAAATATTCTACCTTTGGGGTACTCATGATTAAATGAGATAAATACAAATGTCACATATTAGTGTAAATATGATGAATGGATGGGTTTAGAAATTGCACAACTAGATTAGAGAAAGGGTAAGATCATTTGCACATATGAAATAAAATATGATGTTGTAGTCAATAGAGAAGTGAGATGATGTGCCTTTATAATCTCAGGTTTTTTGTATGCTGGCCAGAGGCACTAAAATTCATAGACAAATCCCAGGTTTGCAGAATATGAAATGGAGAGAGAGTTAAATGACTTCTTCCTATGTGGCCATAACTTCCTGTATGTAGATAGAGTCCTTGAGTAGCTATATCTACAAGTAAGATAGAAAATAGCTGCCTGATCTGATCTCTGATTTATGTCAAAGTTCATGATTTGTTTCTCTTAGCTCAAGACTGATTAGTTATCAGAGGAAGAGAGGCCCAAATTGTTTGGTGATGTGTTGAGTCCTTAAGTACTCCATGTTGTCACCTCATTTATATGAAATGCTGAAGATAGTGCCTGGCACATAGTAAGTGATCAGAGAGGGTCAGATATTGTATGTGGTACTCTAGTGTGTATAGAGCTGATCATGGCTTTATTGTGGAGATAATATAGAGAAGGAAATAACATGAGCATATCTCCAATTCATTGAATTTGCCAACTAGCTTCAAATATTCCCCGAGCACTTGCATTTTTACTCATAATACTGTAAAATTTCAGCTCACTCAGTTTGACAGATATAAGGTACTTATCTATCAATTTAATGGAGCCAAGAATAACAGGGACAAAGGGTATCAGATAAAGTCATGCTGCAGATCTGGTCCAGCGAGTGGTCCAGGTAGCTATTGTAAATACATTTGTACTTACAATAGATCAAAGATAAGTAATAGCTAGGGAGCTTTTCATTGGTAATCTAGAACCTTCAAGGGAAGGAAGACATTTTTTGATCTGGGCAATGACAAGCTGGCAGGAGACTTTCAGCAACAAAAGCCATTGTTGTCCTAATGGGTCACTGTATTGGTAATTTAGTAAGCTGTGCTCACCACCTCTTCTCCATCACGTAATCTCCTAATCACCTCAGAAACTCCAGTGCTTACTCATTGCAGTTCACACTTAATAACTGTACCATGAAGGAGAGCTAGCCAAAGCCCCACTAATTTCTGGAGCCACACAGCCTTTCTACCCATCCCAGGCATCTCACTTACCTTCTTGGAAGATAGTGTGGAAGAGCAGCAGTCTCCTCCATCGTAGTGGCAATAAGCCCGGTTATTGATAGTATCACACCAACCATCTGCTTGGAAAGGCTGTGAAGAGATGGAGTCAGTGTCCTGTGTAGCTCCATGGGCCCCATCATTTCCCCTCCCCCCACTTACCTCTAATTAACTCCAGCCCAATTCACAAGATACCCAAAAGACTATAGAAGAGCACTCAAAAGGCAGAACACATCTCAAGAAGTTGAAAAGCCTTGAGAAAAGAGCTTTATGCCCAAGGCACTGTCTAATTTCCTGTCTAGCACCTGCTTCTGGCCTAGTCTAAGGTCTGTTTCTATCATCAAACTTTTTTATCAGTTACTTTAGCTTTCTTGTAATAATCTTTACAGTATGCATATTATACTTTCACATTTTAATTCTGTTAATTATTTTTTAAGCCTGTGTATTGAGCAATGTTGGCTTTGTGAGTGAGAAAACAGAAATGCAAATAGATGATAAGATTCTCCCAGATCACATAGCCAGGGTCAGGCAGAGCTAGGCATCATTTGTCACAAACTTGCCTTTATGCTACTTCTCTTCATCTTTTTGCCCTTCTCCAAAGCCTGGCACTTCTACCCTAGAAGTCCTCAGCTTCTATGATGACCTATATGTTGTCTGTCCAAGGTGAAAGTGGTCCTAGGTTAAGGACACCAGTGTTGAAACAAAAAATATTTCCACATGTAAAGCTAGCTACCTGATGCAGAACAGCTAGATAACAGCATTTGAGCAGAGAGAGTTGAACTATTTCCATACACTCCTGTTACTGCTGTCAGTTAACAGGAACCAAAATGGGAAATGGGCCCAGACTAGATCAGAGTTAATGGACTGTTTCACCCCCAAAGGGAATATGTGATAAGAACAGCTACAGGCAGTTAAAAAACACTTCAGCCACTAATACGTTGCTGCTCCAGAGAGCTACCTCTTGAAGTAAATAGACCACGCAGCGTCCAAGAGGCTCTATCAGCCAGTTTACCTCCTCTGTAACCCTGACTTACCCTCTCTAGTGCATGAAATGTAAACCCTTAGGAAACATCTCATGGTCAAGCTCTTTGGATTACAGAACTTTGGTGTTCTGAGACTACCTATTAGTTACATGTGAAGATCACTTCATCTCTCCTACCCTCCTTGAATGTCAATTATGAAGACTATTCCATAGTCCACCATGCATTGATAAAATAGATCACTCAGTTCAGTAATGGCCATGAAATAATGTTCAGCAATCGAGTTACATCAGAAAAAGCTCATCCAAGGCATTACTTCAGTGTTTTGATTTATTCTATGGGGTCCTGAGGTCATCTGAACATCTCATCCCAGATGTATACTCGTTTACCAATCACTGAAAAGATGCTACTTGTAGGGTAGACCTTAACAACTGTCATACAGCTGTATAGCAATGTCAGCTGAGAGCAGGAAGGGACATGAATTCTGTTTACAACACAGGCCTCTCTAGGAGAAAAAAACCCAAAGATTCAGAAGAGAACTTTTGTCTTTCACATTAGAGCCAGTTACTTTGGCTCCAGAAAACGTGAGATGACTACATGATCAAGCATGGGGGACCAGATACATCTTTTAAGCTCCCTCAGTCTCCTCTTCCTTTTTCGAGTGCTTAGAGAATAATTTACCTAATACTAAGATCTGTTACTCTGCCTCTAACCTTGACTAATTAATTGGCCAGACTTGGTCAGCTCGTTTTTTACTGTCTATATTATTTTTATAATTATAAAAACTCATGAATATCTCTAGTTCTCCTGCACATATTAGTGTGCTCTTCAGAATGGAGGGAATGGTAAGTTTGATGATGTTTTCCTTAAAAAAAAACCCCACAGCTTATACCTTGTGTATGCATGTTTGTATATTTATATGTGTGTCAGTGAATGGATACGTGTGTGTATGCTTGTGGAGGTGAGAGGACAACTTTAGGTGTCATTCCACAAGTTCCATTCATGTTTTTGTTGTTTTGGGATGAGGTCTAAACCTTACCAAGTAGACTAGGCCAGAGAGCCTTAGAGATCTGTTTCTGCCTCCCCAGCACTAGGACTGAAAGTATGTACCACAAAACCCAGGTTAGTTTTTGTTGTTGTTGTTTGTTTGTTTTTTGACATGGGTTCTGGGATCAAACTCAGGTCCTTATGCTTGTAAGGTAAGACTATTGCAAACAGAGCCATTTCCCCATCTCCAGTCTACACTTTCAAATGGTTTTAGGAAAGAATCCTAGGTTACTGTTCTTTGTAACATCTTTACCATGGGTGGCTTCTCATCTCAGGAACATAAGAGAATCCACCATGAAGCAGTCACAGCCTAGATGACCTTCTTTAGGCCTCACTGGGCTTCTCTTGCAATGATTGCCCAAATGATTTCTAAAAGTTGTTTGACTTTAACTCCCAAAGGGTCATGGGGAGAGGGAGGAATTTTTGAAAAGGGGGAAGAAATATAGAGAAATTTTGGAAAGACTCGAGGGTTTAATATACTATATACTTATTAGAATTAATTGTTTCTCCCGTAATGTGCCAACCACTCCACCCTCAGCAGAGTCTCCTATGGCAACATGTACCTGGGAAGACTGACAGTTTGAATCCAAAGCTACAAAGGAAAGAGTAGGAAAGGAAAAATGACTAAATTGATCCAAAGTATGAAAGCATTCAAACAGCCACCACAGTTGAAGATGTTAGACTCAGCACACTACTCCTCTTTTAAGACTACTTCCCAAGAGAGGGTGCTGGGATGGTTTTGGTCCTGTGCACAAGGGTACATTTCCCTACCCATATGTGCACTTCATTTATGCCATAAAGTATCCCATGTAAGTGTGTTTTTTAAACACTTGAAGCTCATTTTGTAGAGGTCATTTTTTGATTCTCATTTTAACTATGCAGACAAAGAAAAAATCTATAAAATACAGCTACTTATACAACATAAAGTCATCAGTACGAACATTAGTTCTTCTCGATGTTAAGGAAGATTCATTTCTTTACTAAATACGCTTTCTCTGGCACATACACATGCCTTTCAGTTGTTACTTAGCATTGAGACAGAAATCCAAGCCTGTAGATCATAGCTAAAGTAAATCCTCAAATCAAAGACTGTCTGAGTTGTTCTTCTTATGATGCATTCCCTTTATTATCCATTTTGATTGTTACAGAAAGGCTTATCTTGTTGGCCTCTTGGTGGTAGCTGGATTGTGAGAAGGTGAGGTGATCAGATAAATAATGAATAAGAGTATACTTGGAACACACACACCAGTCTATTCTGTCTGTGTAGCTTTGGAATCTTCACTAAATACAATTCATTCTTTTTTTTTTTCTTTTGGTTTTTCGAGACAGGGTTTCTTTGTGTAGCTTTGCGCCTTTCCTGGGACTCACTTGGTAGCCCAGGCTGGCCTCGAACTCACAGAGATCCTCCTGGCTCTGCCTCCCGAGTGCTGGGATTAAAGGCGTGCGCCACCACCGCCCAGCTCAATTCATTCTTAATTAGTGCTATTATTACAGGAGACTCCTTGTAAACAGAATGAATTATTATTACTCTTGTGTCCAATGACATTTATTGTTTTGAAGCTCTTCTCCCAAAAGATTGAGCCACAGAGATGGTGGTCCTATCTGTCATCTGTGGCTGTAGTCATTCAGCCAACCAGTCAACATTCTTGATTCTATATCTATATATGCAGCATTCTCTCTCTCTCTCTCTCTCTCTCTCTCTCTCTCTCTCTCTCTCTCTCTCTCTTTCACACACATATATGTGTGTGTGTGTATATATATATATATATATATATATATATATATATATATGCAGGGACACATATATGTACATATATATGTGTGTATATATGTATAAAATTTAAATACAGAAATTATGAAATAGTGAAAACATGGCTCCCCCTCTTGAAGAAGGTCACTGTTAGTAGTCTCAGTTTGATGGGCTAGCCCAGTGCTGGCATCAAAATGTGTATGAGAAATGACTTGATTCAGATTTAGGTTGGGGGTTGGGGATTTAGCTCAGTGGTAGAGTACTTGCCTAGCAAGCACAAGGCCCTGTGTTTGGTCCTCAGCTCTGGGGGAAAAAGGATTCAGATTTAGGGATGAGAGGATCTACTGGGGGGGACTTCTGCTACATCCTCTGTGGAGAATAATGTAGGACTAGACATTTCTACAGAGAGGAGGAGTCTGAAAGAACTGTGAAAGGGGAAGAAAGATAACAATAGAAGAGGCCTCAGTCGGCTTACCACAGAACTCACCCTCAAGAGAGTTCCACAAGCTTTGATTGATAGGCTGGCAACACAACCTTTGTGTGAGCAAGAGTAAGAATTGTTTTCTTCTGCAGCTTGCAATAGAAATTAAGACCACAACTATGTTCTAGGAAGGCAGTTCCTACCACCATCCTCCTGTTCTGCTAATATAAAGGTTGGGCTCTCAACCATAAGGGACTCTCCCTCAGGGAATCTTGGGGGCAGAAATTCCTATTTGATTACAGGGATGACTTAAACCAGGAGTAGACATTAAAGTTTGGCCTGATGCCGAGCACTCTATTTTCTCCCTTGTCATTTCTGAACAAGCCTTCCTATTACTCAGATGAGAAATCAGAGCACATCCATTTGTTCACATTCATTAGGATGTGTCAAGACTCCAAAGATGCTTCTTTCCAGAGAAGCTATGATGATACTGAGCTCCATACAGTAGACTGACCTGTGGACCAAATTGCCCCATTCTCTGGTTCTTCAATAATGATGGCATTTTGCCTGTCTTCATTCTCAGCCTCACCTTGTACTATGTGGTTTCAATGCTTGTATGTTCCCAGATCATGTTGAAATACAATTACTATTAAAACAATGTTGAGATGTGAGACTTTTAAGATGGAATTGGGCCAGGGGAGAGCTGTCTTCACAAATGGATAAATGCCAGTGTCTCAGCAGAGAGCTCCTTTTTAAAGGGGAGATTGCCTTGGCTGCTTTCTGTTCCCTTAACCACCCTGTCTCCCTCCTTCCCTCATTCATGCCTCACCTTTCATCATTAGATGATAATTTGACCTTAAATATCCCAGACTCCAGAAATGGGAGTATGAATTTATATTCATTAGAAATTATCCAGGTTTAAGTAGTCTCTTTTAACAGCACCAAAAGATCAAGACACCCCAGCTATGTCTGTTGTATCCGTAAAGCCTAGGTTTTACATGAGAATATAGAATGGGGAATTCCATTACAAATCTCCCCTTAGAATCATATAGACAAAACTTGGGAGGCCTTTGATACCTTTTGTGGATGTATATTGCCAGAACTCTACTTGTTTGTCAATAAGATAATCCATCTTATAAATATTGGCAATGAACAATAAAGACCAAGTGTGAGAATATGAATTAGTGGAGTCATAGAAAATAGTATGAGCTTCCTGTACCTAATATAATCTAGCAACCCCTCCGTTGGGTCCATGTTGAAAGGAATGATGAAAAGGCTTTTAGTTTAGTTTAGTTTAGTTTTGTTTTGTTTTTAATAAGGGCCATAAAAACGGGAAACCTTAGGGATAGATGTAGACTTAAAAGCGACTTACTGTAAAATGTGCACCTTACAAATGAAATGGAGACTTAAAAAGTGAACTGTGGTCTGGTGAGGTGGTTTAGTCAGTAATGTGCTTGATATACAATCATACGATCTGAGTTTGGCTACCAGCACCTACAGGAAAAGCCAACTGATGTCTCATAGCATAAGCCCAGTGCTAAGGAGATCCATCTAAGAATCTAGAAGTCGCTGCCCAGCGAGTCTACTTGAAATAAGGAGCTTATGGCTCAGTGAGAGACCATGTCTCAAAAAAGAATTGGAGAGTAACTGAGGAAGACATTGAACATTAATTGATGGCCTCTGCATGCAATTGCACACATGTGCACATGTACCCACATACAAGCAAGCACACACACACACATACATACACAAGTGAGCTGCCTTATTTTCAAGGCTAGTTCCTGGCAATTCTGAGAACAGAGGCTAGATTTTGTGGTTCCTGATCAGTTGATCTCTCTCTTTCACTCTCAGATCATTTTATCATCTTTTAATTTATTGGAAATGAAAGGAAAGTTAGTTTCCTTTCATGTCTCTACAAAAGGAGCTGAGGTATACACTGGTATAAAATAAACACAGTAGCCTAGCCCAGGGAGGAAGAAAGAGTCATACATATAAGTTTCCATGGGCTCCCATGTTCTTGCCTTACATTGTTTCTCAGCCATAGACTAAGGTTTATCCCAAATAAGTGTCCTAGCACTTTAGTTCCCCTGAGACTTGACACTTGCTGGATCTACTTTTCCTGTAGATGGCTGTCCCGAGGAAGAAGCACCCATGTGTTCCATATCAACAAAAGCATTGCATTCTGGGCTTCATGGTGCTAAATCTTGTCACTTTGATGTACACTGTAGTTGTTGGAGGTAATAAGAAAAGGAAGGTATTCTTTTCTTCCAGATCTCACCCCTTGGTGTGAGAAAAGGCTATAGGCATATCATAGCTGTGGGGTTATAATACTCTTGGAAATGTGATATTAAAATGAATATCTTAGATATTTCTAGATATATCTTCCTCTGCAATGTCTAATCTGGCTTTCTGAATCCACAGTTCCTTCTGCCTTAGAGCTACTATGACATGTACATTATAAAACTTCATACACTGAATGTTTGGGCAATGGCTCAGGATCTTATAACCTTTCTAGTGCCCAGACTCTAATTCGGTCTATACAGAATATTTTCTCAACAAATAAATTAGTATGATAATTACTCTGTTTAAAAATGAAAGGCTAACTCCATTTGCATGCTTTATGACAGGATCCCTCCTCTTCGATATTCCTCTACTGATAGGACATTGGGTAGATATGTTGCTTTATGAGAACCACATCACTTACATGTGCATATTTATATATTTCTAGTACATATTTGTATATTTCTAGTATGTATTTATATATTCCTATTACATATTAGAGTATTGATATGCACCAATTTCTGCAGGTTAGAAGTCAAATACAGAATGTGGAAATTCTCTCTGTATAAAATGAAAATGGAGGGGTGCTATGGAAATTGCTCTGTATGCTGTGAAGTTGTTGCTCTGATTGATTGATAAATAAAATGCTGATTGGCCAGTAGCCAGGCAGGAAGTATAGTGTAGGTGGGCTAAGGAGAGAGGAGAATTCTGGGAAGTGGAAGGCTGAGTCAGGAGATGCTGCCAGCTGCCACCACCATGAGAAGTAAGATGTAAAGAACTGGTAAGCCACAAGCCATGTGGCAACTTATAGATTAATAAAAATGGGTTAATTTAAGATATAAAAACTAGATAGCAAGAAGCCTACCACGGCCATACGGTTTATAAGTAATATGAGTCTCTGTGTGTTTACTTGGCTCTGGGTGGCTGCAGGCCCTGGTGGGACTGGAGAAATCTCCAGCTACAGAGGAGCAATTAGAAGGGGTGGGAGGTGTAAGTGAGGCAGGAGAATGAGGAAAAAGAAATGTAGTGGAGCAGCTAAACTTAAGTGTGTAAGAAAATGTAACAATCAAAACTTTAAAGAAAACAATCAAAGCATTGTCCCATTTTCACAGCTAAGATTTTAAGGAAGGAAGAAAAATTCTCCAGGGAACAAAAGAGAAAGAGAATACTAGAACAGAAAGAACATCTTAGGGGTGACTGCAAATCAGTAATCAATGGGGTAGGAATATGGGACTAGATCATAGGTCTTTGCAAAGTGTGGAGGAATAACTGACACTGTGGGTACTTTGATAAGAATGCTCATGAAGTCTGGAAAGAATGGCACAGGCATAAGCTAACATTATATGGGTAATGTGGCTTACTAGGAAGATTAGGAGTCTGGTCCTACTTATTAGTTCTGAAGACTTCATAACTCAGACCCAAACTTCTGCTAAATTCATGAATAACTAAGATGCCAAGAACCTGCTGGGTTTTCAGCTTAAAGGGGCATCACCTGGAAGACCAGGGCTCAATTCTATAGTCAGTAAGTAAGAAGCAGTTGTAAGAAAATCATGAACACATATATACATTCTGTTGGCTATCAGAGGGACACTGACATGGGCTCTAGCCATTTAGTCTGTAGTCTTTGCAGGACTAGGGAGTGGATCTAGGGTTAGGAAACCGCTATATCCAATACCCTTTTTTCTGATGGTCTTGCTAAGTGTTCAATAGTGTGCTTGAACTCACTCAGCAGCCTTATTCAGCCACTCCAATGACTGGGATCATAGGTCTGTGTCACCATGCCTGGCTTGGGGTCTAGTCTTATAGTCTACAATGTATCAATGGTTGCTGTGTAGTTTTATGGACTCTGTGTAGGACCTCAAACTTCTCATTGTGAAATCTACCAGACCTCCAGAGAAGGTAAATATGCCCTTTTACAAGGACTGAAAAAAAGCTTTAATATAATCTGTTTACTTATACCTGACATCAGGAACAAGACGACTTCTGATAAGTGCCTAAGAAAGCAATATCCATTGAAAAAAAGTAGTTGAAATAGAAGAGGAAAATCAAGCAAAATTAGGTCATATGACTTCCTTTTCTATAATGTTTCATCTCCTTCAAAGCACCCAGAGCTCTAGCACTCCTATCTCAGAAAACATAAAGACTATGGAGCCTGCACGAAGACTAAGAGCACAGATACCATGTTACATAAAAGCTTGTTCAGAGTCCTGCTTTACTCACACCACCTCCCCTACCTTTCTACATTCTGCACAAGTCACTTTGCTATAAGCAATAGCATCCTTGCTTATACACAGAATGCCAGTGCCCACCTCACACAGTACTCTATGGAGTAGATGAACAAATGGAGCCAGAATGATGAAGACAGTGTTTGACCCACAGCAAACACTCAGTAGCTCAGTTTCATGGATGCAAGAGAGGCAACCACTATAGGCCTCAGAGGCTGGTGAATGAGTTTTCTGCATCAAGGTCCTGGTAAACAAAACCTCAAGATTCTGCTACGAACACCTTTAGGACAAACCCCAGTGGTTCCTGTCTTTGACGGTCTCCTGCCTACTCACCTTCATTACATACAGAAGGATCTGAGCTGTGAGGGAACAAGGATCAAGTATATAGGAAATGAGGACAGAACATGTAAAACCCAAAGAGGAAAGCTTGCCTGGGCTCTAAAAAATCCTCAAAACATAATGGTAACCTCGGTATCTCGGTCACCACAGGCTCCTCTTCTCTAGCAGTAAGGATGATGCCTTGAGACATCAGAAACAAAATGGGGAAAGACAACATTAACTGGGAGGGAAGGCAGAAGAGCAGAAAACAAAACTGCCCAACTCATTAGTTCATAAAGGCGATTCTGAAGAAGACCCATGCGAGTCAACATTCATTAAACATTGACTTCATCTGATGGGTGGGTGTTGATGTGCTAGACACCAGGTTGATTGTGGGAGCCCACCAAGGTTTCCTAGTGAGATCTGAGTTTGCTTTACACAGCAGGGCTGCGTAAGAGGACGGATTGACCACATGCATGGTTACCAGGTGTTTGGAAGGGTCTGCACTTGACTGTGCTAGGAGGAGATCTTTTGCTCCACCCCTTGGCATTTCTATAAATAGCCCTTTAGAAAAGACAGAAGGGGCTGGTGGGTTTTGATCCAGGCCCTCTAGAGGCTATCCTGTGTTTCTGTGTGTCTCTCTCCCCCTCTATATTTCTATCTAAATACTTCTCACTTCTCCCTATTCAAGAGTACCCTGGGGAAAAAAGTGGGGGTGGCTCCTCCCACAGTTGATGTAAGAGAATGGAGGGCTCAGGTGGAGCACACTGGTGGAGCAATCATTTAGCATGATGGAGACTTTGGTTTGATCCCCTAAAACCCAGGAGGAGGAAGATAAATAGAGAGCAGAGTAACATGGAAGTACCCCTGCTTGTGTGATCCCCAGAGAACTGGATTCTTCTGTGTTCAAGGTCTGTACTTCTGACCTTGGATGAGCTGAGGAGGGGACTGGGAAGTCCCTAAACAAATGATTGTTCTTTTCAAGAGGGAAGCCAAATTCCATGCAGCAATAAATGTCAGGAGACCTTGTAGGCCACTTGTCTCATTTCAGTTGTGAAAACAAGAAAACCATGAACAGGAATAGCCCTTCCAGGCCTGTTTCAGTATTCATTTTTGTAGAATTTTGAACTTAGAATTGGGTTGTATCATTAACATAAGTACTCTTGACCCAAGCAAAGTCGACTGCTTGGCACCAGCCTTTACTAAACAGCACATGAGATGTTATATCATCAAGAAGGAAGGACACAGTTGATGTGCAACCATATTTCAGGGCATAACTGATAGAAATCTAGAGCACTGGGTTATGTGGTATTAGTCGCATCAGAGAAAGGGAGTCACAGTGGAGATAAGGTGCTGATGGAGAAAAACTTTGTTGGTATTTTTTTTTATTGTTTTGGGACATGGAATTGAGTTCAGATGCCTAGATTAGCCAAGGAGTAGTTCTGAGTGATGGTGGGGTGTGCAAATGGCATAGAGTTAGCTGGAAATGGAGAAGCTGGGACTCCCAGAGTCTGCAAGTATATGTCACATGGTTTGTTGATAGATAGAAGTCAGAGAATATTTTGTCCTCAGGTGTTGCCTCTAGGTGGGAAGAGGGTCACTCACCTTCATGCCCACACCCAACTAACAGTAGCTACTACCATGGCTTTCAACAAGAAGGTTGGATGAAAAGTTTGCGTGAGTTCTCTAGTTTGGACAGGACTTTAGGGAGGGATGTGCAGCTCTGTCTGTAGCTCAGATGCAGATGGAGCTCAATAAATGATTTTCTGCCCTAGATATATGTGTACTCTGACTGAACCCTCCATGCCTTTCCTGTCTTCCCCACCCTCAACTCTAACTCTGCCCAACCCATCTATTCCTGCCTTGGGGTAAGCAAAAGCCACCAAAGCTGGATCACCTTCCATGGAGAGGGGAAACTGGGTGGAAAGACGATTGGTGTGTCTGGGTATGGATACTTCATATGCCTTGAGGCTTTTCTTACAGTGAACTCGAAGGGACCATGAAGAGGTGGCCTGGGGCTGGAAAGGACTTGACTACCACAGGAGCTAAATATAATCTTCCAGGCATAGGCTTGCTCACAATAGACTCTTTAAGATAACAGACTAAATGACTCAGAGGAAATAGCAGAATTTTAGGCCACTCTGAGCATCATGCTAAGTGGGATAGGACCTTCAGGTGCCTTCCCTAGGTCACCTCAATAGGTGGTTACTCTCTCAATTCCTCCTCTCTGTGTCTCCATCAGCTGCCCTGCCAGGCCATTCCCTCTATGAATGGAACATTCCATGCTCAGTTTGCAAGCTTTGCGGGCTTGCATTCTGGTGGAAGGTGAGGACAGGGAAGAAAAAGAAGTAGATCGACCTCTGGGGTAGAGGTCAAAATCCTTCAGAGATGAGAAAGGAAGGCACAGCATGGGACCCTAGACTCTAGGGCCCAGAGGGTCTGGGCAGGCTGTTGAGGTTCAGTGTAGCTCGGGAGCTTATTCCCCCTTGTGCCTCTGGCTTCCAGCTCCTTGGATAGACTTCAGCTCATGGGAGGTAGAGTCAGGCTGAGCTGACCGCCAGAATGTTCCACCACAGCTCCAACACGGGTACTCATCCCTGCCCCCTACCATACACACATGCATGCCAAGCAGCTCGGCATTTCTTGGCTCCCCACGTCGGCCCGTGGAAGATGACTGGGAATGCAGACTGTGGGAGGAAATGACAATATTCATTGTTTGGATTAAATATTATTCTTGGCCCTCCTGCTGTTTGCTGAGTGTCTTATTTTTTTAATCCCCATTCTCTCTCATTCTGTTCTTCTTGTCCTCTGTCTGTCCCCCCTTTCTCTCCCTCTCTCCCTCGGCAGTTAAGCCCATGAAGAAAAGTTCCGAGGGAAAAGTGGAGACTCCTAAGATGGAAGCTATTTAGCGAAACCACAGTAGATGAGAAAAGCTTGTCAAGGCAGTGGTTCACTCTGAATGGGACTTCACTTAGTTTTCTCTGAGTTTTTCCAGGTGTGAGCCAGAACTCACAGAACTTATTTTCTCTCCTTTGTATATATGCTGTATACACACGAGTAAACGAATGTGTATATGTAAATGCATGTACTCATATACACAAACACATCTATGGTACACATATATGATACAGTACAGCTATTCCCTCTCACATCTGTGAGACACATACTATATAATTCCTAACACATAATTATGATACAGCTATATAACATATACACCCATACACACATGTATAATTCCTCTAGAAGCCTCAGGCACAAATGAACAAACCTAAAGGTCAAACTATCCTTATAAAACACAAAGATCCTCTCTACAAGCCAAACGCTATTTTTAAATTTTATGTGGTGTATGCTGTGTACTCTAAGCTGTATGCACATATATTCTTACTATAACCAAATATGACTGATGGCACTATGATACATATTTTAAAGTCGAAAAGTTTTAAGGACTAGAATTGTCAGAGAATGTGATTGAAAACAGCACACAGAGACACTGTTTAAGGTACAGGCCTGTCAGGTTCATAGTACCTCCAGTCCTATGATCATCTTGTCTAAACACTCTTCACTCCATTCCTCACTTTCTCATAGCTAGTCCAGTCCCTCAGCAAAGCCATCAATAATGGTAGCCATCTTCTGTTTTAGGAAAGACCAATGTCACAGAAATACATAAGAAATATATCTTAGAAGATATTGAATGTCTGGCTGGAGAGATGGTTCAGCAGTTAATAGTGCTTCCTCCTCTTGTAAAGGCCCTGGATTCAGTTCCCAGCACCTACACCAGGATTCTCACAACTTGTAACTCCAATTCTTGATAATCAGCTGCCTTGTTCTAGCCTCTTTGGGCACTGCACACACAGGGTGCATGTATAGACAGGTAGGTATACATACATATACCTAAATACAAATATAAATATAAATTTTAAACTCTAAAAAGATACTGAATGCCAAAACATTTATTATGAGCGAGCTAGAATCCTGACACATCTGATTTATATATATTTGGTGTGTCTCCAATATACAGGGTATCATAGCATGTTTTACATATAATGAAGTTATGTGTTAAGGAGGCTCTTGTTGCTGGAGGGTATAATAAGGCAGAATACAGGAATCATCTGAGACAACAGAAAAGAAATTAGAAGTAAATAAGGAAATTCCCTGAGTAATTAATAGCACCGTAAATA
Source organism: Peromyscus eremicus (assembly GCF_949786415.1). Lineage (NCBI taxonomy): Eukaryota > Metazoa > Chordata > Mammalia > Rodentia > Cricetidae > Peromyscus > Peromyscus eremicus. The sequence continues at coordinate 35,927,376 of NC_081431.1, read as the reverse complement.
AGAGCTTCAACAACACAAAAAGGTGGGAGATGGTGTATTTAAAAAGGGTTTTATGGAGTAGATGAGTTTAGACTTAATCTTTGCAGAATCAATAAGATTTGAGCAGAGAATTAAAGAGAATAATCCCAGTAGGAAAACTAAAGATCAGCCAAGATTTGAGATGGAAAAAAATAAAAAAAGAAAAGAAAAGATGTATCTGTGGTTTTCTTCTTCAAGAATTAATGATCCAAGTTTGGAACTAGGTCCAAATCTCTATCCAGAGGAATTTGGTCCATATCCTGAAGACAATAGGGAACAATTGAAGGGCTTTCTGAGCAGAAGAACATGACAAAAGCTATACTTTATAGGGTGGATCTGAGGACAATACAGAAAGTGTTTGGGAGAGAGCTCGGGCCACAACGAGCTGGGAGAAGTTCAGCCCAAATAGCCGGAGCTGAAAGGGACAGAACCAAATGCTTGTAATGTGGAATAGATAAAAGCCAGCAGAAGTGGTGTGATGAGGGGAGATTGCCAGCAATAGCAGAGTGCTTAGATTTGAGGAGAAGATTGGTGGAGATAAAGGTTTATAACATTCTGACTATTTGAATCACGATATGTTTTTCTTAAACAATTTGCTCACTGAAAGCCCAGCTAGAAAGAATCTTCCTCGCCACCCTCCAGGGACTGAGTCATGGGACTCACAGAACAATCAGGCAGCCAAGCCTGTCCTCACTGACAATGAGAAGCTGTATACATGTTACTTTCCCGTGTAAACATGGGTCTAGAGGGGCCCAGAACACTTTCTGTTCAGCCCCATCTCTGCCAGGGTTTCTCCATAACTTAAACACAACTACTTTATGACCCCCTGGGAATATCCAGGTCCAGTTGAGTTGAGGAATGGCAAGAGGGATGGGTCATGTTTATTCTAGAATATTTTCTTGCCAACGCTCTTGTTTCTTTTAGCTCAGTCTAGTTTTTAAGTTCTTGTGTCCTGAACAATTCAATTTGTGTAGCTGATTATTGTGGTTCTCATCCTCAACCTGTCACGCCATCCTGGGTTGTCAGCTGGCTGTTCTGTTCTCTGTTAATTGGTCAGTCTATCCCATTTCACTTTCACCCATATGGAACCTATTCACTGTGAAAGTATCTTGTTTACATTCTCTTTATCTACGGGATGCTTGTCTGTGTATCTTATCCACTCATCCACTGATCAATTGCATCTGTTTCACTCCATGTTTTTTAGTCTCTGAGCACTGCTAAGCAGAGTTCCTTGATCTGCCTCCTCTGTCTGGTCTTCCTTGGCCTTAGATCTTGCAAAGCCCAGGGAGCTGGCCTAACAGGCGGTGGTCAGTACCCCACACTCACCTCTTAGTTCCCTTCTCCTTCCTACTTTATGTTGTCTACTTGTTTCTGTGGTTTTAATCTTTTTAACCAGTTTAGTTCTACATTTGCTAGCTCTGGAGCATTGGGAAGCTAACTGCATGGTCACCCACCCATTTCCTCATTCATAAAGCAGTAATGTCTATAAAAAAGTAATAATTCCTTATCATGTGCACCTGACATTCAATACAATCAATAATGTTATTAGTGTATAACTTGGGACAAGCAGCTCTTTCCTTGTTGTTATTCCCTGAGCACACAATGGTTCTGGAAACTGAATCCTGATAGTTCCCTGGCATAGAGAGTAGTCATACACACCCTGGGGTGGCTTCTAGACAACTTATCACTCTTCCTGTCTCTTTATATTCTGTAGTACAAGGATCTTGCCCCTTACCTTGGCAACAGTGCAATAGAAAAACAATATAGAATATGGCCTCAGTAGTAGCAAGATACCTCAAAAATCTAATATACCCAGTTACATAGCCTGCGCACTCTACTGTTGAGTGTGAAGGTTCAGCTGCAGTGTGTCAAAGTTTATCCAGTCACTTATTATTTCCTCCCCCATCCCCACCTCCACTGCATTGACCCCTCTGAAGACCCTCATCTTCCTACCATGGTATCTGTATATGCTCCACTTCTAGAAAGCTGCTGACGCCCTGGGAACCAAAGACTACAAGGTATCTGCAACTAAATAAAATATAAGATGATCTATACCGAGAAGTGAATATTTACAAAAGAAATGAGAACAAGCATAGCCTTCTCAGAATAGCCCAGTGGAGCTAAAGATCTTTTTAAAAATTGGAAACCCCCAATGTTAACTTGCTCCTGTGTGTGTGTGTGTGTGTGTGTGTGTGTGTGTGTGTGTGAGAGAGAGAGAGAGAGAGAGAGAGAGAGAGAGAGAGAGAGAGAGAGAGAACCATGAACTAAAACATGAATTATTTCATCAATTTATTAAAATATTTACTGATTCATCAGCCCTTCCATATTTCTAGCACTTCTCTCTAAAAAGAGGATGCATGAAGAGGTATAAAAGGAGGGGACAGGGAAGATGGTTCAGTGGGTAAGAATGCTTGCTGCATGAACACTCGGACCTGAGTTGGAATCCTTAGCACTCATGTAAAAATCTAGATGTGGTCACAAGAGCCTGTAACTCCATTGCTATGAGGTGCAGAGGCAGGAGGATGGTGGGGTTTGGTGGGGTTCCTAATGGTTCCCTGCCTGTAGTAGCCTTCAGACAGGTAGCTTCATGTTCAGCAAGAAACACTGTTTCAAAGAAATGAGGTGGAGAATGATAGAGTAAGATACTGACCTCCATGTATATGCACATACAGCTAAACATATACCATATACATATCACAGAGAGAGGAAAGGAGGGAAGGAGGGAGAGAGAGAGGGGGGGTGAGGGAGGGGGAGAGGGAGAAGGAAAAGGAGAGGGAGAGAGAAGGGAAGAAGAAGACATACAGGAAGTAAGTCTCAAAGGTAAAAATGACCTACACTTTATGATTTTGGGTTCAAAGTTTGTCTGGACAGATCAGGCCATCAGGATGGGCACAGAGTACATGATATCAGAGCAGATAAGAGACGAACAGCACAGGAAGGCTGTAGGAATTCACATTTTAGCCACAGTGTCTTCAAGGTTACAGGAGGCTCCAAAGACAGAGATCATTCTTGAAAATCAAATAGCATTTCAGACATGCATCACCAAGTTTAATATTTCCCACATTAGAAGACTTTGGTTGAATCTAATCTCATTTTTAATTAGTCCTCATATCACCTGGTGAGGCAGATTAATATGATCATCCATATTCCACTGATGGGGAAAATGAAACAAAAGGCCATGCCCCAAGGTCACTTGGGGAATGAGCAATCGAGGTGAAAATTAAACATTTCAACAGCAAGATAGAGGACACTAGAGCGTAGACTTCATCTATGTGGTTCAAGGTTCTTCACGTCTGCATAATGCCGACTCCATTTACTATCAGGTTTCTGTAATTTAAAAACAAAATGCTAATTCTAGTTCAGAACCCCAATATCCCACATTTAGTAAATAGGGAAATTTACCCCAAACTGACAATAACAGCTAGCTAAAATGGGTATTATGTAGTCAAAAGTGAATATTAACATTTATCAAAATTGATATTAAGTTCAATTGTAACTATAGAAGATTATCCATGCATCTTACCCTCTAAAAGCTGACTTAACTGAATGTTCAAAGTAGGTACAGCAATAAAAATCACATATCTCCAACTGAATAGGTAGGAGCCAGGACTTTCTATTCTTCAGCCAGTCAAAACTAAAACCAATTACAGTAGAGCCTGTATTATAGTATTATGTGATGTGGGCTCTAGGATGCCTATCCTAGTGTTGCAGACACTCAGTTCTCTTTGGTAAAATGATGTAGTATTTGCACATCTGCACATATTTTCTTGCATACTTTAAATCATCACTATTTTATTTACAATTCCTAATAAATTACAAATGATCTATAAATAGTTGTTATGCTGTATTGTTTAATGGCTCAGGACAAGAAAAGAGCCAGTACATGCTACTTACAGATGAAGGATTTTGTGGAGTATTTTCTATGCACACTTAGTTGAATCCAGGTTGTGAAGCTCATGGGTATGGATGATCAATGGCAATGATTTATTAGAAAGGCCATCTAAGACTGAAAATAAGACAACACTGGGACAAGGGGTGGGGGATGGGAAGGCAGAGAGTGAAGGGGTGTGGGGGTAAAGTCAGGGGGGATGCAAGTCAATGGTGGACCTTTACAATAATTATTATAACCTTTAATCAGGTTAAAGTGGCATGTAGGAGATCATTGCAACTAACAAAATGACTCTTAGAAACGACACTACATCTTTCATGTAAAAGAAGCCACATTAGCTCAGAATGTACCTAAAGAGATGATTAAGTGTTTGAATGACTTGAGAGTTCTGCTCTTCACACACAAATTTGACCAGATTTAAATATATACAAAACCATAGCGCTTGTGAGAATCATGGTGTCAAACATCACTATCAGTGTGGACAAAGAAGGAACCATACACATGGAGAACTTAGAAAAGAACTTTGGCCTGGTTGAGTTCTACCAAGAGAAAGCAGATTGAAAAAAATGGCTCAGATTTCCCAAAAGAAATGTTCTTCAATGTTCCCTTTATGTGACCAAAGGGGATAAAGGGAAGGGAGGGGCTTCCAAGACAGCAAGGCTGTAGCCAAGAGCCACGAAGAATAATCCACATCCACTGGATGCTCCACCAGGGAACGATCACAAGTTACTACCAAAGGAGCCATCCCTGCTCTCACGGCACAGGCCTTTTGTAACTTCTGCTCGGCAGATTTCAGAATTGCTATGGATCAGTGACTTTTATATGAGTCTCATTACTCCCCTTGAATGGGAATGTTTATTGCGTTTGTCTCCTTTCTGCTCCACTTTGTGCCTAGGGTGAGTGAGATGTGGAGAGTCTGTGATTTTACTATGTGGCACTCCAGATTAAGAAAAGTTACACCACAACCTGCTATAAATTTCAGGCTCAGAATTCAAACCTGATGGTCAGCTTCTACTATGTCTTGGGATGCAGTACACTGTGTAGAAAATGATAATTAATGATTTTGACAAGGAAAACTGACTACAGTTCTTTTCATTTTCCATCTTTGTCATGACTCCACGGTTAGCAGAGTCTGATTCTTCCTCCTATCTGTTGGCCTAAGCATGTGATTTATTTAAATGGATGAAAGATGAATGTATGTGACACAATGGCCTCAACAGAACATTTTAACTGAGTTAGCAGCACTCCCTTTCCTTCTCAAGATATTTCAGATTATGAAGGTAGCTGCTCAGCCTGAATCCCTAACATCTGGGTCCCTGAGGAAGAGACCTAAGGCAAAGCCACATTATCCAACCTTCAGGAGCATAAGCAAGAATGGCATTTTGTTACTAAGACACGGATGTTAGTGGATTACTTGCTATGCAACTTTTAACAGAAAATCACTCTGTGTCATTTCCTGTCAGCTCTTTGAATTCCCATATGCTCCAATGTACCCTTTAGATCTATTTCAAATGGTTTCTGTTTGCTAGACCTTCATCAAATGACTGAGTGAATTCTTTGCTTTATTCTCCACGCTCCTACACAACTTGTCTTATCTTTTTGTATTACCCCTTGGCTAGCAATCTGATTTTCAAAAATCTCCATTGGATACATTGTGCTGAGAAATTGTAAGTCTCTTTGGTAATCTCAGCACATAGTGTGCACTCATAAAATAGCAGAGGGATGAAATTAATAAATGCTTTTGAAGGGGGTGACCATAGTTTTGTTACCACAGAAAGAAGGCTATGCTGTACTACAAATCTTAGTCATTGAGAAGGGGGACAAAAAACTTGGACATTGTAAAATGGCATGAGATTTCATACAGAAAAAAAGGCAGAAAAAAATCTTTGGTATGTGTGCTGGAATTTGGAGCCCTGCTTTCTGTAGCTAAACTTAGAGAGGTGGGAAGATCATTCCCATGCATGAAGCCTTGTACATTCCTGGGTTAGAACATGTTTTCTTTGGGAGTTGTTGTGGTTCCTTTCTTTCTTTCTCTTCTTTTCTTTTCTTTTTTTTTCCAGCATTGGAAGCATTGGAAGCATTGGATGTTTACAATAACAACAACAACAATAAAAGCACAAGTCTGGCCCAGTATGAATCAGGGGAGATTTTATAAATGTAATGGAAGGTAGGGAGTGGAGAAAGAGGGTGGGGGCAGAGGGAGGGGGGAAGAAAGAAAAACTATAGTTGCCAGGAGTTGAAGTGAAGAAAATGCCATGTGTGCCACGTGGCTGGCACTGTGGGTAGTGACATCTGTTCTCCATGAGGATCCCCAGGCTGCGCAGCTGTGTGTACATGTGCGCATGTAAGGAAACACGAAGTCCTGTGCTGGAGGAAACCTGCTGCTGGCTCTGGCCTCACTAGTTTGAAATGCTGTCTCAGTGGCAGCCTCTCACCATGGGTTAGATCTCCAGGAGACTTAGTCTTGTAAAGTATATTGGAGGCTAAGATGGGCTGTGGGAAACATGCCTGAGAGAAGCCACAGGGACTTCTGACACATTAAAATCTTTCCCCTGCTAAGTTTGTATGGGCTGATCTTAAATAGGAGTGAAAAGGATGTATAAGGTTGAAGAGATGGTAGAGGACAGACTGGAAAAATAATGACTCAGGGTCACTAGGCTAGAGGTTTTGCAGCATGCCAGGCAACAAGCCTATGCTTGCAAAGTTGATGCATAGTTTTTTATTGGGTTTGGATGAGCTTTCAGAGCCTCATGTTCCTCTTCTGATTACTCTGTTTAGGGAAATGCAAGCAAAGCAAAGAGCAGGTATCCTCTACAGACTGAGGCACTCTTCAAGGCAGCTGCTAAAGGAAGTCAAGCTTTAGCAGCTGGGCTGAGGCTGAGGGGCTGCTGGGAAGCTTCAGATTTGAGGTGTTATCCCCCTTAATCAAAGACCTAATACTCAAATGTGCACCTGCACATGGAAAGGTAGAGCCAAAGAGATATGTGAGTGGTTCAAAGCCGCTGGCCTGAAAGAAACCAGGCTGAGTTAGAAGAGCCCCATGGGGCATGTTTCTCTATTCTATCTGTGCATGTCTTCTAACATGCACCTTGCTTTCTTGGTGGTACTTACCACTAGGTAGCACATAGAATATGTCACCTGCAGGGTTGCTATGTCTCTCCACTTGAGCTTGCTTCAGAAGGCTTTTCATTCATGGATGGTGACTATTGTGACAATCTTCTACATATGTGCAGTGTTTTAATAAATATCTACAAACACTTTCACAAATGTGTATTTCATTTAAGAGTCAAAAGAATTTTATACATCAAGCAAGGGAGATTTTTGTCTTCTTTCTGAGTTAAATAACTTTATGGGGCCAGGAAAAGAAAGGCATTATATGGGCCTCCGTCTTCTTTCTCTAGTGCACAAACAGCCTTCCAAGAGATGAAAGGACACTGGGAGTCCCAATTTCATCTAACCCCAAAGTCACGGTACAGGAAGATGCTGACCATAGGCTTAACAAAAAGAATTCTGTAGAAGATTCTCTTAAATGAGTCACAAAGTTGAGGGATTCTTGGTAATTTTCTCATTTATGTATGAGTAATGTGTTCCTTTTACTAAAATTGTCAAACTACATTTTAATCCTCATCCAACCGCTGTTTCCATCTTCAATCCATGATGCTCTTAACTTCTCTCTTAACTCATTCACTGAAAAATGGTGAGTATGTACTATATGCCATTGTCTATATCACTGTCATAAGAACTCAATGTTTGACAGTGACTACAATAAACATTTACTCCTAAGAGTTTCTACTGGAGAAAGGAAGAGAGAAAAACATAAATGTATACTAAATGAGGAAGCAATAGTTCTACTAAGAAATGGTGGCCAGGTAAAGGAACCAAGAGTGTTACATGGTAGGGAATGGGTAGTTAAAGACAGAAGGAGAACAATTGTGACTTTTAGTCAAACGATCAGAAAGACAATACTGTGAGGGAAATGCAAGTCACTCCAAAAACACTCAATTTCCTCAAGAGATATGAAGATCTTGGAGGTTACTTTTTATTGTCAACTTGACACAACTCAGATGCACCTTGGGAAGGGACCCTCAATAGAAGAACTGCTTCCATCATATCAGCCTATAGCCATGTCTGTAAAAGACTGTCTTGATCAATGATTGATATGGGCCCAGCCTACTGTGTGTGGCATCATCCTTAGACAGGTGGACTTGGGCTATATAACAAAGACAGCTGAACATGAGCCAGAGAACAAGCCAGTAAGCAGCATTTCTCTATGGCTTCTGCTTTAGTTGCTGTTTGAGTTCCTTCTTTGATTTCCCTCAAAGATGGACTGTGACCTGAAAGTGTGAGCAAAAAAAATCCTTTCCCCTCTAAGCTGCTTCCAGTTACGGTGTTATCCCAGCAATAGAAAGCAAACTTAAATAGGGATGGGGAGGATTATCTGTTAATCTGTTCGTATTTTAATAATATATTCTGGAGACTGCTTAAAACACATTGTTGGGTGGCAGATGTAAGAGTGAGACCAGCCAGGAAGTGTTGCACTAATGGAGATCATAATGATGGTTTACACCAGGATGGTAGAGGTGGTGAGAATAAGAAGGTTATTTTGTAGATATATTAATATCATAATTAATATATTAATTAGTATAGTAGGTCCTTAGGTTCTCAACCATACTATCATCAAAGTCAATAATATTCCCAGTTCCTCTTGTCAAAAGTCTTCCCACAGACACCATTTTTTTCATTCAGATCACCACCACTTGTGTTTTGGGAAGTGATGTTTGTTTTTTTTTTTTATTTGCTTCATTCTCTTTTTTATTTGTCAATTTATTGTTTCCCCTGAACTCTGCTGTTACCAGACTTTTTGAGATTTCAGGCAATGCAAAAAACCTAAGGTTCTCTTATTAACATTCAACATGTTTATCCATTCTACTGCATTTAACATTAGTCCCATGTATGATCCCCCAAACTTCCCCTCCCCCCTTTTTTATGAAGACTACCTCTCTAAAAATACTCTGTATCTTTGATCTGTTTTGCTTCCTACATTCTTCCTTTATATTGCTTTCTGCTTCCTTGGCCTTGTTCCCTCTTCTCTCCTCACTCACATTCCTTGCATGAGCTCATCTTCTATCTGCTGTCAATTACCATTCTGACTTTCTGTATCTCTCAGCATAAATCAATGTGTTCAGAACTTCAGATTTGTATTTCAAATTTTCCTGAACTCATTCTGAGCTCAAGCCATTCTCTTCTGTAAGTCTGCTTCCTTTTCTTTACAGAGATTAATAGCATTAACTCTCTATGCACCTGGGAGTTGTATTACTTCTTTCTGTCTGTATTTCTGATGTCCAAACTTGACCCTCATCATCTATCTCTTGAAATAGTCTTCTAACCCTTTCATGTGTTACCTTTGTTTTTCTTCCCCATGAGTTTTATATCTAATAATGTGTCACATCTGATCTTGTCATTTCTTGCTGGGAAAGTGTGTGAGATTCTACTACATTTTTAGAGTAATGTCTGTATCTAAAGAGCCTTCCTAGAGCTGGAGAGATTGCTCAGCGGTTAGGAGCACTGGCTGCTCTTCCAGAGGTCCTGAGTTCAGTTCCCAACAACCACATGGTGGCTCACAGCCATCCGTAATGAAATCTGGGGCCGTCTTCTGGCCTGCAGGCACACATACAGACAGAACATTGTATCCATAATAAATAAATATTTAAAAACAAAACAAAACAAACAAAAAAACCTTTCTAACTTGGTCCCTGTCTCTTTGGTTGTGCATGGGCCTCCATATGTGCAGAGTCTAGTAAATCTATGAATATCTCATGCATTTTCAGACCCTAGTGCTTCCCACTCCTATTCTTTTGCTGCCTATGGGCTTTGCGCTTTGTCTCCTACTGGAGAAAATGTCATATCCTCCCAAGCTTCTTGCAAGTGGCAATTGCTAAGAACCCTTCCCCAAGAACCTGCTTGTGGCTTGATCTACAGCTCCAAAAATATGCCTTCCTGCTCTGGTGAACCTTGGACATACTGCTGCATGAGGATGAGTAGTGATTCTGAGTAGGTAGGGTCTTGACTTGTTTATCCTTATGTCTTTAGGGTCTAATACCCTACACAGACAATACATTTCCCTTGAGTAGTTAGTGTTCCTTATTTAAAGTTTATTCTGGTGTTACTCGACTTGAACAGATTTCTGCTTGGTTCTAGGCAGAAATAAGAATTTAGAAGTGAAAGAGAAGAGAAATAACAAATACTGGGCACTCTCTGCTAGTTGCCTTTTCTTCAATCCTACGGGCATCAGCTCTTCTGAAGGGGAGAGTTACAGTTTAGTGGTCACTAAGCATCTGCTATATCAAGGTTTGCAACTGAAAATATGAGAATAACTAAAATAGTTTTCAAATCTGTTCCTTCCAGAAGCCTCACAAACTCTCGAGGAAAAAAAAAGAACTACAAAGATATTGGGAGATGATAGTGAACTTAACATTTAGGAAACTGGAAAAGAAATGGATAGTTAATAACAGGTTCAAGAAAGCAGAAAGATAAATGTTCCGGATTTCATGAGCTCCAGAAAGTTCAGGTGCCTGCAAAAGCAGGAAAATGCATGCGCATGCTCACGGCCTGTTGAAGCAGGGGCATTCATGTGCGTGGTCACATGTATACGCGATGGTGTCTGAGCTAACTGCCTCCTTTTAATAGGAACTCTGCACTGGGCTAAGTCAAGTAAGCAAACTTAGTAAAAGAAGAAGTAAACTTTGAGTGTGGTGCAGAAGAAATTAATGAGAAACAGGAAAAAAAAAACCTGATAGGGAAGCCTTGGGGAGAGAGGTAGAGGTCAGGGATCAAGGGACCAGGTATCAGTAGTCTTCCAAACCAGCCTGGGAATACTAGCAGCTTTTCAAACTTAGTCCATGTATTTCTTCTATAAAATTAAAATTAGTCAAAATGTGAGAAATAAGTATAGCTAATATGGTTGAGGCTGAGATTGAAATATATTAGTTAGGATTTGAAATATGTATTCTTTGTACTACAAGTACTATTTATTGCAACTTGTAAACATACATTCACAGCTTAGGAGTGCCATCTTTTTTTCTTTTTTTCTATTTTTTGTCTTCACTTCACTGCTGGGTTGGTCAAAAGAGAAGTTACATAAACACATGTATAACTATATGGAATTTATATACTTAAAATAATGTATATATTAAAAATAAAGTATGAGAAACTTAATAGGCTTCACAGTAGGACTTATTTATTATAATAAATATTTAATAAAATGTTCAACATAAAGATGTCTATTTTATTAGGGCAAGCTAGAAAGTTAGTTACATGAATTTTCTGGAAAAACATAATATGATCATTAAATTAAAGGGTTATGCCAATTACAAATGATAGTAAATTTTGAAATGATCAATATGTCCTAGGATAATTTCAATGACTGTGTTTGTGTCTTGGTGAGAATTCATTTACTAGATGTTTTAAGGTACAACTCTTCACATAGCAAATTCCCAGTGGAAACAAGAGAAGACAGAGCTATTTGTAGACAAATGGTCCTTACTGTTAATTCTTCAAACATCAGAATAGTCTTTCAGAAGCAGCAGAACACTATGGCAGGTAAAAGAAAAGAAGACAGCATTTCTGTTGATGACCATTTGACAGATGAGGACTCTCAATCATCTGCTAATTTAGTGGTTCTGACCCTTCCTAACGCTGAGATCCTTTAACACAGTTCCTTGTGTTATGGTGACCCCCAACCATAACATTATTCTCGTTGCTGCTTCACAACTGTAATTTTGTACTGTTGTGAATGATAACGTAAGTATCCAATGTGCAGGATACATGATATGCCACCCCTAAAGGTCATGACTCATCGGTTGAGAACCAACGTGTTAATCTGTAACCCTGGTTTAGAAGTTGAAGGGCAATAGAGGAAAAGTATAGAGTATATTAGACAAAGGGTGGAGTGAGAGACAAAAAGCAGGAAAATCCATGCTGCAAAGAGAAAGAGCTGAGTGAGAAAGCAGCCCACCCAAGAGGCCCAGGGACAAAGAAGCCAAGCACAGCCCAGTAGAAAGCCCACCAGGCTGGCAGAGCACGGCTCTGGGAGAGTTTTAGACAAGCGTAAACTCTCATGCGTGTTGTTAATCTAAATGAGGTTTTACAATTTGCAAGGTTGTGCTTTTAATGTTTTACTCTTTAAAAGGCAGAGAGAAAACAACAACAACAATGGTTTTAGCTTTCAAAGTGAAAACCTAGTCCTAATTAACATTTGGAGTCTGATTTTCGGAGATTCCAGCTGGGGACTCTGAAGTTGAGCCCTGAACCGAATGGGACTCGGGACAAGCCCAAAGACATGCCTGGATTTTCAGGCTGGTGCAGATATTGCACAAAACTGGCGTAGAAACTCACAAACAAATCTCTTGAGGGGATTGGAATTTGGCAGCTAGTAAGCCTGGAAGACAGCTCCAGCTTAAGCTAATTTCCAATTCCTCTCTGGATTTTAACACGTCTAACACATCTTTAGATTTAGAGCTGCGAGGACCTACAGTATTCCAACCAGAAAGTAGTGGCTGTCGCCGGCTTCTAGGACACTGCCTTCCCAATCCAGACGATCATTTTATAATTCCCTTCCTCCTGTAGAGTCTAACAGACTTAGCAACAATTCAAACGAAGCCCAGAGGATGTGTCTTCCGAGAAAGAGGAATGATTAGTGTATCTGGTTTTGAACAGCCAAAAAAATGGCAAAGAGAAATTTTAATTGCTGGTTATTACTTAAATAACAACATATAAATAAAGGGGAAATATGAGATGTTAACTTCATCATCATGCAGTGTGGCTGTCCTAATATTGGAGTAAAGCACCTGATCTTGTATCATAAATACAATTTATTTTTCTCTTTTTAATGAGGAATTCATCAAGACAGACTCCAGTGAGATCGCTCTATGAAAGATCAGGAGCAATTCCATGCGTCCTTTTCTAAGTCCCTAATGGGCTGTTTTAATACTAACAAGCCTTTGGCATTTGTTAAGAGTAATTTGTGCTACTGGTGATGAAAAGCACATTACTAAAGAACAGTAATAGGGATAAATCTTAGAGATAGGAATGCTTGGGATAGGGGAAACAGTTGAACAGGTTTCTCTACAAAGCCCAGGGAAATAGAAACAAGAGACTTTGGACTATAGAAGTGTACTTAGCATTGCTATATCTTCCAAGCTACCACAGTTCTACTTTTATTTTTCCACACTGTACCAGAGGACCTTAGATCTGAGTGTACAAGTTCCCTGGGGTGTTTGGTAGGAGTGACTTCTAGACCTTGGCCCCAGTCTTTCTGAACAAGGCTTCCTGAGACACTAACAAGCTCCCAGCTAAGGCTGCTGCCAACACATTCCCTGTGCATCTTGGAGTCCATCTAGATAAGTGGTTCTCAACCTTCCTAATGCTGCAACCCATTAATACAGTTCCTCATGTTGTGGTGACCCCCAACCATAACATTATTTTTGTTGCTACTTCATAACTGTAATTTTGCTACTGTTTGAATCTTAATGTAAGTATCTGATATGCAGAATATCTGATATTTGACCCCTAAAGGGGCCTTGACCAACGGGTTGAGAACTACTAATCTAGAGAGAAAACTCTCTTCTTGCTCTCCTAGTAGTGAGTCTAAGCCTGCTCCCACTTCTGCTGCCTTAAGGAGTGTGGGTCCCCCACTGCAGCCCCAGCACTCAACCTTTAAGAACAGAGTCTTTACATTCACAATTACACTGAAAAGGAGGGTTTAGCTACCCACAGTGGAGCCTCACATGCTCACACAGGGAGAACTGGCACTGGCACTGGCACACACACACGCACACGCACACGCACACGCACACGCGCACACGCACACATGCACACACACGCACATGCCTCATCTGATCCTAGAAAACAGGAAGACAGCAGGTTAACAAGGCACATAACCTTTCTAGCAAAAGAGCCCACAGGATGGAAAAGCCCATGATTCATCTCAGACAGGCTAACCTGTTTTTCCCCTTCTCATTCCTCCGAGGGTCTCTTTTCTGTGTCTATATAAAGGTATTGTATTCTCCCAAATAAAACACAGCCCCTAAACTTGTGCCCATTAGTCAAATTTCAGCTACTTTCTACCTATCATGGTAGCATATCTTCTTGTGCTTCCTTCCTAAGCAAGGAAAAAAAAATAGTGCAATAAAAATTCTGTTTTCCCGCCACTCTTTTCTTCCTTGTGGACTGCACATTGGTCCATGTGTCCCATGGAGTTAAAGTACTGCACAGTCCCCAAGAGTGATCAAGAAGCCCAAATACCAGGCAGAGCTAACAGGAGCACCATCTGGAATATAAATAATAAAAGAGAAGAAGAGCGAAGTCCAAGACAACCGGAGAGAAAGAATCTGAGGAACGGAGTGGCAGATGGGATGAATTAGTGATGGAAGCATTGTTGGTATTCACTACTAAAGGTGCGAAAGCAATACCACCTCCCACCTACATTGCAGTAATGCAGCCACTCCGATGAAGCATGGTTTGTCCCCAGGGTCTTGTTTTTCCACTCCTAATTCCCTCTTACATAAATTCCTATAGAGAATACATTTAGGGTAGTGACAGGTAAAAATATCTCACCGGCTATTTAAAAAAAAAAAACACAGATATAGTTACATTTAAGCCACAGAGCGCTAGATTTACAGAGGAATGGAATACCAAGCCATCTTTGGTGTTTGAGACAGGAGAAAATAATTCACCCTGTCAAAAAGAGGAGAAATATAGGCCTTTAAAACTCTGGAAAGACTAGCATGCCTTTTAAACACTTCTCTTTATAACCTTGTATAAAGGTTAATACTTCCAGCTTGTTCCTGGACAGATATGCTTTAAAAGTTCACTCAGTATTTATGTCCATTATTTCTGTTCTTTTAGGCTCTCGTGGGGGATGACTATTAATTTTTCTCTACGTGAAATGTTTAATGAATGAAAGTATTTATTGCATTAGTCGTTTTTCCCCTCAGTCTAATCTTAAAGATAACCCACTCATTTGGATTTTCCCTCAAAGGTATTGATAGCTAGATTTTTTTTTTAAGCCATTCTTGTTACCGTTGATATGATCTGTATTTCTGATAGTTCTGGTGGCCACACCTAAAGAGGAACTAGAATCAGACCAGTGGTAAGAAAACAATAAAATAAGATTCTCAGTTCTCTGCTTTCACTCACACTTGAGTGGTTTCTTTAAGAATAAAAGTATCCCATGTTGGAGAGAATGTGGAGTAAGGGAAACACTCCTCCACTGCTGGTGGGGGTACAAACAGGTACAGCCACTTTGGAAATCTTAGAAAATCAGATAAATCTACCTCAAGACCCAGTGATACCACTCTTCAGCATATACCCAAGGGATGCTCAGTCATACCTCAAGGACACTTGCTCAACTATGTTCATAGCAGCATTATTCATAATAGCTCTGGAAACAACCTAGATGACCCTCAGTTGAAGAATGGATGATGCGGTACCTTTACACAATAGAAAATTACTCAGGAGTAAAAGAACAATCACATCATGAAATATTGAGAAAAAAATCGATGGAACTAGAAAAAAATCATCCAGGTTGAGGTAACCCAGACCTGGAGAGACAAACATGGTATGTACTCACTCATAAGTGGATATTAAAAGCAAAGCAAAGGATAACCTGGCTTCAATCCATAGCCCCAGAGAAGTGAGGTAACAATGATGGCCCTAAGAGGGACACATGGATTTCCCTGGAAAGTGAAAACAGATGAGATCTCCTGGGTAAACTAGGAGTAGGAGAGGAATGGGGGAGGCAAAAGGGAGGTATCAGATGGTGCATTGCGGCAGAATGGAGGGGGAGAGTAATGAAAGAGGTATCTTGATAGACGGGACCAATTTGGAGATAGGGAGAAACCTGGTGGCAAAGAATCGATCATGAATCCATAAAGATGACCCCAGCTAAGACTCCTAGCAATAGTGGAAAGGATACCTGAACTAGTCTTCTCCTGGAATCAGATTGGTGACTTCCCTAATTTCAACAGAGAGCCTTCATCCTCTCCAACATGGGATGTCCTTATTTTAAGTCTTGGCCATTCTGACAGGAATAAGATGCTATCTCAGAATCATTTTGATTTGTATTTCCCTGATGGCTAAGGACATTGAACAGTTCTCTGCCATTTGAGATTCTTCTGTTGAAAATTCTGTTTAAATCTGTACCCCATTTTAAAATTGTATTATTTGGTATTTTGATGTCTAGTTTCTTGTGTTCTTAATATATTTTGGAGATGAAAAAAAAAAAAAAAGAATAAAGGTATCCTGCTCTCTACCCCAAGATAAGCCATAGTATTTTGGGAGAAGGATTTTTTTTCCTGTTGTTTTAAGACAACTATTATTTTCAAGCAATCCAGCCCTTTCTGGCTTTTAAGTATTGTAGTCTGGACACTTTCTGCCAATGTTTTTGAGTTCTAATCCTAACCCTTTTCTACTGTATTTTGGGTGATTTCTTCGTTTGTTCAAAACTCCCAGAAGATACATCCTTTTATTCTAAGATATAAGCTAAATACATCTACCATCATATGCTCATGAATGAACTAGCCTGACCCTGTGCTTCCTGCATATAGCTGGTAGAAGTACCCGGGGTGTTTTGTCAAAAACAAATTCTTGGTTAGCATGCCAAAACTGATATTAATAAAAAGAAGCAGAACCCTAGAGTCTCCATTTTAAAACAATTATTCCCATGTAACCTTAAGTATGCTTTTAAAGGAGCTCCCAAATGAATCCATTGCCTATGAAGTATCTGGAGAGGAGACATGGCTACACATCCTGCCTGTTACACTGTGTGCCCGCCCCTGCCCCCGCCTTCATCACAATTTCCAGTGGTGATGCTATGGCACACTTCTTAGACTGAAACAACATATCTGCTAATTTGAAGAAATGGCTTTTTTGTCTTTCTCTGACCAATCATTTTGTCATGGAATATGACATCAGTTAAGGAGACCGTGTTACCTGTAAATATAGGACTTGGACTTGGAGACATTTGTTCTAGAACTTTTTGTAGTCAGAAAATCAAACTTGCAGATGTGTAGGTATTTTTGGTCAATCCCTCTTTCCCTTTTAAAGTGGTGTACACCATTAGGCTTTCCTTCTGCTCTTCTGATAGTCTCTCATTCCTTAAGTATATTACCCCAGAGTCTTAGTAACTCTAAAGTCCAAAGAGGCTTATTAAGCAATCTTTGGCCTAACCTTCCTCATCCTGGCTAGATTTCTCCCATCTCAATATTTAAGTGTTTGGTACATAGGTGTTACCACCTTATGAGAATAATAGTCTGAAAAGGCACAAGTGTCATGCTAAATAACTGAAGCTGATCAGTGCTAGTAATCAATGAAGTTTAGTCAATCCTTATCATATATTCAGTGTTTACTAATAAACACACAGCAGGTACATATGTATTCTTTTTCATGTTCCAGCTCCTGTCTCATAGACTGAGTTTTCTTTTGTAGGTCAATGCCAGGATAGAAACATTAAATAAAAGCTATCACTCTCCTTGGACTTATGACACGGAAGGGCAGGATCTACAAGTTGCCACATATAACCCACTTATAAATAAGAAGTCAAGAAGAACCAAGAGGGCCTCAAACTCTGCAGGAGACCATATAAGAGAAGGACTGGTGACTGCAATGGGGACTCAAATCTATGTATGTAATAGGCAAAATGCACCCCCAAAGTAGCTTTGCTGTTACTCTTGAGTGATTCTGCTGAGGTAAGCCCCAATATACATTTGCAAAGATGTGTCTCCATTGTTCTTTTTAATCTTGATTCTGACAATTATTAGATATAAATTTTATCTGCCTAATTTAAAAGCTGTGGAAACTTAAATCTAGGGAAGTTAATGAAATATCCCAAGAAAATTGGTAATAAAGACCGGAACCAAGCTTGCCTTTGCAGCCCCAAAAGGCCCTTTCTCCTCTGCCATGCATCTTTTCACAGTTACAGAGCCTTCCGATTCCACTCCTGATGGAGTTTTCCTTCATCACTTCCCCTTCTGCTCCAGCCCAGCCTTCTTTTTCTCTGGGCTGTCTCCCAGAGGACTGATTCAATCTTTTCCAATTTAAGACTCCCAAGTGGTGGCTCTACCTCCATTCCCCCACTCCTTTCTTCAGAAGAGCACCAAATAATACCAGGTCAGTGTATAGAAAAGACAATGTGAAAGTGAGCAGAGCACACTCCTCTGAACTTGGGGACTTGGAGATGGCTTGAAGCTTAGACCTACTGGCTACACATGAAATAATTAGCTAAGTGACATGGTGGGCATTTACAAGGGCAAGAATAAGAATTTATATAAGAAAGGCCAGTTAAGGTTCAGAGAGATGTTTTGAGACACCAAACAACTTTCAAAGGCTTTAGAATACCACAAGAACATTAATTGAGCACAGTTACCCATAGTTACCTGTAGTATCATTCCTTAGGGAGTATCATAACTAACATCATTTGGCAGCTTACACAATTCCTTACCATTGTTCATTTCACCCAAAAGAGAGTTGGACAGGTGCAGTGCATAGCTAACAGGTGTGGTCAGAATTTACACTTAATTTTCTTGTGTGTGTGTGTGTGTTGCCCTGATATACATGCTAAGGTCAGAGGACAATCTATGGTATAGGTTTTTGCCTTCCCCTGGTTTGAGGCAGGGTCTCTTTGCTGTTCACAATTGTACACATCAGGAGAGAAGACCCATGAGCCTCCAGAGGTCTTATTCCTCTGCCTCTCATCACTACAGGGGCACTGGAATTCCTAACATGTGCTTTCATGCCCAGCTTTATATGGATTCTGGGATTGGAACTGTAACCTCACATTTACATGACAAATGCTTACCCAATGAATGATCTCCTCAGCCCCACATGTAATTATTCAAAATAAAAACAAAACAAAATAGAAGTATAACTCTACAGAGGCAGCAAAGACTTCAAGATCAGACATTATTCTATTCTGGAGACTGAAGAACAGGATGACCTTACACAGATACACAGGTCACAGCCAATGCAAAGACAAGGGGCAAGTCGTTTAGTCAGTTGAAATCAAGTTAAATTCATTAAGTCAAGTTTAATGAAGGACATGAATAAATTCTGTGGGAAAGTAATATGTAAGCCCATGCATTCCTAGAGAGCTGTTCATTTAAGTCACAGGTTCTCAGCCTGTAGGTCACTACCCCTTTGGAACTATGAATGACCCTTTCACAGGAGTTGCATATCAGATATTAACATGACATATCATAACAGTAGCAAAATTACAGTTATGAAATTGCAATGAAATAATTTTATGGTTGGGGTCACAGTAACATGAAGAACTCTATTAAAGGGTCACACGATTAAAGAGGTTGAGCATCACTGATTTAAGTGGACCTAAGATTGTAAACTCGGGCAGAACTGAAAAAATAGCCCTTTATGAAAGAAAAAGAAAGAAGTGGGCAAAAGAATAATGAGGAAAAGAGATGTGGAGGGAGAGGGATGGAAGTAAAGGGGAGATGGAAGGAGGGATGGGATTTGTTTGAAACATTTATATTACCTGATATCACAAAATTCAAGGGTGGAATAAAGATTCACTTCAATTTATTACTTTACAGTGTGAGAAAAACCATTTTTTGTCATTCTGTTTCTCTCTTTCTTGCTCCAGACCACCCATTTCCCTCTCCATTCTCTCTTTATGCTACACAGAATTTTATTGAGCAAGAATTTGACAGAATAAACATTATTTTCCTACACAGTTATCATAGAATATTTGTATGGAGTGACCTTACAAGCAGTAAATAAATTGATTCATATTTTCAATCAATAAATTGAGTTCCAGCTACTCCAGACATTGTGTTGAGTAGGTAATACACAACAATACAAAAAACAGTGTTTTCAACTTTCAGGTAGCTACAATGTGCAAGACCCCCAGGAAACCAACATTTCTCCTAAGTGGTAGAAAGAGGTATCAGAGCAGTTACATACCTTATCTGGGATTAGGGGGTAGGGGTGATAAGTGATAAAAAGAGGTATCAGAGCAGTTACATACCTTATCTGGGATGGGGGGTGGGGGTGATAAGTAGGTGCTGGGTATTAAATAACCCAAGTAAAAGAAGTTCCTGGGAAACACACTGAAGGATCTGCATTAGTTAGCATGATGCACAGGCTCATCACATTGGTACTGTTGACATGTAGGGCCTCACTGTATTCCCCCCACCCCCCATGGCATGTCCTAGGCACAATGGGAAGGTTAACAGCATCCTGGGCTTCTACCTGTGAGATACCAGGAGCTTCCTCCAACAACCTAAATTGTCTTTGGACATTGCCAAATGGTGAGGTGTGGGGTATAAAATTGATCTCAGCTTAAAATCAATGGTTTAGGGAAACATAAGCTGGGTCAGGAATGCAGCTAAATATATAGGAAAATACCAGGTATGAAATAATATGGGATGATACTGTTATATCTGAAGATGAAAAGTGAAGATTTTTGTTTGTTTGTTTGGTTGGTTGGTTGTTTTTTGGGGTTTTTTTTTTTTGTTGTTGTTGTTTTGTTTTGGTGACAGGTTCTCTCTATGTAGTCCTGGCTGTTGTAGAGCTCCCTATGTAGATCAGGCTGTTCTTGAACTCACAGAGACCCTCTGGCTTTTACCTTCCAAGTACCGGCACAAGGCACGTGCCACCACACCAGGCATGGGCAGAGTTTATTATGTATATTCCATCACCCATGGCTTCTCATTTATCTTCACAACTACTTTACAATAGATGTTACATGAAAACTATTTTGACAAATCCTATTAGGCCTCAGTTGAGGGTAGTGAGGCACAAAGGCAGCAGCATTTGTCCAGAGTCACCCAGCAAGTGGAACAAATATCTAATCCCCAAAGTGAACCCAGAGTGCAAAGCCCATGCACATTTTAGAATGCCATATGACATAAAGCCTTTCATGTCTGAGGTAGAAAATTCACACAGGGACTAGAACAGACATGTGTCTGCGAGAGGAAGGTATCTGTTGACTAGATACCTGCTCATTACAGACAGAAGTATGAAAATGATAGGGACTTCCTAGGACGGTTTAGGAAAGAGTGGACAATAGAAGAATACTGTAGTAGCAGTGTAGAATGTGAAGGCAGTTGTTGCACACAGGTCTGGGAAGCAGGAGAACAATTAGGAATCTACTATATTAGCTCATTTGAGAAAACTGATTAGACTCCAGCTAAGAGGACAAGGGGAAGGATAAAGAAAGAGAGTGACTCACAGAATGATCTGACAACAAGCTGATCTAATGACTGATTAGATATAATAGCCACTATCCCTAAGTGATTTGTGATTTATACATCTCCATGGCTCTCCATGGGAACATCCTGTTTTCCTTTGCTTACCTTTTTCTCAGCTTCAGGGTTCATATCTAATTATGTTACAATCATACGAACAGAATTGTCTCTAATTTAGGCTTTGCTCGTTGAGCAAACATTAATGGGGTAGCTAACACATTGCAAACAATAACACCACCATAAGAATGCATTATGCGTCAGGCACAGCACATAGGACTTTATGAATAGTCAACAGCACCCTGAAATTACTTTGGTGTTCACTTGCTACTTCAGATCAAGACTCTGAAGTTCAAACTACTAGCTGACCCAGAAATTAAATCTAGAGTTGCCTGATTTCTAAACGTTTCCTCTAGCCAACTTGCCATTTCTTGTTCATTTATAACTCATGAAATGAAATATAAAAACAAGAAACAATTTAGGTCAAGAAGGCCAAATGCATGAAGCAACTAGAGAAATAGAATTTGAAGATGAGCAAACTTGGGCTACAGATCTGCAGTGCACTTGCCTTCTACTGGAGATAGTGTGAATACAAGTCATAAGGAGATGGAGTGGCTTTGATAACTTTTGTTGGTTGGTTGGTTGGTTGGTTGGTTGGTTGGTTGTTTTAGAGGAATTCCTGAAGGTGCCTCTTAAGAACGTGAGAAGCACAGAATGGTAGAGAATGGATGACAAGAGTACTGTGGAACAGGAGAGAGAAGTGATGGAAATAAGTTACTTTGTTGGCACTGATACACTACAGGCTGGAGACAATGAGGCGATGGGATGCTGCTACTGCTTTGAGTCACTAGGAGAAATAATGCATGAGGCACACTTGTACAAGGCTGAGCGGCTCCTGGGGGACAGTTAAGACTAATATTTAGTACTGGATTGAAAAATGGAATTCCATCTAGATTATGGGTCACAACGTATTTAATTTCAGTACAGATTATACACTGTGCTTTGCAAAACTTCTCATCTAGCTGGCCCTCTGTTTCTTGACTCTGGGTCTGTTTTCCCTTTATTTGCCTCTGATGCTAACATTTTTAGTTTTTTTCCAGTAAAGTGTTAAGAACTGGCCAAGTTGCATCAGGAACTGGCCAGTTTCACCATCTCTTCTTTCTTCCTGGTCCCCACCTCCCTTCTCTGCATCTCTCACTGCTTGTGTCTCCAGGGACATTCTCCTTCCTCTCCTCTGCTGTCTCTCTTCCTTCCTATGGGTCCTGCTGACTCTGCTTTTCTCTGCTTTTCCCTCCTCTCTTTACATGGTCTTTCTTCTCTCTTGTCTTGGTTGAAAGAATAAAAACCAATGGCCAGTTTTCTAAACCTCTCCTAACCCAGAGAACCTGGAAATAAGAGTATAGACTATTCAGAGTAGTGTAGGGTAATCAGAATATAAATAACATACAGAATTAAGTCTGAGGCTGAGATGTCTTAGGAAAGAGCTTGCTGTGTAAGCATAAGCACTTGAGTACAGACAGATCCCTAGCAGCCATTAAAAAGCCATGTGTGGCAACATGCACCTGTAATCCAGGAGGCAAAGAAAGGTGGATCTGTGAAGCTGATTAGCCAGACAGTGTAATCAACTAACTTGAGGTTCAGTAAGAGATCGTCTCCAAAAGTAACATGGAAAGTTATTGAGGAAGACATCCAATATTACTCTCTGTCCTGCATCTGCCTGTGTAGCCAGATGCATGTGAGTACACACATATATCACCCCCAGCACACACACAAACACGCACACACATATGGGGGTGGGGAAGAGAATGTCATTATTTTGGGTAAAGAAAGCTTCAACATGGGGATGCCTAGACAAGTGATTTTCTAGCCTTCTCCCAGCGGTTGAGATAATGGGTGTTAGGATTCCACAGTGGCCTTCAGAATCCCTTGCTGATTGCTGGTCTCCTGTGCACTTTGCAATGCAGTGGGTGTAGAGTGGACCTAAGAAGATGCGGGCTACTGAGTCCCCAGGTGATGACAAAGCTATTCATCAGGGGTCACACAGAACCACTGAACTGTCAATCAGAGGGTCTGGGTTTCCCAGTGGGTGAGGGGAAGCAAGCAGGGAGAAGAGAGCTTTACTTCGCGTGGCATCCTCAAAGAGAATGTAGCTACCTAAGAAGCTCTGGCTAATAGGGCAATCTAGAGGGTATGCTGGGTACAGGCCAGGGTAAAGGACAAGCGTGGAAAGATCTGTATTGTAACCTTCTGGAAAGCACTGAAGCCAGCCCAGCCCCAAGCCCTGACATCCACCCTTGTACTTGTGATGATGCATAGAAACAGCAGAAGGGAACTCTCAGGATCTGTTTGATGTCTGTCCAGCTCCCTAAGCCCTCTGTCTGTTTATCTCCCTCTTTCCCTGGCCTCCTCTCTCCCCATCACCCCCTGCCCAGTGGATGATTCACTGCCTCCCCTTGCTTCCCCACCCCACCCCACCACCATCTGTTTTTCTAATAATGGCAGAAGATGAGCTGTTCTGTTGGCCCCGCACCACAACACAGCACACTCCACGCTAGCATGAGCCCTCCTGCATCCTCAGAATGCTGTTTTATGGGTATCTTTTCTCCACCAAGTTTTCTCTTTTCTCTTAAACCGCACCCTTTCCCTTTCCCTGGCCTCATGTGGATCCCAGTTTCCCAGAATTAGATCAAGAGACTCTGAGATACAGATTAGAAGATTAACACGCATGCCTGCATGCAGGTTGGGTGTGCTTGAAGGGACTGTTGGAAATCAATGGCAGTTAAAGGCGCTCTCTTTAGTACACTCCAAGGAGCCAAAAATATCTGGGCAGTGCTGCAAAGTGGCTTATTAACTTCCAAAGAGAGATTTGGATGAATAAATCTGCAGTGACTTGTAGAGAGTGGAGAAAGCCCTGAGTGAGTGAAGTCCGGAGTGAATGTGTGCTGCTGATATGGCCACGGCCACTAAGATGGGGTAGCAAAGCCTTTCAGGGAGAATGAAGTGTAAGTCTTAACTGTGTCTAGAAAATGTCCACCCCAGCTTTCTCTCCCCTGCTCTCCTACAGAGGCTGCTCCTACTGAGATTAGCTAAACCTGTCCCCTTGATCCATCTGTGTGTCTTAAACTCTGCCTCCTTGTTCAGTTGCAATAACCCCGCCTCTTTATTGGACCCTATATAGTAAACATGCTGAGTTTCTTGGTGTCCTGTAGCTTTTCCATCAGAGATCCTTATCCATCTGATGCCAATTTTTTTGTGCATCCATGTATCTGCCTGTCTGTCTGTTTGTTGTGTGTCTGTCTGTCTGTCTTTTCTTCATCCTTTCTCCACCTCAGTCAGGACCTCCCCTGGAGCCAGTCATGCTGGACAGGGCAGTGCCTGGACTATGTGTTCTTGTCACTGGCTGTTCCCAGGATTGGAGGGTTTACCTAAATGGGCTATGTATGTATGCTCCTTCTCAGTGTCAGAGGGTTCTTAGGTCACTCTCTAGGCAATGCTCTGATTCATTCTAGACTCTTCTTTGTTAGGTTAAAAAGCCATTGTACCAGAAGTGACCACTGACAGGGGGACCCACTGCGGGAAGAGGAAGATGGGATTTCTTGATATAGTAAAGATCTAGGTCAGACCACTCAATGGTGGAATATAGGTGTACCTAGAAGACTACTTAGACACTTGTATGACCTTGCAGTTGATGCAAAGGAGGGAAGCCTCATAAAAGGGATCCCAGGAAGAAGTAAACCACATACTGACTGGAGTGATAACTGCTCTGTTATTCAAGTCTAGCTAGTTGTGGCTGAACCCTCTAGATATTCTTGTTTTCTGAGGGGAAAAAAGCTTTACACAAAGATTTTTATATTTATTTTAATTTGTAATATGTATACGTATGATATTATGTAAGTACATATGAATCTCAATTTTCATCCAAGCCTGGTGATTCCTACCTACAAATAACCCTGGCATTCAGGAGGCTGAGGCAGAAGGGTTACCATAAGGTCTAGTCTGGGCTATTGTGGATGGATTATAATACTCTATCTGCATAAATACATACACACACACAATCTCAATTTTAAATATTGACATATACACACACATACACACATACACACACACACACACACACACACACACACACACACACACACACACACACCAAAGTTGTTTTAAGCACTGTGCTGGCTGAACAAAATTGTCTATAGTAAAATCCTTATTTAACTAATTCCAATCAAGGCCTAGTTACAGAATCCCAAAGCCATAAATAATTCTGGCTTGCCTTTTGAGTGACTGAAGATTTTACTAAAATAAAACTGAGTTCAGAAATCCTAACTTCTGTAAGTTTGGGATTGGGAGGCAGCTACATTTAAGAAACTAAATGAGGGAAAGAGGGATCAGGAGGAACAGGGCCTTGCATTGGAGCGACTCACATTACTTGAAGCTCTCCACATGGCTTGGGGAAGTCAAGCTCACATACCTCACATGACTGGATGCAGTAGACCAGGGAGGGATCTGGGTGCCACTGACGCCGGCCGGTACACACAATGCTCTAAAACAGAAATACAGGAAACAGAGACATTAATTAGGTCTATGGGAGAAACGGTCAGTTCCATGTTTGCCCCAGCAGTTGTCTCTAGTGCTTTGAAGGCAAGAGTCTCTCCGTGTGCCTGGCCAGCACCTAGTCTGTCTTCTGGAAGCCACTAACCCTGCTGGGTAGTGTGAAGGCAGAAACTCTCCACGTGGGAACTTTGTGCCACCTTCCTCTTTCCCTGGGAGATCACACTTTTCAGAAGGCTGTAAGTATTATTTGAAAGGGCAATCACAACACAATGAATATGATCTGTTCTTAAGCAGAATACCGAAATTTTAAGTAATTTCTAAGAAATTATTACATGGCTGTGTCAGAAGAGCCATAACTTAAAAAAAATTGTTTTTGACAGCGAATCTTATACCACAGCCAAGGCTAATCTGGAACACACTATGTAGCACAGATTGACTTTAAAATCACCACAGTAACCTGGCCTTTGCCTCCAAATGACTCCGATTATAGGAACTACCATACTCAACTTGTACCATGGGTTTTTCAGGCTAACACATATGGCTGTAGGAGAAGTCTTTAAATATAACTGAACACAATGAAAAGACCAGGAAAATAAGGTTCCTGGTCTCTCTGTGGACTGTAATGAATTAAAGTTGTATTAATGTTAAAGGATCATCGATTAAATCTTAAGTTCAAATTTTTAAGGCTCAAATTTAAAAGGGATAAAATTGTAAAATACTAATCTCATAAAAGCTACTAACTTGTTGTAAACTGTTAAAGACACTAATGACATGCCAATTAATGATCGAATTATAAATGATCAAATTCTTTAATGTGCTCAGAACTATGCTTATAGTTGTGCTAAGTACATATGTAATTTATTTTACAGGAACAAGCTTTAGCCTTCTGTGTATGTTGTCAAGGTTAAGCCTGAAGCAAGTAATTAAAAACAGGTAAACTTTTTTTTTTTTAATCAGGTATTCCACTTGGACTTGCTTTGAGTGTCGTGACACTGATCACTGCCACCAAGGACCCTGCCCAAAGTGGACACTGTTGGGTTGACTGCCCTACTCTGCCCCTTTAAGGTAGGCCAGAACCCCAAGTTTCTCTGCCACAGAAAAGTCTCTCAGATCTTATGGGTCTGGCAGCTGAAGGCTGATGCTAAGCTATGCAGCAGCTGAGGGCAAACTATCTCTGTCCTCAACAAACCCATTGAGATCACCATGGAAGATTCCAGGCTGGCTGTCCAGGTAGCAAGTGAGTCTCTGTTGTTTTAATAGATATAGAAGCCACTTGGTCTATAATTCCTACTCAAATGTATTCTTTTCAAGCTCTGTGATGCCATTGATGGGGAGTCTCACCTTGGAGACCCTAGATTAAGAGTCTAGCAGTCTTGCCCACTCCTACACCCAAGGCTACCCTGCCCAGTCAGTTCCTTCATATCCAGAAAGTTTCCTTTCACTTTCAGAACAGTACGGCTTTATAGTAACCTTGAGTGCAAAGGATGAACATGTTGCTTGCTGATTAGACAAATTTTAAAACTTTTTAAAAGCTTAAATTACCTGAGTCTCTTAAATGAAAAGGCTTTAAGGCTAAGACAAAATTACCTGTCAGCCTGAATTGATTTCATACGCAAAAACCAGACTTTGCTTTTCATAGAGCTACGGGGTCTCCTACTGAGATGGTAAACTCATAGACAGGTTCACCTTGCTGGCAGGCCTCCTACTGTGACAGATATACTCACACACAGGTTTCCCCCTTTTCCTAAAGTTGGTAGGCCTCCTGCCCGAAAAGATAAACTCACAGACAAGTGTCAATGGAAGCGAACTCAAGCTATCATGCTGGTGTTAGTGACTGAAAAATTGCTTTTTACTCTTCCTTTATTTAAGAGAATGTGCTTTTCAATGACTGCTCTCAATAATCAACCACCTATGTCTCATGGTGACTGATTGGATGCTTCCGGATGAAAGGAAAACTAAAACTTTAAGGTTTATGTCCATTGCAGAGGTCTAAGGAAGTGATTTAAGGTGTGTAAATGCAAGTTGTGAAGGTCTAAGGGAGTGATGTAAGGTATGTGAAAAATGAAACTTAAAGATGACATATATGATGCTAAGACTTCAAAACCTCAGGGTCTAACACTCATAAATGGAGGTCTGGTAAGCTATTAATCTAGCCTTGGTAAAGCAATGACTACTATTATTGTCACGGGCTCGAGATTGTAAATTTCCTTTGGTAGTTTTCTAAATATAGACTTAAAAGTGCTTCTCTCATGGTGCTAGAAATAGCTCTGTCCAATGTGTATCTGTCCAATCTTCTGGACAGAGGAAAGAGTTTAGCTGCTTTTACCCCAGAACTATCTTTTGGGCCCTCAAGCTCTCCTTGTTCTCTTTGCTGCCAGGAAACTTCTGTCCTGTGACAAATGAGTGTCTATACTTGTATCATTTTGATAACTTCTCAGGCTTTGTTTTGTTGCAGCTCAAAGGCCTGAGTCTACCCCAGCTGTTTGCAGACACTTGATAACTACTTTTCTACAATGAGAATTTCAGTACAGATTACACTGATGCTAATGCCTTCTGTCCCTAGTCTATACCTGTCCCAGCAGGTTCACTCATCTGACAGATACCATCCAGGAATCATCTGTGGCCCTGCAGACTGCTCCAAAATGAGCTCACCTTGCTAGCCCCAGGTGGTCCTGCAAAACCAGCAAGCTCTGGACTTGTTGAAAGCTGATGTAAATCAGTTCAACCAATGGGATTGATCCCTGTCTCTTCAGGTTCCTGGGCCACCAAAATGTCCCTCTTCACACACCCCCACCCCCGCCTCAGTGAAGCAGCTACAGAAGAGACCAGTAGCACCTTATCATCAACAAAAGGCTGGGATGTTAGATCTCAGGCAGTACACATACCCAGAAATAGCTCAAGCTGGACTGTAGGATTTCTGGGGCGTAGATAGAGCCAGGGTTCCTCAAGAACTTGAAATGTATTCCCATCTATCAAAAGGAGTCATTTTCCTGCCTCTGGCAAAAGGGGACAAATGTTTCTCCATGTACATATACCTGTGGCAGCTATCAGAATATCAAGGTCTGTGCTAGCATTCAGGTGCGTCCAGTCCCTAGTCACAAATAACCGTTATATATTTCAAAGTCCCCACACTAGTCTCCTGGCCCTTCTCACCTCCCCCAAGGAACTTTGCTTTTATAGTGGCAAGGTTTTGCCACTCTGTCCCCACTATCTCTGCTATTGAGTCCCTCTATCCCCCCCTTCCCTGACAGATAGCCCTGGCCAGCCCAGTTTGCTTCTTACTCTTCCAGAGGACTCTGGATATTTTCTTTCTCTTATCTGTAATAAAAAACTCCCACTTAACCATGGAGTGGAGCTTTCTTTACTGAGCCCCTCACATACACCTCTCTCTCCCAACTTTCCTAGAAGAGAAATAAACAGAACAAATCTTCACATATGTTAGATATTTACAACTCAGTATTGCAATATGTACTGTAAGATGGTGACTTGGCTTCAGTTATCATTATAATAAAATGGAATTATCAAACTAACATAAAAAGTGGACAGGAGTGTCCCACCTACTGAAAGGTCTGAGTTAACTTTCCTACCTGCAGGCAGCATAAGCTGACCCGCTGACATATAAAAAATAAGCAGACCCCATTAAAGTTTTCTTAGTGGAAATTTGCTATTTAAAGCATCGTATTTGCTCATTGTCTCCAGTTAACAGTAGTGCAAAAACACAAAGGTGCTCTCTTGTAAAGCAGATGACACTTCCTTCATTCTTTCTCACAGTGTCTGCTCTGGTCATTCACTCAGTTCAGACCAAATGTATAAAAAACTTGCTTATTGCAAGCCATATGCCCAGCAAGCAAGAGTACCTGCTTGCGAAATGGTCAACCTCTTTGAGAGAATGTCAGTTTCCCTACCTAAGGGACCCCAGCCTGGATAAGCTCTTGTAGCCCTAACAACCTGAACTTGCCAGAATATTCTGAACAGACTGGATCACCCTCACTTATACCCTTCCCTAGACTTTATAAATGCAGGGATTTTGGTCTTCTCACATTCTCAAATTTCTACAATATATTATAAAAGAAACAAAAAAAGAAAAAGGAATAGAATTTATCTTTATTTTCAAGTCTGTTCTTCCTAAGCCCATTTCTCCTATTATTCCCAATATATTTTGATAGTTTTGTATTTTCATGTAATTTTACTAGAAAATGATTTCATGTTGGCAGATGTAGAAGACATGAAAGGATGCAGATCCCCCTCCCTCCTTCTGTTCCTCCAATTGTCCCCATTCTTCCTTCCTATTTCTAGCTATTTTTTCAACAGATACATTCTGCACACACACATACATGCATGTGTGTATGTTATTTCCTCACAGTGTTTGTAGAATTCTATAACCTTTACTTCACACTATACTTGTTGTTAGTGCTGTTTTATGAATGGTTTTAACTGCACTCTGTTTATTTTCTAGTTTGGGGGATGTTGCATTTTCTAGAATGCTGGGAGCTACAGTTCTTGGGGGGAATAACCAGCCACATGTTCACTCCTCTAAACAAGTTTGTTTGAACTGACTACCAGATGTGCTTGGTCACATGTAGGTGGGAGGTACATAGGCAGGAAATACTTCAGGATGTATATTTGCCCCTGATTGGACCTGTTGGGAAATGCAGAGAATTATGTCTTTTTAAAAAGCCCCACAAAATGTGACTCATGGCCATTTCCTGGGAATCCTAGAATGGACCTGACCAGAGTTCATCCTGGTCAGTATTTAATTAAAGCTGACTTCACATGTCTCAAAATTGTGGAACTGGTCTTTCTCTCATAAATCTCAGGATGAACAAGTACTCCATTGCTGGAGTGCACTTTTAACTTATTTCACCTAACCCATAAGGAGAGTCAATTCTGTTATTTTCGTTCCTTTTGCTGTAACTAACTATATGCAAAATCCTTTCATATGTGCAAATGTAAGATAAATTCATCATAGTGAGATTGACAATACTCACTGATCGCTAAATGCCAATTCAGTTTTCAGAGTAGCTCAGACTGCCATACCTCCTTAATCTGTGTAAGCTGCTAAAAGTGGGTGGTATGTCTGTTGTACTCATTCTAAATGCCAAATCCTTGAGAAAAGGGGCTGGTCTCCCTGTTCTATTACTTTATGTTGACTTTCAGGTAGATGACACTTTATAAGCACTGGCCAGCTGCTAACTGCAATGCCGGGCCCACAGGCTTCTCCTGAATCTTCTGGTCTGTGAAAGTCATCCATCCCACAAACACAGCCCTTGCCTATAAGGACATGCCTGTGTTATAGGATGAGTAAAACTACTGGTCATTGATAAAAAGACAATTGCAAGTGTTTTTTAAAACTATGCATACTTGGGAAACCAAAAGGAAGTGAATCACTCCCTTGGATTGTCCTTTGATGGTACAATGATATGTCATAGAGGCATGTACAGAGCAATTCTATACTTTATTCAGGGTCATGTACATATGTAGCATTGAGAAAGTTGTCACAAACTTGGACGGTGGCAGAATTTATAGATATAATAATATGATATGACTAGCAGTCCATTTTGTCAATTAACTATTCCTGACTAAAAACAAAAACAAACAAACAAAAAACTTGGGCAATTTTCTGTTATAGCCTAAGGTTGGCCAAGTTAAGTCTTACGACTTTTATTTATTTATCTATTTATTTAATGTGTATGAGTATTCTATCTGCATGTATGCCTGCATGCCAGATCCTATTATAGATGATTGTGAGCTGCCATGTGGTTGCTGGGAATTGAACTCAGGACCTCTGGAAGAGTAGCCAGTCCTCTTAACTGCTGAGCTATCTCTCCAGGACCAAAGTCTTGTGACTCTTAACAAAAAGTCACCAGGCAATAGCATTCATACAGCTTTATGAACATTGTAATATGCCTTGATGGTTCCACTCACATCTCCTTCCCTTTCTCCTGTTCTCCTTCCCTCCTTTCTTCCTCCTTTTCTTTTCTCATTTTCTCTTTCTCTTTTTTTGTCTTCTTTTATTTCCTTAGTTTTAAAATGTTCCAATCAAGAACAAAATTGTCAACTTTTTTATTATTATCGATTAAAATTTAGAGCTTTTTCCTTTTGGAAAGCTCAAAACAAATCCCTGGCAATTCATGCTCACCATCATTTACTATTGTTTACTAGTTCATCTGAAAAGTTGACTGCAAGCAGCATCAGAGTTAAGAGTAAGAATTGTGATGAATGTTAATACATAACAAGTAGTAAATTCAGAATAGGTATTGCCAATAGAAAGAAAGAAAGGGTAATTATATTGGAGGGGCCTGAGCACATGAAGAGTCTATATTGATTTGTACTCTGAAAGCAACAAAATTTTAAAAGATTTAACGAAGGTGGGCAGAAGAAATGAAACTTCTCTATTTATTATTCTGTGTAGATTATCCATGGATGTAACATGCACATTTTTAATTTGCCAAAAATATTCCAGAAAGTAAGAAAATCAAATTCACTTCTTGCCAGGAGCTCTCACTTACCTGTCCAACTCACTGTTTCCCTCCTGATTCACATCCCTCTTGTGTCCCAAGTATGCATAGCATTGAAAAACACTTGCAATTGCCTTTTTATCAATGACCAGTAGTTTTACTCATCCTATAAGACAAGCATGCCCTTACAGGTAAGGGCTGTGTTTGTGGGATAGATGACTTTCATAGACCAGAAGATTCAGGAGAAGCCTGTGGGCCCAGCATTGCAGTTAGCAGCTGGCCAGTGCTTATAAAGTGTCACCTGTCTGGAAGTCAACATAAAGAATAGAACAGGGAGACCAGCCCCTTTTCTCAAGGATTTGGCATCTAGGATGAGTACAACAGACATACCACCCACTTTTAGCAACTTACACAGATTAAGGAGGTATGGCAGTCTGAGCTACTCTGAAAAACTGAATTAGCATTTAACGATCAGTGAATATTGTCAATCTTACTATGATGAATTTATCTTACATTTGCACATATGAAAGGATTTTATGTATAGTTAGTTATAGCAAAAGGAACGAAAATAACAGAATTGACTATCCTTATGGGTTAGATTAAACAGCAAGGAGTGAATGACAGTAACAAGAGAGGGTGTGATAATGTGCTGAGAGGTCAGAGCTCTCTCACCTCTTCATTTCCCCCTCTTTCTCGTTTGCTTTAAACTATTCTGTTTCCTAAAAGAACCACCGGTCCTTTCAGGATTAATTTGGGAAAGCATATCAAAATAAAAATGAAAGGCTTTGACCTCACTGAGCTGGGGAGCTGACAGGGATCGCATATAGTCTTCAGGTTCTTCCAAATGGATCCCTTGGGGAAGTCTCATGAGCTTGCACCTGACTGATTCATAATTATGATCATACTTTAAAGATAGAGGGGAAAGCATTGATCAGTTGGTGAAGCCGGAATTTATGAGATAAAATAATGGTGGAGGGGGGTGAGAGGTGATGGTAGATGCCTCGTTCTTTGAAAGAAATCACTTTCAAATACAATTTAGGGAAACTCGGTTCCAGGCAAACAACTGCTGCATTGTGTTAAAAACAAATCTCCTTGTAAAATGAGTTTCTGAAAGACCACATCTTTCCAAGTTAAAATATGGATTTCCTCATTTTAAAGTCGAGCTATCACAAACTATTCTCATGAAAGAGCAGATGAAGAGAGCCATAAACTCTTAGCCTCACCCTTAAACAGGGTTTCAGAATAAACAAACCTTTGAGAAGGGTCTTGGTAGAGCCCTCTATTTCTCAGGTTCTTTGCTTTCCTGTCACCACTCTGCTCATTCTATGATCATAGAGGATATGACAGTTGGATGAAGGGTGAGGGGTCTACCCTTTGTACTCAGTGTGATGTTGGGGTTAGTATGACAAATGAAAAAAAAGGAGAGAAATCAAGAGAAGAAAACATGGAGACTTGAAAATGGCAACATTCCCCTTGTCTGGAGAAGTGTGTCCTACACTCTCAGCAGCTTAGAGATGCTGGACTCTCAGGAAGTGAAGGCAAGATGTCAGCAGACAGCAGACAGAGCCATTTCTGGGCTTCAGGGCATGAACTATGGTATGAACCAACCCTGCCTCAGCACACAGCACCCTGTCTTTCATTATTGTCATATCCCACTACCTGGTCACCATGTCAAAGACCCAGAATGTGTACCTGGTCACCACGTCAAAGACCCAGAATGTACACCTGGTCACCACGTCAAAGACCCAGAATGTGCACCTGGTCACCACGTCAAAGACCCATAATGTGCACCTGGGAATTTTATACTCTGACCTGCTGTCTCCTACAGGAAACATGTTCTTGTAAAGCTGAAACAGTATAGCATGTGCACGCACGTGTGTGTGTGTGTGTGTGTGTGTGTGTGTGTGTGTGTGTGTGTGTGTTTTATCACTCTGTCCTTCTCTGTACCACAAGAGCTTTTAAGAAAATGCTTCCTTAGTCAAAGGTGGTACAACAGGAAATATGGAAGAGGCATTAATTCTCTGGTTCTCTCAGTGCAGTTTGTAAAGGACAAAAAAAGAGCAAATGATCCAGACATTTATCTACACACACACACACACACACACACACACACACACACACATACACACACAAGCAAACCATAAAACAATGTTTTTTATTCCATGGAGCTAAGTGGTACAATTTTTACAGAGCTGGAGGAGATTTTAAAAGGGTAAAATTTACATTAAATACATAAAAATATCACTTAAACTTAAGACTTATGTGATGGAATCTGTACTGAGTGTTTCATATGTGTTATTATTTTTTAACTTCATAAGAACACTGCAAGATAAGTAGTATTTTCTTACCCTGAAAGGAGAATGCCCAGAGGCTCTGAGAACAAACCACTTTCCTCTCTCTTTATGTCAGTTGTTTCTTAGAGGTATTTTCATCAAAACCTCCAGGCAATCTAGATCCTAGGAAATTGTTTCTTTAATAAAATGTATAATGTTCTAAATCTCAGCCATCATTTGCAAGAATAAAAACCAATTGGTCCTCTAGAGAAGGATAAATAAACTATAGACATCTGAAAGCATATTTCACTGTTCTTTAAAAGCAAAACAAAACACGAAATTCTGTCACACATAAAGAAAAGTAGTGTTATAAGGGAAATATCTCTCTTTAAATGATTTTCCTTCAGATTTCATGAAAAGGGAAGGAAATGTGGAGATTGGTGTTTTTCATGATTGAAAAGAATGGCTTATTTTCTGTTTGACAGGAAGACTATCCTAAGCAGACAGCTGGAGGGAAAAAAGACTGTTGTGGGTGTGGTAATACAGATACTGTCACACAATTTGGAGTCAAGAGAAGTATTTAAGCCAGGTCTACAGAGTGAGTTCCAGGATAGCCAGGACTGTTACACAGAGAAACCTTATCTTGAAAAAACAAAATAAAATAAAAAAGATCATTGCTTAAACATTTTCTTCACTTCACTTCTTGACAACTGTGAAATTTTGGACAGATTATCTAGCAATGCCTATGTATATGTAAAGTAGAGATAATAAAGTCTTTTTAAGCTTATTCATTTGTGATGAGATTCAAATTATATATAGAAACATATTTACATATATAATTACATATATGTAGTTACATAGATATATATAATCTGAATTGTGTGTGTGTGTGTGTGTGTGTGTGTGTGTGTGTGTGTAGCAGTGGACATACACAGGAGTTTGGAGACAAAGTATTATTCAAATATAAGCTATCACTCCTGTTACAAAGAAGAAAGTGCTATTCTAACAATTCTTTACTCATACAACCAATATTGTTAAGATGCTTAAGAGCACCATGCACTGAACAGGGCATTGGGCACACAAATATGAACAAAATGATTGGACCACTGTAAATAAACAACGATCCACCTAAAGCACAGATGAAGAAAGGGAGGCTTCAACAAGACAGAGCAAATGGTCCCCTGCTCTGCAAAGAGTCTGTCTCTGTAATAGTGTCCTGGATTCTTCTAGAGGACAGTGACATCAGATTGCTGGGTAGACAGGTTAGTTGCTACCTCTCAGGCATTCCCAAAGAACTTCTGCCATTAGCCAAACCATTCCTCACACTGCATTATACAATGTTTCTGAACTCCAAACGAGCATCTTTCACATCAAAATAAAGCCAAAAGCAAATAGCAATCTAGAAGTAAACCTAACAGTAAATACTACATCAGGTAATCTATTAAAGTTAACAGTAAATACCACATCAGGGCCCAAGCCAATGAGATAGAGAAGAAAGTTAAGAATGATTTATGAACAAAATGTATAGATCCAGAATCCATGTTTTAGTGAATTTCTAGAAAGAAGCTTGCAAGGATTTGATTGAACAGTCTAATAAAGCAGCCATATCCCATTCCACTCTCATTCTAAGAAACTACAACTCACAACAAAATATTCTCCATTCAACTCTTGATTTTTCTTTTGGTTTCTTTTATTCATTTTACAAATAGCAATTGAACATTTAGTACTTCCTAGACACCTAAGCCTATAAAGTCACCTTTGAGAACCTAAGAATATAACAATGAACAAAAAAGATATTATCTCTCAGTTTATTCCAATTATAGAAATATATATGTAAAATATTTAATGTCTGCTATTAATTTCCAAGGAGAAAAAAAATAAAGAAGGAATATACCAGAAAAATGAGCTAAAATTTCAGACATAATAGCCAAAGAGGGCCTTCATAACATTTGAGTCTACTTGGGAAAGAAGTAGAGGTGGAAACAATGCAGATGTGAAGGTGAACACTGTGGGCAGAAGGAACTACCTGGGCCAAGGTCCTGAGATGCAGATCATTATGGCCTCGGAAGAGAGGCCAGAGGAGGCCACAGTTGAAAAGGCAGTGATCTAAGAAACGTATATGAGAGACAGAGTCAGGAGGTTGAACATGATCCTTGGAGAAAAGAGGATATAGATCCGAGTGTACGGGTTTTAGAAGAATCGGATGAGAGGTGCGGAAATGGATGAGCATTCTAATGGGGATGTCATCTGGAGCACCTGTGCCCTGGGAGCTAGAGTGCTTGAAAACTAGGAGGAATGTGCAACCTCAGGCTCAGAGGATAGTGGCCATGAAGATGGTGACTATTTTATTCTGTTGGCATCAGTCTCTAGTGTGGGAGGGTCTAGGGAGGAAAGAGGCCGAGGAGAAAAGAGGACAGCTCTCCCTCCCACAGACACTAAGGTGTGAGCGGTGAGAGAAATGGAGACCGCCGAGCCTTCTGGACAGCAGTGATGTCAAGGGAGGACCAGCTTTGAGTGGGAGAGAAAGTAAATGGAGTTCCCAGAGAAGAGGCCAGAGGTATAACCAATGTTGCTGATGAGTTCAAAGAGCAGAGGGCCCAGGGGAAGAATTTCAGGGTTTAGAAAGAGGGGGGCACGGGAACATGAAACCTGTTCTCACCCTGTCAACTATCCACCTTCTCCCTGTGTGCAGTTCACTTGGACCTTTACTATGTAGCCTTCCTTCTTCCTTCTTTTATAGTCATGCTTCCTCGGTTCATCCTAACGTTTCCTGTCTTGTTACGTTATTCATTTTCTTCCCTGTTGCTAATGTCTCTGAGCCTTCTTTCTATCTTCACTCTTAAATTTTTTTTTCTAGCCACTTTTCTCATTTTCTTATTTAATAGTTTGTCCTTGATCATGGGAATCATTCACAGGGATGTTTGATAGCAGAATATTTGGAGAGCCTCTAAAATTCCTCCAGGAGATGTCCTGCCAGTTGAGTCTTGGTTGGCAGCCTTGCATCTACAACACACAAAACTGACCCTTTCCTCACCTGGACTTTGACAGGTTCCATCCAGTGCTCCAAAGTGTCAGCAGTCACATTCTCCGGTAGTATCACAGGATCACTAGGGGGGACGACACATGACGGGAAACACACTGCACCTGAAGGAATGGAAATTTATAGCAGAGACATGGACTTCCCAGATCACACTCTTTTTCAATGCTTGTTTTGTTTATACTAAGTAGTCTACACTAGAAACTATAACACCATGGTAGTTATAGGCAGGCTGCCTTCCACCCCTTGCGTACCTGTAGGGACACTGTTATGTAAGGTGATCAAGAACCACTGTGGCAAACTAACTCTCTCCCTCTCTCTTGCTCCATGTGCCACCTCTGCTGCCTGGTCCATTACATTCTCTCCTCAAGAATTGATACAGCATTGAGTCATTCAACAATTAAATGATGAATTCTGGTTTAGCAGACTGTCACATCCCCAAATTAGGGCTCCAGCTAATCAAACTCTATATTGATTCATAGATGCCTTTTAAGTATATTTAGTATCATTCTGATCTCCCAATAACATACTGATAGCACCTGTTAACTTGTAGCCTTAATAACTGGGGTTGAAGAAATCCAGATATTATTATATTACCTTAGCTGGCATGCTGAAGGTCAATATATGCACAACCAAGAAACTTATTTGAGTAAAGGAGGAAATGGCCAAAATAAGAAGCAGAGATTTTGGTCTCTCGAAGGAAAATCTTGCTCTGTTTACGTGGGAGACCCAAGCGCCTCCTCAAAGCCTAGTCAAATAAAACTCGTTCTTGGGGTTCTCTTTCCTACAAATTATGTAGTCTCTAGCTTTCTTTTCATTTCTCATTGTCTATGTCTGTGTCTTTAGGCAAATAATATCTTTTTTTTTTTTTTTTTTTTTTTTAGTTTTTTGAGACAGGGTTTCTCTGTGTAGCTTTGTGCCTTTCCTGGAACTCACTCTGTAGACCAGGCTGGCCTTGAACTCACAAAGATCCACCTGCCTCTGCCTCCCGAGTGCTGGGATTAAAGGTATGCGCCACCACCGCCTGGTGGCAAATAATATCTTCATTTTTAGGAGCCTATATATGTATAATATTTTATGTAGAAATCAGAAGTTTTGAGGGTGAGACTCTGATCATGAAACACTATTGAAGAGACGTCTGAGATCACTAATAATCTATGTCTATTTGTACTATGATCAGCACAAGACATCATAGTACAATAATACTTGGAACACAGTGAAGGATCAATTCAGAAATGACTGAGGTTTCCAATTAATTCATATTATGCACATTTACATTAGATAGGTTAGACTCATCTAAAAAATGTTCAAGCCTGTGTAATTCAGAACTTAGATGCAATCTCATAAGGTTTCACATTATAAATCTTTTCTGTGATGCATAGGGCCAATTTGGGCAAAGTTGAGTCAACCTTACTCTAAGTCAGCTCTGGTCATAAACAACTTTAACTGCAATTACTTGAATAATGCTTGCCCACAGGCTCTGGAACCCAGTCCTCTGTAGAGAAAGACTGAAGAACAACAGGAGTGAGTACCATCTCAAATAACCCTTCCCACAACAACAGAGGTAGTGTAGGAGCCCAGTACCATGGGGTGGGATGCAGCTGTTCATTCCTTTTAGAGCTATAAATCCAGCCACAAACACATGCACTCTGGGTCTCAAAGCAAAGGAGGTACCATGAGTAGGTGCCCCATGCTTACCAATCCCATGTCCCTGTCCACACTTGTACTCCACAGAATTCAGCTCTGAAGGGGGTGGCGGGCATTCCCCTTGTAGGTTTTCACACAACTTGAATTCCTGGCTCCATAGACCCTCTTTAGTGCAGACAATAGGAGTCTAGAATTTCAAAGATAAAGAACACCGCTATTGTTATTTTGTTAATTTCATTGTAAGAAGCGGGCAAAGTGGTTTGATTACTGACAATACCCTTTAACTGCTGGAACTTGGGCTAAACAATGATTAAAACAATATGCAGAGTTCAAATGGCAAAAGAAGGCGGAGAAGGAAGAAGAGAAGAAAAAGAAGGATGGAGGAAGGACTAAAGGAAGGATGAGCAAAATCCCAGTGACAACCCAAGACAATTTCTTGCTGTTTCCATGTGAAGGAATCATGAACAATTTCTCCATTCATAAAACTTATCACCATTGTATTTTCCTATAGCAATGAGAATATAATAAAGTACTGACCAGAGCCGTATATTCTGTGCTATTTTGAGAAAATTTCCACAGATGGTGTTGTTTTACCCTGATTCGTGCACATTATCACACCAGTGTTGCTTGTGGCAAATACTGAATTTTTTCAAGGTGGGTTTTATGTAGTGAAAGTAATTAATAATTTTCCTAAAGGTATGTTTTTGCCTCTCTACTGAAATGTACATATTATCACTGTTTTAATCCTGTTTGAAGTCTGTTCCCTTTCTCCACATGTCTGCTGCCTGGTATAACTCTTAGTTCACCACGGCCCCCACTACCATTAATCAATGTATACTCTACCTGGATGGAACACAGAGAAAATTAATACCTATAAACCCCAAGGGGAGAAATACATATCTATCAATAACTCTGCCTTTTTCAGGCAAACTCCATGCTTTCTTAACTAGCCAGTTCACACAGGCATATCTGATGTCTTCAGACCTCATTTTGTGGCCTATTCTTCTCACATCTGTTCTGCACTATTACCTTGAAGTACTGGACACTATGTTAAAGTCATGCCAAGGGAGCAGTGAAGGCCATTGATCTTTGCCTCCAAAGTCTACTCAACTTCCTGTCTCATGTATGTGTCTGTGATACTTGAAAAGTGTCTAAAACAAAACTGCGTTTAGTCATACAACCATGATAACACTGTGGTTTTCAGTTCAGACTTGTGCCAGAATCCTGGGGAGGGTAATAGTCCAACAACACTTTAATAAGCTTTGCTGAACAACTTGTGTTTTTGTTTGGGACTTCGTTCAGCTATAAAAGAAATCACAACTCCTGCATTCCTACTCATTAGGTCAATGCACTCATGAGAGCTAACTGCATTGCCAAATCAGGATCTGAGACGAGCTTGAAATGTACCCCGGTACCCAGTACCCTACTCACTAGTTTCTTCTCCTCATCTCAAAGAAAATTGAATTTGAAAGGGAATGCTCTAAAACATTAACTCCCTATGGAATAATCTCAGTGCCTCTCATTAGAAGCCAGCTGCGTAAGGACCTGCCTGCTAGATTTCTTTCTGTTTACTTCTTCCCAGCATTCATGTCATGGCCATGATCATGCAGCTGAGAGCACATAGTCTCATCCCAATGAAGTTCCCGAGGTCTGCCTTACCCTTTCCGTTTCCTGGTTACAGTTGAGCACACATTGGCTGTCCAGCTTGAAGCCGTCGGTACATTCATACATGCCTTCAAACACAGGAGAAGGAGGCTCACACACCACGGGGATGCAGCTCCTTTGTTCCCAGGTTCCATCATCCAGGCATTGTGTCTTCAGGAACTTACTAATGAGACACGGAACCGAACAGGCCGTCAGAGAAGACGGGATCCTCAGAAACATATGATAAAAATTAGCAAAGGAGGCCAGTGACAGCATAGCTCAGGGGGTAAAGGTACCAAGCCTGACTTGAATACCTGGAACCTACATGGTGGAAGGAGAGAACTGACCCCCACACATGCCATGTCATATGTACGAGACAATACACACAGACACATACACATACACGAAATAAAAAGGGCAGGACAATTGGTTCTATTTAGCCAAATGTCCCGTTGTGGGTTATTAAATTAAAACTAGTGGTGTTTATAGATTAACAGTGGTAGGAGGTCTTGTATGTTTGACTTACTACTCCTAAGAGAGTTGATAAATAGCATAGCAACTAGATTATTTATGGGCAAAGTCTCATGTCTAAGCACCGTGAGAGATGCCATCTACTTCAGAGTACAGCAGAGTTGTCATACACTCTGGGGATGAATCAGATATAACTTGAAGATCACCTGTTCTGTAGTGATATGTTTGCTGAATTTGTTGGTACTCATTGCTTCCTTGAGGAAACAGAGTTCAGCGATTCACTGTTCTAAAACAGAGATTCACCTGACCTTCAGAGGACAGTCTCTTCCCTGAGATCACTACAGCTGCTTTGTTTGTTTACAAGTTCATTTTTTCTTGGAATGGGTTCATACCTTTCATCAAATCCATGAGCAGATATGACTCAATACAGTCCTGGAAGAACTACCCCTCCATCTCATGCCCAGACATGGCCCCTGACCAGAGCCTGTGCTTGAGATGGACAGGAATCAAAGCCCCAGAGTTCTTGTTACTGCAGATTCCATTCCACTCCCCTCTGACTCACTACAATCAGAAGGTGCTTTCCAGCTTGCCTGGTTCAGCATACCCACTTCTGATTCACAAAACTCGTGGTTACAGATAAGCTTGTAATTCAAAATAGAAATAATCCTTTGGCCCCTGGCTCTCTCCACTGTGTAGATGGTGGCTTTAAATTACCATCAGCTTTCTTTCTTTTATGAGTGTGTGTGTGTGTGTGTGTGTGTGTGTGTGTGTGTGTGTGTGTGATGAGTATGTTTTGAGACAGGGTCTCGTGTAATCCAAGCTGGCCTCTGAGCATCTGAGGGTGACCCTGAACTCCTGGGTCATCTTACCAACACTTCCCAACTGCCTGGGGTTACAGGCTTGTGCTACATGCCCAGAACATTAAAATGACATTTTCTAATGGCA
The DNA here is from genome assembly GCF_949786415.1 of Peromyscus eremicus. Taxonomy (NCBI): domain Eukaryota; kingdom Metazoa; phylum Chordata; class Mammalia; order Rodentia; family Cricetidae; genus Peromyscus; species Peromyscus eremicus. The sequence goes on along the minus strand of NC_081431.1, from coordinate 35,885,191 downwards.
TGATGTCACTTTAATATTAAAATATGTGCACCATTTCATGTATGCTTTTAACCAACAATCATAAAGTGCCTTCTGTGTGCTTGCAATATTCTTCCACTTTCTATCAGAGAAACATGGATCACCCTGGTATATGCAAAAATCAGTTTTCCCCACTGAGTTGGAAACTTACAGAAGGCAGCAGCTATGTCGTTTTCTTGTTTTCAGTTTTTAGGAAGCAATATTTAGCCTATATTTGGAACTAAATAAATACTTGATTTTTAAATCACTGAGTTGCAATGAACAACAGCAGCGACATTGCAAGACATATAACAAACAAATCAACCAACTCATCTTAACTCTCAGAATAAAATTCTGCTTTTATGCCCACTTTATAGATAAAGGAACACACGGTGATGTCAAGCTTCTGTCCCAGGATCTTACATCAAAGGATGCACTTGCTTTCAAACAATTTGAATAATGTATTTTAATGCTATCTCCTTAGAAGGGTGCATGCTGCACAAGGATCTCACTAGCACAGGTTAGCTGTGTTCCTTGTGGAACTCTATGCAAATGAAAGAGCATGCTATGCATTATTTAGTCCACGGATTCTTCCCCACAAACATGCTACTTAAAAATGGCTTCCAAAATTGTTTTCTAGCAAAGTGTTTGCTTTTCATTTTACTGTAATGAGGCTCCTTTGAAATTTGCCTTAAGTTCAGTATTTTACTCTTCCTTTGCTCTGTAGATTTTAAATCCCCCAGTGGATTTCTCCCCTCCCTTCCACAGTTGAGACCCTTTCCATAGCTCTGGTGAACTGACATTTCCCAAATGGAGAGAGCCAGCAACATCACTGACACCAGGAGGGAGGCAAAGCTGTATAATCCTTGCCTGTCAGCATGGTTGCAAAGGAAAACCCTTGCTTGGCCAGGATGATAATACTTTTACTTCATGTGGTATTTTTCTCTGAATTGGTTGAAATACTTCGGCCATGGAAACAGTCTCCCCTTCCCTTGCCCAGAGTGAGGAATCATTCAAGAATGCAGAGTTCATGTGTTTCCTTGCCAGTTTAATAACCTCAGAGGTGAGAGCAGACGGATTCAACTTAGATTGGGAAGTGTGAGTTGGGGTGTTTGGGGTTGCACCCACACACTGTGACAGAACCTGTACTGCAAATCAGCAGCAATAAGAGATGGGGGCTGACATATAGGAGCAACAGTCGAGAGTGAGGTCCCTGAACTGGGCATGCCTGAGCGGAGGCTGGGAGCATCCTCGCTTCCTAGGCAACTGGGGTCCTTTCCTAACAGTCCTTTCCTACGCTTCTCCTGGCCTTGTGAATTCTCCTTCCATGTGTTTCTTTTCCTTTGGAAAGCAGATGATTTTACATGGCTGTATTCGTTCCTTTTCTCATTGCTGTGACCAAGCATCTGACAAAGAGAAACCTAAAAGAGAAAGAGTCTGACTCTCATTTCAAAGGAATATAGTCTGTCATGGCAGGGAAGGTGTGGACATGGGACCAACACTGTCCATGGCACATACATTGCCAAAGATCAGTAAGTAAAGGAATGGAATGCTGCCGGCTTTTTCTTTTCCTCTTTCTCTTCAGTCCCAGCCTCCATCCCTTGGGATGGTGCCATTCACATTCAAGGAGTGTCTTTCCCTTAGCCCTTTCCTCAGTTAAACTTCTCTGAAGATTTGCATAGATATATGCAAAGCTGTGCCTCATGAATGCCTTATGTGTTTCTTTTTTTTTTTTCATTTGTATCTTTGAGGTATATTTATTCCTAAGTTGACAGGTGGTTTCAGCATTTTTCAAAGTTTATAAAGTTTTATTATTTTCTTGATTATGACAAAGTTTTTTTAATTTTTTATTTTTTTTAAATTTTATAATTAATTTAATTTTACATATCAGCTATGGGTTCCCCTGTCCTCCTTCCTCCTGCCCCCCCCCCCGCCCTCCTTCCCCTCAATCCATCCCCCATTCCCACCTCCTCCAGGGCAAGGACTCCCCTGGGGATTCACCTCGGCCTGGTAGGTCCAGTCCCAGTCTCCCTTCACCCAGGCTGAGCAAAGTGTCCCAGCATAGGTCCCAGGCTCCAAAAAGCCAACTCATGCACTAAGGACAGGTCCCGGTCCCACTGCCTGGGGGCCTCCCAAACAGTTCAAGCTAATCGACTGTCTCACTTATCCAGAGGGCCTGATCCAGTTCCATGGGGGCTCCTCAGCCATTGGTTCATAGCCTTATGTGTTTCTTAATCCAACTAAGTAGACCACAGAAGTGAACCATTACAACAACCATCTCCTGGGTTTGGTTTTGTTTGTTTGTTTTTCAGGTCCTGTACCTGTACATCAGATGATAATGTTTAGGCCCCACCTTCAGACTGCTTTCAGAGCATTGAACAGGTTTTCCTGTACCCAGTAGTGTGGGGGTGCTTCGATCTGCCGACCGTGCTTTTGTGTGGACTCACAGTTAATGGCCTGAGTCTTCACAGTCATGGTAAGGAGCTTGTGTGCCATGGGACTCTTCTGGCCATTTGTTACATTCCAAAGACACCATGATTATATCAGAAAATAAGAATGCCTTGGATTAGTTCTAGTTCCGTGAAACTTGGCTTCTTTCTAAGGCCTTTCTGAGGGAGACTGAAGCTTAAAACATTCCACCTACTCTATTTTATTCAGTTACTATTGTGGACAAAATGATTGTTCCTTCTCCGACTCCCCAGTTTGAAGTAAAATTTTAATCCTCAGTGTGATTGTGTTAGGAGGGAAAGTATTGGAGGGGTAATTAAGTCATAAGATGGCACCCTCGTGATGGGACTAGTGCCTTTAGATAAAGGGGCACAAAAGCTTGCCTGCCTTGTCTACACTCTTTTCTATGAGGACACAGCAGAAAGGAGAGCATTTGCACACTGGGAAACATGTTTTCAGAGAAGACATCTACCAATGCTGTCATCAAGAACAGGGAGGCATGAATGCCAGTTATTTGAGCCACTCAGTCTACAGTACTATTACTGCAATTCTCAAGACTGAGGCACATCTGTAGCATGATCTGGATCTCCCACTTATCTCCTGATTTGGGGATGTCTCAGACTGACCTCTCACTCTTATAGTATTATTCCTGAAAAAAAAAATTAGCTTTATTCCTAATGGCCCACTTCCTTCAGACAATATGTGTAAACCAGGAACCAAGAAACTCTTTGAAGTCATGGTATGAATGGATTTGCATTTCAAGGAATGATGGCAGTAGACATTGAACTAAACTGTACAGACAGATGCTTCCCAAGACAGAGTACAAGGCTTCTTTGAAAGCTCATTCCACTTCCTTTTGCATAACATATTCTTCTCAAATCTATCCACTCTGTATTTTCTTCATTCCATGGGTTAAAGAAGGTAAAGGTGTTGCCTTTTATATGAAACTAATACTAGTGACCAAGTAGATGACTTTCACAATATCACATAGTAAGGAAGTTACCCACTAAAGCCAGAGTAGATTCTGAAGTTTTCAAGATAGAATACAACACCTCGACCATTGGACAAATGGGTTTCAGATGAAATTTATAGAGCAACTTATCACAATCAAGTAAGAGTTCTTTTGAAAACCTAGATTATCCAGCCTACTGAACCAAATCTCCTGGCCTAAGACAGCATCTTCCTTCTCTCTCTGCTTTCCCTCTTTGCTTCTGTTCCTTTGTTCCTACAGTGCTTTGGATCAAACCTGGAGCCTTCTGTATGTTAAGCAATTACTCTATCATTGAACTAGATGTCTGAACCTGAACTCTATATTTTAAAAATCTGCCTTTTTTATACACAAGGAGGTTGGCAAATGCCTACAATTTCTTCTCCTTCCCATGCTAGTAAAAGTAAGCCATAGATTCTGGAAAAAGAGAGTAAGATCATCCACCTAAGAAGCCTGCAACCCTCCCGTCTGGTCTCGGCTGAGAACCCAGCTTTTTGGCAAGGGTTGCTAGCCGGATGATCTCGCTCTCTATCCTTTACTTTGTAAATGACATCATGAGGAGCTGGGGTTAGGCTAAGGTTTGTATTTATTTTCTTTCTAACTTCTCCAGACAAATCGCCACAATTTCCAAGTTGAAAGGTGCCTCTTCCCAATTTCCAGAGCTTGTGGTACCCACCTACTGTTGAAAACCCAGCTGTGCCTTTTCTCCTCCTTACATCCCTGCCAGAAATAAAGAGCTTGTAATCAAAACTTGGCTGCACGTTTGATTGATGTTGCTGGAGGCACACACGAGTCTACCCCATTTTTCTATCACCACTGAAGGCTTTTCAAAAGTCATATTTATGTTCCCTTAGAGAAAAATAAGAGTATGGTTTCTGGGTCCAAGAGAACTGTCATGTCTTTGCCAATCGAGGGCATGTGGTGTCTACAGAGGGAAGTCCCTCAGGAATAATAACATTAACATTAAAAGGTATTGAGGGGTGAAGAACTAGACATGTGGTCTTTGTATATGGTATAGACTCTTAATCCTTAGTTCTTGGTTTCCACATTTGTGCACGTACTCCCCCTCAGACATCCTCAGCACAATGAATGACATCACCATCTACTTTGGTGCTCCAACTTGAAACACACGAGACATCATTGGTTACACTCTCTCAATCTTATACTTTCCCCAACCCCATCTGGTCTCACACAATTCATCAGCAAGCCCTGCGAGTTCCTCCTTGCAGGTATTCCTGGAGCTTGTCCCAGTACCTCAGCATCTCTGTAACCCCAAAGCTGTTCTTGTACAACGCCACTCTCTTACTTTCCAGCTAGATGACGTTCCACTTTTCTGTACCCTTTCATGCCCAGTCAGCAAGTACTAATTAGAGGAAATTTCCATAAAAATGAATAAATCACATTGTATCATTCCCTGTGTAGAGCATTTCATTTGTTTCTGGCTACAAAACAAAAATATTTAAATTCATTAAAGTCCAAATGCTTCATGTTAGCCTGCAAGGCCTGTATTACACGACTCCGTTTTCTTGGATACCATTCACCACCGCAGTCATGTTTTTAAATGCACTCGGTCTGCTCTGGATTAGAATTACATGTACAGCATAAGATCATCCCTGCCACAGGGACTTGGAAACCATTCTTCCTGCTTACAATGCTCTTCTTTTACCTGGATCCATCTCTTCCTTCCTATCTAGGAAGAATTTTTATCACCAAGAGAGCCCTCTGTCACCTTAAGAACCAGTGTCCTTGCTGCCTTCACAGAGCACATGCTCTGTAATTATCTTGCTTTTTTTTCTATTTGTTTATTATTATACTCGCTTCTGTTATGCCTGTTTATTCCTACCTAGGCCTTATTTACCATGATATCTTCAGTACCCAGTCTGGTTCATAGTAGGTGTCAATAGGTTTTTGTTCAGTGGATGTGTGAATATTTATTTTATAGCTGAGCTACTATTAGAAATTCTACTGATTTACTTGGTGTCATCACACTGACCAGTGTATTGTGATGACCTGATGCTAATGCCCATATTGCTGTATAGAGGTGCCTGTAGTCCTGCAAAGGAGCAGAGAAAGGAACTAATTCCTCACTTGTGTATTTGCCATTGACCTAGGAAATGTCAACGAGGAAGGAAACCACATTGTTTCTATTACAGATAAGTAGCCCAAAGTATCAATTGGTTAAGTTTTTTGCATGATACATGCTCAGTTTCCAAACTGAATTACATAAATTAGACTCTTTCTTCAGAATACTCTAGGTCTTGACTGCCCACAGTGTGGTACCTAGAACAGCAGTATTACAATTAGAATCTGGGAGCTTGTTAGTAATAAAGCCAAAGATATATCCCAGATTGACTCAATAAGAACCTAAAGTTCTCCAAGCTATCCCCATGCATTTTAAAGGTGGAGAAGGGAAGATCTAGGTCACTTTAAGAGACACAGTCTTCCACCTCACCCCACCCCAAAGAATATCAGCAGTTTCAAACTCCACACTAGTTTTGATTTTAACAAACTGCAGGCCTAACTTCTCAAGCCAATACCCTAAAAGGAGAGCGGGCAGACTTCAGCTGTGACCAGTTCACAGCTGATCATAGTTACTCTGTGCTGTGTAATATCAGACCTCCAGATGTCCTGTCCCAGACAAGAAATAGAATCAGCAGTATCATCCACTTAGATGTATTGGCTTTGGCATGTTTCTTCTCTGAGTAAGAAACAAATGAAAGTGTCACTTATAAAATACTCCCAGGTAAAGTGGAGCCTCTGTCAGGATGTGTATGAACTGTTTATCCAGTGTCATGCCCGACTCTGTGCTTCTGTCTTTGGATACTTTGCTGCTAATAGTTTAGGTCCCCAGCTGGTAGGTGCAGGAACACCCTCTCCCTGGGCCTGAGCTCTTCAGACTTATAGTTACTTCTTCATCCTTTCTCACTAGCTCACCCACAGCATTTCTAATTTTTAAGTTCAATGGTACTTAATCTGTTTTGTTATGTTTCTGGCCCACTTTGCTACATCTGATGGAATTTCTCATATAGAACACACTTGGATTACTTCCCAAAACCTGAGATGTCTCATGCAATTTAAATCTAAATGCACACAATTATTACAGTTACTCAGACTCCTAATATCTCTTCCCATTGGTATATGTTTGAAGAACTAGAAATCACACAGAGAGGCAAGGATTATCGAAACCTAAAACATGGAAACATTTAGTAGGAACCTCTGGTCTTTACCATTTTTGCATCATCTACCTGTATGTCCATTTCCACATTCATTGAACAATTATTTATTAAGCATCAAATATATATAATATTTTAATATTAAGCATTATGTATATGTGTGTTTGTTTGTTTGTTTGTTTGTTACATCAGGTCCCACAGCTTGGAAGACAAATATAAGTATGATAATAATGCCAGAATACTAATTTACAGGAGCCTTGTCTTGCTCACTGTTCTATTGCTGTGAAGAGACCATGACCAAGGCAACTCTTACAAAAAGAATCATTTAATTGGGGGCTGTCTTACAGTTTCAGAAGCTGAGTCCATTATCATCATGGTAGGGAGCCTGGCAGCATACAGACAGGCATTAGAGCAGTATCTGAGACCTTCACATTCTGGTCGAGAGAGAGAGAGAGAGAGAGAGAGAGAGAGAGAGAGAGAGACAGACAGACAGACAGACGGACAGACTGACTAGACCTTGTGTGGGTGTTTGAAACCTCAAAGCCCACCCCTAGTGACACATTTCCTCCAACAAGGCCACAACTCCGAATTCTTCAACTCCTATAAAAAAGTTCCACTCTCTAGTATATAAGCATTCAAATATATAAGCCTATGGTGCCATTCTTATTCAAACTTACTCAAACTAACAGTCCTAAGAGGGAGCTACAAGGAGACATGAAGTATATAAGGAAAGGAGTGCTTTGAGGTAGGTTTGTTTGGTCAAGAAAGGGAAGGATAGGTAGACTAAAGAAACATGCATGTAAGATCTAAGAAGTATTGAAGAAGAGAATCTACTACCATTAATTTACCAAACCAGCATAATCCCTAACAACAATATATAAACAGGTAAGTGCAGTCTTCACCCATCATCAAGGAAACTTCCTTTGCAACAAATGGAGACCACTACAGAAAACCACAACCAACCAAAATACAGAGTTGTATGCCCACTATTTCACCCCTAACCCTTATAGAACATTGCAGAAGAAAGACTGAAAAGATTGTAAGAGCCAGAGGAACAGGGAATTTGCTATGAGATTGTATCTACTGGTAATACCAGAAGCTATACTCATAAAGTCTCACCAGCATGACTGCTCAAATGTGAGCTGAACAATAAGAACATGCCAAATGGGATAGAAAAAATCCCATGAGGCATCAACTCTACACAAAGAACTCTAGGCAATGGAGGGATACTGGGGATGGGAAAGGTGACATTCCCCAGGGAAGAGCAAAAAGCACATCAATTTGTTGCCCAGTGCCAAACAGTCAGCCCTGAAAACATCTACAGGTAGTGTTATAGGGACTGATCAGGTTCTATTCAGAGTGTGTGTGTGTGTGTGTGTGTGTGTGTGTGTGTGTGTGTGTGTATGTGTGTGTATGTGTGTGTGTTAGTGATGCAATAACAATTAGTGAGAAAAGAAGCCATCCATTTGAAAAAGATTAGTGAAGAGTATACAGGAGTATTTGGAGGGAGGAAAGGGAAGGAAGAAGTGTAATTAAATTATCTCAAAGTAAAAAATCCCAGAGGTATAAAAAATGAATAGTCAGTGATCTTGGTATGCCTCTCTCTCTCTCTCTCTCTCTCTCTCTCTCTCTCCTCTCTCTCTCTCTCTCTCTCTCTCTCTCTCTCTCTCTCTCTCTCTCTCTCTCTCTCTCTCTCCATGCATACAAACATACATACACACATAAATACACTTAGATATAGATACATATCTTTCTCATTCCCTCCTGTTCTAGTGAGGAGTCAGCTAATGGGGAAAGCCTGGTGTGAATCCAAGAAGACATTTTTTTTTCAGAAAAGATTAAAAAAAAACTGTATCTAGTCACTTTCGAGGACAGTTTATTTCCTTTGTAACAAATTATTATTATTTTCCCATCTTTAAAAGTTTCAGTACGGGCTGGAGAGATGGCTCAGAGGTTAAGAGCACTGGCTGCTCTTCCAGAGGTCCTGAGTTCAATTCCCAGCAACCACATGGTGGCTCACAACCATTTGTAATGAGATCTGGTGCCCTTTTCTGGCCTGCAGGCATACATATATAATAAATAAATCTTTAAGAAAAAAGTTTCAGTACAAAATACTCTTCAGACTCTTCCCAGTGTCTTTGTAGCCCTGCTTCTGTCAGTCTGTCTGTCCAACTACAGACAGGGTTGACAGTAAGTACTTACATTAAGTAAGGACTTTCAGTCTTTCAATATATGCCCACAGTTTTGTCTGGGGCTTCACCCAATGAACCACTTTCTGTCATTGTTGCTCTTTCTACAGTCCCTTTTCTAAAAGCCAGGGCAACAATAAGATCTGAGTTACTAGTATGTAACTAGAGCATCTGGGAAGCCATAGGTACCTGTGGATTGGAAAGTGTCCAGAAAAGCCTATGCATGCCATTCTCCTGGTGTATTGTACCTTGATATGGATGAGAGGAGTGAGCTAGTTAACACTTTCTATGTCAGATTCTTCCATGTAAAAAGCAAGAGTTGGAATGCATTGAGACAGGAGACTACTTCCTGAACAGAACAGCAATAGCTCAGTCACGAAGACCAATTAATAAATGAGACCACATGAAACTCAAAAGCTTCTGTAGGGCAAAGGACACCGACGTTAGAGCAAAATGGCAGCCTATAGAATGGAAAAAGATTTTCACCAACTCCACATCTGACAGAGGGCTAATATCAAAAATATATAATAAAGAAATAAAAATCCTAGATATCAACAAACCAAATAATCCAATTCTTATAATGGGGTATAGATTTAAATAGAGAATTCTCAGCAGAAGAATCTCAAATGGCTGAAAGACACTTAAGGAATTGCTCAACATCCTTAGTCATCAGGGAAATGCAAATCAAAATGACTTTGAGATTCCATCTGACACCTGTCAGAATGGCTAACATCAAAAATACAACTGATAGCTCATACTGGTGAGGATGTGAAGCAAAGGGAACACTCCTCCATTGCTGGTGGAAGTGCAAACTTGTACAACCACTTTGAAAACCAATGTGGAGTTTCCTCAGAAAACTGGGACTCAATCTACCTCAAGACCAAGCTATACCACTCATGGGCATATACTCAAAGGATGCTATGTTCTACCAAAGCATCTTTGCTCAACTATGTTCATAGCAGCTTTACTCGTAATAGCCAGAAACTGGAAACAACCTAGATGTCCCTCAAACAAAGAATGGATAATGTGATATATTTACATAATTACTCAGCTGTTTAAAAAAAAGACATCATGAAATTTGCAGACAAATGGATGGAACTAGAAAAAATCATCCTGAGTGAGGTAGCCCAGTCCCTGAAAGACAAACATGGTGTGTATTCACTCATAAGTGGATACTAGCAGTTAGTTATAGGAGAGTCATGCTACAATCCACAGTCCCAGAGAGGCTAAATAACAAGGAGAGCCCACGGCGGGGACTCATGGATCTCCCTGGGAAGGGGAAATAGAATTTATTTGCAGGTGGACTGGGGGCATGAGGGATAGAAACAGGAGGGATGGGGTAGAGGGAGAGAGCACTGAAAGAGACAACTTGAATGGGGGGCATTTGGGGGCCAATGTGGAAACCTAGTGCAATGGAAACTCCGTAGAATCTATGAGGGTGACCCTAGTGAAAACTCCTAGTATTGGGGTATACAGAGCCTGAACCCGACATCTTCTGTAACCAGGCATAGTTTCCAGTGGAGGGATTGGGACATCAACCCAGCCACAAAACCTACAATTTGTCCTGTCTGTGAGATGTGCTGAAGTAATAGTGGCACAGAATTTGTGGGAGTAGCCAACCAATGACTGATCCAAATTGAGGCTCATGCCATGAGAGAGACCCCATGCCTGACCATTGCATAGATGGCCAGGAACCAAAGGCTGGACAGCCCAGAGACCTAGGACAGAACCAAACATGACTGGCAAAAAAAAAAGTTAATGAAATGATTCTTAATGATATTTTGCTATACTCATAGACTAGAGCCTAGCTCAATCATCATCAGAGAGGCTTTATCCAGCAACTGATAGAAACAGATGCAGAGACCCACAACCAAACATTAGGCAGAACCAAGGAAGAAGGGGAAGAATGATTATAGAAACCAGAGGGGCCAAGGACACCCTAAAAACGTGGCTCACAGAATCAACTAAGCAGGACTCTTAGGGGCTCACAGAGCGTAAAGGGACAATCAGAGATCATGTATGGGGCTGGGCTAGGTCCTCTGCTTATACATTATGGTTGTGTAGCTGGATTTTCTTGTGGGACTCCTAACAGTGTGAATGGGGTTATCTCTGACTCTTTTGATTGCTCTTGGGAACCCTTTCCTCCTACTGGGTTGCCTCATCCAGCCTTGATATGAGGGTATGCGCTTAGTCTTATTGTAACTTGTTATGCCATATTCAATTAATATCCCTGGGAGGCCTGCTCTATTCTGAAGGGAAACAGAGGGAGAGTGGATCTCGGGGGAGAGGAGAGATGGGGGAAGGTACTGGGAGGAGTAGAGAGAGGTGAAAATGGTCGGGATGTGATGTATGAGAGAAGAATAAAAAAAAAGCAAGAGTGGGACAATTCAGTCACAGTGACCTCCAAGACATGTGTAGTGACTGTACTGGATGATCATTACCATTAAGTGTGACAGAATGGCTTGAAACAGGCTGTAGAAGCAGATGACTAGCATTAAAACTGAAGCGTTGGCTCTTTTTGCCTCACTTGTTCTCAGTTTTCATAGTTGAAAAAACAGAGAAGATCACACATTTCTTTCATTATTATAAGAAACCATTATTATAAGTAACACAATGAGTAGTATCTACTCACTAAGTGGCTGAAATGACTAGTAAGTACTGATGACCTAAGTGTGTGTATATGTGTGAGATGTTAACATTCCACTCAGTCAGTACTCTAGCCGGACTTAATTCTTCATATTGCTGACCCACCCAGAATCCCCCAGGGGAGCATTCATGAATCAGTCTGGCCTGCCCTGACCCCATTGTTAAAGAACAAGGCAAGGTCACTACCAAAATGCTCACCCACCCAAGAGTTACTAGAGCCAGAAATGCAGTCAGGACGAGCCAAAGGCAGATGAGAAACAACAGTGGGGTATGAAGTTGCATGTTGCTAAAAGTCTTACTGCTTTATCCATTAAAAGTAAGCATTATTTACATTTAATTTTTTTCAATTAATACAGAAATTGGCAGTTGACACAGAGCAGCAAATTTTACAGTAAGATGCTTCATTGTTTGGGAATGAAGGTCACAGGGACATTTATGAGTCCAGCAAGTGGTGTTCTAAGTAAAGGCCCAAGAACCCACTACCAGCCCTGTAAAGCCTGAAGTAGGTGTTGGCCTGTGCCCAGGTGTGTATTTGAGTGGCCAAAGCTTGCAGAGGCTCAGTCATATTGAAGCCAAAAGAAGCTGTAATGAATTAGTTTAAGGCTCACATGGTACTACAATGGCAAGAGAATTGAGGACTCCAAGGATAAACTTTGAATGTATTTACTATAAACACTAATTATAAAGCCAGACAGAGTCTTAATGGAAAGAAAACAAATTTCTATGTCTTGCAGATGCATGAGTATACAGAGAGATTACAGTGCTGTTCTTACTTGGGTTACAGATAGTACAGGCACACACACAGTTATAACCTCGTCACGTGTGTATGCAATGTTATGACATAGTGTTTATACATCAGATAGATTACTGTTTTGAAAAGTTATAAATCCAGTATATTTCAGAAATTGTAATATTGTTTCACTTCACATTGACAGTTCATTAGTCACGTCTTCCTACCACATCCCATGGTAGAATAAAATCAGTTGAAACTCAAGCTATTGTTCAAAAAGATGTAGAGAGTCAAATGAAAATCAAGGTAAGACCTCTCTGAGGGCCTTGGCCCTTCTTCTTCCACGCCAGACTGGCATAATATGCCTATGCTAATTTTGAAGTATGTTCAGCTCTCTATTGCTATTTTATTTCCACTTACTTTCGCTCACATATAATTTTATTGTTTTGTGGTCCACTTTTATGTCAGCATGGTGAAGTGGGATGATATGAAGCCTGTGGAGAAGGCTCTGATTAAGGGAGTGGGGGGAGTGTATATTTTTAGTTCAAAAATCTTTGTTTTGGTGTGCATTTCTTTTACAAATAGGAAAATGTACCTTTCCTTCATCTGGCTACTGAAGAACTATCCCTTGAATGACATTTCCAATTTTTTTGGTCTCGAGGTTGTTTTTCAGGGATATGGAAACTATAGAAGGAAGAGAATGGTCATTGAATAAAAAAAAAACTATATCTGAGAATATTCATTGTTAAAAAATAGTATTCCCATTTTACACATCAGCAGGGTGTCTTACTCAGTAAGAGTTACTGTGTTAGGGGAAACCAGGATGTTGTTGGTAGTAGTGATAACCATGATGATGATAGGTGGTAGAAATAATGGTGACAGTGAAGATGATGGCCATGATGGTAGTCATGATGGTGACAATGGTGGTAGTGGTAATGGTGGTGGTAGTGGTTATAATGGTGGCCATAGTAATGGTAGTAATGGTCGATTCAGTGGTGACAGGGCTAATAGTGAAGCTGGTGGTAGCAGTGATGATGAGTATAAATAGCAAAAGGCATGGCTGAGCCAAGAAAATACAACCAGAAATTGTGTTCAGTTTTTATGTTTAATCATTTAATCTTTACAGGACTTTCCAGTGCTCCTATTCACTCTATCTTGTGAATTAGAATGGGGATAGTTTATTCTAACAATAGTAGAGTGGTAACATGTCCAAGTTAAAAAACCAATAAGCAAGCAGAGTTGCCATTCAAGATCAAGTCTCACTAAACCCACACCCTAAGCCATGAGATAAAACTTGACTACAGAAACATCTTTTAGTCTTTTCGACTCAATTATCTTCTTTAGCACTTTTAGGGTTCTCACAAGTCTATAAATCTAAAGAGGAAAAAATCCTAGTATTCTGTTTTCAAATGAAATCTACATCTACTCCTGTGGGTTGTGAATGAAGAATGATTAACGAAACCCAGTTAACAATGACTAGAAACTTTGGTTGTTCATTCAGACTAAGTTTGTTGGGAATTACTGTAAGATTCCCCAAAATATTTTCTACTAAATCCATGTAGCACAGTGCCTGTGTTTATAACAAACCTTGACATTTTAGTGTTAACAATTTATACATTACTTTTCAATGGTAGTATACCAAAGTCTTGGTCCTTCATATCTGTTCCATCGATACAGGAAATAGAATGCAAACTTTTAGCACTAGAAATCACTTAAAAGTTTATTTTACAAATGTGGAAAAAGAGAACAGAAAAATGAAATTCTTTACTCATGATCAAAAGTATTATTAGTCCAGAGTATAACCATTGGTGTTAAGATGACTTTAATCCCAATATGGCCATTTATTGGCCAGATGATCAAAGGTAACACCTAACTTTCAGTCTATTTCCTTTTTGTAATGGGTGATAATAATATACAACATACACATATAATAGATAATAGATATTATATATAATGTGTGTATATATATATACATATATCAATTTATATACTACTTTAACACAAGACATTGTACTAGAATTTCATTAATAATAAAATATATTATTGTCATGAGAAATACATGGAGTGAAGTAGCCAAAATTCTTAGTGCTCATAGCACATAACAAGGAATCACTATCACCTCCATGGTTCTCATCCAAACAACAGAAGAGTACCTAAGACTTCAGCTGTTTCATTTTATGCTATACAAAGCAGTTTTTCTTTGTATATAGAGAAGAGTCAAATATGTACTTAATGTCCACCCCTCCACCCCCACCCCAGGCTCTTCCCACAAGTCAAACTAGACAAAGCACAATTGAAGGTGTTCACTACCACCCAATGAAAGTAATCACAATGTGAAGCCTACAGTCTTGATCGTCAGTTTATAGAACATTTTGTGTGTGTGTGTGTACTTTGGAAAAGTTGATGTCATGAGAAGTACTCGCATAGGACAGCGATTTACAATTTCTTTGAAAACACCTGACTTCTGTACTACTTTATGGATGGTATATTGATGAATGATTTATAAGAGAGACTATAGCCGGGCGGTGGTGGTGCACGCCTTTAATCCCAGCACTCGGGAGGCAGAGCCAGGCGGATCTCTGTGAGTTTGAGGCCAGCCTGGTCTCCAAAGCGAGTTCCAGGAAAGGCGCAAAGCTACACAGAGAAACCCTGTCTCGAAAAACCAAAAAAAAAAAAAAAAAAAAGAGAGAGAGAGACTATAAAGCAAAGTCAGAAGGCCAGGATAATTTAGAATTAAATTAATTAGGGCCCCTAAAGAGGTTAACTTAACCTTCACACATAAAGACAACATGTAATGGGAAAAAAGCACCCATGGGAGTAAAGGAGAATGGAGACTATAATATGGTCTTTGGGTAAAATATAACTCAACACATTTATTTTAGCTTTCTTGGAAGTCAGGTTAATGAAATAGCAGAGTAGTGATTAATGGTGGTATGTAGGTGGAAGAAATGTCTAGACACAGATGAAAAGAGATTCAAGTTGTGTGGATTATTCGAAGGGGTGATAAGTCCTAAAACTTTGTAATCATCACTGGTTTATGGGGTTACAATTCTGTTTGTATTTTCTCTATTATCTTTAAAAATAGATAATACACAAAACTGTATGCAAAAGTATATGCCATGTAAAGAGTCAATACACTATTATTTTTAAATACAGGTTGTTTATTTACTTATTTGTTGCCAAAATTTCAGTGTGCATATTGTCCTAACAAGGGCAAAGTTTCTCCTAGATCAGTGCATGATGAACAGCAAAGGAACTCAAGGAAATTTTCAAGATGCTAGTGCCTGGATCATACCTCCCAGAAATTCTGGTATATAGATGTGCCTTGACTTAAGTGGAGGCAAGTCTTAATAAATTCATTGTACATACTATAGGTCAAAGTCATATAACACACTGTTGTTAATAACATGCTGTTGGTTGATTGACTAGCTAGCACAAGACACCACAGAGTCCTAAGTGCTGTGCAGGCTTTAGGATCCACCAGCATCACAGGGGCAGAGAGATGTGCAGATTTTAAATGATTTATTATAGGCTCTCCGTTGTGTAGTTAGGAATCAGGGATGTAGATGGGATATTCCAGTGGCTGCGTCCCTAGATATTTGGCTTGTGGAATGCTTATAGGCATCAAGGGAAGAGTTTGTACTAGGAGGTATGAGTCTGGGAATTGTCAACATGTGACCTCAATCAAGGTTATAGACTGAAAAACTTCAACCCTGACAAGTACGCAGATCAAGAAAGAAAATAGGGGACGGGAGAGTTGGCTAAGTGGTTAAGAACACTTACTACTCTTGCAGAGGACTCTGATTTTGTTCCCTGCACCCACACTGGTTGATTCACATTCTACTGTAACCCCAAATCTAGGGAATCTGAGTCTGTTCTGACGTCTGTACCAGTAGTAACTGCATGCAAGTGATAAACATACTTATGCGGCCTCTCACACATACACATCAATAAAAATAAATAAACAACTCTTCCTTTAAAAGAAAAAAAGAGAACTCAGGGGAAAATGGCCATTGGAGAATCATGCAGAGGGAAGAAAGTGGGAAGGAAATTGAGAAGAGGCAGAAAGAAAAAGAAAAACTGGGGCAGGAGGTCAAAGAGCTGACGAGGAGAGGTTTCAGGGAGCAGTATGTATCTATAGTGTCCTAACAGGAAGTCTGTTGGATCTTTAGAAGTGTTTAATGTGTTTTCTGTGTTGCTTTTATTTTTATTTTTTATTTTAGCTTTTGTCTTATTTTTCTTTGCTTTTTGTAGAACTAATGTAATGTAGCTCAGGCTGCCCTTTAACTTGCTATGTAGCTAAGGATAGCTTTGAACTCCTGGTCATCCAGCCTTCACCTCCCAAGTACTGGAGATTTCAAGAGTGTGCTATTATCCACGGCTTTTGATTCTGTCCTTAAAGTGTCACTGCCTGGGTATAGTGCCTGGGTCTTTATTATTAAATAAAGAGGCACAGAGCAGGCGGAATGGGATGAAACTATGGCGGGGAATTCAGAAGGCAAAGTCAGCACTTAGACTTCATTTCTCTTGCAACAACAAATCTCAGAAAATCAAGAAGGGAATGCATTCAGCTGAAATTTTTATAGCTGTTTCCTTCTTAAAACAAACAAACAAACAACAACAACAACAAAACCAGCCTAGCACTTGGGAGACTGAGTTGAGGCAAGAGGATTGCTCTGAATTTAAAGCAAGTCTGGGAAGTGGAAGGCTGAGTCAGAGAGACACTGCCAGCTGCCGCCATGACGAGCAAGATGTAAGGTACTGGTAAGCCACGAGCCACGTGGCAACTTATAGACTAACAGATGTGGGTTAATTTAAGATAGAAGAACTAGATAACAAGAAGACTGCCACAGCCATACAGTTTGTAAGCAATATAAGTCTCTGTGTGTTTACTTTGTTGGGTCTAAGTGGCTGTGGGACTTGGCGGGACCCGGAGAAAAGGATGAGAGAGATTTGTCCTGACCATGGCCCAGGTAGGAAAACTCCAGCTACAAGCAAGCCTGGGCTACAGAGTAAGACCCTGTCTCAAAAACCCAAAGTAAAATAAATAAATAAGAAGAAATGTGAAGCAACACCTTGCATAGCATATGCATTGAACTTCATAAGTTATAGAACACTTTCAATATACTGTCCAAATTTTATAACCCAAACAATCGCAGAGAAATGATGACTCTCCTTCCCACTGTGAATACAAAACTGAAGACACATGGATATATAGACTAGATTGCTCATTACCATGCCAACAGGTTGCAATTCTGAGCCCTCAAGCAGCTCTGCCCCTGCCCCCCACATACACACACATACACTGTTTCATACAATTCCATAAAATCAGTCTGTGCTTGTTTTCCTGGAACTGTCTTCCCTGCCTGCTTTTCTCAGTTCCTTCCCCTAAAACGAATTTTGGGGCCCCATCGGTCCAGCTTTGGGCTTCTTCCACACAAGTGAAAATGAGGCAGACATAGTTCACTGGGCAAACACAAGCCGCAAGCGACAGAGATTTATGCTTAACTTGCAAACTTCTGATTACCAATTCGTTGCCTGCTCTATAAACAGGTGTAAACGAAGATTTAATCAGTTTATACACATGGTAAATAATATAATCTCTCCTGAGCACGGTGCTCGCAAACGTAAATGTTCAAGACCAAACTGATGGTGACAGTATGATGCAAGTGTCCAGCTTCTTAGCCAGAAAAACTGCACCCACAAATGGCTCTCAAGTGTTCCTACTCAGGGACAGGAATGTGAGAGGGGGGCTGAAAACCCAGAATCCCCAGTGAAAATCTCATTTTCCCAACATAAAGCTTAGCTACGAGCTCAGAGAAACGATTGTTGCCCCTCTAACATTAGCTCTCCCATCCTAAATGCCCTGTTCTTTCTTCTCCACCCTACATGTCTGTCATCTCTCCGCCTGTCATTCATCCCTGAGCACTTTGCCCTGCCTCTCTCCAGCCACCCTCAAATAAGGTTCATGGAAGAAAATGCAGAATGATGAAAATAACAACGGAGATAGCTAAAGGTGTTGTATTCAATTTTAAAAATAGCTTATTAAGTCTTGTATAATACATACTCATTCAATAAGCCCCTTCATCAGTTCTACCAGGTGGGTGTTTATTATTATCCCATTTTCCAGTAAAGACAACTGAGGCAGAGAAAGAAACCTTCCACATACTACACATGTAATAAACACCCCAGGGCTCAGTCAGGCACATCTCTATGAGCTTCAGTCTGAGTTATACTAACGAAATTGTGCTGGTATTGAGCTGGACTCAGACAACCTAAATAATATTTAGGAGGTTCATCATTTTAATTCTAAGGAAAATGACAATTATACCAGTTTCCCCCCAAATGCACCTACATGAGACTATGGAATCTCTCATGGGAAACAATGCCTTCATAAGAAACACCTGGACTCCTGCCTGTCATGACTGAAGAGTATGTCTGTGCAGGTATAAAGAAGTTATACAGAAAAGCAAACACAATAAACAGCGGGTATCCTAGGAAGAAATGATCTGCAATTTGCCATTAGGGAACAGGAGCATGGTGCAAGGTAAGGAAACTATGAGACCAAATACATGAACACTTACTTCCTGCCTTGAATCCCTGCACTCTCCATCACATAGTAGCCTGGTTTGCATTCATATTTGCAGATGGTGCCCACATCGTGGTTGCCTTCTAGGCAATGTGGCAGGAGCAAATTTGCATTTGGAATAACTGGAGGAGCATCACATTCCAACTTGCAGTAGACTTCAGGGAGAGACCAGAGTCCATCTTCAAGACAAGTCAGCCACAGGCTCAGTCCTGACTCCAGGAAAGAGAATCACATGATGCTCAGAACAGAGACACACAGACAAAGAACAAAAACCTAGGCAACAAACAAATATACTGGCTTTCTTCAAGTCCCATTATTCTTTGTTGAGCAGTGTCTCTAAAAATCTCCCATCAAATACTGATCCTGTATGTTCTTACTCTACAGATCTTGGTGAGGTCTCACATGCCATAACATCACATAAAGATTCCGTAATCTTAATGAAAGAAGAGCTACCAATCAAATCATTGCCTCTCTTCCTACCTACAAGTAGCAAATATACATCAATAATAGTATTATGGGTAGTATTAAAATAATGACAGTTGTCACTTTAATAGTGATTATATACCAGGTACTATTCTAAGTTTCTGCTTGTGCAAACACATGTAAATTCCAAACAGCAAACAACTGATCAAATGGATTCTGGCTAGCCTCTATCAGGCAGATAAGAAAATGGAGTCTGTCCAAAAGCAGAGTCTGTATTTGAGATAGGTGGTTTGGATACAGAGTTCTAAGCTTTAATACCATACCATGTGACTCTCTGGAATCTGGTTTCTCCCAATGTAAACTAGGACTGCCAGCATTAACATCACTAGCCTGCCAACCTACTAAAGCACATCTCAGAGTAAGACTGAGGAATCTGCATAGGCAATGAGTCATTGTGTGACATACTGAAGGCTGAGAAGTATAGATAAAGAGCAAGGTGTGGTAGTCAGTTAGAGCCAGGTCCAGGACCCCTTCTTCTCAAATAGCCACACAGCCAAGGATACGTTATGTAACTGTGCTCTCCTAATTTATAAAATAAAACAAAACATATCTAATGCAGAATGTCTATGCATATTAAAACTTAATGGCATGCACCTCAGTTGTTAATATTATCAGGACAATTGTACTAACTGGCCTTATTCTGAGAATGCATATAAAAACAAGAAACAAAGACTAAGTTTCATTCATTATTAATGGCACCTTAATCCAAGACATCTCTACACGTGTTTCGGGAAGAAAAATTAGTGATATGTGAGGGGATTTTGTGTTGTCGGAAGAGGGTATCAGAGAACAGCAATTTTGAAGCATCCATGGGTGAAAAATAGTACAAAAGTACCCACCCCTAAAGAGTGAGGGAATGAAGGGAGCTCACATTCAGTTCCCCGGTTGGCCATACAATACCTTGGAGCTTGGCTGGTGGGACACATGAGATGGAGCAGCGTTTTAGAAAGTCAGTACCCTCCAAGCAGGAGAAGTTTGCATAATTCACCAAGGATGAATCAGGAACACCACAGTCAAGGCGAGTGCAGCTCACATCCTTGTCCCAGTGGCCAGAGGAGCAAGTGAGGAGAATCCCTTTCTAGAAACAGAGAACGTACTTCTGTCAAAGTCATATAGAATATCTGTCGTATTTGCTTCCCGACTTGGGTAGCATCTCAGTGGTCATTTGTGCAACCATTCTGCCTTTGTCCTTTCCTATGATGCACTGCTTGGGGAGGATGCTGATGGAGGGAGGCTGTGTGTACCAGGGAGGCACTAGGGCACTGCCCTTCCAAGCCATGCCTTCAGGCTGCCCTTTTCTTGCTCTGACCTATCTATTTTCAGTCTCTGTCCAACCTGCTCTGTGCCCAGGATCTCAAGCCTCCTACTTGGGCATGCATGTCTACTCTAGGACCTGGGGACAGACTGGAGAGGACAAGAGAAAAGGAAGTCCTGGATGCGTATTCTCTCTGTTCCCTCCTGAAGGGATGGCTGCAGACTGACTCATCCAGTGACATATACCTTGTTCTGATCTTAGATCCCATAGGATCTGCTGTTCCACAGAGCCAATCTTTCAGGCTTAAGGGTGAGAACAGATCCCCATTACTCTGGGCTATTGTACATCGAGCAGCAATTCCTTAGATACTACCTACATTTTCAGAAGTCTGCTTATAAACTTCTCTTAAATTACCTACTTTGGAGCAAGGTGCCATGAATTCAACACCAGATTAGGCTAGAGAGTGAGGTCTGCTCTCAAAAACTCAAAGTAAAATAAATAAGAAATAAGAGGTAACACCTAGCATAGCGTTTGTATTCAATTTTGTAACTGATAAAATACTTTTCGTATACTGTTTAGCTTTCATACTCAAAACAAAATAGAAATCCTTTCTATTTTGGATACAAACACTAAGACACATGGATTTTGACTAGATTGCTCACTACCATGCAAATAAGTTACATGGTATCTACTTCCTACTGGCACCCTTATTAATAAACATACTGATAATGCTACTAAAAATAATTACCTGTGTCAAGAATGATGAATAGTACCTAAGAGAGTTAGTACACACAGGAGCTTCTATTCAACCTGTAGAAAATGGGAGTGAGTCTAGCCATGTTCCTAAACTTGCCATTTCAGTGGGCAGGCCTAGAGTACATTGCCATTAAATAAATGAGAAAATATGCATGGAGTACCCAGAAGGGCCTGGTCCTGTACTAAACTAGATGCTTTCCACGGGCTAAAAGTTTATGAGTGGAGCAAATCACCAAATCAGTGGCTAAGAAAACAAAAGGAAAAAAATCAAGTTGGCAGGTGCCAGCACTATATTTTAATTTGGTCTAATATAGTCTGACAGCCTTCTCTAATGGTTAGAGAGAATACAACATAAAGAATATAAATTAGAAATAAGAGAAATAAAAAAACATTCCAGAAGAAAGCAATAACTGAGGAATGAAAGCCTATCATCAGGCATGAGTGGGGAGAGCAACACCCAAGGAACAAGGAAGAAGGACTGCCATCTTCAGGCAGAAAGAACTTGACATGGTACAGGGCTTGAAAGATCATTGGGACTTTTGAGCAGCTCAGGGGAGATGGGAGAAGGCGGCATCCAGCCAGGTATGAGATGAGCTGCACTTACTGTGAAACTCATGGCTTATTTGAGGAAAACAGGCATCTGGCCATGGGGATAAAGATCAAAGACAGACAGAAGAGTCTCTATGATGAAACTGCAGGCATCCCATCAGGTGACCACACTGGCACACAAGCCAAAGGTCCAATGACTGCTGAAGGCACCTATCACCCCTGACACTACATCTTAGCACAGTGCTTTTCTCTGCTTTCCAGTGTGTCCCTGTTGCCAGCCAGAAGGATCCAAGTCAAAGCCAGACACATTTTTTCTATTTAGCTTCAGTTCTCATGTCAACAGAAAGCAAATATCCCCACTGTCTTGTGATCATGAGCTGGGATTGTACAATTTCCTGCATGGGGCCAGAGTCGGGTGACAGTGGCTGGTCAGCTGCAGGGCGCCATTGCTTACTCCACCATGTGTTTGGCAAGTGTGATCCCCCATTCTCCTTCTAACCAGGTTCTTCTCACACTTAGCACAGTTGGGAGGTCTGGTTCAAACTGCAGCAAACCACTAATCACTTAAAGACTGTCTCTAAATTCCATGTGTAATGCCTGGCTTTTCTCTTGGCTTTTTTGGGTATTGACCATTTTGTTTTAAATTTGTCCAACTTTAATGCATGACAAATATAGTCTTTCTTCTCTGCTTATCTTAACCTACCACACACGTGTAGAAATAACCCAAGTTATTTCTGTGTATTCAGCATGAAGTATCTTTGCCTGAGTTAAGAACAGGAGATAGAAGATCTTTCTAGATCAGGAATTTGATGCTTCCAGCTTCATTAAAGCTGTTTCTGTCTAGGTGATTTCATGAACTTTCTCAAATCCATAATTATGACTTTAAATTCTGACCATGTCTAAGCAAGTGAAACTCTTCCATGGGTTCACAAACTGTTAAGAAATCAATTGGCATAAAACTGAAACATTTCCATTTCTCAAACAATTAATGCCTAACCAGTAATGGTGTGCCTATTCTTTTTCCATGATCATGTATCTTTCTGGCTCTCTCTTTGAGCACAACTGCAGTTTACCTTGTATACAATTCCACTATCTCATAATGCGATTCTGTTTTCAAAGGGTTCATTTGTGCTAAAAATTCCCCTGTCCAGTGCTGTAAGCTTTCTCAAGAGGAGATGGGAAACCAAGCCCTTAGTTAGAGAGAGATTATCTTGTTCTTAATACAAGGAGCTTAGTAATGAGAGCACCCAATGCCTATCATTCCACTAGAAGCTTATAAATAATGCTCATCAACCATTGCAATAACTCAACAAGTTAAACACTTCTGTATGGAATATCTACAAATGCAGAAACAAATTTAAAGGGATTATTTTAACTTGGTTGTTCTTACTGTGGAACACCTAAAAGATAATGTAGGCAAAAACTTTGCCTAGATCTGTCTCTTGAGCCATGTTCTTCACTAATACATTCTACTACCCCAGGCTACCCCAAATCCTGGAAATGGTGCAGTTGAAATTTGGGGCGGGGATTAAAAATGGGAAAATTCAGTACCATGATACAACCCCTGCCTTGATTGCGGATTTAATGTTTTGGGGTGCAATTTGGTTATATTCTTCCAACAATCTTGAAAGGGAATCAGAGAAGCAGGAGGCTGACAGTGAACCTGAGACAAGTTAACAGCAATCTGTTTTTCTATGAATTATGAACAAGTCTACTTTGAGACATTCTCATCTGTGAAGAAGACAAGTTGAGGGAACATTGAATAAGCACTCCTGTCTACTGCCCACACAGTGAATACATTAACACCTTAGAGGATAAAAGTTTCATATGTTTGAACACCTTGAATTTCAGCACCACCATGTTTCCCTTTGCTTTGATGGAGACTACAGTTTTGCTCTTGAAAATTTAAAAGCACTTGCCCTTCCCAGTCTAGTGAAAGAGAAGAGGATAGATAGCTTCTTGCCCCAGAAACTCATTCCTTCCGGTCATCAGCCTCCATCTCACCTGCATGGTCCTGAGGTACTGCCCACTGCTGGTCTGAAGGACATACCCCTTTCGACAAGTGATAGAACACTTCATGTAACCTGGGCCACTGGAGGTACAATTCACCATGTCTGCATGATCAAGTATCAATGGTGTACATCTTTCCTGTTCTCCACATGGTCGCTGGGCACAGCTGGGGATGACAAAAATGGAATATCTTAGGGCAAGCCTAAATGTCAGCAATATACATCTCTGAACAATATACCTAAACCACAGAAAGATTTTCTTCATATCCTAAATGTAACTCATCACTTTCTTCCACCTTCCTGAGAACTATGAGGCGTGATAAACTTAAACCAGGACAGCTAACTTTCTGCATCCCTTCTAGGAGAATCATTAGTGATAGGATGAAGTAGAAAATGGATTCCCAATGTTGTAGATAATCTCAGAAACCAATAGATCAAAGAATGATGCTTGAAACATTAAATAGCAATATTTTTAGGTCCCAAGCAATCAGAATAGACTCAAGACAAATCTCAAAAAAGTTCTTGGAGACCTGTGGTTTCATCAGGCATTGGCCCTTTGGATAACCGATCACAAGGAAATCCCAGAGTGCCTGTGTGAAGAGGTTGAGTATCTGAGATCACAGACTGGTTGATATGAAAACATTTTGGCTATGGGTACATATTACTGAAGAGCAGCAAAGGTGAAGGAAACCTACCAGTATGAACTGAATCTCCATCACATGCCAGACATTAGACCGGGGACTTTGCAAGATATCTCCTTAGCATAGAATTGCTTCTTGGACCAGTAGCTAGAGAGATACAGAAACTCCCCAAGGTTCAAGGACATTATAGAGCCTGGACTGTGATAGCAGCAATGACGCAATAGGCAGTGGGGCAAGAAGAGTAGAGCCTCCAGACACAGAGGAAACACAGCATTTAACTAAAGCGTTAGCACCAGACTTCAGTCCTGGTTATTCATTTAATACTTATGATACAGAGTCAATAATCCACACCCTGATGTTTTAGTCCCTTCCTTCATAGGAGAAGATTTATAGGGTACACACTTTACAAGGTTGATACTGTTCCCAGGCTAGCCCCTTTGCTGTCCTACTGCCAAAGAGCTAACCCCATCTCAGTATCTGTTTCCTATCAGGCTCCCTTCTTTTTTGTTTCTCTCATTTCCACGCCTTTTTCAGTTTAATGAAATTTCTAAAATGCCTTCCTTCTCCAAGAAGCAACCTTCTCTCATTTACTTTCTTCCTTCAAATCTCTTGGTGAAAGTATAAAAATAACTCCCTCCTAATAATTAATTTAATCTTGTTATATATGTGTTTTCTTGTTCTTAAATCATTACTCATTCAATTACCCATAAGACAATGGTTATCTGATTATGTCCTTAATCTCACAACAGCAGTATGAACTTCTTGAAGAGAAATACTTCTTCCTGTTCAATTTTAAATCACCATATTCTTGGCTATAGTAGACACAATACAAGCTTGCTTAATTAAATTGGTTCTTATTTCAGATAGCAAAACTAGTCAATGTTACTAAAATGGAAAAATGTGTTAAATCACATGAAAGAAAATTATCCTACAATGATTCAACCATACTGCCTCAATAATTCATTTATCAATAAACACAAATTGTAAGAGGCCCCAAGACCTTAGCATAACTTAGGTCATGATAGAGAAACCATTCTGACCAGTATGTAGACCCCTAACACCTGCTAAAATGGAGACAAAGACCTATTCATCAAAGACCTAGTCCATAGCATCAGTATCATGAAAAATTCCTAAATGATTAACTTTACTTTTTGGCTTCTGTAGTTTCACTTCTCACTAACTTTTCTTGCTAACAAAAGTGTGTCAACTAGGATGTGGTTTTTTTTTTTTGTTTGTTTGTTTTATGTTTTTTTGGGATTTTTTGTACATGAAAGACAAAGACAAAGAATGGTAAGGCTGTATGATTTGAGCAAGTTCCCCATGTAGCCACCAGCTGGTAAAACAGACTTCCTATTCAACAAGAGTATCTGTGTGTCTGTGATCCAGTGGAATTTTCTTACAACGAAAGAACATAGGCTTTTCAAGACATCGAACTAAGCACTGGTGGTATAACAAAGATGGCATCTTTAAAGAACTCAGTCTAGTGAGAGAGACTAACAACATATTTTCTTACTCTTGGTACTCTTGCCGGTGGTGATCATCATTAGAGAAAGTAGCTATCACTCATCACCAATGATGTGCTCTCCTTGCCCTTGGTTTGTATTAGGGTCAATGACTTTATCAAAAAATTGGACAACAGTATAAGAATGTAGACAACGAAGTGCTGTCAAACAGGTACATAGGTCCTACTGTAATTGAGACTTGGCTTAAAAAGCAGTAGCCCCTCAAAAGGTGAATTTGATCTAACTGTGATAAATGGACATCCCTGATGGATGGGGTTTAAACGCTGTTCCAGTGACACTCTCATTTCTTTTGTCCATGCCTGAGAGGTAGAGAGCAGAAGTGGAGATGCATGATGTGAAGGGGTGTTTTGGCTGTCTTATCTCATAGTTATCCTCTATGATGATGTAACAACCATATGGCCCATTGAAAGAAAGAAGAAATATAAGGGGAGGAAAGCAAGATTGGTAATGAGTCAGTGTGAATTCCCCAGATCCAATGCTGACCAGAGGGTATATAATATAAGGAATGAGGCTGTTTCTGAGTCTTTACTCAACATCTGCATAAGGTAGTCAAAACTTGACTGTCCTTGGGATGAGATCAGAATACTTCCTTTATAATACCAAAGAACTTCAAATCTATAAATGCTACATGGCATTCAACTCCAAACCACTGTATCTTCTTCAGCATGTTCAGCAGTAAGAACTAGAAAAGGGTCTTTAACTCTCTGGTTCATGTCAGCTGATTGCCAAGGAACTTGTACAAAAGAGCACATGCTATTTATGGTGACTTTATCTGATGAGCCCACGTCATCATGAAGGACAAGCACATGCTGAGACAGGCTTCTTTCCATCAATATGGCTAGGACCACATCTATTGGTGTTATGAGCATCTATCTAACATCAGGAGTATATCCAGCATTGACAGCAGAGCAGAACACAAGACAAGGAGCACACAAAAGGGAAAGGTGTCATGAAGTAAGACCACAACCCGAGGGGTGGTGAGGAGCAAACCCAACCTGTTTATGAAGTGAGAAATGGTTCCATGGCAGCAGCTGCAAATTCTTTCACTAGCTTATATTTCCATTTACTTCCTCTTAAAAGAATTTGGTTTGTGAAGACGGTGTTTGTCAGGTCGTTAGCTTCTGATGGCATCTGGTACCAATTGTGGACTTGACTCCCTTGTACCCCAGTCCCAAACCCTCTTTGGTGTTTCTCTTCCACTACAAACATTGCCTCCTGAGCGAGTTTGTTGTGTTCGCTATTATCACACCTTGTTACACTCTTCTTTCTCCTAACGTGACCTCAGTGCTCGTAGCATGAAGACAGTGCTAATAGCTCAAATAGTTGATCTCAAGACTTCCCAAATGCTTTCTCCTGTTGATCTCTGGAAAAAGTTAATGAAGGCGGCAAAAGTGATGCTTCGCAATGTAGTGAGGGTGGGAAGGCAAGAGGAGATATTTATCTTGGTTTAACATACAAGGAAACTAAAGTGGTTTGGAGACTGGCTAGAGGCCACACATGGAGTCAGAGGAAAATCCTCATCTCCTAGGCCTCTCTCCTAGGCCAACTTCGACCATGAGGCCTAGATATGAGGATGCTTTTCTGCTGCTGTCTGTTCAATCAGGAAAGAGCAGCATTAGCTACATGAACCAAAGAGTTCCTTACCAGGGTAATATGCATCCACATGGAATATTTATTAGTTCATTTGAGTTTTGAATGGTAGTTTTCGAAAGGTGGTAAATCAAGGCAGCAATGTTTGTTCAGGTGCTGTCTGCAAAATCCACCAAGTGGGTTTCCCCTTTGGCAACATCTCCTTTCTCTCTCAACTACTTTTTCAGATCTCTCTATACCTCATCACAGTGTCTGCTCAGACAGGGATATGATGAGATCAGTCAACTGTAACTCACAGAGTTCTAAGTCAAAGGACTGAATTTTTCACGACTGAATTTCAAGCCAGTGGGTCCTTAAAAATCACACCATGGGCATGACCACCAACCTATTATTCTAGTTTTATTTTATTGTTTTTTTTCTTTTCCTCTCCATTTTCTGAGAAGCCACTACATCTTTCTTTCGGTTCTCATTCCAAAAACCACTATGCTGCAGGGACTGAAGTTAAGGCATGGAATTCAGAAATCCCTGTTAAGAACCATTTTAACCCCAGGCTGTCTTCTGTTGTAGGAATTAACTCCAGAGCCCTCCACACTGTGTCCTAACCATCTCCTACAATATGGTTTCTCCTCGGGTGACTGGACATGCCAATGATGCCCACAGGTGAGAAACCCCTGCTACCATGATTCCATAAAAGATTGGTCCCCTGCTCTATGCCGCAGGCTCTCAACCATAGCTGTGTCACAGGCTCACTTAAATAGCTTTTAAAACATGTATATTTCCACCCCTTATCACCTGAGGGATTTTATTTTTCTAGTGGCATGATGCAAGAATTAGTGATACTTTCAAGTTCCAAATGGTTATTTGATTTGGTTTGGTTTCTGAGGCAGGGTCTCATTCTGTAGCCCAGGTAGAATTTGACTTAAAATCTTTATGAGCCTCCTTCCTCTTCATCTCTATGCTGGGATTACAAGTATGTGCCACCATGGGCAGCTGGTTCAAAGTCTTTACTACCCCCAGGAGTGGATCCTATCCCTGTAAAGGTCTGTATATATATATAGCCTGACAGAAATATCAATAAATTGATAGTACTGATAGAGGCCTAGACTATGTGAAAGCAAAACTAACTCCAAAAAGAGAAATAGATTTCACTGCTAAATCATCATGTTTCAATACATTAAACCTAAATTATCACATAGAAGCCTCAGAGTAGGCCAAAAGCATAAAGTATTTTCCAGCTCTGACAAAAATTTGAATACATTTGAAGAAGGAAAATAAAACATGTGCTACTCATTATGAATTCATGGCTTCTTCAGAGATAATTTTATCATTACATTGATTTGACCTTAAGGAATGACTAAGATGTGGAAGGGTTAAATAAATGTCCTGGGAAGTTATTTCTGAGGCTTTGTAGACAAAACGCAGGGAAATGGAGCAATGTGGAGAAAGCATGGGGGAAATCATGATTTCTTCCATCACCGTGAAGTGTGAATAACATTTGGTATGTCTGGATCTCTCCCACTCTGACCAGCAGATTTAGAGAAATGTGTGTTACAGAGAATCAACATCTGTCCCCGAAGACAGCTTTAGAAGGAAACTCTTTCACTGGTAAGTGACAAACAGGTTGAGGTTGAGACCAGAGGACAGACATCATTCTCTGCAGGTAGAGTAGCCAGACCCACGGACAAGCTTGCCATGAGCTGTATGTATCCCCATAGGATGCCAAAGCAGATACCACTT
Organism: Peromyscus eremicus; assembly: GCF_949786415.1. Classification (NCBI taxonomy): domain Eukaryota; kingdom Metazoa; phylum Chordata; class Mammalia; order Rodentia; family Cricetidae; genus Peromyscus; species Peromyscus eremicus. The sequence goes on along the minus strand of NC_081431.1, from coordinate 35,855,888 downwards.
GTTAGTTTTTCAGTTCTTGAGGACACTGGAGGAATGTTGTCCTTGTTTTCAAGGCAAGGTCTACACTGTGAAAGCCAGGTAGTTCCTGATAAATGAGGAAGTCATGGCTGTTCTGCCTACAGTGGCCACACAGCATTGGTCCAGTGTCCTACTGAGGTTCTGGCTCACCTTGAAAGAGTCAATCAGAGTGTGCACCAAACCCCTGGTTCCCTCATATTGAGTTGAGGAAAGTTTGTGTGCTAACCTTGGGATGACATATACCAACTACTGAAGAAGAACTAGGTGTTGCTAAAACTGAAATGGATCTGAAAGATAAATGAACCCAAATTTCTCATTGTAGAGATGGGGAAACTGAACCCAAAAGGAATGGTGTGTATGATATTCCAGGACTTCCTGCAGCCCTAGTATTATAATAGAAGACAAAAGAAGCAGTTAATTAATATTTGTCCAAACTCAAAATCAGGGTGACCTCAGCTCATGAATTTTCCTAAAGTCAATATCCTACCCTCTCTGAGGCATCCAGAAGAGTTAGACCACAATGTTTTTCTTTTCCTAGAATCAACATTGAAATAAACTGTCAGGTATCCATATCACACTCTTCAAGAAAGAGCCTTAAATGGTAGAGAAAGCAGTAGGCCCTGTCATCCGGGTTCTGGGCTTGGTTTGTCCTGCTGACATCTGTGACCTTGGATAAGTCTCTTAACCATTCTGGCTTTCCATCGGCAAATTTGTAAAATAACAGGGTTGAAATGGGTTCTACCAAAGGCCCTGCCAGCTTTAGCATGGTATTTAATTTCACAGATGAGGTGATGGTGGTATTGGGGTGGGAGTCCAGAAAACTCAGGAACAGACAGGATGTGGTGGGGAATGCAAGAAAGAGCTTGTCATAATCTTCCTTGCCCAGAAGAAATCTTGTGCTTAAGTCCCACTTTTTAAGTTGTTTAAACAAACTATTACAGTGTCTTTCTTCAAGAGTGCCATTGACTAAACAGCAATTCCAGAGCACTCCCTAGAGAAGCTCATTTAAGGTTAAGTAGCATTAAGAGGATCAGATGCCCCTCCACTCTGCTTTACTGATTATTACTGAAATAGGAGGGTGTAGGCTAAGAAGGAATGTATGCCTGGGATTTGGCAGCAAACAGGGGTAGAATGGATGGAAAGGATTGGTAGAGACAAGGTCTTCATTCATCTTCCCACTACCATCTGCAAAAACGAAAATAACAATAGCAGTCACTCTTAGAGGGATGTGGGTTCCCAACCTATGTCCTTCTCACCTCTGGCTTCATTTGTTTTCGGGGATCGGAACCAGGTTAAATGCAGAATAGATTTCTAACAGCCTTCTCAGGAAAACTATTTCTGCTGCTTTGAAGTGTTTTATGGCAGGATCATACCAACTGGAAAGGGGAAATTGATTCAAGTTCCTGGTCCCTGAAGATTCTCATTTGAACAAAATAGCAATCTTGGTAGAAGTTCTACTTATTTCATCACATGACAGAAAAATGACTAGTTACTGCACCCCGCAGACTTCCCCCATTCCTGCATTCTGAGAAAGAGAAGTTTGTCTGTGACCCTTTAGGTCTCAACACTAATTTTGGCTCTCCGTTTTAGTCCGCTAGTCCCGCCAGACCGAGTCATTGCTTCCTAGAATGTGACCTATTTGTAAGATTAGAAGTAGACTCTGGTGGCCCCAGCACTTGGTAATTCATTTTATTCATTTCTAATTCTGGGCACAGATTTTACCATGTCTTGCCGTAACACCAGAAGTCCCATCCAAATGCCCCTGTCCTTCTAAAAAGAAACAGATTTGCATTAAACAGCCAAAAGTGTTCCCTTTCAAAAGCCCTGTCTCACCAAGTTTGAAAATTCACGATTTTCATGTGGATTATAAAAGATGAAGAATACCAAAGAAAGAGGCAAAATAATCTAATTACTGCCTAACATGCAGACCACATACTAGCACCTGCCCATCTCAAATAGCCACAGGATTGATTTCTAACTACATCCCCTGACAATCTCCAAAGGCTGTATGTAGCTCTCTCCACAGGGGGCATTTCCTAATGAGGAATGATTTACTAGAGTTCTGCAAGTGATTGCTTTGTTGATGCCTGCCCTGCCCACAATCTGCCCTTGGATAGCAACTAAACTACCCAGGAGTAACAGCCTTCCAGCCATATTCACAGGGTGAGCTTGGGAACTGTGACACATGTGAAACTCAGTGAAGAATGACTACTGACCATGTCACTATGAAGCTACAAGACAAGAAGACATGAGCAGCTTAGCTTGGCTGTCACCCAGGTATAAGCTCTGGGCAAATGGAGACCTAATACCTCACATGGGTCCTCAGCAAGAAGCAGAACACAAACCATGTGCTGAGCACTTCCGGACTCCTGCTCTTCCGCTTCCACACTTCCTACAGTCTACAACAGAAGCTTCCTACGTCATCTCAGAACTGCTAGTCTTTTATTGACATCACATTTGAACTACTCCTTTCTGTTTTTTTCCTTTTAGAACTGTTGAGCTTTGCAATACTAATAACTCACTTGTTTGTGGAGGGAAAAAAGGGATGGGTTGGTCCTGAAATCATGTAGTAAAGCTAGATGCTGCTGCCCAACATAAAAGGCCTCGGTCTACACATTGGATTTGCTGCCTCTTCCGCATTCAGACCTTCTAGACCTCTATGACTGTGGCTGAGCAAAAATCCACACAGGGTCAGAGGATCACTCCAATCAGAGCTTATGCACCAATGCGTCAACAGTGTCTGCCTATTTGGCAGGCTGCAAAGTCTACAGAACTCTAGAAATGTCCACTTGCTTTTGCTCTCTGCACTTTCTCCACAGCTGCGCCATAAAAACAAACCATACTAATGAGACGAGGGCTGAGGAAAGCGCTGAGGCATTGGTGACATTTTCAATTCATTCCCTGTTTGCCACACTCTTCTAATTGTTTTTCATCTTTCAGCAAAACTTACAAATGCCTACACTAAATGATGCTTCAGCAGCAGGGCTCTGCCCAATATTTTGCATTAGCAAGGTCCATAGGAGAATGTCTGTGGTATAAAACATGCTCACTTCTAGCATAGGGTTGTTTTCCATTTTAAAGAGACCTTTGGGGATTGTCAGGACTTCATGAAAATAATCCCTAATGGCAGAATCTAAGACACCATGATGAGGCACTACAAACTTTATTTCAAAGGCACTGCTTTGAAAACAGGCAATTCTTGGTGTTCAGTTCCAGCCTTGGTATCCCTTTCCTACAAGATACATGTGGATCAGATCCTAGCTTTCCATTGAAAGCTGTCATCTAAATTATCCTTAGAATATACCCCATTAACAATAATCTCTACATGGTTGTATTTTAATTTAATAAAAGTTATTCAAAAGTAGTCTTATCTACATGTTAAGAAGCTCCCAAATGAGAACCATGTACATGACCTTTTGCTTTTTTCTCTGTAGTTCCATTAGGAAAGACAGTCAAAGGGATTCAAATGGCTCACTGTGGCTCCCAGTACAGACTGCTATCCACCCAGCCATTTCTCATTGTCCAGGAGACCCAGCATCTTCTCTGTTGGGTTTCCATCCTTCCCTCTTATTTTATGGGCAAATCATTCTGGGAAAAGAAAGTTAGGCAAGAAATCTAGGGAACAATTGAGCGGATATAATTCTTTCCTTGCTCAAAAGAAACTGGGCAGAAACAAAAACAAATTCAACGTTAATTTGCTAAACTGCTTTGGGGAAGAAGATAATCAAATGAGTAGAAATGTAATACATATTTCATTTCTATAGTGCCTTTCCCAGCAGTAAAGGAGATCATTTCCCATCACCCTAGAGCACTAAAAGGGAAGCCTCTGCTAAAACCAAAAGATGAGGAGCCAAGGAACAAGCAAACAATTGAGCTTCAGCCCCCAAGCAAAGGGGGAAGAGGAGCCCTCTATTCCATGCAGCTATCAGGAGGGAGAGAATATGCAATTTCTTCAGAGATGAGCAGAGAAAGGACAGGCACAGTGAGGTATTGGATTCTGATTCAGCCTAAGGATGAGGAGCAGAGGCTGGTATTTCAAATCTCAGCTCCCAGTAATTGAAAGACACTAGAGACTGATAGAGAGCAGCCGTGAGGGTTCCAGGGGACAAGGAAGCATGAAGCAGCATGACAAATGATAGAGCTAGAGGGATCCTCCTAAAACTAAAACCTGCTTACTGCAGGGATGGAAAATATGAAGGTCCCGAGTTCAGCTTTGGCTGCCTGGCCTTGGATGAGGACACTGAGGCCCTATGAATCAGCCCGTGTTCTACCAGCAAATTACTACATAGCAAAGAAGAAATATTTCTACACCTGAGCCCCTGCACCCCCTAAGTAGAAAACACAGCCACTTCCTCTGAAAATTCTCCATGTATCATTGAACTCATAAAGACAAGGTCTACATAAAAACTGCTTTCCTTTCTTCTGGTCTTTTCCCTCCCATCCTAGATCCTATGTCTGTGGTGCATTCTCCATGAAAAAGGGACAATGACATGTAGATAATCCTTCTATGACTTATATCACTGCAATCAGTAGGCATATCTTTTTGAGACTAGCTTTTTAGAATAAAGGCATCTCTCATGTCATTATCATGGAGATGCCCCTGAAAGGGAATCTGAAGAGGCTGGACAACTGGTGAATGGGTTGGCAATGGTGTTAATTCTCCATGTTTCCAGAGTTCATGAATACAAATAGAAAGCCATACTATTTGGTGGTAGGTGTTTGTTACTTTATCTCCTTGATTCTTTATTTTACAGACCCTACCTCAAGAGACAATAACCAAAAGGTACAAGACTACACAAAGGTAGTGAAGGGGGCTCACATAGTCTATGTGTACATAAAGTAGGAGGTCTCTAGTTGGATCCTGAGACAATCAAACCAAATCAAATACACATTATTTCCCTCCTTTGTCTTTTCTTTAAAATTATCTGATTCACAAGAGACTGTGGAATGCTCAGCCCTAAATAGGATTTATATACCATACCTTCTCCTCCCAAGGTTCAGAGATCATTGCAGAAAAGGTGGTGGAAAGAACATAAGAGCCAGAGGTGGTGGGAAACTACAAGCAAACAGTATCTTCTGGATACAACAGGGCAGCTGCACACATGATAGCATACATAAGACACATATATGCATGCCCAATACAGACCAAATCTCAGCATAGAGATGGGAGTTAGGCATAAAGTCTTACTAGTCAAGGAACTATTGTCAATTGTTAGCTTCTGGGAGAGGGAGAGATGGATTACTCTAAGAGTATAATCTCCAGTAAGTTGTCCATACTCCAGTAGAAGGCCACTTATCCAAGAATATTTAGGCAGCACAAACTGGTCTTGATAGGGTTTAAAACAAAAGGACACAAAGTTGAGTGGATAGGGAAGAGGCAATGGATCTGAAGAGGGCTATGGGTGGGGAATGAATATGATCAAAACACATACGAAATTCCGAAAACCAAGCCCAATAAAATATTTTTGAAAAATCTGATTCTCTTTGTTACATGAGTATGCTTAGGATATAATGGCAAAGTTATGAATTATGTAAATGTATGTGAGCATTTTCACAATAAATATACACTATTTAGATACTTGATTCTAATTGATATGTACATATGACCATAGTAAAAATGTTCTAACATGGAAGATAAACTCACAGTATAAGAACTGTAACCTTGAAGCAGAATCACATTTCTATATAATGTCTACATTATTTCCTTGACTTAAATATTCCATGTTCAATCCCAATTTGCATTAATAAAAAATACTGATTCACAGCAAAAAGAAAATGGAAAAGGAGGCAATCTAGGGGTGATACTGGTCTTTCTAACAATATGTATTGTCGATTAAAAACTAATGTGTATGTTTACAAAATGAAATATGTGTTTGGACATATGATCCAGAAATTGCCTGCCTTGGTAAATACACAAAAGCGTTAAAGACTTACAGCCATACAAAAGCATGTAGTAGATATTTATAACAGCTTCCTTCATAAATGTCAATACTTCGAAGCAAATAAGATGTCCTTTAACTGGCACACAGGAATAAGACGGGGAGGCCTTCTCTGGCCTCCGAACACTCACAACAGACATATGCACCTGCCTGCATACAATCACATACTACACACACACACACACACACACACACATACACACACACACAGAGAGAGAGAGAGACAGAGACAGAGAGAGTAAATTAATTAAATTTTTTCAAGAGAATAAACCCCAATATAATCTATAGCATCTGAGCAATGTGGGTTCATCAGTTGTGACAAATGGACTATTCTGATGATAGCTGGGGACAACGGGAAATATTATGCCTATGTGGGGGCTAGGGACATACTGAAAATCTTTGTACATGCTTTTCAAATTTGTTGTGAACCTAAAACTAATCTAAAATAATATCCTTTAATATTTGTCAATGCTCTTCTGAAAGGCACAATTATTTAAACAGTTAAATCATTTTTAAATTAGTTTTATAGTTCAATGCACATTACATTAACCTTTTCTGAAAGATTTCTTTGCATAAATGTGAAACCCTTTCATCCATCATTATGAAAAGAATAAAAACAAAGATATAATTTAAAAAATAACCAAAAGCTTTTCTATGTTTGAATTTTTATATAACTTCATTATTTTCCAGGGGTGGGGGGAATGCCTGATATCGCTGATTCAATTTCACTTTGATGAATATGTTAACACTCCCATTCACGCTATAGAGAAAAGTGGCTCTGGAGGCTGAGAAACAGAGAAATGAGCTTGTAAATAAATTTCTGGACAGGGGCCATTTATAAAATAGATCTGTTATTATCAGCCAGAAGAGTTGATAGAAATGTACCAATGAGTGGGCAGCTCAGACAATCCACCCACCCTCCAGCAACTAGGGAATGTGTATGGCAAGAACTCTCCTTTCAAGTCACTGCTCTTCCAAAATGCTTACTCTTTTTCTTCCTGCATTCTAATACCTCACGCAGCCCTTTGACCTAAACAGTCCAACAGACAGAAATCGCATGCCTGTCACATGTGGCTCTGTCAGGGTGCTCAACACTTCTATACTTACAATTCTAGTACCTAGGAGCATATTTGCATAGCCTAGGTTAACCCTGTTATGGGTGTTGTTTCTGCCTTCTGGATCCATGCTCTTGTGGAGGCCTCTCAGCAGGGATGTTGTTGGGACTAGTGACTGTCTTCTAACCACCTAACAAGATGACACTTCTGTTATTACGTCAGCATGATGTCAGTATGGTTGGGATTTCTCTCTCTCTCTCTCTCTCTCTCTCTCTCTCTCTCTCTCTCTCTCTCTCTCTGTCTGTCTCTGTCTCTGTCTCTGTCTCTGTCTCTCCTCTCTCCCCTTCTTCCCCTTTCTCTCCTCCTCCTCTCTCCCTCTCTCTTCCCCTCTCTCTCGGCCCTCTCTGTGTCTCCCTGTCTCTTCATCTCTCTGTGTTTCCGTTTCTGTGTGTGTGTGTGTGTGTGATTGTAAGTATGTATATGTGTGTGTGTGTGTGTGTGTGTGTGTGTGTGTGTGTGTATTCAGTGCATGATGAATGTCCAGGTGTGCACATCTGTGTGTGTGCATTGCATCATGAATGTCAAGGTGTGCACACTTGTATGTGTGTGTGTGTGTGTGTGTGTGTGTGTGTGTGTGTGTGCATTGTATGGACATGAATGTCCAGGTATGTATACCTGTGGGCTGTGGGGGCTGTGTGTGTGTGTGTGTGTGTGTGTGTGTGTGTGTGTGTGTGCATTGCATGATGAATGTCCAGGTTGCACACCTGTGCATGGGTAGGTGAGAGTTAATTTGGGTTGTCATCCTCTAGTACTCTCTGCCTTATTGCCTTAAGACAAACTCTTTCACTGAACCAGAAGCTTGCCACTTTGTCCAGGCTGGCTGTCCAAGAGACTCTTGAGATCTACCTCCAATGTCTCTACCCACAATGTTGAGGTTGCAGGCACATAACCCATACTTGACATTTTACATGGGTGCTGGGGATTCAAATTCAGGTCCTCATGATTGCAAAGTAAGCTCTCTTACACACTGGACCATCTCCCAAGCCCTTTAAGGTCTTATTACTGACACATAGTTATTACTGAGACTTTCTCACACTAGTTTTGAAGAAACAGATGCCAAGTATGAGCTGTCCCACGTGGTGCCACATGTGATGACTTTGTGACAAGGAAGTAGAACACACAGAGGCCCCCATCTGACAGTGCTTTGGGATCAGCTGCCAACTATGTGAAACACTGGTATCACCTTCCCCTGTTAAGTCTACTGATAAGAACCTATTCCTGGCTGATACCCCATCATAGCCTCCAAGAGAAGTTGTCTAGACACGGTCTAGACATCTAATTCACAGAAACTGTGAGGTTACCAATAAACCAGCATAAACTATGGTCATAATACTGTAGACAGCAATGTTTTGATCATATTCATTCCCCACACATAAACTGGGCTTCTGAAGCTACACTTTCTCTTCCTCGATTTCCTGCACATTTTATAAAAAAAAGAATGGGGCGTTCTTCCTCATATTTTTTCTTCTTTAAGAAGGTAGGTTCTTTTTGCTTGGGCCAGAATGCTATAGGGCTTGGGCTTGTAGCTAGAGTTTTCCTGCCTGGCCCACAGTCAGGACAAATCTCTCTCACCCGCCAGTCCCACAGCCGCTCAGACCCAACCAAGTAAACACAGAGACTTATATTGCTTACAAACTGTATGGCTGTACCAGGCTTCTTGCTAACTGTTCTTACAGCTTAAATCAATCCATTTCTATAAATCTATACCTTGCCACATGGCTCGTGGCTTACCGGCATCTTTACATGCTGCTAGTCATGGTGGAGACTGGCAGTGTCTCTGACTCAGCCTTCTGCTTCCCAGAATTCTTCTCCTCCTTGTCCTGCCTATACTTCTTCCTGCCTGACTACTGGCCAATCAGTGTTTTATTTACTAACCAATCAAAGCAACACATTTGCCATACAGAACCTCCCACAGCACTGGTCAAAACTTCTCTTTTCTCAGGAACCTTCAGTTCCCTGGATGTTACCTGTAAAATGTCCCTGATCTGGATTACACAGTCACATAACTCCCCACAAAGCCCAAAGGACCTTTATATCTTTAGACCTCCTATTTAGTGGCCTCCATTGCATAGTGCCATCATTGACATTACACCACTTCTTCAAAATAATGTGCCATTATTTCAACGCATCCAAAGTACAGGTCCTCTTTGATTATTCTGAGGCCCATGGAATTCCAGTCACACTAATTCAAATATGCTTTGAAGGAGGGCAGCAGTTTTCTTGAAAATTATTAGAAAAAATTGGTCATTCTTCTCAGTAAATCTTTCCTTATTAGAAATGAATTACATAGATCTTAGTCTTCGCTTTGCTGATCTGAAATAAGGTCTTCATATGACATGTACTTCAATTTTCAATGGAAAAATGATTTCTGTCACATTTTTGGCCACTAAAATATTTTGTAACATGACTATTCTATCTCTTTGTATATTCACACATGCATGCACATGCATATTGCCCAGAATGAAGACACACATACCCCATCATAAAAAGGAATTCAATTTACAGAATGATTCACATTAAGCTTTTCAGAAAGTTGCTTGAAGCAACAGTTACTCTTTTAATTGGAATATGGCAATAGACATACATATACACATATACAATCATTCATCATATCAGTCCCAAGCTATTACACAAAACAATATTCCAGTTTCTAAAATGATAAAAAAGGATTACAATATAAATACATGTTTATCTATTACTTATTATCTATCATTCATAACACTAGATAGACAAGAAATAGAAGAAATAACTCAGGCTCCCACATGCATATTTACTTGAAAAAATAAAGACCTGATTCAGTTTTACACTAGAATACTTGCTCTTGATAAGTGATAGATTAAGAGAAATCTCAGTGCTCACAATGATTTTGTTATTATCTATTACCTGTTTTCTATATCACTCAGAATGTGTACTTTTTTTTGAGACATTGTTTCTCTGGGTAGCCTCAGCTATCAGGGAACTCACTTTGTAGATGTCCAGGTCGGTCTCAAACTCAGAGATCCATCTGCCTCTGCCTCCCAAGTGCTGGGATTAAAGGTGTGCACCACCACCTCTAGTCTTAGAATGTGTACTCTTAATACTAAATAAGCTAATGAGGTTTCAATTCTTTGTATATTATATTCTTGGATTTACAATGAAAATATCAAAAGCTTAAAATATATGCTTCTAGTTAGCTCAATCTACTTAGAAGTTGCATTGAAAATGGTCATCATATTAAAGTCAGGAACCTAAAGGGAAGTATTTCTCAAAAAAATGTAGAGAGTCAGTTTTTTTCCATTTGTTTGTTTTGCTTTTTGTTTGTTGTTTTTGTGGTTCTTTGACATGCCCTTTTCTGCCAGTTGTTACTGTATCCCTGCTCAATTGCAAATCCATGCTTCATTGCTCTACTTTGTGATACTAGGCCTGGACTGTGAATATTCTCTTTTCCTAGCAAGCATGACATGATGTTTACTTCAGCAGAGAACACTAAAACATAGTGCAGGATGAAGGGACGCACCTCTTCCCTACTGTATGATATCCTCTCTCTAATCCCACTGTGCTCTATGAGTAGCAATGTGTGGGACAACCCAGAATGCTCGACACACAGGAAGCTACAGTAATACTCTGTACACCTCAGCTAGCTTCCTACAACATTCCATGGACCCCAGTGGGTTTTTTCCCACCAAGATCTGTCATTTCTCGGGGTGGCCTTCCAGAATTTCAAAACAATCTTGATGTTACCTTTCCAACAACTCTTAGTAAGTCCTCAGGTTGCAGTTTGGCTAAAAAAACAAAACAAAAGAAAACAAAAACAAAACAAACAAACAAAAAAAAACAACCCACCTGCCTTCCCCAATACTAGTGTGTAATATAGGGAAGTTCCTGGTTGCCAGATCTATCCTGTAGAATTTTAGCCAGCTTCTCTGAATCCTTTGTACTCCAGCTCTATCTTCTGCCACAAGAAGCCAATCTTAGCTTTGAATAGGGACCCTTTCCCAAACTTGTTACTACTTCCTTGGATACCCTGCCACCAGTCATAAAATTGCTCCATTTACCCAGAGTTCTTCTTATCCCTCAGGGGTTAGTAACTATGTTAAACAGTCCCTGTTTGGATTACTACATCCTGGATGGACCCTAACTGACACAGAATGATACCAGTCACAGCACTAGAAGACAGATTCACAAAGATGCAACTTAGGGATTGGCTTCATTGTCCCCCAGGCTTCAGTGCTGTGCTGAGCGCCTTGTTAATGGGAATGCAGTGTGATGGTGTGAATGCTGATGTCCCACATAGCACATAGGTTCCTGCATTTGAACACTTGGTCCCCTATTGGTGACAGTGCTTGGGGAAGTTAAGAAAGTATGGTCTTGTTGAAGGAAGTATGCCATTGGGAATGGGTGTTGAGAGTTTAAAGACTCATACCACTTGTAGTTCATTCTTTTATTTCATGCTTATGGTCCAAGATGTGAGCTCCCAGCATCCTGGTCTTGTTGCCATGACTGCCACTTGTTGCTATGCTTCCAATCCATCATCATAGACTTTTTTTTTTTTTTTGGTTTTTTGAGACAAGGTTTCTCTGTGTAGCTTTGGTGCCTGTCTTCCAACTCACTCTGTAGCCCAGGCTGGCCTCACAGAGATAATCCTGCCTCTGCCTCCCAAGTGCTGGGATTAAAAGCATGCTCCACCACAGCCTGGCTCATCATCATAGACTTTTATCCCTCTGGAACCATAAGCCAATGAAAAACCCTCAGTTCTTTTTTCCTTGTCCATGGTGTTTTATCACAATAACCGGTAAGTAACTAATATATACTCCATGGCACGAAATGGCATTACAGTATACCAAGCCTTCACTGTGGTAAAACATCAACCCAAATCAGTGTTTTAAGGACCTAAGTGGATGCTGTATGTAGGAATCCTCGGCAACTGTGACAAGGCATGTCACAACAGCAAAAGAAAAGAGGCACAGTGAACTCAGAAGGAGAAACCCCTTCCTCGTACACTCAAAAAACATGGTGCTAATTGGCAAAAGATAAATACCAACAAAATCCAGATGTGATTTTACAGTTTAAGCAATGAGAGTAGATATAGAGAGGAGAATCAACAGATTTGGTAACCACCATACCTTCAAGGATGATAATGACAAAAATAAAAATAAAGGTGGGGAATGCTGAGACAGACTCCACCTGTGCTGCTCCCACTTGGAGTCACCATGTCCTACAAACTCTACCAATACTGCTTTCAGTTATGCAACAAGATACTATAATGCATTTGTCAGCTTCCTGCTGAAATATCAACAATACAGGAAAATGTAAAAGTTGGGTTGATGACACCAAAGAAAACCAGAATCATCGGGCATTTCTTCTTGGTTAAGAATGAACTGGAATTCAATTCAGAAACATCATTGTCAGTCAAAGCATATATTCCTTGTTTTATTGTTTTGTTTTTTAGTGTAGAGGTGGATAAGAACTAGACTAAAAGAAAAAAAACAGACATGTCTTCATTCTTTTGCATTTTCCTCCCTACTGAAAGAGGTGAAGAGACCTAAAGATACAGCTCAGTGGCAGGTCACTTGCTTAGCATGAGCTAGGCTCTGGTTCAATGCCAAGTGCCACAAAAACATATAAAACAGACAAGAAAAGGTAAAAGAGTTAAACAAGTCATCTTTTCTTTCTTACCTGCCCTGCCCTAAAGACCAGATAACTGAGTGCTGCTTTCTCTTCATCAGAGATCAGTTCTTTGCCCATCATCCACATCAACACTGCCCTCTACTTACTCAGGTCAAAACTCCAGGTAGGGAAGTTCAAACACATCAGAGTAAATGGAGGCACTAAACCACTGGCCAAAGCCTTTGAATGCTGGGGATAAATGGTCTGAAGGCAAAACTCTATAGCATCCTAAGCAACTAGAGACTTAAGTTCAGCAGATGATTTTTCAGAATAAAATCTTGGCATGCTTTGACATGGTACTACTGTCTTTATAAACAGTACAATGAAGCAATGAGCCCTGGGCTTATTGGCAGTGAAGATAAAGAAAGGTTGAAAATGAAAGAGAGACAAATATTTATCAAACAAATGCAAACAAAATGAAAACAGGAACGGAAATTTTAATTCCAGACAAAGTAGATTTCAAAGCCAAAAGCAGAAGAAGCAAAAGGTTTGGCAGGAGGTAGGGGCTTAACAAAGACCAAACGGTCCTAAGAAGCCACACACCTAATTATGAAACATCCAATTAGAGAGTGCAAATACTGCTGGAAGTCAAGGAAAACAGAGAGAAGGGCAGTTGTTTGGAAGATTTGTACTAACTTCTCACCTAATGTAGGACAAGAAGACAGAGAGAACCCAGGCAAGCTGAAGGGAGAGTACAAAGGCTGCAGAGAGATAAACAGTCAGGACTTTCAAGCTGCCATCAATGTCAACCCATGTCTTGGGAAATGGGGTGGTATGTTTATCTCCAGAAGTTCAGCATTGGGGATCCTGTGGATATGCTGTCATGCAGGATCCAAGGGGTTGCAATCAATTTTTCTACTGTATCCAGGTTACTAGAAGAACAAATGACCACTGTAGAAGTGCCATGCTCAACAGCAATTCCTAGCTATTGATAAATTCTCCTAGTGCTCACCTTGTGAATTTCCAAAGTCTTGATCTTTGACATTTTAATCCACTCACATAGACAGCATGTCAATGCCAAATCCCTTTATATGAACAAAAAGATGGTTTTGTTTCCCATAGTTATTGACACAATCCAAAGACTGTTGGGGTCCATCTGATTCCTATGCATGTGATAGGCTACCTGAGACTTTTCTCTAAAGTAAAGAGAGTTGGGAAGAGTGTGAGAACAAGAACAGTCTGAGTGCTTACTGACGGTCATGGCCCAAACAAAGAAGGCTGTAGCTAAGCTTCAAGACTTATGGGCTCCTGATGTGTAGAGTAGGATGGAAGCGTCAGAATCTGGAAAGCCATCACAAGGTGAAATGAGACTAAGAGACATCGAGTCAACTGGTACTCCCTCCCTGACCCTTGCACCTTCCTTCCTTCCTTCCTTCCTTCCTTCCTTCCTTCTTTGCCTTCTAAACCTTTGCATTATCTAAAGCATTCCCAATGCTTTAATTCTTCATTGGATTTATACTAGGTTTTACCTCAACCTAGAATTATATAGACAGCTTTATAGTGGATTTTTTTAAACTTGGGTGCCTGGTAGACATGACAGACTTAACATGATCCGACCCTAAAACTTTGGGGTCTTTACCCAGCTTTGTCTATGACCTTGACCTCTACTCTAAATAAAGAGTATAACTGTTCACCTAGAAAAAAAAGTGGTCCATATGTCTTCATTTCAAATATTCATTCTTCTGCCTCCACTTTCCCACTGCTGGGATTATAGGTCTGTGCTACCATGCCTTGCATATACAGTGCTAGGGATAAAACTTGGACTCATTGATGCTAGAACAGCACTATTCTAGGTAGACTACATTCCACATCCACCCTCTTGTTGATTCTTTAAGAATGTAAAAAGAATATGCTTTGCTTTTCAATGATGTTTCTTAATTTAACTCCACTGCACATTTTGCAATTAGAGTCTCACTGCTAAACTTGAGTTTTCATTTTGATAAGAGTTTTTATGGTTTTGTTTTTGCTTTTGTTTTTCTGTACTGTTGGTATTTCAGTGGGATGCACAGAAAAAGATTACTTTGTACAAAGAAAGAACACTAAATGTCACCATTGAGCCAGACTTTGTTTGGCTTTCTGCTGAGATTCTATGCATCAATCGAGTTGAATAAAGTTATAGTGTTATAGGAGAGACAGGTTGTGGGTCATTAATAGTTAAATACAAAAATGGATAACATATCTTATATTACTAGGCATCTCTCAGCTCTCTCTTATGCATGTAAGTATTAATGGAATTTAGGTCATAAGAAGTAAGAAGAAGATATCCAGAAATTCCTTACATGATACTTAGAATTTGAGGTTTTCATGTTATGGGCTATCTACACATACAACAATGATTGATGTAATACTGCCACCAAAGACTTCGATTTTATAAGTGCATAAGAATTCACATTTAAAATATATTCATGATAAAAATACATGAGACTCTTTAGGTTTCCTGTGTATAAAAATTGACTATATTGTACTGACTGTGAAGGAAAAGCCAATTTTCATGGCTCCTGTCAGTCACATGTGGTTTGGAAATGTTTATGCATTCCAGATGTACTCAGTGTAAACTGGAGAATCATATCCTATTTCCACTGGCTTGCATGCACGCATATAAAACTTGTTTTTCTCACAGTGCCACATGAAAATACATGGAGAACTAGCCTCAGTGATCACAATTAATTAACTTCCTTCCTGAACTTTCACAGCTATGATGCTGAGGGCAAGTCTGGTCCTTCATGTTTACAGAGGCTGTAACTTCTGCTTTGTTGCTTTTCTTGTTCAATTCTGTTCCGCAGAGCATTAAAAACAAACTGCTGCGTAGCATAAGTTTCTCAGACCTACTATGTATCAGGTCCTCTGCTAGGAACTAACAAATACTCAGTAGGACTTTCACTGCAGGGAGGCCAGAGTTCGATGTGAAAGAACACCCAGTAAACAAATTATTACCACACAATTCAGTAGTCACCTTGGTCCAGCTTGTGTTATATATTATGACCTATAGAAACAATGAAGAAATTTGGCAGAGCTTCACAGGATGGGCATCCTGATGACGAGGTTTGAAATGACAAGGACTGGGCAGCATTCAAAAGAGTAGGAACAGTATGTGCACAGACTCTTGAGAACACATGATTCAAGGACCTGAGAAAAATGCTGTCTAGCTTAAGGCCAGACAAAGAGCCAAGACAGAAAATAATTTGAAAATGTACGAGAAAGATGTGATGATTATGAAAGACTATGATATTTTAAGAGTATGCATTTTGTGTTACGGTTTGAAGGCATCTTCTCATTAAGAAGACATAGAAATCATGAATGAGCTAGCTAATGATACAATTTCCAATATCCAGATTGTCTCTCACTGTGTTATGCTTCCTGACACTTAACACAATACCTAGAGTCTAGTTAATGCTCAATTAACACAAGCCACAATCACTGCAAGTAATACATAGCCTCTCAGATGTCCCCATGGATCTGTGACATTTATACAGACCCTCTCCCTGATTACCAGCTAGACTAGTTGACTAAGTTTTAGTGAATAAAGTAAGTTAGAAGTAGTGAGCTGTCACTCCCAACATTAGGTTGTAAAAATTGTGGCTTTCTCTTAGGAAATTTTAGAAGTAGTCATTATCTCTGGGCCTCTTTTTCTCTTGGATCATTAGCTAACATGTCTAAGACACTCAAACAGTTTATGAAGTGTCTTACATGCAGCAAACTGAGTAACACTTACACAAGACTGCCCACTGTTCATATCCATTGGGGGTATATCTTCTGAGGCTACCAGTCATCATAGTAATGGACTTTGAAGTGAATTCCCCAACTTCCTTTGAACCTTCAGGTAACTGTAGCCTTGGCCAAAAGCTCAATCACACTCTTATAAGAGAGCCTAAGCTTAAAGCATCTCTCTGAAGTACAACTAGACTTATCATCCACAGAAACCATGTCATATCAAAATGTTGAATCACTACATTTTGGTATGGCTTGCTATACAGCAGTAGAAAAACAGTATATTTGTTGTGGAACAATCTTTTTGTACACTATGAATATGTATTACTCTCATTGGCTAATAAGAAGCTGATTTGTCAATAGCTGGGCAGGAAAGGATTGAGCATGAGCCAGACTAGGAGAATGCTTAGTAGAGGAAGGGTGGAGTCAGAGGAGTTGCCAGGAGACTCAGAAGGAACAAGCAAGCTGGAGGACAGGTAAAGCAAGGAGCCATGTGGAAATACATAGATTAATAGAAATGAGTTAATTTAAGTTGTAAGAGATAGTTTGTAATAAGCCTGAGCTACTGGCTGAGCATTTGGAATTACTATTAGCTTCAGTGTGTTTATTTAGGAACTGTCAGGTGGGAGAGAAACGTCTGACTACATATAGTATTATCTATTAGTAGATAATCAAACACAGGCCCAAGCATGGCAAATGGGGCACCAACAGGTTTTGCCTTTTACCCTTCTTTCCCTTGCTAAAAGCCTTTAGATTACATTCTTAAAGCTAGGCCCCAAGGTCCATTCCTTTATTTGGTCACTGACTTATTCCTGAGACAAAACACTGAGATCCAACAATCAACTTTCATTATTTGGCTGGCATGTCCAATAAGGATTTGCCAACTCACTCTAGCACAGACTTCTCCCTTTTCTCTTTAAAAACCCACTCCTGGAAAAACAAACAAACAAACACTTGCAGCTCTATCCTGCTGCTGCTGCTGCTTACTGTTGGCCTTTGCATCTTCCTTACCCTGTTTGCACACACCCCCTCTCACACACACACCCGACACCATCCTGGGGAGGAGGGGGTAATAAATCTCCTTTGTGCTAAGAACTTGGTGTTTGGGTTTGCCCTGACCCAGGGGCTAACCTTCATTACAGGTTCTGTACAAGATGATGGGACATTGCTTGGAACCCCAGCTTTTGTGATTAGGTTCTGGTCACCTAGCAGGTGGTCCCACTTCCCTCTCTAAGGAAATGAATCTGTTACCCTTTGGTACTACTAATCTATTAGACCATTGATAGAATCATTCTATCCTGACTGCATCACAGATTGTTTAATTCAGTGTCCCCTACCTCCAAAAGTAGAGATAGGAATACTTTGAAGTATAAGCCTTCTTCTAGCTTCTGTAAGGAATCCAGAGGCCCTCATCTCTCCAGATGATGAAAATCACAAATGTCCGCAGAAAGGCACATGGAGCTAATAGATTCCCAATGTCCATATGTGACCCCAAATGATTATGTGACATGCCGCCTTAGGAAGTAATTCTTAGATTTGCTGAATACACTTTCCAGGTGGGAACAAGTGGATAAATATAGATTGCTTAGGGAACATTGAGTTTTTGGCACAAAACTTTTGGCAGTTCATTTAACAATGTTGATTTGAAGTCAATGACTTTATATGTAAAAAAGATGTTAAGACCTCGTGAAGATGTTAAATATTTACCCCAAAAAATTATACTCAACAAAGGAAAGAAACAAATATCTGAAAAACCCAAATTTGATTTCTATGTGTTAGTCTTTGCTTGATTCTTAGGACTTCTGTGGTGATATGGTGTTGTACTCTAACAAAATTCGCCCGAAGACCAGAGGACAGAGGCAGGCACAGAGTTAAACATAGAGGTCAGGCAGTGGTGGCATACACCTTTAATTGCAGCACTTAGGAGACAGAGATCCATCTGGATCTCTGTGAGTTCAAGACCACATTGGGCTACATAAGATTGGTCCAGTCTTGGAGAGAAACAGATCTAGGCAATGGTGGCACACACCTTTAATCCCAGTATTTGGGAAGAACACACACCATCAATCCCAGCACTAGGAAGGTTGAGATAGGAGGGAAATGGCTGGGCATATAAGGCATGAGGACACAGGAACTAGACGCCCTTTCAGCTGAGGACTCAGGAGCATTCAGTCTAAGGATTCTTAAAGACAGGATCTCGCCTTCCTTTCAGCCTGAGGATTCGGTAGACGTGAGAAGTGTCTGTGGCTTGTTTTCGCTAATCTTTCAGCATTTACCCCAATATCTGGCTCCAGGTTTTTATTATAAGACCATTTAGGATTCATGCAACAGACTTTTTGGCAGTTCTTAAATCTGTCTTTTCAGTTAATGATTAAGCAGCCACTGTATAACACTATGAGCCTAAATAGTAGCAGTACGTTATAGTCACAGTGGAGGTGGGAGACGGGGAAATTAGCTCTGTACCTGTGTCTCTGATGATTTTTCTCTGAAATGCAGTTTCTGGGAGCTGAAGAACTGGTGTGGGAGGATGTCCTTAGAGCCACTGCTGAGATGCCCACCAATGGGGATGAAAAATTCAGCAGCATGGAAGAAGTGTGGTGGGGGTAGACATTCGCCTGAAGGCTCACATTGATAACCAGTGGATTATGATGACATGACAGTTCATAAGTTCCTGAGGAGAAATAAGGTCGTGAACACTATTCTGAGCCATTAAGTTAGAACCCCATAGCACCTGTTTATCTTCTCTATAGCTATGCAACATGCAAGACCACAAACATTTTCAGAGGTCAACATCCAACTAACTGACTCCTCAATCTATTGAAATAACTCCTAGTAGCTCTAAAGAAGTAATTCTCAACTCACCAAGAGAGTGGTTGCTCCCACTGGTATCAACCAGGTAGAGGGTCACTGTTGGCCACTGATGCTCCCCAGGGGCCAGGCCATCAGATGCCAAGAAAAGAAAAAGTGCCACTGCCACTCCTGGTCTATCGAAACACACCTAGGTACAAGCACACACAGTAGGAGCAATTATTTTCACAGACAATCGAGGCATGTGTCTGTCTTCTCTCTTCTTTGAAAGTAAGAACTTTGTTCTCCTCTGCAATGGAAAACATGGAGTAAGCACAGCAGCATCCAAGGTGACAGCATGATGAGGTGGCGGAGACAGAAGATCATAGGTAGCTGCTGAGCATCCTTTCTCCAAACTGGTAGGATCACTATTTTATTCACTACAACTTGTTTTTGCTTGTTTGTTTTTGATTTTATTCTTTATTTCTGACATTTAACATGTAAAAAAATTACTACTTCATCTTGTGTATGCCTGAAACAGTTTTTATTTTATATTATGGATGCTTTCTGTAACATGCTGAATGTGCTCCTTTCAGTAAAAACTCAAAATCTGATCATTTTTAACAACTTAATTCTATTTTTTCAGTTCTTTTTTTTATTAAAAAAAGATTTTCTTTCCTTTTACATACCAACCTATTACCCCTCCCTCCTCTTCTTCAACTCCCCCCACCTCCCCCCATCCCTCCTCATAGAGGGTAAGGCCTCTATTGGGTAGTCAACACAGGCTGTTATACCAAGTTGAGGCTAGACCTAGACCCTCCCTCCTGCATCAAGGATGAGTAAGGCATTGCACCATAGGGAATGGGGTCTAAAAAGCCAGTTTGTGTACCCAGGATAAGTCTTGGTCCCATTGCCAGGAGACCCACAAACTTTGAGAGAGGTTGTCATGTAGATCAGGCCACACTGAAATTCACTGTTTACCCAAGGGTGATATTGAACTCCGGATTGTCTTGCTTCCACAATTCAAATACTGGAGTTACATGCACGAAACACCATGCCCGGCTTGGAGCTGTCTTTTTAAATTTCTCAAGAAAGCATTGGTAGAGATAATAATCCTCTATATACTAATCAATACCCCTTCTACACTAAAGTGAGAGAAGTAGACAAGATGACCAATGACCCAGCATCAGTAAACAAGCCAATTTCTTCTGCTCTGTCCCAAGATGAGACTAGGTATCCCTAGTTATTCTCTAGGCTCCCTGCCTCCTACCTCCTTCCTCAGAACTTCTCATTTACCAGGTAAACTGTGACTTTGGAGAGAGGCTGTGGTGGTTTGAATGAGAATGGCACCATAGGCTCATATATTAGAATGCTTATTTACCGGAGAATGGAACTTCTTGAAAAGATTAGAAAGATTAGGAGGTGTGCATTTAAAAATATTAATTTTAATTTTTGAGATTATATTATCAATACTATACATGAATTCTCCCTTTTCTTTTCTCCCTCCAAATATTCTCATATGCTCCTCCTAGCTATTTTTCAAATTAATGGCCTCTTTTTTCATATATATATATATATATATATATATATATATATATATATATATATGTGTGTGTATGTATGTATATATACACACACACATATATATATGCTGGCATATACACATACATACATATATATGTCAGATTCTATAATAGCATCCTAGTCATTGTTTTATATATCTACATCTATATGTGTGTGTGTGTGTACCACCTGCTCAGTCTGTGTAATGTTACTTGTATGTATGTCTTCAGGGATGACTGTTGTGGCTTTTTCATGATGTAGTTCCAGCATAGAACACAGCACATCTAATTGCAGGGCCCTCCTCTGTAGTGGGGAGAAGACTAAAAACATGTTTTCCATTTTAACAAGAACTCTTTTTTGTGGACAGACTCGGGTTTCCCAATTCCTGGCAGCTTGCTTATAGTGTTCCCTAGCGCTGCTGCCTTAATTAGAGCGAGTTTACGATTCTCAGTGGTCAAGGCAGCACAGCTCTCCCTTCGTCCTTCCCACCTTTGTGGGAAATTCCAGGTTCACTCTCTTTCCACAGTGTCTCCCCTACTCTCTTTTCATTTCCCTTCTTTGAAGTAATAAATATTCCTTTATAACTTCAAAAACATCCAGTCACATAGGTTACAGCTTCTAAAATGAAAATGAAGTCCTCTATCCTTGGATGGCCAAGGGCTAGACATAAAACCATCCGAAGGAAACCAAGAGTCTAGCTCAAAGCACTTGACCCCAGTAGCAAACGACATCAAAGCCTCCTGGGACCTCCCCATAGCCTCTTCCTTTCCATGTACCACAACAGAGACCTGAGACTGGAAGACAGCTCATTTCCTGAGCCAGAAACAAGAAGCCCTCAGAACTGAGGAGTGAGGTGGCTTCAGCAAAACACAGGGCACCTCAGTCTTCCACCCATTCCAAACTAGGTAGCAGTGGCAGGATTTATGGTGGGTGTGGGCTTTTCTGTCCTGAGGGTCCATACCCAAACCTTCTTATGTAGTTGCATCTCTTGACAACATAGACTTCTGTTCTGTGGCAGCTGGAATACCAAATCACCATGAAGCTTCAAGCCTGTTCTAATGGCAGTGCCTCTGTGTCATGTTCTGTAGGGAGAGGTTACAGCAGGACTTCCAGGCCACAGCTGAAGCAGGAAAACCACAGGTGAGACTTTTAAGGGGCACACAAGCTACAGAACTGTTGGGTTAGAGAAGCAGAAAAACAGATTTGATCAGCTCATGGGTGGCTGTGTCTTAGGCATTTCCCCTCAGAGATGCAGGGAAGATTGGTGAGTTTAATTCTCTATCTTGAGATTATCTCACAGCAGCAACTAGAAGCATAAAAAGCATATGTTTTATCTCACAACTATTTGTATCTCAGGAGCAGAAATCAGCCTGAATCTCCACATATGTGCATTATCAACCTGAGTTCACATAAGGAGAAATCAAGATTGACTCTTTGGAGAGAGAGAGAGAGAGAGAGAGAGAGAGAGAGAGAGAGAGAGAGAGAGACAGAGACAGAGACAGACAGAGACAGAGACAGAAAGAGACAGAGAGAAAAAGACAGAGCCAGAGAACCTGGCAAATGCCCTATGTTTGCCTCTTGGACATATCTTTGCTAGCTATATAAGCATAAGCAATCTACCTCTGTCTGAAGCTGGGATCCCTCATTCCCACAGCTAGCAATAGAGATATTACTCATATCACATGGATATTAGATAGATTAGGTGAAATCAAACAAAAGCAGACAAGATAATACCTATGAACATTAACGACTCCATGTTCAACCATTCTTATTCCCCCCAAAGAAATATACCTTATCCAGTTTTGTACAATAGGAACAAAAACAGAAAGAATAAAAATTTAAAGTTTTATATATATAATATATATATATTATATTATATTTATATATATTATATTTTAGTATACAGAAAATTATGCTCTTCTAAAATGTACTGTACAATCCATGGCTGGGCAGTGGTGGTGCACACCTTTAATCCCAGCACTCGGGAGGTAGAGGCAGGTGGGTCTCTGTGAGTTTGAGGCCAGCCTGGTCTCCAAAGTGAGTTCCAGAAAAGGTACAAAGCTACACAGAGAAACCCTGTCTTGAAAAACAAAACAAAAAAAAATGTACAGTCCAAAAATATTCCATGTGCTTTTATAAATTGACTCATGGGAATGTAAATTGGTTCTCCATGTTTAGGTTCCATAGACACTGTCAATATTTGAGTTCTTGATAGATTCTGCATAGATTCCAAGTCGTGCACAAGCACCATAAAACTAATTGAACTTGGCTCTTGTAAGGATGAAGAGCTACAGCTAAATTCCAGAAAGAAGATGGCATCTTTCAGAAATGCAAACAATTCTGAAGTCTAAATAACACTTTCAAGGTAGAGGAATATCAAGAGAATTTGTCACAAAGAAATTTGAAACAAAGAGAAAACAAAGCAGATACACAGACAGATATGACAATGACGGATAGGCTAGAAGATAGATGATACATGAATTCAATAGACGGATGATGAAGAGTGAAGAGAGAGATGGTAGAGCAAGACAGAGAAAAGACTGAGACAGGTTTATAACAGGTGAGAGGGTAGATGTTGATGAGAGGGAGAGACAGAGAGAAACAGAGGGAGACAGAGAGACAACACTGCTGCATTTTATTCAATGACTATATATGAACTCCCAAATTTAACCCTAATCACTGTCCACTGAAGAAGAGTTAAGATTGAGAGAGAGACCATCTCTAATGAGAATTGTAGAACCCATCTCTAGACTGCCTGCCTAGCCTGGACACAATGTACACTCAAATCAAATGTTTCAACATACAGGCCACCCTTTGTGGTGGTCACTATACCACAGACTTAAAAAGAATCATGTTTAAAATGCTCCTGGTTAATTCCTGACTTTTCCCCACACCATTTCATCTTCACTCATCTAAGGCACTTCTCCAGAGGGAAAACAGATGCCTTGGGTGAGAAGAAAGCAGGCAGGCATTGTCTGTTGTTAGTAGAGCATGAGGACATGTTTTCCTGGAGTCCTCACCAAACTCAGCAGGCTTTTATTCCTACCGGAGATTTTTAACATGGCATCTTCAGTACATGTGGAACTGGAAACAAGGCTTTGCCCCAGGTACATGGTACACAGGAAGATGGTAGCCTTCCTAATTTTCCATTCTATATTACTTTAGAGGTTCACATATTTCTAATTTTAGATAAGCAGGAAATTATAGATTCTCCCCCAAATGTATTGATCTTTGGGACTCCCTGTCCACCTGTGAAGTAAAGTGAACACAAAAAGCTTCATACAGTTTTAGGTGTGAGAGAGGCATCTTTAAAATCCACCTGTAGTTTAACCAGGCCCACCAAAACTCAGAATACAATTATTTTTACTACTGGCTAAACCATGTGTGCTTTTGTAGGAGAAAAAACATCAAATGTTCGAGACTTCTGGTGAGGCAGTCTAATAATTTTGTCACCAGAAGCTTTGACAAGGCAGAAATTAACTCTAAGTTGCAAAGGGTCTTTCCTGAAGTTTATATCTAATAGAAAAAGGGGCTTATTTGGAGACTAAACTCCAGACAGTAAGTTTTCTGGATTGTCTCCAGATTTAGAACTTGACTCAAAATAATAGGAACTTTAAACCTGTTACACGCCCTTCTCATGTCTAGGCTCCTGTTCCTCTTGGTATTGATCAGAATTTAGATGATGCCCTGCTTTATTTATTCCTCTATGGTACCATAAAGACTATAACCACTGAGAATTTATGCAATGCCTTTTCTATAAGAGTCAGAGCAACTTATCATTATGTGTAATTACTCTCGTGTCTCCCACAATTCATGGTTAGACTTTCAAAAATGTAAGCTTTGGCAAGTCAGTAGAAGAAACTAGGATCTACTCAGATGACCAGAGCAATGCCATCTAGATCATTTTCTCAAGTTCATTTTAGACAAGGCCAAGTCTGCAAAGGCTCTGCTAGATGAGTTTATGAGACTTCAAAAGAGGAGCAGGAAGAGACAGAACAACATCTGCAGTCATAACTGCTGTGGTGTATCTCCCACATCATCCCTTCTATGACTGTGGCACTCAGTACAAAGTAATGTCTCTCTAGAAATTGCCCTTTTGGTGACCTCCTCATACAGGGCCATGCCACGTTCTTAGAGTGGGGGGGCAGGAAACTCACGTCAAGTAACATTTGATAATACTGAGTAATAGAGTGAGATTAGTCTGAAGTGCCTTTTCCCAAATTCCCCTGATTCTGACACAGTTTTCCCTACCACTGCCACTGACTAATCCTAGTTCTTTTACTCCCTACTCACTGACACCAACAATAACTCTCAGCCAACTTTCTGCATATAGATTTTCAGCTCAGATCCTGAATCCCGGGAACACTCCACGAAAGATAAAGCCTGAAAACAAGGAAAGATGTTATGGAATCCAGATAGAAACAGTCCTTATGGAATCCAGATAGAGATGGTCCTCTTAGGAACCCGAAAAAAGAGAGGGAATGGGAGCATGGCCCAGGTGGCAAGTGTCCACTCTTCATTAGAAACAATGGATGCCCCAGATGTTTATGGAGCTTAGAGTTTGTGAAGTTACTCTGCTTGGGACAAGCAAATGTTTCCATATAAAATCAGTTGCATTCTAGATTAGTAACAATCAAATAGGAAAGGGGAAATAAAGCTTTGCCCTCAAGGGATAAACCAGAAGGAGGAAGTTCCCTTTTAGTGCACTAGGTTAGCTTTGGAAGGAAACAAAGTCATATACACACCATCATCTTTGCTCTTTCAGGATTCCTAAGGCATGCAAGAATCCACATGGTAGTGTTCCTAGCAACTGAACATTTTCTTCTGAAGATAATTACTTTTTATAAGTTTCCATTATGCATAGAGAAATAATCCCAATGCACTTCAGAAAATTGCCTGTCCTGTTACGCATAAAATGTTGTTAACGAGTTTCCACTTGATAAATTGGAGGTAGATTTGAATCATTTTGAACATCTACTATTTCACTCAGTGGTGAGATAACAATCCTCTGTAGCAGTGATTTTCAAACTTCAACGTGCATGCAAACTGCCAAGGACCTTGCTAAAATGCAAATTCTCAGTTAGTAGAACTGAGGTTCCACATTTCCAACAAGGCTTCTTGGAGCAGACATACTTCTTAGGTTGAGGCTTTGGAGATACCCGTTAATGGCTCTGCCCTCACCTTGGCCATTAGTAGTCCATAATTGTACTATCATTCATCCTATTTGCTTATCTCCTTTAAAAACTATTCATTATCAAGTTTACATGTAAACGCAAAGTTGGAAGCAATCATGTAAACACCTCATTTAAAAGAAATTTCAAAAGAAACCTGATGCCCAGAAAGATGACATGTTTACAAAAGTTACTTGCTGGGTTAAGTAATAACAGAAGTTACAGTATCATTCTTTGTATTGTGTGTCTTTTTCAATTTCTAAAGCACCTACCAATTTATTGCTCTACTTCTAAGTTAGACTGAAAAGTCAGATCACTAGTAAATAGTCTCACCATCTCACATAGGATCTCGTGAGCTTTACTCTAACCAAATACTCAAAGTAGTGATCAGTCCCAGTACCTTACATACATGTACTTTTTACTTTTGGTCAAGCAATGGGATGTGGACAGCTTCCAGGATAGTTGAAATAATTTCCAAATACCTGATTAACATCTGACTGGCTTTAAAAAATGTTGAAGAGTTGTCAGGCTTAGTGAACCCAACAAGGATATAGAATGTCTGCTTAACTTTAAATATCTGACACATAATAACTTTTTGTTTTAGTGTACCCAAACAATATGTGAAAATATTGATGTTAAGTATTGGTTGCTGTTTATCTAAAACCTAAATTCAACTAGAGACTTCATTTTTTCCCCTGCAGCCGTGTATTAGAAACATAGATGCCCGGGCTGGAGAGATGGCTCAGAGGTTAAGAACACTGGCTGTTCTTCCAGAGGTCCTGAGTTCAATTCCCAGCACCCATGTGGTGGCTCACAACCATCTGTAATGAGATCTGGTGCCCTCTTCTGGCCTGCAGGGATACATGCAAACAGAACACTATACATAATAAATAAATCTTTAAGAAAAAAAAAAAAAAGAAACATAGATGCCCTTGACCAGGCTTGTCTGTAGTGACTGTTTCATAATACATCAAAAGATTTCAGTGTACTCTGCAAATATATGCATATTGTATTTGTTATTAACTTAAAAATAAGAATTTATCAAATTGAAATTAAAGAATGTGCTATAAGCAGAACAAAAAATCAAGAGAAAAAAAAACCAAGTAATCAGGAACACAAAACCAAAGTAAGAAGGATGGAAGAATTTTGTAGATATTTGTGTACCTAAAGAGAGAAAACTAAGAATAATTGACATCTTTTGACAAACTAACGCAGAGTACAAATTCTTATTATGGACTGGCACTTAATTCTTAGATGAATAAAAACTTGCCATTTAAGTGTTTACTAATAAAATATAGGGCCAAAGGGAGGAGAAAAAAACACCCTCTATTAATATTCCAGCTGGCACAATAAAAAGTTGTTATGTTCTGAAAAATCAATGGTGTAAACAAACACAATTATATAAAAAAAAAAACCTAAGGTTATAAAAACAAACCATAAAGGATTACAAAATCCTCAGAATCAAATGGTAACAAGAGGTCTATACCTCAAGGTTTATGAGACACAATCAAAATAGTAATTATAAATAGAAAGAAAAGTTACCCACCACCAAAAATAAATGAACCAAGCTAGGCATTGGGAGGCAAAAGAAGGAACATTGGTGTAAATGCAGAGAACCAAGGCAAAAAAAAAGTGATAGCAAGAAAGGAAGAAGCCAGCAAAGTAGAGAAAAGAATCATAAAGAGAGAGTTGAAGGAGACCGAGTACTGCTCCTGAAGACACCAGTAGGGTGGACAAATCTCACAGGTAAGGAAGACAACGCTCAAAAACACGTATCACTAAAGATATGATTAGTAGCTAGAAATGGAGACGCAATGAGAGCCCAATGTGAACAGGAATCAGCACTATATTTAAATATATAGAATAAATCGGTAATTTCCCACAAATACCCAATTGTCCAAAGCTAGAAAAGAAATAGAAACATGGAACAGATTTTTAAAACTCAAACAAAAATTCAAATCACAATTAAAAGTCTTTCCTCAAATAAACCCTGAATTGAGGCATTTGTTTGTTTTTGTTTTTAGGTGTGCTCTGTTGAATTTTGAGGGAAGAGATAATCCTAGTTTTACATGAGAGGTTTCCAAACATAAAAAATGGGAAAAATCATATTACCACTTTCATGAGAAGTTAGAAAGCTGTATATCCAAAAGGAAATATATAAATGAATTCCATATACAAATCTAAATACCAAAGTCAAAAGTAAAATCTGCCAATAAAATGAGACAGTACACTCAAAATGTCATGTAAAACCAACATCTAAGGTCACTTCACTGACACATGCATTACCTAGTTGTTGGTATACAATTGGTGTCATGTTTAAAACAAGACAAGAATAAACACTTCAATGGATACTATTAGAGAAATTAATTGATGTGTCACATTTCTATAAAAGTAGTATGAATCATATACTATATGCAAAAAAAACCCCAAGTATGCTAAAAGGCAAAAGTCTGAAAGGCAAAACTAAAACTCTAACATAAGAAAATTAAAAACATCATTTTAACCACAGGGAGAAAAATGAATGAATTCCCCTATTCTGTGAATTAAAGAGAAAAAGAATACTAAATGATCAGCCATTATTGCATAAAGGGATGGTATACACCACTATAGTAAGAAAAAAAAAAAGTAAAACATGACGAAAATAGGAAATCATTTTATTCCGCTGACTAAACTTGGGTGACTGAGAAGTCCAGGCCCCAGCAAGAGTGTGTGACAACAGGATTCATTCACACCGTCTGGTAAATGCTCATCACAGACTGAAGCATGTGTTGACATGTTTGCTAACATCCTTTGGCATGTTCCTGAACCTCCTGGTCCATTCACCTATCTGCCCTCTTCATTTTTAAAATCACTACAACTGACATGCTTTGCTATTTGAAAAAAACAAAAATAAAAACAAAAAAACCCATGAAATTCAGCGTTGTAATTCTTTACTGAAGATCTTGTTGGTTTTGTTTTTCTTTTTATTTTTGTTTAAATGGGGACTACATGAACTTTCAAGACACAGACTGAGATTCACCTGAGAGTCTCCCTCCCTGCAGGCCAAGTCCACACTCATTTGGTGAAGTCCTCATTGTACTATTTGGTAGCACTTCCTCACATGGTCTTGTCCTGTCTCTTTTCATATTTACACTAACTATTCTGTCACCTCCACTTCATAAAAGAATTAGATATTTTCTTCAATCATACCTTTTATTGGTAGCTGTTTAAATTCAGGAACACACTCATTTCTTCTTAATCTCGTACAAACCGATACCACATAAAATGATGTTTAGGTTGTTCTCGGGCATTGATTCAATTTGTGAGAAAATAAAATTTACTTCTCCCATGTTTTTCATTTAGCTTCTTTCATATCTCATGAAATATAAAGGAAAATTCTAACTTTGCTGAATTCATGTCTAGAGAAGAAAAACTAATAATGGTCTAGTAGAAAATACTGGGTCATTTTCTATTCCACTTATTTTTGCTTTTTATATTTATTTTGGTTTAACTTGTCATTTCTCTAATGACATAAGGGAAGAACTTTGTTTACTGACTTTATATCTTTTTTAATAGCATATAGATTTTTAAAGATGTAAATTCCCCTGAAAGCATGCTTTAACTTCAAGCACAAACCTCCACATAGTTGTCAGTATCATTCCACTCAAAATGTTTATTAATCTCCATCATAAAGTCTTCTTTGACCTAGAGATTAGATTTTGAGGGTTTTTTTTTAATGATTTTGGTTTTGGTTTTGGTTTGGTTTATTGACACAGAATCTCCTTTAACTTAAACTGACCTGACACCAAGTTGCTCAAACTGATCAGTAATTTATAGCAATCCTCCTGTGTCTGTCTCCTGATTGCTGGGATTATGGGTGTCAGACTGACTGACTGACTACAGATTATTTAGTAATATTATTTAATTGCAAAAACAACTGTAGATTTTAAAGGTAATTTGTTATTCCCTTTCAGTTTAGTATTATTGAGGTAAAAAAAATTCTCTGTATGATTTTAATCATAAATGTATTGAGACTTATCTTATGGTGCTCTAGTTTGGTGAATACTATATACTATTTTCAGTTATTGAATGTAATGTTTCTACAAATATCAATTAGATTAAGATATTTAATAATCATTTTGAAATCTTATATGTTTGTCCTGATTTGTTTTAATCTACTTATTGTATAAATTATTAAGGAGGTGGATGATGAAAATTTCATCTGTAATTGTGAATTATAATTATGGCAGTTTCTCCATTAGGTCTCTAAAATTCTCAAATCATTTATTTTGAGGATAAAATTTTAAGTACTTAATTTTCTCACAAGGTTGCCAGTTGTTTTCAGAAATTGACCATTTATTATTTTTCTGGTTACTGTATTTTGAAGTCTATTCTATCAGATATTATCACAGTACATAATTATTTCTATATTATATAATTTTTCACCCTTTTATTTTCAATCTCCTTGTTTTTACATTTAACGTGTATGCTTTGTCAACAGTATATGATCTAAAAATTATGATCTGTATTTCATGGCTCTCTGAAACAATTTCTACTTAGTAAAAGAAATGATTTAGCTGGATTTAAGCCCATCATCTTGGCTTTTGTTTTGGATAAATCTTGTGGTTCCTGATTTCTCTTCCTCTGCCTTCTTGTTGGAGAATTAAGTAATTTTTATTCCATTTAGTCTTGTGACATTTTACCTCCAGCTACTTGTATATATGTGTGCTTTTGCAATTGATCTACAGCTTATCATGTGCATCTCTAACTTCCTCCAGTCTTCATTCAAATAACCTAACTATCTCCAGGACAGTGTAAGGATCTTTAGTGGCATTTTCCAATCCCCATTGCTTTGTCTTTTGTGATAACACAGGAGGCTTCCTGTGAAGCTATCACTGATATTGTCCAGCTTCTCTTTTTATCCATTCATACTCCCTCCCCTGCTGTCCCACAGAAGCTGATTGCTAAGCCACTCTTTAATAAATATCCGGAATACTGAATTCCATCTTGGAATTTGCTTTCTAGAGAAAGCATATGGATATATACCACGTCAAAGAATAGCTATGGATTTTTTCCCCCACCATTTGAAATCTCCTTTGCTGTGACTTTCACTCAGACTACAGCCAGGCAGTCTTTTCAGTCTTTGCAAGACAAAATGCTTGCCTCCATCTCTGGACTCTGCTACCTCTTCTTTGTCAGTACATCACAAGTCACAATCCTCCTTGTCCACTTTTGTCCCATGTCCTCAGTCTATCAAATGCTCCCATGTGGTAAGCTCTAACATCCCTTTATCACTTGTGCAATCACCAAACATTTTTGAACAGCACAAGGAGGCTTTGGCCTCAGTGTGTGACACATGTCTAAGAGTACCCATTGCCTCTGCCCACAAGATCTATACAGTTCATAGGACAGACAAATAATTACACAGAAATAGAACAGTGAAGTATGCAGACACTATGGACAGGTGCACTGAGGAGGAAGGGTGATTGTGGTATCTAGGGCTTGGGAGCAGAATTCATGAAAGACTCGGATTTGTAACCGAAACAATCCTCCAGTTAAATTTTCAGAGGGAATTATCTATTTACTGGGGGAGACAAAGAGGAAGAAAATGATAACCCTTCTATCTGGAAATTATAGATATATGAAAATCCTGGCATGTTCCTACACTGAAAGCATTCTGTTACAACTAAAAAGAGTAAAGCTGTGTGTGTGCATGTGTGTGGGGAGATATGGAAGGTGAGAAAAATAGGAAAATTCAGCTTTATCTCACAAACTAATATTTATGATAATAAAAAAAAACAAGCTAAATGTCCTGTGTTGAATCAGGACATTTCAAGTCCATGCTGTATTTTATTGAATTTGTAGCCCATGTTTTATGATACTCTGTTTCCATAATATCAGTATAAACACTACCACTGCCATATATGTAACTTCAGGCTGAAAATGGTAATTTATTCATCTTCAAGTTCTCCCAAAATACAAATGCATTGCTCATATGGAGCAGTGTTTATTAAGTAGACTTAAAAGTGGATGCTGGGATGGGAGAATATGGCTCAGTCATGAAAGCATTTGCTGTACAGATGAGGTCTTGATTTCAGATCCCCAGGACCTATGTGAAAATCCAGGTGTGGCAGTGCACATCTGTAATTCAAGCACTAGGGAAAAAGAGACAGGAGAATCCCTGGAGCTCATTGGCCAGCAAGAAGCCTAACAGAGCTCAGGTTTAGTTAGTGACACTCTATAAAAAAAAAAAAAAAAAAAAAAACAGTAATGTGAAGAGTGACTGAGGAGGACATGCTGACACCAACATATGGTCTCCACATACATAAGCACATGTGTGCATGTGCACTTACATATATGAGCATACACATAAACATGTAGACACACACAATCATACATCATACACTATGCATTTTGTCATGATGTGTAAGACTTTTAACCTTGATTGTCAATTTACTTGGGTTGAGAAACTTAGGTTAAAGCAGACAGCTTAGGTTAACTGCACACAGCTGTGAGGATCTTTCCACCAAGGACTGACTGGAGAAAATAGACTTGCCCTGAATTTGGATGCCATCAACCCAATTGCTGGGTCACTGAGGATATAAAAACCAGAAGAGGAGGAAGCTGGTATCACAGACATTTTCCCCCTGCTTCCCGTCTGTGTGTGAACTGTTCTACCACGCCCTCCCTCAGCTCCAAGATGAACCAAAAGCTCTCAATCTAGAAACAAAATTAACCCTTCTTCTGTTAAGCTGTTTACATCAGGCATTTTGTCATAGTAACAAAAGCCTAACTAACACAGTGCTGAAATAAGGTAAACAATCATGGATATCTTTAGTAGTAACTTAGAAACATGGTGTAGAGCAGGGGTTAGCACATTACAGCCCATGGGCCAATCCTGACCCAGTTCCTATTTCCATATGACTGTGATCTAAGACACATATTTTTTTCAAATAGCTGAAAATAAAAATAAATATAGTATGAAAAGTATATAAAATTTGAAGTTCTGTTTTCAAAAATACAATTTATATACATACATTTACATACTCTCTACCTTCATACTAATAGCCATGTTAGACAGTTATGATATGGGTTGTGTAGCCAATAAACCTAAAATAT
Source organism: Peromyscus eremicus (assembly GCF_949786415.1). Classification (NCBI taxonomy): domain Eukaryota; kingdom Metazoa; phylum Chordata; class Mammalia; order Rodentia; family Cricetidae; genus Peromyscus; species Peromyscus eremicus. Next base: position 35,822,843 of record NC_081431.1, on the reverse strand, counting down.
TTTATAACTGGTTCTTCATAGAAAATGTGTAGGAAGGACCATAGCCTTTGGCATGTGCTGGATTTGAATTTTAATCTTCTCTATGCTTTTACTAGTTATATCATTGAAATGTTTAACATCTCTGAATTTAAAAATAATCATTTTAAAGTGTGTAAAGTAAATACTATGTGGAACAGAATATATTGCAACAAGTGTGTTTTTCTCTGTTCCCATGGTATTAGGGATACTCATTTGAAATCTAATCAATTAAATACATATTGCATGTTCTTAGGGACTCATGTTCAGTGTTTAGCTAGTTGATATCAAACGAAGAAAAGAAAGAAATTGTGGTTAACAGCTTTAGGCTTGTGCAGAAAGAATTTCTAGGCAGTGGTCCATAATTTACAACTGATGTGGGAGACCCTGGTATTTAAAATACTGTGAACATGTGCTGGTTTCTGTTAGGACTGCTAACCAATCCAGCCTAAGTGAGATCATTTCAAACTGGAGGCCATTTAGAACCACAGACACCAACAGGAATACATGATTTTGCACATGGTGACTTGCCCCCTGGAAACCAATCAAGCAATTATTGAGTGTCTGCATCTCAAATGGTCTCATTTGTTTTCTACATTACTTATATTCAAAGTACTTTCTTGAGGAAACCATGCCTTCTGGGACTCACCTGCTAATGTGTGTAAATTTACAAAAAGCACTGAATGAATCCTCTCACCCAGATTCACTGATCCACAGTCTTTCAAACACGTAGAAGAAACACAACAAAACAAGGGAGGGCACCTTTCCTTCCGTCTCCACCTGTGGTTTTGCTTTCTTCCTCCTGTTGATCTGCTCTACATATTTCCAGTGCTCAGCTCTGGGTTTGGCATACTACAGGTGCTTCATAAATGCTGATAGAATGAGCAACAGAGTTGGGGGGGAGCTCATGAGATTATTGCCAAGACATGAGAATATGAGCTTCCTAATTACCATTTTATTCCTTAGTGGTGAGCACTTCAAAGCCTGGATGCTTCCTCCATCTGCGAAACTGAGGAACGTCTCTCCTGTCACTCACAGAGATTTGTAAGGATACTAGTAAAAAGCTTAAGAATATGCATTTCATAAACCAAAGATGACTTTAATATGTGCTTTTTGTTGTAAATAATAAAAGACTAATACTATATGCTCTGTAAGAAAATTCTTCTGTTCCTGTTCTACTGGTTGAAGATTAGAATAAAGAAGAGCAAGAGAATGTTACCTCAGTAAAATTGGCTAAAATGACAGAACTTTTATTTTGGCAAATAGCATGTGAGTGAATAAAACATTTTGGAAATACGTTTTCAAAACTAATGTTTTTCAGTACTGTTGTTTTTCACTCATGCAATAAATTTGTCTCTGATTCACTGCATACAAATTATATCTGTGTATCATATCAAGATTAAATTATACTAAAATGAAGAGTAAAGGGCCAGAAATTCTGCTGTGCTTATAAAATACTTTGTCTAATATAGCTTATTTTCAAATATAATTTATTTGGTACCATATAGGTTCATGAAATCGAGTTTTATAGCACACTTTACACACTAATGTAACCTTTGATTAGATTTGCTCTAATATGACGGCTCTTCTTTTAAATTTCCTGTTGAGCAGGATTAGTATACAAACCTAGACTACAAGAGGTGGTTAACTGGTGGGTATTAGGAGAGCTTCAGGTAGAGATTTCTGCTTATGGATATAATTGAGTAGCTTACAGTCAAACAAGAAGTTTGCTCTAGCAGGAAGATTTTAAAAATACAAATTAAGTAAGATATAGAAGATGATGATGATGATTGATGATGATGATTATTGATGATGTGATTGATGATGATGATGATGTTCGAGAACAAGCAAATCTGTCAGGACTCACGAGCTCAATATCTCAAAAGGAAAACAATCCCATTAAAAGGAACTGGACATTCTGTGTCTCCAAAATGTTTTTTTACTATGCAAAGCAGTGCAAAGTAAGAGTGTAAGTGAAGCAAAGACTGTCCAGAAACAGGCTCAAACCCTGAAGGGGTTCTTGGCAGGCATATACTGCCGAGGACATGGAATGGAAGCTGGAGGCTTTCAAGGTAGAGGGCCCAGTTCAAGCTTTGCATGGGGAATTTCTTAGAACAACAAAAAAAAAACTGAAAAGGTGGACTGGGGCTCACAGAAATAAGAACAGAGGTAATAGTCTTTAAAAGTGCTTACTTAATTGAGGAAATATTTCCCAAGTCTTTATACATGTCCCAATAAAGCTATCTTGAAATGAAGATAGTGTCAGCCAATATCTCTACAAGGTGTTCAGTGTCTGATGTTCTGTTAATGCTTCATTCATTATGATAGAAGAGAGAAGACAGTGAGTGAAAAGAGAAAAGTTCGACAACATAAAACAGTTCAGGTCACTAAGAAACTGATGGGATCAAAAGCACATTAAAGTGATTCTGATAAGTGTGTTTTAAAATACACTGTAAACAGGAGTACTTCAAAGAAAATAGGAATATACAGGGATTAAATAAGTATTACTAGAGATAAAAAAGACACACTTTTTAGTTAAGAAGATAATTTATAAGAAAGATGTAGGAATTTGAAGATACATCACGGCAATTCCCAACAGGCATAGTTCACATATCTACAAAACATGGCCATAAAATTAGTTTAACTAAAACTACTGACTCACCAACATGACTCAAATCAAGTTGATACAATATATTAATAGCAACTGAGTAAACATTTCATTGCCAGTCTTACTGCAACAACAAATCTCTACACAAGCAATGGGTTTGAATTCTGACCAGTAAACTAATCCCATCACTGCTAAAGTCATGTGGCTTTAATGTGGCTTAATAATGTGAATCTTAGTGACCAGAACTGTTTTATATTGATGATCTGTTCACTTTTCACTCACTGCCTGAATGAAGCTTTGATCTGGGTTACACAGACAACAGTACACATGTTGTGATTTCAACTTGTTCCCCAGTGATAAATACATGTGAAAATCTGACCAAATGGATAATCAAAAGAAGAAAGTTAACCAGATGAAAATGCATCGAAGAAAAATGATAATGCGGAGAGTGAAATCTGGTTAGTGGACAATGGTGTGGTGGAAGAAGTAACCAGCTCTAAGAATTGTGGTAATTCAAAAGTCCAGCCATGCAGGTAGAGGACCTCAGTGAAGAGGAAGTTGTCACCGGAAGTAGGGAATGTAGTTTTGACAAAAAGAACAAGACTTCCTAGAAGAATCAATATAAAGGAAAAAGTTCATGCTAAAGGAACTCTCGGGGGTGTTTAATGTATACCAAAAGAGTGAAGAAGAATTATCAGGAGCTGGTCTATGATTATCAATAGAAGCAAGGCATAAAAGATTCACTAGGTCATAAAAAATGCTAGTTCTGTCATATAACTCACATAAGAAAAAGACAATCAAGGGGAAAATTGCCTTGGTATCTTTGGGACTTTTGCAAAGAAATGTAACACGTTGATCCTCTATATTGCCAATGTTTTAAGTAATAGTGAACTAAAGAGTCTAAAGGAAGCTCTGTGATTTTTACTTTCCCACACATGCATAAATAAACTGTAAGAGCATTTGAAGTGTCAAGACATGTCTTAGGGGTCAGGAAACAATTATAATCTCCTTATTGATTATTGCTTACTTTATATAGTCATTCTGTGATCTCACAATACCATATGAAGTGAGGACTGCCTCGGTTGGGGGGGTGCAAAAGTCAATTATCAAAACATTTTAAGTTACCAGAAAAAGAAACACAAATTAAAAGCATAATTGTAGTTCAGTGGTTGAACACTTGTCTAGAATTTTCATAGCCCTGAAAATAAACAATAAAAATGAAGAAAATAATAAAGAATGAAAGTGTACCTTTCTTTGGTTTGTTTATGGAATGATAAATAAAAAGTTAGGAAAATGTTAAACCCTAGTAAGACTGAACAAACTTAACAGCTGATTATAAAATTCATATAAAATTTAAAGGATAATAATCAAGATAGCTAATATATTCTGAAAGAAAATGAAGAATCTTTAAGACTTCCACTACGGGATTTTAAGATTGATTAAAATATTTAGTTCAGAAAAGTGTACTAATATTCCAAAAATATGTGATCTAGTAGAACAAAATGCAGAATTAATAAATAAAATACAGATTTAATACACAAGTCAACATACACATACTGCTGCTAGTTTCTGACAAGGGTACCAAGCAGCAGAGTGGGTCCAAGTTTGATTAGATTGGTTCTAGATCTACTGAACATCCACAGGGCAGAGATTGTGAGCGTCTTCCTCACATAATACATGTGAAACCTTGGTACCCCTTACCAGCACTGCATAAGCTGGATGTGGTGGTGCAGACTGATCATCCCAGCACTCAGGAGGTGGAGTAGGATGATCAGGAGCTCAAGGTCATCCTCAGTGGCATAGAGTTTGAGGACAGCCTGGGCAGCATGGAGACCTATCTCAAGTAGCAAAAACAGTCAAAAATTGTGCAAAAGAAATCTGTATCAACAGAAGTAAAACTACTAGGTAGGTTTGTGGTGAAACAGACAAGAGCTGTAAGAGAACTTTGTGATGGTTATTAAATGTCCTATTCTTTGATTTCTGTGGTATTAGGGTATGTGAGCTATCCATTTCTAATTTTGCATGTTTTGGTGCATGTTAATTTTCTGGAGTGATTACTCATATGGAAGTCTAAACTTCAAAGAAAGATGAAAATAAATTTAAGCTATACATACTTTGAGATAACAGAAGGAATAATTCTAATAAATCAGTCAAATGTCCAATTTTACCCATACATATGTACATATGTGCATCCCTATTTACAGGCTTTACAAATAGACATTTGGCTCACTTACTTCGAGCCAAATCTCATTGTCCTTCTGCAGGTTGTCTTTAGACTGTTCACTGCCTTCATCCTGGGCTCTCTTCAAACTGAAGGCACAGGGAAACCATCCAAGAGAGAGACGATTCGAGGATGAATCTGGATGATGTGAAGTACAAATCTGAAAAGCAATTTCAATCCTAAATTAAGTGTGGAGTGCAGGAGGTAAATAAAGTCAGGAACTCTCTAGCACAAAGCCTACTTTTCTCTCTTATCCCTAATGATCACACTGTTAGATGCAGAATGAAGAAGTTAGAATGAAAAAAAAACTAATTCATGTAACCCACAAGATGTATCTTCCTAGGGTAGAAAACACACAGGACAACTTTCTCTCCACTGTCAGCCCAAAGAATCATTCTGGCACACTTCAGATGACTGATCTAAGGATTCACTTTGCGAGTCTTTCCAGGGTGATGGTTAGATCTTATCAATCAGCATCAACTGGCCCAAGAGGGAGGCTACTGAATCAGGCAGGCAGGGAGTGCTTGGCTGGGTAGAAATTCCAAGAAGCAGAACTTCAGGAAATGTCTCCTACTTCACTTAGAGAAGACATTCAGGCTAGACTAAAAGCCACTTCAGAGAGCTGTCATGAACTCAGAATTGCCAACTTTCCTGGCTTTTTGCCACTGGGCACCAGAACTTGAAGGAGAAGGATGCCAAGACTTGGCAAAGAGAGTGTGGCAGAAGAGGCTAGTTGCCTCATTGTATCTTCTTGCCCATCACCTTTTCATTACCAAACATCAACTTTGTTCCAAGTTATCCAGTTATGTAAATGTTCATTTCCTCAATGTTTCCCACAAAAAGGGGTGATTAAATAGACCATGAGATATGGGTGATAATCTACAGTGTAGAGCTTCCAGAAAATTTGCCATTTTCCCAATAAACATGAGCAAACACTCAGCTGGCATGCACAAACTTCCCTTTGACCTGCTTTTTTCTTCCTCTCTTAACAGCTGATAGCAAGGTTCTGGGAGCATTTACTGACTGTGCAAGACCCTGAGTTCAATCCCCAGTAAAACACACACACACACACACACACACACACACACACACACTTATTTCATGCTTACAGGAGCAACAGCCACGTTAGTAGCAACAAAAAGAAAACTACAAACTAAGAATGGAAGTGCTGGGATCCAGACACCTGCATCCTTGTTGAGACGCCTGAGACAGACATCTTGAGTAGCTTCCTCTATCCACTCAGAAATGCCTTCTCAAAGCGGGAGTTTAAAATACAGTATTTCATCCTGGCCTAATACCCAGAGGGCTAGCTTTTGCTTCTGTAGACGTTTTGCCCACTGTTACAGTGGATGGAAGAGTCTATTTGGCAATGAAAGCATCTGGAATGGCACCCAAAGAGCCAACTGCCCTTTATCTTGTCTTTAATGTTCAACCTCAATTCAACAGTGTCATTAATATAGCCTCTTAAAGTCTTCCCAAGATCTCCCACTATGTAGGCAGATAGTCAGGGGAAAGGATTCACTTGATTTAATAACTAACTCTAGCATTTCCTCAATACTAATTTAAACCAAATCATACTTTTACATATATATTATGTATATATATGTAAATTATAATATATATAAATTAACTCTACACTGGCCTGTTAGATGCAAAAGATAGTAGCAAATAAAGGCCCAAAGTTGGTAAGTGACTTGTCCGTTGTCACGTAATAACAGTAATACTAAAGGATCCATCTGTCTAATTCAGACTTTCTGTTTTCTTTTTTTTTTCTGGAGCTAAGGACCAAACCCAGGGCCTTGCACTTGCTAGGCAAGTGCTCTGCCACTGAGCTAAATCCCCAACCCCAACTTTCTGTTTTCTTATTGCTGCTTTTTATCCTTTTACACTAAATTCTCCAAGACATAGAGCCTAAATGTAGTTTATAACAGCTATGTTAAACTGTTCTTGAATATGCCTTGAGTTACTGGATAAAAGTTCTTGAAGTCAAGTAGTGTTCATATGAGTTACAGGATTTTATGATTAATCTCGAAGCTTTTCAGCTAATGTTATCTTGTTCTAATCTCAGTGAGGGCAAAATTGGATGCTAACATCTTTAATAAAGTTCAAGTCCCCTAAGCATCTATGGCCAGCCATGACTCCAATCATCTGACATAACTTACCATTGAATGAGGTTCTCCTGTTACCAGGGAAACAGGACACTTCTTCTTGTCTTCATGGTAGAAATAAGCCTGAGTAGCCCACTGGTCCAAGTGTCCTTCAGGAGTATGGAGGCCACAGTCTATGATGCTGGTTTCCTTCTCAAAAGGTTCACAAATCCCATCTCCCTCATACCTGTAGCAAAGGCTTGGCTCCCCTGCCAAGAAATATGTATAACGTTTAATGGACATTTTTTTTATGTATCTTATGTTCCAAGCAATTCTTCTCCAGCCTACTGAAGATAATCTTGTGATGACCAGGGAGCACAGTACCCACCAAAAACACTAACCATCACACCCTTGGAGAAGAGGGATCACTCTTTATGAGGGAAGAAGCAAAATCTAATAAAGTTATAGCAAAGATTGGGCTTGGGAGAGAAGGATAAAGAGGGAAATGCACTATAAACTGGTGGTAGGAAGAAAGTTGATTCTATCTTGTTTGTATTGTTTTTTTCTAATGAGATAAGAGTCCTAGGTAGCCCAGGCTGGCACTGAACTCCTGATCCTCTTGCCTCTTGAGTATTAGAATTACAGGCATGTGCTACCATGCCCAGCCAAGATATTTTAGGTAAATCTGAATGAGACATGGAGTACATTAGAAATACAAAGGACATAGAAAAAAGCAGAAATCAAATTTAAATAAATAGTATAATATAGCTGCATTTGAATCTCCTTCATAGTTTTTTTTAAATGTTCAATTATTTAAGGGGATTCTTCACCAAAGTATAATTTTTTTACAATTATTCTTGTCACTGAGATGTTTTTCTCTGAGCACATAACTACTCAAACTGTGAGAAAATGTGTTGCAAAGACTCCAGGTCTTACAGACATCGGTTCTCTCAGCTTAGGAAAACCATGAGGTTTTTAGTTTTCTTGTTATTATTATTGCTTGTTTTATACATGAGAAATACAAGTCTAAATAAGTTTGTGTGGCTTGAAAAGTAACCCTCACAATCTTTGGGGCTTTGTTTGAGTGAGACCTACACAATATAGGCCCATTCCTCCCTCAGCCTTGTACCCTGTACCACCTCATCCTGAAGCAGAGCAGACAAACAAGATAGGAATATTTGGGGGAAACTGTTGATGGTGGAAGATGAATTTAAATGTACGGGGGAAGTTCCATGCTTCCATACAGGACAGTTCCTACTAGGTGGACAGTACTGCTCCTTTGTAAACTGGCTTCCTTCAGTGTGGGAAGCTGAGATATACTTATAAAGCCATCTATGAAGTTCTACCAAAATGTAGGACAATTAGTGTCAATAGCACAACCCAATTTCCCATTTCTACTTAAAGTAGCAGGACACTGAAATAGAACAAAACAAATCCACACTATTCAGCACTGACTCAGGAAAACCATTGCTAAGATTTATCATTGTTGTAGCATGCTTTTTCATTTTTTTCTTCTTCACAGAAATTCCACAGAGATATTCTGGTAATTTGTCAGATGCTCACCAACATACAGTTATTATGTTCCTCAGTAATTGCCTCATATGTAAGACCCTTCTGTGGTAAAATCTACTTCTGCATGCCAGTGTAAGCCACCCTCTACAGGACATGGTTCTAAGCCCATTTAAGGCTTTCATCTGTACTCTATCAAATTTATGGCACCTTCACCCTCTCTTCCAGCATATGTACACTTGAAGCAAGAGTCCCAGAAGAGCAAGCTGTCTGTCTCTCTCTGTCTTTGTTATTATTTATGACAATTATATACATAGATAATATATTTTCTATCTATAACTCAGGGGCTGCTCCTTCTTGTTTCTTGTTTTTTTTCTTTTAACCACAAAATAAAAAAAATTACGTCTTTTGCAATTCCATAAGAAAATAATAGGCCACTTTAAAATCGCATGTCCAATGGTTCTTTCCAATCTAATTTTCTGAAAAGCAATGGAGTAAAATCATACGCTTAGCATATGATAAATATATTCATAGAAAAAGATGGCTAATAGTGGAATATACCACATCAATTTAACCCAGTCAATAACTTAAACATAAGCTTAAATATAGCATTTAAGTATAGTTAAAGTAATTGAGATATAGTTTGACTGGGGTTAAAGCCTAGAAAATATGAGTCAAAGGATCAAATGTGATAGAAACAACATGTATGCTGTTCTTGAGTTAAATGAGACTTGAGCTGCATTGGAGATGGCACAGTGTCCAGAGAATGTGTGTTTATTTTCAGTATGTGACCACTATGTGGCTACCAAGAAGAAATGATACAAACAGAGGTGACATTAACAAATACTTGTGCACAAAAGAGGGGGGTGATTGGTTCAGTGCACTCCACACAGCCAGACCACATCTGGCCTATTGGATTCCTTTCTGGGCATTGACCAGACAAAGCGTGCCAGGTTGGGGTAAATAGGAAAGGTCTGGAAACCTAATCACATGAGGGGATGTTTGGATTGGAAAGGAGAATAGTGAAGAGGCATTTCAAATATCTGAATGGTAGTCAAATAAAACAGGAAAAAATGTATCCTCTGGAGCTTCGGAGTAAGAAAACTCACTTGATTGAATATAAGGAAAGTTTCAGAGCAGGCTTGGCAGGGGCCTTGTATGCCTCTAGATGAGTTGGTAAGATGGTCTGAGACTCAGTCTACAAACTCAAAACTAGGAGGGAGAAAATTTTAACAAATAAGACCATTGTTAAATAGAATAGAGTACATTTTTTCATTGCCAGAATTATGTAAGGAAAAGCTGCATGCCCCTATGTCAGGATTTTGTAGAAGTGACCTCTCTGAAAGCAAAGCTGGACTCTAGTCCACTCCTAGTCTGTACTCCTAGAAGGGAAAGCACTAAATACAAAAGGTTATACTACTTAATACATGGCACACCATGGACTGTTGTTTGGATGGGTGGGTAGCTAAACAGACAGATAGGTGATACTAAGTTTCTCTGGCTCAGCTTTGGCTCTGGAGAGCAGAAGCATCTGTATGTGTTATGTCATATTGAGTCCATAATAAGTTTTATACATTGTAATATGCTACATTGTCTTAAGAGCCAAGGACACGCACTGATACTTAAAACAACTTTGATGTGGGGTTCTACTCTAGACAATCATCACAATGTATGGGAAGGAAAGTAGTTTGCCTCTGAGGAAACTGTTCACGATACGTTCATCATAACTAGGGGGAATGTTGTGTGCTACCTCTCAATGCTAAGGGTTTAGATATGACATCATCTAGTTATAACTGATCACCACTCATTCCCCAGGACAGAAAACACCAGGACCGTCTGCTGGCCTCTATGATCTCATCTATTAAACATAGACATCAAGAGATAGCTTGCTTCTCCTCTGGCTTAGAACACTCCCTGACCTTAATTTTTATGTAGAATCTACATTATTGTTCTGCTTCTCTGGCATTTTGGCATATGTGTGAGGACTCAAGAGAATGTCCTGGTACCGTCAAGGTGGGGACCAGTACAATCTGTCTAGTATGAAATTCTAGATCTGCACTCCTTTGGCTCAATTTCTAACTAACACTTTCAGGTAAATAAGCAAAAAGAAATCTTTTAAGCCTTTTGTGCCTCCATTTAGTTTCTTAAAGGTTTAAGTGAAAATTTAATTACTATATATGTAGTATTTGGTGATACTGCTTTAATTATCAATAAGCTGCAGGACACTAAGGATTCACAAAACAATACAGTTATATCTCTAAAAGTAAGACATAATCCTCCTAGACTCACCCACACAATTGAAGCCTTCTTCTAGTTTACATGCTCTTGAGCACCCATCTCCACTCAACAGGTCTCCGTCATCGCACATTTCTCCCATACTCCTAGAAATACACAGTTAGACACCCATAAAATGACCTTTCTCATTCAGCTACCATTACTTCATTTAAATTCCTCCTTATGCTTTAAAAATTAAAAGCTGTACAAAAAAATAATAATTTACAAGAAATATTCAAAAATAAATATTTAAAGTAGATGTGAGTTTAGCAAAATGGTAGATTAGCAGGGTCAGTAGGTCATAGGAATTCCTAGAAACCAAGTGTATTATGGCACAAAAACATCTGAGAGAGCCTTGTGGGAGGCCAGAAGTGTGCCTGGCAAGATCTTCTCCAGCGCCGTGATAAATGAGGTCTTAGAAAGTAGCTGATTTGTAGTTTTCAATTTTGCTTAATTTATTTATTAGCTATAGTAATTTACAAAAAACAGTAGCTTTGTAATATGCTAATAACTAATTACAGGAAATAGAAATCAAGAAAGTGACCCCATTTACAATGCAAATTATAAAACATGGATGAAAGAAATTGACTAGAACAACACACATACAAACTTACACACACAAACATTCACATACACACACAAACAAAGGGTTAATATGTAATCTTGAAAGCCCACTCCTGGGCATTATTCAAAATAACTAAGAGATGAGACCACCTAAGTGTCAATCAGCTGATGGATGGAGAAAAATAATGTGACACATATCCTGTAGAGTACTATCCAGCCTCAAAGGAAACTAGAATTCAGTCTTTGGGGACAGCATAGATGGGGCTGGAAATCATTATGTTGAGTAAAAATTAAGTAGGCACATAAAGGAAGTATCCTGTGATCTTGCTCATATTGGGGATGCATGAAGTTGATCTCATACACCTTGAAAGTGGAATGGTGGTTAACAGAGATTGAGGAGGGCAAAGAAAAGGGAGTGATGGGGAAAGGTTTGTTGATATGTTCTGAATTACAATTACATAGGAGCAAGTCCTGGTGTGCTTTTGCTCAATGGACTGACTAAACAAAATATTTGTAGTGTATTCATGAAGCTGGAAAAGAGAATTTGAAATATTTTTACTGGGAGAAAGTGATATATGAAGAGATGGGTATGTTTAACCTGTTTAAATATTATATCAAAAACATCACATGGTATTGTGTGCATTTTTAATGTTTTATTTAAAAGCATTTAATAAATTTAATTAAAAGCCATTGACAATTTTAAACAGTAGCTGATTTTCCTGAAGACAGAGGCACACAATACTCTGAAAACACATAGAATATTCCAAGTCAGCCTTGGATACAAAGACAGATCCTCGCTCACAAACAAAGCAATCAAAACAGGAATAGCTAATTGGTGAGAAGGCCTGCCCATCTGTGTCATTTTATGATTTTTTTAAATCATTTTACATTAAATCATTTTCCTTTATGCAGGTGAAGTTATAAAAGTCAGATTTTGCAGAGTTAAATCTCCTGTTTATATATAACTAGGAGATTCAAGAAGCGCCCTTATGGCTGTCTTAATCAATGGCACAGCCAGGGTTCAAGTCACTGTCCTTACTTCCTACTACCACCTAGTGGCAGATACCATATATTACAGGGAAAAAAGAAAATGTCATCTTTGAACCTTAGTTGATGACTAAATGTAGGTCAAGATAGGTAAGTTAGTCTACAGTGAGATTTCTTTCAGAAAGCATGTTATGAGAACAAAATAGAAAAAAACTTAAATCAAAACTTCTGTGGAAAAAGTAAGATTTGGCTATTATAAAATGCCTTTGGCTTACAGTTTTTCCTCCTTTACTTTTCAATATGTCCAATAGCTCCATATATAAAGAAATTTGGAATTCTAAAAGGTTGTCAGACCAAGATTATCACAAATAGCTCCAGCCATTATTCAAAGGTCACTATGGGGATGGATTAAAGATGAATTAAAATGAGAATGCTTATAAATAAATTAAAACTATGGTACAGACGCAAAAGCACAGTAATCATATTTTAAGTTGTAAGACAGAACTGAGGACAGGAATGAAAACATAGGAAAAGTATAGTTGAAGAAATTATGAGAGGTGGTAATGTGGCTGAGTAATGGAACACTAGCCCAATTTATGGAAAGCTTGCTCTTAATCCCCAGAACTGAAAAAAAAAAAAGTTTAAAAAAACTTCTCATTCTTTCTCTCCCCAAACTAACTCATACATACATCTATGTCACAGATTTTTGAATGATCTTTTTAATACTTATTTATTTTGAACTTATATGTATGTTTTTGCCAGGTTGTATAACTATGCACCTTATACCCATAGAGGCCTGAAGACAGTGTCAGATCCCCTGGAACTGAAATTATGGACAGATGTGAGCCCACTTACAGGTTCTGGGACTTGAACTCAGGTCATCTGGAAGAGTATCTAGTGCTCTTAACCACTGAGCCATCTCTCTAGCCCCTTCACGTTCTTTTCATACTAAGGCAATATATGGTTTGTCAGAGACTGCCCCAGGCACCTAATCTACTGTGTGATATTCAGGAAATATTTCCAAGGCTCATTCCTAGTTTACTCATGTATGGAGAAAGGACTGATTTACATGAGCAGTTCTCAACCTGTGGGCCATGACCTCTTTGGGGTTCTAACGATTTTTTCACAGGTGTCACCTAAAACCATCGGAAAACACAGATATTGACATTATTTTTTACTACAGTAGCAAATTACCATTATGAAGTAGCAACAAAAACAATTTTATGATTGGGGGTCACCACAACATGAGGAATGATATTAAATGGTTGCAACATCAGGAAAGTTGAGAACCACTGATCTACACCAATGTTTCCCTGTCTGAGTTCTAGGTCATAACCTTGGAAAGAAGCAACTTTACAATTTTATTTTGAAGACAATTTAAACAATTAGCATAAGCATATTGCATATTATTTTGTGCAGTGCTGCCCAATAGAAATCTAATGAGAGTCATACATTCAATTTTGAAATTTCTAGTAGTCACTTAAAAAGTAAAAATAATAGATAAAGTTAGCTATAATAACTGTATTTCATCAAACTGTGGGTACTTAAGACATTACCATTTGAATTTTTAATCAATGTAAAATGATTGATAAGACATGTAACATTCCTTTTGTATCCCAAACACTTGAAGTCTACTGCATTTAAAATTCATTTTCACTTACATCTCACTTCAAATACTTCACCTTTACTTCAATTTTGTATTTGTAGCTGAAAAAGTCAATTCATTTATCCAAGTTATCTCAAACTTTCAAGCTATTCTTAAAGGTTTTCCAACAACTAAATTGAGTTTCAGTTTTAGAAATAAATTGCCTTAAATTAAATTAAAATAAATATTGCACTTCTTAGTTGCATTCCCCACATTTTGAAGTCTCAAGTGCCACATGGTTCAAATGGTAGGTGGACAGCATGTATTGTGAAAATCAACTTCTAAATAAGCACTGCTCCAAATTTCAGAGCCCTCCCTAGTGCTGAGCTTGATAGTCTTTTATCTGGAATCAAGTGGGTTAAACCACTTGCAGGACTCCCTGTGCCTTGTGTATTGGGGTGCTCCAAGCTGAAGCATAGCTGGGATTCAGAAATGTCTTCCCCCGGACAACAGTACTGATTGGGCAGCTGAAGAATGCAAACAGGAGCTTTTGGCATGGGACTTTGTGAGACCCAGTAGCAGAGAACTGCTGCCTCTAGTTAACCTGCTTCAAGGGACAAGAGTAAATATGGCTATCAAATTAGGAAGACGGTCCTGCAATACACTCTGCTATATATTCCCAGGCAAATGAGGCTAAGGCCTCATGGTAGCCACAATTGGAGAATGGCACAAGAAGAGAGCTAGCATACTGAGGATGAGCTGGGGAGGATCAAGGACGAACAAGTGAGATTTACATATTTAAGTGATTTCTGTTGTATTCATATGGGAAATAATATGTAGTGTTTGTACTTTAGTGCGATGGAATAGGATTAGACCATAGTTTGAGAATCTCAGCAGACCAAGATAAACAATGTTCAGTGATCACTAGTCAGATAGAATCCTACAAAAGGATATAGAATTCAGTATATATTTTCCTGGTCTGAGAAATTAAAAAAAAATAGCCATCTTAATAAGATGCAGAATTTGGCAATGCATCATACTTTGCCTCCCAGATCCCCACTCCCAGCAGCTTTATATAAGTGTAGGTTAGGTGAGTATGAAGGATAAGTTAGATGAGGATTAACCAACTGGCCTGGGTTTCCTAGGACTGGATATATGTCAATACTGAACTTGGACAACTTCCAAACCAGATGAATTTGCTCCCCAGTCTGATAACACAAGCCAATAGGAAGAAGATCACAGGATGTTAAGGAACCAAAGGAATCATTATATTTCTCCCTTGGTAATGCTTACAGAAAATTATACAATAAGTGGAGTAACTCTCTTCCCACCAATCACATCCACTTTGTAAAAACTGAACAAGCAGACACTGGTCTAAATTATATCCTCCATCATTATTTAACTGTCATCTACATTAATTCCTTCCCTACCTCACTGTGCTGCAGTTCCTCACTGGCACCTTAAGGGGGCCCCAGAGAGTCAGCCCAATCCGGGGACGATGTTGACTAAAAGTGGGTCCCCTTCAAACTATGCAGAGGTGCCAGCGACCTCTCAAAACCCCAGATTTTGGAATTTCTACATGAGACGTATGCAGTCCCTTGCTTCTACACATTTTTAAGTTAAGTTAAACTCAAATAGAGGGTTACGCCTTTTTGAGCAGTTGAGCACAACCCAGCTCACGTTGTCTTGCATACACGTGACTTACCTTGCCACCTTCCCATCTCCACAGTAATGGCCTCCGTGAATGTGGCTCAGAGGAGGTGAAGCCTCTCCAAGTTCCCCTCCAGCTTCAGCTTGAACTTGGTACTGATACATCTGCCCGGGTGTGACCTCCCTGTAGAAACCAATGAGTTTGTGACGATCACATCCACAAAGTGGCATGCCCTGGGTCCTTTGCGGTTAGTTCACATGAGTTTAAGGGAACAATTATGTGAAACAAAATGTGAAACATGCCAGTTGACTGAAACAAAGATCAGGACTCAATTCTACAGCATCCTCATGTTTGTGTAGATATTTATCTCTATTGGCCCCATATGTTCTCCACTTGTAAATGTATTAGTAAGTGCTTGGTGAGTTAACACTTAAGGTAACAGTCCCTGAGAATGCAGTAGGATGGCATGTAGTGTTTTTAACCAAGATAATGTACAGCAACTTTTGAAAAACCTGTAATCTATATTTTTAAAGTACTCAAACTAAGTGAGGTCTAGAATTTCAGTGTGTGGGCTCAGTCAAGCCTATTCTTGGATTTGTAGATCACGGTTTCCTTAAAAGAGAATTCTTGCATTGAAAAGACTGGAACAAGTATTTCATAGAAGTAAGAACACAAGAATACAGTTCCTTACTACATGGAAGATAAAAAAATTCCCAGGTAGAGACACATTAAATTGGTCTTTATCCCCAAATACCGAGAATGGAGTTGGTAAGTTGACCTGAGAGATGGAAGGAATTTATCAGACTCTCTGGTCCCTGGTATATTGATTAAGTGGGAAGCGTTGAGACAAGACATTTATTTGGTAGGAAAAGGGCTCCTGAATGGGGCTGCTTGTTTGAAAGATAAATTCTGCCTCGTCTTAATTTTGTCCAGTGCTTGTCCTGATTGGAAAATACCAACCAAGTCAAGATAGGATGCAAGTATTTAGGAGAACACGATCTCAAAGAATTATTGGGACTGCCATGAGTGGCCAGTGTAAATCTCCTGCCAAGATTCTCCTTTCTTTAACGGACTCTTTACAGCAACCACAGAGCCCCCGCCCCACGATCTGACACAGCAACCAGCAAACAGGAAATCTGGGATTTCCAAAATACCTTTAAAATTGTCTGGATTGGCTTTTAGGTATATTAATAGGAAAGACACCTACATATTAAAGACTCTTAAATTTCCAAATTAGTTTTCCCTTTTGAGAAAGGAACCCTCTCCTGGGAGCGCCAGGTGCTGTTTCTAAAGCAAATTCAATTTTATCCCAATCAATGCCAGCAGTTGGTTTCCTTTGGGGGTGGTTTCTTCTTGTCCAGCCATGCTTAAAAGTCTTACATGGCTCTGCGGCTGGGAAAAGGATTAGATGGAAATATTATTGTGCATTTACTCTTCTTATGGAGAAAACATAGCAGCAGGTACCTCAGACCTCCCATGAGCTGAGTGAGTCTGTGAAAGGCAGTGTTCTACTGAGGGAAAGAGATGGAGTCAGTTGGAAATGGGGTTTGAAGCCAGAGACGGCCATCTACTAGTTCAGCAACTGAGTGTAGGGCAAGCTTAGTTTTCTATCTATAAAACAGGATATTACTGACCTTAAACATTTATAATGTGAATTATTAATGTGAATATCATTATGTAGCAAACACTGTATCAACTGCTGGGCTACAGCTGCTAAATCATGTTAATTTTTCTTTCTAATCTATCTCATGATCTGCATTCTATGTATATTTATTTTTTTAACCACTTTTCAATCTTCTGATGGCAAAGATGAGAACAACCATGGAAAGAAGAATGTATTGGAGCTCAAACTGGACATTTTGAAGTTTTATAGCTAGGTTTTATAGCTGTGGTGAGTTGCCAAATGCCTACCTCAGCCAAGATGTACACCTCTAAGGTTTGTATGACAGCTGTCTCTCCTTTTGAAGAAAGGCAGTTCATTATTTGAATCTGAAACTTTTCATGTAACTTCATGGAACAGTATCAAGAGGAATTTCCATCAGAGACTTGAAAATTACAAGTGATGGGGAATTTGCCCTTCCTGTTTCAAGGAACTCTCCTAGAAACAGCCATTCACCCATGAGAAGTAGCCCACAGCAGGGCTTGAGTGGTCATGAGGAAAAGGGTCCTCACATCCCCAGCCACATCAGCTGTCTCAGCTAGGGCCCCACCCAATATGTGTATGATGTTACCCTGGGATCTAGCAAGCAATCCAGAGGAAATCACCCAGCCCATGCATAAAATAATGAAATAAAGTTTGCTATTGTAATTTGATCATTTCTAATATGGCAAAAATCATCTAATGGAAACCACTCTGATCAAACTTTATTGTACCTTGTTATGCCCTCCAGTCAGTCTCTAAGAAGACGCTGAAGTGGGGGGATTTGCCTTTGACTATAGCAGCATCTAAGGCAGACATTAAATTCTGACCTCTGCCCTTGTCTCTAACACTGAGCATACTGTGCCAGGAACACAGAAGAACTCACTAAATGTCAAAGGAAAGACATTAAATAAAATAAGTGAAAACTAGAAACAAAAGAAAGAAGAAATGAAAATGGGGAATAAGAAAAGGAAGGAAAAGTGAACATACATATGGATGAATCATGAAGCTGTATTTAACATCTGAGAGACTTGTGACCTTTTAGTGTAGCTATGGAAGAATTGGCTATAACTTGAAAATCATGGAAGTTGTGCTAAATTATTGGAAAGTTACAAGAAGGATCCAAAACAACACTGCTTCAAGACAGAAAAATCTTATTCTGATCAACTTTAGTATTAATTCCACTCACTCAACTAAAAGACCTCATACACTAACTTCTCCATCATTATACTGATGACATTAGCAGTCAAAGCACATGCTTTCTCTTTTCTGGGAAATAATTTTCTTCAAAAGCATAGCAGAATATTAAAAAGTAGAAGCAGAGACAACCAAATTGAAACAAAGTCCCGGAAGTCCCATGGTTTGGAAGATTCTGTTGACCAACTTACATGTCTGTGAACTTCCTGTGCGGGTGTGTCACCACCATGGGCAATCCACTGGGAAAAGGAGGCTCCCGGAGTATCTGATAACTCACAGGCCTGCATCCAGAACACAAGGAACTATGGGGCCGAGAAGTCAGGAGAGCAGCATCAATTTCCATTCGTTCATCCAAGGTGTAGACTTTGACTCCCAAGACTTTTCCATCCACGTGGAGTTTGATGGTAAGTGGTGTGTCACAAAAAGTGTTTAAGGGACCAAGGTGTACAGATTCCTTGAATTCTAGCAAGATCTCTATGTCAAAGAGTGCCCGGGAGGAATTCACGGAGAGGTAAGTGACCCAGAGTGTGAGGGTATCAGCTTGGACTGGGTGTTGGAAAAGCAGCTCCAAGCTACAGCCTTCTTCTGGGCAGGGCACAGTCATATTCATGTGGTACATGTGGAGCTCAGGACTCCAAGCCTGCAAGCTAGGCTCACAGGGCTGGTCCACATCAGGAGGCCCTGGGGAAATGAGAGAAAAGATGCATCAGGAACCACTATTAAAAGAATGAGAAAGAGCAGCAGCCCATATCAGCAGACAGAGTTCTTACGGAAAGCCCATCAATTTGTGGATTATCTCTTAAGTGTTCTCTTTTGAAAAGATTCATGTATGTCCAGTCCTGTCAATCATCTCCATCCAGCTTTCTCCTTGAGGCTCTATCATTTGAATAACTAACTAGGAGCCCAAGGTGACATCAGATAGTCATTGTAGAAGACTCATACATCATTATTGTTCTGTTTTCTTGTCACAACCTGGACTGAAAATTAATTCAAATAGACTGTTTCTAATACACCTTTCTCGGTAGTTTTGTGGATCTTAATACCTACAGAGCAGGGGGTAGGGGTTATTCAGAAGATGATGATTAGGTAGGTATCAAAAATGATGGTGAAGAGCCAGGCATAATGGCACTCTCCTTTAATCCCAGAACTTGGGAGGCAGAGGCAAGTGGATCTCTGAATTCAAGGCCATCCTGGTCTACAGAACTATTTCCAGTACAGCTAGGGCTACACAAAGAAACCCTGTCTTGACAAAAGCAACAATAATAACAAACAAAAACAACAAGCCCCAATCAATCAGCCAAACAAAAACTGGGGAAGACAGAAGTCAGCTCTTCTTGGAGAAGGGCTAGAAGCCATGTCCACAGAATTTTCTGCACTGGCACTGAAAAGGCTCATGTTGAAATTTGTCTTCTAGATCCTGATATACATATGTGAGTGAGGATGTGACTGTTAGAGGACTTAGGGGAGGGACAGGAAATGAAATAACAAAAAACATCTTCTCCCTAGCTTAGATCACATTCAAAGCACAACCAGTACCAGTGATTAATAGACTCATAAAATAGTGTAGATGAGAACGATCCGTGTGGAACACCTAGTCCACCCTGCCCCCACCCAAACTTGCTCAGCCAGCACATGAGTGTTCTTTGCAATGTGTTCTCTATTACTCTCCTGATATAGAGGAGTAAACACTTAGCTTACACCATCATGCACCAAAGCTGCTTCAGAGATGAGTAGACATATGCAACATTTCTGGCCCTAGTTCACACTGAGGTAACCCTTGAGAAGGTCTGACTTCTCGATCCCTTTGTGTTAAATCTTTACATCCTCACAGCCATGGGACTATCACATTATACCAACATACGACATGCAGAAGCACCAGCAGTGTTTCCAAGACCCTGGAAAGATTCAGCAAACCCTCCCTCACCCACGTGCAAAAAAACCACAAACATACACCACTGCTTCATCTATTACTCATGCTCAGTAGCCACTAAAATATTAGTCAAAAATCCATGGTACTTTACCCACAGCCTCCTCTGGAGTCCAGTAACCGGAAGAGTCACACACCCGCCCAGAGGAAGCCTTGTATACATACTGACGGAATGTCCCATCTTCAGTACAGGCACCACACATACTGCCAGGGGCCCTGGGAAGAGGAAGCAAGAAGAAGGAAGTGCCCTTATGTTGAATAGGGAAAAGAAGCCAGGAAGACTCTGGGAAGAAGGGTGTCACTGGAAAATCAGACCCAGGGGGACAAGTGGGCACATTTATCGTGGCAACTCATGTCCTTCTTCTGAAGTCCTCATCTTTGTCAAATTCACAAGACATGAGAAACCTCAAGGTCAGGAAAGAGAAAAGTTTAAAAAAGTCCTGAAGAAGTCTGTGAGATGCAAGGGAATTCTTGTCCTAGAATCATTAAACAAGAAATAGGCATATTTTCCCGAACCAACATAGAACCCCTTTCTATAGTAATTAAGTGTCAGAAAGGCACAGGATATACATACCTGGCCACTAAAACAATGATTTTCAGAGTGAAAATGTTCTGATTCTTTTAATGCCCTACTTTCACTTACATGCATAAACTAGAGTATGGAGGGTGACACCCCTTGATTCGACATCACCTGTAGCAATGGATCGTACTTTCCTAGCAGCTCTGGGTGATAAGCACTAGCTCCAGCCTTACCTCCTGCAGTTCCTTCATAAACTTTATATTTCTAGCCAAAGTTCCACCACGCTATGGGCCAAATTCTCCATGCTCTTCACATCACTGCATAAAGCACATGTCCTTACAACAATCTTATAGGCTGTTCAAGCATCCTCACTTAGCACTCTTACTTCACTTACTCAGATGTGGTCTTTGCAGGAGGTGCTTAGCCTTATTCCTCTGAGAGTCCAGCCCCTGCTTCTCTGTACACACCTTCTAATTGGCCCCTTTCTCAGGATACTGCTGTGTGCGCGCTGCAAATTTACAGCCATTCTCTTTTGACTCCTAGGCCTATGAGTATATCTGGGTCTGCTTAGGTCTCCTTGTGTTTGTAAGAATTAGCACGTGACTGGCTTCAGCAGTCCCTCTGTAAATGTCTGTCCTGTAGATGTCTGTGAGATAATTCAGTCTATGAAGAGGTTTTTACAAACGTCACATTTGGAGTACCCGGAACGTGCAAAGATAACTATACTGAGTAACAAGGCCAACTCTTTCTGAGAGTTGTCTCTCTCTCATACTTGGAATGTTTTCAGAAGCCCATTGTGAACAACATATTTGAAATGTTAGCCTAAAATCAAGGCAGCATACCAACAGAACATATGAATAGCAGGTTAGTACCTTATAACACACTAGTAAAACCATATTATTACACAACGGCAATAATAATGACATTAAACACCTTACATAACCTGGCCTTGTGTTTTACACAACCTCCTTCTAACCCTTGTGGTGACACCATGCTTACAAATGAGAAAACTGGGGTTCAGGAAGCTTTAAGTCAGTTGCCCAAAGTCACAAGTGTCTTAATTCCTTTGAGCAAGTTCCCAAATACCACCTAGTGTTCAGTATTTTGGCAACTAAAGGGTGTAGTTCCAAGCCACCCTTTGACTCCATCAGTACTCTTCCTAACGTGGACACAATTCCAAACCACATTTCCCTGATGCACTTGCCCTTCCGGGGCTGCTCCAGAGTGCGTAGCTGGGGCTCCTCTCTGACACAAGGATTCCAAATACCTACAAGGGTGGAGTAAACATAACTCTAGGCGTGACACAAATTGCTGGGCATGTGACGTGAGTCTCTCCAACACACGTGCTGGGAGGCCTCAAGACTAGCCCACCTAGCCGAGCAAAGGAAGCAAATTGCAGTCTTTTCTGCCAACAGACTCTCAGCAAGCCAGTTCTGATGTCTGCTTTATCGTAACATTTGTACCAGAGAGAGAATTGAAAGATTAAATTGTTTACACGTGTTACATAAACTGATGTAAAACTCGGGTTTGCATGTACCCACACAGGACAGTCCTGCCAGAGCTACACAAGGTCACACTTGCAGGAAGATGGTTCTTGTACACATTGCATAGATGTGTGCTGAGTCACCGAAGGAGCCATGGGAACCTGGGTGCTGATAACAATGCAAACTACTTTGTAGGGCTGTGAGTGCTAAATGATGTCATGACTAAGTGTGAATCAAAGAATGAAGATTTCAAGCAACTGAGTATCGCTTTGAAAAATAATCCACTGGCTTTATTATATCCTCATCTCTCCTTAGCTGCCCCCAACCCCAGGCTTTCATTAAATCCAAAGAGTATGAGGACATGCTCCAGGGCCATTGGTCCCTTAGCTGGACCCAGATAGCCACAGTGAAGTGTTGTACAAAAAGGAGTCACTGTCCTGTTGCCCTACACCTGAGTGTGTGGACAGCACAAAGTAGACCCAATGGAGTATTTTAAAAAATAGTAAAGGCCACAAATTTGGGGATATGGAAAGGGGAGGTTGGATCCAGGACGAGTCAGAGGGAGGAGTTGGGGTGAATATGGTCAAATTTCATTATATGAAGTTCTTGAAGAATTAGTCAAGTAGTATATTAAGAAAAATAAGAGTAAATGGCTACCTCCTAAATGAGAAAGAAAGCTCAGAATCCAAAGCATGCATCTATTCTGATCTATTCTGTGCTCCTCATTTCTGAATCCCCCACCCCCCAACCCCCCGAATCACCTCTTGTGGGGTCTTGAGCCAGCCCTGTGTGTTTCTCACTCACAGGGAGGAGTGGTGCCCACTGTGAGGACTGCATGAGACAGGTGAAGTCAGATGTCTCTCAGGGTCTTCCACATAACAGGATTTAAAAAAAAAAAAAAAAAAAAAAAAGATGCTTCCCTGTTATTCAGCATCTGGGTGTAGGCTTCCGAGAGTCAAGTCTGCATGGGTCCAAGGAGCCTTTTCAGTTAAATCATATGCCCCATTGCTATATCAGATTCAGATCTCTTTCCCTCTCTTTCCCTCTCTTTCCCTCTCTCTCTCTCTCTCTCTCTCTCTCTCTCTCTCTCTCTCTCTCTCTCTCTCTCTCTTAGCTTTTTATAAAGAATTCCTTGAGATTCAGTTCTATAAGTAAGCAAAGGAAAATGACAGCTGGCTTCAGGTACTGTGATTTTCTTCAATGAGTATGGATTAAGTAAGTGTCTACTATGGCAGTCTCAGAAACAAAAATAAAAATAAAAATACAGAACACTAGTTGCCAGTAGAGGGGGCAAGTAAGAACAGACAGTAACAATTCCAGATAGTGGCCATGAGGCAGAACACAGCGTTCAGCAGGAGACAGAGACAGTATTAGAAATGCTGAGTTGAGTTTGTAGACTCCCACACTTTCTCTTTTCACCCTGGAACTGACTAAGGGAACATGGTCTGCTGCTTTCCTTTCCCCAGTCACTGCTGGCCAAGAAGAAAGCCTTACCCTGCAGAGGAACAGCTGGCTAAGACAGATGGGCCATGCTTTGCCAGTTCTGCCAGGCCATCCTTGTGTGGAATAAGCACACACGATGAACCTCTGGCTCTCGTGAGACACCCTTAGCACTGCTAAGGAGCTGAGCCCAGAGCAGACTCATGAGGTGTCCCTGGACAGCTATG
Organism: Peromyscus eremicus; assembly: GCF_949786415.1. Lineage (NCBI taxonomy): Eukaryota > Metazoa > Chordata > Mammalia > Rodentia > Cricetidae > Peromyscus > Peromyscus eremicus. The sequence continues at coordinate 35,798,908 of NC_081431.1, read as the reverse complement.
TACACATTTGCATCATAATCGGGGTTCTCCTCAGTTCATTTTCTTCCTCTCTTTTGAAATGATTCAAAGACGGTGGAGCACCTCTCTCACCTGTCATACACAACTCCACTGATAGGAGGCAGCCAGTGGATAGTGAGGGACTTGTTGGTTTGCCCGATAACCATGGGAGGGATGGGAATAGGGGTGGGCTTTCTGCTTTCACTCCATTGCTGGTATACGAGGTCCAAATAGCAATGCATCCGGGCTACTTGATTGGGGGTAAAGCTGTCAGTGCACTCATCATCTGTGGAGACAAAAAAGGATGTGAAGGCTGAACCTGCACTGTTGTATAAAGGCAGGGCAAAGAGCTCACTCCATTCTCACTATTACTAGCACCCTACATCTCGCATTTACTAGACTCAGAAAACATTAGACTCAGTAAAGGAATTCATTCTTCTCCAGAAAGAAAGCCAGATGTGGGAAAAGAAAAGCAGAGACATAGAACTTGCTTCCCACCGAAGCTTTCTCATTACTATATTCTTGGATTGTCCTAGGGTGAGACTCTAGTCATGAAGTCACAGGATTGTCCTAAGACAATGATTTTCAACTTTCCTAATGCTGCAACCCTTTAATACAGTTCCTCATGTTGTGGTGACCCTCAACCATAAATTTTTTTCATTGCTACTCTATAACTGTAATTTTACTACTACTATGAATCGTAATGTAAATATCTGATAAGCAGGATCTCTGTGTGCTACCAACCCACAGGTTGAGAACTACTGTCCCAAACTGATGGTTGCATACTAAGCACACCACAAGATGGCAGTGTTTCAGCAGAGGGTCTCCTTGCCTGTGTTCAGAATTACCTACATCTGCTACATACCCTGTGTCCATGCCCAAGGGAAATGAGTATTCACTCGCGATGCTCAGTGGAGAGAAAGCTGAAATTTCAAGGAAACTTAAGGGGTGGGAATGATGGCCCCAATCTTTCTTTCAGAGACAGCAAAAATCACTATGTTCATTATACGTTTCATGAGGTTGAAATGTGTGATCTTCATTTCAAGCACTTTTCTATTTAGAGTAGACCAAAAACCACCACATCTGCTTCTCAATATTGCCTCTGCCACACTTTAAGGTGGTACCTAAGGAGCCTCTGCTCCGACACTCTGCATCTCCAAGGCCACCTCATCCTGGCTAAGGGAGACAGAGGTGTTGGTGCTTATGAATTCAATTCATTCTTCACAACAATGAAATTCGGAGGAGGGAAATATCTTAAGAGGCCACAGGCAGAACCAGCTAGCTCATTGTTCTTTCATACCATCAAAGCCATGAGCAGGAGCTGGTAGTTTGCCTTTAGTAAAACATGGAACTAAGAATTAACCTTCGTTCACCATTGGAGTAGGTGATCAAATCAAATTAGTTGTCAATTTTAATTATAATTATGCCCATCATTAGAAGAATACTTAGTGTTACTCTTTGTCAGAAACAAGAAAGGTCTGATACATAGGTGAAATGGGTGATCCAGGAGATGTCCCAAAACAGGACAAGGCCACACAATACAGTTTTCCTCAGGGCCAAAAAAGCACCATTTTTTAAAAAAATTAAATAGTATCATTTTGGGCACAGTACATGGACAATAACCTAGGAATCAATGTTGTGCTGGAAGAAGAGAATATGATTTCTTACATAGTATAAGGTAAAAGGTTTCTAGTACCTCAATTAATCAAGTCAGTTTGTTAACTATCTGTAAAAGTACTGAAGAGACATCTTCACCCAGAGACCTGTCCTTTATCACTATCAGACTAGACCATTTTCAGAGGAAATGCCTCAATGAGAACCATCATGTTGTAAAACCTGAAGAGATCACAGGAGGATTTTTTACTTTGTCCCATTTTAACTATACATGATAGGAATCACTTTCAAGCTCTAAATGGAAGAGAATCCAGTCAACAAGACCCTGCAATACCTCAGCATTTCATCAAATACTTCAAACACATGGAAAATAAAGGACTATCCAACACAAAATACACTTCTGTGCCATGAACCTCCCTGGTTCCCTTTAACTACATACTCCCTACCAATTCCCAAAGACACTTAAGTGACCTTAAGAGAAAACAAAGCATTGAAGCTGTGGTGATACCTGTGTAGCTCATGTAGTTTCTGAATGGAGCCCCTGGGAAGTGGGTGAGGCCACAGGTGTCGTTAGCTGGCTCTGGGTCCCGACACAGCTTACTCTTGGGTGTAGGAGCAGTGTCAGCACACAGGTCTCCTGTCTCCATGGATGGCACTGTCTCTCTACAGGGGTCATCACAGGATTCTCTTTCACTGACTCCTTTGAATACATGGTAGAGTCCCAAGACATGTCCCACCTCATGGATCATGATGTTGGTGTGGCCAGGCATGCCATAATAGGCTGGGTTGAGGACGACACCACCTGTAATGGAAGGTTTGGAAAACCTCTTTGAGAAAGAGATGAACACCAGTCTTCCTTAGTCATTCTTTGACAAAAAACCCCAATAGTCCATCTCAGCCTCTACAAACATAGTCTATAACTAACTTGGTGGTATCTAATAATGTTCTTCCCTCTTTGTACAGACAGCCATAGAACTAATCAGTTAACATTTCTCTAATATCTGTCATGGGTCATTATAGACCTAGTGACCAGACATATCTGTATGAGAGGGACAAGATCCTCAGCTCTAGATGTACATTAAATCACCAAAAGAAGTAAAAAACAAAGTTATAAATGCTAACCTCAACAAATAAATATAAATATTTCTGAGTAGAGTTCACACATCAGTATTTTAAAAGCTGGGGTAGAGAGCCATTACTATGGGCAGAAGCACATGAAGTTGGAATTCAGGGAGAAGCATCCAGAGAGGTACCTAGCTTTTCCACATTCTAGCTGTCATTAGCCATATGGTCTCCTACAACTCAGCTTTACTCCCTGCAAAGCAGAGGTGTTAACACTAACATCGATGTACTTTAGATAAAATAAATTATAAGTGTTTAACACACTTCAGCTGTTTAATAAATGAGTTAAGAGACTTACTTTTTCCACAACTGTCCACAAATGTAGAACAACCTACCATGAAATGCTCAGCCCCATGTGATACAGTTATAACAATACCTAAGGCTCAGGGAACATCTCAGAAGAAAGAATAGAAAAACTGTATTAGCCAGAGGACCTGAACAGCTACTGCAATATTGTGTCTTCTATATAGGCCAGGGAAGCTGCACCTATTATATCTCAACATTATGGTTGCCTAAACAAGACCTGCAAAATGATAACACCAGTTGACAGGCCAACACAGGTGAGGAAAATTTTATGGAGCATTACCCCAGACAGAAAGGTATATGCAAGTAATAACTTCTCAGAGAATGGGAATCCATCTTCCCCAGGGATGAGTCTTCTAATTGGTTATTCAATACTAACTACTCAGGCCTGATAACATAGGAACAACAATAAATGAAGTCAGATGGTTGTATTTATATTTTTACATGTATGTATGTATATATACAAAAATAATAATTAAAGACAAAAATAGGGGCGAGAGATAAAGGGTGGATCTTAGAAGAGGCAGAGTGTGGTTGGGAATAAATATGATAAAAATCTCATTATCTGAGATTCTCAAAGAATTATTAAAATATTACATTTTTTGAAGAATGTTGAATCTGAATTTACCTCTCCTACTCTCAAGAAGCTAGCAATACATCCCACTCACCCCACCCTATTTCTACAGGACACCAAGGCAAGTGTTTCAGAGAACAGGAAATCACACTGCATTGGGTTTAGATGAGAAGATTGCTAAGTGGCCTAACATCTGCCTGCCTTCCTTATTCAAGCTCACTCCCTTCTTCCTTCTTTTTCCCATCACTAAAACACTTGACTGGGCTTCATTCTTTAGGCCTCAAAGTTGTCAGACAAGACTAAGCATAATTTCCAGTGCCTGAGAAAAAAATATCGAAAGACCTGGGTCAGCCTCCCAGGGTTGAGAGTCACCCTTTGCTAGTCTCAGACCAGCCCTGGTATCATGTCAGTGTAATTTCAAGACTTGCTTTGTCCCCAACAACCAAGTTCTCCCTATCCTGATGCTCTCCTAGAGATGGCCAGTGTTCTAGAAATGCAGCCCGGCTTTTCTTTTGCCATATTCAGCAAAGGGTAAGTATTGAACTAAGTAGATGGCAGTGGGGTCAATAAATGACAGATTCAGGAGAAACCAAAACAACAGTGTGAAGGGATGGAGATAGTTTTAAAAATACTAATGTTTTCCCTAAGCTTCATTATCTTTCTTTCAGTTGCAGTCATGTAAGAATGCCAGAGTCTCATGTATATCTTACCTCTCTAGGAGGTAAACAACAGAACTTTGAAAGCAAGGAAGTAGGAGGTTTTTTCCTGGGTCTGTGCCATCTGAGTCTTGAAGGGACTGTGGTTTTGCCAGTATGACAAATTAACTAAAGACCATCAGCTTTACCTTCACACTACCAACATACCCACCACCACATCAGCCTAGAGAAGACCTGTAAGTTGAAGGAAAGGACATAAAAGATAAGTGATGGGAAGGTGTAGATGGCAGTGGGTCCAATAAAGTTGATCACCCTGTCTTTTGAGCATCAAAATTTAAGGCAGGTTTATCTGATAGCGGATGGACTTTTCCTCTTCTAGAGGTGAATTTCTGAGTAAGTGTCCCAGTTCTAGACAAGAGTGGCTGGATAGAAAGAAAGTGAGGCTAAATGGGAGTAGGAGTAACACAAAGTGACACCTAACTCACTCGAGTGACCCCATGAGTGTGACCCTGTGATGAGAATGGTGGTTATTTCGGGTGGTTCAGCCTCACCTGGTGACTAAGAACAAAATAGATCGTGGTCCCTCTGTAGTCAGGATGTACGAACCATTACTCTGGCTAGATGAAGTCCCAAGTAAAACGAGACTCACCTGAGTAAATTTCTACTATTCACTAACATGGGCATTCAAAACAGAAATTAAAGCTAATCGTGGAATACATTTATATTTGCTGCATGTTTGCATGTATACATTGTGTACATTGTTTACATATACATGTGTACATTGCATGTGTAAACGTGGAATACATTTCTATTTGCTGCATATTTGCATGTGTACATTGAGAACTGAACTCAGTACAGGGCTGGTACAATCCAACTTCAACTATGGCACAGAATGAATGGAACTCTCTGCACTTAGCAACTGGTGACCATGTGTGGCACAGCTGTTCCTTCATGGACTTGCAGGGGGAATACAGATGTGCCTACTTAGAAGGCCTTTCAGCTTTGATTATGAGGAACAAGCTAAAACAGCAAGGCAGAGCTGTTGTGTGGTCTTGGGGATGCTGCAGAGGAAGAAAAGAGGGAGAGAAGTTGCTGATGAAAAGACAGATTTCAGCTGTGGAAAGTCAAGCTTCCAGAGTGATGTTATGTTCCCAAGTTCTCACTGGTTTTCCCCAGACCCAACACTAGATCACCGAAGTAGCTCATGGCAAAAAGAATGATTCCCAAAGCCATTTCATTGAAAAAGAAACTTAGCAATTGGGGTAAAGGGAACTGGTTGAAATGACTTTTAAATGTTTCTGTAAAACTTTTAGGGCTGAATGTTATATGATCTCCCTTATAAATCAGGGAGATCAGGACTGGTCTGTATGTGTCTATATAATTATTTCCAGTTACTGGCTACCATACACTTCCCCAAAATATATTCTCCACAATAAAGAAAGAAATTTGTAAAACAAGCAATACAACTGATAATTAAACATGCTAAATTATAGTAATATTTACTACCCATCCACATGCATAAGAACTGATCTTGGTATGTGGAACCACATTTATCTCATTGAAATATAATTTTCTGTGTATTTTTGTTCATTAATGATTAAGCAATGTAATTTTTTTATCCAACTGTAGAAAGTAATCCTTTGAAATGACAATTAAACCAGAAAGAAATGCTCAGCACTTCATAATTTAAGTGAGTTATCAGTGCTGCATTGCTTGCTACTAGTTGAATTTATGGATTAAGTTTTTTCGTGTTACTCTAAGAGCATGTGAAGAAGCACAGATGTTTTTGTAAATCTTTGTGGGGACACAAAAGGAAAAGATACATCTGGGGAGTACTGGCTGGAGCCATGCAGAGTTCATCTCACCTCCAAGCATGGCCAGGCTTTACCAGCTGTCCATCAAGGCATCTCTCAGTTTTTCACTGTGGGGTATTCTGCCAAGGTCTGCCAAGGTCTGCCAAGGTCTGCCAAGGTCTGCCAAGCAAACGCCAGCCTTATCTGTCCTTTGATGCTCACTTCAGTTGTCAGCTGTCTGGGAATACCACCCATGATGCTTTGGGAAGCATTTGGCACTTTCTCTCAAAGGTCCTGTCAAGAGGGCTAGACCTCTGTGTTGCTTTATGACACAATGGCAAAAACATGTGTGACATGTCTATCTCCCACTGGTGCTGTGCTTTATTCTGTCCTTGTATTCTTCTAGGTCTGTATTGCCAGATAACAGATTCACCAATTGGTCTTTGAATGAATGCATGCATGCACCCATGAATGAATGAAGGGTTGTGATTGTGATATTAGTGACTTATAGATGTATCGGCTTACCATTTAGTCAAATATTCTGTCTTTGAATCCATGATTTTAATGCATATGTTATTTATAAAAGTTCCTTACCTCCATTAGCATAGACTTAGAAAGACAAAATCATACTGGACGGGAGAAATAGTGTTGATGGCAAAGCAGGATGAAGCTTAGGGTTTCCATAGAGTGAAAGTCATTGGTCATCGAGACTGCATTTGGTTTTCCAATGTTAAGGCTGGTGTGCTTAAGTGTGGGCCACTGAGATCACCTAAAACATGATGAGCTGTTGCACACTGATCCAAACATAATCCTACCTAGACTCTTAGGAAGACTGTCCAGAAAATCCACAACGTGGATCTTCCTCTATCATGACATACCAGCTGTCTCTACTGGTAATTTCTTTTTAAATCACAATTATGATTGAATAAGAAACAATAAATATATACACAAGCAATTTCATACTTATTTCAGAGCTATGAGCTGGTCAGCTCATCTCCTGAAAAGCACATTAAAAACCACATTGCAGGAGAGCACTCTTACTCCTTAAAAGTTTTAAGAACAAAATATAAATATCCATAGCTGCTTCCGCAACACATGGCGAGCCAAAATTTCAGGTGATAAATTATAAACATTTCTTGTATCATTACATGGAAATGTAATTCCTCCACTAACTTATTACCTGTCCCTCTGTGTTGTGGAATATTATTTTAACGGTGTAAAGGTACATTTTTTTCTACTGCTTTTGTTAACGATGAAAAGATGTGTTACATTTGTTTGATTAAATAAAATTAATCTGGGGTCAGGAGGCTGAGTCAGCAATTAGCTGACAGGAAGTAGGAAGTGGTAGGGAGGAACCATGTGTAGCTAGAGTTCTTCGGGGGGGGGGGGGCTGATCAGAAGGACGCCCCCTCCCTTTTTTTTTTCGGGAGTCCTGAGCTAGGAGAGAAGGTTAGCTACTTGCTATTCAGTCTCTCTAAACCAGCAGAATTTCACCTCAACCTTTGAATCTTGAGTTCTAGAGAAGGATAGAGATTTAGATAAAATTTGTGATAGAGCTGGTGCCTGAGGCCGGGCTGGAGCCCATGTGGTATGGCTAACCAATGCTGGTAGCTGCAGAAATTGGAATTGCCGATTCGGACAGAAGTTGCTTAAGGGGCAGCCACTGTCTTTAAAGTAAAACACCACCTCTGTCTGGGAGCATCCACAGCACACCTACTGAGTGCACACTTTTCTCCTTATGTGTAGACATTACAGACTAAATCCTACACCTGTGTGTATGCATGCGCATGTGCAGTTCTCTGTAAGTATAATACATGTCTATAATTATATAACTACTAGCACACTCAAAATGTAGGCCCAGCCCATTATTAAAATCTCCCTTCTTGCTGGGCATAGTAGCACATGCCTTTAATCCCAGTACCAGGAACTCTCTCTGAACTCAGAGATCCACCTGCCTCTGCCTCCCAAGTGCTGGGATTAAAGGCGTGTGCCACCACCTAGCAGAGTATTCTTATATTCATAAGAAATTTGCAAATTATTTAGGGTGGCTATGCCATTCTCAGTTTTCCACTAGCAAGTATGGCAGACGCAGCAGCTTTTCTAGACCCTCACTAGCATGTAGTATTGCTATGGCAGGTCTTTCAGATAGGAGTGTAGTTATAGCTCACTGTCGTAACTTGCATTTCTCTAGTAGTTAATGAGGTGAAACTTTGTTTCTTGTGATTATTCTTTATCTCTGCATTCTTCTTACGCAATCTTTGCTCATATCTAACTGAAATGTCTAACTTTTCTCTTACTACTGAGGTTGGAGAATCTGTGGGTTCTAAATAGAAGCCGTTTTCCAGATGTGTGCTTTTTATTATTTTATACAAGCCTGTGGTTTCTTTGTGCATCTCAGCAGACTCTTTGTCAGCAAATGGTTTTTATATTGCTGGTGAGTTTTTATTTTCCTAAACCATGCTTTTGCTATCTTATATATGCACTTTTTGCTTAGCCCTGCCCCCAAAATTTTGGCCTATATTTTCTACTAGGTGTTTTATACTTTCATTTTCTACACTTAAGTCTATTCTTTATTTTGACTTAATTTTGCTATCCGTTGCAAAGTTCAGACTGAGGTTCATTATCTGTTGCCTGTGGGTATGCAACTGCTCCAAAACGATTAGTTGAAAATAACCATTTCCTGTTCAAGCTATGTGAAGCTCTCTGCAGTTCTGGCTGGTGTGGAACTCACTGTGTAGGCCATGCTGGCTTTGAACTCACAGAGATCTATCTGCCTTGCTTTGTTTATTGAGTGCTGGGATTAGAGGCATGCATCACCATGCCCAGCCCACCTCTTTTATTTTTTTATGATAGAATAGATTCCTTTTCTGTCATTGTTTTTATTGATGAGTTTGTCTTTTTAGGAACTTATCAATCCACTTCCCCCCGTGACTTGTTTTCTCTGTTCTAAACCTTTAGCTCTGTTCATTTTTTTCTAATGGAAGTTTATTTTCAACAAATTTATTTCTTGTCTTGATTTTAACACTTATGCCCTTCTTTGAGTTTAATATGCAATTTGTTGCTGACTTGATATGCAGACTTTCTTCTTTTCTAGTAAAGCTGTAAGTTTCCCTTGCTTGTGTCTCCATATGCATGACAATTTTTGTATAACATGTTGTTATAATCATTTAAAATAGCTTCCTGTTTCCACTATAATTTGGCCTATGGTTAATTAGAAGTATATTGCTTAATTTCTAAATACTCAGGGGGTTCCTCATTTTTATTGTCTTATTATTTGATTTCCAGCTTATTTACAATGAGATGAGAGAGAAAAGTTTTATGACTTCCATCCTCTGAAATTACTCTGTGGTCATGAACTCCTTTGATAACTTTCCATGGCATATGAAAAGAACGTGTGTTCTGCTCTGTGTAAAGACACAGATTGATTCTGCTAATTGAGTCAAATTTTTAATCATATCTCTCAAATCTCTATATGTCTACTGAATGTTTACTTGTCATATCTTTTCTGAGAAAATTATTTAAAACCACAGCTATGACTGTGTCTGTATATATATATGTATATATATATATATATATATATATATATATATATATATATATGAGTATTTTTTTCAAGGCATGTGAATGGTCGCGTCCAAATTCATCACCATTACATCTTCTAATTGAATTTACTCTTTTATAAAATGAGCTTTATTTGTTTCTGATACTACCGCCTAACAGTGTACTTCATATGATGTTAGAAAGCTGTTTTCCTTTGGATTAGTATTTGCATGGTATTTGTTTTACTTCCCTATACTTTCACTTTAACCATTTGTATTCTTAGATTTAACATTGGTCTCTTGTGAATATCAGGTAACAGGGTTTATTGTGAGTTTGACAACCTTTTAGTCTGACCTGGGGCCAAAAGTCCATTTAATGTTAATGTAATCACTATATTAGGTTTTCTTTCTTCTTCAGAGTTTCTTTTGTTTAGATTTTTTTAATTGCGTGTGTGTGTGTGTGTGTGTGTGTGTGTGTGTGTGTGTGTGTGTGTGTAGATATTGGCACATGAGTATGGGTACCCACAGTGTCTAGAAGAGGGTGTCAGAATCCCAGGAGCTGGAGTTACAGGCTGTTGAGAGAACATGAAGTAGGTGCTGGGAACTGAACCTGGGTCCTCTGCAATGGAGTAGTGTGCACTCTTAACCACTGAGCCAACGCTCCAGCCTCAGTTTGTTACTGTCTTACTAATCAATCAATCTTTAGACATAAAAGAATCTAAAGATGACAACATGGGTTTTAATGTTGTGAAATCAGTGCTTTTTCTCAACAGAGGAAAACGGGGATCTTTAAATGCTTTCATTTCTTGTCCCTTTTTTGTCTTTTGTAATATTTTTGTTACATTTTGATTCTATATATAAATAAAGCTAAAGGCATTGCTGTACGCTTTTGATATTTTTACTCTCTCTAGCATCATCAGTTACTTTCTCTCTCTCTGTCTCTAACCAAGATTGTTTTCTTCTTGCTTCCTAACCTTTTTCAGGATGTCTTTCAGCACTCATATACATTATCTCTGATTTTATTTGTCTGAGAATATTTTATATTTTTCCTTTTCAAATGATATTTTTTGTCAAATTTAGAACTTTAAGTTAACAACTATTTTCTTTAACATTTAAAAGATATCATGATGCCAATATTTCATGCTGTATGATCTTATATTGATGAGATACCATATTGTCTTATTATCATACTTTTCAGATAACAAATCTTTTTTCCACTGTCTGACTTGAAGATTTTTTACTTTGTCTTTGGTTGATATCACTTTGCCAAGGTCCAGACATAATCTTCTTGAACCTATTTTGTTCAGAGTTTATAAAACCTATTTGATCTGCGAATTGGTAAATTTTGTCAGTTTAAAAGGTGGTCAGATATTATCTCTTTGAATACTATTTCTATTACAATTTCTTTCTGTTCTCCTAGTACTCCAATTTCATTAGCAATTTTAATTAAATAATCTAACCAATTCAATATTTCTCAAAATGTTTTCTTATCTTGTCACCATTTTCCTCTCTGAGTTTCAATTTATAGAATTTCCTTTAGGGCTTTAATTCTTTATCATTGGTTTTCTACTAACTTTTAAATTTGAATTACTAGTACTGCTTTTCTAAAATTTTCACTTGATGATTTCCTATAGATCCCAGTTCTCCTAAACAGCTCCCAAGCTTTTATGTATTTTTACACATTGGTCAATTATGTATATTAGCACAGTGTCTAAAAACTCCAATATCTAAATAATTTATGTGTCATATTGTCTTGTTCTTGTTGTTGAATTGGTTTTGTTTTACATCATTTGACTGTATTTCCTGAAAATATCAAGTGATTTTAGATTGACTGCTGGATACTATACATAAAATTGTGTAGGATGCTCCTGACAGTATTGACGGTAATATCTAGAAGGCATTTTCCTTTGGTTTCCACTTAGTACATAGGCAGGAGGATTTCCGGTAAACACCAGTTGAGAGTGTTTCTGGTTGGATTTTAAGCCCAGTATAAAGCAGCCCACTCTGCCCTGGTGTATAGTGTCTTCAATAATCCTCTCCTTGATAGGATAGCAACTTCATTTTCTTCCTTTTCCTTCTCTCATGTGACTTTCGAAATCCCTGTTCCACTTTTTAATCTCTTAGAAGTCATTTTGGACTTGCTTTCTAGGCTTTGGCTCTGAGAATGAATACTTAAATAATTAGCAAATATTCAGGCCCACTTCTGTGCTTTCCATGTCCCTGGGTCTTGGGCCTGAACTCTATCTCGCTGGTAAGTCTGAAGGAAACTAGATCTGATGTCATCAAGCAACTAATGCATGAGCAGTTTATCTACTTTTGTATTACTGAATGAATATTGACTTTGTTTTCATATCTAATAAAATTAGAAGATATTCAATAATCTACTCCATCTCAACAACTCTTGTCAAATGGGCCAAATTTATTCCCATAAAGACCAGAAGAATGACTTTTTAAGATTTGAGATTGAGACCCAGCAGCTGCTGCCTGTACCTTGCAGCCAGAGCCCTTCACACATCCCCCAGAAAGGTGACCCTTGGTGATTAGAAAGGTACTGCCCCACAGTGCTTTGCATCCTCTTAGCTACTGTTGTTTTGATGAAGCAATTCAAATCATCCAAACTCACTATTGATTGGATTATTTGACTAGGACTCTCTAGTCCATCCATTGTCACTAGGAAGGTTACAATGATTCACACTGGCTTTCATGGAGAACATAGTACCATGAACACAGTTTACTGGAAATGTATGACTGAAAGCTGTCTGAATTTCCTAGGGTCTCCTTGAGTGTCTGAGCTAAGCAAGAGACCCACCTGCTTCATAGTACAGTACTACCAAACAGATTTTGCACTTCGGCCACCTTAGCGATATTTTTTCCCTTTAGGCCCCTCTAAGACTTAAAATGGATCCAGCAAATTAGACCTCACCTGGACAATTTATTTGTATGCAGGGTTGTATGGCTGTTGTTTAGGGTTTTTGTTGTTTTCTTTTTTTTTTTTTTTTTTTTTTTTTTTTTGAGTAGGGATCTCACTCTGCAGCTCAAGGTAATCTTGAAGAAGTGATATTTCATGTTTCTTGTCTCAACCATCCATGCCTGGCATTATACATATGAACCATAACAATGAGCCCTCTTTCTTTTTTTTTTTCCATAGTTAGCTCTTTGGCAATTCTATACATGCGTATGTTACATTCCAGGTACTTTCTCCCTCATACCCTTTTTTTTTTCAAATTTTTATTTTGCAATACAATTCAGTTCTACATATCAGCCACAGATTCCCTTGTTCTTCCCCCTCCCGCCCCCCTCACCTTCCCCCCAGTCCGCCCCCCATTCCAATCTCCTCCAGGGCAAAGCCTTCCCCACAGACTGAGATCAACCTGGTGGACTCAGTCCAGGTAGGTCCAGTCCCCTCCTCCCAGGCCGAGCCAAGGGACCCTGCATAGGCCCCAGGTTTCAAACAGCCAACTCATGCAATGAGCACAGGACCCGAAATCCCTCAGATCCCTATTAGTCCCACCAACTACCTGTTCCTTTCCCAGATTCATAACTGTTTTGTGATCCATTTATCTTAATCATAGTTACCTATGTGATCACTGGATTGTGACTACCCATTGAAGCCTGGTTGTATCACCTGTGAATATACAACTGAAGGCAATGACTCCCCTTTCCCTGAATCTATCTAACAGTGAGAGATAGGGTCCCCCAAGTCTTTCTTCTAGACTTGTCTGGCTGATGATGAGCCCATTCATATTCAGACCCAGTGCAGCCATCAATAACTGTTGAAAGTTCATGAATGCAATATGATCTTTCTTTTACTGTTTATTTTGTGATACAATCTCAGTAAGTAGCCCAGGCTTGCCCTTGAAATGTGATCATTTAGAACCAACATCCTTAGTAGCTAAGATTAAAGGCCTATGCCACCAGGACTGGCCTGTGTCTAGATTACAGGGTCAGTTTAGAACATTCTGGGTGTTTGATCTACTACCTCTTAGTTTTTACTTGGAAACCTTTTTTAGACTCCCCTGAGCCATTCTCAACCTAAAGCAGTTAATTCATTGACTACATATTTCTCGCCTCCCCCTCCAAACTCGCTTTCACAAACTCTTCTCAAATATCCTTGCTTTTATCTATCACAGTTTGTTTCACTTACCCAAGTGACTAACAGCTTCTTTGTCCCAAGGCCACGTGGCAGCACCCGCAAGGTCCTCCCGGACTGAGCTGGCGAAGTAGACATTGAGGAAATGAGTGCTGTTGAGCTGCAAGGCCTCCTTTAGCTCCTTCACACTCATGTATGCCCTGGGGAGCAAGCATAAAGAGAGACCATCATGCCAAAGGGCAGATAACGGCCCAGCCAGATCTGATTATCATCATGGTATTTCCAGTTGCCAAAGATTTTTGGAAAGGTAGAGAGGCAAGAGACATGCCTATCAGGAAGTCTAGGAAAACACCCCAGTATTCATCTGAGATATTTTTCCCATTAAGTAAAAATCCTACTGCTTTGAAAAACCGCAATATCGGCAGGAAGTCTCTATGTTGATGTTATTCTCATTTTTTTCTGGAATTATTTCCTCAAGATCAACCCAATGATGTTAATAATTCTTTGCTTTGAGAATTATGCCCTGGATGGTGAAGAAACCCTTCAATCTCTCAGCTTTTTATAGGTGTCTTCATACTCCCTTGTCCTTATGATGGCAGGAAGTTCAGTAATATATGTTTCATCATATGTCTGTAGCAACCATTATTTTTTAAAGGAAAAAGTGACTAGGAAACAAGTTGTAAGAAGCAAAAGTTAAAAGAGTTTTGAGAGTAGAAGACATCACAAACCTCCTGTAAATGATAGTGAGCATTAATTTCCTTTTTGTATCCCTTAATCCATAGAAAATCCCCCTCTCTACTTCTATTTCTTTATGATAATAGTGGGTTGTCTGATTGATACCCACACTGGATAGTTTTATGTTAATCTGAGGAAGCATAACATAGAGGAAGGAACCTCAATTGAGAAAACACCTCCATAAGATCCAGCTGTAGCCGGGCGGTGGTGGTGCATGCCTTTAATCCCAGCACTCTGGAGGCAGAGTGGGGCAGATCTCTGTGAGTTTGAGGACAGCCTGGCCTACAAAGTGAGATCCAGGACAGGCACCAAAACTACAAGGAGAAATCCTGTCTTGAAAAACAAAAACAAAACAAAACAAATAAACAAAAAGATCCAGCTATAGGCAACATTGTATAGCATTTTCTTAATTAGTGATTGATGGGTGAGGGTCCAGCCCACTGTGGGTGGTGCAATCTCTGGGTTCATGGTTCTTGGTTCTATAAGAAAGTGGGCTGAGCAAGCTGTGAGGACCAAGCCAGTAAGCAGCATTCCTCCATGGCTTCTGCATCAGCTCCTGACTCCAGGTTCCTGCTTTGAGTTCCTGTCCTGACTGCATGTGACAATGAGCTGTGATATGGAAGTATAAGCAAACTAAATTCTTTCCTCCCTAAGTTGATTCTGGTTATTGTTTCATCACAGCACTAAAAAACGTAACTAAGACACTGCCTTCAAATCACTAAACAATATTATGTATGAACTTACACAAAGAATTGAAGGTCCGTTAAAACATGACTCCCAAAACATCATAGATTATTGAGGTGGCCCTTAGTTGCCTCTCTGGGGTTGAATGTGGTCCCCTATTGCTGAAGGCACCACACCCTTAGGACACACAACTCAGAAGACTACAGAGCTGAATCTGCCCTGAAAGCCTCTTTCTTCTGGTCTAGCTTCCATGGTTCCAGAAAATACTGTGCAAGCTGCCAAGGAAGAGAAGCAAGTAAACCAATGATTCTCAACCTTCCTAATCCTGTGACCCTTCAATACAGTTCTTCATGTTGTGGTGACCCCAACCATAAAATTGTTTTTGTTGCTCCTTCATAATTGTAATTTTGTTACTGTTATGAATTGTAATATAAATATTTATGTTTTCTGGTGGTCTTAGTTGATCCCTATGAAAGGGTCATCCAACTCACAATGGGGCCATGACCCACAGGTTGAGAACCATTGAATGAAATAGCCCTACCAAGCTGCGACACTGCAGCAATTACTAACATGACAAGATATGCATAAAGGTGCAAGAAGTGCCACTTATGTATAAGTGGCCACCAATTGCTGTCTAATTGGACTTAAGGGGGAAAATTATGCCTGGTGCTAGAAATTTAGTTAGCTTCCTGGGGCTAGCAAGTTCATAGATCTTAGAAAAGAATCTACTACTGCCAGTTTCTAGACTATCAAAACTCCTAACAGCATTCTAAATCTTGTCCTTATACCCATAGATAAGTGTAGGTATCATCTCTGTCAAAGAAGCTCCTCCTTATAGCAAATGGAGACCATCACAAAAAAACCCACAAGTGATCACAATACAGAGATTAATGGATGGGGTGGGGCAGCTCCAAGGTGTACATGTACATCACAACACCTACATCTATGGCTCAGGGGACATTACAGAGGAGAGGAATGGAAAGACTTTAAGAGCCAGAGAAAAAGGGAGTTTATTGTGATAGTGTGTCCCCTAGAAATGTCAGAGAAGCTACAAACATGAAGTCTTACCAATATGGCTGATTAAACATGACCTGAACAAGGATGATACCAATAGACATGTCAACATGGACAGGGTTCAGGGGTGAGGGATAGGGATGGACAGAAGCCCACTTGGCCCCAACCATATATAAGAAACTACAGGCAATTTAGGATGGCTGAGAGCAAGAGAAATGGTCTTCCTCAGGGAAAGGCACACCAATCCAATACCAAATGGTCAGATCTGAAAACATACATACAAGTAACATTATACAGAGTGAGCATGCTGTAATTACGTAATTTAAGAAGGAGCAGCTAAGCCAGAACTCAGTAGTTCTTAAACTTAATAACTACTTCCTACAGTAGTCATGTTGTGCCATCCCCAATAGAGGAGAAGCTAAAGCCAGCTCTTCACAGCTAAAGCCAGACACACATAGGTTTTGAATTTCCTTTAGGATTATGTTTCATGGCTGCTCTTCTACTAGACCAGACATAGGCACTGAAAACTCCCAACTCACACTAGGACAGCATGCCTCTTCTTCTTTTGCTTACACTGCTTCCCAGCCATGCTGCTCACTCCATTTATTTAACCCACGTGTAGAATGTGCTGGCAAGGGACGCCCAGGAAATGGAAATCCCAAAAGAGACAATTTTTGTGTTTCTTGGAACAGAACTAAAACAAGGAATGAAAGCAAAGAAAAAGGTTGTGCTGTAGACCTTAAGATTATTTGGAGAAAGGGGTTTTTAAATAGTACTTTTACTCCCTTGTAATATCTTGGAAAAATAGTTTTCGGCCACAAGAAATCATCCAAGCTCCGTGAGCTGCTGTTGGATGTGATCAGAGGGATATTCCTTTAGCTGTTTTCCTGGAGACGCAATGTTTTGGGCTCTTGCCTGGTTTTCCCTGGACTTAGTCATATTCGCTTTGTTTTTCTTGTTTATTAAAATAATTGCATTATGTTTTTCCTGATGGTTGGGGTGATGATGACATCATGTAGATCTTTCATGTGGAAATGTTTCAATAACTGGGGGTGTGGAAGAAGAGAAAAAAACTAGAAAAGGAGTGGGATGGGTAGGATTAAAGACAGCCTACAAGAAGAACAGGGTACCCAGGATAAAGCTCTAGCTCTGTTCCTTTTTGGGGGGTTGCAATTAAAACTGGGGCATGGTACTTTAACAATTTGCTCTCTTTTTTACTTATTCACTTTGCCTAAATTCCCCTGTTCCTGACATGACTTCCTTGGGCTATCTGTGTGTTGCTGGCTTCTCTGTCTTCCATTTGCCAGACTTGGCCACCACCCATCTGTCCTCTCTCAACCCAGCAGTTCTGTTCATTTCTCCTGAGCATCCTCCAAAAGGCCTCCTCCCACTCCAGCAGCAGCATCAGGACCTGGTTGTACTCATCTCCCTTTCTTTCTTGCCCAGTTCTTTCCCCTATCACAAATTACTCTTCCAGATGAGAATGTGGATGTCATGCTAGTGGAGAATGGAGTGTGGCTGCTCAGATTTCTGCACTCCACAGAAATATAGATAGAGGTCAGTAAGTCTAAGGGGGGATAAATTTTAAAAATCTAGAGACAGTTGGAAACAGCCCCTAATTGAATTGATAAGAGAAATATTTATTTTGTTGGAAAAGACTGTTGCCCTGATTTATGTCTAAACCAAAGATGGTCAAAGTGTGAAAGTCAGTGTGCCTGTTTCCTATGTACAACGGCTTGTCTTCTGTAACATTTACAGCATTTTAAATGTTACTCAGAGCTAATGAAGATAAATGTCTTAGCTTCTGGAGTAACTAAAGTGCCCATGACTTGGCTCAGATTTAAGGATGTATCACTGGATGTAATTCATAAATTCAAGGCTGAACTTCTTACTACAGAAATGATTTACTAAAAGATAGATGATATTGGTGGTCAGGGTTGTCTAAGAGACTCCCACAACATTATAGACTATTGCTGTTGTCTTTGGTTACTGCCCAGAGGTTGAAGGTAAAATACCATGTACTTCAAACACAGGACCCAGAGCATCCATGCTGGATCTGACCTAAAAGCCTACTCCCTAAGGACTGACTTTCACAGTACTAGAAGGTGCCATGTAAACGTCAAAGGAAGAGAAGAAAACCAGTGGTTTTACCCAGTTACATGCTTATGAACTACACCAATGACCAGCATAACACAATATCCCTAAGGGTGCATTAGTGGCATGAGTACCTTGGTAGTAACCAATAGCTCTCCAGTTGGACTTAAGGCTCACTCAACAACAAGAAAATCATGTCTGGTACTAGATACCTAGCCAACTCCCTGGGGCTAGTGGTTAGGGATCTTGGAGGAAAATCTATAAATAACCACTTTACTAAACCAGTATAATTCCTAACTACATTTTAAATATTTACCCTTACACCCACAGATAAATATGGGTCTCACCCCTCATCAAAGGATCTTCTTTTTGCAACAGATGGAGACCATTACAGAGAACCACAAAGAACTAAAATGCAGAGAAAAAGTGATCGTGTGGTACCCAGCCTACAACTCCTGCACTTAAGGCTTGATGATGATAGCAGAAGAGGGGGCTGGAAGACTGTAAGAGGCAGAGGATCAGGGGATTTGTTTTGATATTGTATCTAGAAATGTCAGAGAAGCAGCATCCACGAAGTGACATCAGTATGGCTGCCTCAGCAAAACCTAAATATGGATGACACCAATATACATGCTAACATGGAAGGAGAAAACTTCATGGGGCCCCAAGCCTAGACAAAGAACTAGAGGCAACAACAAAAGACTGAAAGCAGGAGAAATAGTCTTTCCCAGGGAAGACGCCCCAACACACACACACACACACACACACACACACACACACGCACGCACGCACGCACGCATGTACACTGCTTATCTAATACCAAATGGTCAACCCTGAAATCATATACCTACATGAGGAAATTTTATTTATATACTTAGGAGTATATATTATAGGAACATATATACATGTTATATATATATATATATATATATATATTAGGAATACATAATGTACATATATTTTTTACTTATATATCAACAATTAAAGAAAAAGAGGCCATGAGTTTGAGAGGGAGGCAGAGAACTGGGAGGGCTAAGAAGGAGGGAAGGGAAGTGGGAAAGTGATACAGTTATACAATTATATTTTAATTTAAATCATTTTAAAAGAGACAAATGAATTTAATATTTGAGAGAAGGTAAAATGGTGTACATAATTGTAAGAAAATACAGAAGATTCATTAAACCAATCTGAACTGTGCATTAAAAAGGATGAACTGCATTTGCTTGCTCGGTTTCTGCCAGCATCTACCTTTACTTGCATTCTCCATGCTCTAGATAAAGATATCTCGCAGGTGAGGTAGTGCATACCAGTAATCCTAGATCTTGAGAAGCAGAGACAGGAGAATCTTAAGTTTGATGCCTGCCTAGGCTACATACAGTATGAGAAACTAGCATGCTGAGTAGCAAGATATGAAGATATGACAGACAACTGCTCACTGTGGAACCCACAGTCACTCTTCCCATAGTCAGTGTGAATATCTCTGGAGGAGGAGTACTGTACACAGGAAGAGAGTCTCCATCCCAGAATGAAACACAAATGTCCCCAAGGACTCTCAGCCAATTCTCTTTGAGAAAGAATGTGTGCAAATCTGGGATTTGGGGATATAGATAAGTCTAAACCTTCGTGCCATCCAGCTTTCTCCTGGGACAT
Organism: Peromyscus eremicus; assembly: GCF_949786415.1. Taxonomy (NCBI): domain Eukaryota; kingdom Metazoa; phylum Chordata; class Mammalia; order Rodentia; family Cricetidae; genus Peromyscus; species Peromyscus eremicus. Next base: position 35,779,043 of record NC_081431.1, on the reverse strand, counting down.
AACAGGCCCTCAAAATATCAATTAACATTTTCCCAGCAAACCAGCACAATTACAGTGAGTTTTCTCTCCTATCAAGTTTCTCCTGTTCTTAGGTACCCATCATGCCAACCACGCCCTTTTCTCTTTCGTTCATGACCCCATCTCCTGCTACTCCACAATCAGAAAGGATGACAGCATCTGGCTCAATCTTCCCTTCATCTCAGCTCCTCTTCATGTTAGGAAATGTCAACATTTATGTGAAACATCCACAGAAAATAAGGAATAATTCTTCACTTCCTCACCCCTCATGGCATACACTCCTTTCTCCTTTGGGTATGCTTTCTCATTACCTCCTTTTCTTAGATTAACTTTAAAAAAAATACTGTTAGTCTCGAATAGATCATTCACTTCTCTATACTCTCATTTGTTTATAAATGTCCCCTCTCTAAGATTATTTATAATCTTCAATACTCCACCTTGTCCTAATATAGCCAACCTTTTATTCTTTAGACTTAGTAGTTGATCATACCTCTTTCTTTGATAATAGAATGGAGGCTACTCATCATGAAATCCATCACATTGCACCCATAACCACACTTAAGTTTATTTCCTTCATCACTTATGTTTATTCTTCCCTTTGGTCCCACAGGATGAGGTTTTGTGAGTAAATTATAACTAACACCCTTTTTTTCCCCTTCTTCCTTTCCAATTCAAATTTCCTAAGAAAATTATTTATTCATCTTCCATTCACCCATGCACCCTCTAATCCAATTATAAACTGTCTCTCATCTATATCACATTATCAGAACTGCATTTTTTAAAGTTGTCAATGACATCTTCATTTCCTCTCCACAACACTGAAAATGAATCTAGCCACTGTGGTCTTGGAACCCCTTGTATCATTTTATATTATTAGCTACTTCTGCTTTAAGCTCTCTACTTCCTTTACTTGATAGCAATGCATTTTCCTCAATGCCCTCCTCTGACCAATCCCTTCCCTGTCTCCATGGTGGGTTCCTCTTCCTGCTTCTAATCCTCCCCAATTATTCTGCCCATACTTTACTCACCCCCCATGTCATCCCTGGGAACTCTTCACTCTTAAGCTTTCAAACACCATCAGTGTCAGGATGATTCTCACATTCTGTTTCGCTACTCGTACATTTTCCCCCAAGGTTATAGCAAGATGCCCCTCTAGCAAGCAGGCATCTAGACTTAGTTTACCCACAGACATCTGGGAAGCAACATATCAGTGTGGAAAGTAGCCCTTTAAGGGTGAAAAATAAATAAATGTATCTGAAAAAGCGGAGCATCTAGCAAATCTAAGGATGGTCTTTTCTGTGTGTGGATTTGCCAGAAGGTTACATTTTCGGTTATATACAAAAGACATGGGTAATCTGGTTTAATAGTGCCTCAAAATTCTTGCCCTACTCTCAGTATCAGATAATATATATATATTGTAAAATTTATAATTTATATGAGTATGAGCGAGAGCACTGTGCCATGTGCTGGTACAGAGACAGGCAGAGGCCAAACAAAAAGCAAAAAACAAAAACATATTAACACGCGCACGCACACACACACACACACACACACACACACACACACACACACACACACAAAGTGAGCATTTGCCAAATCACTGGTAGGATTTGCCATTCCACAAAACAAAAGAATCTTGGGTCACTTGCCATAATAGATACTGGGAAAGGCTTGTGTTTCCTCAGCATCGAATATCAGCAAGCATAACAAGCCATTTTTTAAGACTGCTGCCTAGCCAGCTTTGAGGCAGCTCTAGAGGCAAAGATTCTTCCCTGCAGGTCTCATTCTGAGAAGCCATGGCAAGTTAGGGAACTGACCTCTGAATTCATGAAGAGCACTTCTAACAAGAAGTGTAAAACCCTGAGTCAGAACAACACATTCCACACAGCGGAAAGCTTTGACCCACAGACCCAAGTGAGTCTCATTAGCTCCCAGAAGAGGGATACGCAGTGGCAAGTGCTTAAACACACCAGGGCAGTTACTGACATCCTTTTCCAGTACCCAGAGGCAAAAGTCACCTCGAGCTATAATACTCACAACCCAGCCCATGGACTACACCCTGTGGTTATAGGGCAAACCACAAGATCAACACAAAATACCTGCTCTCCTTGGAAAACAATCTGAACTCATACACACACAAGTGACCAAACAGGTAGTGTGCAACAGTACATATGTGAATCTACATAGATATTTATGTAGATAGTCTGTGTCTGCTCATACTTACAAGATTGCCATGCAGAGATAGTCTGGAATTTCACATACACAGTGACCAAATAGAGACATCTATACACCTATGCACAAATGAGGTGGTTTGTGTGTGAAACACCTCCATCAGGGCACATGTTTGAGGACTTGGGACCCAGCGGGTGGCACTGTTTTGGAAAGTTGTAGAACCTTTAGTAGGTGGAGTCTTGAAAGAATTAGATCACTGGGGTCAGGAATTTAAGTTTTATAGCTCAGCTCCACTTCTTTTTCACTCTCTGCTTCCAGATTTCTGATGCATTATGACTCTCAGGCTCCTGCTCCTTCCACCGTGCTTTCCTGCTGGAACTATAAATAAAAGCAAGCTCTTTCTTAAATCGCTTCTTGTTGCGGGTTTGATCACAGCAATGAGAGAAGTAACTAATACAACACACGAGAAACATCATGGAGACATTCTGGTCCTGTGCACATGTGAGAGACTGCCATCCAGTTTTTATCCACTCATATACAAGTAATCACATACAGATATCTACACTTGTGCACACATGAGTGACCTCATGGAGACACTCTGCACTTGTAAATATGCAAGTGACCACATAGAGGCAGGCTATTTTTTTCTGTTTACATTTAAATGACATTAGAGACAATTAGAACTTGTGTATACATGAGTGAGTACATAGAGACAGTCTGTGCCAATGCACACATGAATGACTACAAAGTCTTCAGCTTTATACACACAAGGACCTGCATAGAAACAGCAGTCTGTACCTACACACTAATGACACTGCCACAGAGACAGCCTATATTTATACACATGTAAGTGGCTGCATAAAGACAATCTATACCTATTAACACTGGAGTGACCTCATAGAGACAATCTGTCCCTGTGTGCATGTGAATGACCTCACTGATGTCTAGGTATACACCAGCAACCATTTAGAGACAGTCTGTCCCTGTGAATATGCTAATGACCTCATAGAGACAGTCTATACCTGTGCACAGGTAAGTGAGATCCACAGACAATCTACATTTTCATATTTGCTAGTGAGCTCATAGATGTAGTTTGCACTAGCAAACTGAACAGGTAGCTCTCAAAGGATAAAGTGAAAATAACCAGTAAACATAAAAATATTCAATGTATTTAACCAGAAGTGAAATAAAAATTAAAACATTGAAGGCTGGGAGGTTGCTCAGTCAGTGAAGTGCTTACCTCAAATCATAGGGACCTGAGTTCAATTTCCAGAACTCATATGAAATAAAGCTGGTACAGTAGTATATGATTGAAATCCTAGCACTCAATAGGCAGAAACAGGTGGGTTCTTGGCCAGCCAGCCATGCCTACAGGAGATAGACTCCTCCTAGAAGCCACAGGTGCCAAATAAAAAGCCCAGTACCAAGTGTGACATATCCTCCCACCTCCAGTTCTTGGTAAGGGTGCCCCAGAGACCCTCAAAGCAATACCAATTATTACCATTGCTCTTTGTTGCTGTAATAACTTGTTGATAAGACACCACATAATATCATCAGGGGCTTACTCCTTCCCCATCCCCAAAGACCCAGAGAATATTAAAGAGTAGTGGGAAGAAATACTCTAAATTTAGAGGTCAGGAACAGGACAAAATGCATTTGCAACTTGGTAATGCCATGTTTTGGTTGAGATCCCTGGGAGGCCGGCCTTCTTCTGAAGGGAAATGGAAGAGGAGTGGATTTGGGAGAAAGGGGAGGTGGGGGGGTGCACTGGGAGGAGAGGGGAGGAGAGGAAACTGTGGTTGGGATGTAACATATAATAAATAAATAAATAAATAAATAAATAAATAAATAAATAAATAAATTGTATGCATGCACGAAATTCTCAAATGAATAGTAAAAATAATTAAAATTTAAGAAACAATAAAGTGGTATAATAACTTGATTTCTGTTTTTCTCCCTAAATAAAAAGATCTGGTAACACAGGATGATTACATTTCTCTGATGGAAGAAACTGACAATATTTACAATAGCCAAGGCTTGTAAAACTAGACTCAATTTCTAGTACAATACATTTCAAACGAGGAGGTATGATTCCAGTGCCTAGGACTCTACAGGATGAAGTAGCTCCCTGAGAGTAGAAGGGCAAATCTTAGAAAACAATTTAGTCTTAGATCATCCCAACAAAGCAAGAAAGAACATTAAAGTATCAAAAGAAAAAATAAAGAGTCAAGTGTTAGAGTACTCCTGGACTAAATTTAATAAGAACTACATATAGACTTTGGAAAGGAAGAGCTCATAAAACTATAAAAGAAAATAAGGTAAAAAAAATAAAGCCAGGAACTAGTATAAACATGAAAAATATGCAGAGTAATAAATTTTAAATTTTTCATTCCTCAGACTATTAATTAAAAATGCAAAAAATGCAATGAGAAAGCAAAAACATGGAAGAATATCCTGAAATCCTGGAAGTATTCTTTGTTACCAACATGAACAATCATTGAAGTATATTCAAAATCCACTAATCTGACATCCATGTATTTGCTTCTAACAATAACAATAATCTCAATTAATTTGGTCCCAAGTATATACAATATACTCCCTACATAATTTCTCATGTAAAGCTCACAATAACTTTATGAGGTCAGCAAAATCATTTCACTTTACAGATAAGAAATATATTAAGATAAGGCTTATGGAAATTTAATGTCACCCCAAAACTACACATTTGGAAGAAAATTTTAAATGAGAATGTCTCTTACTATAAAACATGCTCTCTTCTGTTTTTATTTTTTTTCATCCCTCTTCTGTTTTTAAATTGCTTTTATTATTATCTGTGAGTCACTCGCTCTGCTAGGTCCTGATGATGAAATCTATAATACATTATAATATAATATGTAAAGTGTATATTATACTTTCAAGAAGTCTAATATACTAAGACAAGCATGTAAACAAATCACTAAAATGCACAGGAATTAGCACCATATTCAGAATGCACACACAATTCCATGTAGGAGTGGAGGATGAAGCAAAGTTTGCTTGGAGAGTGGGATGTCAGTAGAATGGTAGAAGGTGCCCCATGTTACAAATTAGCTTGTGCTTGTCTCCATCAATCTACTCCTAGTGTTCTACTCTTCTGTAGAACATAAACAATACATTTTGTACTTGTCTGTTTTGCTTTTATGAAGGGATGTCAATGTGGTGCAAATTCCACCAATCAACATGTTGGTTGTTAGAGCTGGAAGGAAAGCAGGAGGTGAAGACCTTATTTTGACTCTGCCTGCAAATATTCAGAACAACAGTGTTCTGGCATCTTCTACTAATAGCATGGTACCTGAGATGCAAGTTTTAAGACAAATACTCTTTGCTGCATGGATCTAGCTGACATAACACAACTTGCTGATGTCAGGAGTGACTTCCTAAGTTTTTTACAGCAGCTGGAGAGTGTGTCCTTGGAACAAGTACTGAAGCAGATATCCGGGATGCCTGTCCTCAGTCTCTGTGTCAGGAACAACATCTCCGTGCATAGACCAGTTCCCACAGATCCCAAAGCATTGATTTGCCTGATGCCAAGCCTTATAGTTCAGCACCTCATGCTTTTCAAAAATGTTCTAAGTGACTCCATTTTTCTGTTTAATTCCTTGTTGATGTTGCTGCTGCTGCTGAAATAGTTACAATGGTTTCTCTTTTCTATAATCTTCACTAACTCAGAGATGATATTCCAGCTAATTTGCTCTCAAGGTAGAAAAGTCAGAGGAGACATATTCAGGTCCCATGGTCACATGACAAAAAGAAACTAGAAGTTCTAGTTGGTTCAAGAAATAGTACAAGCCCTACTTTTAATGAATTAGTTTACAGAATCATGAAAAATTGTTTCCTAACATCCAAAAGGACCAACTATATTGCCTATGTAATCAACACTACCCTTTCATGCTGATGGAGTGGAAGACTGAAAAATATTTCAGCTTCCAGTTGCCAGAAAAGGAAAGACTTAGATGATACTAATCAGAGAAGAAAATGTCAGTTTTGAGAAATGTTTTCATAATATTGTTAAATATATGTGTTTTCTTACACAAGAGAAAAGTGATTCCTGGGATCAACATACCTACGCTGGACAGGAAAACAATCCTTCACGTTTCTTTCATTTCTTTGGTTGTTTTGGTTTTTGTTGGATTTCTGAAGCAAGCAAATTCTTTAGGGGATATTAGATCTTAGGTCTAGAGGGCATTGTGCTGGCTAATTTAAGGTCAATTTGATACAAATTAGAAGAGGGAATCTCAACTGAGAAAATACCCCCACCACATTGGCCTATGGGAAAGCCTGTGGTGATATTGTGTTCCCCAATATATAGTGCACTCTAATAAACTTATCTGGGGTCAGAGAACAGTACAGCCACTAGATATAGAGGCCAGAAAATGGTGGCACACATGCCTTGCCTTTAATCCTAGCATTCTGGAGGCAGAGATCCATCCAGATCTCTGTGAGTTCAAAGCCACACTGGAAACAGCCAGGCATGGCGACACACGCCTTTAATCCCAGGAAGTGATGGTAGGAAGCAGAAAGGTATATAAGGCGTGAGGACCAGGAGCTAGAGCCTAGTTAATCTTTTAGGCTTTTAGCAGCAGTTCAGCTGAGATCCATTCGGATGAGGACACAGAGGCTTCCAGTTTGAGGATACAGGCAGGATCAGCTGAGAAGTTGGCGAGGTGAGGTCAGCTGTAGTTTGTGTTCTGTCTCTCTGTTCTTTGAGCATTCACCCCAATACCTGGCTCCGGGTTTGTTTTGATTAATAAACCCTTTTAAGATTCGTGCTACAAAACCTTGTGTTACATTTTCTTAATTGCTTATTGATATGTGAGGGCCTAGCACAGTGGGCAGTGCCATCACTGGACTGATGGTCTTGGGTGTAATTAAGAAAGCAGGCTGAGCAACCATGGAGAGCAAGTCATTAAGCAATACTCCAGCTTGGCTTCTGCTTCAGTTCCTGCCTCCAGGTTCCTGCCCTGACTTCCAGGACTATGACGTGGAAGTGTAAGGAAATAAGTATTTTCTGTCCCAAGTTGCTTTTTGTCATCATGGGTCTTTTGTTGTTTTGTTTTGGTTTTGGTTGGTTGGTTGGTCGGTTGGTTGGTTGGTTTTTAGAAACAGAGTTCAGGGTTTATCTGTGGAAGAGATCTGGCTATTCTGAAACTTGCTCTGTAGACCAGGCTGGCCTCAAACTCACAGAGAGACACCCGCCTCTGTCTCTAGTGTGCTGGGATTAAAGGCGTGTGCCACCATTGTGTGACTCTTGTCACCATGTTTTATCACAGCTTTAGAAACCCTAACTAAGACAGGATTTGGTAAATGTCTCATGAGATCTGTACAAAAATGAAGGAAACTGTGGTTAATTATAGATTTATAACCACTTGTTACCAAATATTTGGGCAACCCTATGAGGAGACACTTTCCTTCCCCCCAGAGAATACAGCAACGACATATCATCTTAGAAGCTTAAAATACCCCTCACTGGACAATAAATATGATGTCATTATTTGGAAGTGGACTTCCTAGATACCAGAACTGTGAAAAATAATTTTCTCTATCGTCTTTTCATAAATTACCCAGTCCCAGCATTTTGTTTAGCAGCACAAATGGATTATTTGTACAATGTAATCGCATTTAAATATAAGTGCACATACATGCTAATATAGATAATGCATTTCTAGAAGAAAATAAAATATATGGTAGGGCTTGAAGTAATATTCTTTGCATATTTGTATATTTTATTTTTTAATGTTAAGCAGTTTTCTAAATGTTTCTCTAAAACCAATAACGTGAGGTAATAAAAATAAATAAAATATTGTAGTGTGTGTGTGTGTGTGTGTGTGTGTGTGTGTGTGTGTGTGTGTGTGTGCTGGTTCATGTATGTGTATGTGCACATATGCTGGTGCATTTATTTGTTGGATGTGTGTACATTCTTTTATTACCTGGACAGAGCTCTCAGAAGGCAAGCATCATGCCTTTCTCAATGAAACAATTTAGAAAATTATTTTCAATAGTAGCCAATGGTACGTAAATACTAGATGACAGCATTATGGTATAGATGACCTTAAAATGGAAAATAGAGAATGTTCCATCCCTTCTCCCACTCCCAAGGTCACAGATATCATCCAGCTGTAAAATAGCCTCAAAATCACAGGGTTCAGTTACATTTCAGAAAGTCTGAACTTTCAGAGTGATCTGGTAGGACCTGCTCCCTCTGGTAGACAACAACAGATAAGGACATGCAGAGACACTTCACGTTTCTGTCTTTAACAACTGTTTCTGTGGTGACTAAAGGCAGAAACACTCTACAGTGATAAACTTTTGGGTCTGGACAGGAATGGGCAGTGTAATTCCACAGACCTTATGCTGGATTTAAAAATATGAAGCTTTCCCCGGGAGAAACAGTCCTTGTGGGTAACTGGATCAGGCACAATGCATTCCAGATAATGATGAAAACCCATGCAGTCATTTGACATTTTAGTCATTTTCTGTGTCATTTTTTTCCTCCTCCTAAAGCTCTGTCCTCTGTGTAGAGCATTTGAAAAGCGTTTATTCAAATCCTATTTTCTAGCAAATCATTATTCTCTAAGTACATCACACACACCCTTACACACAGACACATATATGCTTCCTGGGAGTCAGATCTTTTTTAGAATATACATGTCAAATTAAACTCTCAACTTCCATTTTTACTGAAACAGCAGAAACAAATGGGCTCCATAGGAAAACCAATGACCAAAACTAATTTACACATTAACTTGATATATCAGGCAACATGCTCATTAATTCAGAAGGAATTTATTGAACTACTAAATATGAGGTGTTATGTTCACTAGCCAGGACCCAACACTGAACAAGTCAGCATATCTACCTTCATAGATTGGGTCCTGATAGCAAAGCCACCAAGGAAAAGGGCTTAGCAGGTACTGCGGTAGGAAAAGTAACCAATGCTCATAGGATGGCAAGAGCAGGATCATCTAAACAAGGTTTGGGGGGGGTTAGCAAGGCCTTCCCAGAATTGACATCTACATGAAGACCCGGCAGATGAAAAAGAGTGTCTTAGAGTAGGGCATGCCAAGGGAAGAAGTGGTGGCCATTGTATGAAGGCCTGGGGAAAGGAGAGGCATTAACTAATAAGAGTTATGAGGAACTGGAAAGACTGATGCTAAAATGACTGACAGCACTCACGTCCTAGAGGTCTTGCACATCGTATTACAATGTTTATTGCTTTGGGGGGCAAGAGAGCTAGCTCAATGGTTGAGTACCATCTGCTCTTCCAGAGGACCTGGGTTCAATTCCCAGCACCCACATGGCAGCTCCATCTGCTCTTCCAGAGGACCTGGGTTCAATTCCCAGCACCCACATGGCAGCTCACATCTCTCTGTAACTCCAGTTCCAGGGCTTCTAACACCCTCACACAGACATACATGCAGGCAAAACACCAGGGAACACAAAATAGGACTGAGATTGCCTTTCAAAAAGACCACCCTCGAGAAAAATATAGAGAATGAGTTCAAAGATGCAAAACATGAAGCAATGTAGATGGTGAACAGGTTGTGGCTGGTTTTGAGGTGTATTCATAAAACAGAGCCAATAGAAACTGGTAATTGATTAGGTGAGGCAACGTGAGAAGGTGAGATTCATAATGACTCCCTAAGGTTGCTGTGGTGGCACTACATGCCAGTGCTCAGGAAGCTAAGTCAGGAACATCCAAGTTCATGGCCAGCCCCGACTACACAGTGAGACTTAGTTAAAAATATTTCTCCCCAAGTTTATATTTGAATACCTCTGTCACACAGAAGCTCCAAATTCAGAGACAGTTTGAGGACCCTGAGGTGATCAAATTAGAAATCTGTAGAGAAATATATATATATATATATATATATATATATATATATATATGGCTCTGAATGTCTAAAATATTCATAAATTTAGAGAACATTAAAAATTAAATGACAATGAAAGGTATGAAATGAATGAAGTAGTCATCACTGCCTTCCTAATGGCTAGATACTCAGTACAACACATGTTTAGGGAATTAGGAGAGGCACAGACTGAGACAGAGACAAAAAGGAGAGAGAGAGATCAATTTTTTAAAAAATTCTCTGAATCATGAAATCTGAAAATCAATAAAGAAGCAGAAGCAATGTTAATTTTTTCTGTGTTTAAAATATCATGTTAACCTTTGAATTACACATGATGGAACATAGAAGGGAAATCTTTTAAAAAATGTAAAAGACCCCAGTCTGACTGAAAGAAAGGTGTACAGGATGAGTAAAGAAGACATAGGATGATTGCTGTAGAATAGTGGATTTTTGAGACTAGGGAGAAGTTGGCAGAGAGGCCTGAGGCTGAGCAAAGAGGAGGCAGGAAGGCATCCAGCAGTGCTGGCTTCTTCAGTGTGGAGGGAGAAGATCATTCCAAATGTTCTTGGCAGTTGCCATAAAAGAAGAACAGAAAAGTGTCTATCAGGAGGAGAAATAAGGAGAAGATTGGTAACGTTGACAGAAGTAATTTCAGAACAGTTGAGACAAAAACCAGAGTGTGGTTGGTTAGAGAGCAGTGGGGGAGGGGATATGCTGAAGGAAGTGGCTGGTACAGACGAGAATCTGGGCCATGAAGGAAGATGCTGAGGAGGGGAGGGAGAGATAAAGCAGCAAAGACGGGAGGATGGAAAGTTACTATCACAGACTTAGGCATGACGACATTGCTTGGAGAGAAAGAAGCCAGAAAGCTTGAGGATGAGGAACGACAGAGGAACAGAGATAATTGAGATGTGACACAGAAGCCAGGAAGTGAGACCCACCCTTACACAGGTAGGTAATGTTGGTGTACAACACACCCAGAGGCCCCCATCCCCAGTTCCTCTGAGTGCCAATGGCGAACAGTTGAACTGTCCTTGGAGAATTCCCTGAGCTGCAACTGGATCACGGGAGATGTTTGCCTCCTCCCAGAAGCAGCTTATAGCCAATGACTCACTAACAGAAGGGTACAAAAAGCCAATCTCTTTGCCTCAGACTTAGGCTCAATCCATGATGCAATTCATGCTTCTGAACAACCAGAGACTGGCGAGGTTAGATCCCAAGTGAAATTGCATCCTTGCTTGGGCTCTTGCCATGGCTTATCCCATTGCCTTCACTGCTATGTGGTAAAAAGAACCCCTCAGTAAATCATATGAGCCGAAAGCCCTGACTCAGGCTCCACATGTTGGACACAGAAGAACACGTGCCATGTCCATGCACTAGAGGAGGAGGGGGAAGGGAGGGTGGATAGAGATGATTTTGAGAGCCTATGGTATTATAGAGGAAATGCTCCTCTGGTTTAGGCTGCAACCTTAATGGAGTAGAAGGTGAGGGATCTTCTATGGGCGAGGAGTGAGGTGAGAGGCATAGAGATCTCAGTTTTAAAGGTGTGAAACACTGTTAAAGGAGAATAAGGCAGAGGAAAGAGCTTACAGAGGATACAAGAGGATTAACTGGCTAAGAGCAGAGGGGATTCGGGAATTAATAGCCTCATGCTCACATCGCAGTTTATAACTTCTGCTTGAAAGCAGCTGAGAACTCATATCATTAATAGCTGTACCACTCGGAGACACTCATTGCCACTGAGCCCTGTTGTGATTTAAATCTGAAATATCCCCAGTGGGCTCATGGGTTGAACACTCAGCCCCCAGCTTGTAGAACTCTTTGGAATCTTTAGGAGATGGGGTCTGATTGGCAAAAATAGGTCACTAAGGGAAGGCCTTTGAAGGATAAGCCAGTCTTTCTCTGTTCTCCTCGTCCAAATCATGTGAACAGCCATCGCCTTGTGTCCCTGCTGCCATGGAGAGAGGTACTCCATCACACCTTTCTCACCACAGTGGTCTGAAATCTCACTGAGGCTGTGAGCAAAATTACTCCCATGAAGACTCACCCCACCATTACTCTCATGAAGACCCACCCCACCATTACTCCCACAAAGACCCACCCCACCATTACTGTCATGAAGACCCACCCCACCATTACTCCCACGAAGGCTCACCCCATTACTCTCATGAAGACCCACCCCACTATTACTCCCATGAAGACTCACCCCATTACTCTCATGAAGACCCACCCCACTATTACTCCCACAAAGACTCACCCCACCATTATGCTCATGAAGACAGCCCACCTTTACTGTATATCTAATTCCAAGCCCTAGAAGAGAATGGTCCTAACCTCGTTCCTCCCTTGCTGTTCCACATCCAGTCACTAAATCCATTAAGCTCTATATTCTGAACAAATCTAGAATTTCTACTCCCAGCCATCTGCTCTACTGTTTCAAACTATCACACCTACTTCCACAACTTTGTTGCTGGCCCATTTCCAATCTCTGTCAATTCTCTTCTATTTCCCTCGTGGAAATATAATCAACTCATTTCTATTCTTAAAATATGTCCAATAGTATTTGGGACAAAGTCAAATGACTTAAAATGTCAGGGCCTTGCAATTTCTGAGCCCATGCTCATGTTTAGCTTCATCCCTGGTCATTATTCCTTCTATGCCCCACAGTATAGCTCAATTCTTATACTACAGTCACTCCCAATTCAGTAAAATTGAACACATGTTTCCTATTCCTAGGTTGCTGGAGTTTGATGAGGTTTTTCTTCTAACTATTTATTTGTCAAAAGTTAGTGTAAGATTGGAAGGATGGATCATCAGGTAAAAGTGCTTGCTACCAATCCTAATGAGCCGAGTTCAATCCCCAGAACCTACATGACAGAAAGAGAGAACCAACTCACACAAGTTGTTCTTTGGTGTCCATGCATATGCCACACACACACACACACACACACACACACACACACACACACACACACACACATACACACACACACACTATAAAATAATAGATAAATAAATAAAGGGTTTTTTTGTTTGTTTGTTTTGTTTTTAGAGTTAGTATAGATGTCATCTCTTTCCAGGAAAGTCTCTTTGACATTAGCTCCAAATTCTACATCTACATTTGGTCACAGTCCCTGGTAACCACTTAGCATGCTATGCCCCTCCAGAACAGTACTTATCATACTGAATGGGTGACTCAAGACACCTTTCTCTAAACACAGCACATCTTGCATAATTATAGACTATGTGTTTCTCAATAATGAGTCCTTAAAAGGGCTTACAATAATCCCACTGCAATATGTATGGACTATAACTCAGAAAGTAGTCGTTTTACATCTATATTTGACCCCCTTTGCCAGAACAATTAGAGCAGAGATGAGAAAATGGGTATTTAAGAAGATACTCATCACTCAGATACGCAGGGACAAGTCCTTTTGGTTGTAAGATGAAAAACACAAAGATATGGTACTTAAAGGTTGTTGGGGTCTTACAACTTCCCCCAGACGTTTCTTGAACCAACAACAGACATTTATTTGTCACTGTCTTTAAGGGACAGAGGACCCTCCACTTCACTTTCTTCCCTGCTAAGTTCTTCTAGGTCCATGGAGTCTGTGGAGACATTGAGTACCCATGATACCTGGTGGCTGGGGACATTTTTATTTGCCATTTGCACTGTCATGTGTAAACTCCAACTCTTGCAGAGCCGTTCTACAGCCTGGTAGCCACCAGAACAACCCTATCCACCTGAAAGTTGTAAGTGCTGTGGTGGCCAGGGAAAGAGGAGTCTGCAGTCACATACCGAGGCACCCACCACAGCCTGCCCACTCAGTCCCCTCACCCTGGCTTGTCTCTCCTCTGAGAGTTGGGGTCCAGAAAGCACACCTTCTAGCCATTCTTTTCTATTTCCTCTTCCAGAAGGGCAGGGTCCACACTCTACTAAAAAGTGCGTTTCCTCTCTTCAACCCTTTTCTCTCTTCAACCCTTTTCTCTCTACTGCCCTGACTCTAGTGTTGTGAAGCCATCTGAGGATCATTTGCTGGCTGAGCGATCATACACAGACTATGGCCTTGTGATGACTCAGGCTCTTGCGGTCTCCCTGTGTTTACCATGGGTATTCGATTCCAGCTGGATTTCCCTTTCCCCTGGAAACCTACGGCTAAGCTATTTCTCCATTTTTCTCCTTCCATGCCACATACCCTTTCACCACCAGTGTACTCTAAAAGAGGGGTGTGTGTGTGTGTGTGTGTGTGTGTGTGTGTGTGTGTGTGTGTGTTTGTCTTGACAAGGAGAGTGAAAACTGTGGTCCAAAGGCAGCCTGTGGCTACCTTTTGTATAGCCTGTAATAAAAATGATTTTCATATTCTGCAGAGTGTAAAAAAAAAAAGAAAGAAACAAAGAAAAAATGCAAGAGATAATGTTTTATGTGACCCACAAACCCATAAATCCTAAATATTTATTATCTAGCCACATATAAAAAAATTATAGAATTGGGCTCTACATTGAGGTATGAGTCTTTGAGCATGGATCTAGATTCAGTCAGATAGGATTCACAGTCCAGCTCTGCTACTTTGAGCTCTGTGACCTAGATACATCTGTCCCACAAAATTAAGTCCTGAATGATGTGAGCAAAATGGCACGTTATATAAAGCACTTGATGCGCACCTAAGAAAGAGAGAGTAAATAGTAGTTCTCTTTGTTAGTTTTTAATTGAGTGAGGCCTAACACATTTTTATATGTATATGAAAAAACACAATACCCCATAAAGTCAAGGCATTTCCAGACCAATAGGTGAACCAAGTCTCTTAACCACCCTGTGACTGTATTTCTTGCAAGCAAAAAAAAAAAGGGGGGGGGGGACAGTACCGTAGCGATGGTTCTTTCTATATTAGAGGTAAGAAAATGGTCTTGTATATGGTTCCAGAACATCATGGTGAGAGGAGTAATCAAAAGTAATTTTCTTTTTCTTTTGTCGTTTTGTTTTGGTATTTGAAACAGGGTCTCACTCTCTAACCCTGACTGGTATAAATGTAATAGCATTCCTTCTGTCTCAGCTCCCAAGTACTGGGATTAGAGGCATGAGCCACCGTGTCTGCCACAATTTTCTTTCCAACATAGGAGCCATCTTTTCCCTTCCACATTCATGATCACCACTAATCCAAACTCCATGACAGAAGCTCACCTGCTTTACCTACTCATTGATGTCATCTCCATCCCTGTCACCACGGTGCCACTGACATGTTTATACCTTACCAGTCTATAGCAATGATCTCCTGTTTTCTTGACCATGGCTTAATCTTCCTCAAGCTCTTACATCTACCTGCAGAAATGATCCAGCTTAGCCTTGAATCTGACCAAGTAGGGTCTTGTTTACAACCATATCACTTGTCCCTCTCTCCCTCAGGCTTCTGCTTCCAGAAACATCAAATGTTTTATAGTCGTCCTCCCAAATACAACTATGCTGGTGAGTAAAGCTATCTCCTGACTTCTGTTGACCTTCCCACATAGCTCCTTCAATTTTTGTTATAAAAGTTCTATATGCCTGTCATCAACAATTTAGAATACACAAGAGTATTTTTAAAGGCTTGTTTCCACATTCTAAACTCTTGGAGATTATTATTTTTGACATTTGATAAATTTTTATGGTTTACTATCTATATTGCACAGAATAATTTATATGATTAGACATGTTATTTCTTTGAATCTAGATTTGCTGATATTTTACCATGTTCTTATTCACATGAGTTGTTTTAACTCAGCCAAATATGTAATCAATTATCCATGGCAATTATTATCTTTCTACAAGCCAAATGGCATAGAATCATAACAATCATACCTTCTTTGGACTTGTTTTTTTCTGATACAGGCTCTCATTATGTTGTCCCAGTTGGTCTGCAATTCACTATGTAGACCAAATTGAACTCAAATTCAGAGATCTGACTGCCTCAGCCTCTGCTCCTAAATTCTGGGATTAAAGGTGGGCACCATCATGACCAGCAATATCTATTTTTTAAGGCAAGGTTTTGTCTTCTAGAATCATTCAGAGCCATTCTTGTAGAAGAAAGGATGACTTAGGTTCTTCCCAGAAAAATGGAGCATTTGTGGATGAAAAGGAAATTCTGGGGTTAGGAAATCTTTCTGCTTCACAATTTTGTCTGCATTTGTTTGTGGATTAAAAAAAAATATTGATTTGGTTACAGATTCAAGAGGCCATTTTGGGAGTCATAGGAGCACTTGAGCTGACTCTGATGTAAGACTGTTCCTCCATCACGGCCCTCCTTCAGCTTCCAGTTCTCCTGCATATATGCTCAGGTGAATCTTATTCCTATCACTGAGAGCCTAAACATCAGCACAGAGATGAGATTACTCAGTTTTATGAAAAATAAATTTCTTAAGACTCGTCTCCTGAAACAAATGAAGAGGATACATTCCCTGCCTTATTACAAATATAGATTATTGCAAATTCTGAGACCTCTGGGCTAAAAAAAATCTGAAAATACCTTTAGATTTTTAAGGGCACAATGTGAGCGTTGATAAATAGTTTAGCTCTGAACTTAAAAGACCTGAGTCTATCTGGGCTTTGCCTTTTTCTCCTTTAATGACTTTGGGGCATTATATAATATCTAATAATCAGTTTCATGATTAGTTAAATGATGATGGTTCTTTTTTTAAAAGTGAACATAAAATAATCTTAAGTAATGTGCATGATCAAGGGGCCAGTGTGATGGTTCAGTGGTAAAGGAACCTGCTGCCATCCTGTTGACCTGAGTTTGATCCCTGGGTTTGACACAGTGGAAGGAGAGAACCAATTCCTACAAGTTGTCCTATAACCTCCACATGCCTGCCTTGACACATGTCCCCACTCTACCCCCACAGACCCCGTCCACACCTCCACACAATAAATAAAACACAGTGAAAGCCTATAAAGGAAACATAATCCTAGTGCCAACTTTCTACAATTGACAGATGAGATGAGATCATGTATAGTAAGCATATGACAACACACCAAATACATAGAAAATAACTGCTAAACCTAGTCTTATCAAATACACCAGACAACACTAATTATAAATTATAAATCAATTTATATTGATTTAAAATCCAATGATGCAGTATTTTCACAATCTGATCTAAACACAGGATCAGCCTTCTTTTCAAATGCTGTGGGAAGATGGAAGAAAGCAGAAAGGAAAAACGGACAGAAGACAGAACATATTACTATTTCTTTATTGTTTTCAAAAGCCCAAGGAAAATGCATTATTTTAGAAGAAAAGCTCTTTTTTATGGCACAAAGTGAGAAAATTGGATTTGGGTTGTCATATCTAGTCTTTGGTGTATAACTTCACAGTGAAGGGCTAGGATGTGCAGACTGAGGCAATGGGCCTGCAGTGAAGCTCCTGGGCCAGGTTTTTCTGTAGGAGTGTCCTGGGGCCGAATTTAGGCTTTGTTGTCTTCTACTGTTCTAGCCTGTCTGCATTTGGAATGAAATGTGGGGTCAAGCAGTAATAACTAACAGAAAAGAGAAACATACAGGAGAAAGGATGAGTGAGTTCATCCTAGCTTTTTAACCTGGCCCTTCTCCCAAGGACACTCTTGACAAGGTAAACAGAAGAGTGGATGAGTCCTCTGTTTAGCCTCTTTCTTTATTTTAAAAAAATAAAAGACATAGCATTTCCAACTCCAGGATCTATTAGCTAAGTACTTGACATTTAGCCTTTTCTATTTGTCTCTCCTACACTTACACACACACACACACACACACACACACACACACACACTTTCTTAGAACCCAGGTTTATTTTTAGGCTAAAGAGATTGGATGTCCCAGATCAATGCTCCTTGCTTCTGAGAAGACATTCTAAAACAGCTTTCTTGCCAGATATAAAAAGGTGGTTGTATTACTTATTAGAGGAATTTTCAGAAAGCTCTTATTGCTTTTTAACCAGAAAGAGAAAAAAAGAAAGAAGAGAATCTTGTTCAGATCCAACACTGCACGTGGCACCTGGGAACTCACAGGGTCTATAGTTTCTTAGCTCCCCAGCCTGTTTGTCTGCAGTGTGCCATGTTGGAGGGTTCAAGTTCACTGGCATGAAATCTCTCTTCCCTACGAAAGTACAATCCTTTTCCCTTAAATAATTGGGAAGACTGAGCCAAAAAAAAAAAAAAAAAAAAAAAAAAAAAAACCTCAAAACAATACATTCATTTAATGTCTCTAATGGTTCTACTGGGGCCTGCCAATGAAAATTGTTCCAGAGAATCTTAAAAAGAAAAAAAAACAAAACACCTAATCTCTACCCATTACCTCCTGTTCCCTGCCACTCAAAGCTCTATTTTCTCTCGCTCTCGCTCTCGCTCTTGCTCTCCACATTTTGGCTTTTTCCAAGAGGAATGTGTAAATATCCAAACAATACTATCTCTCCAATATGTATTATCTATGGGGTTTAGATATGTATTTAGTTTTCATGAATATGGTGAACATATTTTTAATCTAAAAGTCAGGACATACATTTACTGTATTATGGTACTTTATAAAAAGTAGGATCACTTATTTGAAAACATGCATGCTCTGAAAAGTCAATCTCCATTACTAAAGATACAGGCATATTTGAATTTGCATTTCAATTTCTCTCAAAATAATAATAGGGGGGATTCAGTAGTTTCTAGCAGTGGGCAGGGCACTTGGGAAGACAATGAGATTTCTGAGATACTAAAAAGAAAAGTTACTCACTCCAAAAATAATTAACAAGTTACCGCACCCTCTCTTTCCCAGGAAAAAAGGGTCATGGTGACCTTTGGGAGCAGACCTAAAGCAGAGGTTGAAGGTTCAGGAGAAAAAAAGAGAAAATTGGAGAGGAAAAAAAAGGTGTGTGGGGGGGGACCAAAAGATAAGTTGAGAAAAGAATCAAAGTATACTAAAAGAATAGAAATTGAATGTACCCAGTAAGACAAAGCCATCAATTACTGACTCAAGAGACAATATTTTCTACCAAGACCACTCTTATTAACCTTTGTCTAAGAAACAGCTAAAACCAGAATCAGAGCCCATTTCTCCTCAAATTCCTTCAAAAAATATAAATGTTGTCATTGTGGGGGTTTTTTCTTCTGATTTTTTTTTGAGACAGGATCTCATTATGTAAACCTAGATAACCTATATTTCTCTGTGTTGACCAAACTTGCCTCAAACTCATAGAGATCCTTCTACCTCTGCCTCCTGAGTACGGAGGTTGCAGTTGTGTGACCCATACTGGGCCCTGTATGAATCTTAAGAAAATAAGAGTCTCCTGGTTCTACTACAATGTATATGACATACAAAGCAACTGGGTTAGCACATTCCCAGCTCAGGACCATCTTCATGGCAAGCACTATGACCTCATGGAACCTGTCTCACTGATTCAATGACTGTCAAGGTAGGGAAAGAACAGGTATTTTCTTTTTGTTGTTTTATGTTGGTTTCTATACTGTTGAAAATGAGAGGTCTCAAGCATGACAGAAGCTTGGGCCTGAATCATCAGCTCAAATCCAGCTTGACCCTTTAATCCATCATGCAGCTTATTACAGATTTTTTTTTAAAAGAATTAATTGCTAGTCTTGTCAATCTCCTCTTAAAATTCAAACATGTCTCTTTCATTGCCTAATAACTAGACATAAAATCTTCAGCTTGATGTCAAGGACTATGAATGATCTTTTCTTCTACCTTCAGCAAGTGCTCTGACCTAATGGGCATAACTTCCTATGGAAAATTTCCGCAAGGTCCATCCATGCAGTTCTTACTGCCTGTCATCCCAGAGCACCTCCAGCTTTACCATTGACTAATGGCTTTTCACCTCTTTCAGAAGTAAAACTTAATTCCTACTTCCTCTTTCCAGTTACACTACTCCTACAATGAAGTCACTTCCCTCATTTTAAACACATAACTATATTACCTTATTCAGTGTTGGCACTTTTGACTAGCTTCCCAACTACACTGTGAGTTCATTGCATACATGTCTTAAAGCGCTTTGGCTCCCACAAAGAAGTTAAGTTCTGAAAGGCTAGAGTTCAAAATGTTATTGTTTCATAAATGATTGAACCAAGGTCTCTATGTGCCAGAAATATGTCATTTATTAAACCAGATATTTCCAACATATCCATCACAAGCATCTCTGAGGTGGTTAAAAATAAATTGAGTAGAGTTCAGAGACAAGTATTTTTAAAGCTGATATGGTTGCTAACTGTTCTGATAGACAACGAAACCTGCAAGGCAACAATCCACAAAACTATGATGGAAACAACTTGACTTGGTGATCTTAAATGATCCCAAACTGGCTTAAGCCCTAAGTAAAAAATCAGTCCAATAATTCAACAGAATTTCCCACTGCTAACCATGTTAACAAAATCAAAATTGTTTGTCCAAAGTACTCCCACCCCAGACTTTCTATCCAATTGGTTACTCTACAGTGACTGACAGATTTTAGCCAACCTTTTTAAGAAAACATTAGCTCAGAGAGATTTGACAGATGTTTCAATTTAGAGGTTATCCAAGTCCAATGCTTAAATCTAGCCCTGGCTTCCTGCACTGGTAGCTGGGCAACCTTAATCTAAGCCACTTTCACTCACAAACCTCAGTTTCTCTAATTCGGAAGCAAATCCAAACCCAAAGTCAATACTTCTTAGAATCCTCAAATAATCACTATAAAAGGAAAAAGGTCCAAGACAGTCTCTGTTAATTTACGAATGTCATTTCACTGTTGTGCTTGTTGATAGAGTCCATTTCAAAACTTTAATAATCCGGTGCGTTCACAGAAAGCCATTGGATATAGATGTCACAGAGGGGTGAGAGAGAATTAAGACACAGATGCCTCATACTATTTAATATGATTCTTCGGTTTCAGAATTGATGACAAACTTCATCTGGCATTCCAGGATCCACAGATTCTGGGTCTCCAGGATTCATTCCTGGTAGTGTTAGGTTAACTCAGGGCATTTGGCAGTACCATGAGAGGTGCTGTGAGTAACATCAGTTTTGCAACTTCATTTGTCATATAATTAAATTATTATATAATGAAAACTATGTACCACACAATAAAATGTTCATTCTCATACTGCGGTACAGTATACTTAGGCATAAAACAACCACAAGGGAAGATTGGAAATGACATGAAAAGGTCAGTCTTAAAATTATTTTAATTCATTTAGAAAAAAAACAATAAAAAGAAGAACAAACACAGGAAGAATTAATTTCCAAACCAAAGGGACTAAGGAAAGTTGAGTGAAAAACAGGAAATTAAGGGAGAAGAAAACAAATATTGAGTCAGGGAAACAGAAAGAGAGAGAATCTTAAAGATGGGACTGTTGATACAATTTCTCCCTGTGAATTGTACAAAGTTGTCAGTTGAGAATCATTAACATCTGCTACTATTCTAAGTCGACTAGTCAGACCTGAGAACACACAGCATCACTTGGACACCCTGGATTTTTGAGGGTAACTATAGGGAAATGTTTTCAAACACTGCGTCTGACTCAGAATTAAGTTATGAAATAAATTTAGTGGGTTGCTAAGCAACTTGTGTTTTTAAAAAGAACACATAAAGTACAAGAATATGTCTTGAGCTGTTATGTATTGTCTGCAGAGACATTTGGGTCACTCATATCCTTAAGTACATATATACACATACTGCGTTTACATGAAAAATGTTTTATAACTGAGAGTTGGGTTTGTTTGTTTGTTTGTTTTTTAAGATTGAAAGCTTTTGCGTCCAAGAACAAGTTTTCTTCTTAAATTCTATCTTCTTAGACTACTCCTTGTTTTCTGACTGGCTTCAAACACATGACATTGTCCCAAAGTTTGGTTCTTGAGTAGAAATAGGAAACTTCTATCTCTGTACTGCATCTTTTTCTGCCTCAAACACCTGTTGTCAGCTATGTGCAGGAGAATGGCTCATTATCATTTCCAAAATCAACATATCAAGAGCAAAAATCACCATGGTCTGATTCCTATGCAATGCTTTCAGTAAATTAAGCTCCAAAATCTACAGTTTCTTCAAATTTCCAATGTGGGTAGCAGTGTCATCTTACAATAAATAGAGTAATGTATATTTACTATAATAGCTATTGGTACTTGTAAGTTATTTAAGGACAATTAACAGTGCCCTACCCTTTGAAGCCAAATTCTTCACCATGGTCCCAAATTTTTAATAGATGTGATACTTCTCTAGGACCCAAATTCTTGTAATAATTCTGTAATCTATGATCCTTCTTGAGCCCCTGTAACTCGCTTCACCCTTTTAATCTTATCAGATCCAGCTTGTTCCAAAACCTCTTTGCCCTTCATCTTCTCCAAAGCTGGCATCATTTTATTCCGAGACTCAGCCACCACTGCAGCTTCCATTTATGGACCAAAGCTAGGAGACTGCCAGTAGCTCATTCACCCCAAATGTCACTGCTGTTCTCCAAGACTCCTCTGGCAGCTAGCCAGGAACCTGGGGCAAGTGACTCACCTCTCTATGCATCAGTGCCTTTGTGTGTAAAAATAGAAATCGTGTATGTTCTTAATGTACTGTGAAGATTAATGTAAAGCACTTAGGCCAAGGCCTAGCACAAACTGAGTGATCAACACTGTCTCTCCTTGTTTCCTTTCTCTGTCTTCTTCCTTCTCATCTTCCTCTTGTGTCATTTCTTAGCACGTCTTCTTTTCATCCTTATCTTCTTATTCCCTATCTTCATCTCATCAGGTAGCATCAGCAATGCTGTCTCACAATATTGTTTGTTGATTATTTTATTTTTATGTGTATGGGTGTTTTGCCAGCATGTGTGTGTACTATGTGTGCACAGTGCCAAAGGAGGCCAGAGCAGGGCATTAAAACACCAGAACTAAGGTTACGGACTTTGTGAGTCACTATGTCTGTACTGGGAATTGAACTCGAGTTCTTTGGGAGAGCAACCAATGCACTTAAGCACTGAACCATCTCTGCAGCATCCCTTCCTCCATGTATTGCTTTTATACCATCTCCTATAGACCAGTTACTTTTAAATTTTATGCTATCATCACTCATAATCTGTGAAGCCACATAGGACTTTGCAGGAAGGAAAAGGCGGGCTGAGAGGTATGTCTTCAGACCACTTGTTTTGTCTCCACCAAGGAAGCTTTGGGAGTCATGTATGGAATTGATTCATTAAGCAAAATAGCTCCATTGCCATGATGACATTTAAACAACCATTTCCTCGACCTGTGGACCATGATAATGCTGTCAGCTTTCCTTCTTTCATCCCCTTTGACACCATATGTCATGCTGGTCAGTCCTACTGCTTTTTATTTGGTTCTCTGGTTTTCATTGCATAGTGTGTCTTACAAAACTTTAAAAGGGAATCAATCCCAGCATTCACTTGTCTTCCTGGTTTCCTGAGAATTGTTGTAATACACACACACACACATACACACACACACAGAGAGAGAGAGAGAGAGAGAGAGAGAGAGAGAGAGAGAGAGAGAGAGAGAGAGAGAGAGAGAGACAGAGAGAGATTTCATACTCCCACAGAGAGGCAGAGAGTGTCATTACTAAGTTTCAGTCTTCAACCTCAACTGAAAGCTCCTTGGTTCCTAGTTGTCCAGCAATCCAACATGTTTCAAATAATCTCTTTCCTCCACTTACTTTACTATTAAAAATTCTTCCTTCCTCCCTCAACTGTCTACCAAGTCAAATCCCACTCAACCCTAACTGATTTGCTTCCTAACTCAATGAGAAAATTGGAGTGACAGGACACTTCCTGAAGCATACCCCTTTCCAGGTCCAGGCACTCCAGTGACAGGACACTTCCTGAAGCATGCTCTTTCCGGGTACAGGCACTCCAGCTTTGTCCTGTCTGCCATTGTTTGTACTTCCCTCCTTCTCTCACCTAGGCCATGAATCCCTTCACTTGCCATTCATCGCAATTTCCCTGTAGTCTCACTCATCCTCATTCTTACATTTCAACACTTCCATATTCTCTCGGTTCTCTTCCTGTATAAATGTGGTGAGACTTCCTTTGTTGTAAAGAAACACTGCCTTAGGCCTTAACTCCCCCCTCTCCCAGCCACTTTTCAGACAAGAGTCTTGAAAGATTTTTATCACATTTTCTCTCCTCAAACAACTGTCATCTATATTTCACCCTCCTACCTCCATAAAAATTTCTACTGTATTACTCTGTGTTCCCAAATGCTGACAGACATGGTTCTGCCTTTGTTCTAGTAGACCTCTCTACTGCACTAAGTGACTTTCCCTCATATCCTCTTTTCCTTCGGTTTTCTGAGATACATAGCATATAATAAAAAAAAGTCCCTCATTTCAAGGTACAAATCAATATTTTTAATATATTCATGACAAATATTCATGAATCCCTATAGACAACAGGGAACATTTTGCTTTCAGCTATTATCCTGTTCCCCTCATACTCCACAGTTTTAAGATATTACAAATCCACTTTCCATTTCCATCTGCCCATTCTGGGCATTAATATAATTCGATGTGGATTTGGTATAAGTTTGTTGTAGAATAATTAAAGATGTGTTACACTTGTTTATGCTGTGGAATATGACCTTGACTGTATAAATATGTGTTACATTTGTTTGTGCTACATTGGTTTAATGATGTAAGGATGTAACTATGTAATGATTGTTGCATTTATTTCACCTTGCCTGTCTAAGGCACCTGATTGATCTAATAAAAAGCTGAACAGCTAAGAGCTAGGCAGGAGAGGAATAGGTGGGGCTGGCAGGCAGAGAGAATAAATAGAAGGAGAAACCTTGGCTTGAAGAGAAAGAGAAAAGAAGGAGAAGAAAATGAGGGGAAAAGAGAGGGACATGCCTGGGGCCAGCCAGCCAGCCAGCAGACACAGAAGAAACAGAAAAAGCAGGACATACAGAAAAAAAGGGTAAAAAGCCCTGTTATGAGATAACCCTTCTGTATTCTGTGAATATGTTTTATTACCATTGGTTACTAAAGAAGCTGCTTTGGCCTATACCAAGGCAGAATAGGGCCTGGTGGGAAATCCAAGCAGAGGTATGAGGAGAAGAAGCATGGAGTCGAGAGGCAGATGCCAGCCAGATGCCAATGAGCAAGATATATTAGAGTACAGGTACAGCCACAAGACATGGGGCAAAACATAGATTAATAGAAATGGGTTAATTTAAGTTGTGAGAGCGAGTTAGTAATAAGCCTGACCAATTGGCCAAACAGTTTGTAATTGATATTAAACCTCTGAGTGATCATTTTAAAAGTGGCTGTGGGACAAGGTGGGACAAAAAAAGCCTCTGTTTACATATGGTGCTTCAATTGTGGGGCTGGAATTTCCACATAAGACCTAACAAAGCTTAAAAAGGGAATCTAAGACACACAAAAATGAAGCCAAGAGCAGCTTCATAGTTCATGTCTCTCATTGTGGGCTGTGGTACAGAACCATGTCCCCTGGCCATGGTAGGCTTCAGCTGCAGCATGGCAGACTCCTGAGGTTTCTCACAGGTCATGGTACAAAGAGGCTTCTCTCAGCCACTGTCTGTGGACTTGAGAGCACACCCAAGGGCTTAAGAACACAACTGCATGCTACTGCTTCCCAGAGCTGAGACAGTGAGTGCCATTCTCGCTGGTACCTCTGCCGCAAGACTAGATGCTCAGAGAAACAAGAGGTTGGAGCCAACTGCCATGTACCAGTACCATTCACTAAGGTAAGCAGTACAAACAGCTAGCATAGCAATTTTAGATCCGTCTCATATGATCAAAAAACAATACAGATATACAGTAGGACACATTCAGACAAAAAGGCCTCTAAATGGGTCACAGCGTATTTGATAAATGTGTGTAGGCTTGGGAGAGAGAGGATAAAGGATAGACACAGTCAGATTAATAGTAATTTAAAGATAATAAAATGAGGCCCTTAAAAAGGAATAGAGTAATAAAAAATTATAATAAGCCACATAAAGATGGAAAATATACAGATTCTGGATTATGTTTATTATTGCATTTTCTTTGAATTTTTTAACTGTTAATGAGCTAACTGCTGAGAGACGTTTGATTGTGGGAGCTGCTAAGTTAAACCAACATATATATTTTAAAACCATCTTGACTTCAAATTTTGTGTGTAAAGATATGTTGCTTTGGAAAAGAGGGTCTAGGGGTTGGGGATTTAGCTCAGTGGTAGAGTGCTTGCCTAGCAAGCGCAAGGCTCTGGGTTCCGTCCTCAGCTCAAAAAAAAAGAAAAGAAAAGAAAAGAAAAGAAAAGAAAAGAAAAGAAAAGAAAAGAAAAGAAAAGAAAAGAAAAGAAAAGAAAAGAGGTTCTGCCTTTGTTTCCACAAAAGATGAGAAGCTATGGATTCCTTCCAGACTAATACGGTTTGATTAAGGAAGACCTCCCTGAGAGATTCTTTACTTCTAAAATTTGAAGACAATGGATGCTATGGATTTTCTTCCATCTCTGTTATTTTCCAAAGCATCTCTCTTCCAACTCATCATTTAACTGTCTGATGTTAACATTCAATAGGTTTTCCCTGAAGAACACATCCAGATCTACAATATCAATCAACTCTTACAAATTTCTTGATGACTACAAACCCACACATGGATTCTTCAGGTTTGAAACCACATATTCAACTTTATTCTGGACCTTTGAAACTGGATATTTTTCTGAGCATTTCAAATTCAGGTAGTTCGAAATTGATTTCTTCCATGTGCCCACTTCCATACTTCTACCAATTATGGGAAATTGTATTTAACATGTCATTATGTAGAGCATACACACTAGGAATCTCTTCCTTTACTTCTTACCCATTTTCTACCAGCCCCTAAGCCTGTACAGTTCTCAAGGCTCTTCAAATACCAGACTCCCTTTTTTGCCCCTTATGTTGCTACTGCTTTTCCATAGTTTAAACATTTGTCATTTCTTCTATTAATTACCAAAGTTATCTCTACAAAATCTCTTGTAACCTCGTCTCCACATTTCTATAGAATGCTAATCTTATCATACAATCTATTTAAATAATCCCTACTGCCCCCCTTACCTGCTTAACACATAACGTTCTTAATTACCTTTGTTTAAGTCTCTAGAATTGTCAGTAACTTTCCCTCAAATACACCCTGTGCTCCAGCTTCACATTTTGACTGACACTTAGCACCTGTGAGCCTCTTATTTTATATATATATATATGTATATATATATATATATATACATATATATATATATTATTGCTAAACAACTCCTCATTGCTCACCATTTACTATCTACTGAAGATTGTCCTTACTTTGCTGTCTAACATACATAACTCTCATTTGCAAAATCTAGCTTCAGATCAGTGACACTGGGAGAATCCACCTCCCAGTTAACCTTGTGTCCCTGAGTTCCTGGCACATTAGTCAGTCTACTTCTTATCTCTGAAGATGTTTTGATAATCCTACATCTTTCATTATCCACAAAGCCTTCTTCCCTCTTCTTCCTAGTGTACTCTTGATACCCATCCAGGCACTTTCTCGATATAATCTAAGTATTATGTTGTGATGCTAGGCACACTAAAAAATAATTACTGCTAGTCTCGGTGGGTTTTTCTTTTTTCTCTTTCTTTCTTTCTTTCTTTCTTTCTTTCTTTCTTTCTTTCTTTCTTTCTTTCTTTCTTTCTTTCTATGCCTGAGAATGATAGATGTCCAATACACACTTGCTTGATTAGAGAATAAATTGATGAAAGCCCATGTTATAAGACTACCATATGCCACAGACTTGGTCACTGGCCTTGTACCTGCATCATTATCCATATGCTCCTTCTCTTAGTCACTGGTGAATACCCTGAGCCCACGCAGAATTCTAGCCCAGCCTAATTCACATACAGACTCCTTCAGGCTCTGAAATTCTAAACCCATCTTGATGTCTGAGGCTCTGACAGACCCATCTGTTGCCTTCGCCACCCACCAACCTGTATATTTGGTATCTCTATACACCAAAATTTTCCATCACCACTGTGGTCACCCACACTAGATACTCCATTATTTAATATCTCAATCTGTCACTAAATGACAAAGGTTATATTATTATATTTTCTTTTAGTGGGGCAAAAATTATGACTTGCTGAAATTAGAAAAACAATGTTCTAACTATGAAATTTCAGACGTTATCCATCTGATGGGAGCTACCTTTTGACTTACTAAGTTTTTCTTGACAACTCCAAAATCATCCCACCTGTGTGAACGCCTATAGCCACCTACTCCAGAGGAAGCTGGCTGTGACCCTGTGTCTAGCCTCCTGTTAACATCAGAGGGAATTTTTGAAGAACATGCGTCTCTCTGGGAAAAGCCCTAAACCACAACAGATGGGGGTTGGGTTAGTCTGTTTACGACAATTCTTGATTGATTTTTTTTTTTTCCTTTGCCGGTGAAGGCCTTAAGTTTTATGGGCAGCATAAATCACAGCTTCGGCCTGGGATTTCATATTCAGCTCTTAACGTAAAAGGCCTGTCAGATGTAATACATCTTGATACAGAAAGGAAAATTGAATTTTATCTGTAAGCAAAGCCCTTTAAAAATAGGAGATTGCGAATCTTTATTCAACACTAGGAGACAGTTTAAATTCAGGATGATAAACCAAATGAAAAGGCAAATGCAGAAATATATTTTTAAAAGAAAGTTTAAAGCCCAGCCTACATAGGCCCATCGTATCTATTTCTATTTTGCTTGGGTTTATCAGCCAGGGATAAATCTGTCCTTGCTTATGGTTAAGAGATAGCAAAATTCTATAGTCATAAATAGTACATAATAAAATATCTACATACAACAGGATTTAGTTTCCTATTTCGTCATGTTTCTCCATTACATTCAATTAGTCAGTTGCCTCAATTAGAGTAGAATTCATATCATACACCTTTAGTATCACTCCCAGTGCCTTCCTGCTCCTGGAACAAAAGGGCAAACATAAGGACAATAATGCCTTACCAATTAAATGTCATCCATTCAAAAGTTTCTATAGTCAGTCTGCCATGCATCCACCCAAGGAGAATTCTGAACTGGGAAATCTCTAAGACATGAGGATTTCTGAGTCATTGAATTTTTCGTTATTAGATTACTCCCTTGCATATAATCACAATCTTTTTCTGCTCTTCTTTCTTTCTATTCCCTGTCAAAACCCCAAATCTAGTTAAATCAAGTTTGTTTGGAGACTATCCACACTCATGTAGTTTGTTTGAAAACTGTACATACTCATGTAGCTTATGGTGACCAGAGAAAAACATAAATATTCTGTCTGGACTCAAATTAACACATAGTGCTTAGTCTTAAGTAGCTCCCTTGGCTATCCAGATCTTCTTCCTTCTTCCCCCAGGTCAGTTCACTTCTCATCTGCCTTTGTGACCATTTCACATTTCCATTTTGTTCTTCAATCTCCCTCACAGCCTTGCTCTCAGAAATGAAACTGACATAACCTTCCTGTCCCACTAGACACATGAGCCTCTGTTCTGTTTCTCCTTCTATGTGAATGAACTGGATAGCCTCCCAAACCAGCCTCTGTGGTATCCTAAACCTCTACTCTATCACCTAGCTTAGGATAGCTCTCAGCAGATCCTCCCAAGCCTGACTAAATTGTAAAATGACAGGTTCTGACTTCAAAAGGAATCTTGAGTATTCCTTTATAAGAAAAGATCTAGTATATACCAAACAATTGACTTTTAATAGGCTGGGAAGATGGCTCATGCAGTAAACTGCTACTGCACAATCATGAAGACATAATTCGGATCCCTCTTAGAATCGCATAAAAGAGCCAAGTGGCCAGCATGATGCATACCTGTGAAAGAAAGCATTGGGGGTAGGATCAGAGATAGACAGATGCTTGAAGTTCGTGGGCTAACCAGCCTAGCTAAATGGATAGG
The DNA here is from genome assembly GCF_949786415.1 of Peromyscus eremicus. Taxonomy (NCBI): domain Eukaryota; kingdom Metazoa; phylum Chordata; class Mammalia; order Rodentia; family Cricetidae; genus Peromyscus; species Peromyscus eremicus. The sequence goes on along the minus strand of NC_081431.1, from coordinate 35,749,118 downwards.
TTTCAGAGTGATCTTGTCTCAAGAAATAGAGGAAGATATGTATGTATGATCATGCATGTGCATGCACACACTTATTATATAAATGTATATATTAAATAAGGTTATAAAATAATGTTTCACTATAGCTTTTTCAATCATCCTTACCATTATTTATCTCTCCTTGTTCAATTTCTCTATGTTGCTCTCTCTCCCCTCCAGTTAGAATCACCTTGTCTTTTTTCCATTTGCCCCCTTTAGAGCATCTGTGTCCTATCATTGATCTCCCTGGAGCTCTTCCTTTCCCCCTCTTCCCAGGGCCCCTTTCTACTTTCCTGACTTCTGCAATTATTACACACTATATACATACATTGAAAGGTTCAGTGCCAGGCGTGGTAGCACATGCCTTTAATCCAGCACTTGGGAAGCAAAGGCAGGCAGAGCTCTGTGAGTTCAAGGTCAGTCTGGTCTACAAAGCAAGGTCCAGCACAGCTAGGGCTGTTACATAGAGAAACCCTGTCTCCAAAAAAAAAAAAAAAAAAAATGGAGCTAGAATCCCCAAATAAGAGACAACACAGAGTTCTTATCTTTCTGGATCTATGTTACCTCATTCAGTATAATAATTTCCAATTACCTGCAAATTTTATGATTTCATTATAAATTTCATTTTCTTTACAGCTGAATAGAACTCCATTATAAATATGTGTGGTAGAATATTATATTAAGATGTGTTACATTTGTTTATGCTGTGGAACATTTGTTTAATGATGCAAAGATGTATTGCATTCTTTTATGTTGCATTTGTTTAACTCTGTGAAGCTGTGTTACTATGCCTGTCTAAAATACCTGATTGGTCTAATAAAGAGCTGAATGGCCAATAGGAAGGCAGAAGAAAGGATAGTTGGGGCTGACAGGTCGAGAGAATAAATAGGAGGAAAAATCTGGGCAGAGATCAAGGAGCAAGAAAAAGAGAAGAAGAGGAGGACATCAGGGCCCAGTCATCCAGCTACACAGCCAGATGTGGAATAAGAAGGAAAAAAAAGGTATACTGAAACAGAGAAAGGTAAAAACCCAGAGGCAAAAGATAGATGGGATAATTTAAGCTAAGAAAAGCTGGCTAGAAACAGGCATAAGCCTCTATGCGATTTATCTGGGAGCTGGGTGGCGGGCCCCCCAAAGAGCCAAAGGAACAAAGAGCAAAGAGTAAAAAAACAACTACACATATATATCACATTTCATTATCCATTTATCAGTTGAAGGCCATATAGGTTGTTTACATTTCCTGGCTATTATGAATACAGCAACAATGAACATGGTTGAACAAGTATCTCTGTAGTATACAGTTATGCCTCACAGCCTATCCATGGATGGATTGGCCATGGGTTCTAGAAAAGAACTTACTACTGCCATTTTCCTAAACCAATACAATTTCTAACAGCATTCTAAATACTTATCCTTATATCCACTGAAATGTGTAGCTCTCAACTTCTTTTTGCAGTAGATGGAGACAATTACAGAGATTCACAACTAGGGGAAATACACAAAACAACCTAGCCATTGGGTTCCCAGCCCCAACTGTTACATAGTCAACACAACCCTTATACCTAAGGATCAGGAAAAAAATCACAGAAAAGCAAGGCTAAAAAACTTATGACAGCCAGAAAAATAGGACATATGCTGTGAGATGGTGTCCTTCACATATGACCTGAAGCTGGACCCATGAAATCTCAAAAACATGGTCATCTAAACAGCACTTACATAATCACAGGACCAGGAGACATGCCAATAGGGGTGGGAGCAACCTCACAAGGCCTACTAGGCAAAGAGCTCCAAGTCATCAATGGCTGTGAGGGAAGGCAAATCCACCTTTCTCCAGAATGACCTTCTGTTAAGTTGTTCAATATCAAGTGATCATCCTAAACGCATATACATGCAAGTAACACTAAAGGGATTCAGTAGGTTGCATACATACACATATGTAACAATAATAACTTTCAAAGAAGAGGTCATGGGTTTGAGCTGGAGTTAGGGGAACACATGAAGAACTGGGAGCAGAAGGATGGGTGGAAATGATGTAACAGTAATCATATATGAAATTTTCCAAAAATATTAAAACTTTAAATGAAAAAAAAGTAGGTAGAAATCAATCAAGGAAAGACAAACATGCTGGCCTTTGGCCTCCACATGCAAGCCCACATATATACAGGTGCACCTGAATGCACACATTCACAAACTCATTGTAACAAGCACATACACTTACAAACACACACACCCACACACACACACACACACACACACACACACACACACAATCCCACTTTAAAATAAAAATAGGAAAGTAAAAAATAAAAATAATTTATTTTAAAATAATGAAAGTAACAACTATATCTTGATTTTTTTTTTTAGAATTACATCTAAACAGAATTTTGTGTATAGACACCAACCACATTAAATCAGAACCTACATTTAGTGCTAAGATCTTTAGTTTGGGAGCAGAGACCTAGGTCTAATCATGTTTTCTTGGGCAAATCATTGAGTTCTTCTGTCTTGAATTGGAAACATAAAATCTTTACTCTCCTGTCTAGTTCTCAGACTCTTATCTAAAAGACCGTTCTCTTAGTCCACATTTTAAGGTATGATAAATTGATAAGTTAATGAAACTATTTTCATAACTGGTTCACTGGTAGCATTTTCTTTTTGACTCCAAATCAGAGCTCACATTTGAACATGGTCAGAGATCAAATCTACAGCTGAAGCTTGTTGAGTAATTAACAAGAAACTGTACCACTTTGAAAGCAGAGGGCCTGGAAAGAATACTGACAATCTTTGTTTTGATGCCAGTGTCCTAAATCTGAATATGCACCACTGATCACTAGAGGGCTGGGAACAATGGAAGGTCACAGGAGAAGAAGCAGGTATGATCTGCCAGCTAGGCATACACCTAATCTTACTGTCCAAAAATAAGAAAAAAATATTAGGAGGAGGCGGAGGAGAGAAAGAAAGGAAGGGAGGGAGGGAGAGAGGGATGGAGGGGGGAAGACAGAGAGAGAGAGAGAGAGAGAGAGAGAGAGAGAGAGAGAGAGAGAGAGAGAGATTGAGAGAGAGAGAGAGATCTTCTTCTCTGGGAACCTGGCCCAGAAAGTGAAGCTTCTCCTCATTCTCCTCAGCCTGAACTGTATGGACATGAAGTTCCAGATGTCCTTCCTTATTCTCACTCTGGTGACACAGTCACTTGTCTCCATTCCTTTAATGCAAAGTCGATTCAGGCATAATTCCACTGATAGAAATTTCTAAAGTGTTGAACAAATTTTAAACTTACCACATACTAAATAATTGCTATGATAAATCGAAGCATAAAATAAATAACCATACTGAACACTTGCTTTATTAGTTTGACGCTCCCGAAAGAGGAATACAAAGCTCATTAGAAATTCTCACCCCATCAGTAGAAGACAAGTACACTCTCCTGTCATCTAAGTGGCAGAAATGCAGAAAAATCTCAAAGTAAATTAGCACAATAAGAAGATAAGACATACAGAGATGTTTTATTTAAATAAGGTACAAAGTCAGACAAATATAAAGATGTCAGGAATAATTTCAAAGGAGGTAAAATGAAAAAGAAAGTGAAGATATGGTTAGTGGAAAATTAGACGCACTGGAAAAGGAAGCAAAACTCAGAGAAAGGAACCCATTTGGCTTTCCTGGGGCTCAGATATTGTTCTAGATTGTAGTATGTGGTGATATATTCTGTACCTAATAAACTTGCCCGAGGATCAGAGGACAGAGCCAGCCACTAGATTAGACATAGAGGCCAGACAGTGGTGGCACACACCTTTAATCCTATCACTTGGGAGGCAGAACTCCATATGGATTTCTGTGAGTTCAAGGCCACACTGGAAGCAAAGCCAGGCAGTGGTGGCGCATATCTTTAACCCCAGTACTGGGAAGCACACATACCTTTAATCCCAGGAAGTGATGTCTGGGCAGAGAAAGGTACATAAGGCATGAGGAAACAGGAGCTCACTCTCTTTAGGCTGAGGATTTCGTAGAGGTAAGAACTAGTGGCTGGCTGCTCTGCTTCTCTGATCTTTCAACTTTCACCCTCATATCTGGCTCTGGGATTTTTTATTAAAAGACCATTTAAGATTTGAACAACAGTAGTGTGAGAAATGAATGTCATAGTTGTGTTTTTTCTTTAAGTAAACAGCAGTATTTTAAGTACTCTTCTGTATATATAACTTTTTTTTCTTTTTCTTTTTCTTTTTCTTTCTCTTGAGGGGAAGGGAGAGAAGGGGCAGAGACCAATCCCTGGGGATGAGAGCGAAGGAAGGAAGGAAGGAAGGAAGGAAGGAAGGAAGGAAGGAAGGAAGGAAGGGAGGGAGGAAGGGAAGGAGGGAGGAAGGGAGGGAGAGAGAGAGAGAAGAGGGGAGGGAAGGGGAGGAGAAAGGACAGGAGAGGGCAGAGAGAGGGCAGAGGGAAGAGGGGAGAGGAGAGAGGATGGGGAGCAGGGAGAGCTGTATGACATTTTTAATAAGGAAAAAAAGGTAAATCAATACCAGCTCTGGTTTGAAATAAACACAATGTATTGTACTTTTCAATTTGGAAGAACAGTGAGATTTTAAAAATGGAATAGAGAATTATAGCAATTACAAACTGCATCTCTACCAACTAGTGTGCTGTGTTCTCATACAAGTGATAGGAGAATATGTGAGAGAGAAAAGGGTATGTTGGGTTTTTTTTTTTTTTTGAGTATTTAACTGACTTTTGTTACAGTCTGCATTTATTGAACATTTACTACATCCAAGACAAAATAGTTAGCATGAGTCTAGAGTAAGTGTACAGTCTCACGGTAGAAAATGAATGTCTCTCCAATGTGACAAAGTGATGAACCTTTTCCACTCCTAGAGGAGTAGATTCTGGATTCTTCTCCTGTTGTCTCTCATCTATAGATTTCAAGCCAACTATCTAGATAGGAGTTAACTTGGTAGGCTTCAGACCTTTCACTTAGGAGAGTGTGGAATGAACAGTGCTTCAGATTCTGTGTGCAGCAGGTTATGGTGAGCCCTGGCAGTGTACCCCATGTGATACTGACTGAATCTATTCAACACTGCCTGGTGCTTGTGCTAGCCTTGAGTTCTGTCTGCAGCTCCTCTACTAACCCACTTCACCTCCTGAAGATCCTTCTGTCTGTCTTCATAGAAGCTCATCCTGAAGTTTGGTAAGTGGCTCAGCTTCTGTTCTGAAGAATTCTCATCTTTTTCACTTTTCTGCTGAAGAGTGCTCATAAGCTTTTCCCTATAACCTCCCCAAATCATGGCATTATAATAAATATAAACAATAGGGATAGCTAAAGAATGATATAAACACACACCCAGGCATTATGGTGCAATCTTGGCTACTTGGTAGGCTAAAACAGGAGGATATTTCCAGGCTGGGATGCAGAATGAAACTCTGTCTCAAACTCTTATAAAAGAAAAAGAAAAAGTTTGTAAATCAGTGGTAAAGTGCCTGCCTAGCATGTGTGAAGCCCTGGGTTCAATCCCCAATATGGAGAAAGACAAAACAGCAAAGGAAGTTTTGAGAGGGGAGTTGAAGGAATCATTACAACCAGTTTTTTAATTTACCGAGAAGGAAAAAGAGTTCAGCAAGAAGAAACAACTTCTTCGAAAGCATAAATATAAAAATGAAGCCCAATGAGTTTTGTGTATTCAGTGGATGATGAAAGATGAGAGTGGAGTGGTAGATAAGAGGAAAATAGAGACTAAGTCCTTTGCTAATAAAAACGTGTGAAAGTTGGCATGCTTTTAAAGTATTCTGGATATAAAAATGATGAAGTAACCAGCCAGAAACAAAGCAACGCGTTCTGTCATTTGGGAATTAGTGTGGGTTCATTCACCCCCACAATTTACAAGGCTTGGTTTCCAAGGAATTCTGAGGTTCTTTAGCATGACCATGATCAGCCACACCATGGCCTTGGTTGGGAGCCAGAACAGGTGACGCACTCGCCCAAATGTACAGTGATTAGGTGGGCTAAGGTCACAAAGAAAAGGAAGGACTATGGGAGATTTTCAGCAGCTATGAGCAAATGTATTTAATTTGCATTAAAAACAAACAGATCCTTTGGGAAAACTCCCTAGACTTATTTGGGCTCATTTCTATTTCTCTGAGTTCAGGACAGATGTCTCTCCTGTCGTCTGTAGAAAAGGCAGCTGGTCAGTGAGGGAGGTCCTCAACACAGGCAGTCCCAGGTGAAATAAGGACTAGCTGATTTTTTGGCCCAACCATTATGAAGTTTGGCTGGAGCCCTTCCTGGCACTGCTGGAGTTTACAATGTTCACTTCAATGGCCTCTTGACTGCCAAACCTCTTCACTGCCCAGCAATCCCTGTGGCCAACAGTGAATCATCAGAGACACGCAGGGACCTGTTCACCTCTCTGAATTAGAGGCACACTGACTCAACCAGCTGAAATAACTGTTCAGAACAGAATGAAAGGGGGAAGCATATTGAGGCAGAAAGTAGGAATAAATCTGGTAATCCTTGGGATGAAAGTAGAATTGTTATAATTATACTTTCAGGATCAAAATACTGAGAGCTATTAATTAGTCAATGACTTCCCTAACCATTGACTCTAATCTTAATGTTTGTGTTTCTCCAAAATTCCTGTGTTGAGATGTCATCCCAGCATCATAGCAAGAAGAAGACATGGGGGTCCTTGGAAAGTGAGTCACGGGGGTTCTGTCTTCCTCTGTACTCCACCATGAATGCATTAGATACCCTTCTAAATAGAATGCTCATAATCTGTACATTCCTACTACTCAAGGGTAGAGAAGAAACCATAAATGAGAACTATGACCAGACATTGAATGTGCTAGCATCTTGATCTTACTTACTCTGATCTCTAGAATTATGAGCAATAAATATCTGGTAGTTACTAATTTTTCAAATCTATTGTATTATTTTATAATAGCCCAAATGAACTAAGATACCACTTTCCCTCATTTCTCTTAATCTTAAATTAGTATATCTGGAGTTTATGAAAATAGCAGGATTCTCTGAATTATACCAATTATACCAACAAGCTGGACCAACTCTTCATACTTCAGCTGTGTTCAAGTCACCATCCCAACGACTAATGAAACCTTGTCTTTCTATGACTCAACATCATAATAATGACAATAATGAGAATTGCTTCAAAAATGTAAAGGAAGGTAGCTGGTAAGTGAGTTCTAGAAGTAATTACTAGCCTAAACCAATCATACTCAGGTCCATAGATACATTAGAAATCACTTTTGGTCTCCTTAGATCACATTATTTACATATATACTTTAGAATATTTTATTTAGTAAACTTACTGAGTACCTACCTCCGGAGAATCAGGGTATACTCTGTCTAAAATCACCTCGTGTCCCAAAAGCAGTACAAGTTGGAGATAAACCATAGTTACTCCACCCTCAAGAGATTTGTAGGCAGTCCTTCCTCAACTCGAGTATAAGCCTAATTCCCTGGGCTATCAGTGAGAACACTGCAAGGGCTTTCTCCTGTTTGCTTGCTCCATCCTGACTCTATCAACCCCTTCAATCACGAAAGAAAAGGATGACTGTGGAGTGCTTTAAGTGTGTGTGTAACTGACTAACAAGAATACTCTGGAGGTGTTGTCAAGTGATGATAAAACATGAATGAAAGCTCGAGCTGAACACACTTAACAATTTATAAAATTAAGTGCAAACTTAACTTTAAAAGGGGGCTCTTAATTATTATCTTTTAAGAAAACAGAAAGAGAGTAGTTTCCTGGCATGATGAGGTGGTGTGTTTACTAGAGGCAGTTACTACAACAGACAGCCCATTGACTCGGCTCAACTCCTTGGTAATAGAGCAGGTGCCTCATGGGAATTGCCTGAGCCAAAGGGGGGTGGGTTGGCAGGAATCATTGCCATCAACTCTTCCTTTGTAGCCCTTTGAATACTATTTTAATCTTTACTCAAGAAATTCACTCATGAATAACAAGGAATACTGGATTTTGTCTTGTTTCTTTTTCCAGGTTGTTTTTAATACAAGTCTTAGTGTGGTAAATTACTTGCAAGCTGGATTACTTGCAACTGTGGATATGTGTTACAGCAAAGAAAAGTGTCAGTCCTTCTAGACAGCAGGTTAGGGGGCCAGGGTAGAAATGGGAATGCCTTATAACATCAGTTCTGGCCATTAGGTAGAGTGTCTCTGTGTTCACTAATGTGCCCAAGGCCTCATCTTGGATTCTTAATGAATCTACCATCTTTCTTGATGTTTGGCTTGCCTCCATCCATTGTGACACAGCTTGTTAGGCCTTTTTTTAACTAATAAAATGACTACTCACTCAGGATATTTTGCAAGACCTCAAAAAGCTTTCGATCAAAAATTACCAGACGTACTTAACATCAGAGAATAGATTGGGTTGCTAACATTTCCATGAAGCAACATTTCTCCCTGTTGCGAAGAAACTCTTAATGCATTCATTCTTCAGCAGCTCCTCTTGCGTACACTTAAGAGTTACTGTCATCCACCTGTCCCCTTCCAGCTACAGCTCTTCTGTGGAATCTCTCTACCTTGTCATCTTTGGTGTTTCTGTATCCGAAGGTATATTGTGCCTTTGCCCGTAGAGTACATGAAGATGGTATTTTGAGTTTAGTAGAGAAATACAGAGGATAAATTAGGTAACAATTATCGTAAGACAATATAAACGAATCCTATTTGTAGTTAGTCTTCTCTAAGAATGTTTGCTTACAGAGTAAACTTCTGTAAATTGAGTCTCCCTTTCAGTGTCTCCACACTGACGTCTGTTGCCTAGAGAAAATTGACAAGGCTGACACTACCTTGAAATCTCAAAAATGAGTTGGATAAACCCATTTCTAAAAGCAACGTTCTATCAAAAGTAGCATTAACATAAATATGGCAATAAAAATCTTCTAGGAATATATGCTAAACTCACCCCATTGTGAGGATTAGCAGGAATCATTCCTTTGAGTAAACTGGTCCTCTGTATAACCTGATACGTATTGGATAATATGGCTCTGCTGTGGGATGTTCTCTATGTCACATGTGTTGCTGATAATAAATAAAGCACTGATTGGCCATTGGCTAGGCAGGAAGTGTAGCGGGACAAGGAGGAGAATAAAGCTGGGAAGTGGAAGGCTGAGAGAGAGAGACACTGCCAGCCGCCACGATGAGAAACAGCTTGTGAAGATGCCACACGAGCCATGTGGCAAGGTATAGATTAAACGAAATGGATTAATTTAAGCTATAAGAACAGTTAGCAAGAAGCCTGCCACGGCCATACAGTTTGTAACCAACATAAGTCTCTGTATTTACTTGGTCGGGTCTGAGAGGCTGTGGGACTGGCAGGTGAAAGAGATTTGCCCTGACTGTGGGCCAGGCAGGAAAACTCCAGCTACATGGCTCCTCTTTGGGAATGATCATGAAGTATTAGTACCCACTGGCTATGTCTCTCTGTTGGGAAACAACAGATTCCACTATTTTTAAAAATGGTTTGCCAAGCCATTTCTTGTGCTGAGTTACCTAATATACTAGCTATAAATGACTGGATTAGGAAGTGGTTTGTGCTTTCCCTATCCACTGCAAAGAAATGCTGTTTGTTCCCCAAGCTAGCTACTCCTTCATGGGCCACATCTATGGCCCCCAGAATCACCCGTTGTGCTTTCCCTGGGACTCTTGTTACCCAGGTTGACAGGCGGTTCTGGGCTTAGTTGTTATCCTGAATCAGTCTTCATATGTTCTTCTAGTAGTCCTGCTTATTTTCCTCGTTCTCCAGGATCATCTACTCCATTAAAAAATTATAGTATGTAAAATTGGTACACTAGAGAAGCAGGAGGCCACATGGGGCAAGGTGGATGCTAAGAAAGTCATGACTAAGAAAGTTCATGACTTTTCTGAGTCTCACAAATGGCTTTGAGATGATAGAGTTAAGCAGAGGCACATATGAAATTAAGCCACTGAAATAGAGAGTTACATCTAGGGATTTGGCCTCAGGTCAAACACCTTAGGTGGTTAGGTACTGTTGGAAATCAACAAAAGTGAGATGACCTAGCTCTGGGTCTTGAGGTAACTTCATTATTGATAAAGGAAAATGAAATGGGCAAAATAGATGTGCTCCAGGGTCCTTCTGTGAGAGTTTGCCATCTCAATCCAAGCAGGCTATTGTATCTTCTAGGATTCACCTAGAATTTTTCAACTTAGCCCTCAGAGGTTTCTAGCAGCTGTTTTCAGAATCACTCTCTTGTACAACAATCATTTATATACAGGAAGACTAATTAGAAAGTGGGTAGTGTGCATAACATCAACGTTCCTCGAGTTCCTACCTTGTCAATAACTCCATGCCTAGCAGCACATGCTCAGAACAATTGCTTGTTTTATCAGAATTATCCAGGTGAAGTTCCTGCCGGCATTCCATACGTCTGTGTCCACCCCTAGTCCTTCCATCCAGTCTCACAGAATGATGTGCACATCCTTCAGCTCATGTCTGCCATTCCTGCCTGAAATTGAAACCCCTCCCACTTCTTTCCACGGAAGGGCTAGTCTCCTGATTATCAGTTGTTCCTGAAAACTGGCCCAGTATAAAAATATGCCAACTGTTTTCTGAGAGGTTATGGACACAGAGTATCCTTTTGCTGTGTTTACATGCAGACTACAAATTGTTTTTTTTTTAATTGATTTTTGAACAAAGGTTTTGTTGAAAATGCCTTCCAATACACTAGGCTGCTTTCTCTGTGTAGCCCCAGGGTAAATTTCTGCCCAAGGTGGTTCTCTGTGCCAGCTGTTCTCTTGAGCAGTTCTGTGTTTCCATTTCTTAAGACGGGAAAACAATGAATTTATCCTACCTTCCACTCTGTGTGAGCTTTGAGAAAGTCAGAGCCAACTCTAGCATCCTAATGTATGTGAATCATTTAGCATTATGTAGTCTTTTTAATCTGTCTTTGTCTTCCCCCAGTTCCCTTCTTCCTGCCCATGCTTCTTGGTTTATTTCTTTGTGGTACTAGAACATAAATCCAGAGCCTCATACATGCCAGGCAAGCACTCTATCACTGACGTGCATCCCCAGCCCTTATGATTCTTATTTTAAAATGTAGCATCATATAAAATATTTAAAAACTGCTTTAAGTTCAACCTGCAATAAGGTGTGATGTAATCGATACCTAATGAGTAAAAATTTCTTCCAGAGATGCCCCCCTTATTGAGAAATATGCATGCAAAATACTTAAGGTTAAAACCATAGAAATGAAATCCAAATATATAAGGTAAAACTAAGATAAGCACTAGCATGTGTCTTAGAGGGGTCATTCTATATTAGTTTAAACTTCACTACTGTCCACTGAAACACTGTCATTCACTGTAATTGCATTGAAACCCTGTGATAGCTTCCCAGGAAGATCACTAGTACATATACCATCTTTAGTCCGCATGCCTATCCTAACTACCTATGATAACTTAGAGTGCCCAAAAGAAGAGTAGATGACATCTATTTTCTGACTAATGATCTATGATCATATAGAAAGTAGCAGAATAATAGAATTAGGGATGATGATGCCTTTTCATTGCTTTTAAATCTATAAAAAGGAGTAGATCAAACCATTGAACAGAATAATTAGCTATAATTACAAAACACATTTAACTAAATGTCCTAGATTGCACACAGAGTCAGTTTAAGCAGTTACCCTAATATTACTCTATGAATGTCACATAATGTTGCCACAATTTTATAGTTGATGATTAAGTCACTGGATGTGCAGCAGTTATTCTGATTATATATTTTAGTTACACTGAATGCCTTTTTAAACTTTTGTTCTCCCCTATGCCCTTTATTAGGCTCTCCTTTCTGGTCTCTATTCATCGTTCAAGAACGACACAAATTTTATCTCATTTCAAGGTGAGTCTTTATAGCTGGGAAGCACTGAACACTAAATGATTCTTGGAATGAACATTGTGATAACTGTGTGTAGAGTTAAATTGGGATTGAAGAGAGAAGGGAAGCAAAAAGACATCATTAATTACCATAGAAATTCAAACCTAGGAACCTACTGGTGATCAGAGGGAGCCCTTGACCTTATTCAGATCTGTAGTTGTATAAACTTATGTCTGTCCCATATGAACAGGAAAGGGTCATATCTGTAGTGTCTTCTCTAATGTCTAAATCATAATGGGCATTCAGTAATATTTGTCATCATAAACTGTATGAATTAATTGGATGGAATGAATAGCTGGAATTAAAGAAATGGAAAAGAGGCCATTGTGACTCTTCTTAAAAGTCCTTTTATACTGGCTCCCCAAAGCAAGAAAGAAGGACATTAAGATCCATAGTTGAAGGAGATCAGGGTCATTTTACCATCTTGATTATCACCACTCTCCCTCAAGCCTTGGATATGTTTCAAGCTGTTGATGTTCCTCATAAAACCTGCTGCCCAGACTCCAGACAGACCCTGACTATGAGTTGCCTAGAGGGAGCAACTCTTCCAGTAATCTGGATACTTTAATCTTAACAGAGCCTAGGACTGTTGGCATATTTTTAGTGTCGCATCAAACTTTTACACACACACAGTTATTTTCACATCCATGGCTACATAGATCTCTGCTGTCTTGACTTAGACATTTTTATAGCCTAAGCTCTTAAGTTCATTATGTACATCTCCATGATGCTGTGCTGAGCCCATTTGATTGGTTTAGAATAATTCTGAATCCCTCTCTCTATCTTTTCTCACTGCTCTGACCTCCATCCCTTACCACACTTGGCAATATCCATGTGGAAATTTTCACTTGTACCAAGTATAGCATACACACAGGCTTTCCTGAACAGTAACATTTTTTACAACCATGATGAAAAGGAGATACTCATTGTGTTTGGCTTTTCACTTTTACGTTCAGTCTTTGAGGACACAGAAAGGGCATGGATACTCCATGACTTGAGGTAAATAAGGTATCCTGACTTCTGGTTCGTAATGAATGTCTAATATTTCATAAGACATGATCCCTGGTAAATTCCACACTGTGATGAGTAGCTTCTTCATATTTATTTTTCAGTTACCCAGTTGATGTCTCTTCGAGGCTATCTACCTCCTCTAACCTCACCATGCAATATTTCATCAAACATTTTTCATATGTGAAATAATCACAATTTATAGGACAACCTTAACAAGCATTTTTCTTACTTGAATTTCACAATATTACTTTGCATTAGACAGGACAATTAAGTATTTTTTTGCACACCCTCCACTAATATGCTGCTGCTTTGTGGGACTACCACTCAAACTCTATCAGTGATCTCCCAGCTACTGGAGAAGACCGCTACAACCTACCCTGTGTTCCCATCAGCACTACATGGCCTCTCCTTACCAACACATTTATGCTTAGCTCATTCTATTCCAGTCCTTCCAGCTCCTTCCTTCTCCTTTTGCCTGGAATAATCTCAGAGACTCCAGGGGGTTCACAGCCTGACTTGTTTCAGATATTTGCTCAAACACTGTCTATTCAGTAGGGCACCCAACAGACTGCCTCCATGCTGCTTCCATAGCAAGCATTTTCTGTCTCCCTAATAAGGAATGTCTTGCCCCGGATCTTAACATATACACACAGCATGTATACAATTGTTTATTTACTGACTGTCTCCCCTCACACTAGACTAGACGCTTCAAGAAGGAAGAGGACTCATTATCCATGATGTTTAGAAAGCCTACAACAATTCCTGACTAGGAGAAGGTATTCAGCAAACATTTGTTGGACATAAATTAATGGGAATGCAGATTAGCACACAATTAAATTGTATGTCCAGACAAGAATGAGGACTGGGAGCCAAATCTTTTCATGTCTGATGTTCCAGTTCTTTCTATTGTGACACAATACTTTTTCTAGACATTTTCAACCTGTCACACTTCCTACCCAAAAGCTGACTAATGCACCTTAATGTCTTCAGCCCCACTGGTCTACCACATTCAGCCTGCATGCTGCCCCTGGGTATATTTCCTGAAGAATTATTCAAATAGCTAGTGGCTTAAGACATTCCTTTTTTGTTTAAAAAAGAGGATGGAGGTGATTTGAAAACCCAAAGCCTTAGTACTATCTCCTTTGAAAAAAGCCACAATTAATCAATAGTATAAAAAATAAATTTTCAATGTATTGTCAAGATGGAAGGAAATTAAAGGGATGTCCAAGACTACATAAAGTAAAAGTGAAATACAAAAGGGAAGGAGGGTGCTGAGCTATGTAAAAATCTTTTTTTTTAAAAAAAAAAAAAAAAGGAAATTAATTAAAGGTAACATTTTTGGCTTCCTGGAGGAATCTGGAATTCCAGGTACCCACAAAGTTCAATTTGATAGCATTATAGACTCTTGGATACAACACAAAATAAAATGTAGGGCTTATCAAAGTAAGATATTTAATAAGAAAGACGCACATAAAATCTAGAACTCCCAAAGACTACATTTTCAATAGAGTCCCTAAGAATGAAAAAGTCCCACTTTATTAAGAGGTTCAAAACAAACTTTGTGTTCCTTGGTTGTGAGCCAATAAACAAGGATAAAATACCCACTGAAAATTTGTATCTACAGACTAGTTTACTGAGATTTTCATCTCTATTCTAATACCCTGTAGTCTTCCAAAAGAATGGTCTGTGTTGATAGATTTTGAAATGGTTTTACATTGCCAGGTCCATAATAGAACTGCCAAAAGTAAATGGGTATATTTCCAATGTAAGAAAATGGGTTTACAATAAAAATATTCACAGAGCAGTATGAAGAAACAAAACCCATGAAGAAGAGTAATAAAAAACAATAAAAACCCGATCAGATTGTGAAAACATGAGAAGAAATAGGTGTAACATTTTAATTGGCTCTTTTGAGATAAGGTATAGATTCATATATAAGCTATATTACCAAACAACCCTGTATGTGCTTTACCTACTTTCCATTGATTATAGCATCTTGAAAAATCATAATGCAAAAATCTCAACCACAGGGCCTGAGTTCCATCCCTAGAAGCCACCCATGTAAGGGTAAAAGGAGAGAAAGTCCTCTACAAAGTTATCCTCTGATTTCCTCTTGGATGCTTTGACATACACACCCACACCCCTTTGGTGTATGCACACACACACACACACACACACACAAATATAAATACACGAATAAACAAATAGTATTGTTAAGAAAGAAAGCTAGCCAGACCTGAAGGAAGAAACAAATAGACTATACACCCAACCACATTTACTCAAATCCAGTGAAGACACTGAAACATTTAGGGTAACCAGACAGAGAGGCTGGATATCAGGATTCACGCCTATAATCCAGGCAGAGACAAGAGGATTATTAACTGGAGGTTAGCCTGGGCCACATAAGGAGACTTTGTCTCAAAAACAAAGGGAAGACCTAGAGAGAGACAAAAACAGAAACTGTGGGTAAGAGCTACCGGAGGGGAGGGTGAGTAATTGAGATGTAGATCCAGGAGAATTGTGAGGATGTATTTGAATAGCTGTAGTTTAGAATGTCCCTGAAAGGTGATGACATCTGTGCTCAGATTCAATGATAGTAAACCTCAAGTATAATAAAAAAAAAAATGAAAATCACATCAAACATATCATAGTAAAATTATAGAGTATCAAAGAGACAAATTTTCTCAAAAAAAAAAAAACAGCTGGAATGAAAAAGCAGAATAAACACAAATCAATAACAATTAGTTGATTTTGTAAGATTAATAGGAGTTGGAAAGTGATACCTTAATAAGAGTAAACAGTCAATCTGAGGGTATATACCTAACAAAGGTATCTTTGAAAAAGTTTGATAAAGATGCTTTGTGGAAACAATAATCTTAAAGCTAGAAAACATTTAATAAAGGAAATTCCTAATGATGTTTTCCAGATATAAGAAAACTGATCTCATGGCATCAAGATGGCTCAAAGGATAGAGGTGCTTATGGCATAAGCCTGATGACCTGAGAATCAACTCCGCAAAGTTGTCCTCTGACCTTCACATGTGCATGCGCTGTAGCATGTGTACCTACATAACACACAAAACAATAAAATTATTATGTTTGAAAATGTTTTCTCTAAAGGAAAATATGTAACTCAAGAGGGATGGTGACTGCTCAAACGGATACATAATAAACCAGAGGTTTCTGTCTCTATACGTTTTCTATGGCTCCAAATTGTTTCTTGTGCAACTCCCTAAGCCAAACTTCTAACAACTGCTAGGGCTATAACTTTTTCAATGTCTGCCTTTCTCTCTCTTATCTATGAAACTGGCCTTCCTAACATCTCTTTTCACAGTGACCTTATTATGTTTATACATGACAGTATGCTTCTTGATTTACAACTTGGCCCTTCCATAATATCTCCTACATTCTACTCTTCATATCTTAAAGAACTCACTTCTTTCATAAAGTCCTTCTGTTGTGATTTCCATTCCCTTTCCTTCATTTCCTTATATACATTCTCTGTAAGAATTATATAATTAAATTAATGCATACTCATTATTTCCTGCTGTTAGGGACATGACCCACCATTATAGCATTGTCTGTGAAGCCAGCTGGGTTCCTGTTCTGTCACTCCATGGTGACAGTTGCCTCACTGTATAAAGCTCATTCTTACATAGAAAATGTGGGGAAATTAAATATTTAATTCTTAAATGCTGCCACATCATTAAATACAATAATCAATATAAAATTTAGTTCTGTTCCTACAATAAAATTTATGATTTTACACTCTAATCACGGGGTTCTGAGAACACAACTGGTATGAATGTTCTATGGGTACCACAGACAACCAGAAAACCTAAGCAAAACCAATAAAAATGTCTATGCTCATCCAAAATAAAAGATAGTGAAACAGCTGACCCCACCTAGAATGTCCAGGAGCCCTAAGCAGCCTTCCCAGTTATTTTGTCTTTTGGTCATAATTTATAGAAACCAAGGCTGACAGAGATCTATGACTTTTGCCTCACACATCAAAGTGAGTTGGGTCAACTCTCATTGACTATCTGAAGAATTTGAACTAAAATATTTCGAAAAATTGAAGCAATTAGTAGTAAGAAATTAATCTAAAAGAAAAGGTCCAATTAGGTACAGTAGGAACCACAGCAAACTGATTAATGTAAAGTTGTAATGAGGCAGAAACTATGGTAACCTAGTAGATTGCTACCGAGACGTAAGCATGCTCAGTGGTGAGGTGTCTGGGCAAAATGCTGCTGGTGCAAATCATGACATCTCAGAACCTGTATTAGTCACCAAAATCTTCATGGACCCTATGCAACTGCACAATCAATCCAGTGTCTTTGGTTCGGTATATCACTGATTCTTAATCACAAAAGCCTAAAATTTTAAAAAGAATCTTGGCTAATCTATGAGGTCATTTCAAAGAGGTTCTATTTAGAACAGTTCTATGTATGCTGAATGCCTTGTATCTGCTATTGGAATCTACTCTCACCTTCCCCTCCAAGGAGAATTCATCTCACTTCCTGATGCTGTAGTTGACTATTTTTTTTCTCTGTTCATTAAAATGTATGTCTCATGCTTTCAGAGCATACTAGGACTCCAGTTAACCAAAATGAGTTGGTGAACAAAATGCCTTAAAGTCATTCTCTTCACAGGTATCTTTTAAGTTATTTTGTTTGCCTCTGAATGTGGCAATTCTATCAGTGATGAGATGAATAGAAAAGATTAATGAAATTAATAAAACTCCTATCAACACAGAGTAATAGTCTTTGCCTTTGAATCTCTACTCCATGTCATTTACCCTACATTGGCTTTTCATTTAGTGTGTGTGTGTGTGTGTGTGTGTGTGTGTGTGTGTGTGTGTGTGCTGGTTTTATACATACACACACACACACACACACACACACACATATATATATAAAGTGACATATATCATATACATAGATAGATAGAATCACTTCATTTTTGCTATTCTAACAAAGTACTTCTTTTGTTCCAAGAACTATGAACAAAGAATCAAAAGTCTTGTGTAAGAGACAGGCAAGAAGGGATAATTATAGTATACTATGATGAATATATAGTAGGACAAATGTTTATAGTAAATATTTTAGACATTGTGGGCCATCTGGTCTCTGTTGTAACTATACAACTCTGCCACATGAAAGCAGTCCATAGACAATATACAAACAAGTGGGTATGGCTGTGTTCCAATAGAGCTTTATTTATGTAATCATAGTTGGCCAAATTTAGTTCAGTGATCATAGTTTGCCAACCACTGTACTAGAGTAAGAACATGACTTTTCAACAATTATTTATTGACTATTTAGTTTGTTCTTTTTCTGTTCTAGGTTCTAGGGCACAATAGCAACCCAACCATGTAAAAATCCCTTCATTCATGGAATTCACATTCCACTGGAGAAGATCGACATTAAGGAAAATGAACCAAATAACAGGCTAGTGATAAATTCTAAAAAGAAAACTCAAACAGGAAACAGGAACAAAACCAGGAAAATTCAAGGGAGTGTGTGAAGATTTATATGGGGCCACCAAAGAAGACCTCACCTGAAGGTGACTTTGAAAAATTACCAGAAAAAAAAATGTGTACACGGTAACCATGAATAAATGTGGAGAAGAGCATTCCAGAGGAATGAAAGCCACTAGAAAGACCCTGCAGAAGGAATGTAACCAGCAGGTCCAAGGACAGAGAGACAGGCAGTGTGGCTGGGATTCAATTGGGTGGTAGGTACAGAAAGAAGAAAAGCCACTAATGTGACAGTGTGAGGTCAGGACAGTCTCACAGAGCACAGTGACATTGTTCCTTAACCTTGACTCTCTGTGAGCTGAGGAGCTACTGTAGAAGGATCACATGATCTGAATTATGACCTCAGGATTACTCTGCTGTGTTAAAAATAGACCTCGGGTAAAAGAAAGAGCAAGAACAAAAAACACAAGACCAGTTTGGAAGCCTTTGCCACAACTGAAGGGAAATATGAAATGGCCGGGAGCTGGGAGTCAGCACTGAATAGATGAGAAATAATGAAAGTACAATTAAAAAGATCATATTCCAGGACAAGGAAATGTCCCAGGAATGAGGAAGTGGTAGTCTTAAGAAGTCAAGCCTAGGTGAGAATTAATTATCCAAGCGTGGAGCTTGAGACATCAGCTCTACAACCATTAGAAAAAAGTCCTAGAAGAGAAGGAAAAGAAAGTATGCAGCACAGAAAACCAGTTGGTCAGCAGCTTTCTCCAGGGAGAGGTTCGGAGATTAAACAGCCTTAAACAGAGCCCTGGAGCAAAAACAACTCTGTACTCCATCCATCCTCAATCTATATTTCTGACACCATGAGATCAAGGGTCTGGATTAGGAGAAAACAAGATTTTATATATATCTCTACAGTAAGGTACAGACAAGGTTTCTAGAGAAAGAGGAAAATGTAAGTAAGCAGCTGTCTTTCGGGTTCTTTATGCTTAAATTCTAGGAAGAGATCTTGAAATGACATCAGATCAGCTGAGAGAAAGAGGCATCTGGCCAAGGGACCAGAGCTACACCCCAACTCCTAGGAAAACACCCAACTACCTTGAACGACTGGATGCGGTTGGAGACTTGGGGTCTCCCAGTGTTTTTCCTAAGAGGAAATATTTGTAGCCCAGACAGACCACATGGCTCATTCACAAGTCTGTCTATTGAGCCAAGAAATAACCACAAAGGGAGAAAAACAGTCTCTCTTCGCACACCTGGAGAGAAAAATGCACTTAGCCAGGTGAACAGAAAAGCTGGGTTTTATTTACTCTAAGACAATATTTATTGCAACTGTGGAAAACTGGCCTGCAGGAGAGTAAACAGGAGTGGTTTCTGTTTCTAGGTAAGTTGTCTGAGCTTATCTTTGCGTTCTCTAATTCTCCTCGTCAGGTGACATGAGCAGGAGAAAGTGAGCCATCCCTTTAGTTTGTGCAATTCAAACGTGGTGAAGAGGGAAGACTGAGGGACTTTTCTGCTCAGTTTTAAAGCCTTCCCTCCATTTCTTCTCTCCCTGCCCTCTTCCTACCCCCTTACACTTATTTTCCCCTGATTTTTTTTTTTTTTTTTTTTTTTTGGCTTCAGGGAACTTTGAATCTTGACTTCAAAAGAAACCTATAATGAAGCCTGCCTGATGTTTAACAGACCCATCACTGCAGGAGCCCAGCTTCACCATTCCTTTGGCTCCAAAGCCACAGTGTGTGGGTGAGCAAATCCTAGTGAAGTCCCAGCATCCAAGCTAGTGCAGCACCAGCTTCACCCCTTCCCTTTGATAACATATACATTAGCCCTCCCGACCATGGTACAGTGCACAAACCCCATGTGCTCTGCCCCGACCCTGCTGGGACCTCTCAGCCCACATACTAGCCTTCCATGTACAGTCCTTTACGCTTTTACAAAACTCAAGGAATGGAGCAGGGAACAGGGTTGTGAGCACAAGCTATGGTTTGCCTGCCACAGGCTTCAGAACACAAATGGCACATTTCCCACTGCCTGCTTCCTAGCAAGGTCTAACATTGAGTGATCAAATGCTTGCCTCAACAGGGCTCAGCCATTTGCTTTTATTCGACGATTATCCTCCTTGCCAACCGTAGTAAGAATCTGAGACACAGAATCAAAAAAGGAAACAAGCACACCGTTCCACATTGGGCTGGATACTTAATCCAACTCTTCTGAAAAAGAGTAAATCAGATAGAAAGCAGGTGCAGAAGCAGAGAAATGTTAGGAAGGAAAATAATAAGAACAATGACCAAAGGGAACTGAAAGATTCAAAGGGAACTAGGAAGGCCAGGGAAGCCAAGTTTACCTTTGGGCACAGGGATGTCCTTGGCTTAGCTCCCTAAGTAAATGGTCAG
This sequence comes from Peromyscus eremicus, assembly GCF_949786415.1. Taxonomy (NCBI): domain Eukaryota; kingdom Metazoa; phylum Chordata; class Mammalia; order Rodentia; family Cricetidae; genus Peromyscus; species Peromyscus eremicus. The sequence continues at coordinate 35,728,312 of NC_081431.1, read as the reverse complement.
TGATATTTGTGATTGTACTAATGTGTACACTCAACCCCCTTCTCTCCTACACCTCTTGAGGACTCTCTAAAGACAACTAGTAAGTAGAAGTGGATATCTGGCTTATGCAGCCTGCCCTAGCCACAAGCCATGTTCCTCTATCTCAGTAATTCTGATCCACTGGCTGGGTAATGTATCTATAACTCATATCTCCTCTGACCAGTCCCAAGCCCTATAAATGATTTCCTTTGATAGCCCCATCTGGGCTACAGATGTTCAACGCTGGATTCCATGGGCTCTCTCCTCCTCCCAGAGTCTTTGAGAAAGGAACTACTTTGGCCTACATTTCTGATTTCTTAATGGGAGTGGTGGGAAAGTTGAATAGGATTTGGAAAGCAAAAACAATCATCACACATCAATCATCAATTACTAATGAATGTTGCTCTGTAATCTATCTATAGATCTGAGCCCATTCTCCCACTACCTCCCCCTAAACTATAAGTTCTTGAGTAGATGGACTCTGTGCCTGGCACACTCACTTGCTCAATAAGTGTCTGGCAAAGCATTTGTTGAAGTTGGATCCTTTAGGAGTCACAAAATAATGGAATTGTGAGATTGAGCTCTGTGATTTAATTGTGATAATAAGAGTGTTATACATGGCTAATTTAGTTCAGAAGTGGACACTAGCTTTACCAACTCCAAGAACCCCATAGAAACCCAGAGATCAGGGTCTCTTAGGAATCCAAAGTCTTTCAAGTAATCCAAGCCATGGCACAGAAAGGCACTTTACAGGCCATGTTCTGTTTTTCATGCTTCAGCCTGTATTTAAATTTAGAGAATTTAGATAAAAAATTTTAAGCCCTCCAGTAAGTTGCTGGCACTGTCCTTTATGCATTCCTTTGGTTTTCCTTCTGCTTAGTTTAATGTTTCTGATATACCATAAGAACCTGACAAAGGATTGTGTCTCAGTTCTTTCCTAAACAGTAAAAATAATTCAGTGTTTTAATAACAAAAATTTAGCACAAAGAACATAAGATAAAAAATAAACAAAAACTTCACACACAGAATAAGTATAAAGGGATTGAAAGAGAGAAAAGGGAAGTTTGGGAATAATTAAACATAGAGATTTTAAGGTATGTTCCCTACTATGTGAACAAGCACTAGATATTTTAAACAAATCACCAACGTAAAGAAAAGAGACAAGAAGTTTTTTAGTCTTATTTTCATAAAACATAAACGAACCTTACAACTTTAAATAAAAATGGTTGACTAAAAAACGATAGTGCAATGGTTAACAACAGCACACACTACTTTTCCATTGAACCCAAGCTTGGTTCCCAGACCCATAGTGGGCAGTTCATAACTGCTTCTAACTCTAACTCCAGGAGATCCAGTGCCTCTAGCCTCCACAGATATCTGCATATATATGCACATACTCATACACAGACACACACACACAACAGACACAAAATTTAAAATAATAAAACCAGATATTTAAACAACTAGAAACTTAAATAAAGTAAAGATATTAAAATTAGAAGATTTTTTTAAAATTTATCTTAAAACTTTCAAGTTGTCAAAAGAAATAGAAGATAATTGCTTCTCAGTCTTTGAGCTAAGATCAAGTGTAATATATGTTGTATAATATTGTTTAAGATATGTAACATTTTTTATGCTGTGGAACATTTGTTTAATGATGCACAGGTATGTTGCATTCTTTTGTGTTGCATTTGTTTAACTCTGTGAAGCTGTGTTACTTTGCCTGTCTAAAACACCTGATTGGTCTAATAAAGCTGAAGAGCCAATAGCAAGGCAGGAGAAAGGATAGGCAGGACTGGCAGGCAGAGAGAATAAAAAGGAGGAGAACTCTGAGAAGAGAAGACTGAGGAGTGAGAAGAAAGGAAAGGAGGAAATCAGGGGCCAGCCACCCAGCTACACAGCAAGTCACAGAGTAAGAAGTAAAGAAAGTTAAAAACCCAGAGGCAAAAGGTAGACAGGATAATTTAAGTTAACAAAAGCTGGCTAGAAACAAGCCAAGCTAAGGCTGGGCATGTATAAGAAAGAATAAGTCTCTGTGTATTAATTTGGGATCTGGGTGGTGGGCCCCCAAAGAGTAAAGACCAAAGAGTTAAAAAAAAAAAAACTACAAATATATATTCTTAATATGGCAGTATCTGATGGGTCCTCTAGTGTAGGACAATATAGTAAATATAGAGAGCTAGGAGGTGGAGTAGGAGCTTGCTGCATCCAATTCACTCATCTATCTGGTATTGCAATACCTCCAGAATAGTGCACCCTGCTGGGTTGCACTGAAGAATTAGAAGACAAAATTAAAGAAATATAACTGACAAAAAAACCCAAATAACATTAAAAAAAATAAGAAAAAAAAGTCAATGAATAGGTCAGAAGATACATAGCCAGGTGTCTGAGGGGAAAAAAATAGAACAGAGAAGTATCAAAGTAATCATTTTAAGAAAAATTTCATATATAAGAAGAATAAATATTCAAATTTAAAGAACCATCTAGGTGCTCAAAAAATAAAATATAAACAATAAGCCCTGTCTATGGAGGTGATTGCTAGAAGAGAGGTAAATTAACTAAATACCGCTGCCTGTTCTGTTTAACACTGGAACATGGAGAAGTATTAGGGGATTACTGTTCCTCATTTAATACAATTTGATACTTTGAATGTGAAGATTTTGGGCTAGGGAGACAGCTCAGTCCACGGAGTGCTTTTATTGCAAGCTCAAGGATTGGAGTTCAGTCTCCAGAGCCCATGTTTAAAAAATAACCACCACACCTAGTGGTGCATGCTTGTAATTTGAGAACTGGGGTGTGTGGAAATAGATGGATCCCCAGGGCTCACTGGACCCACACCCAAATCTATCCAGCATACTCCAGGCCAATGAGAGTCTATGTCTCAGGAGTACCTGAGAATAGCCTCAAGTTGTCCTGTGGCCTCCACATGCATTCATGCATGCATGCACCTGAACATATGTGCATTCACACAAACACATGTATGCACATGCGCGCACACACACTGTGATTTAAATATTTTAAACAATCAAAAATGTTCAAATATTTGAGACTGGAAGTTTTGCTTAGTGGTAGGGCTTGTGCTTAGCATGATCAAGGCACTGGATTTAGTGCTACTACTCCTAAGAGTATAAATATCTCCTTTAGTTATACAATGCAAATATTATATGTGGGCATCACAGGTCTGGATAATAAATGGAATTAGATATGTTTCCATAGCAACTCTGAGACAGCTAGAGGAATAAGTTATAAAGACTCAAATATGGGGGATGCTGCCAAAATTCAAAAAGCTAAAGGAACATTCTGAAGATAACGTTGCCCAGGCACCTTAAAAGACTGTTGCTGTGACTTAGATGAGGGACCCTGGTGTGGTTTGAATCTGACGTGCCATCTCACATGTTAAAGCACTAGTTACTAACTGAGAGAACTTTTGGAAGTGATGGATCATGAGAGGAGAGCCCTGAGTTCATCAATGATTAACCTGCTGATAGAATCCTGGTTTAATGTCATTATTGGGATATAGTAGAGACTTAAAGGGTGAGGGTTACTGAAGGTGGTAAGTAACCGGCAAATGTTGTTAAAGAGCCAGTCTTGTCTCCTGGCACCTCCCAGCCTTCCTCTGCTTCCTAGCTATGATGAAGTAACATCTTTCCTCCACTGTGTGTAGAGTCTCACCATAGGTCCCGATACATAAACTGAAACGTCTGAGATGATAAGCCCAGAAGATATATATCTTTCCTCTTTTAAATCACTTCCCTCAGGTATCTGTCACAGCAACCAAAAGTCTGACCAACAAGTGCTTCAAAGGTCATGGTAGTGTTACAGGAAGTGATAGAACACTGAGGAGGTCAAGTCTAGTGGAAGGTTCTTGAATCACCAGGAATGTACTCTCAGCGGGAACTGCAGGACCCTGGCCTCTTCCTCCTTTTCTCTTGCTTCCTAAAGCATGAATCGAACACTTTGCTCCTGCCACAATGGGCTGCTTTACCCATCAGGCCTTCCTGGACTGGGACTAGTACATCCAGAAAATGGGCCCAAATCAGCTCACTTCAAGTATGTCATTTGATTGACAAGAATTTAACTAACTCTCCAACTCCCACACTTGGAACAGTGACTTTTTCAAAGAGCTGTCTGAGGAATCTTATGTTTCTTCTTGGAGATTCCTTAGACTCCTCTGGTCTAAGTCCTTGAGCTGGTCTATGTCTTCTCTGCCCTGCGCATGTCCTCGAGTAGTTTGTAGGAACTCTGCTCCACAGACCTTGAACTCTGTGAGAGCTGTACCTTATTAGGCATTTCCAGGCCCTTAATTACCTCACACACCTAGTGCTTCCTAAAAGCCCAGTAAAGCCTAGGAGGGAAGAACGTTTTATTTGGGGACTGTGTGAACCCTCTTTTGTCTCCTGGAATCAAAGAGTAATGCAGTGTTAGAAATGTAGGGTGTAAGAAAAACGCCCCAGACCCCAGTTCCTTACCTCTTGGATGAGTCAGGGTCAAAGCAAGTCTTGCGGACATCAGTCACTTCAGGATCGCAGCAGTCCCCATCATCAAAATCATTCAGCATGTTGTTGCACGCCACGTGACAGAGTCCATCCCTGCGATTCCAAGAATAGCAGCGACCCTGCCTGCGGCAATCGCCCCCATCGTAGCCGGTGAGTGGATGCTCACACTCAGGGTCACAGTGGTCGTTGCCAATCTTGCTGGGCTCACAATTAACGAGCACAACCCGGTGGCGCAGGGTGGAGTTGTGGACCTGGTGGACACTCAGCTGCCAGCTGATATTGTAGCGGCTGAAGGCCTCATTCAGTGCCTCGTGCTGCCGGCGGATCTGATCATCACTCACAATGGGATGCAGGCCCTCATCATCACAGATGTTGACCACCTGGTAGCGGATCACTTTCTCTCCCCGAAGAGGCCCATGCTCATTGTACTGGGAGATCAGTTCCACATTGTCACAAGCTGTTTGCCCACAAGGTGGGGGCTGCAGAGGTGACCGAATCTCAGGCTGTGACTCAGAGTCCTGGAGAACCTCCAGCCGGGGATATGTCTCCTCTCTAAAGGGGGCCCACTGTTCCTTTAGAGGGTCGAAAGTGGCAGTCAGGATCAGGGTGGTCAACTCATCTGCTCCACTTGGATGCTGGGGACTGTGCTGGAGGTGGGTTTGTGAGAGGGCAGTCGACCAGATGACCAGCGTGCCCAGATATCCACGGAAATAATGCCCATCCTCGGAGCTGTCCCCTCCCAGGAGTAGGGAGCGGCAGGATGCCATGAAAGGGCTATTCAGTGGACCAGACTGGTCAGGACTTCTAGCCACTCGAGCGCCATCCACATACAGAGCTATATGCTGTCCGTCGTAAGTGGCTGCTACATGAGTCCATGTGCCTGGCTGGTATCGGCTGTGGCCAGTCACAATAGTAGCTTTCTTCACCCGGTCAGTGCGGAGAGAAAAGAAGAAGCGAGCATCTCTCCTGCCCTTGTCCTTCCCTGAGCGGATCCCCAGGGCCCAGCCCTTGTCATTGGCTGTGTGGGAGCAGTTATCAAACACACCTGGGAAAGAAGGGAGAGTTGAAGGGAGAAAGACCAGATACAAAGGGGGTGGAAAAGGGGAGAGGAAAGGCCGTGTCAATAGCAAGAATGTAGGTTCCAGTTCCCCACATTGGCTGCCTGTCCACTCCTGTATCAGATATTCTGACAGTGTCTATCCACCAAAAAAAAAAAAAAAGAAGATTCCACCCAGTTTAGCTCATTCTGGTATTTTAAAATAACCAAGGTAGAAGCCAGCAAGTAAACATCCAACACAAATGATGATTTGATTACCCTTCGCTGCAAATGTCCTTCATGCTACGGACTCTGAGGACCTCCTTCCCTACGTTGGCACTAGAGGCTTTCATTTCCTCAAAAGCCGCGAGGGCAGCCATAGTTTCTGAGACCAAGTGGCCGTCATTCATTTTCTCTTTTGAACACTGAAATGATGTTTCTCTTGAGGAAAATAAGGAGCTTGTAACACCCACATATCACTCCTAGCCCACTGCCCTTCTAGTACAACCATCAGCAACAGAGAACAGCTGTTCCCCAGACAATGCAAAATAACATTGGTCCCATGGGCCCATCCTCAAAACTGAGAAAGTCAGTCAGGAGAATGGCCATTTTCTATCCCATGATTCCTATCACAGAACACAAACAGGACCCCCAAATAAATGAGATCCCTGCATGCATTGCCCTGCTGCCTGGCTCAGAGCAAGCACTGGACCAATAAATCCATTTGAATAATGGCAGGGACACCTGTGGATACTGACTCTGAAAATGGGGCAGCAAGAAGCATGTTAGGGATATAGTGTCTGTAGAACCGGAGATGGAAAGGAACCCTCAGGCAACTTACGATTCATAATAGTTGCAAAATTACAATTATGAAGAGCACCAAAAATAGTTTTATGGTTGGGGTCAGCACACCATGAGGAACTGTATTAAAGGGTCGCAGTGTTAGGAAGTCTGAGAACCACTGCCCTAAGGAACATCTTTATTAGTAAACTACAGGAAAGCATTACATTTCCATGGCAACTCCCAGTATGATAAATATGTTCTGTATTGATGAATGATTGATATAGAGTCTTAGGATCTGCTCCCTGAGAATAAAATAAGAGTTGTTCTCCCCTGGACTGTTAGACAATCATTTTATCTATTCCCTGAATTCCTCTATAATCTAAGCCAACAATATTTACTTATGAATAGTATAGATTTATTAGCAAAAAGCTTCTCATTCTTTTTCTCTCTTATTAATTCCTGGAGAATTTTATACAATATCTTTTTATCTTATTTAGCCCTTCCTCCAGCTCCTCTCAGAACACCTCTTCTCCATCTGCCCATTGTGTCCTCATTTAAAAAAGACACAAAACCAAAAACCATGGAGTCCAATTTGGGAGAACATGCTTTCTTTAAGACTTCCTTCTTGTGGCAAGCCAATAGCTATATTCTCATAAATGGCAGAATATCTTCTCTTGTCCCTGACATAAAATAACTTGAAATTTAAGGAGCAAAATTATTTTAAACAATACAGTGCCTTGTCAACTAAGTAATTCAACTTTGAATGGATAATGATTGCTACAACGCAATTCCAATTTGACAGTACTGTTTGAGTTTTTTTTTATTTTTTTGCTTTTTTTCCGTTTTTTTTTTCTGTTTTTTTTTTTCTGTTGTTTTTCCATTAAGAGAATTTAAGAACTACTTCTTCAAAATATTTGTGTCAGGTGGGTTTTCATAAAGAAGACAAACCTACTATGATCAATACTAAGTTCCCTGCTTCATATTTTCTCCTAGCTTCATGTTTTAAAAAGTACAGTACTATCTTCATTATGTAAAACCTCTGACCTATGAACAAAAGTGCTACAATATTTAATATGAGTACCATAGAGTCACTGATAGCTCAGCTATATGCTGATTTTTTTAAAAAAAGGATTTGAAAGTCTATTATAAATGGCTGCACACACAGGTATGTGTATAGAATTAGAGCATAGATATTTTAAATAATTTTTGATAAATTATTAACTAAATCTAGTTGCAGTTCTTGAAAACTTTAATTTACTGCCCTTAGAACCTTATTTGATCAACAGCATAGTAATTATTTCTACTTAGTTGTCTCACAGGAAGCTATAAAGTTTTCAAGTTACTAATTTTCAGTGTTTGCTAATTTCTGTAGTGTAAATTACACCCATGGCGCTAATTTTAGGCTGCTAATATGATGTCACTGCACATGGTATTGGGAAGAGAGGTCCACATTTGGCTCTGCTAAACTGGTAGGAGCCAGTTCCAAGAGCTCCAGACTAAAAAGGAACGCCGATCTAAGCAGCCAAATGTCTCCCCCTCTTTCCCTCTGACTAAAGTAGACTCAGCTGTGTTGCAGATGATGCAGATGACTTTCTGTAGTTTGAAAGGGGTAAATATTGCCTCCCTTCCAGGTCTTGAGTATTTGGATGTCTACCTGTGCACCAGTAGTACCTGTGAATAAAATCTGTCCATTCCAAGCCGGCTCTTTATCACCTATTTATTATAAGCTGAAACTACAGGGCAGCCTGGCACAGCTCCCCGTGTGCCCTTAGGAAAGACTCTCAGCCCTGCTCACTTGACCCCACCAAGCAGAAACAAGATAAATTTTGTTTCACAGGGGAAAAAATGACAGAATCACCATGTTGAGGACACATCTCTTTCTTCTCCGTCTAGCACAGAGGCTGACAGAATCAACATGTTCCGAGCCAACACAGTATACGTGGTAAAACTCAGAGCTTGTGCAAGAGCGGGATTTTATAACTTTGGATGTACATGTGATAGAAACAAACACATTATAACTGGTGTTTATTCATCAAAGCCACATTCTTGGGAAGAACAGAGGGACCAGATCGTGAATATGATTTATTAAGTCACTCAGCAACAAAATGAACTCTGATAGCCCATGGTTAGAAAAATCAGATCGAGTGATGTAACTCAAAGGATGGCGGTCGGATTGAAGCCAAACACTTGAATCACATCCTCTTAAAACTTAGATAATAATTTTCCAGCACTTCCTTCCAATTGCTCTCTCTTATATATTGATGTTTACTAAATTTACACTTGGTTAAATACCTTGTGTTATATTAAAACTGAGGGTTCAAGGAGGTAAAAGTAAATTCAGGGAGTATATCTATATCTTGTTCATTGTATTTGTGTTCTCAGCTCCCAAAGCCATATTTAGAAGCCATGATGATCTTAACAGATCATATACTCAAGTATGTCTCCAAGAAAAAATAATACAACATTTGTATCCAATTCTCTACTGTTATTAATTACTAGCATTTGGAATTAATAGAGTAATTTACCCTCAGGGAAAAGGTCCTTCTCTCAGACTAGAATATCCCCAGGGCAATATGAACAATTCTAATGAAATGTGAGCCTCAAAGCTAGAGTGTTGTGAATAACCGGTTAGTGAGGAAATTTGAAGTATAGTCCCTGTGTAGACATCACCCTGATTCTTTCAATTTTATGAGTTCTTTCTTTATGCTTAGAAGATCTGCTCCTTATGCCAAGATGAAATAAAAGGAACTTGAGCTATCTTTTACTGAGGCTTTGCTGTGTTCTAACCATGGCTCATGTACCATCTCTCTTAATGTACCACAAATGTATGGGCTGAATTGAAATATTCCTCCCTGAAGACCAAAAGCTGAGCATTGAAAGATGGGGAAAGTGATTCACAGTCTCACATCTAACAAGTGCCAAAAGCAAAGATCAAAACCAAGTCTATTCAACCAAAAAGCCCATAGTCCTTCTACTACAGTAAAATACTTCAAATCATTTTTTCAAAAAATGTTATTGCTCAGGAGCAAAAAGAACAACGTGGGCTAGTGAATGTGGCATTAATAGATTCACAGACTGCCTTTTTTTTCTGTGCCACCTGGGAAAATGCACAGGCCCAAAGACACATCTAGAAATAGTTTGGAGGAGAAAACCAGTGACTAGCAGGTCGTTGGCCAGAGCTTGTGTTGACAGGTAGCCTTGCTGAATATTTGATCACATTTCTAGGTATATATATAACAGTTACCAAGTCTTAAGGATCCAAGGCCAAGGAGGCTTGTTCTGCTGAATCCAAAACTGTGGCCACAGAGAAGAGGGTTGAGGAAAGGTATTACAAAGAACAGGAAAGTGACTTCAGGACAGTGGCTTCCATTATTTCACAGTTAAATGTGCAATAGGCCAAAGAGGAGGCCAGACTTGAAAAGAACAATGAAAAGGGGACCCTCCCTCTGGGAACTGTATCCACCTCTCTACTGCTGGTGGTTCACTCCCTTCTCCACCAATCTGCCTTTTCCCTTTTGGAATCTTCTGTCAGTTGGCTTTGGCTGGAAGGAGTCTTCTGACCATGAGACCAGATAATAAAGTGAGAATTCCACACTGGCCCTCATATCACAATGAGGAAGAAAACTGTTACCTAGGAATTATAAATGTCAATCAAAAAAAAAAAAAAAGAAAGGAAGAAAGAAAGAAAGAAAGAAAGAAAGAAAGAAAGAAAGAAAGAAAGAAAGAAAACTAACCTGCTAACTTTCAGGAAGCCATTGTCTTTCAAATTCTTACTTTACAACAATAACAAAGGTAGAATCCTGTGCCCTTTTCTTCCATACAACAGAAAGACTATCTGTATTTCAGGAACATTAAGCCAACTTTTTCAGTGTTGAGACAAATGAAGAAGTTGTGTCCCTTGTTATGAGGCTATGTAGGTCCAATGCTGAGGAAGAAGCTCTGCTCCATTCTCCTGGATCTCCCCAGTTAAACATACCCCAAAGACATGTTGTTTTCCTAACAACATTCCCACTATAGTCCCAGAACCACAAACGGAGTTATATCTGTCACATTATCTGAAATATCTCCCATCTATTGGGAGGCCCTTCAAAAATTACCTTAAGTTTCAAGTCTGGAAAGTCCTTGATCTTGACCATCCTCCTGGAAGTGGACAGCCTGCTAAGTCGTGTGCTGCTACTGTCTTTAACCTACTCATCTAGGCCACTTGGGACTTCACTGATAAGAAGGGGTTTTAGCTTAGATATCCAAATTTCACCACAGGATCAAGAAATGATGGGTTTTTGTTTCTTCAACACATCTACTCTGCTACTAAAATCTGTGTTGTGAGAGTCCTGACTGGCAGATACAACATTCCCACCAGACCTTGGGGACCCCAATAACCCCAAAGTTACATAGGAAGAAACAGGGAACCAGAAGAAAGAGCTCAGGCACGCCCCTTGCTGTACAACTAGTTGTTGACTTTCTCTAGTATGTTAGATGGGCTTTTCCCCAGTCATTTTATAATGAGCTACTTTCTTCTAGAACGTCCACAATTGGATGACAGCACGATGATGAAACTCGTTGAGAGCTTTTCTTAGGCAGAGCCCTCCTCCCCTGGAGGCTTCATGCGTGGCAGATTCTCCTAGACGAGTTCACTTAGCAACAAGCTAGAGAGGCAGGGGGAAAGGTTAAGGTCTGGGCAGAAATGATGCTCTTGGCAAAAACAGAGCTGAAGAACCTAACTTCCAAGAAATCCCCATGGCAGAGTTTTGCCCTGTACCTCTGGGGGATTAAAATCAGGATGGACAGTCCTACTTCTCAGAGAAGCTTCATCAGCTTCCAGGAAGGTGAGGCTTCTATCAACAAAACAGACGAGTCATACAGAGTGTCATCAACTCTGGTAACTGCAAAAACATGCCGTATGGCGCAAGTCTGTTTTTAGGAGGAAAATGGAAAAAAGCACGGGAGATGTATGGGGGGGGCCAGGTTAGGTCATGGTCATAAATCAGTCTGATAGAAGGCAAGGTCGTTTCTCAGGGTATTATGCCTGGGTCTGCCCCACACATGTAGATGATGCCTTCTGCAGAACTACTTAACACCCATCACTCTTCCCCTCACCACATACACACAGCAGAGAGTGCGGAAGGGTTAAAAAGGACAAGAAGGACCAGACAGAAGGCCTTCCATCAAAGAACAGTCAGCTGGCCGATACAGGACTGTGTGAACAGGAAGATGGGTAGAAAGTAAAACAGAGGAAGCCTGAGGAGGTATTTTCCAGCTGCTCCGGATAACTTTCTTTCAAGACAGGATCAGGCACAGCTTTTCATCTCTGAGTCCAACGGTTTACAAATTACAGCACAGAGTTGGGGAAAGTCCCCTGGGGACCATCTCACCAGCATCTTTCCAGCAAACATTTCAGCCTCTCTTTACAGAGCACTCTTCACTTTAGTCACGCTCTCATCACAGGCATGGATGAGAGAAGCCAGGAAGGGTGATTTCGCTGACTCTCCACAGGCCACCCAGGCATACAGTGGGAGTCCACCCAGGCAGGTTTGCATAGCAAGGACAAGGTTGCTTTGGAATTGCCTGAGAGAGCAGGAAAGTAAACAGTGATGGCATGGAATACTAGAACCTAAAGAAGGGCACAGCCTCAGAAAAGGGGGCTCAAATGGAATCCTAGGGAACGTAGTAAGCATGGGTTCTGGTACTGTGCGCATACAGGTTAGCTACTCTTGGGGTTAATCTTGTGACTCGTGGAGCTGAATCAAAATCACAGGCTCTGCATACTGCCTAGTATCTACAGGCTGAAACTAGATCTAGACACAGGGAGATTTTGCCTCAGTGGAACTCAAGCAATACCTGAAACTGTGCCTTCCAACAGACTTGCAGGCGAAGCAGGAGAAAAAAGATGAAGCACATTAGCAATCAAGAACGATCAGCAGTCAGGGGTATATCCATGGCTCAGGTCATTATTTTAGCACATGGAGGTCCATCTCTTCAACAACCTTACCAGCTCCCAGAGAGCTGACAACCCTACCTTATCGTTCCCCTGATTCCCATTGCATCAAGGCCAGCATCTTGCCCGTGGTAGGAATAAGTAAGTCATTACTGGCTTGGATCCACAGGAGGTTTTTATCAGAGTTGTCAAGGGCATCCTCCCAAGTGAAAACATGTCACACAACAACTCTGTTTTCCCTAATAAAAAAAAAGTATTTAATCTTTGCCCCTCTACAACTCACTCCCACAGAGGGAGTAGCTACTAATCTGACCTAGCAGGGCTCTGTCCCCAAAGCCTGTGCCTATGAGGCAAATCGGCTCTCACCTCCTCTCACATTAACTACTGGAGACAACCAAGAGTCAAAAGCCCTCCTCACCCTTGTCGCCTCTAACTCATCTGGTCAACTTCCTCCAGACTCAGTACTTTGCCAGATGTCATCAATCATCTCAGTATATTTGAGCAAGACTAAATTATTTTTCCTCACAGGAGGAACTAATGGAAGTTTAATAAGTATTGCAATGTTCCTTATGCGTAGTCTTTGCTACCAAAGAAGGTCTGGGGGAGGAGGAAAAGGAAGTCTCCTGAGTAATTTAAAACCTGGGGAATTCTGTTTACTTGCTTATTTATTGATCTGTTTATTTACTGGCATGTCATTTGAATCACTTACAGTTGCCTTTCAGAACAAACAGGATGAAAGTTCCTGAGCCTTGGTGAGCTATGCTGATCCTGTAGCTGAGCTAGCCAGTGGCCCGAGGCTGACTGCAAAGGGTTAACACAGTGAGCCTCTATAGTGTGAGGAGGGCTGGAACAGCCTGCTGTTTCTCATCATCAGAAGCAGGAAGCTGTCTACAGCTTGCCTTCCCATCAAGCCGGTCTCTCACCTTAACAAACATGGGAAGGCCAGCAGTACAATGGAAGAACAGAAATCCTCAAATGCAGACGGCAAGAGACGAGAATTCTGAGGGAGGCAAAGCTGTATACTGGAATAGGGCAAATAGTCATCATCACATGATACCATGGCCTCCAGAGGCCCTTAGTTCTCAGAGAGACCCAGACACACAGTGGCTCCCTTAACACCAAGTATTCCCCCTTCTCCACCTTCCTCCACCTCTCCACGAACTAACATCATTTCTAATGCCTGAGAAGCAGCTCCAATTCCAATTTCCTATTGTTTCATTCCTCCATTGAGTAAATGACTTTAGAAGCCTCTCAGACACTGGTTTAGCATTTCCTTTTAGTAGGGTCAGTTTCCAGAATCAATACCACCCTAGGAAGTGTTTCAGTAGTAGTCCATACATCCTCAGTAGTCCTGCAGTCCTCAGAAGTCGGAAGTTAAACTGAGCTTGGAGGAGAGACTTTTGCCTTGAAAATAACCTACCCCTTCTTGGTCAGATGACAACAGACTTCACCCAGCAAGTTTTCTTAAATTAGGTACACTATATTGCTCATGTAACATAAATCATTTGCCCAGTGGCTGGTATAGTTATTCAGTTACACACACTACCTGGGCTCATGTAGTGACACCTAAATGTTCATGCCTCTGCTGCATAGGCACAAGTCACCTAAGAGGCCTCTGTTTTCAAGGAACAAAGCACAGGGAGACAGCCTCCTCAGGGACCACACACCCGAAGGTTATGCTTGTCAGAGCTAAATGGTCATAGTGGCTTCGTGCAGCTCTCTGACAGAGAGCCAGAGCTTATGTCCTCAAATTGAACCCAGGTAGTCTGCAGAGGCCTGTGTTCAAAGAGCATTCTCTTAGTCCAGACCTCAGGGGAAACCCCTGCCTGAAACTATGTTCACTGTTTGGTCTCTGAGAAGGAGAAAGGACAAAGGAAAATATGTGATCTGATGAGTTGATAGTTAGGGTTAAATAAGGACTAGAATCATTAAAAAATGATCCTATCTTACTGAAAAAAATCTTCCTAAAATCTTTTCTTCTACTTTCCAATGAGAAATGTAAATTAAACAGAAGCAGCCAGAAAGAGCTGAAATAAAACCAAATTAGAAGCTAAGAAACTTGGAAGTGAATCCCCAGGCTGCCTCCTTTTGACTCTAGGAATGTCTTTCCCGGTGTGTGCCTCACTAGGCTGCTGTATGCTCAGACAAATGTCGGAATCTTCATCTCGCTCATTCTCCCAGCTGGCTCTCACTACCCACACCTGAGAGTGTGGCTATACAAAGAGGGAAGAATTGGCTTGTTCCATGTGTGATGGGCTTTGGTCACTGGATTCCTTTTGCAGTCTCATCTTGTCATTGTGTCCTTCTATTTGCCTAAGAGGCAGAGTAAGCAGATCATTAGTTTGCTAAGGATACTAGTTACCTAGGAGTCAGGTAATTAAAGTTTCACTGCAAATAACTCCATAAATGGTACGACACGGATGGGCAAGCAACAAGTGTTCAAGCCTGCGGAGTGTTTAGGCACTAGCACGGGTAAGAAAGGCCAGGAGGAAGAGAAGCACAAGTCAGGCAGACCCAGAGAACCCAGCTAGCAGAGTGCTGTGTACCACCAAAGGGGAAATAGCCACTGGCACGGGTCAATGACTTACTGTCTAGTCGGCATAACTCCAGATTCATGATTTGTTTAGTGTATTCACTATTCTTAGAGCAAATATGCTATTGTTCCAATTTTACAGATGAGGGATTTCACATTGCTAGTAAGGGCTGGAAGCTAGACGTCCAGACCCTACGGCTGCCACTGCTTCCCGTCAATTAGAGGTAACAAACTTCACTGGAGGAGGAGTCATTTATGTAAATGTAGGCAGGACATTTAGTGGGAGGAATAGTCTACACAGGCGAAGAGCAGGTAGACCACATGAAGAGGAAAGAAAAAAACTCCCTGATAGCCTAGAATTCTGAGATACGGTCCCTATTGAGTAGTCAGAAGAGGCCAAGCTCTATGTGTACAAGGTCCAGAATATTTTCTATCTACTCATTCCAACAAGGTACCTACTCTGTCCCAGGATTTGCCATGGGATTGGGTGACACAGGAATGACTGAGATCCAGAAATGTCTAGAGATGCTAATGAGAGACCAGGAGGCTCACCTGTTAAGCAGACCTGATGGGACTATGACTTAGAACTCTGAGGAATACTGCAGCCTAATAGAAGGCAGGGTCAGGAAGAGGCATGTTGGGAGAACTGCCAGGAACAGAAGGGAACAGCTGCCTCCCTTTTCAGGGCCTGTGTTTCAGCCACACACTGACATATAACACTGCTCATTTCCTAGAAATGCTGAAAGCACAGAGTCAAAGAGGCAAAGAGGGTGAGGCTACCATTTCAGGCCTCTCCTCGTCATGGCCTACCCCTGGTTGAGTTCAGGCCAATCATATCCTATGCTCTGTCCAAGAGCCCATTAAGACCACCACACCCAAGGAGGGAATCTTGCCCCAAATTACCTCTATCCTGAGGATCTATGCCATGGGCTGGATTATAAGGATTATAGGGATATTCTCTTATACAATTATTTCAAATTATTAATGGGCCTTGAAACAAACAATGTCTAAGATAGACCGTCGCTACGGTCCTTGTTTATAATTATTCCGTGTGAAGTAGGAGGTTTAAGAAAAAACAGTTATTGAATGCCTACTTTGTGTTAAATAAATATCTGTTGAATAAATGAACTAGTAAGTGAGCAAATGAAGAAAAACAAACTGAGCTAGGAACTGCCTATAAGTCTACATTACATTAAATTAAAATGATTTCAAAGTCAGACAGAGTAGCTCAGCCTGTGTGGATGGGACCTTCATGGACACAGAGAATAAAAGAGGAAGAGTGGTTTGTGAGAGAACAGGGTGCCTCTGAGGCAGGAGATCTCAGGCTCAGACTTCAGCTCTGCAGCAGGTGGGTGACCTTGGTTCTGTGAAGGCTGACTGTGCGGATCTTCAGCTCTGTGGGCTCTAGCTATATGCCCCCAGGCAGGGTCCTATTTCTTTCTTAGTTCTCCACTTTCCGTTTCCCTCTTCAAGTTGTCTTGAGGAACACTTGAGTTGAAATGTCTAAACTGACGGCTGCAGTGCATGGCACAAAGTCAGCATTACGAAAGTTGCCAAGGAAACATCACTATGAAAATCCCTTGCAATAATTGAGCCCACATTTGCACACTTTACATTTCTGTTTATTTATCGTCCATGATTTCCCTGCATCTGCACTCTCTCACTTTAGATTACTAGTTCTTTAACACCTTTCTCTGAGTATTGGACCTCTAGTAACACAAAATGAAATCTCCCTTAATTTCCTCCCGACAGCATCCTTCCTCAACTTCCTACTGTGTGTCTTCATTCTCCCTCCCTTCATCAAGGACTCCACTAACCAGGATGTCTCTCCGATCCAACTCGAGTGAAACAGATTGCCCTAAACTAATCTATGACTCCCACCTGCCAAGTCCAAAGTCCCCACCTCAGACCTGGTGGCTTTCTTGGTACCCTGTGCCATCTGACATTATCCTCCCCTTTCTCCCTACTTCTACCACCTGCCAGTCCTGACTCCACTTCTCAATCATCCATATCAAACTAGTCATGCCCATGAAAGGTTATAATCGTTTATAAGAAGCCTTCCACCAGACTGTGAGCATCTTGTAGGCACAGCCCTTAGTCTTAATTCTCTAACAGAGGGCATAATGTCTGATACTTCACCTAGTAGAAGTTCAATGAACGTTGAACAGATGAAAGAATGAACATATATAATACCAAACTACTTTCATAACCTGCCCAGGACGTACAACAAATACTTGAATGAAAGAGAGAAAACGTTAAATTAGTGTCTAAAAGATGGAGTGCCTGACCGATGCTTAAGCTCTGTGACTCCACCTCTGGTCAGGTAGCTGGACTTCCAAACTAGCAATGATCCACAACTACTGTCCTTGCTGTCCCAACTGGTTGTCATGGCAATGCTTCAACTTCAAAATGCTCAGAAGCTTTGCCTACCAGTTGCTATATTGTATATTTGAGAAGAACTACTTTTCTCTGCCAGTGACTTCTGAGTCATAGAGAAAACTGTTTTTGTTTGCCCTGAGTTTTATTTCCTGGATGTTTTCTTTCTTTTTAAGTAAGATTATTTTAAAGCAGGTAGTAAACACAGGAAGGGAAGAACGTTGTTATTTGGGGGACACATAGTTGGCAAGGAAATATGCTCTCTGGAACGTACAAGAGTGAGGGTGTGTGTGATGTGAACAGAAACAAATCTGATGGGACCCTAGAGTAACCTGACTCCATGTCCTCAAGGGCAGAAGCTTGAGATTTATGTACTTATTTGTGACATCAGGAACTCAAGCTCCTGAACGTACGGGGTGTATGGGCTCGGGACCCAAATGAAGGTGTTGGCTACTTCTTAATAAATGCCAAATAAGGTGTTTATTTGGCCTCTGCAAGGCCTGAACTAAAACAGGAAAGAGAGAGAGCCAGACCTCCTGGCATACACATTCTGAATGAATCAGATGGCCAGCCCCAGAGGAACAAGAAAATGTGAATAAGGAAGAAGGCGGGAGGTGAGGAAGAAAGAAAGAAGGAGGTGAGGAAGGTAGAAAGCAGGAGGTGAGGAAGTAACACATGTGACTGCTTACAGGCAAACAGTTGAATTTGCTTGCTCTGCCAAAGGTAATTCCTACTTTACAGCTCTGTCTCTGTCCCTCTTAGCAACCTGTGCTCCATGCTAGAAAGGATACCCAAAGGCTTCTGGGGTTTTCATCTTGTCCTTGAGGAGTGAGAGAGATCATACCTCACAGAGGACAGGCACTGAGAGCCCACCGTGTCCCCTGAATTCAGAAGCCTCGCTCACTGTGTTGCGAGTCTGAAATCAAACGGTCCTACAGGAGCCTTTCCCCTGGTTGGGGGAATGAAGAGAGGAAAGGCAATAGCAAATGTCAGGTATTAAAGCAGGAGGAGTGAGGCGATGGCATGATCACCCTGTCATGTTCAAAGGAACTCTATGTGCCTCCAACACTACACTAGATGACGAGACAACTCCAAAGTCTAGTTGCAAGTCAGATGCTGAGCCCTGACCAGACTGGGTTCAAGCACCCAGCTAGCACAAAACCAGGAGAATTTGGAAGGGAGCACTGTGAACTGTATCTTCCTACTTTCTCCCCTTTGTGATGCTTCAGAATCTAACGCCCTGTGATTCCTGGGTGGCTTAGTGTTCCCCATAAGCCTGTTGCTAAGAGTTTACCTACCAGGTGGAACACAATAGAAGTGATGAATTATCAAAGATCATGTGGAATACGGAAACAAGGCCAGAAGACGTATAGACGAAGCATGGCCTTCCAGAAGAATCCTCTACACCAAAGCACTGCAAACAATTACTTAGGAGCAAAGCCCACAGCATGACACTTGCTTTGATAAAGTTTTATTGGAACACAGCCTACCAATGTGGTTGTGCATCATCTGTGGCAATGTGCACTTACTAGCAACAGAGTTTAGGAGTTGCATCATGAGCTGTATGGCCTACAAAGTCTAAACTATTTAGCATCTGGTCTTTTTCGGAAAAGGTCTGCCATGCGCTACTCTCACCAATGTGGAGTTTCCTTTAACAGTCCGCAGCAGCAGCAGCAGCAGCAGCAGCAGCAGCAACAACACTAAAGGTACTTGTTAGACATGCAGAACCCCAAGCTTCCCCAGATAAACAGAATCCAACTCTGCATTTGCGTAGCAGACTATAAGAGTAGATGCCAGGCCGGGCGGTGGTGGCGCATGCCTTTAATCCCAGCACTCGGGAGGCAGAGCCAGGCGGATCTCTGTGAGTTCGAGGCCAGCCTGGGCTACCGAGTGAGTTCCAGGAAAGGCTCAAAGCTACACAGAGAAACCTTATCTCGAAAACCAAAAAAAAAAAAAAAAAAAAAAAAAAAAAAAAAAAAAAAAAAAAAAAAAAAGAGTAGATGCCAAAACAGGGTTAAATATGCAAAGATTTTGTTAGATGAAAACAACTTTGAGAGAAAATCTAGAAGGAGCTAGAAAAGGCTGGGAGAGCCACTGACCTATGGTGTTAGCCTGACCCTGGGGGAAGGAGAAAAGAAAGAAGCCATCTAAGAGTGTTCTAGAATGCCTTTGATGATACCTGGGCCAGAACCAACTGTGTGAGGATCTAGTCTTCCCTATCCTTGCCACTTCAGTGAGGAGGGGTGGTCCCCTTACAAACATAGTCCTGGGTCAAAGAACTCCCCATGTTGGATCCCTGCAAAACATACTCCCTTCAAATCTGCTTCTAGGTGCATCTCAGCTGACCTCTGTGCACACTGAAGTCCAAGAAGCAAGGCTCTAGAGCAGTTATTGGCACACTTCCCACTTGGGTGATGAAGGGCCTGACCATACATATTTTAGGCTTTTGGGGCTGTACAGTCTCTGTCACAACCGCTAACCCCTGCCGTTCACCATGGGAGCAGCCACAGAGAACACATAATCAAATGAGTGTGGTGCGCCTGATCAAACTTCATTTATGAAAACAGCTTCAATTTTGGAGATGATGTGGCTCATAGGCCATAAGATGCCAGCCCTTGCTCTAGGGTTATAGATTAAACTCCCTTAAAGTAATTCAAACTTCTGCTCATATGGGGCGGGACAGATAAGAGGGGCATAGTGCTCCTATTGAAGGCAAGTGGGCTACCTTGTACTCAGCCATTTCCTTCAGATGCTCTCTAGATACTCTGTAGGCAGCAACAGCAGAACTTTAAAGCTAGTGCCCTGAATCCCCACAAAAATCCTCCAGTTCCAGAAAGTTCTTCTCAGCCCAATGGGAATCCAATTGTCTAAACTTCGAGTTTGTTCTACAAACATAATTTGTAGAATTATGTAATTCTGCCATTACAGTAAGTATTTGAGAATGACAAATATGAGTTGGATATGCATATTGCTTCTAGGGGATGGTCAATTGATAGAAATAAGAGCCATGTGCTGTGGGATAATGCTCTTGTACATCTTAACAATTTGTCACTTGAATTGGTTTAATAAAATGCTGATTGGCCAGTAGCCAGGCAGGAAGTATAGGCTGTGCAACCAGACTAGGAGAATTCTGGGAAGAGGAAGGGTGGAGTCAAGAGTCACCAGCCAGATGCAGAGAAATCAAGATGAGAATGTCAAAATGAGAAAAGGTACCAAGCCACATGGCTAAACATAGATAAGAATCATGGATGAATTTAAGTGTAAGATCTAGTTAGTAATAAGCCTGAGCTACCAGTCGAGCATTTATAAGTAATATTAAGCTCTGAGTCAATTATTTGGGAAGCAGCTGCTGGGTATTTGGGAACAGATAGGCAAGAGAGAAACTTCTGCCTACATCCATGCCTGACCAATAAGGCAAGAAGCAATGTGCAGTCCAGGAAAGCATGCAAGAAGGTCTATAGAAGGAGATGAGATAGAAAGAAGGGGAGAGGGGGAGACGGAGGAGGAGTAACCACTCCACACAGATCACTAGGGAGGCTCTAGGGATGAGGGTACCAGGGTGGGCTGTCAAAAGGTGATCATGACAGGTCAGATTTACCTCTCAAACCAGAAGCATTCACATGCTTCTCCCCAGGAGAGCCATAAAATCTCACAATGAAAACTTCAATGCAAAGATGTTAAGTCACAACTATCAGGGCATATGTTTCCTTCCTACAAACAATTTATGCATCTTCCTGTCACTAGAGAGGGCAGGGTACCCCAGGAGACGTTGTGGGCCCTCACACGAATGGTTCTGTGCCAGAAACAGGGTTCTGTGCCAGAAACAGGGTCATGACAACTTTACTGGAAATTTGAGTTTTAATGCAGAAGTTGAATGTGAGAGGAACAGGATGACTCCCCAGGGTCTGATGAGGACAAACACCTGACTTGGACCATTACTGCCTGTAGGGATGCAGTCAAAGGGTGGAACAGAGACCCCTGTCTGCAGGGGAGCTCTGGGAAAGGTACAGACGCTGCTCCTTCCCTGTGTGAGTCTGCAGAATCAAGGTGGCCTCCTTGTACTCTTCCCATCTCTGTCCCCGTGCCTTTTGCAAAGCTTTGCATTCCCTATGATCGAGAACTCTTTACCCTAAAACCTCATTCCATACATGTCACTCACACAGAAAAGCTAGCAATAGGTTCTGAACAGTGACCCAGTGTCGGCAGTGTCTGGCTATCAGGAAACCCAGATAAGTATGTACATTTTTCTATGAAGTAAGCACAGATCTCATGAGATATTCAATAAGGTTTATGGCTCAGAAAAATAAAATAAATGTTTTTAGCACCATTGCCCAATTGATCTGAAATAGTGCTGCTCGAATTGAAAGATCAGATGAAACTTTTTAATGAAATAAATGGATCTGGTTGGGCTTTTAAGTCTACCATTTTTATCTTGAGATCACATTTTGAAGAAAAAAAAACTACAGCCATTCCTGTTTTATAGATTATCAAATTAAATTCATGAGGAATTCATGTTAGTATCTCTGCTAAGGAAAAATTAGAATTAAATTAGAAATTAATTTAATTTGGATGTCTCTTGCTAAATACCTTTCATGTCACTGGTGAGTATACAAGTCCCACAGCCAAGTCTTGTGTCCAGCAGTTTATCTACATGACTTTTTTAAAACGCTTAACTCTTCAGGGTGTCTCATTTGTCTTTTGTTTGAGAGTTTTTTCCAACTTTATTTGAAATGGAATCATATATATGTAATCATATTTTTCCTTTGATTTTCAATTTGAGGAAAGCATAGCTCAGAGAGGAAAAGAAAAAAATCTGCCGTTGCATGTCAAAGAAAGATTCAATTCCAAGTCTATCTGTCCCCAGGCTCTACACTGGGACATGTTGCAAATCTTGGACACTCAGAGGACCAAAACTTGCCTTCATGTCAAGGACAGTTTTTCAGACATCTTTGTACTCCCCTCAATGACTTGCCACACTTTGCATGGCAAGGCACTCAATAAATATTTGTTGGATTAAGAATTCTGGGCTTGGGCTCCAACCTACCATGGACTCAATGACTCAGTGTCCTGTAGCTCAGAGCTGCAGGTGGTTACTCAGCTGGGCGACTTCAGGGATCATTTGAAATCAATTATGGGTGTGCAGGAACCTACTAAAATGTTCTCTTTTGTGTATGTTAGGGTTGAAGGAGAGGAAAGGAAGTTGAAGGGGTAGTAAAGGCTCAGATGGCTTCGGAGTTAGGCACTGGACCTTAAGGAATCCACACTAGAAAAGGACAGAAGATGGCTTATTCAACCACTAAATTTTAATGGTCCAGCCTAATGGGCTCCTAACCTCAGGCTACTCCTAGCTTGCCCATAGCCTCAATGTGCCAGACCTTTAACTGGCTACCTTTGTGAAGAAACCCACCATGGAGCAGTCTGCTCTCTGATGCTCCAGGTCAGCTCCAGCTGTGGGAAATAGGCAACTTCAGAAGGTCTACCTTTCAGAAAGCCCAGAGGATGGGAGGGGGGGGGGTGCCCTCGACACGTGACGTTTGCACGCTCTGCATGCCCTCAACCCTCAAGAAAAGCATTCTTGCAGCTCATTCTGGAGTCTGACTTGTTTCAGAAGAATGTGGGAACTCAGAGGGCCGGGAGAAGGTAATTCTAGCTGATTTTGTTTTCTTCACTTCTTGCTAGAACTACAAGTTAGTCACAACTCTCAAAAAGCTGCTTAAGCTGTTCCAGACAGGCCTTTCCACACACACACAAAAAAAGACTTATATGAAGTGGACCCCGAGGGATGCCTACCAACAACATTTTGGGAGAAGGTGATTAAATTACAGCCCAGAGGCTGGGACAGGACAGCCCTCAAGGAAATGAGAGACATTCCCCACTTTGTGGCTTCCGAGACTCCGGTGCATGAGACAACACTGCCACCTAGTGCCCTGTGATGGAACTATTCCCCAAGGCTCCACAACTGTGGGTAGGGGCTTCTTATGCAGTGACTGGTGTTGAGTAGTTATGTGAGGTCTCTGCTGAGGAGAAAATACCCGAGCATGGTAGGTAGAGGACTTAGAAGCTGGTTTGAGTTAAACAGGCGGAACCTGAGGAGGTCTGAAAGCTGTTGGCAGAGTGAGAGCCAAGTCTTGCAGCATGTTGGCCCACCCTCAGAGGAACAGCAGAAGTGAAGCTACAGGCTTGTGTGCATCTCCCAGCAACTTGATTCTACATTGTCACTCTGTGTAACTCAAGTTCCACCACACCAGGACCAAATAGTGACCAGCTGGAGGGCTCATGCCAGTGGGAGAAAGGAAGATGGGTTGTTGAGGGATGTGAGTGAACTCGTTGAAAAGTAGAGGCTCTTATTACTGAGAATTTGACTTGGTAACCTCATGGTCCTTAGCCGTGCTATTCACGGGTGAAATAACAGCAGCTAAAACAATGGGTAGGCATAGATGCTAAGTTCTCAGCAGGCCACTTGCTAAGATCAGAGAATAGAGCCCTTGTTATCAGCCCCTGCCTCCCACAGGCTTTTACCCTAAATCGTCCCTTGTAATTTGGACCATGCACAAGTCTGAAGAAAGATAGAGGATGGAATATAGGAAAGACAGTCCTGGTTGTCCTCTACCCTCCACCTTTTAGAAGCAGACCTAAAAAGGGAAGTCCCAGAACACCACAGGAGCCACTTAGATTTGAGGAAAAAGAAATCTTAGAAGCTAAATTGCTGAAGAAGATTTCCTCCCCAATTCTTCATGCTTTGAGAGGCTAAGAGGGTTCCAATGGGCTCTGGAAGAATCTGAATGTGTACTGTGGCAGTATGGAGACAGTCACTGGTGATAGACAGGCAGGGCAGGGAGGCACATGGAGATGAGGGTAACTGTGCCAGAGGTGAGGCAAAGGATTCTGGAACTGTAGTCTAATCATGACATCACTCTCCTTGAAGAGTGTGAGACAGGACTGAAGAGGAAACTGCAGAGGTCAGGTGCCATGTTCCTGTTTTCCAGGATTGGACTTTAATCACCCCAAGCAATAGTCCCCCTCCCCCCCCCGAGCCTCCCACATATATTCCTTTTGGATTCTCTCACTCTTCACAGCCAGGGAACTGATCCCAGGTCTCTATGTGTCTACTGCAGAAGGAAGCCTCGTCAGAGCCGTGGGCCTCAATCTAGACTGCAAGCACGCAGTCTCCCTGGCAGATGGGCACTAGGAAGCCAGACTAGGCAGCAAGAAGATGTCATCTGGGGGAAACTGTGAAGCTGCCAGCTCCGATCAGATAATCATCTCATTATTTCTTCCATTTTGGCCCCAGAATAAGGATTTCCTTCTATTCCCTCTCTGCCCCCACCTAGCTTACAGCCTGGCCTCTTCCCACCCCAAACTAAAATAAAGCAAAGCCACATGACTGGAGAGTGCTCAGTGTCTGGGAATCCCAGATTCCAAATAAGAAATTGCAGCCAAAGAGGGGGAGACAGAGTGTCCACAAGGATGTTCCACGACACCCCACTGGAGGAGGCTCCTTCCCTCCAGATTTTTTTATTTTTTATTTTTTTTTATTTTTTTATTTTTTTTTTTTTTTTGCCTAGTCTGCAACTCATTGGGAGGCACTCGGCAACCTGAGTGGGTTTTGTTTGTTTGTTGTTTTGTTTTGTCTTGTTTGAGGAGTTATCAAGTGATTCAGGAATTCTGGCATTTTTTCCTCCTAGCCTATCCCTGACATGACTCTCCATGCCTCAGTTTCTCCATCAATGGAATGGGACCGACAGACATGAAAGGGGGGTTGACTAATCCAAATTGGTGCCATTCTTTCTTTTTTCTGATAAGCATTTGATTAGTTTTTAGCTGGGGTAGGAACTAACTGGTCTCACTGTGACACTCTCATGCACACATATTATTATCCTTTATGCTTATTTTTCACACTCTCCCTTGGTGGAGTGCCTAAAAGAATAACAAGATAGCAAAGGATAAAAGATACAGTCAAATCCCTCCCTCACCCCTGGCCAGAAATCAACCTCTCCAGATAAGAAAGGGGGGAGGGACACGACTCCAAACGCATCTCTTTTCTTTGTTTTTCTAGTAATCAAAATAAACACAGGTAACAAGCCCAAGCCAGTGCCTCTAGTTAATATCATAGAGTTGGACATGGTAAATAAGCTTTTATAGTTAGGTCTTCACAACAGCCAGGGCTAGAAGTGAGGACCCTGGCCTGTAAGTGCCCATCTTTTCCAGTAGGTCTGTTGGGGTGAAGCGAAGGGGACACCAGGATGTGGAACAGGTGCTACCTTTCTTCCTAGTTCCAGGGCATCAGCCTTGTTCCCTTGCTGTTTGGACCCAACTGGGCATTACTCACTGCTACCATCCTTGCACTCTCATCAGCTTGCAGAGGTGCCTGGGTATCCCAGGCTAGACTGTGAGAAGCAGGCTGTGACTCCCCTTCCTCCTTGGCAAACAATCCAAGTCCGTTCCCTTTAACAAGGGAAAAGAGCTAAGCTGAGGTCTCCCAAGTGCAAGCACAATGTATAGAACTCCAAGAGATCGATAGCAGTAATGATGTTGTGGGTAGGAGTCATCTTGCCTTTGATGATGCCTGCTGCGGTACTTCTGCTCTGAGAAATAATAAGCCCAACACCCACACGTTCCCTCTGGCCAAGCCTTCCTAGCTTTTCTGCTTTATTCTGTACCCCTTTTTCATGCTCTGTGTCTACCCACAACTGAAATGGAGCTGGCCACACACCCCCGGGACCTGAGAAAGCCCAGGAGTAGAGTGGGACATTACCTGCGATGATGGCTGGGTTGCTCTGTCCTCCCTCTGGTCTCACCCAGGCTTCCACAGTGAACGCCTCCCGGGGAATCTCAGCCAGCACTTCTGGACGCAGCCGCAGCCGCTCCCTCTTCCCAGAGAAGTACAGTACAGGCAATCCTCCTTGGGGGCTAAAGGTCTCTGCGCCCCAGGCAGAGCCCCCTCCACCATTTTGGATGGTGCCCTCCAATGGACTGTCACTATCTCCGTGCTTAAGGGAGTTCTTAGGCCAGAGCTGGAAATCTAGAGGGGCATTCTGGGAGTCTCTGGTCACATCTTCTGCCTGCCTCTTCAGCACTTGGCGAGGAAGCCTAGACCTGGCCTGGCCCTTCCTCTGGGTCTCTGCTGTGGGTCTTTTCTGGTATGCAAAGGTGGTGATGGTGGAGGCAGCTGTTTCTGAGCTTTCCCGAGTCACAGACTCACCTAGCGCCTCCTTGGATCCTCCGTTGCCAACATGAGTGTCATCATCTCTCAGCAGCTCTGATTGCCCAATAGGACCATCCCCTACCCACAGGGCAGCTGGCTGCTCAGGCTCCCTCCTCACTCCTGCTGGCTTCTCCAGCAGGTCTCGCAGAACCATACTCGGAGCCTGTCTCTCCATGCCTGGTGGACTCCATCCCGCATTCTGGGTTTGCTTCTTCGCCACAGCATAGGGCCTCGGGTAGCTTCCGGATCGGCTTGGGTAGACCCCAAAGAGATGATGCTGAGGAGCAGTTCTGGGTCTTCGAATCTTGGTCCCCAGCCAACAGCGTTCCCCTTCCAACAGCACCTGGGTCAGTTGTCCCCTCTGACCCAGAAATTTCTTGCGTGTCCAGCCCAGCTCCGAGTTGGTGGTACTGAATGCCCACCCAGCCAGGACCACCAGGCTGACTCTCAGGACCTTCCAGCACATCATACCTGCCTCAGCTTGCTCCTCAGAACCAGAGGTCAGCTTCTGGATACCACACAAGAATGATGGGGAGAAGAGGAAAACAAAAAAACAAAAACAAAAACAAAAAAAAAAAAAAACAGCAGTGGATGTGAAGTCACCAGGGAAACTGATTCACAAACGAAACTTTTTCAAGTAGCCCCAAGAATATGCCCCACCTGGCTACCTGTCATAGAAATTCAGCCAGCTCCCTGTAGCTTCTATCCCTCCTGCCGCAGGGCTTCTCTCAGCCTTCTCCCCTGCCCTCTCTTCTTGCTTGATTTCAGTCCTTCAGAATGAAGTTAACTGTTCTTACTTTGAATTTCCTCCCAGAGACCTCAGGTTTCCTTTTCTTCCCTCAGGAACTCCTCTCCTCACTGATACTAGAAGAGTATGTATGACATAAGCCAAATTCTCTCCAAAACACAGCACCCTAGCTGGTCATTCAAAATAATCTTATTCTCTAATGTTCTCCTCTGCTTCTTCTTTCTTCCCTAAGAGTCAGATTCTCCTTTTAGAGCCCATTGCCCAAAATATGTTCAACTTAAAGCAAATTGCTAGGGGAAAAAAAAACCAAACTTTTAGACTGAGACACAATTTGATTCTTGTTATCTAAAAATGCAATAAAGTCTGGGGGCATAAAAATCTATGCTGGTACTTAACTTCCACTCTTCAGAGGTCCTCAGCCAGGTGTCCATACAGCTTCCAGTCTGCCTGAGTAGGTGAGCGCTCCCTCAGCGTGGCGCTCAGGGTTGTTGACTGTTGAAGAGAGTTTTTTATCCCCGTCCAACTTGTTGGTATGCTGCAAGTCTCTGTAAAGTTCTCTAGCTGCCAGTCTGCTGCTCTCTTGACCAAATGAGACTGGGAGCCCTTGATTTCACCTTCTGGGAGCCTGGTGGGTCTCTGGAAAGATGGATAAAAAGAGCAGCATAAACCACATATATATCAAGGGACCCGTTCCCTCCGGTCTTTCCTGCTCCCCTTCTCTCCCTCTCTCTGCCTGTAATTATCTCCCTGGGTTTTTTTTGTTTGAATTTAAAGACAATGATGATGTCAAAGCTAATAAGTTTGGTGCATCACTCCACCTACTCCCTGTCCCCTCCTTCCTCCTGAGCCTCCCCCACCCCCACCTCTCAGAGGCACAGGGGACAGATGCTCCTCTTGGTTTCCCTAGTAAACATCTCTGGCTTTCTCTCTCAGCAGCTGCAGCCTACACAATCAATAGAAAACAATCAATACTGTTTGGGAGCATGCCTTTCTATGTGTAGCCTCTCTCTCTCTCTCTCTCTCTCTCTCTCTCTCTCTCTCTCTCTCACACACACACACACACACACACACACACACACACACACACTTTGAATGGACCTGGTCAATAAACACACACTAGTCTTTTGGGGACCGTTCACATTTCTTTCTTTTCATTTATCACAAGCCTCCTATATTTTTTTTTCTTATTTTACTCTATCATTTCAGATTTAAAAG
Source organism: Peromyscus eremicus (assembly GCF_949786415.1). NCBI lineage: Eukaryota > Metazoa > Chordata > Mammalia > Rodentia > Cricetidae > Peromyscus > Peromyscus eremicus. The sequence goes on along the minus strand of NC_081431.1, from coordinate 35,699,967 downwards.
GACAATACCCAAATTCACTTCCTATTGGACAATGGAGGAAAGGAGAAATCAATTACCCTGCCTTGAGACGCATTAAATGGAAACGCCATGTACTCCTAGCATAGAGACAGTCTTTTTTTCTCTCAGAAGTTTCTCAGCCTAAAGTTAGTAAAAGTCACCATATGTTGAGTGAACAAATAAACAAATGAGGTGCTCGAAATAAGTAATTTACACAAATGAACAGCTAAACTGAGGCAGCTAATTTTTAATTGATTTGAAATGAATGGGCAAGATGGGAGAAGTGAGTACTGTGAGTTTAACCTCTGCACTGTTTGCCTAGGTATTAGATGCCAGCTTTCTCGTGGGGTTTCCATTCCTTACAGGAACATGCATGTACATAGAACACACGGACAGACACATGGACACGTGCAGAGAACAGTTCTGAAATCCAGACAGAGGCATGCTGGCCCACAGGTAGTATAAAATAGGAACAAATACGCATTGAATTCTTCTTTCAAGCAACAAGAAAAATCACTTACACTTTTAAAATCACTGCTTCTGTTGCTCATATCTAAATCACACAGCCCACATGCTCTGGAGTAAGACCATGGTGCTTCCTTCACCCTGGGTCTCCTTATCTTTCTGAACTCCTTTACTCCAGCTGAGCCCTGACCTAGCTGCTTTAAAGATGCTGTGTCCTGTGCACCCCATCCCACGTGCACCCTGCTTCCCCATGTAGCATGGACTAGAGCCTCAAAGCAAGTCCCCAAGGAAGCTCTCAATGCAGGCACGTGGATGTTGCTGAGCTGATACCCCTCGGTCCTCGACTGTCCCTTCTCTTTTATCCCTCTCCTAGCTCCCTTCACTTTTCTGACTCAGTTTTCCCCCCTTGAAGCAGATCAAGAATAGAAATTGAGACTGGGGGCGGGGATAGAGAAAGCCAGAAAAGCAGAGGAGAGGAGGAGGGAGGGAGGGAGGGAGGGAGCCAGGGAGGAAAAAGAGACAGAGTCAGAGAAAGAGGGAGGGGGGAGAGGGAGGGAGGGAGAGAGAATATCAGGAAGAGGTGGCTTAGCTTAAGAGAAAAAGAAGATAATCAGGGAAGAAAAGAAGTCACCCCCCCCCTTACCCCTTTGCCACCCCAAGGACCCTCAGAAAAACATCTCCTACCATTCATTTCAGGAAGGAGGATAGCACACCATGGGAGGGTTCCGCCTGCTTTTCTCCCGCTTTGAGTGTGTGGGTGATCTTGCATCCCCTATAAGACTCTCCTGGCTCTCAGCTGCTGGCAATCCATTCATAAGGTTTCAAGAGGCAACACAAAACTCAAGCCTCCCGTTTAGTTTCTCTCCCCTTCATTCCTTTGCTCACCACTCTCCTTCAGCTCTTGGCAGTCCAAAGTTTAAAAAAAAAATGTTGAACCATTTCTGTGTTTTCCTCCTGTTGTAACTTTGGCTGTGACATCATAACCCTGCCCACCAACACCCCACCTCTCTCCCTTTCCATCCCCCCTCATCAGCCCCATGCCCCCAAACACTTCCCCCCACCCACAAAGAAGAAGGTCTCCTGTCAGCTCCAATGTGTGAAAACACAAAGCTCCTGGAAGGTGCCCCCTTCTTTCCCTCGGTGCCCCTCCTGCCTCCCCCTCCCTGCCTTACCCACCGCTCAGCCCGGCTCTCCAGGCTTTTAACAATGATCCCATCTGTTTGACATGTGCGGAAAGGTGGGCTGGATTCAAATAATCTGTCAAGTGAATCGGATCAAAAACACAGCAACCCCCTCCTCAATTCCATCACACACACACACACACACACACACACACACACACACACACACACACCCCGACACTCAGACCCCAAGCCGGAGCAAAAGTGTGAGAGAGGTCAGCCTTACACAGCACCCACCCTTGATGCCAGGGAGACAGGCACCAAACATGCCAAGGGAAAGCCCAGATTTATACATATATAAATTCTGTTGCTTATTTGTTTATGAGAGACACCCGCACCCCAAGTCTTCAACCCCTCTCCCTCAAACCCTGCCACTCCGCAAAGTGCACGGATTTGAAAGCTGGTAGAATCTGTTTTGAAATCTCCAACGAGAGGGTTTTTCCCCCCCTTTTTTTTTTTACTCCAAAGCACTATCTGTGGCGATCAGACTCAGGCAGGGTTGCCAGCAAATGCAGGAGGCCCCTTCTAGGGTACAGGCTTTCAAACCAGCGAAGCTAGAGGGAATGAATTTAAGGACACACAGCAGGAGCTGGCTGAATTCATTTTATTTTGACGGGGTAGTTGGGGGAGGAATATCATTTCTGAAATGCCCAAGGAATGAAGGGAGAGGATATGGATTTCTCAAACAGTTCTTGCAAGAGGAGCGGTGTCTTGGTCTGCAGGTAAATCTAGAAGGCAGGGAATTGGAGCTGTATAAAGGAGGAGTAGGGCAGAGAGGGAGAGCAGGGAAAGAGGAAGAAAGGAAAGGGAGGAGAGCAAGGAGAGGGGATGGAGAGAAGGGGAAGGAAAGAGGGGAGACAGGGTGAAAGGCAGTGAGGGGGCCCGAGGAAAGAGGAAAGGGAGGGAGGGAGGACAGCAAGGGGGAGGGAAGGGAGGAAGATGAAGAGGAGGGGAGGAAGATGAGGAGGAGGGCAGGCAGAAGGGGCAAGGAGTGAACTGGAAGAGGGAAGGCAGGAGAGGAGGAATCTGGAAAAACGAAGGACTGAGAGAGAAGTGGGGGACACAGGAGGGAAGGAATGGACAGGGGAGGAGGAAAGTGTGTGTGTGGGGGGGGGGTGAGGACATGAAATATGGAGACCAGAAAGGCAGTTAGATCCATGCTGGGTAAACACAGCAAGATCACAGGGCAGGTGAAGAAAGCCACTGGAAAATGGGGCCGAGAAAACAAAGGACACACAGTGGAGGGACAGGGCACATTTTTAAAAACCAGAGTCCAACACTGTCTCCTTAAAGAAGCCCTTCTTCCCCACTCCTGCTGACAATTTCTCCTCCTCGTTTGCCATCCCCCTCACCTTCTCTTCCTTCACCTTTGTGGTCCTAGCATACCATCCCCCTGGAAAATTCATGAGTAAAATCCTAACACTCACCCTCAAAAAAAAAAAAAAGAAGAAAAAAAAGAAAAAAAGAAAAGAAAAGAAAAAAAACAAACAAACGAACTAAACACCTTTAGAAATCCCTCTCTTTGTTCTATCCACTAAAGGTTCTGGGTCGTCTTATCTAGATTGGGCTGTGTGTGGCCATCTATACTTCATTTTGACACAAATTATTTCCTTCAGACAGCAGGGGAGCCTTGCCTGTATTCACTGCCACAGTGGGGCTGGTCTGTTCCCATCAGTAGTGTCATCATTAATATTAGGAGGCTCTGAGCAGAGAGAAGAGCCAGTCTATGCTGGCATTCAGACTATTAACAGAGAGAGAGAGAGAGAGAGAGAGAGAGAGAGAGAGAGAGAGAGAGAGAGAGAGAGAGAGAGAGAGAGAGACCCTTAATATGGTCAGTGATCCTCTTTGACTTCCTAATTCCAAAATCTGAGGGAAAGGCTCGTCTGGGAGCCAGCCAAGGAGCGTAGTAATAAAAGCCTCCTAGAGCACAACCAAATGCAGCGTCTATATATAGGAACTGGGTCTGTTTTAGCTACTTGCAGTCTAAAATGACACCCGGAAACAAACATTTCAGCAATATGTTTATTGGAATCCTATTCAGCTGGTCCTGGAAAGAGTGAGCGTCTCTGAAAGACTTCACTAGAAGGTTCAAAATTGTTGCTTTCTGCTCCTTTGGCTTCAATGCTCAGAGCTGGGAGTCAGTGGCACTCCCCTTCACAGGGCAGCATGAGCTTCAGACAGGTTGACTTACTAGGAGGCCCTCTTTCTCCCAGATGAGGCAAAGGCACACACTTAGTAGCAGGATCATGTGTAGCACCTAGCACCCCTACCCACCTCTATTGCTGTTTTTCTCCCATCTGTGCCCCTGTCTACATCCGACTTACTGATCTACCAGGCAAATATGATCAAACCAGAAGGGAGAATCAAAGACTGGCTTGTCCCCACCATGCTTCATATCTAGGTAAATGCACCTAGGCAATGCGTATTGGTCATACATGTTCTATAGTTCAGAATTGCACAGCACTTAGAAAGGAATGCAAAGCTGGTTCTCGTTCCCCTCACTGTACCTTCTGAGCCAAGAGAAGCCCCATCTTCTCATAAAACTGTGTGGTGCCCTGCATGCTAAATAATCCTATACCACCACCACCACCACCACCACCACCACCACCACCACCACCACCACCACCACCACCATACAATGACTTACAAAGTATCAGTGATGTCCATGATCTTGTTTTGAAAACTGCCCTCATGCAAATAGATCAAGGAACTTCACACATAGGTTATCTTTCCCAGCATCCTCAGGAAGTAGTATAACAGGGGCAGCATGCCAGAGGTCTATATCCTCCAGTGACAGTTCCTATTGGGCAAGTGTTCTTGGTAGCATTTGAGCCTTGGAACCAGTTTCTAGGGCCTGTTAGGTGATGGAGACTCTGAAAGTAATGCTGGGTATTTCTCAATTCACCAGACAAAGGCTTTACATGGTTTTTGCTGCCAACAGACCTGCCTTTTCATCCTCAATCAGGTGATGGCCTAACAAGAATGATGACACTTGAAAACTGGCTTTTCTTTCGACCTAACACCTAACATGTGTGTGCATTCTTTCTTCCTACCCACTTTATGCCCATTTTACATATTAGGACTCCAAGGATGAAAGAGGCTGAGCCACAAATGCACAGACCGTAAGAACACATCCAGGAAAAATCACAATTATATTACGCCAAGCGAAAGAAGCCAGACTCAATGGGCTGTGGACACTGTATGATGACTCTAGAAGGCAAGACTCAGGAGACAGAGTACAGGGAAGTGGTTGCCGGGCTGGGGGATAGGGAGAGGGGAATACAAAGGCCACAAAGCAGTTGTGGGTCAAGGAGCTCTTCTCTATCTTGAACGCAGTGATGAAGCATGAGTGTATCCATTAATTAACACTCAAAGCACATGAACTAAAAAGGCTAATATATCTAAGTTACACCTCAATAATGGGAGGGAAAATGGAGCAGGTGGTAGAATCTTTGTTCTCTGGACACCCTACATGTGGCAAAGCCCAAAAGAGAGGGGGGCATGCTTTAGTCACACACAGGGGCCCTCCTTTGCCTGAACTCCTCCTGGCATTCTGACACAGACTCCGCAGGGACCCTGTAAAAGCAGACTGCTTAGAACAGATAGCTAACTTATCTGACAGCTTCATCACCCCAGAGAGTCAATAAGCCAAATATCCAAATTCCAAATGAGCATCATCCAATGACTGTGGCCCTGCTCTGCCATGTAATAGCTGCCTAGCCTTAGACACATTAATGAGCTAGGAACTATCTGTTTTAAGAGATTGGAGGAAAAGACCAGTAAGTCCCTTCTAGCTCACACCTAAGATCCTGGAGTTTTTCAACTCAATATTTTTCTAAGTTCCTGTCTCTCCAGTTATATGTGTGTATTATATATGTATGTATGTATGTATGTATGTATGTATGTACGTGTGTGTGTGTGTGTGTGTGTGTGTGTGTGTGTGTGGTGTGTGTGTGCCCAGTTCCTAAAAAATATTTCAGATACCACCTAAGGGTACATCAGCAGTGAGCATCTACAGCATTTATTTTGGTCCTTAAAGAAAGAAGTATGTTCAAATAGAATGGCATTAAGAGTATCATATGCGTAAATGGGAATAGCATGTAGAGAGTTTCAGTGATTAGCTACTTAAGAAGTTCTGTGCATACATGTCATTGTCCCATATTTACCAACTCAAACATTAAAATGAGAGCATTTGTTATTTAAAATATTTAAATAGGACAAGTTTTTTAATTTGGTACTGTACCTCGATTTAAAATTTTGATAAATTCACAAATATAATAGTATTAACAATAATAAAAGCTAATATTTATTATTAAAATGTATCAGGCACTGTTTGGATTTACATATGTGTGTGTCAATTAATTTAATCTTCACAACACTTTTGCAAGCTAAGTGCTGCTATCTCCATTTTCAAATGAAGACTAACAGCATTTACTGAGCATATACTACTTGTTCAATGTAATATTATTATAGATCTACTATGCAGCGTGCATAAATTATCTCATTTAATTGACCAACCAACTGCTAAGGTACTTGTTTGGTAACTTTTCCTGGAGAGATACAAACAAAAATCTACTCACCCCATATCATCAATAGAATAAAGTATCAGTTCCATCCAGGTCCACCATGCTAACCCAATGAGTTTATTGGGTGTAGTTACGGTAACATGGGTGACTGGAAAGAAGCTACATCATTTCATTCCAGCCAACCTTCTACCTCCCATAAACTCTAGCACCCATCAAGATTTGTACAGCTAGGAGATGGAAAGAATACAGGTTAGAATCTCAGGTGAGAAGCTTTGGTGACCCTCACACACACTTTTAAAAAGGAATGTTTAATTTGGTACTGTATCTAAATTCTAAATGTTGGTACTTTCATCAAGATAAAAGTTCCCTTGCTGTTACCATAGACTGCAGTCAGAGGTTTCTCTCCCACCCACCAGTTCCTAAATAACTGACTCAGAGACTGAATATGAATTATATGTGCTAGGCCAATAACTCAGGCTTGTTACTAGTTAGCTCTTACATTTACATTAACCCATATTTCTATTTATGCTTTGCCAAATGGAGGTACCTTTATCAGCATGGCATATTCATTTCCTGCTCCCCTTGTTTCTGGGTGGTGATGCTCACTCCTCCCTTCTCCTTCGCATTATCCTTAGTTTGGTCATCCCACCTATACTTCCTGCCTGGCTACTAGTCAATCAACATTTTATTAAACCAATTCAAGTGACAAATCTTTACAGTGTACAAGAGGATTATTCCACAGAATTTCCCCCTTTTTTCTCTAATTAAAAAGGAAGGTTTTAACTTTAACATAGTAAGATTATATTCAACAAAAACAGTTATCAAGTAAGAATTACAGTTACAATATCCAGTTTACTTATATTTGGCAAAATCAGAGAAAATATTATCTATCTTATCTTTGTGAGTACAAAATTTTATACCTAATTTATCTTTTATCATAACTAAAGAAAACTGTAACTATAACTATCTAGCCTTCAACTCCATCAAAGACCCCAGAAGGGTAAAATGTTACCTAACAACAGGGACATCTTGCTGCCTGGACAATCACCCAAAGTTCCTCTGTAACACTGGGGCATCCAACTCTGGCCTACAGGCCTCTAACATATCTGACAAACTTTCCTGTGAAGCAGGGAATTTTGAATGACTGTCCTTCCTTGTCTAGGCAAAGTTTGACAGTCACCTTTCTTGCATCCTGCTGGTCCAATTTGGACAGTAGCTGTAATTGAAGCCAGGGCAGTTTCTTTGCCCACATGGCTAGCTTTTGCCATAAAGAAAACAAACTCGATATGGAGTTTCTTTAACGTCCAACGTCCTCTTTGAAGTAAGTGGTGCTGCCAGGAACAGATGTGTCTCACTGTTCAGTTAAGTCTAAGTTCTTAAAACATTTTAAATGCTGTATTCTGCAGGTCTTTGAAGTGTTTGAAGATTGCCTATCTATCTGATATATATCTCTGTATAACCTTGAAAACATACCTAACATGACTGTAAGTTTGTTACTATAAACAACTATTAATCTGTATTTCTTAATTATAGTTTATATTTTTAAATGAGCTGCATAAATATAATACCCTAAACAAGAGTAGAAATATACATACAGTATAACAAAATTAACTTTAAACTTGTGTCAAATTACCCAAAATCCATACCAATGTAAAATATGGAAGATTAATAGTTGTTTTATGGATTAAAGTAGATTCAATAATCTACTCTTTCATCCTATCATTTCTATATCCCCCTTTTTCTTTTCAGAACAAGATCCCTGATTCTAATCTTCATTGTTTAGCTTTTTCCTGACCATTATCCATAATGACTTGTAACCAACCCCCCTAAACTATGACAAACATTCATAATTTGTTTTGGGGAATGTGGGTGTAGCCCTCTGGGCTACTTCCTGTTGACTAGGGACTCAAGTAATCCTTGAGTAGGATTCTGAGGAAATTAAGGATTATGGTCAAATCCTGACTGGAGTATTCTGTGGGGCTGGATCATCTCAGCCAACAGCCTTGAAGCTGTTCTGGATGCAAAACTTAGAAGAAACTGCAACAGAGGTGCTCTGAAATGTTGGATCATCTAAGTCATCTATTCCCATCAGAGATTTCTCAGGGGGTCTTCTTCAGTCAAACCTGATTTTTCTTAACCCAGAATGAATCCAGAGCCTCTCACTTCCTGTGGAAATAAAAGCAGAACCTCTTTCCCAAAGTAACATATCTTTTGACTTAAATTTTGAAGTTAAGATATTTTTTAAATATATAGGTTGGTTCAATCTAGCAGCTGTCATAATCAAATGTCTCTCAGCAGTTATTATTTGCTCACTAACAGTCAAAAAAAATCTAAAGACAATACAATAATACACATAATCCAGACCCTCTGTGTATTTCCCATCTTTACGTGGCTTATTATATTTTTTATTACTCTATTTCTATTTCTTTTTTAAGGATTTTCTCTACCCTTTCTCTTTTCTCTTGTAAGCCTGTGTATATTTTTATGCACATTGCAACTGGTTTAGAGGTTTTTCAATTGTAGTTGTTGTTGTTGTTGTTGTTGTTGTTTTAATCTGAATCTGTCTTTAGTGCATATCTCTATTTTTTACAGAACACATGAGTCTTTAAATTGCTAAGTGGTGTGGCTAGGGCCAAAGCAGCAGCTTTGGTGGCTGGCTCTGCCCCATTCCTTGGTTCTGAGAGCCTAGCTTTATGGCAGAGGTACTGGCAGGAGCCACGTTTGTTTACCACCTCAACCCTGGGAAGTTTCTGGGTCCACGCTGCCACCGAGTAGTGTGCCACTCATTGCCCATAAACCCCATTTAAGTGTTTGGTAGCAGGGCCTCTGTAAAGAGCCACAGTTTTTGCCAATAACACTGAGTCAAGAAACTGTCTCTTAAAGGAGCCATGTCTCTGCTAGCCACTAATGATGAGTCAGAAAGCCATCTCTTAAAGGAGCTGCCCCCTCTGCTAGCTGCCAGCAAACAGAGCTCACTGGAGTTGAGCTGAGTTTGACTCCATTTTTGTGTGTTTAGAATCCTTTTTTAAGCTTTGTCGAGTCTTATGTAGAAATTTCAGCCACACATTGGAACACCATATGTAGTGGGACGCTTCTCTTTCACCCACCAGTTCCCAAGTAACCGACTCAGAGGCTGAATATGAATTATAAATGCATGACCAATAGCTCAGGCTTGCTACTAGCTAGCTCTTTCACTCACATTAACCCATATTTCTGTTTATGCTTTGCCAAAAATGGAGGTACCTTTATCAGCATGGCATGTTCATCTCCTGCTCCCTCTGCAACTGGCTGATGACCCTCAATCCATCCTTCTTCTTCTCATCATCTTTAGTTTGGTTGCCCCGCCTATACTTCCTGCCTGGCTACTGCCCAATCAGCATTTTATGAAGCCAAATCAAGCAACAGATCTTTACAATGTACAAGAGGATTATTCCACAGCAATAAACCCAACTGTCACTGTGTTGTTTTATATTTTATTGTCATGACTTCAGGGATATCACAGAAATCTCTGTCCCATGATAGCCATTGTCACATTGTGCCTGGAGGAAATAGCTTTACAACAGTTCCACTATGACCCCTGCTTCTGGATGGGAAATCCCAGGCCTATGAATTAAAGCAACTGAGCTATCTACCTTAAGAGAATTCCCTATCTGAGAGCCTTCACTCTTAATCACCATTTTGTATCATCTTTTCACAAAGAGCATAAGTGCACATGAATTGTCATTTCTCTCCTAACATGACAAAACCAGGCTATTCTTCATAAGAACATCACAGTAATTTCTCTAGAGTAATGGAAATATCATTCTTGGGCCCGATAATGATAGGCATGTGTTTTGCAGGGTTCTCTAAAGGACCAGAGCTGATAGAATGAATATACAGATTAAAAAGAAATTTATTAGCCCTGTTTACAGAATGTGGTTCAAGTAGTCTAACAATGGCTATCTCACTGTCTCCCAACAGAAAGGCCTAGAATATGATAGTTGTTCAGTCAACACATGTCAGTACAGTCCTAATCTAGCCCCAGAGTCCTGGGGGATTTCTGGAGAGCTGCTGATTTTCAGTCTATGTTGGAATCCTGAAGAAGTTAGATTTAACACAAGCTGCAGCAGTAAGATGGATGAGCTTGTCAGAGAGGGTGAAGGCAAGCAGGCAAAAGCAAAGCTTCTTTCTTCCATGTTCTTTTCTTTGGGTGGCCCCCAGAAAGTGTGGTCCACATTTAGGGTGGGTCTTCCTGCTTTAAATCATCTGGTCAGGAAAGTCCCTCACGGGAACGTCCAGCAGCTTGGATTTTAGTTGATTCCAGATGTGGTTGAGTTGAAAACCGAGATAAAGCACCACAGCATAGGTATGGAATCTTCCTATGAGGGTGGAAACAAATTCATGAGGACAACAATACACTCTAGCACTGTTTATTGATTGACATGAGGCCAAGAGTGAAAATAACCTGCAAAGGTTTTGTGCAGTCCCCAAATGGTTTCTGTGTGAATGACAATAGGTATAGTGCACAGGCATTTGGGAACACAAGCCCATACAGAGCAGGGTCTTTGCAAGTGACTCGCATGACCTAGCTGACATAAAGCTTCCACCTCATCAAAATTGAGTGCTAACATCTATCATACAGATAGTTCAACAAGTGATGAAATATTATATATAAACCGCATTACACTAGGCTGGCCATTGAGAAGTGCAGGAGGAGTAAGCAGTGGTGGCCTAACTTTGTGGCTCACTGCCACATGTCATCTAAAGGTTCAGAATATTTTGGCATTGGGGGGGAGGGGACTGGGAGGAGTGGAGGGAGTGGAAACTAAAGTCAGGATGTAAAATGAATAGATAGATAGATAGATAGATAGATAGATAGATAGATAGAATATTTTGGCTCAGTATTCTGATAAATTTTGACCCAGTGATTTCTTTCAAATTTCATACTTTTGTTCCTCTGTAACAAATTGGCCCCACATTAGCTTTTTCAAAAAAGCATTAGATATTAAAGTTTATTGATTAGTTAATTAACATATATAAAGCAAGCACTATCCCCTTACTAGATTTCAATAACCAAATTTACCAAGCCACTTTCTTTGATCAGGTTCTATCAATGTTGTTAAAATGCTTTCATTATTTTATGTTTTCATGTTCATTTTACTGAAATCAAGTCTTACCCAGGTTAGTTCTTAGCATTCATTTGGCTAAAACAAAAGGCTAATCTACAGATCAGCTTTGGTCCACATGAGACTTACCAGTTCTAGCTTCCATTACTGTGGGTTTTACTTTATGGTAGTTATTGTTATTGTCAACTTTCCTAGAAAAAAAATTTAACAAATGTAAATTTGACCATCTAACTTTACTCCTTATGAGATTTACATATGATTATTTTATAGGCGGTATTTGCTACAAGTTGGGTGAATTTTGTCTCTCTGATCTTCAAGCCAGTGTTCTTTTAATGTCCATGAAACATCACTGGATGTCCACAGGCGCAATAGCGACATAATTGGTATAAATGTAACCAATCCCTTTCTGATTGGATTCATCACATGCATCCACAGGAGGAAGTAATCCAGGTATGATACTGTAAACCTGGTTGGAAGTCAATGGCTAAGAGGTCATAGGTCTTATTAGGGAAGGTATCAGTGTTGCTTTGCTAAATGAGCATGATGTGCCCATCAAATTGCCTACTGGATAACTATGTTTATGCCTGTAAATCAGTGCTGTTGTCAACTTTGGTGAGACAGTTGATTTTTGCAGTGGTAATGGTAATGACAGAGGCTCAAACTGCTCAAAGTGATGATAGTAATGGTGGTTAAATGCTCAGTCATTAGTGCGACACCTGTATTACCTTTTCCAAAGCTCAGGGGAATTTAACAGAAGAAAGGCTATAAAGACTATCAAGAGCCAGAGAGGAATGGTATACATCACTGACTTCTGGGCATGACATGCTCTTCGCACTCTCAAACTCACAAGACCCCACCTCTCCTTGAGGATTTATACACAGTAAATGGATGTTAGAGAAGGAGAGGCATTCTCTTTAGTGGTGTGGCCACAGGTGATGTATCCAACTGTAAACAATCCTTCACCAATGTTCCTGTAAACAACTCTAGTGAAACTCATTGGGCTATTCAAAAACAAATCTAAAAGACATAAGAGTAGGTAGGGTTGGGAAGAGGGAAGGGATCAGCGGGAGTGGGAGCTGACAAGAGGAATTAATAAGGTCAATATGATCAAAACACATTATATACATGTATGAATGTGTCATTATGAAAAGAAGAAAAGAAAAAGAAAGAAAAGAGAGACAGGTGGGAAATATTCAAAAAGTAGTACAGGCATTTTTCTATGCACAATATTGGTCTTTCATTTAAGGGCTAATAAAGTATTGAGCATACATTATTTAGATCATAGCCAGAAACTCTCCAAACGTAGGTTGATGGAAGTGTGTGGTGTGAATAACTAAAATACCAGGGACATTTTCATCAATGGTCTGACTTTACAAAATGGAAAACAACTCTTGATAAAAATCTATGATTGCTGGGCGGTGGTGGCACATGCCTTTAATCCCAGCACTTGGGAGGCAGAGGCAGTTGGATCTTTGCGAGTTCGAGGCCAGCCTGGTCTACAGAGCGAGATCCAGGAAAGGCGCAAAGCTACACAGAGAAACCCTGTCTCAAAAAACAAAAAACAAAAACAAAAAAAAAAATCTATGATCAAATCAGAAGAGAGTTTTGTTGTAATAACGTACTAACTGAATATTTCAGAAATGTGAAAAATACAAAACACACTTCGCTTGAAATTTCTATTTAAAATAGAATTGGCACCTAGGCATAGTCATTAAAAAGAGTTTTACACCTGCACTTATGTCTGGAAGGATACTCATGATGCACGAGTATCAGAGTGCAAGAAAACTCATTTGATGAAATGATCCATGAACGACAGGGATATATAACATTCCCAGAAACTACCAGTGACCATAACACCAAAACATTCCTTACTGATTCTCAAAAAATCCTCAGGGGCAGTCCTGCCTCCTTGGAGAACCACTCATCTACACTAAGGCAAAAATGTCAAGTGTATTTTTTTGGTTGGACCTCCATCCTTGTAAGACAGTCCTTAGACCAGTTTGAGTTACAACTTTTTAAGACTTAGGTGTAAAAGCTACTGGTAGTTGTTTCAGTGGCAATTTTACCTGAAATTGTGAAGCTTGCTCTTTTCCTAGACTAGTGATGCATAGTATTAGTGATACATACAACTTGTAGACTAGTGATACATAGTATTAGTGATAGATACAACTTGTAGACTGGTGATACATACACAGTATTAATGACACATACAACTTGTAGACTAGTGATACATAGTATTAGTGATACATACAACTTGCTCTTGATGCTGGCCTGTGCCATTGAGAACATGATCACAAAGACAAACAGCAAACATTCTATAGAAGACTAAGTAGCTAAAAAGATGGTGTAGGGTTATAATTTAACTATATATTTTTTGGTTTTGGATAATTTGTTATGTGTATTAGTTACTGGGCCTTTGTTGTATTTGTACTTTATGTACACTTTCTCCCAGTATGTAGCCTCTGAGTTTATCCTAAATCAGATCTTCAACAGTGGAAAAGTTTTTAAATTTATAAATAAAAGATTTTTAGTTGAGTTTTAAAAAGATGTGTTGTTTGTTCGCAGACAGGCATCACTATGGAGCCCATAGGGGCTTTAAACTTGCAGTCCTGCTGCCTCAGTCTCCCAAAAGCTTGGATGATAGGCATGTGCCTCCTTGTGGGCTTAGAGCAGATATATTTAATGCACTCTTACTTGTTATCCTGTTGTAAGTAAAGAAATATCTGTATCTGTTCTTGAGGTACTGCCCAAATCCACACTCAGAAAATAATGAGGATTCTAGCCAGCTTTTAATGGTTCATGGTCATAGGGCTGAACTACATAAGGCCCAACAGTGTTTGAACTGTGTGTGTCTGGTGTACCCACAAGGATGTACAGAACATCTTTCTACCAAGTGGTCATCTTTCTAGTGTCATCTGGAAAGCTCATTCTTATTAAGTGGCATTTTACTCCATTCTTCTGAATTTCCTCTGGATAGATACTGTTCTGGCTAGTTTTATGTCAACGTGACACAAGCTATAGTCATCTGGTAGGAGGGAACCTCAACTGGGATGGGCTGTAGGCGAGTTTGTAGAGCATTTTCTTATTTAGTGATTGGTGGGGAGGCCCAGTCCATTGTACATTGTGCCATCCCTGGGCTGGTGGTCCTGGGTTCTATAAGAAGACAGGCTGAGCCAGCCTCCAGAACCTGTGCATCAGCTCCTACCTTCAGGCTCCTGTCCTTTTTGAGTTCCTGTCCTGACTTCCTTTGATGATGAACAGTGATGTTTAAGTATAAGCAAAATAAACTCTTTCATCCTCAACTTGCTTTTGGTCATAGTGTTTCATCACAGCAATCGTAACCCTAACTAGAACAGAAATAAATTATAGCTATCAAAACTCAAATCATATTAGCCCTCATGCCAAGTAGGTAGATGTCAATTAAAAGAGCCATGGCTAACACAGGCTCTGAGCAGTTCCTAAGCTAAGCAGAAAGACCTGAGAAGCCGTGATGGTGGTGGTTGCTGCTGGATACAGGTATTTTCCACATAACCCCAGATATACTTTGCTGATGGTGTTTGGGTTTTCACTTCCCTCGGCCTGAACTGAATGAGTCCTCTGCCCTGGCCATGTGGCTCAGATTTCAGAGTACATGCTGAGCCTATCTTAAACACTATTTCAGCAACATCTTGAAGTCTCAACTAGGTCTTCAGTGAAGAGCTGGGTCTTACAATGACCTTTCTTCTCCTCCGGGAAATAAAGCACAACACAATCTAAGATAATCTTGGTACTCTCATCACAGTAGAGTAGGAGCAGTGACATACAAAATCTCCCCCAGACTGATTCATGTTCTCGTTTGGGAGAAAAGTATGAACATGAATGGACTGTAAAATGTTGTTATTGCCTTGTCAAAAATCTGAATGAAATACCACCAGATGCCAAGAACAAAGCATCAAACACTCCACACAATGATTAGGGTTTCCCAGACAGACCAACTGCTTTTGAACAGGCTGTTGTTCAATGTTTCTCTTTTGAAAATTTTTTAAATTAAAATATAATTACATAATTTTTTTGTTCCCTTTGTACTTACAACCCCTTTTGTGCCTCCCACCTCCCTCACAAATCCATGGTCTTTTATTGTTTCATTACTATTGTGACATATACATATAAAAACACAAATATATAAATACAACCTGCTGAGTCTATTTAGTGTTGCTTATCCATATATATATATATATATATATATATATATATATATATATATATGGCTAACCATATAGCCTTATCCATATAATGATAGGGCTAACCACTCAGTATTAGACAACCAATTAGAGATTCATCTCTAATTGGGAAAAGAATAATTCCCCCTTTCTCGGCAGTTGTTGATTTCCTATAGCTTTTTGTCTATTGATGAGGCTGTAAGACAAATTGCTAAACGGTCTTATTAATAAAAACCCAGAGCCAGATATTAGGGTGAAAGCCGAGAGATCAGAGGAATAGGACAAGCCACAGCCAACCTCACTTCACCAACTCCTCAGCCTCCAAAGAGACCTGCTTCCTGTATACCCACACTTATATGCCTTTCTGTCTCTGCCATCTCACTTCCTCTCTCCGCCCAGCTACATCACTTCTTCTTTCTGCCCAGCTCTGTCACTTCCTGTCTGTCTGTACAGACCTCCATGGTTAGTGCTGGAATTAAAGGCATGTGCCACTATGCCTGGCTCTGTTCCCAGTGTGGCCTTGAACTCACAGAGATCCAGATGGGCCTCTGCCTCCAAAATGCTAGGATTAAAGATGTGTGCTACCATTGCCTGACTTCTACATTTAATATTTTGGCTGGCTTTTTCCTCTGATCCTCAGATAAGCTTTATTGAGGTACACAGATAAAATACCACCACGTGAGGTCTTGTGAGATTTTCCCCTTCTATGTTAGTATATCTATGGGTGTAGTTCTGTTCAAGTTCCATGGCTGTAACTTCCCCGTCATTTCTAGGACACACAATAATGGCAGCAGATTTCCTGGTCCTCTGACTCTTACAGTTTTTCTGCCTCCTTTTCCATGATGTTCCATGAGCCTTGAGTATTGTAGTTGTATCCATGGAGCGGGATAACCCACAATCAGATGTTCTCTACATTTTGACCAGTTGTGGCTTTCTTTAATGATCTCCATCTGCTGCCAAGAGAAGGTTCTTTGATGAGAGGTAAGAGCTACACTTAATCTGTTGGTGTAAGAATAAGTATTTGGAATGCAATGAAGAACTATACTGGTGGGGTTGGGGATTTAGCTCAGTGGTAGAGCACTTGCCTAGCAAGCACAAGGCCCTGGGTTTGGTCCTCAGCTCCAAAAAAAAAAAAAAAAAAAAAAAAAAAAAAGAATTATACTGGTTTAGGACAGTGTCAGTAATAGCTTGTCTTCTAAGATCCATGACCTCACTAGAAACTGGTAGTTTACTGTTGCTAGTATCAGGCATGCTTTCCCTCCTGTTGGACTAGTTTAAGTCCAGCTAGACAGCTGTTGGTTACCAAGATAGAACTGCCAGTGTTGACCCTTAAGGATATTTTTTCATGCTGGTCATTTCTATGGTTCATAGAAATCACTGCTGACTAGGACTGTTGACTGCTCTTTTTCCTTGGCAGCTTGTATAACACCTTCCAATACTGTGAGATGGTTTTCAGGGTGGAGACTTTCAGGTTAGATTGAACTTGAATCCTGTGTTCAAAGCATGTGATGTCTTCAGCAAAGTTGACTTAGATTCAACTTCTGAGGGGCAACCAGTGTAAAGGAAATAATCTATATTGGTTTGGGGTTCTCTTGAAATCCCCTGAGAATAAGGTTTTAATTAAATCTATGAGATTTCAAGAGAAAGGCATATGTAAAGAATGAATGGCACTTTACTCATGTTTTAGTATGACATATATTACAATGTCTTCCTAGTGACCATGCAAGCCAGCTGAGGGTAGAGACTGTTAGTATCTGTGTATTCTTAGAAAGTTCAGTTATTGTTGGGGATGTAGGCTAAGTCAGGAAGACACTGCCAGCCACTGCCACCATGAGAAGCAAGATATAAAGATACTGGTAAGCCACGAGCCACGTGGCAAAGTATAGATCTATAGAAATTGGTTAATTTAAAATGTAAGAGCTAGTAATAGTTAGCCTGAGCTAATGGCTGAGCAATTTTAATAAATATGAGCTTCTGAGTGATTATTTTATAAGTGATTTGTGGAACTGTGGGGGCTTGGTGGACCCGGAGACAAACTTTCCAGCCATAAGTCATAGAACCAGAGAAAACATTCTTATAGGGAGAAAATAATTTTAAAGAGAAGCAAATCACTTTTCCTTTGCTCATTCTCCTGTTGAAGAGCCTGGAACCTTTCCCAGAAGACTGCAATCTGGATCTGAGGGCAGGCATGCAGACCATGGGCTATGCCTCGTAGCTTTCCAATAGACTTATAAGAGAGAACAGGCAACTATTTAAACACCAAATGGCTATTTGTTCTTTATTTCCCCTTCTAACATCAGGTTCAACCAAGACCTCACCTGAAAGAAAACATGGTCACATCCGAAGTGTTCTATAACTTCCTGCCCAGCATGGGACTCCTGACAATGGAGCAGGCCCTAGACAGAAACCCAACAGATTGGCAGGCAGGAGCTCTGATATTCAAAACCTCTCATTATTTCTGTGGGAAACAGTAACATGCGCACCCCAGGGCACAAACCTATCCATAAGCCCAAAGCGTGCCATCCATAGCATTAAGAAAAACCTAATGGCATTCAACTAGAGTCATAACTTGTAGTATGGAGTCATCTCTTCCAAGATATCTTCCTTGTGTATGAATATGGGCTGTTTGAGTGCATGGAACTTACTCATTCATCTTTGTGCTCCTAAAGCCTAGTACAGAGCTTGAGCAACAAACAGAAGCTATATAAACATTTATGGAACTGAAGAGACCTAGAATCCACGTGTAAGAGAACTGCTGTGCTACAGAACAGGGCACCATGATCTGAGCTTTACTCTGCTTCATTTTACTTGTCTTAAGCTCACTCTCAGCAGTCTCATTACCATTCTGGTGCCCTGAGCCCCACTCATGACCTATACTCTATACAAACAATGGCAGACTCAACTGAAGCAACATAAGCATGAGCCATGTCAATTCCAAGGTTGGGATGGTCTCCATCTGCCTAGTAGAAAGAGCATCCTAGCATTAGAACTGAAAGGATTTGGTGAGAAGCTTTTCCAGAAGGGCAAGAAAGACCTTTTCTGGACACCTGGTAAACTTGAATCCCAGTTGTATTCATCAGTGCATGAGCCCGGGGCCCAGCCAAAGCATTAGCATGGAGGTGAAAGGAAGAAGACTCAGAGATGACTGAAGTGGCCTCAAGAATCTGAGGGATAATCCATAAAGGTTATGTCCACAGTCGTAATTTTAGCAAAGTTTTGGATCTGTGACGCCAAGCGAAAACAGACTGTGAGACTTTTAGAACCAGAATCTCTCAGCTGGACTCTCTTATGAGTCTGCCTTTCAAAGATCTGTGAATGAAGAGCTGGCAACAAGGTTTATAGGTGGCTGGCATTAGTGAAAAGTTGTCCGATGATGTGGTTAAGGGACTTTGGAAAGAGATTCCCTGAATGTGGATTCTGCAGAGGGAATTTGGGCCACCATGTGTGGCAAAGCACAAGGGGTGATACTGAGAAAAGCAAAGTGATTCACAAAGGAATGGGGAGAGGCTGTAAGTTTCCTTTCACCTCTCATCTCTAAGAGAAATAACTAGGGTTCGTTCAGAGAGAAACATACCTGGCTTTGGGTTCAGAAAGAAATGTGTGTTCAAACACAGGCCTAGGTGTGGGAGAGACATCTAGAGCCTGGCGTTGTCACTTACTATCATTGTGACTTTGGACAAATGTCTCTACCTTCCTAAGATATGATTTTACTTGGCCTCACATGCTTCAGAAAGGATTAAATAAGATCATGAGTGAAAAGCCTGGTATTCACTCTGGACACTTAGCACAGGCTGGTGCCGTGTGAGTAGTGGGTTCTAGGGATCTTCCCACTCTAAAGGATATGTGGATCAAGGAGGGAGGGAGAAGCAGTCCTGCTACCCTCTCTGATGTGTGTGAATAAAAGGAGGGGAAGGTGAGAAACGCTGAGACCAAACCAAGATCTGGGACACTAGGTCACTAAGGTGAGATGATAAATATGAAGAACTGAGGCAAGTCTCTCTCAAAGCTTCAGGAGGAAAGGAAAGAAAGAAGGTGCTAGAAATAAAGGAAACTGAGGAAGAGAGAAAATGGGCATAATTCAGAATATTACTTTAACCATGTAAAGATGTATTGCTTTTATTTATGCTGCATTTGTTTAATTATGTAAAGAAGTATTGCTGCTTCACCTTGCCTGCCTAAGGCACCTGATTGGTCTAATAAAAACTTAAATGTCCAATAGCTAGGCAAAGGAGGGACAGGCAGGGCTGGTTGGCAGAGAGAAAAAGGGAGCCAGCCAGCCATACTCAGAGGAAGCAGGAAAGCAGGAAGGAGAGCACATAGATGAGATAAACAGTGGGCCAGCACATAGATTAATAGAAATGGGTTAATTTAAGTTAAAAAAAAAAAGAGCTAGCTAGAGACGAGCCTAAACTAAGGCCAAGCATTCATAACTAATAAGTCTCCATGTCATAATTTGGGGGCTGGGAATTTAAGAAAGCCTGCTACATTTGGTCTTTCAACATTGGGCCTGAATTTCCACATAGGGCTTGATAAAACCGAAGAAAAAAAGAAAGAAAGAAAGAAAGAAAGAAAGAAAGAAAGAAAGAAAGAAAGAAAGAAGAAAGAAAGAAAAGAAGAAAGAAAGAAAGAAAGAAAGAAAGAAAGAAAGAAAGAAAGAAAGAAAGAAAGAAGGAAGGAAGGAAAGAAGGAAAGAAAGAACAGATATGGTACCTTTAAGAGGCTCTGCTGTATAGGGAGCACTTGAGCAGCCAACACACTAAGTAGAAACAGCAAGTGAAGTAAAAACACATGCCACAGTGTGGGCACCAACTTCCTAGAACTAGAATAGTTGAACACAGCTCCCAGTTAAATACAGATCTTGGCCAGGCCTGAAGGCTTAAGGCTTGGCTCTCATGGACAGAGGAAGGGAAGGAGCCATCCACCAGAACTACACCAAAGGTCCAAGCTACTACTTAGCAGGTTAAGGTTTGGCTCATGCTTCAGAAAAGGCTAAAGACATACAGCAAAGACAGGTTCAGAGGGGAAAAATCCTCTAAACATGTTACAGTGTATTTAAAGATGTGTAGGCTTAAGAAAGAAAAGAAAATGGGTATAGACAGTCATAGAAAAAATATTTTATAAATGATAAAGTACAATCTTTAAAGAGAGTAAAGTAACATAAAAGAAAAAAGCCACATAAAGATGGGAAATACACAAGGATGTATGCAATCCTGTATGATGTGCTAACTGAATTTTTTGAATGCTGATGAGTGAATGACAGCTGCTGAGAGACATTGAATTGCAAAAGGGACTGCTGAATTTTAGGGATGTCTTAACTTTAAAATGGAAGTCAGAAAATGTATTGTGTTGAGGGAGAGGTTATGCTTTGTTTCCACAGGAAATGAAAGGCTGTGGATTCCTTCAAGGTTAATGGAGATCAGGTCTGATAGAGGGAGATCTCCTGAAAACCTTGGCTACAGACATAAGGAAATAAACCAAGCAAAACTCCAAGACAGATGATGCATATACTGATCCCTCTATATGGGAACAATTCTGAGGCTGGACTACAAATGTTACAACTAGTTTTACCAGGATTTGACCATTATCTCATTTTTCTTAGGGTCTCCTAAAGATGCAGGAAGCAGTCTAGAGAACACAATAAACACCCACATTCCCAAGAGGTTGGGATAGGTGGTTTTTGGTCATTCAGTGGGTTATGGATGTTAGACATTGTTTAGAGAATATAGAAATATAAGATAAAAAGACAACTATTAACCTCAAATATTTTATATTGGTAATAATTTTGGTATATTGATACAAATTTAAAGTTATTTTTGTTATATATATGTTTCTACTCTTGTTTGAGGTATTATGATTATGTAGCTCATTTAAATATGTAATGTAGAATTTAAAATATAGGTTAGTAGTTAATCATCTAAAATAATCAAACTTGTAGTTACGTTGAGTATGTTTTCAACGTTAAACAGATATATTTTAGACAGGTGATCTTCAAATCTTCAGGAAACTACAGAATAGGGCATTTAAGATGTTTAATAATCTAGGGCTTTTCATGACAGTAAGACATGTCTGCTCCTGGCAGCACCAATCTACTTCATAAAAAGATGATGGGCATTGAAGAACCTCCATATGAAGTCTGCTTCCATTGTGGCAAAGCTAGTCATTTGAGCAAGAAACTGTCCTTGCTTCAACTGCTGACATTATGCCATATAAACTGGTCACACAGGACACAAAGGAAAAAGACTGCTTTGCAATAACAAGGTGGGACAGTCCTTCAAAATTCCTGCTTCATAGAAAAGTCTGCCAAATATTCTAGACCTGTAGGCTGAAGATGGATGCCCCAATGCTGCAAAGTTATCTTGGGTGACTGTCTAGGCAGCAAGATATCTCTGTCATTTCTATAGTTTTGGAAATGGCTTGCCCTGTATTTCCTGTATATTTAGGTAGTATTATATCCTTCTGGGGTCTTTGACAGAGTTGAAGACTAGGTAGTTATAGTTACAGTTTTCCTTAGTTATGTTAGTAGGTAAATTAGGTACAAAACTTTGAACTTACCAAGACAGGATAGCTAATGCAGTATTTTCTCTGAATTTGCAAATGCAAATGGATTGGATATTGTAAATGTAATTCTTTCTTGATAGTTGTTCTTATTGTATATAGTTTTACTTAGACAAAAAAGGGAGAAATGTTATAGAATATTACTTTTGCTACATAAAGTTATGTTATATTTGTTTATGTTGCAAAATATTACTTTAACTATGTAAAGATGTATTGCTTTTGTTTACACTGCATTTGTTTAACTATGTAAAGATGTGTTGCTGTTTCACCTTGCCTGCCTAAGGTACCTGATTGATCTAATAAAAAGCTGAATGGTCAATAGCTAGGCAGTAGAAGGATAGGCATGACTGGCAGGCAGAGAGAATAAGTAGGAGTTGGAATCTAGGCTTGAGACAGAATAAGGGAGAAAGATAAAGATGCCACTGGCTAGCTAGCCAAGCAGCCACCAGCTAGTCAGACAAGGAGGAAGCAGGGAAATAAGACATACAAAATAAAGGAAAGGTAAAAAGCTCTGAGGTGAAGAGAAACAGGTTAAAATAAGTTATAAGAGCTAGTGGGGCTGGGCAGCGGTGGTGGCACATGCCTTTAATCCCAGCACTCAGGAGGCAGAACCAGGTGGGTCTCTGCGAATTCAAGGCCAGCCTGGTCTACAGAGTGAGATCCAGGACAGGCACCAAAACTACGTGGAGAAACCCTGTCTCGGGGGGAAAAAAAAAAAGAGCTAGTGGAACAAGCCTAAACTAAGGTCATGCATTCATAACTAATAATAAGTCTCCATATCATGATTTAGGGGCTGGAGGTCCAAAAAGCCTGCTACACAGGCAGGCATCAGGCTCAGCAGAATTGTTAGACTCTCAACATGGAACTCAGACAGGCAGAAGGACTCATAGAACTTGGGATTAGATTATACAGGCTTGAGAAGAAGAGAAGGAGATGGAGAGGTCCAGCCAGTGGTTAAAAGGCAGGAAGAGCCAAGTCAAATGATGAGTTTACAACAAGATTAAAGTCTCAGCTGTCACAGCATTAACAACCAAAGACATCTCCTCTAAGATAAGGCTACTTATTATGCAGACAGGCCAGGTTCTCAGCCATACAGTGCAGAAAGTAGCAGAGAGAACTCTTGATTAAGATATCTCACCGGGCGGTGGTGGCACACGCCTTTAATGCCAGCACTCAGGAGGCAGAGCCAGGCAGATCTCTATGAGTTCGAGGCCAGCCTGGGCTACCAAGTGAGTTCCAGGAAAGGTGCAAAGCTAACCCTGTCTTGAAAAACAATAACAACAACAACAATAAAAAAGATATCTCAGGACCTACTTTTACTGGGAAGTTGGAGAGTAGTTTGTTCTACACTTAAAAGTAAATGAAGTACTTGCATCTTTCACAGATTAATTTTGCTTAATGATTTATTGGTATCACGGAAAGAAACTGCATGTGTACGTGGGTGCATGCACACACACACACACACACACAAACACACACATACACACACACACACACACACACACACACACATATCTTTGTCTTGTTAGCAAAATGCCAACAGATGACCTTTTAAGCACTAAACAAAGAACTTGATACATGGTTAAGGTGAAATGGATTATCCAGTCAGTATATCAGTATCTGCTGTGTCTAATAGACATGTAGTAGTTGTGAAATAAAGCACAATATGGAATTTATTAAGCTCCTCCCATATTCAAGTAACTCACATAAAATGTATGCCAGATGAAGTGGCTGGAGTCACTCAAGTCCCAAGAGAACCACTAACAGAAGATGAAGAGATACGGTACTGATGATGACACACGAGTACATTCACTTGTCCATCACCTTATAGAGGAAATGAATGGCAGAGTTAGCCAGTGGGAACCTAGTGAGTCAATATCAGGGAGCAGAAATAAATCTATACCAAATACTATGAGTAAAGGAAGAATTCAATTTCAAATACAATTGTTTTCATTGTAATTGAAGCAATTCAATTACAAAATTGTTTCTACAGTATGCTTACCACCATTATTGCCAACACCAAGAAACCTGTAAAGAAGTATCTTTTTAGGACAAAACACTCCGTGAAAATTCCTGCTCCACTTCAGTGGGACTATGCAGGCAAACAGTGTTTCATTGAGGCTAGAGGCATGGGCATGAGCAAGACCACGTGTACAGCATTGATTCTCAAGCCGATGGAGAAGCACCAAGCGGCACTCCCCTGTGTCTCCATGAACCAGAGGAAAAGAATGACCTGTGACTGCCAAAAGGGGTGCAAAGCATGAAAAAGCAAGGGAAGGTACACCAGACAATGGGGATAAATGGCATCGAGTTCAGAACTATGGGGCATTGCATATACAAAGGGAACAACAGACCCCAGTTAGTGCACCAAACAAATCAGTAAGAAGAGGAAAATCACGGTCGCCTGACTAGGGCTGCAAACAAAAGAAAAGATGCAGAAGAAAACACTGAAATACCAAAATGTTATTCGAAGCAGCTGCTGGGGAAGAGGACCCAGTTTGGGTTGTCCCACTTCACCTATTAAGCTGGGACAAAGCAGCGAATCAATATAGGGAGAAACACTTCAATCAAACAGCATTTCTAAGAAGAGCAGAAACTGTGGGAAGTAGTATATCTACCAACACCGAAGACTCCTCCTACTTTGACTAAACAGGCACCAGCCCTGAGAACTACACTAACACCCCAGAGGGATTGACTGGGCAGATCATGAGCACACTCAGCACAGACCATGAAGTACTGGCTGAGGAGCAGCCTGAGCCCTGGTAAGGTGTTAATATCCAATTTCAAAATTGAATGCAAGCAAGGATGTGGTACCTTTCAACCCTCGGACATTGAAATCCCTGGATATAAGGCTTGACCACATGGCATGTACAGAACACTGGCGCTGGCAGAATGAGCTATGTGAGAGAGCATCACTGCTCTTGGCAGAGAGAAAGCTCATTGCTGCTCAGGAATTCAATTACAGAGGGAAGATGGATTAGACACAACTTATTCTGAACTGAATGGATCAAACTCTAGAAAGATAAGAAGCTTGTCTATCTGCCAAGTTAGCTGCTAAAACCAACTCTGATAGGAGAACTTACTTTATTTCAGGAAAGCAAGAAATACTGGCAGAAGTTGTAGTGCTTTTAATTTTTATTCTATTTGGTGTTACTACTTTTCATTATTTTTTAGTTCTTTTTTTGGGGGGGGGGGTTCGAGACAGGGTTTCTCTGTGTACTTTGGCGCCTTTCCTGGAACTCGCTCTGTAGACCAGGCTGGCCTCGAACTCACAGAGATCCACCTGGCTCTGCCTCCCGAGTGCTGGGATTAAAGGCATGCGCCACCACCGCCCGGCTATTTTTTAGTTCTTATGCTAGGTTAGGCTTTACGATTGTACTATCACTTTTACTGACCCTTTCATTCTTTCCTTACCTTCATCAGTACAAACACTTTTACTCTCATCCCAACTCTTCTTTTCCCCTTTCCTCATTCCCTCATTCCTTTAAGAATTCTTAATTGTAAGGTCTTTATCTCTACTAACATTTAAATTTCATTCATCGTAACAGTAGCCTAGATCTTTTGTTCCCTAGCCTTATCGGAGATGTAATTAAAATGTCCATTTTCATTTTACTGTATCTTAGAACCTTGCTGGGTTTGTTTCCAGGCTATTATCAACTCCCCTCTAAGTAGTAGTGGGGAATATAAGCCAAAGAGAGGACTATCCACTAAAGGACTGATATAAAATAAAGGGAAAACCAAAAAATAAAAGTGAAAGATACATCTATCCTAACACACACAAAGTCACAACATAGAAACACAAAAAAAATATGAATGTGCAAGCCCCTGTAGCACATCCCAAGTCCCATATTTCTCCAATAACTGAAAACAAAAATAATAAAATAACTGAAATGTCAGAAAAGAAATTCAAAATCTTGCTTAAAAAAAAGTCCATTAACTTTAAAAAAAAGTCTGAAACAAGTATATGAATGAAATAAGGAAATCAGTTCAGAACCTAGATTATTTAAAAAGTCAGCAGAATCGAGGAGAAATGTAACAACACAGAGGAAGGATTTTGCAAGGAAACTAAGATTCTGACAAAGAACCAAAGAAAAATCTTGGAAACAAAGGCTACCCCACCAAGTACAAGATACAGTGGGAAACATCACTGACAAACTGAATCAAGTGGGAAAAAAAAAGATACCAGCTATGGAAGACAAGGCTGAGGAACCATTGCATTTAGAGAACAATAAAAAAAATGAAACATGACCTTGACAATCAATAATTCTGTAACATAATGAAGAAACAAACCCAAATAATCCATGCAGTGAAAGATATGGATAAGGATCAAAATAAAGAAATAAACAACTAAGTACAAAGAAAAAATTTCAATGAAATTACAGAAGAAAAATCTCGTAAATCTATATAAAAATAAGAACATACAAATATGAGTCATTTAGAACCTCAAAAAGATATACCAGAAAGAGAACCTCTCCAACACATACCATTGTTAAATGATTATATATATATATATATATATATATATATATATATATCAAAGTGACAGCAGATCTCTCAGTTGATACCATAAATGTTAGGAAATAATGGAATTATATATTTCAATCCTATATATAAATAACCACCAGACACAATCATTATGTCTAAGAAATATGTATTTTTTTAAATTTATGGATAATTAAAGACCTCCTAGGATGAGCACAAACTAAACTAATTTATGACCACTAGCCATGTAAGGTATATTACAGAATATACCTTAAGGAACTCTACTCACAGAAAGGAAAGATAATCAGAACATAAGAGTAGAAGAAAAACTAAGTCTCAAGAATTGAATGGATTAATAAAAGAAAACTAAGAAAGAATCAAGTATGTCTGACCCAAGATATCAGGTAGATCTCATAAGATAAATAGGGGATAAAGAAAAAACACAGTATGAGAACAAACAAGGGAAACAATCAATAAAATTTTAAGAACCAGAAAATATCACTAAAATACAGCCTTAAATGTTAATGGTCTAAATTCCCCAATTAAAAGGGGCCCAACCCTAGACAAAGAACTACAGACAACTAAGGAATGCTGAGAGCAGGAAGAGTAGTCTTCCCCAGGAAAGAGCACATCAACTGGTTATCCAACACCAAAGGGTCAGCCTTGAAATCATGTACTTACAAGTAACATTAAGACTGAGCAGGTTGTATTTATAAATCTCACTATGTATGTAACATTATATAGTGTGTGTGTGTATATGTAACAATAATTTAAGAAAAATAATTCATGAATTTGAGAGAGAGCAAGGAGTGTACATGGGAAGGATTGAAAGAAGGTGTCTTAGTTAAGGTTTCTATTGCTGCGACAAAACATCATGACCAAACAACAAGTTGGGGAGGAAAGGGTTTATTTGCCTTATATTTCAGCATTGCTGTTCATCACTGAAGGAAGTCAGGACAGGAACTCAAACAGGGCATGATCCTGGAGACAGGAGTTGATGCAGAGGCCATGGAGGGGAGCTGCTTACTGGCTTGCTTCCCATGGCTTGCTCAGCCCATTTTCTTATAGAACTCAGGACCAGCATGGGCTGGGTCTTTCCCCATTGATCACTAAATGGGAAAACGCCTTACAGCTGAATCTCAAGGAGGCATTTCCTTATCTAAGGCTCCCTCCTCTAGCTTGTGTCAAGTTGACAAACAAAACCAACCAGTACAGAAAGGAAAGAAAAGGAAGGAAGGAAGGAAGGAAGGAAGGAAGGAAGGAAGGAAGGAAGGAAGGAAGGAAGGAAGGAAAGGGAGGAGGGAATTATATAATTACATTTTAATTTCAAAAAAATAAAAATAATATTTTTAGCAAGTGGACTAGCTGATTGGATTAAAACACAAGATCCTGGTATTTGTTGCTTGCAAGAGAAATACATATCTTACTGAAAAAGAAACAGATTAAAAGTCAAAGAATGGAATACTATATACCAAAAAATTTGAAGCAGGAAAAAAGAAACAATAGCCATTTTTTATATCTGACAAACCAAAGGTCAAGCCAAAATTAGTCCAAGGGAAAGGAATGTTACTTAACAATAATAAAGAAAACAGTTCATCAAGAAAATATAATACTTATGAATATATATTCACCAAATGTTTATATATCTAGTTTCATAAACTTAATACTACTGGAGATAAATGGTCATATAGGTCCAGACTCAATAACAGTGGGACAATTCAATATTCCACACCTATCAATTGACAGATTATCCAGTGAAAAAAAATTAACAAAGAAATGTCAGGTTTAAACTAGCTCATCAATAAAATGTATTTAACAAATACTAACAAAAAATTCTACTCAATGGCTGCAGAATACTACATATTATTCTCAGCCCATGGAATTCTTCAAAATATGATACAGTCTGGGTCATAAGTCATATCTAAAGAAACAGAAAAGACTATAAGTAACATCTTATATTTTATGCTATCATAATGGAATAAAACTAGAAGTCGGTGACAAGAGAAGCCACAAAAACTATACAAACACAGAGGAGTAAGTTATACACTCAAGTAATTAGGGGTTCACTGGGGGAACCATGGAAAAAAATAAAATGGCTTCTAGAATTAAATGAAGACAACACAGCTCATGATGACCTTTGGGAGCCAAAGCAAGTTTAAGGGGAGACATCAGAGCTTGGGAGGCCTGCATCTAAAAATCAGAGAAAGCGCATATAAATGACCTAATGGTGCACTTTAAGATCTTAGAAATAAGAGAAAACTTGGAATTAGCAGACAGAAATAAGTAAAGGATATCAAAATAGAAATTAATAAAATGGATATCACATTAATAATACAAAATAATCAAGAAACAAAAGTTGGTTCTTTTAAAAGATAAAGAACCAAAGTAGAAAGATAAAAATTAATAAAATTAAAGATGAAAAGTACGTCATCATTGATGCTGATGAAAGTCAGGTGATCATTTGGGAATAATTTAAAGACCTATATTCCAATAAACTTAGAAATCTAGAAGAAATGGAAAAAATTCTCAAAACATAAGAACTTACTCTATCAAAACAGGAGTATGTAGACAGTTTAAATATGCTAATGAGCAATGAAATTGAACCAAGAATGAAAAGTCTGCCAACTCAAATAAGCCTAGGGCCAAATGAACTCATGGATCAATACCACTAGATACTTAATATCAATACTCCTTAAATTATTCCATAAAATATAAAGAAAAGGAAAACTAATAAATTTATTTTATAAAGTCAGTATTCTCCTGATATCAAAACTGGATAAGAATACAACAATAAGATAAACTTATTGTCTTTCTTTCTATTGCTGTAACAAACACAATAACAACAACAACAACAAAAACCTTGGGAGGAAATGCTTTATATCATCCTACAGCTTATCTGAGGGAAGCCAAGGCAAGAACTGAAACATAGTCCATGGAGGAACACAACTTACTGGTTTATCCTCCATAGTTTGCTTAGCTTGCTTTCATCCATCACCCAGAACTACATGCCCAGAAGTCAAACCACAGTGAGATGGGCCTTCCAACATAAATCATTAATCAAGTAAATGTAGCCACAGGTTTGTCTATTGGCCAATCTAATGTAGTCATTTCCTCAACTGAAGTTCCCTCTTCACAGATGTCCCTGGCTTGTCTTAATTTGAAAACAACAACAACATGCCTGATGTGGGATGTTTTCTTTTTTAAAATTTCCCTTAAACTTCCATTTATTTTGTTAGTGAGACTAAGAACCCCCAAGGGGTTATTTTGGGTTTGGGTGTTTAGTTTGTTGAGTTAAAAGCCAATACATTATAGATACTGGTCCCCTAAAGATGCATAGTTGGCAAAGGTTTTGTCCTGTTGTAGAATGATAATTTCCTTTGCTGCACAGAAGTTTTAAAATTTCACTAATCCTATTTTTTCAGTTCTTGCTGTGATTTCCTGAGCCTTGGGAGGGCTTTTCAGAAGGAAAAGGCCTATGGCTATACCTTAGCTTATTTTCCCTTGACCACTTCACACTATTGAGTTTTACATTAAGGGCTTTGATCCATCTTGAATTGAATTTTTGTCAGGGCACTAGGCATCTACTTTCATTCTTATACACATATTTATCAAGCTTTCCTAGCATCTTGTGTTGAAGAGTGTCTCTTCTACAAAATTGTCCTTTTTTTTCCCACCTTTATCACAAATCAGTGGGATAGCTCTAGAGTTGTGGACTTATTTCTGTGTTTTCTATTCTATTCCATTGATCTACCTGAACGTTTTTATGCAAGTACAATACTGTCTTACCTGACAATTGGAATGTTTAAGATGTCAGATTCTTCCCCTTAGATGCTAGCCCATCCCTGGGTGGATCCCTGGGTGGTGTCAGCCTATGGCTTTTCTGGGATCAGGGTGTTGCCTGCCAGTAAGCTGGTCATGCAGCTGTGTCTGGGCCTCTAAGCCAGTCATGGCAGCTGTGTGGTCAAGCTGTTTTGCGCCCCCCCCCCACTATATGAAGCACCTAGATTTGTACATGTTGCTGTAATTTGAGGGGGAAGGGTCCTGTCGTGGTCAGTGGGTGATTCAGAGGAAATCAGTGTCCCTTCTTAGGGGTTCTTATTCTCACTAACAAAATAATTTATGAATTCGCTCAAATGGAAGTTTAAAGACAATTTTTTTAAAAAAGAAAACATCCACATCAGGAGTGCTGTATAGAAGCTCAGAGCTGCCTGAAGGAGGAGAATGGGATGGAGAAGGGAAAAAGCTATACCATTTAAGACAGCATGGATGTCATACTCAAGCTGACTAGCAGACACATGCAGGTAGAGGATCTTTAGGCAAAGACTAAGAAAACCCAAAATGTTGAGAAAACACAGAGAATTAAGGATGCATGCTTAGGGAAAAGAAGATAGAAAGAAAAAAAGGAGAAATTATTCTAAATAATTCAGAAAAGCAGACAGACTTGCCAAGCTGCATGTCTGTGGCCCAGTAAGCTACTGCAGTAAGAGCAAGATTCTGGGAAGGAGAAATACACTGCATTAGAGGACCAATTCTTCTACCTATCTCTTTAGTATGGCTTAAGATGAGTCTACCTTCTTTCCTTGGCCAAGTGCTTGATCCTGCCCATTTAGAATGTTAGGTCTCCATTCAAGCCAGAGATTCTATTCTCTTGACAAGAATGAGTTTTTCTAAATGGATCTTTATTGCTACCGTAACATAAATATACACAAATATATGATATTGAAGATCCCAGGAATAAAAAATTGTAAGACTGCACATTCTGGGGAGATGGGAGCTGACAGCCAGCAGCCACTATGGCCAAACTGTTAACTTTTAACAATTGGCCCCTGCCTTACAGCTGACAACCATGGACCAAGGTTAACCTTTAACAGCTGTTTCTACGTGACTTCCTGCCTTATGTTCCTTTAATCTTTAACTGTTGCTTCTACGTGATCTTCTGCCTTGCATTGTCTTACATTCTTTCCACCTAAGGGGAAAGCAGCTGTGTCAAGACAGCTTCGGGCTTTTGCAAATACCTTAAACTAACACCCTGTAAGCAAAAATTGTAAATCTTAAAATGTAATGTGACTCTAAGCCTAACCTCAAGATTGTAAAAATCTCTTTGATCCATACCTGATGCTTAATTTTCACTATAAAAAGAGGCTCAAAACCTGCCCCCCCATTGTCACAGTGTCAGAAGTCTGAACTCTGACTGTGGCCCTAGTGAGCTGGAAGTTTCTTTTTGCCCTGTGGTGTCTGGAATAAAGTTTACTTCTGGTTAAACGACATTGGTGGTCTGTTCCCCATTATTTACACATCACCAGGACCCAACAATATGAAAGCAGAATGGAGACTATGTAGGAAGAGGAAAAGAACAAAGAGGAAGGACACTAGGAAACAGTAACATAATAGGTAAATGTAGTCAAAGTACATGAGACACATGAATGAAAATGTCATTATATATCCATCACTTTGTACAATGAACATACACTAATGGAAAATTAAAACAAAATACCCTTGTTAATATTCTGACCCACCCCTTGGGGCCACCCTGTGTCCTGATGTAGAAGTCTATACTTAAGGGAAAATTCTGCCCCTCCCTTCTCTCTCTTCCGATTTCCTCCCATGAGATGTGCACCTCTCAAACCCCTTGCCCTTCTCTCTCTTTATTTCTCTCTCTTTCCCTCTTTCTCTTTCCCCTCTCTCTAACCCCCCACCAAATAAAACTCTTCACTGAGCACTGTCTGTGTGGCATCTCTCTGTCTCTCACCCACCGTGGGGAACCTTAGCTCTACTCACCAGGACCTCCCGTATACAAAGAAAAGAAGGAATCTAGGTTGCAACACACACACATGACATGAACCACATGGAGACCATTGTTGCTTGACAAAGTTCCTGCATTTTGACTTTGCAGATCACAATTCTCCAGCATCCTTTTGCTTTCATGACTCTTGCTGTTATGCCTTTCCCTTTGGGAAATTTTGTGTGGGCTTTGGTGAAGGATAAAAATGTGTACAATGGTAGCCTCTTTAAACAAAATAATTCTCCCACCCCTGTGGAATCATATAGCATGATAACTGCATACTTCCATACAAATTAACACCAAGCTGCTAGAAAATTTAGATAAGTAACATATGCTTGATAAATCAGGTATATGATAATCAAGATTTATAAATTCCTAAGGGCTATTAAGGTCACAGTATTGTTTGTCTAGCTTTGTCCTTGATCAATTTAAGCTTTAGCTATTTGGGTAAACCAAGGCATACAAAATCTGCAATATTCTATAATGGAGTGTCTGATCCCCCCAATAAAGTCCCTTTCCTAAGGTCAGGCATTAGACAAGTCTCCACTTCCTAGGGGGCTTGAAGAAAGTTCCCCCTTGCTAAAAAGGGAGACAAATTCTTTGTTTTTGTTTTTGTTTTTGTTTTTTGAGACAGGGTTTCTCTGTGTAGCTTTGCGCCTTTCCTGGGACTCACTTGGTTGCCCAGGCTGGCCTCGAACTCACAGAGATCCGCCTGCCTCTGCCTCCCGAGTGCTGGGATTAAAGGCGTGCGCCACCACCGCCCGGCGGGAGACAAATTCTTAACTCTGGCAAGAGGAACTTTACCTTTACCCTTCCTGGCCCTCCCTGACACTCTCTAGCCCCTCCCTAATCACATGGTGACCATGTAATTTTTTTTAAGTTTTTTTTAAAATTTCCTTATTGCCGAATTGTTCCTTCTGTAAAACTACTCATGATTTTACTCCTCAAAAGGGGCCCAAGAGATGGATTCTGGGCTGCTCTCTTTAACCCTACTTAGAAGGCAGTTGTTGGCCAGCTCTTGATTGCACCCCAATAAAAAAAATCAAGTTTGCTTCAAATTTGGCTCAAATTCTGATAGTGGTCTTATTCTTGTAGTCAGGTTTAACAGCAGCCATCCCGATTCCCCCTCAGATACACAACACTCCAAACATCCTCTTTGGGACCTGGACCCCACCAAAGCTGGTTTCCAGCACAGACACACACACACACACACACACACACACACACACACACACACACACACACTTTTCTTAAATATATGCTCCCACTAAGCCTGTCACTATCTATGAAATCAGGGTGGTCACTATTGTTAATATTCTGACCCACCCCTTGGGGCCACCCTGTGTCCTGACATAGACGCCTATTCTTAAAGGAAAACTTCGCCCCTTCCTTTTCTCTTCTGCATTTCCTCCCAGGAGGTGCAAACCCTCGCCCCCCTTCTTTCTCTCTCTCTCTCTCCTATCTTTCTCTTCATCTCTCTATTATAATAAACTCTCCATGTGGATGCAGCGTCTGGATTGTGAATTACTGGCCGTCGCTGCCATGGCATGCATCTGCCTAGCATGGTTCCTTTCATGAGAGGAATATCCTGGAGAGGGGGGGCAGGGAGGCTACGTAATATATAATAATTCATAACATTGGGCACCAAAATATGCCTATATACATGATGCTTTGTTTGCTGTCTATTGACAGCATTTACAGGCTTATGCATTCTTTCTCTTGGTCCTGTGCCTAGGTTAGTCTGCTGTAGGAAAAGGACTAGGAATAGATGAGTGATACCAGTCACCATGACTGAGGGCTTTCTGGATCAGCCAATGTTAACCAAATCACCGACAAGTTAATAAATCTCATCCAGATAATCAGGGTTGCTAGGCCAACTTGTAGCTGACCTCAGCATCTTGAACTGGTCCAGCCAAGATCAGCAAAGTCCGGTGTTCCAGTATCTCACTTTTAAGAATTTGTTTGATGTAAAATCCTTCTGTAGGCTTAGTAGCATTATTGTATCAGTTGATAGTGGGGAATGCTATTATGGCTGTCATCATTATCATTATTACCATTATAATCATCATTATTTTAAAGAACACAAAAAGGCTTACTCAGGTCTTACCTAGCCATCCATACTGAAGCATCTTCTCCACCTATTTTTTCCCAGAGAAAGGACAGAAAGGAAGAGACAAAGTGAGCGACCCTTCAGAAAGTTTTGCTTTGTTTTTCTGACAGATTGTTGTTAATGATGTTTTTATTTTCCTTGTGGGTAGTGACACTGTGACAGTGTAACCTCACAGGCAGTCACAATGAATTGTTAATTAGTTTAATTAGTGAAGAATCCTCCCATCAACTTTGAATCTAGCCTTCTGTGTTCGCACAGGGATTTTAGGTATGAGCCCCTAACAAAGCATTTATGGGAGACCCTGTCAAAAATCAAAGATGTGAGGAGGAATGTGTCCCCAGGGCTTCCTGCCTTTGCTTTCAAATATTAACAGGATCTGTTTATTCCTTGCCAGGTACTGTGGCACGTTCTATATTGCAGCAGGATTGCATTGCATGTTGGCATTGAAAAAAAAAAAAACCCAAAAGGTGTAAACTAGCTTTCAACAACATATGAGAGAACCCAGAGAAATAACATAAACTCTGCCCAAGCCATGGGTTAGTACCATGATGACTGGGAATAAAACCTAAGCCACTGTGATACATTCTCACAACTGCTACAGATGCTGTAGCCACCTCTCATAACTGGTATGCTCCCCCCAACTCCTTGTACAAGCTTGCTCTTAAAAGAAACCCAATGCTTGCTAGCTCAACACCTCTTAAGGTCACTGGGTTTCTTTCCTCAGGTTGCTTGCTTGCTGTGTCTATATCCTAGAAGTAGTTTCAAGAAGAGTAAAGGAAGCCAGGTTGAAGTTTTCTAGTTTGTGAGAAGTGAATCAAGAATTCAGAAAAATTGGGCAGAAAAATGAGCTTCCTGTGTATCGTGGGTGGGTGGGGGGGACAGAAGACAATCTAAGCTGTCATCTTCAGAAACTATAACATCCTCTGAGACAGAGTCTCTTATTGGCCTGGAGCTTATCAAGTAGGTTAAACTGGATGGCCAGACAACCCCAGTGACCCACCTGTCTGTACCACATCAGTGCAGGGATTCGAAGCATGGCCCCACACCCAGGATTTCTACATGGGTTCCGGGGATTGATTGCATGTCTTCGTGTTTGCAAAGCTAATGCTTCACTGAGTGAACTCTCTCCCCAGCCTTTGGCATCTTGTTCTTTCCTTCTCATTGCTCTGCCCCCTCAGATCATCCTTCTGCCTCATGGTTGGAGGTGGCTGCTTGGGCCACAACTGTCAAGCCCCTGTTTTAGCCAATAGTGTGGAGAGAAAGGGAAGGAGCTGTGCTTCTTTCACTTGTGAACACTTCTGTCATGTATTGTTCTTTTTTTTTTTTTTTCATTTCCTTCTCCACATGCTTCTCTACGTGGTGGCTAGCCGATTAATTCCTCTGCACACTCTAGTCTCATGTTACAGCTCCCTCTGATTCTTGATGGAGACTGGAGCATGAGAGATAGGATAAAGACCCATTGGCATCTTCTTGTACCCATTTGTAGCAAGATATTTAATAATTATCAAAGAACAATCCTTATTTAATCCAGAGTCTCAGAGCACATGATTCCCATCCGAATTATTTGCTAAGCATCTCTGCTCTTTTTTTCCAAATCCTCCCGATACCACATGTTGATGTGTTTGCAGTTCAACCACTTGCCTATAACAAATTTTCACAAATCTCAGTTTACCAGTTCAGCATGACTACCTATGAAGGGGGAGAGCTCTGATTTGCCCAAGAACAGACCTCTTATATACTCAAATTCAGATAACTCAGGGTTGATGTTAAAATGGGGTAGCCTGCACTTAGTATTCCCCAGTAAAATGATGCCCTTCTCAAAGTAAACTTACTCTGTTTAAATCATCAACCATCTCATGTGTGTGAGGTTTTGCTTCTAACCCTTTTCTCTTATCTATAGGCAACCCTACAATCACATTATGTTCCTTCCCAGTTTTAAGCAGCACCTCAGTGTTTATTCCAACCTTGGCAGCTCTGAGATGCTGTCTAGATGAGAATGTGAGAGGCTATGGATCATCCAGCTTGTGCGAGTGATCAGCAGCAGAAGTGAGCGAGTATGCCCCAGAGAAGAAGCAGAACTCAGCAGTCAGCCTAGATTCTAACATTAGGGTCCAAGGACATAGGCCAAGAGCCCATGAGCATCAAAGCCTGGGGCTGTCGGGCAGGATGGCAAGGTGGTCCCACAGCTCAGGATAATCTTGGCAAATACTATTCTCTGCTGCTTCTGTAAATGGTACCTTCTAGATCAAAGTTACCCAACACAAATGTAATCTAAGCCCTGTGTGTAACTTAAGGAAACTGGTAAAATAAATCTTAATACTAGGTTTAAGGTGCTAAAACATATAATTGGAATTTTTATATAAACTAATCTTAATATTTCATCATTTCAAAATGTAAGTTAGCATTTTTAATTATTCATGAGATATTTTGTATATTCATTTTTATCTACTAGTTCTGTGGAATCTAGTGTGTGTTTTATACTTTTAGGAAGCCAGTACTGGCACTAGCTGTGTTTCCAAGTTCAATAGCCACATGCAAACAGTGTGTTAGGTAGCACAAAACAGGATGCTTCCTGTACCAGGTACGGACCACAGAGCAGCACCATTAGTCACTCCTGGCATCTTGTTGGACTTGTCAAATCTCAAGGAGTTCCTTCAAATCATACTCTTCATTTTTAAAAAGATGTTTAAACAATGGGCACATTCAAGTTTGAGGCAAGCTCTGGTAGGTAAAGGCAGAGGACCCTTGGGAGAAAATTTTAAATGACAAATGTTGATGGAAGTATAAATTTGGCTGCAGAAGTGGCACCAGAGAATGCAAAATGGCTTCGCTTTTCTCTGGCTGTTGATTTAAAAATGGTTAAAAAAAAAAAAAAGGCAACAGCATCACAGTTGAATACCAAATTGCTCTAAGTGGAATAGTCTCAACAC
The DNA here is from genome assembly GCF_949786415.1 of Peromyscus eremicus. Classification (NCBI taxonomy): domain Eukaryota; kingdom Metazoa; phylum Chordata; class Mammalia; order Rodentia; family Cricetidae; genus Peromyscus; species Peromyscus eremicus. The sequence continues at coordinate 35,662,635 of NC_081431.1, read as the reverse complement.
CGCTTCAGTAGCTGACTGAGGAGTCCAATGTCTTGGGCTCAGCTTGATGAAATGTGTTGAGATGCTGGTTGCTATGACCTAGCCCTTTGCCAAGCAGAGGCTCTGGACAGAGCCACAGGGAAGGTTTCAAAAAGAACCACTGCCCATCTTTGCAGTCTGCCAAGGGACATAAAGTCCTCACCATCTGACTCATATCTTTGGACCTAAGCAATATTTCCTGAAAATATTTCCCTGAAAACATGCAAAACTGATCCTTGGAGAGGGTGACTAATATAGGCTTACCAGCACCATATTGAAATTTTATTTGTAGGCCACATGCACAAAGAGTGGAATGGAGAACAAGAGTTTCAACAGAAATAGCAAAAGGTTGGATGTCTGAAGAAAGCAAAAGTAGGCCTAAGGGTAAACAAGGGGGAGGGATAAGAAAGGGGATAACAGAAAGGCATAACCATCAACTTCTCATCATCCTGAACCGTCTACAGGATTGTCAAGACGTCTACATGGATGCGTTCTTTTCTTGGGGGATGCTAGCACAACAGAGAAGCTTCTAATCCAGTTGTATCTAGAGAGGGGATGCTGATGTGTGTGGAATTGAAAGATTACATTTGTATATTCTGTGTCTTAAATGAGGTGGTGATACTGCGTAGATCCACTGCCATGTGGGTGGAGGAAGCTGGATGGCCTTTCAGGATCCTGCCCTGATTAGCGATGAGTAGTCAGGTTATGCACGTAGGACTTCCTCTAGTACACTTTGTCACCCATGAACAGAAGGAGAATCAAACAAACACTGTTTGAGCAGGTGCCCTTTCCCAAATGAAATTACGTGTGTTGTTTTTAATATCTCTTGTCCATCTGCTTTGGTTGTTTCCTCTGGCCCAGATTGCAAGGCTCTGTCACATTACCTGGGCACAGATTTGACCATGCAGTCACCTTCGCAGAGATGCAGGGACGTGCTTGGCTTCCCTAATACACAAACCCAGGAAGTATAAATAGAAATGTTGCTTTTATTTGTAGACTTAATGCTTATGGAGAAGCTGGCTCAGAGGCATAAAAGCTTACCTCTTCCAACTCACTGAACTTTGGGGCAATAATTCTTGCAGTTCAGAAAATTAAATAGAGGTCAGCAATTTATGCCTAAGGTACCGGAGGTAGAGAGAAGGAGAAGGGCTATTAAACCCAGCAAATGTGCTTATGTGTTTTCAATTTTCTCTTGTTGTTTCTGCCGGGGTCTTCCACAATCAAATTGCTGCTGCTTTATGGGCTGAAAAACCTCAGAGTGAGGGACAGCTTTTCTTCAGCTTTGCTGCCAAAATGTCAGGCCAGACCTGGAGCTCCAGGCAGCTTTTACAATAGGAATTCTCTAAGGAGCTCAGTTCCTAAGATATAGATTTGCTACTGGCAAGAGACGCCATCAGCCAGGGCCCAAATGTACCAGGGGCCAACACAGGCCCACTGTGTGTTCCATCACAAGGTGGTAAGGATTGTTCAGTTCGACTTTATAGTCGTACATATTAACTGATCTCTCTACTAGTGATATTTCACTGGGGAAAGAAGATCTGAAGATTAAGAAGGAACATTAACAGCTAGATTCTCTCATCAAGAGTCAGATACTGATGACTATGCATCAGAGACCTCAGCACATCATTGTAAGGGGTCCCACAAAGGCTAGGGACAGCTAAGTTACTCTCCCTTACCAAGATTATGCAATGGCCAGTTTCCTTGAGAAACGTAATTGAAAACCTAGGCATTGTGGTAAAACTTGAAATGGGTAAATACCACTCTCAGGAAATGCTGGCACTGTACCTGGGATAGATTTTCAATAAATATTGATTGACTCTGTGATGATAATTCCAGGATTGTAGCCCTCTTTATGACAGATAAATATTTTAAATACCTAGTGCCCAGACAACCTTTTCTCAGATCTCACCTTTTGGACAGCATCATGTGTCTGTCAGCCTTAGCCTTTAATACAATACACTGAAAACCACTGAGGATCCCACAGAAGACAGCTGGACACCCTTACATCAAGATTAATGGATAGCTACTAGAAGCAGGCAGAATTCAAGTTGGACCTGCTTCCCGCCAGCTGCTAAGAACTGTGTTGGTGTCAATACTCTTGCTTATATCAAAAGAACTCCATATTTGCTTGGCAAACAATTCAATACAAATTAGAACACTTAGTTCCAGTTTGGTCTGGAGGCCTCATGTAGACAGCTAAAACTTTGGTTGTTCTGTACGAACCACCAAAGTAGCCTGAGATATTAGGCCTAATGGGATTTGCATGTGGTCAGAGAACTGAGTCTCCCAATTGGAAGCCAGTATAAATGTATGAAAGTGGCAAGAAAAAGAAATGGGGGGAAAATGCACACACTTCCTTAGCCCACTACAATTTTGAGTCCTTGTTCTTGATCCATTTTCCATATCAATGCAATGCCAGTCTATGAGAATCCTGTGAAATACACATCTCTAATATAGAATAGTGTAATTTTTCAGCTCATACAGTTTACAAAGAAATGAAGATCCAGAAACTTTAAATGGCTTTTTCAAGACCACAAAGTAGTTTCCTGGAACTCTCTATTTCTCAGTCTCAGCCTCTTTCTACCACACGATCTAAGGGTAAATGGGCATCTTCAACATGTTTTCCAAGATGTGAATATGCATTCACAAATTTAGAGGAGAGGCCTTGTTTTATTGTCAACTTACCAAGAATTTTCAATGTATACTCAAGGGTTCTCTAGGTATTCTACACCTAGACTTTTTTTTTCTTTTGGTGCTGGGGATCAAATCCATGTGTTCAACCACTGAGCTACACCCCAAGCCCCCATTAGATTTCAAAATACTGATGCCAGTTTCTTGATACAGGTCAGTAAACCAGGATCTGTAGATGATATGATGGTGAGCTTAATATTTTCTTTGTGTGTGTGTGTGTGTGTGTGTGTGTGTGTGTGTGTGTGTGTCTTACTATATTTCTTATGGGCCTTACCCTGTTGAACATGTTATGTGGGTTACCATAGTTTACTATGTGTTTCCTAAGATTCAGACATGTCTGAAGTTTCCCAGATCCTCTATCTTCTAAATTCAGACAGAGTCTGCGGTTCAAAGAAAAAATGAAATTTTAATTCTTTTACTTAAGATTATGATTGGTAGTCCTAGCCATTCCAAGTCACTGGGGGGGTTTGTGACTCCCAAGTCAAGGGTGCAGAAGCAGGGGCCCTAAGACATCTAATTCATGTCTTAGAAATAGGCAGTCTCTGAGTAGGACTCAACCATAAGTCTTATAATTATTTATGGAGGTATCACATGTCCTCTTGCAGAACAAGAAAAAGAAGTTTCTAGAATATGTGTGAAGTAATATGGCTGAGGTTATTTAGCCAATCCCAGTGCATCTAGCTTTGAAATTGCTCCATGCCATTAGTATTGCTTTTCCTGGCATCAAAGGAAATATTAGAGATGAAACTAAATAAACATGGCACAGATGGCAGAAATCTGGCATAATACTTTGGGATGGGATAGGGGTCAGGGTGAATCAACATGGATAAAGATGCAGACTAAAAAAAGGTAAGCAATCATCTTGAAGGATTTAGAAGGGGGGAAAAAAAACCAAAAAGCTAGTAGTGGATCACCATGCCAAGAAATGATCCATAGTCTGAAAACAGAACTAACCACAAAACCACTTTTTCTCCAGGTATTTTATTAGGCAGAGAATGCCATGCCAGGCACATTTGTAAGGGGTATGTATGGTAGAGAGGCAGAGCTGGCCTCTATCTGAGTACTTGCCCCACAAACACTCTCCGGACCAGGAGGCCTCCTCCTCCCACCACCATTCTCCCCTCCAGCTCAAGACAGAAGGTGCCCTGCAACCCTATGTAACTGCCATCCCAAGCAGCCAAGAGGTCAGATCCAGAACACGGTCTCTGGTTGCCTCTGTCCGTTACCAGGAGGCTGAAAGGAGAGCCATGAGGGAGCCATTAAGCCACGGCGATCTATGTACCTGGCTGAAAGTAAAAGAGATTGGGCTCGGACTCCTAAGATTTTCCAGGCACACTCAGGCTGCTTGCTGAACCCTTTTACTGCTGGCTTCCATGATTCTCCTCAAATGTATGCCAACAAATTAACTTTTGCCCCATCTCCAAATGACAGCCTAAAGAGAAGCTAAAATTCTTCTTTCACCCCTTAATCCTCTTTACTGAAAATCAACAAATATTTATAGAGCACCTACTACGCCTTTTCCTGTGCTAGGTTAACTTAGAAGCTATAAAATAAAGTGTATGATCTGTTCTCTCCCATGAGGAAACTCAGTAAACAGAATTGAGTTATTGTGGTAGTAACTGAAAATGGAATATATTTATTAATATTCAGTCCACCAGAAGAAGGAAGGATCAAGAAAGACACTGTGAAGACTTTAGGATGACAAGTGTGATGGATGGTTAATTTAATTATCAATTTGACTGGATCAAGACTCAGCTGGGAGACTAGTACAGCACACCTCTTGGTGTATCCATGACGACCTTTCCCAAGAAGCTTAGATCATGAAAGTTCTCCTCTAACCAATGATTTAATTTGTTGATAAATTATTGGGATATAATGGAACTGTGGAGGTGGGGCCTGATTGGAAGAAGTAGGTCACCTTTAAAGGGTCTCTGCTGTCCCTGGATCCTTCCTATATTCTCTCACCTTTCTGCTTCCCATCCATTGTCAGGTAAGAAGTACCTTCCACATGTTCCCAGCACCATGACATTCTGTCTCACTATGGGGCCAGAAACAGAGCTAAATAACCATGGACTAGACCTTCTGAATGCATGAGTTAAAATGTCCACCTTGAGTTACTTATTGGGTAATTTGTTACAGCAAACAGTGACTGGCTAGCATAGCAGTCTTCATGGGGTGTGTGGAGAAGAGCAAATTACAGGAAGAAAACAGTAAAAGTAGAAATGTGTAAAGTATCCCCACTTGGCCAAGCATGAGCAACATCAAGGACATCACAATATTTAAGTCTGAAATCTGAAGGGCTTTGAATGTCATATTGAAACTTTCAGTCTGGAGGGAAGAGAAACTAAGTGTAGATAAATTTAGTTAATCAGATGAAATATGAATGAAGAAGAAAGTGTCCGAATATACCTGAATGGACAAATCGTTTTTTCTTTTTTAATTTTTATTTAAATTTTTTTCATAAAGCATATTGTTATTATATTTCTCCTCCTCTAACTCCTCACAGATCTTACCCACCCCCCTACCCACCCAGTTTCATGCTCCCTCTCTCTCCATTTCTCTTGTCTCTCTCTCTTTTGCTCTCTCACAAAAACAAACAAACAAACAAATGAACAAAAATAAACAAAAACCCTATGAAGTCCACTTTGTATTGGCCAACTAGTCCTGGGCCTGGGACCTTACCTGGACTGTGGTTGGTCTACCCAGTGACACATCATTGGAGAAAACTGACTTTCCCTTTGCCAGCAGGCATAAACTGTAAAGAGCTTCTGTCTTAGTTAGGGTTTCTATTGCTGCCACGAAACACCGTGACCAAAGAGCACATAGGGGATGAAAGAGTTTAGTTGGCTTACACTCAGCATTGTGTTTATCTCTGAAGGAAGTTGGGCCAGGAACTCAAAACAAGGCAGGATCCCAGAAGCAGGAGCTGATACAGAGGCCATGGAGGGGAGCTGCTTACTAACTTGCTTCCTATGGCTTGCTCAGCCACTTTCTTATAGAGCTCATGACCACCAGCCCAGGGATGATACCACCCACCGAGGGTTGGACCCTCTCCCATTGATCACTAAATGAGAAAATGCCTTACAGCTGGATCTCATCAAGGCATTTCCTCAACTGAGGCTCCTTCCTCTGATGACTCTAGCTTGTGTCAAGCTGATACACAAAACCAGCCAGTACAGCTTCTTAGTTAGGGATGGGACTTCGTGTCCACCTCTCCTTCCCAATGCTGGTTAGGACTTTGTCTGGTTTGAACCTGTGCAGAACCTGTGTGTACTGCCACAGTCTCTATGAATTCATATGTGCATCAGTCCTATTCTGTCTGGAAGACACTATTTCCTTGGAATCATCCACCACCTCTGGCTCTTACAATCTTTCTGCTTCTTCCTCCACATAGTTCCCTGAGCCTTGAAGGGAGGGGTTTGATGAAGACATCCTATTTAGGACTGCTGAATCCTCCAAAGTCTTTCACTCTCTGCGCATTGTCCAATTGTAGGTCCCTGTGTTGATTCTTGTTTGTTTGGTTGTTTGTTTGAGACAGAGTTTCTCTGTTTAACAGCCTTAGCTATCCTGGAGCTAGCTTTGTAGACCAGGCTGGTCTCAAACTCACAGAGATTCACCTGCCTCTGCCTGCCGAGTGCTGGGATTAAAGTCACACACCGCCACCACCCGCCCTGTTTTAATTCTTATCTACCGTAAGACATTAGTCTGATGGGGGCTGAGCAGTGCACTGATCTATGGGTCTAAGAGTATGTGATGAGCATGTTCCTTTAGCAAAATTGCAGTAGAAGGTTTTTCCCTAGGCCCATTACCAATCTAGTCTCAGGAACTTGGCTATTTTAGCAGTGTCAGGTTCCATCTCACTGAGTGGCCCTTAAATCCAGTTAAAATGTGGTTGGTTACTCCTACAACAACAAGTCATTTTCCTTTCAATTAATTGTGCCTCCTAAGAGAGATAAAAACTAACACTTAGAGTAAAGAGACCTGCATTACAGTCCTGCGTTTATTTAGATGTGAACCTTTGGACTAGTCCACAGTAGTTAATAGAAATCTGCTTACCTCCTTGGGTATGAGAAATGCTCCATTGTCCTCTTTTAACAAAATGGATTAGCTCTGGCTCTGGATCTTCACCAAAAAGCAAGATGTGTGTTCTCTGTTACGTTTAGAAGTGAAAGAGGCCAGTGGTTGAGCTACCCTCCACAGAAATGATTGAATTTGTTGGGATTTTGCAGTTCTGCAAACATGGGGAGAGCTTCTGCCTTAGTTTTCTGTCCATTGCTGTGATAAGCACCATGACCCAAAGCAAGCAGGGGGAAGAAAGGACTGATTTTGTTACTATCCCGTCACAGGGAAGTCTTGGAGGAACTTAAGACAGGTAGGACTGAAGCGGAGACCACATAGGAACACCGCCTTGCATTCCTGCTCACATTCAGCCATCTTTCTTTCCCTTTTTAGATTATTTTTCTCTTTCATGTGTATGAGTATTTTTGCCTGCATGCATGTCTGTGCACCACAAGCATGCCTTGTGCCCATAGAGGCAAGAAAAGTGTATCAGATCCCCTGAAACTGTAGTTACAGTGACCCACCATATGGGTGTTGGGTATTGAACCTGAGTCCTCTGGAAAAGTAGCCAGTGCCCTTAACCATGAGCCATTTCTCCAGCCCTCAGCCCCAGCTTTCTTATACAACTCCGGACCACCTTCCCAGGGGTGGCACCTCCCATGATGGACTGAGCTCTTCCATGTCAATCATTAATTAAGACAGTGCCCCACAGACATGCGCACATACTTCATCTGACTGAAGTAATTTTTCAATTAAGCTCTCCTCTTTAGTTTGTATCTCGTTGACAAAAGCTGACAGGTACAGGCTCTATCCCTAGGTTGCTTCAGGTAACCTAGTTCTTTAACATTTTAGTCTTCATGAGCCATTCAAATACGAAAGTCTCTGCTTCCCCCAGGCCAGGCACAGAATTATGATTTTTTTCACAGTGGATCTTCAGATATGGCAGGAGAGTAGCCAGTTGTCTGAGTTCATTCAGGGCTCATGTTTCTGAGATGAAATGAAACTATGCATGTAAAAGCAGGAAGGCCCAGGAATTAACTGAATAAGTTGGTTACCTATGCCAAAAGAAGCAACAAGAACTAAATAACCTAAAAATTACCCATCTGAAAACAATCTTGATAAAACTCAATTTCCTCGTGCCCAATGTGTGGGTAATGGTACAAACCTCACAGAATCACAGTCTCAAATGAGTGCATCAGTGCTCTCACATACAACCCACAACAGAGTTCTTAACTGAGTGTAGCCAGTGTGGCATCTTCCAGCTTTTCAGACTTGCTACTTGAAGGTACAAACCATTCCTCTTTGATACTTCAACTTCTGCTAAATTCTAACTACGTTTCTGAAAAGCATTTGTATTGAAAATGCTCTATGGAGTTCTTTTATACATACCGTCTCGTGTTTTCCCATCTCACAATGGAAGAATTTCTAGCAAGATAAGTGATTAGTTTAGGTCACACAGTTAGGTAAAGAGAGATGAGTTCATTGCTTTCAACTCTAAACACGCTGGTATTAAGTATCCTGCATCTTCCCCGCTGCCAGTTACTGTGAAAGACTTCTTCCCATTGTCTAGATTCTGTGGCTCTCAAACCAAAAGCAAGCATTACAGATGCTGAAGCTGTGGAAGAAAGACAGGGCAATGTCATTGGTCAGAAGAGGCTCGTTGTTACAGAAAATCACCTAGAAATTTTAGCTTCTTAACTAATCAGTAAAAGTTCTCGGTAGAAGACTCTCTCAAAAGGATCCATACGATCTTCGGGAACCTTCTCACTCCATACGAATTCCCATTCCATGTTGATCTTCCATCTTGTGGATCTCTTTTATCTACTGTATTTAGCCTGTAGATGAGAAAAAGAACAACATAAAACATTACACGGGAACTTCTTAAGCAACTAAGCTTGGAAGGACATTGTGGGATCACTTTTTCCATGATCTATTCCAGTCATGTGTCCATGCCTAGCTACAAAAATGCTGGTAAATGTAATGCAACTGTGCCATGAGGACATGGTAATGGAGTTTGAGAATATATAGACAGCATATTTTACTCCTTTTGAATGAGAATTTCATGTGGAAATGGTCATAGGTGAAAGAATAGAGGTAAAAATTGGCAGATTAGTAGGATTCTTTTCAGACATGAAGGAGTTGAGAAGACACCAGACAAAAGAGCATTGCTGCCAGGATGACAGGATTGTTTTATTGACCTTGCTGAACTGGAACCCCTTTAACAAGAGAGTCCATGTCTCACTCATATTTTACTATCTTGGGTTCATATTAAAGTCTTCGCTCTCAAAATTAAAGAGATAGATGAATTTATAAATAAAACAGATAACTCACCAACTCTTTTCATTTCACTTAGAAATGAAAAAAAAATCAGCCATTTTGAGCCCAGATAATTTTGTTGTTGTTGTTGTTGTTGTTAGAAATTTCTCAAAATATCAGGGCCTTGCCAAAGAAGATAAATAACATTCAACTGGTGTTGAATCCAGCTTAAGATATACAAAGAAGCTCAAGCCTGTCAGTCTCAAGTTTTTAATATTTTATTAGGGGCAGAGATAACCTAATTGTCTCTAGACTCCCAGATGAGTCTAACTTTCAGTGTGATGAATAATTAAGAGAAATGTAGCAACAACCAAAGAGAGTGGTTCTGTCTGGATTACAGAGTAGACACCTACTGATGGATGAGGAAATAGGGGTGGGGAAGTGGAAAGAGGCTGCTGTCAGTCAAGATAACAGCAGCGGTTAGACTCTGCTATGCTTAGATTTCACAAAACAATGCCAAGGACCATCAGCCAACTCAGTAACTCCCCAGAACAGTTTCATTTGCTTATGCCTTGAAGAAGATATCTGGAGGTGGTGATTCACTAAGAGCTACCCATGGAGAGACAGCTATACAACTGGACAGCCATAGGAATAGGAAGTTCACATATGGGAGAAGCTTTGCCTTGTGGGCTGGTCACAGTGGAAGAGACAGACACTTCATGTCAAGACATGATGTTGTTGCATTTGAGCCTATAAAGCTGCTCACCTATGCCATTGATTTACCAGAGCCTTCAAGGAATCTCTGTCTCCATATCTAGCAAAGGTGACTGATGTGGGGTGGAGGCCTGTGCTAGAAAAATCAAATACTCTCTCCTCCTCATGGGGACAGGGTAGAAGAGATAGTGTGAAATTACACACACACACACACACACACACACACACACACACACAAGGACATCCATCAGGGATGTTTACATTCTCTACATGGAAGAGAGAACAGGCCTGCTACTGAGTCAGGTCAGGCCCGGCTTTGTTGTGTGTGATTTTGGTTTTCTTCTTCACTTATTCAGCACACACACATATATACATACACACATGAGAGAGAAAGATGGGGGGGGGGGGCGCAGAGACATACTAGGTATCTCTGTAAGAAGCTATAATGAGTTGAGTTGGGTAGAATTAAGACACATCACCTGGCAGTGGTGGCTCACACCTTTAATACCAGCACTTGGGAGGCAGAGGCATGTGGATATCTGTGAGTTCAAGGCCAGCCTGGTCCACAAATCAAGTTCTAGGACAACCAGAGCTGTTACACAGAGAAACCCTGTCTTAAAAAAAACAAAAAGAGAGAGAGAGAGAGAGAGAGAGAGAGAGAGAGAGAGAGAGAGAGAAAAGAAGAAGAAGAAGAAGAAGAAGAAGAAGAAGAAGAAGAAGAAGAAGAAGAAGAAGAGAGGGAGGGAGGGAGGGAGGGATTGAGTAATACTGAAAGAGAAGTGCTGTGACCCAGGACGAGGCTCAGCTGAGAGCTGCTTAGTTATTGTTTATGAAAATGCCTCAGCACTAAGGCCATTAAAAACATTTTGAAAAGGAGGATAGTTTTAGGTTCAACTTGAAGTTCATTTTTGCTATCACTTTAAATCTTGGCCAAACTTCCTCCCTGAATCCCCTAACCACACAGATCACTACTTTTACATCCAGAACTTATAGGAACTAAAGGAAGGTTTCAGTTTTGTGTTTAAGTTGATATTTGAAGCAATGAGACCATCTTGTAAAGGCAGAAGGCAAGAATTTGGACCTAGGGCAAATAAGGAGAAAATAAATACTCTAGACCTGGAAATCTTGCGGGGGTGGGATGGGGGTGGGTGGGGGATGTCTTTCACAGAATATAAACTGGAGGTTCAAATACATCCCATCTGAATCGCAAGAGGAAGAGATGATATCTCTAATAATGGCAATACAACCCTGGAGCGTCCACGTGCATGAGTCAGTCATCTGTAGCTCATGCCTGCTCATTAGCAGCTCATCTCGGAGTATCATTTTCACTCCCATCGGTGTCTGAAAGTTTCTTCTGACATTTCCTGGGATCCTTCTTGTATTCCAGAATACAAGCTAACAACCACCTCTGGATGGCCTCCTCTTCTTCCTTCCATACTTGTCCTGTGAAAGTGACCTTGCTATTGCCCCCTACACTGACTCTTAGTTCAAGTATAGTTTTCAAAGATGCCTCCCCTTCCTGTCCAAAGTGTCAAGCCAGCTAAACTGTGTGTTCCAAAATGTGAAGATTCTAGACATTTTAATTATCTATCACTGTATAACAAAATTTCTCAAAATGTAGTGATTGAAAATGACAATTATTTCTCACGATCTTTTGTGTTGACTATTTCTTTACTTTATTTGGTATTGTCAGGTCCAAAAGAAACTCCAATTCCCCAACTCCAAATATCCAGAAATGAGCTCAACCTGGCCTGTAGGAGGATTCTAGTGGTTAGATAAAAGCTAGCATTCCTAAGGAACTTGTAAAGCCTGTTGCCCTCTACCAAAAGTAGTCATTTCCCTTACCCCCAGCAGAAGGGATATATGGCTGTCTGTGGCACCTATCAGCATATCAAAGCTCACGGGGTATCACAAATACCTGTTACACATGTCAAAGTCCATGCTAGCGTCCCAGCCCTTCTCGACTCTTCCTCAACCCCAAACTTCCTCCAGCTTGTGGGATTCCCCACCCTTAAGTACTCTGTCTCGTTATAATCTTGCTGTTCCTGCTATGTTCTCTCTCTCTCTCTCCTGGTTCTCTCATCTTGTTTTCTCTATTCTCTATCCCCTGCTATTCTCCTGTCTCACACAGATAATCTTGGTCATGTCCAATCTGCTGACCATGTTCAGTCTACTTCTTTCTTTGTCTGCTCTGGACTCTTCCAGATGCCTCTGGCTGCTCTGTCTCTCATATCTAGAGTAAAAACCTTCCCCTTAACCATACCATGGAGTGGTCACATTGTCAATTTAAGCAGGTATCAAATATGGCACTAGAAGGATTAGGGTTTTTGGCTTGGGTTTTACTATGTGGTTTCTTGGGCTTCCTCACAGTATGGTAACCAAGATGGAACAATGCAAGAAAGGCAAAATCAGAAGGTCTCTGGCTTAAAAGATATAAAAAGTGTAATACATTATACTACTTGCCGCAGACTATTGGTGAAAGGAAACATATGTATGCATGAATGCTTTCCTACACTGAATGGCAGGGCATATCTCTACTGCCAGTCCCTTGCAAAGAGAAGGTCTTAGGAGAACCACTTGGTGTGTTTCCATTGGCAACTCTCTAAACCTTCAAAACAAGTCCAGGAGCGTCTGGTTACAGGACCAGCCCGCCAAATCAACCTTCCCTGCCAAGCAGTCTCCTTCCCAAACTCTCTTGCTTTTCAGTTCCCCACATTTCCTGTGACTACCACATTTATCACTCATGTGTCTCTTTGAAACTCTGACTTCATTGGCTCACACCGAAAAGCATGAGTTCACCATAAGCAGAAAGGTAAGCGTGTGCCCTCTTTGACAAAAGGCTATGACTCGTCTCTGCTACCTATCCAACAATGAGCCCTATGTGACAAGATCTTCAGCGTCTGAAACAGCCGTATATTCTTGAAAGCTGTCCAGTTCTAATCCTAGACCAACAGTCCTGCTCTTGGGATGTGTAGCTTAACTAAATGAACTAGATACATTTCAGAGAGTCAAGTTTTCCAACTGAACTTAATTGAAGCAGCTCTAGAATTTTCTGGTAATTTTGAGATATAAGAGAGTAAAACCTTTTCTCCAGATGTAATTTCATACTCAGAAAACCTTATAGGCATCTAAGACTAGTAAGTGGTCTAGAGATGTGGCAATTAGGAGACAGAATTAGATGATGAAGAAGAATGAAACATTTCCAAATTCCACCTTGCCCTAATCTAGAGTAAGACAGACAGCATTTAGGTGGCAAATGCATGAATTTTTTCCTGACCCCTCTCCCAGTGACCACATTCTAACCTCGCTAGCTGCTGAGACCTTGTCTAAGGGGAGAGTCATTGATTGAGCAAGTTGAATGAGAGATAAGATATAGCTGTCTGGTGCCAAGCTTCATTTCCATTCTTTATAGAAGAGCCAAAGGGATAAGGAAAGAATCTCTCCCTGGTGCAGCTCCCAGCCAACTATTGGCCATCAGCTTGACTATCTGGTTATGGATATTACAAAGCAAAAGATACAGTCAGCAAGTGAGAGTGGCTCATGATAAATCACCATCTTGGCTTGAATCAATTAATTGCAATTCATTATCCAGACAGGTGATGGGCATTCATGTTGCCCCCACTCTCGGGAGATTATCAGCAGGGAAATCTTACAAACGCCTCAGCAAGTAAACAAGAGAAACTCAAGAAACTGAATGGTATGCTGTTAAATGTTTTGTTTTGTTTTTTTAATTGGGGTTTCCTATCATTTCATGAAGATGCAAGTTTCTAGTTCAAACTACCCTGGACCTTACTCTGGAAGATTCAAAAGCAAAATCCATGTCCTCCAACCTTCTTTCTTTTATCCCTCTCCCTGTCTCAATCTTTTTGTTCAATTCATGGGCAGGTTCCTTCTTCTCCAGAAGTCTGCACTGACACCAAAGCTCACTGATAGCCATTTGTTCCCTGTGTACTTGGAGGATGGCACCTCCCCCATGATGTTGAAGTTATTTGTGTATGTATTTCTCAGGATGAGAAGCCTGAATGGACAGACTTGTGTCTTGTGCTACTTTACGTCATGTCTAGCACATGGAAGGCACTGAGCCTACGTTGAACTGAACTGAATGGATAATTAATATACTGTTATATTATTTAGCATCTTCTTTACTCTTCTCCAGGTTCCCCAGAGTGGTAGAACTGTAGTTCAGTTTGCCATTGAAACCTTATAAGGAGGTATAGTATTTGCTTACATCTCCCTCTGGGAAGAAATTTTAGCAAAACTAAGTCATCCACATTATCTACTGAGGCAGATTTCTGTGAACTGAGTATTCATTCTGGGACACAGTCTCACTACTGGGTGGGATCAACTTATGCCTTCCCCTTACTAATTCTTTACATACATACTTCTACACAATGCAAGCAGTGTAGATTACAGATGAGTTCTGGTCTTATTAGTCTTGAAAACCTCCACCATAGAGCTTTTCTAAACCATAAATACCCTGGATGGATATCAAAGGCTTAGAATTAGCTTTAAGTGCACTTAAAAAGATGGTTTCCTGCTTATAATCTTTCCATAGTTGCCAATGTCCAACTTCAAGGGCAGGGTACACTCTGGAGTCTTCAAGTGAGTCTCCTTTTTCCATCTTACAAGTTTTCCAAAATTGAAGATGATTATACAAGGTATTGAAGTCTGGTTGATGTTTCCCTTTGATCCAATGGACACTATCACTTGTTCACAGGTGAGCTGAACATTTTGACCCAGCTCATAGATGCTCCCATGATTATATAAGGAATGAACACTATGTGGTGCTCCTAATTTCCTCAAGTGAATATATAAACTTAGAAATGTAGCCAGACACCCTAGGGAAGTCTCCAGATTGGGAATCATGAGGTCATTAAAACACCCTAAAATACTTGATAAAAAAAAATGTGGTACTAGGATAGGTGAGTCGTCAGAAAGCTAAACAGAACATCAATATTTCCCTACTCCTACTTCTAGTTCTCTAGTAGAAGAACTGAGCTAGTTACTAAGTTCTGTTTTGTCCTGTGAGTCTAGCAATCCACAACCAACTATTCACCTTGCACACACTCCCTGGCATCCTCTTGAGAGGTCATGTAGGTGAATTTCTAAATGGTCTCATTAAATAAAAAACACAAAGCTAAATATAGGGGTGAAAGCTTTAGAGAAATCAGGGAAATAGGAAAAGCCCCCAGCCAACCTTACCTCACCAACTCTGCAGTTTCCAAATGTGAGCTACTTCCTGTCTAACCATGCCTTTATATTCCTTGCTTTTCTGCCCTCTCATTGGCTCTTAGCCCAGCTACCTCACTTCTTTGTCACTGTCTGTCTGTACAGACCTCTAGGTCTTTGTGGTTGGTACTGGGATTAAAAGCATGTGTCACCATGCTTGACTCTGTTCCCTAGTATGGCCTTGAACACAGAGAGACCCTGCCTGCTAAGTGATCGGATTAAGGATGTGTGCTGCCTGACTTTGTTTACTTAAAATGGCTGGCCTCCCTCTGCCCCCATCTCCTGGCAAGCTTTATTTATCACAGCACAAATAAAATATCACCACAAGGTCATTTCAAGGTGACTCTAGCCCTACTGAGGTCTGTTCTCTTCAATTTTGTTTCTTGGTTACCCTGGAATTTTCACCTCTTCTTGATTTATAGCTCCTTCCACCCTGGTGACCAGTCACCCTTCAACTTTTAAATGTTTTCTTTGTGTTAACAAGTACCAAAGAAAGGCACCTGACTTCCTCATTTCCTGTGGTGAGTGATTCGGAAGTGACCTGAAAAGTCAATGCAGCTTCCTCACTCACCAACCTGGAGAAAGGGAGCCCCTGGCTCGGCCTGGCTCAGTCATCTGTTTGTAATTGAATCAGTCCTCACATTAGCCACAAGCTGTAGTTCCACAGCCTGAGATGAATTGTGCCAGCCATTCCCGAACACCTCTGACCTAAGAAGAGCTGTCATGGATATCTCATCCTTTGATAGTTTTCTTTTAATATTTATAAACACAGAAGTATTTTTCTCTCCTCCACTTGAAATGTATATATTCACTCATTAAAAGGCATTGACGTTGCTGAGGTAATGGCCTGTCGACAGATTTATAGTAGGAGCTATCTCACTGCCTGTGGGCCTGTGCATTTTAATATAATTAAAAGGCTTCTGTTTGGAATCTTAGCTAATTAATATTCATGCTTTGCTCCTTCCACCTGCCTCTCCCTATTTGCTGTCTTTTAGCAGATTGATCGTGGCCCAATTAATGCCACCACCAGTCAAAGCAAGGCAGGAAGGGGGAAGAAAGTAGAAATGCCACCATAGCACTGTCTTTTTAATGAAAGAAGAACATTTTAACTAATGGAAGTCTTTCCCTAGTTTTTGAGAACAGTTGAGGAAGAGGCTCTATGCATATGGGGATTCGGTAAGATTAGAGAAATTGAACAAAGACTATACCTTAAATCAGTCACATTTTGAAATTGTACTAATCTTAAAAAAGTTCTCAAGTTGAACTTGTGCAGGAAACATAGAACAAAAACTTGAAATACCAGGGAATGGATACATTTTAAAGAAATAAAGCTGAAAGCAGCAGTCACTATTCAGTGGCTAAGAAAAAATCATTTCCAAAATTGAATGTGGTCTACCTACATGGAGCCTTTGAAAACCAATCAGATTTCTAGAACTAGGTCACGTGGTCATTGTTACTCATTCCTACTATTCTACCAAAATACCAAAGACTGAACAATTGAGAAAGAACAAAAATACACTTCGCCCAGTTCTTCAGGCTAGGAAATCCAAGATCAGGGTAGTACTAGACTTGGTGCCTGGTGAGGTTGTGCCCTCTGCTTCCATGATGGTGCCCTGCTGCTACATCCCCTAGAGTGGCCAAATGTCCTCACATGGCCGAAAAGACAGTAGAGCTCATCAGGCTACTTTAAGCCTTTTCTAATTCCGTTCATGAGATCAGGATCTCAGGGTCTCATCATCTAGAAAGACCCCACTATTTTGTTTGTTGTTTCCAGAACTCAATCTGTAGCCCAGGCTAACCTGGAACTCACTGTGTGACCCAGGCTGGCTTGGAACTCACAGCAATCCTTCAGTTTCAGCTTCCCTAATGTTGGGATTATAGACATGGGCCACCACCCACCTAAGGGCTCACACCTAATACTAATGTTTGAAGATTGGATTTCAATATAAATTTTGGAGAGATGCGAACATTGAAACCATATCAGTCATTGATTCTCTGCCTCCAAATGGAAAAGGTTTTCCCTTAAAAAGAAAATGCTAAGGAGAGAGGGGGTGGGATGATGAGGGCATCTTCAATTAAACTGCCTTTATGTATGTGACAGTCTGCTACAAAGGGGACAGCTGAGCTCTCTTTGAGTTCCAGGGACAAAATGAGAATCTGGGAATCATTTTTATAAAGACACTTGACACTCAATAGCTTGTTGAGGGGTGTGATTCTAAATGGAGAAAAAGGGGAAAAGCCTTTGGGGCTCTGCCTTCTGCCTGAAGTGTTCTTTCTAGGTTCAAGTATCTTAAGAGCACATTGGGAACTAGGAGCATTAGAGAAAGTCATCAAAAGAGTCTCTCTCATCTAGCCAGTTCACTTTGGTCAGCTTGTACTGCAACTTTGGGTATCAACCATAGAATAGAAGCAGTAGACCTCCTTTCACAGACTCTTGTAAGGACTAAATCAAATCCTTGAAGTGCAAGGCTCAATAAACACTCAGTCCATTCACTGTGGAACAAAACGCAGAAGCCACAGCTAGTCTGTGGCCCAGTAGAGAATACTATTTTTCCGAAAAAAAGGAAGACAGGATGACGTAGAATTCACTTCCTTTGCCACAAAAATCAGTAACAAGTCAGGGGGAAAAAAGCCTAAATGGATTTTATTCCATCTCTAATCCTGTCTCACCTAGCACACTGAGTATTAATAATGGAACAAAAAAGAGTTTACAGAAGCCAGATAAAAATAAACCAGCTAGCACCAGATTTATGGGACAGGTGCGTACTTTGTCCTAGCAATGAGTCACTGGCTTAGGATCCACGCAGGTTCAGTAGGAAGTGAATGGACCAGCCTCAGCTTAATAGTTCTCCCATCATCTCTGCTGCTGCTGCTCCATTGGGAGCTTCAGGCTCTTCATTTTTAGTCTTCCTGGATGAGATCTTGTAGGGACTGCATTGATGACCCACACAGAATGCTCTTTTAATTTTCCAATTAACAAATTCTCACTCATCTTTGAGACCAATTCAAGTGTCCTTCCTTCTGGGAACTCATCCCTATCATGCTAGTCAAAAATGACGACTCTGTACTTAGATCCTATGTTATTACTATTTCCAAATCCTTCTTTCCCAGTGATAATGATGATGATATTTGCTAGCAGCTACTGAATAAATGAAACTAGTAAGAAAATTTTAACCATTTCATTTTATTTATTTTTTAAATACATGATAGTGGGTTACACAAGATCATTTTCACTCAGGCATATAAATGAACCCTCTCATTTAAATGAGCAAACTGGGGTAAGATTATGGAAAAGTTTGTGGAGTTGTTGATCAGGTAATAGAAGAAGCTCAGATCTCTCAACTTCCATTAGATTGTGATTTCCTGTCTTAACACTGAAAACTGTACTTTATATTTTGATACATATCTCATTAAGAAGGAGGGAGGTAGAGAAGAGGTGGGTAAGAAAAAAGGAATAACTAGATAAGAGCTTTAAAATTAAATAATAAAAGAAGATGATATTATTCAAAAATTTAGGAAAAGTTTATTCAATAAGTTTATTCAACTGGCTATAGAAGATAAGTGAGAAAAACAAGTGAAGCAGAACTCTGTTTGGGTAAGGGTTCTCTACCAGAGGGGTCAGACAGAATCAGCTCATACAATTGCATAGGCAAACTACACCCAAGACAATGGTATAAGGGTCTGTCCTTCACATAATGTGTAACTATAGAAAATGGATTTTTCCTTCTTGTCAAAATTCACTTGTCTCTTGCAAAATACCTAGTGAGACTGTGTAGCTGGAGTTTTCTCCAGTCCTGCTCAGGCCCGCAGCTGCTCAGACCCAAGTAAACACACAGAGACTTACATTACTTATAAAACTCTATGGCCGTGGCAGGCTTCTTGCTATCTAGTTCTTATATCTTAAATTAACCCATTTCTATTAATCTATAAGTTGCCACATGGCTTGTGGCTTACTGGTACTTTATCTCTTGCTTCTCATGGCAGCAGTGGCTGGCAGCATCTCCTGACTCAGCCTTCCCATTCCCAGAATTCTCCTCTCTGCTTGTCCCACCTATACTATACTTCCTGCCTGGCTACTGGCCAATCAGCACTTTATTTATCAACCAAATCAGAGCAACACACATTCACAGCATACAGAGTGATCAATATCCACAGCAAGACTGAAACTTGATCTAAAATTTAGAACAATGTTTTATGAACTGGTATTGAACCTATGTATCTCTTTTGTTAAGATACCCAGAGGTTGGAATACGAATAGATAAAGATATTTTAAAACATTTTCAGTCACTTTAATCAACTGCAGTATATCTCAGTGTTAAATTATATATTAACATGTATAATGCCTTAGTTTGGATTCCCAGCACAAAAAAAAAAATGGAGATATTATTTGAATTAATTTTATTGAACAATGATTTCCACACACTAAAATGCTCATTTTAAGTTTGTAATTTAACATTTTTTACAAAAAAAAACTAAATGCAGATTGAATATCACTAATCTCAAAGTTTCAAATCCGAATTTCTTCAAAATCTGAAACTTTTCCAACAGACACATACTATACAAGCTAAAAAAAAAAAAAAGGAAAAGAGAAAAAAAAAACCTAGGAAAGAACATTTTGAATAGGATTCCATTTGCTCAGGAATAAGGCCAACTATTGACAAACAGGACCTCATAAAACTGAAAAGTGTCTTCAAAACTAAGAAAACGATCAGTCAAATGAAGAACAACCCACAGGGTGGGAGAGATTCTTTGCCAGTTATACTTCTGGTGGAGGATTAATATCTAGAATATACAAAGAACTGAAGAAACAAATAATCCACTTTTTTTTAAGTGGGCTATGAATCTGAACAGAGAGTTTTCAAATGAAGAAATAAAATGGCTAAGAAATATCTCAAAAAAAATGTCCATAATCCTTAACAATTACAGAAATCCAAAATAAAACAATTTAAGATTTCATCTTACCCTGGTCAGAATGACTAAGATCTCAACAAAATAACCAACATCAAAGACTAGCCAAGATATGGGAAAGCTGGGCCCTCATCCACTTTTGTGAGATTGCAAACAACTTCAACCACTCCAGAAATCAATGTGGAGAATTTCAAAAGGGAAAAAAAAAATCTACAATATGACCCAACTATACTACTCCTTGGCCTTGCCCAAAGGATTCAACATTCTCCACAGGTATTTGCTCTATTCACAATAGCTAGGAAATGACAACAACATAAATGGCCTTCAAATGATGAATGGACAATGAAAATGTGTCGCATAAATACACTGGAATACTATTCATCTGTAAGGAAAAATGAAATTGTGAAAATTATAGTTAAATGAATGGAATTAATATGTGTGGAGGAGGAGTGATTAACCTAGACCCAGATGTCCTCTCGCATCTGTGATCCATAGTTTCAAATGTTCAGATTTGAGTATATAACTTGGAGTAACCACAGAAATCAGAAAAATAAAAGGACACCATGGGTCAAAAGAGTGTAGGAGAGGAGAATAGCCTGGTACAGGTGGTATGAAAGGGAAAATGATGTTATAAGAAAAACGTGAAAAATCAGACTTACGTTTCTTCTCTGCAGCTTCCTGGTAGCATTAACAATTGCTGGAAAGCACTGGGCTGAGCTACCTAAACTTGGAGGTCTTTTCTTAACACTAGAATGTCTGCTCAGAAGACAGTGTGGAATTCAGAAAGCACTGTCTCAATTCAGAGTCCAGTGTAAGATTCTCAGTGTGACCAGACAGAAGTTTTAGAACTAAGGAGGTCAAAGCAGAACCACATTTAGTGAGCCTAAGAAGAACATCATCAAGAAAAATGGGCCCCATGTGGCAGAGAAGAGTAGAGCTTGGCATGCTTCCTGAAAAGTCTGGAGTGAATGGTTTTATGCAGATCTGGGGCTAGTGGGAGTGATGCAGTCTCTTTATGCACAAAATTTATGGGGACCTCAAAAACATCCATCAAGATAAGAAATATTTTAACACGTTAAAGTATTTAATTCAGCCGGGCAGTGGTGGCACACGCCTTTAATCCCAGCACTCAGAAGGCAGAGGCAGGTGGATCTCTGTGAGTTCGAGGCCAGTCTGGTCGACAGAGAGAGTTCCAGGACAGACTCCAAAGCTACACAGAGAAACCTTGTCTTGAAAAAAAATTAGTTCAACAAGTAATGTATGATGAGTGAATGTCAACAATTTAAACAAAGATATCTTACCCTGAACTTTCATGATCCATTTAGCTCTAATTTTGACCCTGGTTCCAATGAAACTTTATAGAAACAGAAAAACAAACAACAAAAATCCCTATGCCTGACCTCATAGGACAGTCGCAGTTAGAATACAGATCACTAAACATATTCCATAAAATTTCCTTCTGGCTAAGTGTATATGATACACATGAAACAACCATGAATTACATGATTACACTTGGGTTGCAACCTCAAGATGTCTCAGCACATACAAACATACCAAAATCTCAAATAAAAAAAAAAATCTGAAATACCTGTGGGCCCAAGAAGTTTAAGTTAAAGAATCCTTAAGTCTATATATTTACATAGATACTAGTGTAGTCAACACTACAGCACAATTTCTCTCTCCCTGAAAATTATTCATGCTCATTTTAGGCAATTGCTCTACCTCTACTTCCAGATGGTCAATGACCTATATTTTCTGTTATAGATGTGTTTTGTTTGGTCTTAAAGTTCTTATAATGAAATAGCAATACGTGGATTTCTATACGCCTGGTTCCTTCCACTTCAATGCCTTCAGGTTTGTTTAAGTTAGGGTTTCTATTGCTACAACAAAATACTATGACCAAAAGAAACTTGGGGAAGATACTTACAGTCCACCATGGAGGGAAGTAAGAACACGAACCTGGAGCTAGGAATTGAAGCAGAAGCCACGGAGGAGTGCTGCTTACTGATTTGCTCCAAATGACTTGGCCAGTCTGCTTTCTTGCAGCACCCAAGACCACCAGCCCAAGAGTGGCACAGCTCACAGTGAACTGGACTCGCCCACATCCATCATCAATAAAGTAAATGCCTCATAGGCTTGATTTAATGGGTTGAGGAAGAAGGAGTAAGGTGACTGGAAACACAGTTCACAAGGAAAAGAGCTGTTTTGTTAAATATATTTACATTCTGACTATTCTTCAGGTTGCTTCCCTGAAGAATGTGATTATCTGTCAACCATTTTACCAACGATGTGCCATTGTGTCGTAAAGAATAAACACAGGGTTTCTCTGCATACCAGAGATCTAAAGATTTAACCAATAGTGAACACTTCACAGCCATATCAAGAAGTCTTCAAAGTTTCCAGAGAGCACCCTAATAGCAAAGCAATGTATGTAATGAAACATAATTTACTTGTTTTCATCTTGCATAGAGAAGCTTAGCTCTTAAGCTTTGTATTCATATGTGCTATTCCTCCTCTGCTGTGTGTCAATTCTCTACCTCTACTTCTCCTCAATAAACAAAATAAAACTGCCTCAAAGGAACTATTCCATCTCCTAATCTAAAGAGGCATTGTATAACAAGATGCATCTCTGTACTGAAGCCCGCCATGAGCGGCATGAATTAGGAAGCTGCTCTTGGCTCCATTTTAGACCTCTTTTTCAAAGCTTTCTCAGGTTTTGGGTGGAAATCTTGCTACCACATTGAGCGCCAAATGTAGGCAGAAGTTTCTCAGTCCTGCCCAGCACCGTGGTCCCCTGGCCCTGTGGTCTGCAGCTGCTTATAAATAATCATTCAGAGGCTTATATTAATTATAAACTGTGTGGCCTATGGGTCAGGCTTCTTGCTAGCTAGCTCTTATAACTTAACTCAACCCATTTCTATTAAGTTGCCACATGGCTGTGGTGTTACTGGTCTGCTGGCATCTTATTGCTCCTTCAGTGGCATGTTGGCATCTCTATGACTCCGCTCTTCTCTCTGTATCTCTGCTTGGATTTCCCAACTGGCTGTAAGCTTTCTTGCCATAGGACAAGACAGCTTTATTTATCAACCAATCAGAGCAACATATATTCATAGCATACAGAAAGACATCCCATAGCACATCTCTTCCCTGTGCATGAAAGCATAGAGAACATTCTGGAATGCCAAAAACCAATTTCTTGTTCAAACTTGACAATGAAACAAATACTACTTTCTCCAAACTTCTCAATCGTGCTGCTGAAGTTGCAGCCTCATTACTGAAAAGTAAATTGAATCACACCCCGTAATGCTGAACATGTTGTCTAAGAGTTCTTGAGTTCTGCGGGCCAGAAAGTTTTAGTTATGCCTATGTGTGTTTTAAATCTTTGATACTGAGCATCTCTTGAGACTCCTAGTAACAAGGGAGACAAAATATTGGCCACCCAAATATACCCACATCCTTCCCCTGAAATCTGCCAATGTGCTGTATTATAGGACAAATTACAAAAGCAAATTAGGGTATGTGGGAATTAGAGTTACAAATGGAACTAGCATGGATGATTAGTTGACCTCAAAAAGGAGAGATTCCCCTGAAATAGCCAAGTCAGCCCAATGTCATCAAAGTGTTCTCTAAAGTGGAAATGGGAGGCAAAAGTGGAGTCACTGTCAGGGTTGTGAAATATGAGACAGACTTGACTAGCCACTGCTGGCTGTGAAACTGGACAAGGAACACCAGCCAAGGAATGTGAGCAGCCTCTAGAAGCTGGAATCACTAAAACCACTGATTCTTCCCTAAAGCCTCCAGAAGTAACATGGCCATCCCAAATCTTAATTTTTAACCCAGGTTAGACCAGTGAGAACTGTGTCAGACTTCTGGCCTATAGAATAATGATGTAATAACTTTGTGTTCCTTTAACTCACTAAATTGAAGGTAGCTAACCTCAACAGCAATAAGAAAGTACATAGTCAGTTCAGACGCCAGTGTTTAACTGTATAGAACAGTGGAGTCTCATGCTTAGGACATAAATCCCTTCTATTAGGAGGCCTGGGAGAGAAACTTGGGACGTGGACTATACAAGAAGTTTTCATTGGTTACTTGTTCCACTGATGTGATAAAATATCTGAGGATAGTCACTCAAGGAAAGAAGTTTGTTTTGGCATAGTCTGAGGGTCCATCATGGTGGGGAAGGCTTAACAGCAAAAGTGGCTGAAGCTGTCAGAGTAAGAGTGTGAAGGATTGTGAAGGAGTGTGAAGGAGTGTGAAGGAGTGGAAGTAATCAATCACTGTGCATCTTGCCACAAAGCAAAGAGCAACGAATCCTGGTGTCTAGCTTGATTTCTCTTGATTTCCTCTTGATGCAGTCTCAGACCTCAGCCATAGGATGGTACCACCTCCATTCAAGAAACTGTTCAATAGTTACACCTAGCTCCAGGAGATCCACCAATTGGTAGTATTTTGATTCAATGTGAGGTAAACGGTTTAAAAAAGAATCAATTTAGTTTGCGATGTCATGCACAAGCATTTTATATCACTAGCCCACTTTTACCCGACAAGATGGAAATAGTGCCTTAATACTTCCCTGACGCTACCTGAAATATAGGTAAATATTCTCTTTCACTTGCAAGTTTGACCAAGACATTATTTGTTTTAGAGAAATAAAGACACTTTCAAGAAAAATGCACCTAAGCTTAGTTGGCACCACCCAACAATACAAATCCTTAGAAAAATGTATCTATAATTGATCATTCCAATTCATTAATTATTTCCGGGAAGAGAGTTCTGGATAGATAGTCTATCAGAATGACTGAGAATATAACTAACCCATCTCCATTGTCATGACTATATAATAGTTAGCTGCACTGCATCAAATGCCACATATAGATGCCACTAATATCTCTATTTTTATTAATTAAAAAATAGGTTTTGCTTTTATTATATCATACATGAATACCCATTATATATATTGTCTCTTACAGTATATACATACAATATTTTGTGCAAGCTTTTATTTTTTCTTCTACTATGTTTACTATTATGTATAAAAACACATATATTTGTTTTTGAAGAAACACAAATGGTATTAATTATATTTATGTTACTGAATAATTTTTATAACATGATTAAGATTTTTGTTAAGTTTACATTTGAAATTTTCGTAGTTTCACTTTTATTACATTTAGCTTTACAAAAAAAAAAAAAAACGGGCGGTGGTGCCACTAATATCTCTTAAGTTTAAAGGCACATGGCCTGTAACATTTTCTAAGGCATCTCCACTCTGTTCCAATGGCCTAGAATAAATTGACTTCTGAAAGGATGGTAGAGCCAGCTGACATGTCTTAAAATCAGAAGCTTAAAAAAAAACTGAAAAATAAAACTTCCAAGGCTTTTCTTCTTTCTTAATAGTTCATCCCTAAGATCAATAATCAGCGTGGGTCCTGCTTTTATTTTTTTAAGAAAGCTCCACGAAGACTGAACAGAGAAGTACCCTAGAAGTTACAACATCGTTACGTTAGTTTGTGTTGGTCACTTTTTCCCTGCTGAACCCACAGGAGATTGTCTTTTATTAGCAACTTTAAAGTTGAACCACAAAGCATTAATTTCATAAATGAGATGTTGGCGTCACTATCACAAAAGGTTCAGAAAGAGGCTGAAGAGTGCAGCATCACCATGGCGACCTGCTGTGATGGACGCACCCAAGGGCAATGGACCACAGGAAAGCCATTAGAAAGCTCTCCTCTGGAGACACGTTGTCGGTTTTTACTCAACCACTTAGGGATGATCAGGGCCACAAAGTCAAGGAAGCAATCACTCTTCTCAGACTATTGCAAAGAATGACACGCAGTCTCCCAGCTCTTCTACAGCCAATCATGTGGGTGTAACCTTGAAAAGGGCTTTCCCATTCTTGACTGGAAAATTACAATAGCAAGATGTAAATGTGGGATATAGCAGCTCATTGTTGGCCTGTTTGCTTCCATATTAAGTTTCAATGGGTTTGCTTTTATTTTTCCGGTTTTTGTTTGTTCGTTTTTTGTCCTTTACTTCATCAGTTTAAATGGGAAGAGTTTGAATTTGGGGTGTGTGAGAAAGTAGACTGAGGGATGGGAATGGGAATGAAGAGGGATAGGACAACTTCACCTAGAGGAGTTGTATGGTAATAATGAATTTCTTTACTAAAAGCCATTCTTTGTATATTTATCTTCACCTTTCAAAAATCATAGGAATTGAATATTAAGGAGGATAATGAAAAATTAGACGATATCTACTAGCAGCCACTAACTTTTAACAGACAGTAAAAAATTCAGAAGAGATGTTCCCACTGACTCTGAGAACTTGCCTTCAAGTTTCGATTTCTGTGCTTTTAGCTCTGAGGTTGAGTGTGTTTGTGTTGTCTTTTTATATGTACGTGCCGTGGTTTACAATTGGAAGCAAGGGGAAGTTGATGAAAGCTAGTTAATGGTAACCCAGTTGTATCCTAGGTACTAATATATTAAAGAAAAACCAATTTGCTCAGACTATAAGACAAGTAAAACATATATTAGTATTTGAAATGAGCTACTTCAGGATGATTTCTCAAGGACATACAAAGCAGATATGCTGGGCATTTGCCTATATGTATGGCATTAACAATAACCATGTATAGATTTACTATG
This sequence comes from Peromyscus eremicus, assembly GCF_949786415.1. Classification (NCBI taxonomy): domain Eukaryota; kingdom Metazoa; phylum Chordata; class Mammalia; order Rodentia; family Cricetidae; genus Peromyscus; species Peromyscus eremicus. The sequence continues at coordinate 35,636,113 of NC_081431.1, read as the reverse complement.
TACATTATCACCTACATAGATTTGGGGAAATTGGTACTGACTAATTCTGGTAAGAACTTGTAATGGTTAATTTATTGGATGACAACATAATGCATCTTTAAACTCATTCAGAAATTTTCTAAATTTGTGTTGTTAGTCAAAAGAGATTTGTGGTAAAGAGGCCTAATTGCAGCTACTACCTTACAACAATAAGAAGCATGAAAATCAGATGTGAAGTGTTAGCTGGTTATGTATATTTGTATATACATACAGGGATGTTTAACTTTTAGAACTGTTATGTTGAAAAAGGTTTTAGAAATAAATCATATCAGAAACTGAAAAAAATATGTATTTTTTCTTTTGTTTAGGAACAAAAAATTTCTAATTTTTTTATTGTTCTTAAAGGCTCTCTTTTTACTTTTGAAATATAAATACCTGGAAATAGAACATATGTAGAAAAGAATTCACATTTCAGAGATGGAAAAGGAAAGAAAATAACTAGAAGAATGATTATTTTTACTGAATTAATTAAGGTTCAAACTTCTACACATATTTGCATATTTCTACATGTGAGTTTTTTCAAAATATCACCTCTACTTTGACTTAAATATGTTTATTTGTTCATGTGAATCTAAATACAAATACTCACTTAGGAGTCTTGTTTCTTATTAAATTGCAAAGAGCTGTAAACGTTTCAAACCTAGAGCAGGGTGTTCTCATTTATTATTGAAAGAACACGGTGATCTCCAGATACATACATACACAGAGAAAGACATCACAAAATCAGGTCCAGGGAAATGTTGCAAGCAGTTGTTCAGTTACCACAAGCTAGGAGAGGGACAGTGACCTGCTCACAAACCCAAAAGGTCACTGACCACACAATAAATTAAAACACGAGTTGACAATTGTCCAGAAAGCACGGACTATGATAAGGCCAGCCTTCAGCGAGCTTCATTCCTTACAATGGGTCTCTTTTGGCCAGCCTCAGATCACTTTGTGTGACTATGAGAGGGAGGAATTATACAAGAGAGCTTGTGGTGGCTAATATCTACCATGGTCTTCCCTCTCAAAGCACAAGCAGATCTGAGATAAACAGCAAGCTTGGGCATCACACGTACACTCCATGGAAATAGAGACTGGAGCAATGAAACCAGCCTATCTTTTTCATTGTGAGAACACATTAAATGTCTTAGTCCCAGGACTCCAAACCACTTACTTATAATGTATGCAATGAACTTCCACTCAGACTAGTCAAGGTTCTTAGAATAAGTTTGATGCAGAACCTTGAACAGAGATTGAAGCCTTTATTATCTACTCTCAGACTGGTAACGTAACCCAAGATTTCAGTCTGTTAAGTTAAACCAGCCTTTGCTGTTAACTTACTGTCCATTAAAACAAGGATTAGAAAAACATAATTGAAGTCACTTCGGTATATAACTGTTTTCCGAAAGTATGTAACCCTGAACTAATTGCTGCAGACTAGAAACCAAAGGAAGTTCATGACCCACCCTAGTGAGGGCAAGTTTCCCAATTAGCTACATGGCCATTTGTCCTGTGAGGTGGGCACATCACCTTAGAGGATCCCAATATGCTTACTAGGATTTTCTTGGTTGCCATCAGGATGAAGGCAATATATATTAGCATAAGAAAAAATAATTAAAAAGAAAAAAGAGCGAACAAGGCAAGGAAGAAGGGTGGGAGGAAGGAAGGATTGGGAAAGAAGGGGAAAGGAAACTAAACACAGATGCAGTCTCCTCTAAAGCAGGGGATCAATCTATGTGAGAGGCACGGAGGGCTCATAGATGCCGCTTGTCCTGTTTCCGTGTGACTATTCCACTTCTCTCTTTGTGACATTTATCACTGACTCGCATCTAGCAAGCGAGGGGATTACCACCCACAAATTCAGATTTATGTCCTGCATCCTCACCATCTCAGAAACAACACTTGCACATTCTGATTAGAAGAGTCGTGGGGAAGACCTGGAGAGACAGTTCAGCGGGCAACAGCTATTGCTTCTTCTTCTTTTTTTTCTTTTTTGGTTTTTTCGAGACAGGGTTTCTCTGTGTAGCTTTGCACCTTTTCCTGGAACTCACTTGGTAGCCCAGGCTGGCCTTGAACTCACAGAGATCCGCCTGGCTCTGCCTCCCGAGTGCTGGGATTAAAGGCGTGCGCCACCACTGCCCGGCATTAAAGGAGCCAAGTTCAGTTCCCAGCACTCTCAAGGCAGCTTACAACCATCTGTAACTCCAGTTCCACAGGATCCGATACCCTCTTCTGACCTCCATGGGCATGCATACATCCATGCAGGCAAAGCAATCACACAGTAAAGTAAAAGTAAATAAATAACTTTTATTTATTTAGTAAACAAAGTAAAAGTAAATAAATCTTTAAAAAGAGGAAGGAAGGGAGGGAGGGAGGGAGTTAGGAAGGAAGGAAGAAAGGAAGGAAGGAAGGAAGGAAGGAAGGAAGGAAGGAAGGAAGGAAGGAAGGAAGGAAGGAAGGAAGGAAATGGATAAAGACTAACTGCGTGGGCTTGTAACAGGTACCCACTCGGGAATGAATCACCGCAGTCAAGGAGAGAAGGTCTCAAAAGCAGCAAACAGCTCCTAGAGAAGTCAAATTAGGAAGCAAGAGGGGTGCTCAGAAAAATGAAGGATGCTATACAGACAGACTAGAAAATACCCACCGTCTCCACTCTACGTACACAGTTCTCCAGATTCAGAAAGCACTCATAGAACTTAAAAATTGCCAAGAATAATAGAAGTCCATGCTTCCAACTCTGTCAATTCTGAATCCATTGTTTGAATAGACACCTAGAGGGGTTGGAGTTGGTTAAGTGGTTCAGAGTGCTTGCTGAGTAATCATGAGGCCCAGAGTTCAGACCCCAGCACCCACGTAACAAGCTGACCAGCCCGCAAACACAATGCCAGCTTCTAGGGATCTGCTGCCCTCTTCTAAATGCATAACACATGCATCAACTAATTAACTAAGTTATTTTCAAAGGGGTCTAGACAAATTAACAATGTCCAGAGGAGAGAGAGTACTAGAAGGAATAGAAACCTATCTTTAAAAAAAAAAAATAGCAACTAAAGACAAGGTAGAATTCAAGTATTGAAAAATCTTTTGCGTCAAAGATAAAGCGTATTTTTTCTAAACTGTCTACTTCTAGGGTACAACTGTAAATAAATACCTATAAGTCTTAGGAAGACAGGATAAGGGAGTGAAGCTCCTGGATGACAGGAAAACAATACTTCATGCCTGACAGCCAATGGCCAGTGACATTTGTTCACAGGATGTGGACATCTCTGGGGAGCGCAGGGCTGTGGAGAGCTGGAGAGCTTGTGCTCCCTGCAAAGGAAGTGGCCCCACCCAGGTCTGAGGAAGCGAAGCGCTGCCCTGTGGGAACCCCGGTGCGGCCTCCTGAGCTCCTCTTGTTCAGCGAGAGCCAGAAACTCTTATTTTTATGCAAAAATCTCTGAGCTTCTTCAATGTTGCCTTATTAATTTTAAAAAATGCCGCGTGGGCCAAGTAAAACACAGTTTTGAAAGGGCTCTCCATAGGGTCCAAGTTTCTGTTCTGGAATAAAACTGAAGCTAGTGGTACAAGTTCTTGATCACATTTCTCCCCCTTGGGTGTGTGTGTGTGTGTGTGTGTGTGTGTGTGTGTGTGTGTGTGTGTGTATGTGTGTATATGTGTGTATGTGTATGTGTGTGTATGTATGTATAAGTGTATGTATGCGTGTATGTGTATGTGTGTATGTGTATGTATGTGTGTGCATGTGTGTATGAGTATATGTGTGTATGTGTGTATGTGTATGTATGTGTGTATATGTGTGTATGTGTGTATATGTATGTATATGTGTATGTATGTGTGTATGTGTATGTATGTGTGTGTATGAGTATATGTGTGTGTGTATGTGTGTGTGTTTATGTGTATGTAATTAGTACTCTTCAGTCATGATCTAGCAGATACTTTCTGAGATAGCAAGTATGCTACTGGTAGAGGCCAGAGTCTAGAAGCCAACAGTTATCATTACAGGATGTTGTAGAAAATGAAGACATGCCTGTTGACTCTGAAATTTTTGAAATAAGCTCAAAATATATTAGGCTCTGAAAGAGCTTCTAATGTAGTAGGAGATGACATGTGAAAACAGTAAAAACCTAGTTGAAATTTTGACAATAATGAAAGTAAAACAGCACAGTATTTCTAAGTACAGGCATGAACACATTAAATGTTGTGTGTCCTGTCAATAGAATGAGAGGTTAATCGACACAAATCCAAATTCTTCCAGGGTAGGGGTGGGGAGTGGGTGCTCCTGGCCTTTGTTTAGCTATATTTGGAATGAAGGGAGCATGGTTTAGAGGGTTAAACCCCTTGGCTCCGATCTTTGCCGTTATTCACAAGTTGTATGACTGAAGGGAGGACATACTCTTCAATTCCCAAACAACTTGATTTGTCACCTTGGGAATTCAAAAAGGTTAAAACAGTATTCCTCGGCCGGGCAGTGGTGGCACACGCCTTTAATCCCAGCACTCCGGAGGCAGAGCCAGGCAAACTCTATGAGGTTGAGGCCAGCCTGGGCTACCAAGTGAGTTCCAGGAAAGGCACAAAGCTACACAGAGAAACCCTGTCTCGAAAAACAAACAAACAAAAAAAACGAACAAAAAAAATAGTACTCCTCACTGTCCCTTCCTCTCATGTTTACTTTCTTGATTTCTTCATATCCTGCCAAACAATAAAGTCTGCTTTTCTCTAAGTAAAGGCACATTTGCCCACCACCAGGAGGGTTCTGTGAGATAACCTTGTAAGCAAGGAGCTCTGCAAAAAACAAAAACAGAAAACAAAAAAAAACAAAAAAAAAAAAACACTTGCCACCCAAGTGTAGAAGGATAGAATAAGGATTCCCACTGAAATCAAAGGCCATGAGGTGCACAGAACAAGATAAGGTCTGTTGCTGAGTCTCCTGCCCTGGACAACATGAAGACCAAACCAAAACTCAGACATTCCTCCACAGAGACTGAGATCAAAGACAGTCTCTTTGCATTGTTGCCTGTAGGACTTTGGACAAAGAGAAAAGGTTCCATCTTCTGGTTACAGCATCTTCTGATTACAGATGTATCCTTGAACATCTGAGAGAAGTCAACAGTTCTGTATCTAATCACATGCATTCACCAAACTCTATGATAACGTCAAAGATATTCTTGTAAAGGGAAAGGCAAGCAAGACCTAGAATAAAAAGGAGTCTTGAAGCAGATGGGATTGATGGCTTGTACTTGGATCCCAGCACTCAGGAGGATGAAGTAGAATTGCTACGAGTTCCAAGCTAGCCTAGTCTACAGAGGGGCTCTGCCACAAAAACAAGCAGTTGTGAAATCTCCCTAACATTGCCAGTGCATAGCCTGAATATATTTAATTTAAAAAGAAAATAAAAAATAAAGAAGGGAAAGAATGACTGAAGAGAAGTTCACTGAAGGGGACAATTAGTGTTCAGTGTAACCCTTGTTCATTTGTTTAAATGAGGTATGTATAGAATTCAGGTCCCTCACTGCTGAAAAGTGTCCACAGTAAAATGCTTGTTTAGTCTGGGAAGTTAGTATATTGTTTCCTATATTAGAAAAACCATCTGACTGGGGGCGGGGGTGAGGGGACGGGCGTCTTGCGCAGATAATGAGGACCATGCAAACAGCTCTCCACAGGGTCTTATAGCAAGGCTTTCCTTTCTCAGTGTGACTGCTCAGCTATCAATAAACATGATTTGACTTATGACTAATTAATGATAAATAATACATACATTTGAACTAAGAGGCAGCTTAGCAGGGTGAATAGCAGCCCCTCATCTTAGAGCCAGATGGCCAGGATTCAAACCCCAGACCCACAGCTTCCAGCTGGTAAGCGCCTTTACTCCACTATCATCTCATCTACAGAAGAAGCCCATGCAGAAGCTCTTGGTGAGGATGGGTTAATTTAATAGGCAGTGCCTGCACGTGGGTAGCTCTGTGTAACTGAGCTATCCTCTTCTATCTAATAGACACCCATCCTCTTCTGTCTAGTAGAATTACTTCCCCCAGCAAACATTCACTAAACAGCTTCCTCTGTGCAGACATGGGGTTCTTGCAGTGTTTACCATAGCAGTGGCAGGAAGCTGACTTCCTTCCGGGTAGCCAGTGCATCCTCAAGAGCAAAGTCCAAATTGAATGGAAATAATCAAGGCAGATCTCCTTCCCCTAATAAATGTGTAATTTACAGAGTGAGGAGGCTTTATGGAGAGGCACCCCAAAGTCTAAAATTTGCTGTAACCCACTCAGGTAGCTTGGGTACTTCTACTTTAAATGTGTTTCTGTCTCGCATTTCTGTAGTAGTTGGTGTTTCTCATTTGTGTTTGGGGGTTAAGGCTTAGTTCCCAAAGAGGAGAGAGGAAGTTAAGAATGAGACCATGTTATCAGAAGGCCGGTGGGACAGGGCTTCGAAGTAAGCATTGTGCCAGCTCTCATATGTCCATAGCCCAGGCCAAAATCTGCCCTCAGCTATGCATGTACAGCTTCCATTGACGTCAGTAAGAACTATGCTCATGTAACAGAAGGCAGAAGTTTGGCTCTTTGATTTTAATAGAATTAAATGCCAAACGTTTTGCTGATGCAGGTTGCAAATTTAAATCCCCAAGGGTTAGAAAAAAAATGCAACAGAATACTGTTCTGTTGGCAATCTCATCTGTTGCACAGGCCATGTAATTAAGTGAATACCAAATTTCTCAAGCCTAACTTGGAAGCCCTTAACACTATTGTGCCTGTGTGCTGTGTGTGGGCCTCCCATTGCAGAAAGATCTTTAAATGTGATTCCAAGATTTATTCTGGAGCTTCAGATACAATTCTGAATTCTTGTCAACACACAACTCTGGTTTCTTGTCAGTTGTAGAATTCTGTTTCTAGTAAGGACATTCATTCACAATGATGCTAACATGAGCTCATGGTGCCAAGCAGACTCCACACCCCAGCTTAGATGATTGGCCCATTAACGTAATGAAATCAAGGGCTTAGTATTCTTATAGTACTTGGCTTTGGTTTCTGTCTAATTTATGTTCAGACATATCCATAGCTTTGTCTTAATATTTGTGTGGTTTCTAAAAATCTAATTTAATTTTGTGCAATGATGTTAACAATTGGGTCTCCAAGACCTGAGCATCTGTTACTAAAATTCTGGGTAGTGAAACACAAGCCAATTGCAATATTGAGTCAGGCCAATGACAAAAAAGAAAAAGTATTGTCCCAACTGAGATGAAACATCTTGTTTCTGGTTCCTTAATCAGCTGTTCAGACTTCTCTGTTTTGGGTCTAGATTTCCGAGGTGTTTGGAGCTTAGACAGAGGGATGCCTCATCATGACTTACACTGTCAGCCTCCCTGCAGGTGACAAGGCCTACTGGAACCTTCTAAGACATGTGTCATTTCTCACTTATCCTTAAGAAGAACTGGGTTGTATTAGCAGTAAATTTGGGAATAAGAACAAAACATATTTAATCTAGTCCTCCTCTGTTCCTCCTCATTCTACAGGGATGACCCTGACTTCAGAAAACAGGGATTCATCTCTGCTTCTACATCATGGATTTTACTCAAAGAAGGGAAATAATATTGCCTATAACTGGGAGTTGGGGAATCTATTTTGTTCAAGAGATCAATGTCCATGAATTTGACATATCTACACCATCTTGGGGGCTTTAGAGGCAATAAAACTGATGTCTTGCTACCTATTAGCCCCAACATTTTAATGAGTTGAGGTTGGGCAAGCAGTCATCAGCTTATGCTTGAAATAAGATTAAAACAAAACAAAATAAAACAAAAACAAAAAACCGGTATGAGAGCATCTAGAAATAGACAGAGACTAACAGCAGATGGGAGTGGTTTAAAAGTGGTCACCCTTGAAAACTGGGAGTGGAGGTATGGTGGAGCAGGACAGAGGGTCACTGTCCTCACTCTAATTCAGGGTTAAGGCTTGTTTTGATAGTCACTAAACAATTCATGATTTTCCACTTCACTGTATTATGGAACTATACACACCAGAGGAATGACTTCTTTCTTACCCAGTGTTTTTCAACTGACAGTAACAATTGGTTGTTACGTCATAAAACCAAATTATTTAGTGTAACAATCTTTCTTAATGAAGCACGTTGGTAAATAAGATAAAATAGATCAGAAGGCATAGGTTCCGGCTTCCACAGAAAATACTTCCTATTGTGGGTTCATCATAAAAATTTTTGAAGTCTGTATTGTTTTTGAATATACTGCTCAAACTTCAACTTGAAATTCAATCCCTGTAACTACACATAATACCTACTCTGTCTACCAAGCCAAGTAGTTATAAATGAGATCATGCAAAAAAAAAAAAAAAAAAAGCTTTGAAAACCATAAGGTTCAAGTCATGCTTACCTCATTGCCATGATTAATTTTAGTACTACTGTGATGACATGAGAAGCATCCAAGCTATCAGATGTTCAACTCTACACAGCTCTTCAACATCAAAGAAAGCCAGCTCCATCCAACCTCTGTTCTTCTGGGAGATCATTCAGGCTTCTAAGCAAAGAAATTCTGAACTGGTAATACCTTAGTACTGCTGGGAAGGTAATGATTATAACACATCATAGAGTTATATAAACCAGAATCCAGATTTAGCTTCACCACTGAGAGTATGATTTGAGGAAAGTTAATTAATTTTTCTCAGCCTCAGAATATCCCCACTATTGTCTTCAAAAACAACTATTATTGTTGTAGTCTCTGCAAATATAAAAGGAAAAAAGTCCTCACCTTTTTTGGAGAACCTGTAGTGCCATCAGGAGATAGAAATCTTGCGTAGGCTGAGAGGGAGAAGGGACAAGAAAGGTTGTGTCTAAGGAACTCTTCATGCCCTATGTGAGGCCGTGGGAGATCTGCAGCTAATCGCTGTATGGAATGTTCTCAGAGCACTGCCAACTCTGCTCTCTTGCTGTAAGGACATTTGTCCTTTACAAATCCTCACACCTTGCAATTTCCCAGTCATGTGACTCACTGGCACTTGGACACAGTGCTCCATTATTGGTGTTCAGGAGCATCCTGTGTGAAGAGTCTATATTCAAATGTGTTAGGAAAGTGCTAGATTGAGAGGACAGAAGACCTCTGATCATTTCCAGTTCTGTCTCCATCTCAAGGAAGCTTTGCTAAGTCATTTCATCTCTCTATACTTATTTGCCTCCTTCAATAAAAATCAACGAAACCAAAGCAGAAAAGTGTGCAGTGGGTACAACTATCTCTATTTTCATCTAGAATGTGTAATGGCAGGAATGAAAACAGTGAATTAGAGTATTGAGAACCCTAAAGTCTGGGTAGACTATGGGGTCCTGCCAAAGATGTGACTATAAACCATGATAGTCAGTGGTCTGCTTCCTTCAGACTTGTCTCATCACACTTCAGGGTCTTTGCTAACACTGAACCATGATGGAGCCAACTGACTCCTTGTTCCTACAGGCTTCTTTGAGCTCTGGCAACTGCAGAGAAACATGAAACCTAATGATTCATGGACTCTGAATGACTAATAGAGAATTTCTGCATCCCTGGACAGAGAATATGAACACATGTGAAATATTTGGAAAAATACATAGCAATAAACAAGTACCAGATTATGTCACACAGACAATGAGTTGTCTTGATAATGACTCTATCTGTACCATAGAAATACGATTGGGGGATAGTTTCTTTGAGAAGATGGAGATGTTTTCTAAAACTCCCTATAACCAGAAGATGAATCTCATTCCCCAGAATAGCCCAGATACCTCCATCTGATGATGACAACTAAAGAGCTAGCATTAAGTCTACCACTCCTTTGAGTTGATGCTTCTCATTTTTTACTAGAGGCTCTGTGAGGGCAAACACATTCACCATAAAATGAATTCATTTATCAAACCCTTTGTATGATAGCAGATGGACCCTGCATCCTGAGGTTCCATCAGAGATCACAGCAGAGGAAGACTATCATCAGTAGAAGAGGAGGACCAAAGGAAAAAGACCAGACACTCGAAGGACGTACTCTAAAAGTAATACCGCCTAAGCAATGCCTATTCTGGCAGTAAGCACACCCTTTCTCCTACAGTGTGGCCAGCCCAGCTACCATGATGCAACACCAAGAAGGAGCTATCACCTGAAACCATTCTTAAATTTACTTAATTATTCTGGCAAATATTTGTTGAATATATGTATGTGCTAGGCCCTGTGATACAATCTTTAGATAAGTGGCTGAATGAAAAGAATCAGTCTCTGTTTTTGAGGAATTCATAGTTTAATTAAAGAAAAAAATATACACGAACTGATATGGGTCATTTAATGCCATAGATGCTATGATCAATGCAAGGTTCAGATTATAAACCGGGCAGCAATGGACTTGAAGCTTGGCCAACTTCTGACACTGAAAAATATTTTAAATAGTGATATATATTTAGACTACAAAGAAAATATGTCTAATATAATCTGGCCTCAGTGGAAAGAATAGACAGCAATGCTGATACATACAGTAAGAGACCTTCCCCCACATCTGTGGTTCCTGCCATGGGACCCCAAAAGATGTAGAAGCACTGCCAATCTTAGGTATTTACCTGCCAAATATGTCACCAGCCTTTAGGAGATCCAAGGGGATCAATATGGTAATGTCTCCAAAGTATGTTAATTCTGAGTGAAAGCTACTTTCTATAAAGTATTTATAAAGGATATTTGGCTCAAGGCTCAGGAGATGACAGCCCTTGGGATGCATCAGTATGCATTAGAATCCCATATGTTCCAGAAAGGGTGAGGTTAATACCACTGTTATTTGAACTCAAATCCCTTCCCATGGCTGATTATGAAATCAATTAACCTGCTTAGGACATGGTAATTTTAATGACAGAGAATAAAATGGAACAGATTAGAAATATTAGGATATGCTACCCATAGTGATGGTGATCATCGCTTTGTGAAACCAATGTTTCTATTACATTTGTGATTCTGGATGGTTGTGTTTCTAAGTGTGCACACATCACACAAACACATCTAATCACAATGTAAAATGTTACCACCTTGCCCAGAGGAAAGTATTGAGATTCAGAGAAGTAAACAACACTTGTCCAGATATATACAGTTTATCAGAATTAGAGCTAGACTGGAACTTGGTGTTTTAGCTAAAACTAGAATCAAATTTCCCACCTTGATGTTTTCTCCACATCTTAGCATAATTCACACTGGACCCTCATGAGGAGGAAGGGGATGATAGAAGGTGGAAGTAAAATAGGTGAGGAGGGAGAGTGCAGTGGTTTGACTAAAAATGGCTGCCACTGGGTCATATATTTGAATGCTTAGTCGTTACATACCACTTGAGGAAGATTAGGAGGTGTGGCCTTGTTGGAGGAAGTGTATTACTGGGAGTGGGTTTTGAGATTTCAAAAGCCCAAGGTAGGCCCAGTATCTGTCTCTTCCTGATGCCTGCAGATCCAGACATAGAACTCTCAGCCAGCTATTCCTCCAGCACCATGTCTGCCTACACACCACCATGCTCCCAATCATGATGACAATAGACTAAACCTCTGAACCTGTTAGCAAGCCCCAGTTAAATGCTTTCCTTTATAAGAGTTGCTATGGTCATTGTGTCTCTTCACAGCAATAGAATACTGATTAAGACAGGATAAAGGAGATGAACCTTGAGGTCTCCTTTGCAGCCATACTAGACCTCTCCTGACCTAAAACAACCATGTTCCATTTACAAAAGGAGAAATAATTGGTTCTATTTATGAAGTGCTTAGCATAAACTTCATACCGTGCTATGAGCTTCACATCTTTGCCCTGTATAGAGTAGACAGTCTTATCATCCCAAGTGTCCAGGCAAGGAAACAACCTCAGAATTAGGTAATGATTCAAAATCACAAAGCTATTCAAGGGCTGAGTTAAACTTGAACTCAAATATAATTGTAAAATCACTCCTTTAAAGTCTTCATCATAACTCTGTCTCCAGAGGCTCCCATATTTTGACCATGTTTCCTCCATATGTACTTTTCTTAATTTTATAAATATTATAAACTAATATGTATACAGATAAATATTTCTATATCTATTACATACATATATGTATGGAGAGCTGATAGATATAAAAGCTCTAGCTTTCATGCCCTACACTTCAATTCACATATTATAGGATAAAACTATACATTTATGATAACATAAATGTGACCATTTATGTCTAAATTTATACTCTCCTGTTCTGTTTAAGTATCAGAGAAGATCTACAAAGTTTGCTGTTTCTAGGAAATGAGGATGGTCTGGGTACATTTCTATCCACATATGATAACTGGAGAAAGAGCACTATGGCACGATGTTGAAAAGAATGAAGGCAATAATAACATAGGAATTAGTATCTCCAAAGATGTTTCTACTGATCATTCTAAAATAGGAGTGAAAAGCAGCACCATCCACTTCTTCTACACATTTGCCTAAACCAACCCCATTGCTTCTATTGACTTGAGAAGTGAACTCTTTTATTTAGTGTGTGGGGTGTGTGTGTGGGGGGGGGGTTAATGCATGAGGGTCAGAGAACAACTTCAGATGTTGGTCCTTGCCTCCATGTTTGAGGCCAGATCTCTTTATTGCTTGTCCCTACAATACCAGGCTAGCTGGGCAGCAAGCTTCAGGGAACTCTCTTTTGTCTCTTCCTTCCATCTCACTGTAGGAGCACTGGAATTCTAGATACACTCTCCTGTACCTGGCTGAACATGAGCTCTGGGGATCCCAATTCAAGTCCTCTGCTTAAATGAAATGAGCCATTTCCCAAGCTCAAAAAGTAGATTCTTCTATTTCAGTTTAGAATATTGAGGCTGTATACCACCATTCTTGCCCCCATATATTTCATCCCCACTCCTCTCTCCCTTCTATAACTCTCCTGTGTTATTTACACGTATCTGACACGAATCTGAAACTCCGTGGGAGCAGGAATATGTTCCCTTGACAATGCAATCTGTACCAGGTCCTAAGACCAGCTCTTACAAGTACTTGTACTTCATAAGTGCTTATTAGAGCTGAAATGATGAACTCCTGCAGAAGGAACCCAGCCTAATCATCTCACCAGGCCTGGCTGCTGAAGTACTGAGCAGGCTCTGCTCATTCTGCGACCACTGGCCCTGGCCCTAGCCACAGCCACCCTGAGGGTTGTTTCTCACTTGTTTCTTTATGTTCCTGTGTGCTTTGACACAACTGGAGTTAGAGGAACTGAAAACAAATAATGAAAATTGGAAGCGATAAACAGTTCTCGTTTCTAGGATGTCCCATAATTAGATCTCTAATCGTTGCTCATAATTCTTGCTTTAGAAACTCACCAACCTGCTTCTTGGTTGGATTCTGGCTACCCAGTATGGCTGTCAAGGGCAAAGTGCACAGCTGCAGAGATATCAGCCTAGTCATCAGTTCTTTCCAAAGTCAGGGCTGTGTGGTAATGAAGTAGCCTGGAGATGGGAGTCAGTGATGGGGAGACTTGGAAGTTGTAGGCTTTCCAAATACTTCCAGTGTTAGTCGGAGTCCTCTGCAAAGGGAATGCCCTTCAAAATGATCTATATAAATATTCCTCACTAAAATAATATTTAACTTCCATTGATTTCCCTCCCATTTCTACAACTTCCCACAATGCATCACCCCTGCAATCCCCAAACTGCTTCCTTTTGCTCAATCACCTCTCAAAACTTGGTTACCCTTTGCATATAAGCTCCCAAGTCATCTTTGAAAGTTAACCTTTCTCTGAAGTTCCAAGAAAATAGAATGTCATCAACAATGAAAACTCTATACCTTTTCTAAGAAATGGAAAAGTAAATGCCTGATATCACAAATGCTGTCATGGGAATGAAGAGCACCTTTGGTGGACTTCTGAGTAACAGAGAAAGAGAGACTGGAAGATAGTAACAGAATATACCAGAAATATGGGGCAACAACAAATGATGTACATAATGGGAATATCAGAAGGAGAAGAAAAAGAGTGAAGAACAGGAAACACATTTGATCAAATAATACTGAAAACATCTCCAAACTGCTTTCAGATGCCAAACCACAGATCGAGGAAGGTCAAGAAATAAACACTAAGCAGAATGAAAGTCAGAAAAGCTAGAGTTATGGGTATCATTTACAAACTATAGAAAATCAAAGACATTTTAAAAAATTTTTGAAAGAAGCTGGGGGAAGGAATGCTTTCTGTCCAGAGAATTGTATCCAACATTTCAGAGAAACTGGACACATTAAGAAGACGGTGGGGTGAACCATTTAAAGTATTGAGTCAAAATGGCCAAAGTAAAGGCAATACCACAATCCAGGTGACAGGTAACAGTGGCTGAGAGCAGAAAGGAGAGCATGGCTGCTGGTCAGTTCTGGACACAACACATTCTGTGTGTAGAACCAATATAATTGCTGCCAGGTGAAATGAGGAGTAGGACCAGAGCTCGACTCCAGTGCTTGAGCAACCAGAGCTAAAGGTAGAGCCAAAGGTAGAGCTATGGTTGCTGACAAGTGGGTTTGGTTTGGCACCCCTGACTGAGGACTGACAAGGTGGGAGGCCTTTGCCTCAGCAGCCCTCATGGGCCAGCTGCAGCCCATACCCTCCAGAGTCTGCTTATGTCTGTCAATTCTCTTCACCACTGGCAGCCTTCCCTCGCCTGGGGCAGCCTGGGCTCCTTTAGAGAGATCTAAACCTCAGCTGGGGCTGGGGAAGGGTTCCTTCCTTGTTCATTCCCCTCAGCCCCAGACATAGTAGCTGTTTGCTCATTTATTACTTCTCCTTCCTTTAGAGTCCTCTTTTACCCTCTCTCTTAACCACTTTTGACTATTGCACAAGTGCGCTAATAAGAACAATACACTGGCATACAACAATGCTTTATATTGTATGTTTTCTGCTCAAATCACTGGTGTGGTTTCTGATTGGTCCCTAATTGATCCAACCAGGGAGAGTAAAAAGAGCCAGCAAAGGAATAGTTAGTTAGTGGAGCAGACAGGCAAAGGGGTCTGGGAGAATTCAATCCAAAAAGCAAAAATGTCGTAGGGTGGCAGGAATGGCCCCTGTGACAAGTGGTATTGCCCATCATATAAAAGGAAGAGGAAGAATTGACTACTGTATTCAGTAATATGGAGGACATTTGGTAACCTTAAAAGGTCCTATGTCAACATTAGCATCCCATCACCATGGTATGGATGCCTTGATTTTCCTTAAGATGTCACCCATCCTCTTCTCTCATTACGTAGAATTTGGATAGATTTGGCCTCAGAGCTTTATTTGACACCTAAGCTTGGCCAGAATGCTGCACCCACTGGTCCCTGGGATTTAGAGGTTGAACATACAATACACATTGGCTCAGTAAGATTTGTACTTAAGATTTTGCTGGGGCATCAGGAAATGAAAATCCTTTCCCGTTGGACAGAAAGCTGAGGTGATGCTGGTAGTCACCTTGCTACCTCTGAGTAGAGCTTTCCTGAAGAGAGCAGAGCCAGGTGAAACCAGAGCCGTGTGACGTTTGTGTAAGCCCATGAAGCTAGTTTGGCCTGAAGCTGCCTCTGGGTTCTTTATAACCTGAGGTGATCAACTCTTAGTTTTGTTTCATGCCAATCAAAATTCAATGTTCTTTACTTACAACCATGAATCAGGATATAACATGGGTTGGTGACTATGAAGTGTAAAATAGTTGACAGATTATGTGACTTGCCAAGTCTCCATGACAAAGCTACATGCCAGTCCTCCCAACTCTGACTGACAGCTCCTTCTCCTATTGGACCCTCCTCTAATAAATCCAGCCACATTTGTATGACAGCTCCGACACACATCCCTTTTTAAAGTTGTCTTATGGAATTGAGGAAAGAAAGGATTGGGACTAGAAGAATTTTCTGGATTGTGTTGACTGGTTTTTCTCTGTCTATGTGACATGACACATTAATAGTGAAGAAATGACAATTTCTACATCCTCAGGCAATTGCACTATTGTATAGTTAAAAAAAATCCTTATTCTTATCTTAGGAAAACAAGAAAGACACATCCACCCTGGTTCAGAGTCTGAATAACCTAAATCGTCGTCTTAATTCCTCATTTAGCCCCAAGTACTATAATGAAAATTGATTTGTCCTTCCTCAGTTCAGCTGAAAACAAGAAGCTAATTGGACAACTAGTCACTCCAGCACTGGGTAGCTGGGGAATTCAGCCTCCTCAGTGAGTCACAAATACATGTAAAACCTTGTTTGCCTTCTGGAAACCTTTCTCTGGCCACACTAGATGTCCCTGGTTAGATATAAATTTAGATCCCTGTGAGCTGAAAAGGGACTCTGCCTCAATACTACCACATGGCACCACCTCAGAACAATATATGAGCCCCAAAAATCAGGAAGATGGCATGACTGCTTCTGAAAATGTGGGGGGGAGTGTGTGTGTGTGTGTGTGTGTGTGTGTGTGTGTGTGTGTGTGTGTGTGTTTTAAAATCTCGGTGCTTAAACCAACCAATAAAATATTTATGAGGTCTAAAGTAGTGGGCAAGCGAACGACCTTCTTATGGGAATATCAATATTCTTGGAGCCAGTCCTAATCCAATATTCAGAAAGCTTCTCTTCCTCCTTCATCACGTTGGGTTCGGATTTATTTTCAGAAACCCTCCACCCTTTCATAAGCCTTCCTTATTAATGGGGTAGGTGGTGGTGGTCGCTGTGCCAAGGGCAGAGTAAGGAAACAAAAAGAGGGTAGTGTGGGGTGTAGTGGGGTGCAGAGAGGGGTACTCTCCCAGACAGTCACAGGTACAGCCAGGAGAGCTGTGTGGTGCCGCTGCTCTAGGAAGTTCGAGAATGTGTGCCCCATGTGTGACTGTCTTGCTGTTTTCATCTGCTCCACAGCTCCACGTGTGTACATAGGATTTTCCTTCCTGGCAAGAGCCTGAGTGAGGAGTAAGATGAGCGAGAAGGAGAGATCCTAACCAGTGTCATGGAAGGAAATTGCTACTGGAGAAAAATATTTCCCTTCATCCATTCTCTGTTGAGTCTGGGTGTTCTTCACAACTGTGTGAAGAGGGCAGGATGAGTGTCCTCAGAGACAGACCCAGGTCCAATGCTACACAATGTCCCCCTTGCCCACCAGGCCCCTCAAGTGTTGTGTGATCTTAACGCTTCACTCAAGCTTCCGTACTCTGCTGCTCACCATCCAGAGACCTGCCTATAAGGTGGGATGGAATTCTACATTCTCCCTCCCTTCCTCAGCCTCTCAGTTCAGACTGCCAAAAATGGGGCCAGTTCAGAGGGTGGTTTCCTGATGTGGGTACCAGTCCCTCAGGACTGAAATAAAGCCTGCCAACTCATTCCAGGTCTGCCCGCCCAGGAGCCATGCAGCAGCCCTCTCCCCAGGGCTGCTCTGTGTTCCCAAAGTACAGTCTGCCCTTTTGGGTGCCCCAGGAGCCTGGGAGGCATAGAGACTTCTTGGAGACATTGCACAGGGCAGTACTGCCAAGCTAAGCTGGAAACTAAGGAGGCCCAGTTACAGGTTGAGAGAGCTAGGTGTGGGCAGTACAACTGGGGAGGCAGCTGCCTACTTCATGTTCCTCCCTCGTCTGCTGGCATCTCTCCAGCAGAAACTGGTGGGCACCAGCTCCAGAAGTTAGGCCTCAGAGATTGTCTGTCTGCTGGAAATCCTACCTTATGTCCAGGGCAAGACAGGCAAGGGGCCCTAGCCACAGACACTTTCCTGGGTTTTTCTCCTCTACAAGCTAAATCTTCAAATCTAAACTTAGGAAAATAGTTTTTAACTTTCTATGTTTTACGAGAGATGTTCTATAAATGTATGGGAAACAGCAATGGGTATCGATCAGGCCACTGTATTCATCTTGCATGACGAGACTTCTTAACCGCTGTACGTTGAGAAGGAAGCACCTATCTATGACAGAGTCAGGTATTCAGACCTTCTCTACAGAATCCTCAGCCATACTAGGTCCTGAACAACTTAAGTGAACCAACAGTAATTGAAAAAGTACAAGGAATGAAAAGGACATCTGTCACACTTTGCTGAGCTACTCCACTCCATCCTGGGGGTGCTCCTAGCAGTCAGTACCTCAATTCCTATTTGCTCATCTCTTATCTCACGTGTTGCTAAAGGACTCTTGTTTGTTAGTCTGACAAGGACAGAGTCTGCTGTGCCATTATCTCCGCAATTGCAAAGGCCAAAGCATGGCCACCACGTCTCTTTGTTATGACTCTAGTGAGTCCTTAGGAGATGCTACGCAACACCATTCATGTACCAAAACCAGCTGGTTCCAACCGAGGTGGTTCTAAAGGCTGCTGTCCTGGAATATGCATTGTGCTTGAATTAGTTTGCTATCTGTGTGATCTGTGGAAAATTACTAATCCTCTCAGAGTCTCATATGCCTTTATCCTCAAAATGATGACTGCAATGGTACCTCTCCCATAGACTGCTATAATTGAGTTGTTATGTTTAAATGTTTTGCAAAACATAGTAAGAGTTACAGTTGTTAGCTAATAAATACTGCTACTGTAATTAGCATTACTAATGCCTCCAAAATGAAGCTGAAGAGAGTCCTTCAAGTCTTCACACAGAAAAATATCATTATCAGTTGAGAAATGTGAAGATAATTGGAGCATCCAGCATAATGTTGAAGCCTTCTATACTTTAGATCTCATCTTATCCCAACTTGATTCCACCCCACCAAAGAAAGGGTCAGCAAAGCCAAACTCTTGTGACATACGTAGGTAAGTTGTCATATAAACATGCTTGCGTACAATGTGATATAAGTACGCAATTACAAGTGAAGGACATGGTTCTTCTCTAAGACCAGCTTTGGGAAGAGGGACCGATTCAACAAAGATTCAGCAAAATGATTCTTTATGTTGAACCCATATGCCAGTGTGAGCATGGAGAAGAAGGGCCAGTCTGCACAATTACCACTGCAGCAATGCTGGAGGTTAAGCTAAGCTTCGTGTCCACTCCACCTCAGAACTAATGGAGGGAAAAATAAGTTCACTGTGTGGACTTGCATGTGGGACGCAAGGTGACGCAGAAAACCACACGAAGGGTGTAAGGCACCCTGCCAAAACTTTATGGTCTTCGCTTTCATCTTCAAGACATCCCTATTGGTATTTTTCTCCATGTTTTGCTAATCAAGCAACTGAAGCAAAAAAGTTAAGGAACTTGACCAAAAGGAAACTTTAGTTGCTTTTCTCATCACTATGACCAAATACCTGACAAGAAGCACCTTACGGGAGGGGGGATGTGTTCTGTTTGTGATCTCGGAGGACAGTCCATTGTGGAAGGGAACATCTGGCAGCAGGGACATGTGGCTGCTTGTTCACATCTCCACAGACTAGAATGCTAAGATGGAATAGGAAACAGGACTGGGTTGTAAACCTCAGGCCCATCTCCCAGAAGGTCCTTCATCCAAAGTTTCCACAACATCCCAGAAGAGCACTACCAGATGGGGACTGTGCTCAAACGCACCAGCCAGGAACAGACATCTTATACCCAAACCATGATGGAACACACTAGCAATTAGCAGAGCTGGGACCGTAATGAGCTCTATTTAACTCCTGCATGGAGCTTCTCAAGTAATCTTAGCTGGCTGGCCGGTGAATGCCGAGGATCTGCCTGTCTCCACCTCCCATTCCCCCAGATTTATAAAATACCTTTTAAAGTTATAGCATCAAATAGCCACAGCACCTCAGAAAATCCAATATTCCACTAACTTTGGAAAATTATATCTGTGTACTTAGCCTAATAATTTCTCTACGGGTTCCAATTTGGTATCTCAAAAGAGATAATTCAGCGTTTTGCCCTTGGTTTGTTTGCGTGGTTTGGTTTGTTTGCGTGGTTTTTGAGACAAGGTCTCATGCAGCCCAGGCTGTCTTTAAGCTTCCTATATAGCTAAGGCTGGGCTTGAGCTCCGGATCCTCCAGCACTTGCACACCCAGCCCTTTAACGTTTTATTTCTCTAATTGTTCAAACTTTCCAAATTACGTGGCTGTACTCTTTCCATCCTCCCCAAACCGTCTCCTTCTCCCATCCCCCAAAGGACAACATGAAAGAACATGCTAAAATCGTGGCTCTCTATTAAAAGAAAGGAAAGATGTTGGGTTATTTTCTTAGCCAAACAAAGATATTATTGGGTGGCCCTTTGCAACCATTTACCTTGTCTGGTGGGATTTTTTAGAAAGTAAATATAGCTGACAAATTTGTTCCCTGTTCCCATTCTGAAGGACTCCGTAAGGACAGGAAACTCCCTAGCCAGGGTTATTTCTGGATATCAGGTGGACCATGGGGCATGACAGCACATGGGTGGTTCTCTGTTCACCTAAAGAAGTAACCATCTCCCTGCAGTGCAGGTCTTTCTCCTGTAAGGATGCTCTGAGGCCAGTAACAACGGATGCTGGGCCAAGCACCGAAAATCTGGGCTTTTCATTTTCAGTAACACTCCATTAAAAACTCCTCACCTATACTAGGCTTTTGGTTATTTTTGAGCCAACTCATACACACGCATATGTAATCATTCATTCATTCATTCAACAAATATTTATTGAGCACCTACTCGATGCCAGCCCAGAGCTAATGACAGTGTGGCTTTCTCATCATATGAAACGTCTTGTACATTTTTAAAATGAGTCATGTGCCGCAGGAAAAAAATCTTATGGTGTGCTCTTCATGCACTGCATTTTATATAGTTTTATTCCGTGATAGTTTTCAAGATGGAAAATACAGAAAAGAAAACAAAACTTCTTTCAATACTATCAAAGAAGCATGACTCTTGTTTTCATTAGATCATATTTTCTTCCTCGTATTTCTATATTTAGAGTTATAGCTTCGTGATCACACTGCACATTGGATTTTCTGTCTTGCTTGTTCTACTGATTATCAACACAAAACGTGTTGTTTCCCACGATAAAATCTGGAGTCTTGACAGCACAGTGGTTCGCGCGGCAGTGACAGGTCAGAGTACTTCCTGTAGCAGTAAGATGTTTACTCTTCCTGTTTACTTCAATACGAGGTTCATAAAAATATGCGCTCTACTTACCTCAGAACATCCACGCACGGATTTATTCCCAGGAAACATCTAAACAGCTTTCTCGCTAACTGTTCACTAATCAATCAAAAAATCAAAAGGAGGTTGCAGGCACAGCTTAAGCTCAAACTAGGTAAGTAATCTCCCCACGTTAGTCTCTCCAGACGGAGTCCGTTAAACATGGGACATAATCGGAAGTAGAGAAAAACAAAACCAGATTCGGAAATGGGCAAAAGTCCTTAACCAATGCTTTCAGAGAAGTTGCACAGATAGAGAAGTGCATGAAAAGAGGCTAGCTAGGTGCCTCTAGGTAAGGAATCACAGGCTAAAACATCAGTGAGACCCGGCTGCCTGTCTGTTAGAATAGCCAAGACGTGAGACACAGACAGCACCGAGTGCCGGAGGGGACTGCAGCAATAGGAACTCTCATTCATCGCTAGTGGGGACTCAATGGTATGGGCACTTTGAAAAACATAGTTTGGCAGTTTCTTATAGAAGTAAATACGTTTACTATATATTCTAACAATTGGTGCTTACTCAAAAGCATTGAAAACATGTCCAGACAAAAACCTGCACATAGATATATGTAGTAATGCTGAAATTCAGAGAAAACCAAAATGTATTTCAGTAAGCAGATGGATAAATTAATCTGTAGTATATCCAGACAGTGGAATATTGTGTTTCTCTAAAAACATGCAGAGTAGAGTTAAACCCATGTTATTAAGTTAAATAAACCAATCTGGAGAAAAAAAACTATGTATTTTATTATTATAATCCAACATTCTTATGTAGGCAAAACTATGGAGACAGGAAAATATCAATGGTTGCCAGGAAATTGAGGGATTAAAAAAGATAAATTTGTGTGGCTAGAATAGTTTGAGAAGATTAGGGAAACTATTCTGTATGATACTGTAATGGCGGACACATACCAAGCATTTGTCAATACCTGGAGATTATGCAGCCCCTTTGAGCCCTGATTGATAATGCCATGTCAGTGAAGCCTCTTCCATTCCCTGATCGTGACAGAAGCAGTGTATGGAAAATCTTGTACCTTCTACTCAATATTGCTGTAAATCAAAAACTGTTCTAAAAAGGAAGTTTACTTAAAAACAGAGGCAAATCCAGAGCAATTTGAAAAGTGGAAGGTAATTACTGCTGAGCGTAGTGGAGCATGTCTGTAATGCCAGCATGGAGTGGAAAGTGGGGACTGAGGTAAGAAGATGGCTAGTTCAAAGTCAAGGGTGGGCCATAGAGCAAGACCTTGAAAAAAAAAAGTAACTGTTAGTAATCCCACCAGGGATGCCAGTGCTGGTATTTTTCTAAGCCTGTTGTGTTTATAAAAGGTCTGTACTGTAAGTTTTTCAGTAGAAGTATGAAAGTGAGGTCATGAGATAAATTATCTTTAAATATTGAGAGGTATTTTCTAACTCTGCACTGGCAGCTTAGAAACAATGATCAACAGAGTAAATATGAATATATTTTGTGTCTAGAAAGTAGTTTTAAAATAGCACTTCCCATTCAAAGAACTAAAGATTTATTCCTGAAGAAGAAATGGCAGATTCTAGGTATGAAGCAAGAAATACATATGGTAAGCCTCAAATGTTGTCATTTCAGACAATAAGAAAGCTACAGTTCATGCTAAGGTCATGTCAAAAGGATCCACATGCCAGTGAAAGAGACTCAAAGATGAAGACAGAGACTGGGGAGATGGATTTGTGAAGTGCCTCCCACACAAGCATGGGACCTGAATTTGGATTTCCAGAATCCACGTAAAATGCACAGTGTAGCAGTAGGTACCTGTAACCCCAGCCCTGGGAGAGTGGAGACAGGAAGATACCTGGCCAGTCTAATTGAACATATGGACTTCAGGTTCAGTGAGGGACCCCAAATGGGAGAAGGAAAGAAAGAAAGAAAGAGAGAGAGAGAGAGAGAGAGAGAGAGAGAGAGAGAGAGAGAGAGGAAGGAAGGAAGGGAGGGAGGGAGGGAGGAAGGAAGGAAGAAGGGAGGAAGGAAGGAAGGAAGGAAGGAGAGAGGAAGAGGCAGAGAGAGAAAGGAAGAAAGAAAGAAAGAAAGAAAGAAAGAGAAAGGAAGGAAGGAAAGGAAGAAAGGAGGGAGAGAGAGAGAGAGAGAGAGAGAGAGAGAGAGAGGGGGAGGAAGGAAGGAAGGAAGGAAGGAAGGAAGGAAGGAAGGAAGGAAGGAAGGAAGAGGAGTGGTTGAAGAAGGACACCTGATGTCAACCTCTGGTCTCAATACATACATAAACATGCACCCACCTGCACATATATGTGCATACAACCACATGAACATATAATACACCATACATACACAGCACACCACACACACATAAGAGATGACACTCACTAAGACGTGTAATGGTGGCCAGAAGGTCATGAAACCTCAAACATGTTGAACAGATATGTTTATACAAGGATAAACAATAATTAAAATAATTGGTGGAGAATGATGGAGAATATTCATTACTTTGAAAACAAAAATAACCTTGATTTACTGTGGCTTTCCTTTCAAAATTTAAACACTGATTAATAGAATAACAGATGAGAAGTGTGGTTTGATAGAAACTCTCAGCTAATAAATGAATGTATTAATATAGAATTATATATTCCCAGAACTGAGGAGATGTCTCAGTCAGTAAAGTGCTTATCATGTCAGTATGAGGACCTGAGTTCAGATCCAAAACACCCACGTGGTCATGCGTGTCTATAATCCCAGCACTGAGAATACAGAGGCAGGAGGACCCCTGAGGCTTGCTGACCAATCAACCTAGCCAAATCAGCAAGTTTGAGATTCAGTGACAGACTCTGTCTCAAAAGAGCAAAGAAGATATCCAACATTGACCTCTGGCCTCTACAAGTACACATACACTGTTGTGGAATATTAATTTAAGATGTGTTACATTTGTTTATGTTGTGGAACATTTGCTTTAATGATGCAAAGATGTGCCACATTCTTTTATGTTGCATTTGTTTAACTCTATGAAGCTGTGTTACTGTGCCTGTCTAAAACACCTGATTGGTTTAATAAAGAGCTGAATGGCCAATAGCAAGGCAGGAGAAAGGATAGGCGGGGCCGGCAGGCAGAGAGAATAAATAGAAGGAGAAATCTGGGAAGGGAGGATGCCAGGGGCCAGCCACCCAGCTACATGGCCAGCCATAGAGTAAGAAGTTAAAAAAAATGTATACAGAAACAGAGAAAGGTAAAAGCCCAGAGGCAAAGGGTAGATGGAATAATTTAACTTAAGAAAAACTGGCTAGGCTGGAGAGATGACTCAGCAGTTAAGAGCACTGACTGCTCTTCCAGAGGACCCAGGTTCAATTCTCATCATTCACATGGCAGCTTACAACTGTCTCTAATTCCAGTTTCAGGGGACCTAACACCCATGGCAAAACACCAATGCATATAAAATGAAAAATAAATAGATTTTTTTTAAAAAAAGAAAGAAAAGTTGGCCAGAAACAAATCAAGCTAAGGCCAGGCATTCCTAAGAAAGAGTAAGACTCCATGTGTGGATTTATTTGGGAGCTGGGTGGCAGGCCCCCCAAAAGAGTAAAAAAGTCAAAAGATTAAAAAACAACCAACATATACATATGTGTATGTAAACATACACACAAACATATATATCATATATCCAAGCAATATTTCAATTTTTTAAAGAGTTACAGTATTCTACAACCCACAAGAAACTAGTGGATCTAGGCAAAGTTAGCATCAGCAGCTGCCAAGACTGAAGAGAAAGATGACATCATTGTGTGTCCCCCACACCCCTCCCATGCTCCACCTGTAGTCTGGTGAGAGGACTGACCCTGAGTCTCTTCAAGCCTAGAATCCTGCTACTGGTTCACTAGAAATAAAGAGTGTCAGTATCAGGAAATGTGTTGAACCACACCAGGAATTGCACTCAGCAACACCAGACTACAGAAAATGTTACATCGAATCCATTCTTTTGAAAGCTAAATTATACAAAAATTATGGAGCAGAAACTATAGGTTTAAAGAAATCTTAAAGATATGTCAAAGATTTAAGAACAGACAAAACCAATTACATTATTTAAGGCTGCCACTTGGATGGTTAAAAACACAAAAATAAATAGAAATGATTTCTACATGAATCAGTACAATAATTCACAAGGAGGGAGGCTACTGAAAAGGTTCACAGAGGGCTTCACCAGGTTCACAGAAGGCTTCACCAGGTTCACAGAGGGCTTAACTAGGTTTATAGAGGGCTCCTGACTTGCCTGATAAGCTCTGTGACACCCTGGGTGATGGTGTCTAAAGAGGCTTGAAAATTAAATATACAAGAGGGACAGAGAGAGGGGGGAGTGAGAGAGGGAGGGAGGGAGGGAGGGAGGGAGGGAGGGAGGGAGAGACAGAGACAGACACAGAGGGAGGGGCACAGAGAGAGAGAGAGAGAGAGAAACAGAGAGAGAATTGGAGAAGGTTTAGGAAGGTGGTTTAGCCTGAACAGGGTCTCAAAAGATAGGACAAAGGAGAGTTGGGAATGAAAATCAAATTGGCGCAGAGGTAAGATGTCCTACAGAAGCCAGCTGGGCTACCCTAGTTGGGAGTACCTCAGATCCTTCTGGCTAAGCCAATCAAGTTCAACATCCATCATCACCTTCTTCCACATAACTGACTTCCCACTGTTCACACGGATTCTCGCTGGGCCAAGTAACAGTCACTTCCTTTCCCATGTTCTTCGTCTTAAACCGTAATCCCCGCCCGCAAAGGAGCGCTATATTCACAAGCTATCTGTCAGCAAAAGCCGAAGACCTAGACCCTTGAGTCTATGCCCCCTCATATTCTGAGGAGGTGCTATTTAAACCGAGAAGCCCATGGGGACTTGGAACTAAACCACAGGGCCAACTCTTCCTCTCTTTCAATCCAAAGTTTAAAAAAAAAATCAACTGACCCAAAGCAGTGGTCCCCAGATTAGAAACTAGATCCAGCCTCGATTAAAGAAGACGCCACTTGGAGAAGGCTGGCGCGAGGCTGATAAGTGCAAAATATTCTTGGAATTGTGTTGTTTTAAACATGATCGTGTTTTCATTTCACATTTTTTTTTTGTTACTTCTTGTCCATTTTTATCGGAGGTTGAATATTCCTCCAAATTTCTTTGTCGTTGTCTTTGGGGACATGGAGTTTTTCTTCAGGCAAGTACTGCTTTCTCAGTTCAGATCTATTGGCTCTCTCTAGGAAGACTCCATGTTGCCTGGCCTCAGCCTCCTTTCTCCTCATGGGCCAGCCTCCCGTAAGCATTTACTTTGTCTAGAAGCTGACTTCTTAAACTATGAGTTGCAATAGTAGCTGAACATTGGTAGTGAAAACACTGGCAGCAGAAGATTTTGCAATATGCAACAACCAAAAGTTAATTCAAAATCGAATACGTGTTTCTGGAAACCCTCTCCCATGTTGCATGAAGTGACTTCCATGCAGCCTTGGTTCATGCACCCTGTTCTCTCTTTGCACATACAGTCACTCCACACATCACCAGGCAATCTGCCTGAAACAGACACAAGGCTCTTGCTTCTTATGAATGGCAATATTTTCACTATGCATTTTTAAAATTTGTACATACAAAGTTTTCCATTCTTATACAAACATAGTATTTTAATTGTGGAAAGGATTTTAATATTTTCCTGCCATTATTCCTTAGCCTATGTGAAGTTAGTATATCTTTAGATCATATTGTATTAGACTGTTTAATTTTTTTTAATTGCTGTTGGAATTGCTGATTTGAGTTTGATTAAAAATTCATTAAGTCTGTTGGGCAGAAAGGGTCAAAGCAGTGTGCAGGTGAAGTGGTCATACATGATAGACTGTATGCTCCACGAGGGCAGGGCTCCTTGTTTTATTCTCTGAACAATATTTAGCACATAACAGGCACTCAATAAACACTTGATTTGATTGGCCCCCCCAAAAAAAATTCATTAAGTAAATTTTGGCTTGGACATGGGCAGAATTTCTAACAATTTCTGAAATGGCTCTAAACACATTTCTGCCATATTCTACCACATATTTATATGAAACTTAATCCTCAGAATTAATGATTATAAAATCAAAATATTGACCAGCTCTGTGAACCTACAAGGATGCTCTATGTTTTGCATAATCAAATATTAAACTGCAATTTAATTCTTTATGTAAAAGTAATCATATATATGCATCTTATTAGTATACTTGATTTGTCATCAATAAATGGCAGAATTATATGTATCCCAAAAATTGTCTAAAATAAACTCTTCTATGATTTATTGTCAGTAAATGTTTAACTTGTATACTATTTTATGCACCTAAGTACCATAAAGGGAGACATCATGGGGATAGGGAGAAACCAGGTGCTAGGGAAGTTCCCAGGAATCTCCAAGGATGACTCTAGCTTAGACTACTAGCAATAGTGCAGAGGATGTCTGAACTGGCTTACCCCAGTATCATATTCTAACTGTCATCATAGAGCCTTCATCCAGTAACTGATGGAAGCAGATGGCAGAGACCCACAGCCAAACACCAGGCCAAGCTCCAGGAGTCCAGTTGAAGAGAGAGAAAAGAGGAATTCTATGAACAAGGGCATCAAGATTATGATGGGGAAGCCTACAGAGACAACCAAACCAAACTAGTGGGAACTCATGAACTTTAGACCAACAGCTGTGAAGCCTCCATGGGACTGGACTAGGCCCTTTGCATAGTGAGACAGTTGTGTAGCATGATCTGCTTAAGGGGTCCCCTGGCAGTAGGATCAGAATCCATCCCTGGTACATGAGCAGGCTTTTTGGAGCCCACTACCTATGATGGGACAGCTAGCACAGCCTTGAGGCAGGGGGAGGGGCTTGGACCTACCTCTACTAAATGTACCAGGCTCTGCTGACTCCCCATGGGAGGCCTTACCTTCTTGTAGGAGGGAATGGGGTTGGGGGGAGGCTGGAGGGGTGGGAGGAGGGAAGAAGGGGATCTTTGATTGGTATGTAAAATGAATGAAAATACTTTCTTAATAAAAAAAAAGTTCTCAAGTTAAATGGGTGGTGCCGTTTCCCTTCATCACAGTGGCTGGGCTGTAAACTACTAAGATACTAAGACCATAGCCTGGGGAGAATTGTGATCCCCCAGACCATGGCTCTGTTACTGCCACTAAAGGTGGCTTTAACTAAATCTCTATCATTCTAAGAAACCTTGAGATTCAAAGGCTAGGGTGAAAAGCTGCAGCTCGGAGAGTTAAAGTAGCAGCCATCTAACTTCCTCTCTTAGCTGGCATCCAGGAAGCCACTCTTCTTCCACACCGCCCCACCTAAAATACCCAAGCTATATTCCTCCCCGCTACTTCCTGTCAACCAGTTGCTAACCCTCCTCTCTGAGCCCAGGTTAATTTTATTTAATTAATGCAAATGCAACACATCTTTAGTTAAACAAATATTCCTCAACAATGTGGTGAGTGGAAAGAGTTTAAAAAGCCCTGATGTAGAGTATATACCTCTGGCCTTCCTGCTTTGGATATAGAAAGGGCAGGAACAAAGTGTCGTTGGACAGAAACGCCATCCCTGGGAATCTGAAGAGAGGAGGGGATAGGTGAGACATTTCACGCCTTATTTGTAGCTTCACGGGCAGAAAATGAATAGAAACATATGAACACCCAGGCTAAGGGAGAAGTCAGCACAAACTGGTAAATCTCAGCTCCCAGGCTCCTCACTTAACCCTGTGGTTGTGTGAGGTTCCTGGCAGCCCAGATCTCTCCATTGAGCCAGGATATTGGTGTTAGGGCAAATGAATGAGTTTTTATTTACTCACTACTGTGAATTTCACTTAACATTTGTTTGACAGAATTTAAAATTTCAGCTGTGTTGCCCATCAGAAAAAGTCCCCATCGTGTTTTCAGGGCAGCATTTTGGAGGACAAAGTCCATCCATTAAAGCCATAGCATTTCTATCCTGTAGCCATCAGCTTCCTTCACAAAGGTGTGAAAGAAGGGTCAACACACAGCAGGGACTGAGCCCTGTGCTCACAGACCTGTAGTGTATCCTGCAGGCTGTGTCAGGGTTTCTATGGCATCCCAGGTTACAGACCTTCCTGCATTAGTTACTTTGAGACAAAGGAGCGAACAAGAAGCAGCTGGAGTTTGGAGAGGTTTGTCTCAGCCAGAAGTCTGAGAGGGCACAGCCAGCATGGCAGGGCTTGGGGGCAGTTCGTCTGTGGTGGATAAGGTTGGGACAGCTAGTTACAGGAGGAGAGGCCCAGGCCAGAAGTGGGACCAGACCACACAACCCTCTAACCATACCCTTCAGTCCTAAGATGAGACCAAGGTCTTCGTATCCCAAAGATTCTCCAACCTCTAAAAACAGTGTGAATAACTAAAGATTAAATATTCAGACACATGAGCCTGTTGGGGACAGTTCGCATTCAAACCGTAACAAACTTGGACATCTTGGGGGATGTGTGAAGTATCTTGGGGCTCTTCTGCATATGAGAAGTGAGAGGAGTGGCTAGTTTTAAGATGTCCAGGGCATTTTGTTCAAAGTATATCCTCACACCTAGTAGCATTTGGACCAGTTCCCAAGAAGTAGTACAGTTGGGGCTGAAGAGATGGCTCAGAGGCTAAGAGTACTTGCTGCTCTTGCAGAGAACTGGAGTTCAGTACACAGTACCTACTCTGTCTTTTTGTGGGTTGTCCCTTTAAATTTCCATTTGCTTAGGTGAGCAGAGCCTTTTAGTTCATTGTCATCCTGTGTGTCTATTTATGCTGTTGTATCTATTATTGCCTAGACTTCTAAATCCTTATCCAGAAAGTCACTGTCAGAAACGGTGTCACAAGGCTTTTTCCTATGATTTCTTCTACTAATTTTATGGCTTCCAGTCTTATATTTCATGTGAGAATTTTTGCCCTGGGGCCAGATAGACTAGGCAACCTCTACTCCTCACCCCTGCAAAGTTCAATTCCACCGAAGTTCATCTGTGGGAACCAATGAGTTTCTCAGGGCTACTTTCAAAGCCATCGGTGAGGGGTTACAGGCAGGAGCATAGGTGACCTTAAGCTGGCCACACTAGGTCTGCACACAGCAGGGATGATGGCTTTCCCCATAGCTATAAATGTTTTTATTCATGCTGAGTTTTTTGTATGCAGTATAAGAAAAGGATCTAGTTAGTTCTCAAATGGATGCTCAGTTTCCTAAAATGATTTATTAAAGACACTTTCTTTCCTCATGTCTTTGGTTTCTTTGTTGAAAATCAATTCACTGTAAATATTTGGGTTTCTTTTTCATTTTTTGTCCTGTTCTCTTGACTGATTTAAGAGTGCCTGTTTTAAAGCCAGTATCATATTACTTTGATTACAATTGTTTTATAACACGTTTTGAAATCAAGTAGTGTGATTCTTTGCTTTGTTGAACATTATTTCAGGTATTTGGGATCGATTCTGGTTCTGTGCAAATTGTAAAATTGACTATATCTATGAAGAATCATACTGGAATTTTGATAGGAACTGTACTGTATCTGTAGATAGCCTTGAGATGTACAAACATTGTTTTAACATTAATTCTTGCAGTTCATAAGCATGGAAGTCTTCAATTTTGTGTATCTTCAATTTTTTTTCATTGATGTTTGAGATCAGAATGTAGAAGAGAGTTTGCAGTCTTATGTTTATGTTAACATTATTCATAATAGCTAAGATATGAAATCATCCTATGTCCATCAATAAACGAATGACCTACGGGTGGTGGTGGCATTTGCCTTTAATACCAGCACTAGGGAGACAGAGGCAGTCAGATCTCTGAATTCAAGACCAATCTGGTCTACAGAGTAAGTTTCAGGATGGTCAGAATTACACAGAGAAACCCTGCCTCAAAATAAAATAAAATGATGACCAAGGACAATCTGATATAGATATATATAGAGAGAGATAGACAATGAAATGTAGCTTTAAAAAGCAAAGAAATTCTGTCATTTTCAACAACATACAGTGAATAGCAGAACATTTCACTAAGTGAAATAAGCCAGATGCAAAAGGACACTTGCTACGTGATCTCATTCATAGGCTTAATCTGAAAAAAGTTGAACTTGAAGAAATAGAGATGAGTCAAGTTGTTTTCCAAGACTGAGTTACAGCAAAGGGGTAGGAAAATGGAAGCTGTTGATCAAAGGCTACAATGTTTCAGTTGCACTGGAAGATTGGATTTTAGCTATCTATTGCACTGTGTGGTGACCACAGTTAATAATGAAATATTATATATTTCAAAATTTCTAAAATATATTTTTAACACTTCCACCACATAAAAATGATAAATTGGTGAAGTGATGAATATTTTGATTAGCATGACTGAATGATTCTCTAATGTATACACAGATCAAAACATCTCATAATCCCCCCACAAATACACACAATTATATGTCAATTAAAAAGAAAATAGAATAAAGGCTTTGGGAGAAACAACTGAGAATGGAGATTTTAGAGAAAACCCACAGCTTTTTGGGTTGGCTCCAGGGTGGCTGAGCCTCAGCAATACCTCAGAAATGTAGAACACAATATAGGATTTCTAAACAAAACACATGAGCCTAACACCAAAATTTCACTGTATGGTCCCCAATTAGAGATGTCCTTAGCTCTGCAAGCTATTTTTCTCACTCTGTGATGTAAAGACTGTTGGCTTCCCAAATCACTACTCCCCTTTGCATGGATCTGAACTTTATTTAGCCTGTGCTGCAGCAGATAAGTGGGGCCATTTCCAGTGACAAATCACAAACCTCGTTTTTGCTGTCTTTATTTGGAAGGCCTTGAGGGCCCTCTCTTGTGCAGAGGCTTATGCAGAGGCACACTTCATCTTTGAGCATTTTCTGGTTTCTACAGCACCTATAAACTTCCTTCTCTGACCCCTATGATAATTACATGGGGTCCTTTTTATCCTACCAGTTGGAACTTAACCTCATTTGGTCTCACATAGCACACAATTAATGGGATAACTTGCTTGACCTAGGAATGCCTGAACATTCCCAGAAGTAGTACACATTGGACTAGAATTTCCAGGGCCTCGATTAGTCACACAACCTAACTTGGTATTTTACTACTAGCAGCAGAGAAGCAGAATCAAAATGGATGTTACCCAGTAAATTGAACCTCTTTCCAAATACATGAATCCCATTTCTGACTGATGGCTTCAGTCCTTGCAGCAATCCTAGCCACAGGACTTGCCTGCCCTTTGTAGTCAATCATTCCCATAATAGGGTCACACCAAGCTTCTATATAAAGCTTTTTATGAAGAAAACAACTCTCCAATAAACTCACAGTTAGAATGGTCATTAGCACAGGCTAAGGGTGGAGGTAGAAACGAATGGAAAGAGGAGATCTTTGTCAGCACGCACAAAGTCAAACTTAGAAGGAGGAAGTTCTGGTGTTTTATTACACAGTACAGTGACCACAGTTAACAAGAATGGACATTTTTATGTTGTATGAAACTTCATATATTGTGTGTTTAAGAATAGCTTCCAGATCATTCTTAATGCTCTCATCACCCAAAAGTATTTGAGGTGATAGCTAGGCTAATTTGTTCATTGTCCAATGCATATATGGAGATTAATGAATGAAGCCTTCTCACTGCTAATGAAAGCAGTGTCTGAATCATTTGGAAGATGACTTGCTTATGTTGTCATTTCCCACAACCTTTAACCAACACTTCTGCTTGTTGAAATTTATCCTAAGAAAATGATGAAAGAAGCAGACAAAAATTTATACATAAGGCTATTTATCCAGGTGATATAGAACATAGAAAATAATGGAGGGCCGGGCGGTGGTGGCGCACGCCTTTAATCCCAGCACTCGGGAGGCAGAGCCAGGCGGATCTCTGTGAGTTCGAGGCCAGCCTGGACTACCAAGTGAGTTCCAGGAAAGGCGCAAAGCTACACAGAGAAACCCTGTCTCAAAAAACCAAAAAAAAAAAAAAAAAAAAAAAAAAAAAAAAAAAAAAGAAAATAATGGAGACAAATACATCCAAAAGAAATAAAATAAGAAACTATATCATGGTATACTCTTGTAATTTTAAGTGAAAAAGCAAGCTTATAAAAATTCATGTGCATTGTATTTGTAGTGGTTTCAAAGAAAATGGCCCCCAAAGCAGGTGTGGCATTGTTGGAGGAAGTGTGTCACTGTTGGTGTGGTCTTTGAGGTCTTTTTCTCAAGCATCCCTCAGTGTGACAGTCAGTTGACTTCCTGTTGCCTGCAAGCCAAAATGTAGCACTCTCAGCTCCAGCACCACATATGTCTGCACTCTGTTGTGCTCTCCACCATGATAATAGTTATCGAAATTTCCTAGGGGGCCTGCCCTGAGGAGATTTCTCACAGAGTCCTAGGGAAAATGCTACAAACAGCAGGGGTAATCTGAGGGAATGAATTTATGTACACCAAGCTCTTTCATCCATCCATTTTATTCCTCTGAGATAAAATTCTATCTACACAGCTTCAATTCTGTTCTCGTACTTAGCTGCTCTCTGTCCCTTCACCTCCTGTCCCCTCACAGTCCTAGTTCTAACTAAGCTCTTTCCATCTTGACCTCATCTTCAAGTCTCCATCTGTCCTTCCATCCATTTTCATTCTCTTCCACCTCTTGGGGAAGAGAATATATATGTTAACAGCAGTAACTCTTCCCATCCAAAAGCCAGGCCTTCAAGGTCCTCATCATAGCCATGATAGTCAGCTTCATTTACAACCCAAAAGGAAAGTGAATAAAGGAGGTGGGGTCAGATATAGGCTGGAATAAATCAGAAAGGGAATTTATGTGCTCAAAATATATTCTTATAAGTGGTTAGGTGAAACGTTACAAGTCTATCATAAATGTGCTCAAACTACAATCTTACAGGTGGGTAGGTAAAAGAGTCTATAAGTCATTAAAATGTAACTGCCTCTCTATTTCTATGTCACTGTATACTGGCAGGGTTGGGTAACTCTGCTTGGAGCTAAGAAACTTGCCTCATAGCTACACTGCACCTGGTATGCAAAAAAAAAAAAAAAAAAAAAAAAAACAAAAAAAAAAAAAACAACAAAAAAAAAAACCTCTTTGTTCTGAGTCAATTACTCTGGAATGCTATCTGGGTTGTGAGAAAAAGGAGGGTCTGAGCTTCATTTGCACAAGAAACAAAGCTATGACTAGGAGACTGGTGGTGTCTCCTTAAGGGTGTTTACCTTAATTCGGGACACAGCAGTCGGTCTGTTTGCCATTTTGGCCTAGAATGCTTGAGTAGAATTTCAGGTGAAATACACTGATAAAAGTTCTTAGGGAAGTTATGAGTGGACATGAAATTCACAGCAGAAGACAGCTGATATATTGAAAGCCAAATAACACCAAATACTCCTTGAGGTTTGGCTTAATCCTCTGAAAGAGTTCCTTGATTCTTCCAGGGATAGCTTTGTCATAATCAGCTGAATTTCTACTTCATGTTTCTGCTGTGGCTCCTAGCAGATAATGGATTGAATCTCTGAAATTGTAAGTGAGCTCCCTCAATTAAATGTTTTCCTTATAAGAGTTGCCATGGTCATGGTGTCTCTGCACAGCAATAAAACCCCAAACTAAACAGTATTCTAATTTTGTTTTAAAATGTAAATATAAATAGTGAAAATTGAAAGCAATTTTGGATTCTTCCATGCTGAGATAAGCACTGAATATGAGTGATATATATGAGTGGCACATGTGAGTGACCGATGTGAGCGGAGCATGTGTTTCTACATATTTCTAATTTTCTTTAGTATTTTCAAAACAAGAAAATTATCTGTGTAATTTGTGATGCATTACAGTGAACTAGTTATAATAAAACTTCTAAGCTCCCAGCTAGTTGACTATACAGAAAGTTAGCTCCAGCATCTGGGATATTCTTTAGGCAGGGAGCTGGTACAAGCCAGGGCAAGATTTTATTTAGAAAAACGCTGTGCTGGGCTGGGTAGATGGACCAGCAGTTAAGAACACTTGTACTATTCCTGTTCTGTTCACAATGCCCACAGTGGACAGCTCACTACTGCTGGTAACTCAAGCTCTAAGTATCCAATACCTTCTTCTGGCCTCCATGTAGGCCTCATCATCAGATGCACTGAGCTCATATGCATAGATCCACACTCATACATATACATATACACAAAATTAAAAAACAAAAATTTTAAAGAAAAAGGCTGTGTCTTTTCATCTTTGTGGCTCCTGCACCTAACCCAGAGAGGAGGTAGTAATTTGTGGGACCCAATGCAGAAGGAAAACTCAGAATTCCTTGCTCTGGACGTATGACAAATTTCACATATCATCCTCTGTTACTACAGAAACCCCACGTCCCTAAGGCTGGCACTGAGCCCCCACACTGAAGTGCTCAATACATATTTATTGCACAAAAAGAAAGGATAAGTAGATAGGAAGGTTGCCAAATATAAGTTTCCCCATTGTGTCTATTGGCCAAGGCAGATTTTACAAGATTTGAAGTGGGAGGGCATAAAAACAAAAATCGCTCTTCTTCCAATAAGACATCTGGCTCTGCCTAGGGTATCCTCCCTTTTGGGCATTCCTCCCCAACCTACTTCTCCTCTTATAGTCCTCTGAGCTCAGTGGCAGAGTTCTGCCTGCCTGTCTTTCCTTTCTCTCACCCCACACATCCGTCCTCAGTGCTGCCTCTGCCTGTAGTGCCAGCCAAGCAGACACTGAGCATGAGAAGGTGTCTGCAGAGGATGTGAATAACCTCATCCTACTCCCTCCTCAGACTTCCGGCTCAGGCCTGGCTAGGGCCAGGAGAACTAACTACCTGCTCATAGAAGCCACCAGAGTGTTAGAGGAAACAAGGCAGCAAAGAACATCATTGTGAAGCAAAGATGATTTACTGCAATGTATTTGCCTGGAGAAGCAGTGCTTCAGGAGTATTGGATGGGGAGTATGATGCCCAGGAAGGTAGCCTGCCCCAGTTCTGCTACATATAAGCCTTCTGGTGATAAAAGAACACAAGAAACCTAATATCCCCTCACACAAGCCAAGTTAGGGAAGTCTGATATCTCCTCTATTGGTAGGCACATTGTAATCGTGGTTAATGCTATTGCCATGCACAGAGCATTTTGCTCTTTTTAAACCTCTGTCACATGTCACATCCTTTGTGGCCCTCATAAGGACTTACAATGCATGGCAGGATGGTATTAAAACTCCACTTTATAGTTTAGGAAACTGAATGACTGACGTAAGGTCAGAATTTTAGCTAATGTTGGGCCTGAGACACGAGCTCAAGTTCCCTGAGTTTGATCTAGTGCCTCTTTGTACATTGCTGGGGTTGAGGCTGGATCTTGACAGTTTCCAAGTAATGGTGGTCCACTAAAGATGGGGATGTAAACAGGAAGGAAGAAGGGATGCAGACAACTCTAAGGAACTGAATTTCTGAGCATTTTTTCCATTCATGATTAAGATAAATAGCATGCCATTAGCTTGAACAAGAGTAGAACTAGCTGCTTCTATTTGGAATAAAAGGTGATTTTGTATATTTTTGCTTAATTTTAATGTTTTCTGGTCACCTAATATTTTAGTACTGGGGATTGAACTCAAGGTCTCACGCACATTAGGCAAGCATTCTCCCATTGAGCTATGCCCCCAGCCCATAGGGACACCTTGCAAACCAGAGATCAAAGCAGTACTTAAAAACAGAAATGTTACGATTGTTGTCTGTCCTTCTCACAAGCACACCGCAAATACAAACACAGAAAACTGGAATGGAGGAGCTCTTGTCCTCGGCTTTGTCTCCAGTCCACAGGTATCACGGTAAGTGCAGATCCAGTGCCGTTCATTGGAGGAAGGGAGGTGGGGCAGAAAGGTAGAGAGAGATATTTCATCACCGCCTCACTGCATTTTTAAAAGTTATGATGTTCTTCCCTTCTGTAGTTAGAATCAACTGGTGCTTACTAGCAGTCACTAGGATGTTGGGAGTGTCCTAGAATGCCACCATTGGGGTTCTTTTTCTTTCTTTTTCCTCTCTTTCATCATGAGGTACAGTTGTTCCCCACCATACACTCCCCTACAATGAGCTGCCTCACTAGGAAACTTTAAAACAACAGGGACAACTGATCATGAGTTGGAATCTCCAAAGCTACGAGCCAAATGACTCCTTCTCTGTAAGTCAGTCGTCTGGGGTAATTTGATATAGTTACAGAAAGTTGGCCAGCACCCTTGACAACAATGCATTTTCATCATCAAAATGAATGTACTCCTGAGTGAATATGCTATCTGTCCTAATTCTGGCCCCTTAGAGGGCTCTTCTGTCACTCACCATGTGAGGAAGATTGCTGTCATCCTTCACTTCTCAGAGTCAATTCTATCTTTTCCGCCAAAACTTTCTGTGAATGAGGGTGATAAGGAGACAGAGGCCATGGAGTCAGATCAGCAAAGGCAGCAGCTAAGAAACACAATTGTCAATTCGTGTCTAGAATTCATCATGTCGTTTGTAGGGTCACTCACCCAGAAAGGTGGTATGGACAGAGCCTACGCAAGAGCCGAGAGCTGGCGTGTCTCAGGCTCAGTTACCCACCTTGGAGCTGGAGTCAAAAAAGGGTGGGTGTGTCTGGCCCAACAAGGCCAAACAACCACCCCAACACAAGCACTTCCTGAGATTAATGAAGCATAGAAAAGAATAACACCTCAAACCATTAACCCCAGCCATCCATAAAGCCTCAGGAATTGCATAGCAGAGTGCCTGTTCCTGCTATATTAAGGTGAAAATGTATTTTTTAAAAGTCTATGGACTTTCCATAATGCACAGAAATATCACTGGTGCCCAATGGGCCTTTCCACAGACCGAGTACCTCAGTTCAGTCTAGAACATTCCTTCCTTTCTTATCACCTGCCTTCTCTTGTGCCTTTACTCCTAAACTGAAAGAGAGAGAGACAGAGACAGAGACAGAGGGACAGAAACAGAGAGACAGAGGCAGAAACAGAGAGACAGAGAGAGAGACAGAGAGAATATCCCAACCACTTTGTAAGAATCATGGTCAGAGGTAAGTATGCCATAAGGGTTCAATGGGCAGCAAGATGGGAAGGGAATCTTAGGAAAGACGACCAAGGTACAAGAATCCTAACGCACTACTTTGACGTTAAAACCCCAGGGGAAAATAATGCAATTATTATTTGACAAGGGGGAAGTTCCTGGACCATTTTAGGACATCATCAGCTCTGATGCAAATGGTTTAGCATAGTCAATGAACCCGGCAGAGCCTTGGGCAATGGAATCCAATACAGGTATTCTTGGTAGAAGCAGGGGAGGTCACTAGTGATGGGGGCACAAGGGTGAAAGGAGTGAGGAGACATGGGGCCATAGCTGGAGTGGGGGAGACATCAAGTGGTTAGCCAAGAAACACGAAGGGCCAGAGTGGGAAGGAAATCCTGAGTCTCTGATGTCTTTACCACATGAGTACTTTCTCCTAGAACACACACAGCTAGGGGTAGTTAAAGACAAACAGAGGCCAGAAGAAAAGGCAAAGTAGAGAGGGAAGAACTGAAGGTCAAGGGGTTTAGCAAGAAGAACAGAAGATTTGCTTTTGGCAGACACTGGACATTGAAGTTCTTGGGGGCCCCACCAACTATTAGATTACCCTTTGGTAAAATAAATATCTCCTCAATGACTCAACTTCTCTCCTGACACAGTTCTCTCTTGAGGGCAGAAAGTCACTGTGGGGAATAAAGAGTTAATATTTGAATATCTCAAGGAGACTCTGGAGAAAACGGTTCTATTCTCAGTGTGAGGGATTTCCATTATAAGAAATTCTGTAGATTGACAAAACTAAATGGCCCCTACATCATACAACCATAATCCTCTTCAGTGTACAAAAGTCCAAAAATAAAGACCAGATGTCTTCAAATTGCTGACGCTGTTTGAGCTGGTTCCACTCACTCACAATGATTGCTAAACCAAGCTTCCCTGGACGCAGGGTTGAGGATTTCCATCATTGCATTATTGGCTCTTTGGCCACAATTTTCTCGTTCACGTATACGAGCATCCTTCTGGCCTCCTTGGGTCTGGGATGGAGTTTTCCACTCCTCACAGGATGCTTCTGCAGAAGCTTTTAGGGCCCTCTCTGCAGCCTCTTCCAACACAGAAGAGGTAGCGGCTCATTAGCAGCTGTTTAGCACAGGGAGGCCTCCACTGTGACTTGCTTGGATTCTGGTTCCCCCATCAAAACTTTGTGGGGGATTCTTCCCCAGGCCAGCTCTCCCAGCAACCATCTCACCCCACCCCTAAAACCCTGATCTGTGCTTGAAGCCCACAGCTTTGTATCCACAGGCTGCATGGTGGTTGCCTCATTTCCTTCTGATCCACCCTCTGTGTCTCTTCCTCTATTAGGTTTCAAACACTGTTATTGGTGCTAACGTGTTTACTGGCTTATTCTTGTGTCTCTCTCCCCTGTGTTTGCCCTGCTAATTCTTTGTTATTCTCTCCCTTTCAACTCTCGCAGGTCATACACTGATGTCAGTACATCAGGAGGTTTTAGTGAAAAAAAAAATTATAATGCAGCTAATTCAAATGGGGGTTCTTTGGCAGAGAGTTGATTTTTGGTTTTTAGTAATGTGGAGTTTTTGTTTTGCTTTGGTTTAGTCTGGACTGGGTTGGGTTTTGAGACAAGATTTCACTATTTAGCTGAGGCTGATCTGGAATTCAAGATCCCCCTGTCTTGGCCCTTTGAGTGCTGGAATTACAGGCATGGACCATCCCTCTTGGCTTGAGCGACTTATTCAACAAAAGGAAGAGATCTGGGAGTGTATTTCAATGATGGAGACCTGTCCGGCATGTGCAAGGCCCTGGGTTTAGCTTCCAGAACCACAAAATGTGAATGTGTACATGTGAGTGTGTATGTGAATGTGTGTGTGTGTATTCAATTATACAACACTATGATTCAGGTATGAAGACATGTGTAGAGATACAGTGGACACCTTCCTGAATACATCCTTAGGACATTCTGATCATATTTTCCAAATCTTTGACCTTTATCCTACTTGTATGTTCACAGGATTTACTTCACGATGGAAAAAAAAAAAAAGATCATATGTTAATAGCTGTGATCTGGAGAGACTTATGTGCCCTCTAAGAATATATTTAATTTGGGTTCAAAAACCAGAAAGAAGTGTTAGATATGATTGGAATACCTCTTTATGTCACACCTGGAGCAGACACATTACAGTTTACATAAGCTAATGAGGACAGCTCAAGCTTGCATAATCCTGAATATTTTAGGAAATCCCAAACTGAAGGTTATTACAAAGACAGAAGCACTGGTTTTAAGCCAAAAATTTTAGATAATAGAAAACTGATTTTGAACAACTTGTTTGCTTTATAAACTAAAATAGAAATTGCTTCTTGTCTGATTGCAGAAGCAAAATCACATTGCCTTACTTCTCCAAGGGTGATTTATAAATGAGATAAAATTCCACTCTTCTTCCAAAAGAGAGTCCATTGGAAGTATCATCATGTCAGTTCTTTGGGTTCTTGCTACTCCCAGGTAGGAGGAGACTGGCATTATACATAGGATTTACCCACACACATCATATCAACATGTCCTAAACATCT
Source organism: Peromyscus eremicus (assembly GCF_949786415.1). Lineage (NCBI taxonomy): Eukaryota > Metazoa > Chordata > Mammalia > Rodentia > Cricetidae > Peromyscus > Peromyscus eremicus. The sequence goes on along the minus strand of NC_081431.1, from coordinate 35,595,548 downwards.
TCATGTTCCTGACAATTTGATCCTCAGAGGCACTTTTAAAAGTTTTATCTCCCACTCACCCAAGCTCCCAGCTGGATCAACAACAGAGAGGGAGAACAAGGAATAGGAGACCATGGTAAATGAAGACCACATGAGAATAGGAAGAAACAAAGTGCTAGAGAGGCCCACAGAAATCCACAAAGATACCCCCACAACAGACTGCTAGCAATGGTCGAGAGACAGTCCGAACTGACCTACTCTGGTGATGGGATGGCCAAACACCCTAATTGTCGTGCTAGAAACCTCATCCAACCACTGAGGGATCTGGATGCAGAGATCCATGACTAGGCCCCAGGTGGATCTCTGGGAGTCCAATTAGCGAGAATGAGGAGGGTTTATAGGAGCGAGAATTGAGACCAAGGTCGGATAAAGCACAGAGACAAATAGCCAAACAAACGGAAATGCATGAAATATGAACCAATGGCTGAGAGGTCACCAACTGGATCAGGCCCTCTGAGTGGGTGAGACAGTTGATTGGCCTGTTCTGTTTGGGAGGCATCCAGGCAGTGGCACCGGATCCTGTGCTCATTGCATGAGTCGGCTGTTTGAAACCTGGGGCCTATGCAGGGTCGCTTGGCTTGGCCTGGGAGGAGGGGACTGGACCTACCTGGACTGAGTCCACCAGGTTGATCTCAGTCTGTGGGGAAGGCTTTGCCCTGGAGGAGATTGGAACGGGGGGGGGGGGGGGGGGGGGGGGCGGGCTGGGGGGAAGGTGAGGGGGGCGGGAGGGGGAGAACAAGGGAATCTGTGGCTGATATGTAGAACTGAATTGTATTGCAAAATAAAAACTAAAAAAAAAAGTTTTATCTCAATTGTAATTTTTAAACTGAGATAGAGTTGGGTTGATTATATTCTTTGCTTGATAATTCGTTGTCACTGTCGTTCTTCACAAGGTTCTCTCTGTGAAACAGTTTATTGGTGTGTATCCATTATACGTAGTATTGGGTTCTCTTTTTAACTGATCCCACTTCCATTTACCCCGGCCCCTCTATCTTTATCCCCCTCCCTCTTATCTAAATCCCCTTGTTAATGTGTCTGATATATTGGTATGATTTGTTTATATGTGTCTGAGTATGCAGTTATCATTAAAAATAGTAATACAGTGTATGTTCATGCTTTTGATGTACTGAAATGATGCTGTGCTGGGCATTTCATTATGAACTTCCTTTTTTTACTTCCTTCTCTCTTCTCTCTTTCTTTCTATGTTCATGTCTCTAATCATCTGCCTCCATGAACAATGCTCCAGTGATTACCATGTATATGTCCCTTCTGATTATATATGGAATACTCATCTGGGGTATGCCCTCATACCTGTGGCTCCCAGGCTATACATAGTGCTTACTACAGACATCTATTTAGCTAGCTACTGCCAGATTATTCTCTGGAATGGGTACACTGAGGTGTGTTTCACCAGCAGAGAACGAGAGTTCTATCTAATACTTCCTAGTTCTCACCAGCATGTCTTAGAGTAGTGGGGATAAAACACAGGGTCTTGTATACACTAAGCAACCACTCTGTCACTGAATTAAGTCCTCAGCCCTTCTCTTACTATTTATAACTTTTTTCATTCTAATCAGTGCAAACAATGTTTCATTGTTATTTTCATTTGATTTCTTAATTTGATTGAATTTTCACATACTTGCAGGTCATTTAATATGCTCTGTGAATTGCTTATTTCCACTTATAGTCACTTTTTATTGAGATATCAATCACTAATTACTGTTTTATAGTCAGTCTATTGACTTGATCTACTTTCACTGAAAAGGAATCCTACTTTGGGCTGTAACTAAATACCTAGGCTGGTTGCTGTATGGATTGTACTTCAAACAGCCTCACTCACTCCAAACTCACAAATTTGTTCTTTTCCTGTAGCTTTTATGGTCCATTTATGTTTAATTCTTCTAGAATGTTATTAATTTCTTCTAAGAAGCAATTTTTTTCTCTGTATTATACTGATTTTCCTAAGCGATATTTACATAACCCATTGACTTATATTTGTGGCACAGCACTATCTTATCTGAGGTGAGATCTACAGACAAACATGAGTCTACTTTTAATTCTTTTATACAATTACATGGAATTATTCTCTTATTCATTTCGTGTTATGTAGTTCCACTACTGTGTATGCTTGTGGTTTTGTGGTCATGATTTTCTGTCTGATAGAGTGACTCTCCCTGAATCATCTTCTTTTCAAATTTGGCATAGCAGTTTCAGAACTTTTTTTTTTTAATCCTTATAAGTTGCATAATTCCCTCTGGGTAACATCTACCATTCTGTGACCTTGAGAGACCACATGACTTTATTCCTTTCCCTCTTGTATGCATATGCCCCCTAACTAACCTTTTATACACACTAACCCTTTATGTCAATTATTTTTGTGTTTAATTTAATAAGAAGCCCAGCTGTAAGCATTGTAAGTAAATACTCTTAATGCAGCAGCAAGCAGTCAGATGATGCCATCAAGAGTTTTCCTCCTCTTGGGACCACTTTCCTTAGCATCGACATCCATCTCACCCAGACATTCTCCAGGAACAAGTCTCTGGCAGTATCTTACTTTCTAGCAACCTACACAGAAAGACGCTGCTCCTCCTGTATCAGATCCAGATAGCAACCCTTATCTCACCTGGATACCTTGTCCTATCCTGAAGCATATCATTCCAGAGACAATGCAAATGACCAGCCTATAGAGGATTCTGCCAAATAGGCCCTGTGTCTATTTCCCTGCCTAACCCTTGACCAGCCAGTCCCTGTCTGACAACATGGACTAATGGGGAAGGAATCACTTGTAGAAAAAAATTGGAATTCCATCTCCAGAAGAGAGATCAAATGCAGACTGAGTTAGCTATCCAACTGTGACAACACATTGCACTTCCTTCCACCTAGAGCCTCCCATAGAACAAAGGCTCCAGGAGGGGAGACTGTGTGACTCTTCATCTTTGGTACCCCCATTTCTAATCAAGTGCAGTATGTAGAGGGCATCCATGAAATGTATACTGTACATAGTTAAGGGAACAGGTGTAAGGATGTTCATAGACTGCTAGATTTCATGAAGTAGAAGAGGAAAGAGAGGCTGCAGAGACGGCTTGGAGGACAAAGCACGTGTTTTGTAAGCATGAGGACCAGACTTTGGATCCCAGGAACCCACATAAAATCTGCTGCCTGTAATCTAAGTACTTTAGCCATGAAAATAGAGGGTCCTCAGGCCAAAGTGGCTAACTAAGCCAGCCAGAATTTACTGACTCTGGGTTCAGTGAGAAACCTTGCCTCAATAAATAGAGAGTCAGTCAAAACACCTGATCTCAACTTTTTGTTTCCATATGCATATACATACACACACACACATACACACATACACACACACACACACATACACACAAACACACACACACACACACGTATACACATATAAACATACACATAACATACATACACATTTAAAAAGGGGAAAGGGGGGCAGAGAGATAGCTCTGCTGTTGAGAGCACTCACTGCTCTTGTGGATGACCCAGATTGGTTTCCTAGAACCCACGTGGTGGCTCACAACCATCTGTAACACTAGGTCCAAAAGATTGGAGCACCCTCCCTTGACTTCTTGGGCAGCAGGCATATGTACAGTACACATATGTCCATACAGGCAAATATTCAGACACATAAAATAAAAACAAATAAATATTTTTAGAAGGAAAGAAGAAATAGCATCATCATACATGTTACATTAGGATTTAATAAGCGAAGACATCAATCAGTCTCAGAAATGGGGTCAAAATTTCTCTGTCACATGAACATAAAATAACTGAGTTAATTCTACCACCTTTCCCAATATCCTGGACTCCTGCACTAGTGGTATCAATAATTAGGAGTTTTAGAGTCTAACAGATCTAGTTCCTGTCTTAACTCTGCTATCTATTAGCTATGATAACATGGCTCATTGGATGTCTGAGAGCCACAATTTTATTTCCAATCCATAGGGATTAAAATACAGTTTGTAGAGTTTTTATAATAATTAAAAATTAACTGTATAAAGATCTCAGCCTACATTCCTGAAGTCCCAGGTACTAAGAAAGCTGAGGCAGGATTGTGACTTCAAGGTCAGTCTGGACAATACAATGAAACCCTGTCTCAGATACAAACACTTTAGCAGCAGGTACTGATTAATCTGCCGCAATGGGCCAGGCAAGGTGCTTGAACTCTAAAGAAACAAAACAAGCAAGGTGTCTTCTCTCAAGTTTCTCAGAATCTTGCAGGAAGTAGAAATTATTTGGAAAACATTAACACTAAATCTGGTAAGCATAATACATGGTTAAGGAGGTAGAGAATGTTACATACACTGCAACACTTAACTAGTCCACAATGAGTAGGGAAAGCATCCCAAAGATTACAATATTTTTTTATATAAAACTAAACAAATGATTAAGAATTAGCAAAACTGAAGATGGGCATGTTTTAAAAGGAGTCAACTTCAGACAGAGAATTGGGTAGTAGATGCCTCAAAACTGAGAAAGAACATGGCGGATTCATAATAAGCAATTTTTACTGGTTCTTAATAATTCATAAGAACATATATTCTGAGACTGAAGAAATAGCTCAGTATTGAGGTGGTCTTCCAGAGGCCTGGAGTTCAGTTCCTAATACCAAGTACAGCTTCAGGGGATCCAATACTCTTTTCTGACCTCCATGAGGTCATGTCACACACACACAGACACACACACACACACACACACACACACACACACACACACAGACACACACACACAAATACACACACGAATTAAAAAAAAATCAAATAAATATTTTTTGAATAATACATATTCCATGACATTCTAGATGAAAGAGTACACTTTAGTCTTAAATGATCCTTCAAATCATAGGCTGCTACAGTCTAGATCCATGAAACTTGTTAAGACTCTCAGTTCTAATGGGAATTAGGGAACCAATGAAGAGATCCAGGATGAGGGGACCTTCCATTATGATAAGGAAGTTGATATAATGACCTTCAGAGGCATTTTCAAGGAAAAGTAGGCATTCAGAAGAAAAAAGGAGGGGCAACAAGGGTAGAGGAGCAAATGGGACACAGAATGGATTTGGATTTTTTGTTTTTGTTTTCTTATTTTGGCTGATGATTCTAACTTAATTATTAGAGATTTTATACTTACAGTGAATTATACCATATACCGCAAATATGTGAAAGTGTTATGTATTAGTTTATTAGTTTTTAACAAAAGAGAAGTATTCGTTTCCACATATTATGCATCAGTAAGAAAGGGCTTTTTGTTTTGTTTTTTTAAGACAAGTATGATGGCACAAGTCTATAATCCTAGAAGTACGAGGATCAGGAGTTCAAGGCCATCATCAGCTACATAGTAAGTATGAAAACAGTCTGGGTTGTACAAGATTCTGTCTTTAAAATCCACTTTTTAAAAAAAGCAATTTTTCTTGCAAAAAAAATTAATGTTCACCTTCTTCATACTCAATGGACTTATAACAAAGTCATCTAAAATAAACTAAACTTACAATATTTTTCTGGGAAATATGGCATGACTAAGACAAGCACATTGGCTGGGATGGTGACCTCATGCTTGGTGTCACCATCACAGCTTGAGTAAACCCTCTTTGTGGCGGTATGCAAGTGAGATGTATGTGCATATCATCTACAGAGACTTCAAAGACGTGGGCTCTTAGACTCCAACCCTCCTCCAGCAACACCTTCCTGGTCAGGATCTTTATGAATGAGATCTGGATCTCCCCATGGTGTCAGCTCTTTGCCTTTCAGCAACACCTTCCTGGTCAGGATCTTTATGAATGAGATCTGGATCTCCCCATGGTGTCAGCTCTTTGCCTTTCTCTCCTACTACTCTTCCCTGGATCCCATTGTCCCATGTTGGCCTCTTTACCATTTGTATCACTTTACCTATCTCCATGTAACTTCATGACCTAAACTGAAGAATCTTTACTATTTTATTTTTTCTGTAGGCACAGCTTCCCTGTATAGTATCTGGCATACGCAAGGTAACCAATAATTGTATGTTGGACGTAGTGATTTGTGGTGGTATCACAATATTTCCTAGTAAAACCTTGAATTCATATTGGAATTGCTTCACTTTGTGTAAAATCACACATGCGCATATATATATATGTATGTATGTGTGTATATGCATGATTTTGTGTGTGATATGTATATGCATATGTATGTATATATGTATATATATATGTGTGTACATGATTTTATACATATATGTATATGTGTATAAATATATCATATGTATGATACATATATATATGTGATTTTGTATATATGATCTAACCATTGTATCTCTTCTCATCCTAAATTCAACCACTATCCAGAAAAGGTTTACTTTACTCTGGATGGGGCAAGAAGGCCTGGATTTTCAGATAAGCCTCTCTGAAAAAGACCTGGAAGTGAGAGGTCTTACACAGTGATTTATTAAAGAAGTGTTCTCAAGAGAAAAATGGTAAGGAAATAAGGTAAGCAAAACTGAGAATTGGTAATATTCAAGGGTGGGACTGGGAAAAGTCTAGCCTAGACCTCACTCCTCAGAATGGCCAGGACTCTAGCTTTTAACTCACAAATTACCCATCAACTAAATGAATATAAGCTGAGCACTGGGAATGAGTGAGAGGCCGTCCTTTAGAAGAAGTGATGTGAGTCATTAGAGACACACAGACCATAAGGGTCCACTAGTGAAACAATCTGGAAGGATTTCAGTGTCCACTCTAAGAAGTAAGCCTCTGGTATGAGCCAGATTTAGAATAGGATGGACTGGAATTGCCATGGTATCACCTTGAGTCCTTACCCCACCCAAACCGAATCTATGACATAATCCCAGCATAGGGCTCTCTGTTAACCAATGAGAAGAATGCACTTTCCTACGATCATACACCAGTCCATTCAGTGTCTCAGCCAACCTGACTTATGTGTCCTAGCAGGATCTGTGCTTTTCACTGTTATTTTACCCTATAAAGTATGTTTATTCTTTCAGTTGAGAAACTACATGGTTATGCTGTGGGATGTTCTGTACGTTAAATGTGTTGCTCTGATTGGTTAATAAATAAAACACTGATTGGCCAGTAGCCGGGCAGGAAGTATAGGTGGGACAAGGAGAGAAGAGAATTCTAGGAACAGGAAGACTGAGTCAGGGAGATGCTGCCATCCGCCGACATGAGATGATGTTAAGATACTGGTAAGCCACGAGCCATGTGGCAACTTATAGATTAATAGAAATGGGTTAATTTAAGATATAAGAACAGTTACCAAGAAGCCTGCCATGGCCATACAGTTTGTAAGCAATGTAAGTCTCTGTGTGTTTACTTGGTTGGGTCTGAGCTGCTGTGGGACTGGCGGGTGAGAAAGATTTGTCCTGACTGTGGGCCAGGCAGGAAAACTCTAGCTACATGGTCAGACCAGTATTAAGTGATAGAAAGGGAAATGGTTACCCCACCACCACCAGTGTCTCTAGCATTATAAATATCCAGTAAATATCTGTTTAATTAATGAAGAAATAATTACCATACAATGTCCAAGGTGTGGCCTTGGTGTAGGAATTGTGCCACTGGGGTGGACTTTGAGGTCTCAAAAGCCCTGCCAGGCCCAGTCTCTCTCCCTGTCTGCTTGCCAGGTCAAGATGTAGCTCTCAACTACTGCTCCAGCACCATGCTTGGCCACCATGCTCGCTGCCATGATGACAATGGACTGACCCTCTGAAACTGTAAGCAAACCCCCCATTAAAAGCTTTAAAAAAAAACAAGAGTTGTCATGATCACAGTGTCTCTTTATAGCAATAGAATAGTGGCTAAGACAGCGTAGAATTTATTTTGATCATATTCACCCCTCCTCCTTCCTTCAGTTGCCCCTGGGTTCCTCAACCTTGTTCCAACTTTATGATCTTTTTCTTTTTAATTTTTGTTAAAAAAATTGTGCTATTCATAATAGCCAGAACCTGAAAACAACCTAGACATCCCTCAACATTGGTACATTTACACAATGGAGTATTACACAGTGGTTAAAAAAAAATGCCATCATGAAATGTGTAGGCAAATAGATGGAACTAGAAAAAAATCATCCTGAATGAGGTAACCCAGACCCAGAAAGACAAACACGAACCTACATCCAGTGATTGATGGAAGCAGATGCAGAGACCCACAGCCAAGCACTTGGCCAAGCTCCTGGAGTTCAGTTGAAGGAGAAGGGATTATCGGAGCAAGGGGAATCACAATTATGATGGGAAAAACCACAGAGATAGCAGACCCAAGCTAGTGGGAGCCCACGATCACTGGACTGACAGCTGGGGAACCTGCATGGGACCACATTAGGCCTCTGAATGAGGGTGACAGTTGTGCAACTTGATGTGTTTGTGGGTTCCCTGTCAATGGGACCAGGACTCATCCCAAGTGCATGAACTGGCTTTTTTAGAGCCCATTCCCTATGGTGCCATGCCTACTCAGCCTTGATACAGTGGGGAAGGTTTGGGACTGCCCCAACTTGGTAAGCCAGCCTGTGTTGAATACCCAAGGGAGGCCTTACCCACTATGAGGAGTGGGTGGGGGTGGGATGGGGAGAGGTAGGGGGAAAGCAGGAGAAGAGGAGAGAGGGGGAACAGTGGTTGATATGTAAAAGGAAAAAAACTTTAAATAAGGGAACCTTAAAAAAAAAACAAATGAAAATAAAAATTTGTGTATGTATGTGTGAATGTGGGTATGCAAAAACCATGGTCAAAGGACAGCTCTCTGGACTCAGTTCTCTACCTCAACCTGGTAACCAGGACTTGAATGCAGGTCATCAGCCTTGTGCAGCAATCACCTCTACCCACTGAGCAGCATCTCTCCAACCCCAAAAGTATTTCCAATAGAGAGAGAACAAGAATCTCTCTTCACCAAGGAGAAAGAGAAAATGCATGGAGATAAAATTCAGCCCAAACTCCTCTTGGTGCAAACTATAGATCCCTCTCATCTGGCTCTACCTGGGTGACAACCTGAAGCAGATACCTGCCGGCTCCTCTCTCCCATTGGTCCACAAGAGCTCACCTCCAGCCTTCTGCTCATGCATGGGCAAAAGTGCACAGCCCAGCTGAGGAGAAGCAGTGTTAACCAATGGGAATGCTTAAACTTTTAGCTTTTGTACTTTTTGAATTTTTTTTATTTGGATTGTGTAGAAAGGTTTACTGTGAACTAGCCACAAGCTCCAACAAGTAATAGCAATACTTTTCCTAGGTAACATTTCCTAGGTTGGAGTTTGAAAAGCAATCACATAGTAAAACGAAGTTAACCAGTCTTTCATTTATTTTCTTTCTTTACCAATGTATGACACATATGCAGAAAAGTGCCTGAGTCTGTAGAGCTTAATGAATTTTCACAAACTAAATAAGCAAACTGAGTCTAATTGGCACAGCAGGAGGTTTCCTGGTGTTCTTGTCTAATAGCTGCACACATACACACACACCCCCCAAGAGTAAAACTCCACTGACTTCTAACATTATAGATTAGTTTAGCCTGTTTTTGTCTTTCAGATGAATGGACTCACACTGTGTGAATTCTTTTGTGCTTGCCTCCATTTGCGCAACATTATTTGTTGAGATTCATCCGTGTCATTGCATTTAGTTGTAAATCATTTACTCTAATTGCTGTATATTATTTCATTGTGTAAAAATGCCGTGATTTATTTACCCTTTCTACTGTCAATGAGCATGAGTGTTGTTTCCAGGATTTGGCTATTATGAAAAATACTACTATAAACATTTTTGTGCCTGTGTTTGGTGTGTTTCTTTGAGATACATACCTAGAAGTTCAAATTCTCGGTCATAGTGTGAGCATATATTCCACTGCAGGAGATAAATCTAAGCACCTCAGTGCTTTCACTTTTTGCCTGTGGTTTTTTACCCTCCAACCTTGGCCATATTAATAAGAAGCTTGTATAGAACTACCTAGTTTCACCCTAGTCCTTTGCTGACCGCTGTTCCCTCCCTGAATTATATTAATTTCTTGAAGTCTCCAGAAGTATTTTCACTCCTGTAGATATTCTGAACAAATCATCTTCATTCCAGCGAGATTTTTTCAAAGGGCAAATTTGGGACATTTCCACTCTGTGATTTAGAGTCCTGGGATAGATGGTCGATAGGACTTCAACCCAGATTTGGTTTTGGTAGGAGTTGGTTTCCACAAAGTCAAAAGCAACTGCAAAGGGGCCTTTGCAAGAGATAGAGATTGGATCAACACTCCCCCACTTTCCACACACACCACAGCAGAAGTCCCAGGAGGCCCATTAGAACGGAGATTGGCTGGTACCCCTTACATCCTACTGAGAAGCCTTCTTGATTCTAAGCAGAGTGTAAATCATAGCTCTGCTGGGCTTTGAAAATCTATCTTTTGTTGCTAATCTCTCTGTTCTGAGGGGGTGGGTGGGAGATGGAGAAATCCTAGAACACTTTGCAAGTCCACAAACAACTTCCAGACAATGGTTCCTACCCTTGCCAAAGTTGTGGTTCAGTTTTTTAACAAGCTCATTGGGATGAATTCTTTTTTACTGTACTTTACTGGCTAGTTCCTTGAAGTTACTGTTGGGTACCTCAGGGTGGAGTCCCCAAACTTCAGCATTCTCTTAAAGGAAAGAGGACAGTCGGCCTGCCCCTGGCTTCAGCAAGGTGCCCCTGGCTGGGAAGCAGCATCCATATACAGAGCCTAACTGAGAAGCCTTCCTTAGATAGGTAAACAAGATCTTTTTTAAAACTGAAGTTTCCACAATGAAACAGGAAGTCTTAGGCTTAAATCAAGCCCCTCCCAAAGCTCCTACATCACAAATTTGATTAATTTTCTCATGAACATGGAGTTCAAAGTGGGTGGGGGGTGGGGTGGAAAGCCCTCTGACGTATCAAAACCGACACTTCTGAACACCATCATTTCCTTTACACTAGTCTGATAAAAATGCACTTACAAGATTTTTATTCTAGGGTCATGTTTTCAATTCTCCTAAGACTCATCAGGTGGGTATGTTTGTGAGCGATTTTCTGAAAGGAGTTTTATTCACAGACAGAGGGAGAAGAGAAATAGTAAAGTCAAAACAAAGCAACAAAACAACAATAACAAACAAACAAATAATAAAAACAAACAACAAAAATAGCCCTTTCACAAAACAGTAACACCAAATGGAAGCTTTATAGAAACATACTAGACTTAACGCTTGCTGTTCCCCACCCTTCACCATAGTAACACTTTATTATAGTTATTATTCTGTTATTATATTAAGCTAATGCAATTAGCCTCTTTCTTGGTTCCTCCTGCCTTCCAAAACTAATTTAAACTCCTTGCCTTCCTTGTTGTTAACCAGAACAATAATTAGAGAGAGAGCCTGTTTAAACTCTTGCCCATCCCAACTCTGTTCATCTTTAAGAATAGAATGCTTATAGCTCACAGACCTTAGTGGCACCTGTAAAATACAAAATGGCCACCAAAATGACCTCAGTTAGGCCACAGACCCCACTACAATGCCATTTACATGCTAAGTGACATACACCTCAGTGTCGACAATTAATAATTGCCATGATGTGACCTATAAGCAGAAGTAACTATGAAGGAAAAAAAAAAAGGAAGCACCATATTTCTTTCAAAATCTCCAACTATCCCTAGAAAACATATGCCTGGTCTTCCTCTGGGTCAGCACATTTCCCTTCCCTGTCCCATCATTTCTTTCTCCTATATTTGTGGCTTAACCACCCCAATAGGCGGCCAAGTTGATTAGTTGATTTTCAAGCCTGGACTCCACTTTTCATTCTCTGGAATGGAATTCACACTTAACTTAACTTTGTTCTTACTCCTTGTTTTTTGTTTTTTGGTGTTTTTTTGTTTTTGTTTTTTGTTTTTTTGTTTTTTTTTGTTTTTTTGACACCAATGATGAAAAGGAAAAGATCCCTTTGGTGGGGTTTCTTTCCTATGGCAGCAGGTAGAGAAGAGACGTCATTTACTATAATACTCTTCATTCAATCCTAAGAACATTTTCTTTCTTGTTGTAGTTTCCTCTCCTAAATATTTCTTCTACTTGAATTAAGTATATTTTATTTGTACCTTGCTTTGATGTATTTTATGCTCTCTCATGCCTTGTCTGAAAATTAAATAGTCTGTTGCCTAAATGTCAGCTTCCTATATGTATATAGTTCCTGTCCATGAATCATCCTCCAGAATATTGGTCCTGGGTCTCCTCCTGGTCTCTTGGAGAACAGAGACTAAATGCATGGCCCAGCATCATGAAAAGGACACAAAGTTCTCTTAAAACTCAAATGTGGTAGAAATATGTTATATATACCAAAAAGAATCTGGAAAGATTCATTATAGATTCATAGCACAGCCTTACTTAAAGATTTTTCCAGCTCATTTTCTCTGTTCACACTAAAAGCATAAGGGCCACTTATTGTTTACATGTTCTTGTAAACAATGACAAAAGCAGGTAAAGTAAGTTGACCAACCAGCCACCTGAAAAATGAAAGCTCATGTCACCAACTCTCCTGAGCTGGACTCTTTATTTATAACAAAAACTCTTTAATGCAATAGACACATTCCATGAATATTTCATATTACCACAAGATATGATAGTATACACTACAATGTATGCTTTACAAAGGCATCCAAAAAATGTAAGTTCTTGAATATTACAATGCTTCAAGGAGGTGAAGAAACAATAGCAAGGTTGTTTCATAACAGAGGAGAAGAAACAGATCCTTATGTGGACCATGCTAGGCTACTGGATTCTAGCTGGTATTTTTTTCCATGCTTCTTAAAAGAGGAATTAAATAAATATATACAGGTGTGTTTATTAAATAAGCCTGCCATAGCATCTGGAATTATATCATTAGATATATCATTAGATATATATCCCTTAAAGTTAAATATTGTAATCCTAAATATAAAATGTAAAGCTGTGAGAATTAACTATAGAGTAAACAGTGGAGGTCATCTTTTATGGCATGCAAACAAAGAAACTTGATCCCAAATCAGATGTTTGTTGAAATACTGGGGGAAACAATACCCTTAAAGAACAAGGCGTATGTCCTGTCTTTGTGACTTGCTAATCTGTGATCTTGGACAAATTACCTTATACAACAGCTTCCTCATTTGTACAGGAGTTAAAACATCCAAATGATAAAAAGGATTGAAACTGTAAGGCTAGTGGGATCTAGAAACTATGAAACTGTTAGTTAAATCTTAAAGGCTTTTGATATTTCCATACTTCAAGGAGCAGCTTATGGAAAAAAAAGTGAGAGTATTGAAGAAAGTGAACAAAAACCATTAAAAACTCAACTCAATGAAATAAAGCATGTTTCCTATTGTGGTGGTTTGAATGAGAATGGCCCCCATAGGCTCATATATTTGGATACTTGGTCTCCAGTTGATAGATATATTTGAAAAGGATTAGGAGCCATGGCCTTTTTGAAGAAGGTGTGTCACTGGGAGTGGGCTTTGTCCTTCCCAGTTGGCTCTTTGCTTTGTGTTTATGGAGTGAGATGTGAGCTCTCAGTTCCTGCTCCAATATTGTGCTTGCTTGCACGCTGCCATGCTCACCACCATCACGGTCATGGACTCACCCTCTGAAACCGTAAGCCATCAATAAACTTTCTTCTGTAAACCGCCTTGGCCCTGGTGTTTCATCACAACAACAGAAAAGTAACCGAGACATTGACCAATGCAAATTAAACTTTTTCAAAGATACAAACTTCATGAATAAATTTGGGAAACCAAAGAAATGTTTGGTCAGTTGCTGAGTGAGAGCTGAGTCTAGATCCAAAACTCTTTTGTAAATATTCACAGCCCCTCTTCCTGCCCACTACTGCTTGGATATCCCATGCTGCCCAAATCAGTCTTCAAATTCCTTCATTCAGGCTGTTTTGGCAGGTCTTAATAAAAAAAGAAATAGAAACCAAAAGAGGAGGAAGAATTTATTCTACCTCATTGTCACCTAAGTGGATCCAGTTTCCCCTTTTTCCTAAAATTCTGTCACACACACACACACACACACACACACACACACACACACACACGCCTCCCCCCCCCTTTCTCTCTAGTTCCTTTTGCTTGTATTGTACATATACAGGCAAAAGGAACTATGGAGAAGGCATAAGTGGGAGTTGGATAATTCAGGTCATGGAGACAATAGGTTCTTTCAAGAAGGAGAAAGACATCCTTAAAAAAAAAAAAAGCCTGATTTAAGAGTCTGTACAATGACACACAACTAGAATCCCTTCCTTTAAACATAAACAGATGTATAATGTCCACCAACCCTCCAATACAATAATGAAGCCCAAGTACCTAAAGGCAGAATGTGGCTGGATGTTCATGAGAAATTATTATTTTAAAAACCCTATTATTCAAAGGGCTATAGTAAAGATAATCAAATTCAAATTCTTTCAATTAAAGAACATGTATTTTATGTCTCCTCAGAGCCCAGACATGCAGGGAGTGCCAGGGTATTCACAGAAGTAGGAGACCTGCCTGGGCACTGGAGGAGCTCACTGGCTAGTAGAAGAAGAGAAGATAACAGAAAATTTATAGTACTGTAGGGAAGGAGAAAGGGGTGGGAGGAAAGGACTTCGGAAAGAAAAGAATAAAAGGGAAATAGGTAATGAAAGGGTATCATGGGGGAAAAAATGCCTAAATCTACATGAGGAATTCTAGAATGATTTTAGTGTATGACATGAAGATAATAATAATTAATAGTGATATTAGTGATGATCACTATTATTGTAGATAAATCTGAGATGATACAATAATATGAATAACTTAGATAAAATACATGAAATAATCCCTTCTGAAGTTACATTCTTCTTGCACGATGGGAGATGCCAGAAACAGGTCATGAAAATTTTGTCCAGTGATTTTTCAGTAACAGGAAAGTCACTGTAAACAGGACCTGATGAAATTGCAAGGTAGCCAAACTGTACCTTGCTAGTAATTTAACTTCCATGGGTTTGTATATTTTTAAAGAGACATTTAAAACAAGAGAATGCTAGAACTAGAAGATACAAGGGTGGACATGTAGCTGAACACCCCACTGCTCCTGTGACACACACCCCTCTGCTCCCTGTGAACCCCATTGATTGTCAACTTGAAGGCCAAATCTATATTTCCTTTATTTTATAACACTAGACTTTACAATATACCAAACAAGAATCATGTGTTTAATAATGTTTTCTGGGAGAAAAAACTAAATGACAGTTCATCCATTTCCTTTATTGTAAAGACAGAAACTGAGGCCATGGGTTTCGAAGGACTAAAAGTAAAACAAAATTCATTAGTAGTAATACAAAGATATAAGCCAGGTCTTAGAATCTTGGTCATCATATCCTAGTGCACCCTAGCAATTCGTTCTCAACCAATGGAATGAGTGCAGGAGAATGGGTGGGGTTTTTTGCTTGTTTTTTGTTTTGGGGAGGGTTTTGTTTGTTTTTTGTTGTTTTTTGGTTTGGGTTTTTTTTTTTTGTTTTTTGTTTTGGTTTGTTTTGGTTTGGTTTTTCAAGACAGAGTTTCTCTGTGTAGCTTTGTGCCTTTCCTGGAACTCACTCTGTAGCCCAGGCTGGCCTTGAACTCACAGAGATCGACTTGGCTCTCCCTCCTAAGGGCTAGGATTAAAGGCGTGTGCTACCGCCCGACCAAAAGAATGTTTTAAATACATTGTTTTCTCACAGCTTTCCCTTGGGTACACCAACTACAAATGCATGCAGAAAGAACAGAACTCAGAAATTTGAAACATCATTTTAAGACAATTTTAGATGTTGATGATTACTGAAACCCTCAGTAATACCTCTGACATTGTCCCAAGATTCTCTTTTTAAAAATTCTCTCTCTCTCTCTCTCTCTCTCTCTCTCTCTCTCTCTCTCTCTCTCTCTTTCTCTCTCTCTCTCTCTTTCTCACGCGCACACGTGCGCTGAGTGTGTGTGTGTGTGTGTGTGTGTGTGTGTGTGTGTGTGTGTGTATGTGTGTGTGTTTGCCTATGTACAGGTGCATGTTCACATGCACACATTTGGAAACCAGAGGTCAACTTCGGATGTCATTTTTCAGGTACCATCAGCATTTATTTACTTGTTTGTTTGTTTGTTTAATTTATCTATCTATTTATCTGTTTGTTTGTTTGTTTGTTTTTGAGACAAGGTCTCCCTCTGGCCTGAACCTTGTTGATTCTGTTAGGCTGGTAGACCATTGAGCCCCTGAGATCTTCCTATCTCTGTTCCCTCTGCACTGGCATTACAAACATTCTATTTTAGCACAACAATACTGTTCATTATCCTTCAAGTCATACCTAAGTGACACTTCTCCACTGAACTGGTGAGCAGCTCCAGTCCACACAGAACAGCTTAGCCCACTGATTTATTCATTCCTTCAGGCAGTAGAGGGTCTTCTTCTTGGGCTGGTATTGTTTTTATTAATGTGTATTTTTCATTTAAGTTATTATTACTACTGGTGTGTGTGTGTGTAATGTGTAGTGGGTATATACACATGCCACAGCATATGTATGTCCAAGGACAACTTCATGGAATCAGTTTTCTCTTTCCACCTTTTTGTGGGTCTGGAAATAAAACTCAAATCACCAGGCTGCTGCAGCAAGGGCTTCTACCCACTGAACCATCCCACTGGCCCTATTGCTACATATCTTGTACTGTGGTGTTGACAGTGTTGGTGATAATTTTTATTTTCTGATTGGTTTTCATCACAGTTGATTGCATTTGACAGTAAGGACTGTGTACAGAAAGGTAAGGTGGTATGTGCATCAAGCTTCAAAGAGTTTTATGAAGAAATAAAATTAAATAATGGTACGTGCACCCTCCAGAGTCTGTCTTCTAATCTCCATAGAGCAGAGATGTTACTCTCATTTTACCAATAAGAAAACCAAACCCACATTATCTAGCTAACAAATGGTGCAGCTGGGACTCCAGTCCATGATTTCAGGCTCTACGTTGACTTGAAATTTTGCCTGACAAGAAGAAGGACAGAAGTTGACCAGCAAAATCCATCACACACCAATTCAATTCTCCTTGTGAGTGAGCAGGAGTACTAGGCTCAAGAAAACTGAGCAAAACTATTTTTGAAAATAGATTATTTTGCTTCAGACTCACACTTCATATACGGATGCCATCTTAAATGTAGAAAAGTGTAGATTTTAGTCATTCATGGCTTAGTAAGAAGAGAAAAGAACTAAAAGTAATTTAAAAGCAAGTAGACCAAACAATTAGAAAAATATCTTAAGTTAAGTTTGTGTGGAAATAGAGTCAGAAAAATAAAACCATGAGTATGCCTTAGAAGGTTCTAGAATTCATTTGTCAGGATTTTCTTCAACGTTAAATTATAAGTACACATTACTGGAAACTCAATGCTTCCAACTATGGCTATACCTTCTAGAGCAATGGTTCTCAACCCTAATGTTGTGATTCTTTAATGCAATTCCTCATGTTTTGGTGACCCCAACCATAAAATTATTTTCAATGTTACTCCACAACCATAATTTTGCTACCATTATGAATCGTAATGTAAATATCTGATTTCTGATGGTCTTAGGTGACCCCTGTGAAAGGGTTGTTCAACCTCCTAAGGGGTTGTGACCCACAGGTTGAGAACTATTGTTCTAGAGTCTGCAACTGGCCACAGAGGTGTACAGTATTAAAGGCAAAGCAATACTTTACCAGGAACATTGACCTGAAGTATTGGGCTTCAATGATTTTCTTTTCTTTTTTTAAAATTTTATTTATTTATTATGCATACAGTGTTCTGCCTGCATCCCTGCAGGCTGGAAGAGAGCACCAGCTTTCATTACAGATGGTTGTAAACCATCGTGGGGCTGCTGGGAACTCAACTCAGGACCTCTGGAAGAACAGGCAGTGCTCTTAACCTCTGAGCCATCTCTCCAGCCCCGGGCTTCAATAATTTTCAGCACTTGATTTTTTAGTTCTGAAAATGTGAATTTGTATTTGAATCTTAAAGTTATTCCACTGGTGTCTTCTGGTGATCCATTTGTGAACACACAATCTGTATTTCCACCCAATAAGCAAACATTCTGCAAGGAACTTGTCCCAGCAAAACTCATTTCTTTTTATTCATCAGAGATATCAAAGAATCAGTTATCCAGGAAACAATCAGCAACTGGCATTAGAAACAAACAAATCTACATATAACCTAAGTGAACATTTTTTAATCAATCAAACATAATCTCCCAATTATATCCAAAGAACATTAATAATATAATCTCATTGTTTTAATTTAATTTATTATTTATGATTTAATTACCAGGTAGATATAGATACATATGTAATATACAAAGTGAAACAGGGAGATTAAGGTAAAAATTATGGCTTGTCCTTTGAGGGAATTCATTCATTTAATAGGAGACATTAGGTAGCTTTGGGAGAAACTATAAAACAAGTAAATGCATTGTGAGAAATGTCACAGCACTTTAATAGTCATTTGCTCCTATTTGCTATAATCAGATTGCCTCCAGCCAAGTGAAAAATACCACTCTTAAGTCTTGACTGAATTAGTGGTGACATTAATATCTGCTTGCTTGGAAACAGCAAAAATCTCCTCAGAGGTCAATCAATGTTGTTGGGGCCAGAGAAATGAATGGCTCAGCAGTTAAGAGCACATGTTGCTCTTGTACAGGACCCAGGTTCAGTTCTCAGCACCCACACAGTGACTCAACCTTCTATAACTTTTGTTCCCAGAGATCTGATGCCTTCTTTTAACCTCCACAGGCACCAGACATGCACCTGATACACATATATACAAAAAAAGATTTTGTAAAAAAAAAAGTTCGAGAGAACCAGCGTTCTTTCCATGATCTGTTATCCCCTCCTGCTTTGGCTAGATTATTTTCTGCTTGGTTTTCCTTTGCTACATTTTTTAGTTTCATTTCTGTGATAAAATATTCTAATGAAAAGTAATGAATGGAAGAAATGGTTTCTTTTAGCTCGAATTCCAGGTTCCAATCCATCATGATAAGGAAGTCAATTCAACAGATATCACTGTGTTGGATAATTTTATGTTACCTTGACACAAACTAAAGTCATCTGAAAGGAGGAAATCTCAGTTAAGAAAATATCTCCATAAAATGGAGCTATGGGCAAGACTATAGGGAAATTTCTTAATTAGTGATTGATGGAGAAGATCCAGCTCATTGTAAGTGGTGCTATTCCTGGGCTGGTGGTCTATAAGAAGGCAGGCTGAGCAAGCCGTGGGAAGCAATCAAGTAAGCAGCACTCCTCCATGGCCTCTGCATCCAGGATCCTGCCCTGTTTGAGTTCCTGTCCTGACTTCTTTTGATGATGAACTGTGATGCAGAAGTGTAAGCCAAATAAACCCTTTCCTCCCCAACTTGCTTTAGTCATAGTGTTTCATCACAGCAATAGTAACCCAAACTAAGACACTCACATGCACAGCCAAGAGAGAATAAATGCATGCATAGTTAGTACTCAACTAGCATATTTTTTTTACTTGCATACCCTTTAGGGTACCTGCCTACAGAATGGTATCTCTCACCATAGACTGGCTCAAGAAGGCTGGCTCTTCCTACATCAATTGAAGGAACAAAGACAGTCACCCACAGATATGCCCATAATCCACCCTGCTCTAGACAATCCTTCATTGAGACTCTTTTTAAAAATGATTCTGGATATCAACTTGAAGATCAGAACTAACCATCACACTATCACATTCCTCTGTCTTTTTCTCTTTTCTCTTCTCTCCCTCCCATCTCCTTTCTATTTCTGTCAAGCTTTTAGGCCCTCAGTTGTGCCTAACCTGTGATATCTGACTTCCCAGAATTTCTTCCCCTTTGACTGTATTTACCCACTGCCTTACCATGGCACTGACAGACTGTTAAATGGCCTTCTGAATCCTGGTCCTCCTTTCGAATTCCCTGGGCCTGAGATCTGGTCATTCTTGGAATTAGCTCTGTCATGAGCCTTCTCAGTCATAGTTAATTCCTAAGGCAAAGACCTAAAAAAACTAATTGCAATAGAAACAAGTTTAGGATTCTATAAGAATTATGAGAAATAATAAATTTGATCCAATTGTTTACACAGAAATAACAGAACTAGATTATCGATCTGTCAGTAAAATGTGTGAGTTATAAGAACATCTTAGAAGGAGGATTCATCTGCACTGAACCATGAGAAGGATCAAAATTACCAAATATTACACCCAAATAATAAAAATGTGTGTTGTGATATAAAAGCAGCTATTTTCTGAGACTCTCATTTTTCAAGGTCTAATATAGCATGAAATCAAATACCTAGCTGCATGAATAGCTGCATGACTAAGAACATGACTAGCTACATTTTGTATTTATTAAAAGAAAATCATCTGATCTTCCTTGTTAGGGAGTCCTCCAGCCTCATGTAACCAACTCATGATTGTTCATCATATACTTTGAAGAACTCCCAGTGATGGAGCAGAAGATATAAAAATAAAACAGAGATCCTACCTCGAGAAGCTTCCTGGCTGGTGAGAGGACAGACATGAAAAGGTGACTGCAATCCACGGTGATGAATGTCATGATAGAGGCAAGCTCCAGATTCTGTGGGAACCTGCAGAAATAAGGAAAGGAACTGGAGATCTGGATAAGTGAGCGAGCATAGATGGCCAGATGTTAACATGTATCAACGCATGGAGATACAACCAAGGGGAAGCAGAAGAGGTAAACAATGGATAAACTGCAAAGGTTGTTATCTGTTCCAACACAAAGTTTGGAAGGGACCCTGAAGCAGCTGTGAGTCAGTGTAGTATACTGAGTGGCAATATTACGATATTCATTTGGTAACAAAGAGTGATTGAAAAGGTAAACTAAGCAATAGAAAAAGTCCCTATGCATCTGCCATGGAGGAGCATGGCAGAACTGCACAACCCAAGTCCAGGGCCACACCAAATGCTGAGAGCAAGAAGGAGAAAGCATACCATAGAACAGAAACAAATTGAGTCACAGCCTCTGATCAAATTAAGGTCGCCCTTACCTCTCAACTGCATGTGACTCCCAGGAATACAGGTTATAGCATTCATAGTTCTAAGGTCCTACCAAGCCAGGCATTGTACGAGTTTTCGTTTCTCTGACTCCTGTTAACATGTTGACTGGACAGTTGCTGGTTAATATTTGTCCCATGCTCACATAATAACTTTGGTCATGTGCTCCACTTGTATCACTAAGCTGAAGCTTGTTGAAATGACATACAACTACAGAGATGAAGACTACAAATGATAAGGGTCTAAAGTTTATGCTCTAAGCCAAAGCAGACAAGGTGTGCAAAGGGAACAGACTGGAGTGGCATTAAAAAAAAAACTGGTTGGAGCCATAGATAGTGGAAATGAAAGAAAGCTGAGTTTAATGTACTGGTTCTCTTCATGAGATCACCTCTAAATGGAGACCATGGTAGCAACTTTCTAATTGATCAATTGCTAGAAGCAAAAAGATAAAGTACTTTCTCCGGAAGACTGTAGATGGGTAACACTGATCCTCTTTCATCTGAGACAATTTAATTGATGCTCATTTTCCTGTAGTAGTAGTAGTAGTAGTAGTAGTAGTAGTAGTAGTAGTAGTAACAATAATAATAATAATAATAATAATAATAATAATAATAGGGGAGGGTCACAGATGCCATTACACAGCTTTTTTCAACCTTTCTATCTTTGGCTTTATACTCTATTTTAAAGCACTCACATCATGCCTTGACAATATTTGACCCTATAAAATGAGTACTCACATCACCAAATTCCTGTGATGTGCATGATGGATTTACAAAATACTCATTGTTGTGTTTGCGTTTTGATGCTGAGCTCAGAAATTTAGTACATCAAGGTAGTAAGTCTATTAAATTGTGTTACAGACCAACTATATTCTCCCAATATTATCTGTGCACAAAGTAAACATTACAATTGCTACTAAAACTATTTCAGGGGGGCATCCTGGATAGGATTCTTGTGAGGCATTTTGATTAATCCAAGGCAGACTATGATGGAAAATTCTGTACTGGGCTTCAGAGGTCATATGAAGAAATGCATATGTCTCAACCCTGGAAAAGAATCATCTACATTCCAACAGCAAACTGTTTTGGAAATGTCATCTCTCAGAGGAGTTCATGCCAAACCCAATTAAAGTCATGGTAATAAAGAGTGTAGAAAGACAATGTAACTAGCTAGAAAGAGCCATGAAGTGTTAGAACTAATCTAGTCTAACTCTCCTGTTTATAGCCGAGAAAACTGGTGTCCAAGAGCTAAAGCTACAGATTTTTTTCAGCATTAATGGAACTGTCCCTCAATCTCCTGACCACAGGTTCATCCACCTACCCACTAGCGTTATCACTTCATGGAACTGTGAAGTTGTATACATAAATGTTTTTTGGCTGAGATTCAGATATATTTCCATTGGAATTAGACACCCTCCTGTCCAGGGGTCATCTGTGTGCACCATGCTATTAAGAGTAACTGCAGTGGAATGTTTGTAGACACTTAGATAAGAATCTAGCTGCATCCCCTTAGTGGTATGGGGCCCCTAGACCCCCAGGGAAAGGACTTGAACTGAATCCATAATTGAAGTCTAGACAAATACAGACATTTCTGACAGATTGGGGAAGTCTCAAGGGAAGCCATGCTCTAAAAAGCTACAACCAAGCCACCAAAGGAAAAGTTTCTCTAAGTGGAATGGAGTCAGAAAGGACAGAATTAGAACTGAGAACTGATTGTAGAAAAGGGAGCAGTTATTCTGGGTATAATATGAGGCTATCTTTAAAACACCATCCATCTACCCCAACCAACCTCCAGGGATGTCTATATATTCAGGGCAGAAGGGAGTTCCTTAAAAACAAATACATGAAAGAAATGAATCTCTCAAATATACCTGCATTCCTGAGGAGAAAATGACCTCCAGCAAGGGCCAGATGGTAACCAGGGAAGACTTTACTACCAGAGAGCCAAGTTGTTCTGTTAAGAGACCTCTCTGTAGGTACAAGGCATGAGAAGGGGAGCATGATTGCCCACGAGCACAACCCTCAGAGAGCAAGGATGCACAGAGATAGAGAATGTCTCTGGACAGTAGGAAAAACAATGCTGTCAAAAAGAGTGGAGGGTCGAAACGGATCTGTTGTAGAATATTATTTTAAGAAGTTACAATTGTTTATGCTGTGGAACATTTGTTAAATGATGCAAGGATGTATTGTATTCTTGCATGTTGCATTTGCTTAACTCTCTGAAGCTGTGTTACTGTGCCTGTCTAAAACACCTAGTTGTTCTAATAAAGAGCTGAACAGCCAATAGTGAGGCAAGAGAAAGGACAGTCAGGGCTGGCAGGCAGAGAGAATAAATAGGAGGAGAAATCTGGGAAGAAAGATGAAGGAGCAAGAGAAGGAGGAGGACTCCAGGGGCCAGCCACCCAGCTACACAACAAGCCACAGAGTAAGAAGTAAAGAAAGGTATATAGAATTGAGAAAGATAAAAGCCCAGAGGCAAAAGGTAGATGGGATAATTAGTTAGGAAAAGCTGGCTAGAAACAAGCCAAGCTAATGCCAGGCATTCATATAAAAGAATAAACCTCCATGTGATTTATTTGGGAGCTGGCTGGCAGACCCCCAAAAGACCAAAGAGCCAAAGAGTAAAAACAACCAACTACCCAGATCACTCACTCTGCCAAGGCCTTTGTGACTAGTGTTATAGCCATATGCAATGAGAAGATACATCTACAATAGAGTGCGGCAGTGCCCTGGGATTTCAACAGCAAAGCAAAGCTGGGAATGCACAGTATACTTTAACTTAAGGCCTAAGGATGGTAGTTGGAATAGACAGGCTAACTCACTGTAGGATCTTTCCTCCCTGTTGTATTATATTCACTACACAGTTTGTTTCATACTAGAAAAAAAAGTGTGTGTGTGTGTGTGTGTGTGCATGTGCAAGGTGTGTAAAAACAAGACTTCTTAGATAACTTAGACACGGGGAGCCTGCTACAGATCATGCTTATACAAATCTACACAAATGTAAACAACACAGACCAGAGAGATCAGTCTTTGACAAGTCCTATGAAAGTCCTTATCTTATAAAAAAAAAATATGGAACTGCAATGTTTTTCCAGAGCTGTCCCAAATTAATACAAGAGGATAAGTTTTGCACCTCTATGTCAACCATGTGGACTCTTTCCAGAAAGAAATGTCAATGTGGTTGAGATGATATTTAGGAGAGAAGAATCTTTGGCAAAAGACTTCACTATCAATAGCCAACTCCTAACAACCGGAACCATGAGGACTTAAGTCCTCAAAGAAGGATGGAGTCTAAGTACCAAAATGTGTACCATGATCTGCTAAATAAATAAATAAATTTGTCATTCCCTGAATGACAGGGAAGCTACACCCATAATATCTCAACAATACGGCTGCCAAAAAAATACTTAAATAAGGACATCATCAAAAGACATGGGTAGGGGGAAATTTCTTAGGACCCTATCTGTAGACAAAGATTTGCAGGCAACTAAGGACTACTAAGAAAGGGAGAATAAGTCTTCCCCAAGGATGAGCCTCCTAATTGGATATATAATATCACATGGTCAGCCCTTAAATCATACACATACAAACACAATAAATAGACTCAGCATGGCACGTGTGTGTGTGTGTGTGTGTGTGTGTGTGTATGCTTGTGTGTTCAAAGAAAAAGAAGCTGTCTTAGGGGTTCCATTGCTATGGTGAAACACCTTCAGAAGGAAAGGGTTTATTTTACCTTATGCTTTATAAGCCCATCACTAAGGGAAGCCAGGATAGGTACTTAGGGTAGGACCTGGAGGCAGGAACTACAACAGAAGCCATGGAGGAACATCACTTACTGTCTTGTTCTTTATGTCTTGTTCAGCCTACTTTCTTAAAGCTTCCAGGACTACCAACCCATGGATGTCTCTGCCCACAGTGATCTGAGCCCTCTCACATCAATCATCAATCAAAATAATGCTACACAGGGGTTGCCTACCAGCCAATTTGGTGGGGGCATTTTCTCAATTGAAATTCCTTCTTCCCAAATGACTCTGGCTTGTGTCAACTTGACATAAAACTAGCCAACACAGAAGCTGGAATTTGAATTTGAATTTAAGAGGGAATAAGAACAGAATTAGTGTAGATGGATTTTTCCTTGGGCCACCAGCTCGCAAAAACAACACAGAAATTTATTGTAAATTATGACACCTTGGCCAATAGCTTAGGCTTGTTTCTAGCTAGCTTTTATAACTTAAATTAACCCATTTCTATTAACTTATGTGTTGCTCCAAGGCTCATATACCTCATCTATGTACTGTTCATCCTGCTTTCCTGCTTCGTCAGTGTCTCCTCAAGTCTCTACCCTTCTTTTTCCCAGTGTCTTCTGTGCCTGGAAATCCTGCTTAGCTATTGGCCATTCAGCTTTTTATTAAATCATTCAGACTGACACATCTTCACAGTGTACAAAAAGATTATTCCACAACATAGAATTTGAATTTGAGAGGGAATATGGCAGAAAAGAACATGGAAGAGGTTAGAGGGATGAAATGGGGGAGGTGATGTAATTAAATTTTAGTTAAAGTCATTAAGAAAAAGTATATCATTAGAAAATTATTGCTGAGTGGCGGTGGTGCACACCTTTAAACCCAGCACTCAGGAGGCAGAGCCAGCAGGATCTTTGTGAATTCGAGGCCAGCCTGGTCTACAGAGCAAGATCCAGGACAGACACCAAAACTATACAGTGAAACCCTGTCTCGAAAAACCAACAAAAAAAAAAAAAGAAAAAGAAAATTATTTATGAATCTTCATTTTCAAAATAAATGTCTTCAGTATTTTTTTTTTCACAACAGACCCTGTCATTTTCCACGGACTACTATAGCTGTCAATGTTACCATTAAAATGTGACATCTAAAGGCCAACTCATCTTCCACCTGTGATCATAGGGAACCTTTGGTCAGAATTCAATACTTCTTTAGGTAGGGTAAAATTGCAATGTTGTTTTTCATTCAGAGCACTATTGGCCTACCCTTGCACTTAGATCCATCTAAAACTCTAATTATTGCCTCTTGAATTAATATCGTCAACATTTTAAAAGATTATTTATTTTATTTTACACATATGAGTGTTTTGCTTGAATGTATGCATGTGCACTGCATGCAAGTTTGGTACCTGTAGAGGCAAAATGGGATCCTTTTGGAACTGGAGTTACAGAACTGGAACTCCTTGGAACTGGAACTAAGATTATGAGCAGCTGTGTGAGTACTCGGAACTGAGCCCAGGTCCTCTACAAGAACAGTAAGTACTTATAAGACCTGAGTCATATCTTCACATGCAAGACAGTTAACCTTCAAAACTTAATTGTACAGCCAGTTCCTGCACACCTTGTAACATGGTCTATCCTGATGTACAGGATATAGCTCCCATAGTTCATCAAAGAAACTTCTCTTTGCAACAGAGACCATTACAGAAACCATAACTAATCAAAATGCAAAAAACAAGTGATCATGTGGTGGCCAGCCCCAACTAATAAATCTGCAACACAACTCCTGCATTAAATTAGGCTCAGAGACTGCTGGAGGCCATGGGAGTACACAGCAAGTAACAATGAGTATTCAACAGGTTGACCTACCTGATGAACAATTCTCTGATGGGGAGTCCCACTTGGCAAAGCAGTGGGGTCACTGACTGTAAATTACTGGTTGTTTCTGTCTGTAATTTTTCTCATGTGCCACTACATTTCTTCCCTAAAAGCAACTATGGGTATTCTCCCCACTGCTTGTGTGCTTATCTCATGAAAGTATTCCATCTATTGGGCACATACATAGCTGTGGATGGTCAGGAAGATGATTTCTGCTTAAGCCATATCATTCTGATGAATAGAAATAATACTAGGATATTTTTCAGAAACTCAGTTTAACATAGGAAAATTCTGAGCTATGATGACAGCCTTTTACACATTTTGCTAAGACCTCAGAGCAAATCCAAATAGACTAAGTTGCCCCTGGAGACGATTTGCTCAAGGACAAATTCCCAGGTGTCTGTTGAACCAATGTCAGGCTGACAACATTAAGACATACCTTTCCTGCAGCAATTGACTTTCTGCATGTACTCCCAATGATACAAGGATCAAGGCTCTCCCAAACTAATTGTTTATTGTTGAAGTCCTGAATTTCAATGTCATTCTGTCTCGGAACCCCAACCACTCAGGCTACATGCATGGCCAAGCGTTACTCACTGGCTGGTCAGTGTGACATCTCTAGCCTGAGAAAAACTGTGTGACTTATCATATGTTAAGAGAATGGGTCGGATCCTGAAAATGTAACATATAATTGTCCAGAGTTTGGCTGTTGAAGCATGTGTGTGCTGAGAGGGAGATGTAACTGTGTGAGAGACATGTGAAGAGATGTAGCTGATTGGGTAGAGAGATATAGAAGATGTAGTTAGTTGTATAGAAGAGAGATGTGCATGTAGGAGAGATGTATATGAAGGCAGAGATGTGACCGTATGGTGAAACAGCTGTGTAAATGAGATGTATAACTGTGGCTGTGTGGACATTTGTAACTGTGTGGAGACAAGGAAGATGAAGCTGTCTAGAAAAGAGATGTAACTCTGTAAAAGAGGTATATGGCTTTGCGGGAAATGTATGGAGAATGACACAGTGTGGAAAGTAACCATGTGGAGACAGATTTTCCGAAAGATTTTTCAAGATGAAGTAAAAAAGAAAGTTACCATCAGAAAGTGTATGATTCCCTATTTTCCCCTCAGATAGGAAAAGTCTAGCCCTCACCACATTCATGGATTTTTTTTTTTTTTTTTTTTGCATACCCTGGAAAGACCATCACAGAACAGGGAGTGGAAAGACTCTAAGAGCTAAAGGAACAGGAAGTCTACCATGAGATCATATCTCCTAGAAATTTCTGGGAAGCTAAAATTACGAAGTCTCAAAAATGCAACGGCCGAGACAAGACCTGAGTGAGGATGACATCAACAGGCATGCTAACACAGAAGGGGGAATCTCACTGGGCCCAAACCCTAGACAAAGAACTGCAGGTAACTAAGAAATGCTGAAATGGTCTTCCTGAGGGAAGAGACCCCCACTGGTTTTCCAATACCAAGTCATACTTCATGTCAGTTCTGAAATCATACAAGTAACATTATATAGACTAAACAGATTATATTTATATACTTTGTGGTGTGTGTGTGTAACAACAATAAAGAAAAAGAGGTCATAAGTTTGTCAGCGAGCAAGAATACTCCCTGGGAGGGGTTGGGGGAAGGAAAGGAAAATGATCATATAATTATATTTTAATTAAAAATATTTTAATTAGCTGGGGGAGGTGATGGTGCATGCCTTTAATCCCAGCACTCAAGAGGCAGACAAATCTCTGAGTGTGAGACCAGCCTGATCTACAGAGTGAGTTCCAGAACATCCAGGGCTACACAGAGAAATCCTGTCTGGAAAAAAAATAAATAAATAAAACAAAATAAAACAAACAACAACAACTAAAAAAAACAAATTAATAAAAAAATTAACCTTAAAAACTTAATTGCATATTTTCTCCTATTTCCATTACATTTTATTTTATTCATTTTATCTCACTCCTCTAATTTGTCAAAAGTCTTCAAATTTCTGTTTTATCTTCTAGTGTGTTAGATACTCTCCCTTTGCTCATTCTGAAAATTTTATGAGTATTTTTCTGTGTCTTCTTTCCAAGTCAATAATTAAAATGTTGAAGTCACAGAGACAGGACCAGAGCCAGAAACCAGTGCTACATCTTTGCAGATCCCTCTTCAAATTGTCAAAAAACCTCTTAAACATTTTTCAGTGTGCCTATTGTAGCAACAATTAAGTTTTTAGCTGTGTTTCTTCACTCAGCCTGGATCTCTTGTCAACAAAAATATTGTAAGAATTTGATGTGTAAGAAAGAAGTCAGACTAGGACTCTGAATTTTCCTAATTCTAGTATCAGCCATGCTGCATGATATTGGGTAATATAATTCATCTTTCTTGTCTTCCTCTGTTTGCTAATAGATACAGGATTCCAACTATATGTCCTTAAGATCTCTACCAGCTCTAAAACTACACAATGTCTTGAAATCTTTTTGAAATATAATACTTCTAATATTAGTACAGTACCAGAGACCAAATAGGTTGGATTTGACCTGATTTTTTAACCAGTGAACTTGTGCTGGCTCTTAGAAAAAATACTAGCATGTGTCATAGTTAGGGTTTCTATTGCTGTGAAGAGACACCATGACCATGGCAAATCTTATAAAGAAAAACATTTAATTGGGGCTTGCTTACAGTTTCAGAGGTTTAATCCATAATCCTCATGGTAGGAAACATTTTGGTGTGCAGGCAGACATGGTGCTGGGGAAGGAGCTGAGAGTTCTACATCTTGATCAGCAGGCAGCAGGAAGTGAACTGGCTATAGCTTCACCTCAAAGCTCACCCCCTAGTACACAGCTCCTAAAACAAGGACACACCTCCTAATAGTAACACTCCCTATGGGTCTATGGGGAGCCTTTTCTTTCAAACCACCACAGCATGCTTTTTGAAACCCCTAAAGCTATTTGCTTAATAATTCATTCTAAAATGTTATAGCTATAGCTCCTCTGGTGGACAAAAGGAAATCTGCTTTTGATCTGAGATGTGGCTGAGCTACCACAGGTTAAGGTACTACTTACCCTCCATGCTTCAACATGGGCATGGACAGACCTGTCCTAGTCAGCTATGAGAATCATCATTGAAGTTTCTCTTCTGTAATTTATGAAATCCCTATTTCCATTACAAAATGAGGTATGGCCCTTCTTTGAGTTTTGGCAATGCTCTATGCTATCTATGGTTTGAAAATGTTCCCTGAAGTTCATGTGTTGCAAATTTGATCCACAATGTACTGGTGTTGGTAAGTGGGGCCTGATGACAGATGATTAGGTTATGAGGGAAGTGAACAGATTCTTTTTTTTTTTTTTTTTAGATTTAGGGTTTTTTTTCTTCCTTTCTTTCTTTTTTTTTTCTTTTTTGGTTTTTCAAGATAGGTTTTCTCTATGTAATTTTAGTGCCTGTCCTAGATCTCGCTCTTTAGATTTTTTTCTTCATTTTTATGTGCATGTGTTTGTGTGGATTTATGTCAGGTATGTGTGAGTGCCTGTAGAAGCTAAAACAAGGTATTGGATTCCCTGGAATTGGAGTTACTGGTTGTGAACTTCCTAACATGGGTTCTGGAAACTGAACTCATGTCCTTTGGAAGAGCAAGAAGTGCTCTCAAGAACTGAGCCATCTCTCAAGTCCCATAGGTAGATTCTTATCATCATCACAGAAGATTTGCTATGAAAAGGTAGAGTCTCACTGTCTCCTCCCTCTCATCATATGATGGATTCTGCCATGTTATGGCACTTTAAGAAGGCCCTCACCAGATGCCGGCCTACTGAATTTTGACTTCCCAGCCCCCAGGACAATGAGCCAATCAATTTCTGCTCATTGTAAATTACTCAATTCCCGATATCAGGTTACAGAGTAAAAATGGACTAAGACATTTTGCTTTGTCATTTTATAAAAAAAAAAAAAAATTTAGTAGCAGCAGTATCATGTACATACTTGCAAATTCTGTCACTGTTCATGTTTTATTTCCTCTTGGTCTAAAGATAAGCAGTTTCTTTTATTTCTTTTAAAGATAATAAGTTTGCTTTTATTTACTCTTATATTTAGTTCTTCATTTCATTAATAACTTTCTAACAGAGTAATAAAGAATCTAAACAGATTTTTATAATCATCAACAGTTATTGTTAATAATAACAAATATTGTTAATATTGTCTCATCTACTCTTAAACAATTCAACAATCATTTAGGTTTTTTTTTTCTCTTTTGTTCCTCTCCCCACTATGTTTCTTTCTGTCCTCATTTTACCTTTTTTGTTTTACTCCTTGGTGATATGATGGTTTGTGTTATTGTTGTTGTTATTATTATTATTATCATTATTATTATTATTTAACATGATTTCCTTATTGACTCTTTGGGAGTCACATCACGGACTCCAATTCTGTTCACCTCTCAGTCCCCCATATTCTCACCTCACTTCTGCAGTGCCCCCCCAAAAAAAATTTTTAAAAAATCGAAACAAAACAAAACAAGCAAACAAACAACTCGCCCCCCCCAATCTTTTTGCTTCCCCATTTTTCCCGCCTCTCCAACCCCACTCATTCTTCCTAGTTGCATTTAGAGCCGAGATGTGTCACATAGTACACCCTTTTGTCTAAGCAACTGTACTTTGGAATGTTCACTGCAATGAGTCATTGGTCTGGTTCAAGGTCTCTCGCCTCTGGCACACCATCCTCCCTGGATCCTCACCGAAATTCCTCTCAGGTATCTCTCCAGGCCGCTGAGTCAAGGAGATTCCTGCGGATATCATTCCACAAGAAGAGTCCCTTCACACTCTCCAGCAGGTCCTAGATGGGGCAAATGTTAGGGTAGGCCAACCGGAGGCCCAGCTGTGGACCTGGGTGACAGCTGAGCTGGTCATTCCAGGCCACTGGGTCTCCCCCTTCAGGTGATGGGCAGAGCCAGCTCCCCTAAACCCATGCCAGATATGATGGTTTTTTGATGGGTTAAATAATCTGTATAAGGAGAGGGATGTAATCTTTGCAGAAGCCACAGGGTAAAGCATAGATGCTGCTAGACAGATGGTGAAGAAGAAGAAGAAGAAGAAGAAGAAGAAGAAGAAGAAGAAGAAGAAGAAGAAGAAAGAAGAAGAAGAAGAAGAAGAAGAAGAAGAAGAAGAAGAAGAAGAAGAAGAAGAAGAAGAAGAAAACAGCTCTAAGCTAATAAACTGGTACCAAGGGACTGTTTGAGAAGGACATTTCCAAGTCCTCAGGAAACAGCCATAAGATTAAACACAGAGACTCTGAGCTTTAGAAGACAGACCACAAATAAAATATGACTACCAGAAATTAAATTAATTTAGTGCTCACAGAATAATAAGCATTTAAAGCAATTAAAACAGCCAGTTTAATGTTTCATTATATCTTTTCTTTGAGACTTTTATTCATGAGGACATAAAAATAGTAACATTATGTGGGTTTTTTTTTTAATAAAGATGGCCTAATGTAAATAAAAACCACTAGACTGTACAAACAAGTGTTATATCCTAAATTCTCTATTACTCATATCTAGATTGGAGGCTGGGTCTAATTTACTTTCAACATGCTCTATGAATGATTTACAGAAACTGTACAAGA
Organism: Peromyscus eremicus; assembly: GCF_949786415.1. Taxonomy (NCBI): domain Eukaryota; kingdom Metazoa; phylum Chordata; class Mammalia; order Rodentia; family Cricetidae; genus Peromyscus; species Peromyscus eremicus. Next base: position 35,563,300 of record NC_081431.1, on the reverse strand, counting down.
AACAGGCACTGCTTGTAGATTTGATTTCCTCCAGAGCAAGCCTACTTCCTTGTAAGTTATTCAGCAATGAAACTGTCCCCACGAAGAAAGTTAACTGTCTTTGCATTTAAGTTTATGACTTGGATTAGACTACACCTAAAGCCGTTGTCCAAGACAAGAAGGCAATGGAACCAAAAGAAAGCATCGAAACCTTAAAAATTGTCTTTTTGCCCTTGCCTTATTTATTTCTTAAAGTTTCACAATTACAACCATTTTGTCAAAATCCTGGGTATCATTTCTCATTCTGGCACCAGCTGCCAGAAATTAGAGAGTTTGGGTACAATACCAAATTTTTAAACTTTTAAGTAACTCTAGATTATTTTTTATGAGCCATACAGATTTATTCTAAAATCTCCAGATTTCAAATTATTTTCTTTAAACCAGAGGGGAACACTGTAAAGGGTAACTTGAGATATGCTTGATACAGGAGCTGTGTTTTATACTGATTTTTATTATTCTGATCCAAAGTAAGATAAATGATGTTATTAATTAATCTAAAAATGTGTTTTACAAGCAACCCATAAGATCAATAGTATAAATAATTGTATATGTTCATCGTCTTTTTGGTTTTTTGTTTTGTTTTGCTTTGCTTTGGGCTTTTGGCTTTTTGAGATGTAACTCTGGCTCCTCTGGAATGCACTATGTAGACCAAGCTGGTCTGGAATTCACTGATGTCCCCTTCTCCATATCCCCTTCCCCCTTGCCTCCTGCCTCACCCTGGCCCCAACCTCTGCTATAGTAGTGAACTTAAAGGCATGCAACACCACACCCAGCATCATTTTCAATACTCACTAGGCATATTTCAAACTTGTACAAAAGGACCTGAATTTCAAAACCTGAGTGTCTAAAAGAACAGAAGCATTATTGGGCAATGAAAAGGTGTTTCCTTCTGTCAAACTACAACTTTGGGGAGCTGAAATAGATGGTACAATGGTCAATCTTCATCAACTCACTGGGATTCAGAAACACTATGGAAACAAGTCTCTGGGCATGTCTGTGAGGGATACCCTGAAGTGGGAAGGCACAGCCTAAGAGTGAATGGGTGGTACTATTCCCTAGGCTGGGATCCCAGACTGAGTAAAAAGGGAGAGAGCAAGCCTAAGCATCAGCGTTTACCTTTTCCTTTGCTTCCTGACTGTGGACACAGTGTGACCAGCCTCCTCCTGCTGCCATTTCAGCTCTACTGTGGTAGACTGTATCCCCTGGAACTGCAAGCCAAATAAAACTTTCCTTTCCTAAGTTGCTTTTGCTGTGTATCTGATCCTAATAATGAGAAAAGTAAGTAATACATGAGGTTTTTTGGAACCAAAGAAACGTACACTCATTAATTAAGAATAGAGGCAAACTTTTTCCTATGTGATTAAGAATAACTATTAGAAAGAAAGAAAGAAAGAAAGAAAGAAAGAAAGAAAGAAAGAAAGAAAGAAAGAAAGAAAGAAAGAAAGAAAGAAAGAAAGAAAGAAACCTAGAACTGATGCTAATTTTTTTTTGAGACAGGGTTTCCCTGTGTAATTTTGGTGCCTGGCCTGGAACTCACTCTGTAGCCCAGGCTGGCCTCAAACAGAGATCTGCCTGGCTCTGCCTCCCAAGTGCTAGGATTAAAGGCATGCATCACCACCACCTGGCTGAACTGATGGTGAAAACCTCAGAACTTTTCCACAAGATTGGGAACAAGGCAAGATGTAGCCACTTACCTCTGCTTTTTACCATCATGCTAGAAGGACCTGGCTAATTTAAAAAGATATTTAAAGGAAATTAAATGTATATTGATTGGTAATTTAAAACTTAAACTATCTTTGCAAATGACATTATAGTCTATGTAGAAATCAGAAAGAATTGACAAAGAAGAAGAAGTAGAACTAGCTGCTGCTGCTGCTGCTGCTGCTGCTGCTGCTGCTGCTGCTGCTGCTGCTGGATCTAGTGAGTGATTATAGCAAGGCTGCAAGATTAGTCCTAGACTTTGAAGTGTAAAACACTATCCCATTTATATCAGTACCTAAAAATTTAATTCCTGAATATGTATGTATTTATTTTTCTCATATATGTTATATATGAGAAACATTATAAAATCCTAATTAAAGAAGAATGAAGCCACAAGAAGATATTTCACATTCATGGTCAGAAAGACTCTATATTATCAAGGTGTCACTTCTTTCCTACCTTATTTATACATTTAATACAACTCCCTTCAAAATTACAGCAAGTTATTCTGTAGATATCAATGTGAAAGACTTGTCTAAATTTAGATGGCACAGCAAAAGACTCCAAATAATCAACAGAATATTAAAAGGAAGATTGACACCACCCAACTCAAGATTTACTGTGAAGCTATAGTGATGGAGATAATATGGTACTGGTGGAAGAATAATCAGATAGATCCATGTAACTACAGCCAACTGATCATTGGCAAAGGAGATAGGAAAATGATGCATTTGATGGATTTAGGGGTTGAAGAGAGTCAGTTTTCTTTAAGGGTGTGGTCCCTAGTAGGTTGACCATGCTCCAGTGGATGCCACACACTTGTGAGTATATAGGACTCAAATTGGACTTGTTGGGTTAAAAAAAAAAAAAAGAACTACTATCACTTAAGGACACAAAATTGGTAGAGGTATGGGGTAGATCTGGGAGGAGTTGGGGGAAGGAGTAAAAGTTCAATATAGTCAAAATTTGTTGTATAGCATTCATAAATATTTTAAAACATTATATTTTAATAAATTATCTTAACCAGTTGTAGTGGCTCACACCTCTAATTACTGCACCCAAGCAGCCAAGGCAGGAGGATTGCCCATCACTTTAAAGACAATTTGAGCTCTAGATTGGTCTTGGCTACAGAACAAGAACCTATCTCAAACAAAAGAAATTTTAAAAGGAAGCCTTTAAAGGAACTGATGTTTGAGTAAGTACTCTCAAATTAAACAGAAAATGAATCTAAACACAAGCCTCACACCTTTTACAAGCATAAACTCAAAAAGGTACCACAGACCTATGTACAAAATACTAAACTATGATGCTACAAGATAACATAGGAAGAAACATAGATCACTTAGATACAGTGATGAGTTACAGATGAATGAAAGAATTAAAAGCTCTATTTCATCAAAATTAACTTCTTTACTCTGCAAAAAATACTTCCAAAAAAAAAAGAAAGAAAAGATAAGTCAGACTAGGAGTATTTTACAATTCCTTATAAAAATAAATACTATGGGTCTGGTGAGATAGTAAAGTATTTGCAATACAAGTTGTCTCCAGTAAGCACAATGGGTAAGTAAACTGTGGCACATCCATACCACAGAGCATTATTTGGTGCTTAAAAGATAAGAACTATGAAGCCACGAAGAGACATAGAGTAAATTTCAAATGCATTTTGCTAAGCAAAAGGAGCCACAGGAAAGACCTTAAGTACCTCATGGCTTTAGCCATGCAACAGTCCAGTGAGAACAAATCCATGGTTGCCATGGAATAGGCTAAAAGAAGGGACATGAGTAATCAAAGCACAAAAGAATCTGTGGCATTATAGTTTCATGATGGATATATGTCATTATGAACTTGCCTAATCCCATAGAGTGCATCAGCAGTGAGCCTTAATTTAAATACTTGAGATAAAAATACAATACTATATAGGTTCATCAATTATAACAAATGTACCACTCTGAAGAGACTGTGAACAATGAATGATACAGTTCAAATATGTTTTCCAAAAAAACACGTGTTGTAATCTTAACCTCCAGTGCAAACAGGGTTGTGAAACAACTAAGAAATGAGATTATGAATAGATTACTACCACCATAGCAGTAAGCTAGAGCTTATTTATTACCACTAAAGTGGTCACTACAACAGGTGCCCACTCTCTGTCTCTACCTGTCTGCCTGTCTCTGTGTCTCCACCTCTGTCTGTTTTTCCATCTCTGTCTGTCTCTTTGTCTCTGTCTCTCTCTCTCCTTCCCTATGCCCCTTCCTCCCCCATCTCTTTTCTACTTCTCCCTCCTACTTCCACTATGGCATGATGCATCAAGAATGCCATCACCAGATGCTAGCCCTTTGATCCTGAACTTCTAACATCCAGAACTACCAGAAGAAGTAAATTTTTCTGCTAATTATGTGTTAGCCTGTCTGGAGCATTCTGCAACCACAGCATGAAATGGACAAAGACAATGTAAGAGGGCCTATCATGTGGAGGTAGGAAACAGGGGGCTCTATCCTTTACAATATGACTGCAACCCAGTATAATTCACTTATATCAAGACCTTTAAGTGCATCTGCAAAGTCCATTTCATCATGCGACATAATATAAGCATAGATTCCTGGAATTAGAATGAAGGCACATTGGGGGATGGGAATATTATTCTATCTACCACACACCTCTAAACAAGTTCTCATGGACAAATACACCATAAAATCAAGTGATTAAAAAATAGTCAAACACACAAAGTTAGAGAAAAATGAGGCAGCTGCAGAGACAGGGTAAAAGCATCAGTCCCTGCAAAGCCTGTGTGGTGCAGGATCTAACAGACAAAAACAGCAGGGCGTCTAAGAGCGAGGAGCACAACTCTCCAGAAGCGGCCCACACGCAAATTCCAGTCCCAGAAACTCGCTGGGAACAGTGATGGAGCAGCTTGAGAACAGGAGCTGAGCTAGAACGGCTCAGCAAGCACAAGCAGAACAGGACAGGGACGAAGGAGCCAGTTCTCACGGGCTAAAAACCTACTGAAAGTGAATGCCTGACAAAGAGGAGACACCGCTTAGAGCCTATTCAAGGAGAACAGGACAAGGAAATTGGAGCCAGAGGAGTGCAGCTGTAAGGGAGGAAGAGCTCACAAAGTATAAGGCCATCTATTAGTCACTTCGTGAAAACAACAGGACAGGAAGCTTGTGAGCCAAGATGTTTGAAAAGGCGACTCAACCCAGCCCACCATTCTGAAAATACCCACAAACAAGGATTGTGGTCCAATTCCATAAAATGTTATACTTTAAAAAAAAAAGGAAATAAAGAGTAGAATAAAATCCTTCAAGCAACAAAAGCTCTCTAAAAGGTCATGCCTATGAAACACAAGAAAACTATAACCTAATATTTCTAAATGAGCTAGAAATCAATTAAGACAATAATGGCAGCATTATGAGAACGGCATATATCATAATTACTGGCCTTAAAGAAGAGAACATAGAAATCAGAAAAGGATTAAAAATGAAAGAATTTATAATTTCAGTAATTAATACTGCTGCATCTCAAGATGGGCAGAAAGTGCCCCTTGAGTTCTCATCTGAATATTAATCACAGAACCAAAGCAAGTACTGCCCAAAAGGGACAGAAGCCTCTTGGGGAAATAGTTCTTGGGGCTCCTGGGGCGTAGCTCAGATTCTCACCAGCCAACATGGAGAATTTAACACATCAGAAATTTAGTATTGCACTCAAAAGATTTTTGTCATGGGATTGGAGAAAAATCAACTCTATGATAAATGTTGCTCTGTTTCTACAAAGTAAATAAATAAAAATGAGATGAGATCAAACTGTTCTGAAGAAATTAAGTTGAGTCACAGAACAAGAGTTAATACCATTTATAATTATATGAAATTACCCACCATACAAAAAAAGATAATATTAACACTGTATCTGCCATCCCTTCAAATTTTCTAGGAAAATATAAGGAAGAAATGTAACCCATGATAAGGGGGAAAATAAGGTAAACTTGACCCAACAATTATAGAGAATGAATAAAGACACTAAAGTAATTACTACCCAAGGCTATGTCAAAATGATTTATATAGCCTTATAGAGACAATTGTTTGGGTATACATAATTATTGAGAAGTTTACAAACCAATTACTAAATATAGTCATCTTTTAAAAACTAAATAAACATGCAGTATATTTAAAGGAAAGGTACTATATAATAAGACTCATCATTTACTGGTTATTTTTTGCTTTATTTTAGTATAACCTGTGTTCCTGGGTTTTTTTTTGTGGTTATTCTATTACAAGATGAAGATCCAATACAATAATATGTGCTGCCATTGTGCATCTCTTCCCAATATGCATTTATTGATGGCGTGTTGGTAGTTTAAAAATAGTTACCAATGGATCACCTGAAATAAATATGATAAATCAAGGTTATATTTTTTATTCCCAGATAGGGTGACCATAAACATTTTCTAGCACACTAAAAATTGTAATATTCTCTTTGCTCATGAAACTAAAGGAAACATGGACTATGTTAAGTGGAGATGTAGAAAATCTAAAATATATAGCTTCTAGAGATGAAATGTGAGCAAAAGACTGAACTAGATCGATTTAAAAATGAACTTCAAAGAAAAGATGAGTGAGCTAGAAAACCAAGCACTAGAAATTAGCCAAAATAAAGCACATAGAGAAGAGACTTTCAAACAAGTGTCCAGGGGCTGTTTTCATAATATGCGTGCAATTAAAGTCCCCAGGTAACATAAAAGAAAGAAATACTTCTGAAATTAAATAAAGAGGAGAAATACTATTGAATAATCATCAAGAATCTGCCCAGATTGGTTAGAAATGAAAACTGCAGATCATAGAATCTCAGTGATTCCAAGTACATGAAAAATAAGAAAACTACATAAAAGTATATGATAAAGAAATTGTTTAATGATGGAAGCAGATGCAGAGATCCACAGCCAAGCACCGGTCTGAGCTCTGGGAGTCCAGTTGAAGAGAAGGAAGAGGGATTATATGAGGGGAGGGAGTTGGGGGGTAGATCATGATAGGGAAATCTACAGAGACCACTGAACCAAGCTCATGGGAATTCACAAACTTTAGACCAAGAGCTGTGGAGCCTGCATGGGACTGGACTAGGCCTTCTGTATACAGGAGGCAGTTGTGCAGCTTGGTCTGTTTGAAGGGCCCCTGACAGTGGGATCAGGATCTATCCCTGGTGCATGAGCTGGCTTTTTGGAGCCCATTACCTATGGTGGGATGCCTTGCTCAACCTTGATGCAGTGTGGGGGAGTGGGGGGCGCCTGGGTCCTGCGTCAACTGAATGCACCAGGCTTTGTTGACTCTCCATGGAAGGCCTTACCCTTTTGAAGAAGGATGAGTCAGGGAATCGGTGGTTGATATGTAAAACAAATTTTTAAAAATATTTTAAATTTTAAAAAAAGAAAGAAATTTGTGTTTGTGTCTCTCATGTAGGCTGCAGCACAGAGATGCTTTGGCATTTGAGCTTGAGCACAGCATGGTGGATTCCTACTGCCATACACAGAGGCATCTCCAAGCCATGCAGCTTTTGCTAGTACAGACAAAAAAAAAAAGTTTCTGGGCTACATGCTGCTTGATGGAGGCATAGACCCACTGCTTCCCAGAGTTGACAGTGAGCATGGCTCCCAATGCTGGCAATAAATGTACCTCCTCCATGCTGAAATTCCAGTGGGAGGTGGAGTCTAGCTGGAGATTTCCTGCCTGGCTTCTTGTTACCAGTACCTTACATCTTGATTTTCATCGCGGCGGCTAGCAGCGGCTCTGTCTACCCTGCAAGACTCCCAAAAGTTGCTTGCATCCTTCTCCCATTTCTCAGGTAATGTTATATTCTTCTGAGGTCTTTGATGTAGTTGAAGACTAGTTATAATTTTCCTTAGTTATGATAAAAGATAAGTTATATATGAAACCTTAGACTCACAAATATAAGATAGATAGGATATCTTCTTTAATATTGTAACTGTAATTCTTGCTTGATAATTGTTTTGTTATATATAATTTTACTATGTGAAAGTTAAAACCTTCCTTTTTGAAAAAAAAAAGAAAAGGGGAAGTGCTGTGGATATTGCTCTGTATAAATAAAATGCTGATTGGCCAGTAGCCAGGCAGGAAGTGTAGGCAGGACAAAAAGAGAAGAGAATTCTGGGAAGTGGAAGACTGAGGCGGAGAGAAGCTACCAGCTGCCACCATGACAAGCAAGATGTAAGGTACCAGTAAGCCACAAGCCATGTGGCAACTTATAGATTAATAGAAATGGGTTAATTTAGGATAGAAGAACAGTTAGCAAGAAGCCTGCCTCAGCCATGCAGTTTGTAAAGAATATAAGTCTCTGTGTGTTTACTTGGTTGTGTCTGAGCGGCTGTGGGACTGGCAGGTGAGAGAGATTTGTCTTGACTGTGGACCAGGCAGGAAATCTCTGGCTACAGTGGAGCCAGCAGCCAGGGCTGCCATTTCTGTCCTAGTCATGCTGCAGTTTAAAGCAATGATTAGAAAATGATTACAGATACACAATAAAACAGATTCAGATGAAAAAAAAAAACCTCTAAATGGTTTACAGTGTGTGTAAAATATACGTAGGCTTGGGAGAGTAAAGAGAAGGTATAGACAGTCATAAAAAAGAAATATATAGTTTTCAAATAGTAAAATAAGGTCCTTTGAAAGGGGAGTAAAGTAATATAAACAAAATAAGCCACATAAAGTTGGAAAATACACAGAGAGTCTAGATTATGTATATTGTGTTTTCTTTAAATTTTTTGACTGTTAATGAGCTAACTGCAGAAAGACATTTGATTATAAAGGCTGCTAAGTTAAACAAATATAAATACGTATTTTAAAGGTATCTTGATTTCAAAATTTGGTTCTAAGGATATGTTGCTTTGGAAAGGCTGTTCTGCTTTTGTTTCCATAGGAAGCAAGAGGCTATAAATTTGTTCCAGGTTAAAATGGATCAGATTTGATCAAGCGAGACCTCCTGAACCTTGACAGATGGTATCTAGGTATCTATCAACAAAGGTTATAGTGGGTCTTCCCAGGACTTTACCATTATCTCAAATTTTCTCAGAATCCCCACAAGATTGCCAGCACCCCCAATCAGCAGGAAGTAATATGAAAAGTTATGTCCAAATTCCCAAAATATTGTTCATAAATATTTATTTTTATTTAAAGGGGGTTGATTATAAATGTAATCTCTTTTGAAGTAAGAAAAAGGGATATAGATATGATAGGATAAAAGGGTAGATTATTGAATCTACTTTTAAAAAGCAACAACTTGTTTGAAATATTTTATATTGCTATAGATTTTAATTTATTGATACAAATTTAAAGTTAATTTTGTTATACTGTATGTATATTTCTACTCTTATTTAAGGTATTATGTTTATGCAACTCATTTAAAATTGTAATATATAGCTAAGAAATACAGATGAATAGTCATTTATGATAATCAAACTTATAATCATGTTAGTTAAGTTTTTAGGTATACAAATGTATAGTTCAATTAGGTAGGTAATCTTCAAACACTTCAAAGAGGTACAGAATATGGCATTAAAAATGTTTTAAGAATTTAGACTTTTCTGAACATTGAGACATGTCTGCTCCTGCCCATACCAATCTACTTCACAAAAAATGATGGGCATTGAAGCAACGTCATTTGGAGTTTATCTTCTTCTTGACAAAACTGGCCATTTGGGCAAGAAACTGCTCTTGCCTGTACTGCTTGACAATAAGTTATATAAACTGTATATGCAGGACCCATAAGAAAGTGACCACTGAACTTTGTTGAGTCAAGCTGAGAGCATCCTTCAGGTTCCTGCTTCACAGAAGAAACTACCAGACATTCTGCAGAACACAGAAGAAAGTGACTGATGAACTTTGCCAATAGGTAAGACAATACTTCAAATTTCCTACTTCATTAAAATGTCTAACAGAGACTCTAGGCCTGTAGGCTGAAGGTGAATGCCCCAAGGTTGCAGAGGAACTTTGTGTGACTGTCCAAGCAGCCAGATGTCTTTGTCATTTCTAGAATTTTGGAAGTTGCTTACAACATACTTCCTGTTTACTTAGATAATATTATATCCTTCTTGGGTCTTTGATGGAGTTGAAGACTAAATAGTTATAATTATAGTCTTCCTTAGTTATGATAAAAGGTAAATCAGATATAAAACTTTAGACTCACAAATACAGGATAGATGATAGAATTTTTTTTTAATTTTACCAAATACAAATAGACTAGATATTGTAACTGTAATTCTTGCTTGATAACTGTTTTATTATATATAATTTTACTATGTTAAAGTTAAAGCCTTCCTTTTTGATTAAACAGAAAAGGAAAAGTCCTGTGGAATGTCTTTCTGTAGGCTGTGAATATATGTTGTTCCCATTGGTTAACAAATAAGCTGCTTTTGGCCTATGGCAAGGCAGCTTGGGGCAGGCAGGATATCCAAGCGGAGATACAAAAAAGAGACAGGCCAGAAAAGGAGATGCCAGTCCACCACCTAAGGAGCAACAAGATGCCAGCAGACCAGTAATGCCACAGTCATGTGGCAATACATAGATCAATAGAAATGGGTTAATTTAAGATGAAAGAGCTAGCTAGCAAGATGCCTGAGCCATAGATAATACAGTTTGTAATCAATATAAGCCTCTATGTGTTTATTTGAGACTGAGAGGCTGTAGGGCTGGGTGGGACACAGGAAAACTTCTGTCTACAAATAATGAAATAATAAAAATGATAATCAACTGATTTTTGACAAAGAAGCCAAAAATGTACAATGGAAAAAAGAAAGCATCTTCAACAAATGGTGCTGGCATAACTGGATGTCAACATGTAGAAGACTACAAATAGATCCATGTCTATTGCCATGTACAAAACTCAAGTCCAAGTGGATCAAAGACCTCAACATAAATCCAGTTACATTGAACTTGATAGAAGAAAAAGTAGGAAGTAGTCTTGAACATATTGGCACAAGAGACCACTTCCTAAATATAACACCAGTAGCACAGGAACTGAGAGCAACAAGTAATAAATGGAACCTCCTAAAACTGAGAAGCTTTTATAGGGCAAAGGACATGATCAATAAGACAAAATGACAGCCTACAGAATGGGAAAAGATCTTCACCAATCCCACATCTGACAGAGGGTGGATCTCTAAAATATATAAAGAATTCAAGAAACTAGACATGAAAATATTGAACAATCCAATTAAAAAAATGGGCTACAGAGCTAAACAGAGAATTTTCAACAGAAGAATCTCAAATGGCCCAAAGTCATTTAAGGAATTGCTCAACATCCTTAGACATCAGGGAAATGAAAATCAAAATGACTCTGAGATACCATCTTACACCTGTCAGAATGGCTAAGATCAAAAATACTGAAGACAGCTTATATTGGAGAGGATGTGGAGCAAGGGGAACACTCCTCCACTGTTGGTGGGAATGAAAACTTGTACAGCTACTTTGGAAATCAATATGGCAGTTTCTCAGAAAATTGGGAATCAATCTTCCTCAAGACCCAGGTATACAACTCTTGGGCATATACACAAGGAATGCTCAATCATACCACAAGGACACATGATCAAATATGTTCATAGCAGCATTATTCATAATAGCCAGAATTTGGAAATAACCTAGATGCCCCTCAACCAAAAAATGGATTAAAAAAAAAATGTGGCTCATGTACACAATGGAGTACTACTCAGCAGTAAAAAACAATATCACAAAATTTTCAGGCAAATGGATGGACCTAGTAAATATCACCCTGAGTGAGGTAACCCAGACTCAGAAAGACAAACATGGTATGTACTCACTCATACTAGATGTAAAGCAAAGGATAACCAGACTGCAACCCACAACTCTAGGGAGACTAGCAAGAAAGGAGGACCCTAGGAGGGATGCATGGATTGCCCAGCAAAGGAGAAATAGATGAGATCTACATGAGCAAACTGGTGGCGAGGAAGGTAATGGAGGGCAAGAGATTGGGGATGAGAACATAAGGGAATGGGAGTTTTGAGCTGGAGCAGGGACAGAGTGGGAGAGCAAGGAAAAAAAATACCATGATAAATGAAGACATCATGGGAATAGGGAGCAACAAAGTGTTAGGGAAGTTCCTAGGAATCCATAAAGGTGACCTCACCTTAGACTACTGGCAATAGTGGAGAGGGTACTTGATCTGGCCTACTCTGGTGATCAGATTGGTGAATACCCTAACTCATCTTAGAGCCTTCATCCAGTAACTGATGGGAGCAGATGCAGAGATCCATAGCAAAAAAATACCATGATAAATGAAGACATCATGGGAATAGGGAGCAACAAAGTGTTAGGGAAGTTCCCAGGAATCCATAAAGATGACCCCACCTTAGACTACTGGCAATAGTGGAGAGGGTGCTTGAACTGGCCTACGCTGGTGATCAGATTGGTGAATACCCTAACTCATCATAGAGCCTTCATCCAGTAACTGATGGAAGCAGATGCAGAGATCCATGGCTGGGGGCCAGGTCGAGCTCCAGGAGTCAAGTTAATGAGAGAGAGGAAGGATTCTATGAGCATGGGACATCAAGATCATGATGGCAAAATGTACAGAGATGGCCAGCCAAACAAGTGGAAATACATGAACTGTAGACCAATAGCTGTAGAGCCCCCATGGTACTGGACTAGGCCCTCTGGATAGGCAAGACAGTCACTTAGCTTGAACTGTTTAGGGGGACCCCAGGCAGTGGGATCAGGATCCATTCCTGGTGCATGAGCCAGCTCTTTAGAGCCCAGTGCCTATGGTGGGACAACTTGTGAAGCCTTGGTGCAGGGAAGAGGGGCTTGGACCTTCCTCGACTGAATGTACCAGGCTCTGCTGACTCCCCATGGGAGACCTTGCCTTGGAGGAGGTGGGAATGGGGGGGTGTTGGGGGGAAGGCTGGGGGGTGGGAGGAGGGAGGAGAGGGGCATCTGTGGTTGGTATGTAAAGTGAATAGAAAATTTAATAAAATTTTTTAAAAAAATGATCATCAAAAATAAATTAATGAGTAAGTAAATGTAGTAAAAATACAGATTTTTTTAAAGAAATTAGAATATTAGAGATGGTAATCATTTGAGTAAATATTAAATGTTACCTTTAACCTTATTTAAATTCTCTTAAAATGTCATTGAAGATTAAAGTTTAAAATAGTATATAATAAAACTTATATACAGAAGTAAAATATGTAAAAATAATAGCAAAATTCTCTAGAAGAGGATAGAAATATACAGTTATGATGTTCTTACAGTGTGTAAATTATGATATGGTTTCATTTGAAGGTAAATAGTTATAATTTAAAGGCATGTCCCATAAGTATGAACCAGTCTCAAAGGAAGAAAAGGGATGGGACGTAAAAAGAAAAAGGGGGGGGGGAAGAATAGAAAAGAAACAGAAAAGCAGGATTGTGGATAAGAAACTATCAAGGAAGATTAAATATAATCATAAACCACAACCAATGCAAAGGATGGCAGAAAAGGAAACTGTGGTGGTATTGTGTTCCCCAAAATATTGTGCACCCTAATAAACTTATCTGGGGTCAGAGACAGAACAGCCACTAGATAGAAAGGCTAGAAAATGGTGGCACTCACACCTTTAATCCTAGCACTCCAGAGGTAGAAATTCCTCTGGATCTCTGTGAGTTCAAGGCCACATTGGAAACGGCCAGGTATGGTGACACATGCCTTTAACCCCAGAAAGTGAGCTTTTAATCCCAGGGAGTGGTGGTAGAAAGCAGAAAGGTCTATAAGGCGTGAGTACCAGAAACTAGAAGCATTTGACTGGTTAAGCTTTTAGGTTTAGAGCAGCACAGTTCAGCTGAGAGCCATTCGGATATGAGGACACAGAGGCTTCCAGTCTGAGGAGACAAGATTAGCTGAGAAGTTGGCCAGGTGAAGTTAGCTGTGGTTTGTTCTGTCCCTCTGATCTTCCAGTGTTCACTCCAATACTTGGCTCTGGGTTTGTTTTATTAATAAAGACTCTTTAAGATTCCTGCTACAGGAAATAAAAATCTTATTGAACAAACAAACAACACACAACAAGACATCAGTTCATACCCAACTACCTCAGTAATCACAATAATGAGCTATATAAATAACCCAAAGTAGAGACAAATATTATCAATTTGATTTGGAAATTCAGACCCAAACGTTCAAAACAAAAGGAATTTGCTTTAAGTGCAAAAACACTAGTAAAGTTAAAAATAAAAGGATTAAGCGGGGGAGCAGGAAATAGGAGAAGCTAATATTGATCAAAAGAAACCTGGAATGGCTACATTAATATCACACAATGTTGTTTCAGAGGAATAAAGTTCATTTCAGTCATTAAGGGATCATTTTATCAAATGGGTACAACAATTTAAATGATTATGTTAATAAGACAGCTTTAAAATAAACATGACAAAAGCTGTAGAACCACGAAACAGGCAGAGATCTTAACACCCATGTCTTAATGATGGATTTAACATACAGAAAGAAAATCCACAGCTCTATGATAGCCTCAAATAAAATCTGAGCCAACCTGACCTAACTGACCTTTAGAAGATGCTCCAATCAGGGTAGAGAGATGGCTCCGTAGTTGAGAGGATTCTCTGTTCTTGAGAAGTGCCAGATTATATTCCCAGCACCCACACAGCAGCTTTCAACCCTCTGAAACTCCAGTTCTAGGGGCTCTGACACTCACTCCAGCCTCTGCAGGAACCAAGCATGCATGTAGTGAATAGCTACACATGCAGTTGAAACATCCATGGGCAATAAAGATTTTTTAATAAAGGGAAGACACTTCAGCCACCTCCACATATGTTCTATGTATAACCAGTGGTACATACAATATTTACATATATTCAAACCTAAGTTTAATGAACTTAAGAGGTTTTCAATCATACAAAGTATGCATGAAATCACAACAGAACTAAATTAGAAGTGAAACACAGAAACTATGTAACAGAAAACTATATAACAGAAAATATACCTAGACAAACTATGAACTAAAGAAATTGAAAACAAACTTAAGGTGTATTTGAGCTTTGTAATAGTGGAAGAAAGTCTTTAAGTTTATGAGATGCAGCCAAGCAGAGATACTTTTATAGAAATAAATACCTTCATAAATATTATAAAATATCAAAGTTTAGATTAAATGATCTTATTTTCCAGTTCAGCCTGTCATACTGTAAGAAAAAGAACAAACCCATTCTACTAATAACACAAAAATAATAAAAAATGGAATGAAAACTACTAAAATATATAGGAGAAAAGTAATTATTTAATAAAAAGAAAAGTAGTTCAAGATAATAAGTAAAATTTACAAACCTTTAGTCAGACTGTTAAATAAAATAAGAATGAAGTGGAAAAAAAATGACCAATGTTAGAAGTGAGAGAGATGACATCACTGCAGGTCTGTAGACACAGAGATAGTGAGGTATATATGAATAACTTAGGAGCAGTACGTTTCACAGAATAGATTTCACAGAGTACTTTCTTGAAAAGCACAAACTTAAGGTTCATTCAACAAGAAATTTAAAAATTGAATAGATGTCTTAATTTTTAAAGTCGTCTTCATGACTTTTGTAGATATTTTTCATTAATTCTTTGAGAACTTTTTATAATGTCTTTTGATCATATCCACCTCTCCACAAACTTATCCAACATGTAACTCCCCTTCTCTATCCACCCAAGTTTGTGCTCTCTTTTTTCTCCTTTTCTCCAATAGAAGGTCACACTTTCTAGAATACATGGGCAGAACAAATTGGAGTTAATGGGTATTTTTTTTAAAAAAAGGCATATGCCTATAGAGGGAAGTGTCTCTGTGTCCTGCCCCATCCCTCCATCTGGACAAATCTCTCCCACCCTTGGTCCAGTGGCCTCTTATAAAATAATCACTCAGAGGCTTAATATTAATTACAAACTGTATGGCCTATGACTTAAGCTTCTTGCTACCTAGTTCTTTCATATTAAATTAACCCATTTCTATAAATCTATGTATCACCGCGCGCGCGCGCGCGCGCGCGCGCGCGCAGCCATGGCATCACCAGTCTGCCGACATCTTGTTGCTACTTCAGTAGTGGGCTTGAGTCTTTCCCAGTTCTGCCTTTCTTCTCTCCCCATCTCAGCTTGGATTTCTTGCCTGGCTGTAAGCTTTCTTGCCATAGGCCAAACAGTTTTATTTGTTATGTAATGGGAGTTACACATATACACAACATACAGAAAGACACCCCACAGCATATGCCAATTTAATTGTTTTGTTTTGTTTTGTTTTTTGAGACAAAATTTCTCTGTGTAACACTTATGGCTCACTTTTGTAGACCAGGCTGGCCTCTAACTCACAGAGATCCTCCTGCCTCTGGAATTAAAGGTGTGAGCCACCACCATCCAGCTGTCAATTTAAAATTTTAATCTGTACTTTAAAAATCTTTTCATTGAGGAAATTCCAGCCCACATGCTTTACTGATAGATTGTAGCAGGCTTTCTTGTAATGCCAGCCCCCAAATCATGACATGGAAACATTATTAGTTATGAATGCTCGGCTTTATCTTATGCTTGTCCCACTAGCTCTTATAACTTCATTTAACCTGTTTCTCTTCATCTACATTTTGCCTCAGGGCTTTTAACCTTTCTTTCATTCTGTATTGTGATGACATTTTATTTGTGATCTAACAAATAAAGTTTGCTTGAAGATTAGAGTGTGGAGCTAAGCCACTAGTCAGCCATAGAGGCCAGGCAGTGGCGGCACACACCTTTAATCCCAACACTCAGGAGACAGAGGCAGACAAATCTCTATGAGTTCAAGACCACCCTAGGCTACACAAGATTGATCCAGTCTAAAAGAGAAACAGAGCCAGGCATTGATGGCACACACCTTGATCTCAGTTCTTAGGATCTCATGCCTTTAAACCCAGCACTAGGGAGGTGGAGACAGGAAATGATATGGTTGAGTGGAAAGAGGAATATAAAGTGGGAGGAGACAGGAGCTTGGCTCCCTTTCAGGCTGAGGATTCCATAGAGGTAAGAAGTTTCTCTACTGACTGGCTGCTCGGCTTCTCTAATCTTTCAGCATTTACCCCAATATCTAGCTCCAGGTTTTTATTATTAAGACCAGTTAGGATCCATGCTACACTGTATGTCCTACTTTCCTGCTTCCTCTGTTTCTGTTGGTCTGTCTGGCGGCTGCCTGACTGGCTGATGCAGGGCATCTCCCTCTCTTCTTCCCTCATTCTCTTCTCTTGAGGCTAGATTTCTCCTCCTCCTACTTATTCTCTCTGCCCGCCAACCCCACCTATCCTTCTACTGTCTAGCTATTGACCATTCAGCTTTTCATTAGACCAATCAGGTGCCTTAGGCAGGCAAGGTGAAACAAATGCAGTGCATCTTTACATAGTTAAACAAATGCATAATAAACAAATGTAACACATCTTTACATAGTTAAAGTAATATTCCACAACAATAAATTCCATCAAACACTTAAGAAAAAGATAACACTAATTTTATACAAACTCCTCCAGGAAACAGTATAGGAAAAGATATTCCTATTTTATTGAATGAGACCTAGTCTACTCTGATTCTACACATAGAAAAAACCATTTTTTGGAAGGTAAATTATATACAAATGCCCATCAAGAGCACATATGCACAAACATTTATCAAATTGAATTTCACAAAATAAAAAGAACATTACATGACTCCAAGTGTAAGGTTGACTTAGTGTTTGAAAATCAATCAATGTAACTTACCATTCTAATAAACTAATATAGAAAAGCTGTATGTTATTTCAAGAGGCAGAAAAACTATCTGATGAAATTCAAAAAAATCATTCTTGATAAAATGATAAGTAAAGGAGAAACAGAAGGAACTTTCTTCAAAATGAGACTATATCTCTGAAAACCCACAGCCACCATACTGCTCCAGAGTGAGAGAATGAAGGCATGCTCCTTTAAAATTAGGAATGAAGCAAGGATGTAGATCCTCACTAAATGAAAAAAAGAAAGAAAGAGAAAAAGAAAGGACATGACTGTTCCTAGGTATGGTGGAGGAGAAAGGTTATTGTAGATATGTGGGAGAGCATAGTCAGAGGCAGGGACATCTGCAAGAGTTCAGAGTGGACTTGACCAGGCTGAGCTGAGCCATGTGGGGAGAGAGGGAAAGGGGAAGGCAGAAGGGAAAGAGGGGAACCAGGTGCAGCACCCAGGAGGCCAGAGGTTGTTGGTGGGGAGCAGGTTAACCAAAATGTCTGGATTACATAGGGAAGAGCCTCTGGGGGAAGGGCAGCCCAGCCCCTGGGCTGGAGAGTTCAGGGTATGTCGCAGTGCATACCCTGTATCAGGTAGGTAGGAACTGAGGTCTGCTTTGATATGTTAAATAGGCACCTCAGCTTTTTGTCCTGGGTTTGAAATTTAATACTTGGTGCAACATCATATTAGAATTCCTGGACATTTCAATTAGACAAGAAAACAATAAAGCATGCCCACATTATAAAAGAAAAATAAATTTATTCACCAATAATTATAATAAAATTCTAACTTTAAAAATACATAGCAAAATAGATTCATACAGTAGATTTGTAAAGCAAGCAGAAAATGGAGAGATAAATCATAGTTTTCAGAATTAATTACATGGAAGAATGTTGTGGAATGGAGATATTCAGGACTTCTCTAAATATGTCTTATTTTATGGATTTAACTTTGGGATCCATGCACATAGTTGCAAGAAATTTCAAAAACTCATTTCCAAAAATGTTAAAAGAAAATGAAATTAAAAACCTAAATATGTATCTAGCTAGTCACATAACCACATGGAGGGGAGGACCAAAGGAGCTTCAGAAATAGAATGCAAATACACTGTCGGTGGAAAGGTTGGTGGGATTGTTCTGGCTGGCAGGGCTGTGTTATGGGATAGGGCAAATGAGTAACTATGTGATAGCCAGTCATTCCTATTGCAATCTAAACATTCTCAGAAATATTTAAAGAATTGAACTTCCTACAGCCACATAACTCAAGGGAATCCAATCATTGTCATTCAAATGTTAAAGAAATGCCAAGATTGGTTAGTCTGGAGCACTAGGGAACATTAAGTTACATTTGGCTTCTAAGGAAATGTGAATTTAATATCTTTGGAAGTTTGTTTTTTGTTTTGTTTTGGGTTTTTTTTGGGGGGGGAATGGAATATTACTTGAAATAAGAGATTACTTGTATGTTCATTGAAAAGTTAAGTCCCACTTCTTTTAGTTGTATACAGCTTAACAATAAAAGACTAGTTGAAGTTAAAAATGGTGTAGTAGAGGGCTAGGAACATGAATCCTGTTCAAGCATTGGCTCAGTTAAGTCTGATTGTCCTGAGCACTAATAAATTGTATAATCCCTAGGTTCTCTAGGAGTGTTCCAGCTCTACCACAGTTCAAGTAAGGGTGTAAACTACCACCAATAGGCCACTCTTACATTTCGGTGGTTTAGTGGTGGATTAGTAAATAGACCAATGCAAATTTCTAACTTCACTAGAAAGATGTATAAGATATAATATAATATATATTAATTAATTATATCCCCAAACTCTAGAACCAGACTAGTACAGAACACTGGCACCAGTATGTTTATCTAGAAGAAAATGTAATGGAGACTATATCATTAGAGAGAATAACTACAATAAAAATCTCGGGCCTGGAATGCCTTAGCAATACCAATTTACCACAAGAGTCCAACATTGAAGACCATGCTTGCCAGACATGGAATTCCTGAAAGGATTATCTTTGACAATGAGCAGCAGTGGTGCTCCAAAGAATTTCTACATGTTGCCAAAAACACGAAATGTTTGAATACTGCCTCGTCAGTCCACATGACCACAGAGACAGCCCCTAGCAAAGGAGCAATGGTGAAGAGTCAAAGAATGAAACTCTCAAACACATTGGACCAAACTGAGACTAAGGATAAAGGCCCCTGCCTCAGCGTCAGACTATTTGGAGCAAGGAATGCTTTGTGGGCAGCTTTCACTTCTCCTCCCCAGTTATTATAGCCTCAGCATCTCCCCCAGCACTATCATCTATGCATGGAATGTGGAGGCTCACTGCAGTGAGTCTCCCCTCACACAAATACTGGAAAACTGAACACAAACAGAAACAATAAGAGACTCACACAACCTCTGGTCTGCATTGATTCTATGCTTGACACCAAACATTGAAACAGAAGTCACTCCTGATGGCGTCCATTTATTTTTAAGGTAGTACCACCCATATTTTCCCCAAGAATATCCTAGAAAGAGAACTTTTAAAATTTGTTCAACCATAGTTGAGACTCTAATGTGGACCTAGATTTGTGTTGATGAGGCATAGTCCTGCCTCAGACATTTCTGCCTCAGATTTCTGCAAGAGACAGAAATCATTGAAGCTGGAGGCCAGCAATACATTTGACTCCCACAAGTAGGTCCTGGAAAGATATCAAGGAATCAAGGCACATTGTTGACTCATCTCTAAGTTTCTGTAGACCCTGTTCCTTCTCTCTACCTGACTCATAGCAAATGATGGCTGCTGGGGATTTCCCCTGGAGCTGCCCTCTCCAGATCCCACCCAAAGAAAGCCTGCCAAGCAGCAGCTCCACCCTCGGAGGGTATTTAAGCTCTGGCCCAAAGACTTTCCCTTGTGCTCTCCCCCTCTGCCTTTCCGAGGATCACCCGGAAGTTACTTCTCTCTGCTTATTAAGCCTGGATTTTTTAATTGGGCTTGATTGGTTTATTGCTTCCATGGAGGATATCCAATAACCAGGGCTCCAATACTTGTCAATAGCTGTATGTGGAAGCATAACCCCAAGGGATCTCCACATCCTGAACTAGTAACTCTTTGTATCTTGAGGACTGAGTATGTGATAGACCCTGTAATTCACAACTAACTGAGAATACAAAATACATAGTAATATATACCTTCCAAGATTAGGTTAAAAAGAAGAGCCTTGCAATCAATGTCGTCTTTTATTTAATCTAACTGAAAGCAGCTTCAATACTGTGACTTGAACCATTGGAGACACCTATACAGCAAGGAACTGATGAGGCCTCCAAGCAACTGCTGGTAAGGAACTGAAGGCTTCTGTTCGGTAGCCCATCAAGAACTGAATCTGTCAACAAGGGCAGCGAGCTTGACAATGGATTGTGCCTCAACCAAGCTTTCTGATGAGATGAGGCACTAGCCAAAAATGTGTTGGCAGGCTTGTGAAAGACCTTGAAACAGAGATAGCTAACTAAGCAACACTCAGATTCTGTACCCACAAAAATTACAGCAGTGTTTGTTATTAAAAATCATTAAGTTCTAGGATAATTTTATGTGCCGATAACTAATACAGCTAACTATAATAAATATCTAAAATGTGGGCGTGGCTTTGGAACTGGGCAGTGGATAGAGATCAAAAGAGTTCAGAAGACCATGAGAGCAAGCCTAAATTTCTCTAAGTGTATTTTTAGGAGAAATCTGGATTTGGATAAACCTTCTGGTGAAGGCGTAAAAAAGGAAGTTAGGAACAGCGCATTATCTGTGAAACCAATGTTTTCTTACTCGAGCTGAGGAAAGAATGTTAGAGGAGAGTGGTTAAGCATCAAGGCCACTGCACCTCGGCACACTATGATTTAACATTGTCAGCTTAAGAGCATCTCATTCTCCTCCTTGTTATGGAAGTGTTCTGCCCAGTAGATAATACATACAACCAGAGCAATGGTTCCAGTGAGTGACGTATGTACAGGCAAATAGCGAAGGTGACGGCAGAGAGTGCGAAGCTTTGGTAAAAAGAGGTGAGGAAGACTGGAAGTGTTCTAGAAGAAACTTCATTCACAAAGATGGCCAGCTCTGAGGAGATGGCTCAGTGGCTAATAGCATTTGCAGCGCAAGCCTGGTTGGTGACCTGAGCTCGATTCTCAGAACCTACATAAAAAGCCAGGTGCCGTGGTGGTGAGCATCTGTAATCCTAGTATCCCTACAGCAAGAAGGGAGGACAGGAAGTCAGCCGGGAGCTTGCAAGCCAGATAGCCTGAAGCAAGCAACACAGAAACAAGAGAAACGCAGCCGTAACAAGGCGGAAGGAGAGAAGCAGCTTCCCAAAAGTTTTCTGACCCCAACACACGCAATGCCTTCATTAAAACACCGTAAATAAAGAATAAGATAGTCTGATTACTTATCACTGTCATTCATACCTGGGGTTTTGAGAGTGAGATTTAAAAACCAGAGAGACTTTCCAAGACTAGGGCTTGCAGTCTGTCACCGAAGCAAGCTGAGAATCCACTGAGGCTTTCCTGGTTTTGTGACACCCACAGCAGATCAAAGCTGAACAGGGGGAAAGCCGCACATACTTCATACGTTAGCCGCATAACCCTGTTCATCACTGAAACATGTCACTGGATCATGTCTCTCCCAGTGCTTTGCTGTAACCCTATCTTCTCACACCCTGGGCTCCCCAAGCAACACTAGCAACAGCTCCTGCTTATTGTATCCTAGTGAAGGCCTGGTCAAGGCCCAAGGACTGAGATAAGCACGGTTGGTACACAGCTTCACTTAATCATCATATAATGTGGACACTACTAATCTCTTTAGCCTGCAGATGAGGAAATTCATTTGAGGCTGAGAAATATTTACAAAACCTGCCCAAGGAAACATAGCTGGAAGATGAAAGCAATGGACTTTCAGCTAACTTCAAAGTCCATGACCACGTTATGAGAAAGACTTTGGTGGAATTTCTTTTGCTAAGAACTGATACCACTATACTAATGGCTTTGTTTACAATATCTCATTAGATTTCCAGGACAGCCCCTAAGGTAGGTTTCCATTTTGCAAAGGAATCTGATTGAATGCAGTGATCACCAGGCTATTGTGTCTGTTTACCCTCCAGCTGAAATCAAGCACTATTTAAGTCATCAGCATGTGCAAAATGAATGCTTAATAAGAACAAGCTTTGTAGACAATGTGTCTTATGATGACCATAATTGGTGAACAATGTACAAATATCATACAGGGGATCCCTGTTTTTGCAAATACTGAACTCATGGCAAGCTTTTTTTTCCCTCTTCATTTCAGAGGTAAAAAGAAACCTCTCCCCATTCTCTACCTATTTACACAGCCACTAAAGAAGTCAATGCATGTTTCAGACAAGAACAGGGCAGAAATGCGGCTGCATGGGTGCAGTAGTAGGTGAAAACTAGCGTACAGACTGTTGTGTGTATGCTTTTCTATGTTGACATCTGAGGTGATTATTCTTGTCTGTGTTTACATGTTCCATTCATCTGTTTCAACCAGACAGACTTTTATTAATATTATTGATGGTCTCCATAACAACAAGCATGTAAATACACTTTGACTATGAAATTATGACAAGTATTTGGTTGATCACAGTCCGTAAATTGCATCAGTGGGATGATTCCCAGGGGTGAAAGGAAATGAAACAGGACATCACCAAGGGATACTTGCTTTGATCTCATTAGGGAAATTTACATGGCAACTACTCCTGAAAAGTTCGTTTTTCAGGGCTTCCTCTGGAATTTGGAAGCTGTTTGACCTTTGGAGAAAAGCCAGGAACCAGAAGACTCCTCCTAAACTATAATTAGCATTTTGAGTTCACATCCTGTATCTCCATTCTGCTTTTCCTCCTAACCTTAGTCTCTACAACTCTCAGGATGTTAATGAAACAAAGTCAAATACTGAAAGTTGGGTGAACTTCCTCTACTGCTTTCAAATATGGCTTCTTAGTCGACATTCTTTTGGATAGAAGATATATGTTAAATTTTATCCTGGATATTATATAATGAAGAAAAGAAACAAGATGGTAAATATGAAAGACACATGGTGAAATCTTTGCCAGTGAAGAATCTGTGTTCCTGTTTAAAGTAGATAGTATCTGAGGGGCTCCTCAAGAGCTGGGATTCTTAATTTGAAACCTAGGAAAGCTCAGGACAAACTATTTTATAATATGAATATGGGAAACTCACTTCACCTAAATATACTTCATTTCTCACAACTATAAAATAATTTATTAAGAGTTTGAACTCTCTTGCCTTAATCCATAATCAATAGAAGGAAGTGAACAAAATCTTTTTTCAAAAACTACAGAGATGTCAGTGGTGTCTGACCTTAGAACACTGACTCCAGAGAGACAGGAAATGTAGCCCCCTTGGCTAAACACCCAAACATTCATGACCTCAACTGCTCAGCTTCTGCCTAGAGACCCCTGCCTTTTCGAGGCAATGGCATGCCATTTAACAAATTGGTTCCCTAAATGTGTCTAAGTGATTCCCAGGACATAGCTTACACACTGGAAATAGCTTCAATCCATACTGAACAAGCAATTTTACAACTCCCAGTACACAGCTACATGTTTAGGACAAGACATGATCAGTAAAACACTTTTATTATGAGGATTACAATCTCAACAAAGTGAAGACACCAGATGGAAGTATTCCATCCAATGTATCAATTGAGAAAGGAGTGAGAAAAGTCAAGAAAGGACACTATAGTTATAATTATTCATTCAGTCATTCCTCTTCCAGTAACAGATGAGCCGTCGTTGGGTTTTAAGTCATCCATTATTTATTCTCTCTCTCAAGAGAGAAAGAGACATGGAGTGCTACAAGAATTACAGATCAGTGCAGAGTGGGGAGAGGGGCTGTACTCAAATTTCACCCTTCCCCCACACTGAATAGAAATGGAAGGAAGAAGCAGCAATCATCTCCTCCTTCAAAGTAGCAAAGGTGATGAGAGAGAGTAGGGATTCTGTAGGCGGGGGATGTCGAGATCATGATGGGAGGACATGCAGAGATGACCGGCCACATTAGTGGAAGCCCATGAACTGTAGACTAGTGGCTATGGAGCCCCCATGGGACTGGACTAGGCCCTCTGGATACAGAAGAGGGTTGTTTAGCTCAAACTGTTTGGGGGACACGGTTCGGGATCCGTCCTTGGTGCATGGGCAGGCTTTTGGGAGCCCAGTGCCTACAGTGTGACGCCTTGCACAGCCTTGGTGCAGTGGGGAGGGGCTTGGACCTGCCTAGGCTCTGCTGACTCCCCATGGGAGACCTTGATTTGGGGGATATGGGGATGTGGGGAAAGAGGGCTGGGGGGATGGGGTCTGTGGGTGGTATGTAGAATGAGTAGAAAATTTCTTAATAAAGAAAAAAAAAGTAGCAAAGGCAGTGCTTGTCACACAATTCAGTTCAGCCCAGCTACCAAGGCCAAAGGCACTCCACCCAAGGTGCTGTTGGAGTTTACGATCTTCATGCACAGGAGGCCAAGAGAACAGCTGCGAAGTGATGAGATTACAGATAACCCATCACTTTGTTTTCTGTGTTCAGGAAGGCATGTGACTCAAGTTGAATTGTGTCCCCAATAAAATATGTTGAAGTCTTAACCTCCAGGCCCTCGTGACCTCACTTGAAAATAGTACCTTCATAGATGTAACCAAATTAAGACAAAGACATTTTGGATTAACGTGGGCCCTGATCCAGTAACTGCTGTCCTTATAAGAAGAGGAAATTTAGACAGAGTCACGCAAGAACATTGTGTGATGACAAACACTGAGATTAGAATGATGCATCTGAAAGCCAAGGAATGCCAAGAATTACTGGCAACCAGAGGACTGGGAGACTGGCTTGGAACACACACTCTTTCAAGAAGAACTGATCTGTCCAACACCTTGACTTCCAGCTTTTGGCCTCCAGACTTGTTAGGTTGTTAAAACCACTGGTTATGGCAATCTGTTCCAGCTACCCTAGGACACTAACACCGTGAGCGAAGGTCTGTCCTTGGCAGAATAACGAGGAGGTACTGCTGGACTTCTGGAACCTCAGTGCTGTCTCCTTACTGCCCTCACCTCATCTAGATTGCTTCCATGCCTATCATTCATTCTCCACACCTCTACCAAAGATTTAAGCTAAAATTCTGGTGCTTCAGTGGCTACCCATAGCTTGTTCAAGCTGGAAGCAGACCTGCGAAGCACTGCCAGCTGGGGACACATTCTATCTTCACAACTTCCTCTCCTATATCACTCGCTGTACTCATTGTCTCTTAAAACCACTTTTTTAAACAAAGTTTATTGGTGATCTCACAAAAAAAAAGATCTTGGCCAGTGTAAAACCTCCACCTAAATACCACCTCCATAAGAAGCCTTCTTTCCCCTATATTGTGAGGGAAATGTTATCTGGTCTTGGACTTTTGGCACACGGACCCAAATATTCCTAGAATTTTTTCTGATAAAAAAAGTCTTTGTTATGCTAATGATATGCTTCATAGTAAATTTCTACTTGATGAGGAAGGCTAGCAACTTTTGGCACACTGACCCAAGTATTCTTAGAATTTTTCTGATAAGAAAGTCTTTGTTATGCTAATGATATGATTCATAGTAAATCTCTACTTGATGAGGAAGGCCAGCAGAAGGGAGTTGGGGCTTTTGTCCACTAAGCTAGGAATAGAACTTGAGATAAAACTCAGTCACATCATCAATGATTTAATGAGTCACGCTTACAAAAATCTTATTTAAAAAACTATTGAATTATTGGCTACTGATAGAATCTGAGAGATGGAGAGTCATTGTCTTCAGTTGTATTACCACTGGTGATCCCACCAAGCTTCAGGGCATAGGTATAGACCCATGAAAATACAGACTCTTTATTAAACTCAGTGAGTCACGAACAAAAAAAGGGAAAAACCATGAATGTGGGGAAAAATTATAAGGAAGAGGGGGAAAATGAGAGGAGTGAGATGGAGATAAGAGGAGATGGGGTGGAAAAAAGAGGGTGGGTGGTAAGAATAATTTTGTCAAAGAATAAAGCTGATTAACTAAAACAACAACAAAAAAAAAAAACCCTGGACACAGAGGTTCATAGAGCTCCTGGTTACTGCATACATTTAAGTGTGTATTAGTTAGTTGTCTGGTTGCTGAAACAAAATATGTAACAAAAGCAACTTAAGGAAGGAAAGCTTCACTTTGGCTCACAGTTCTAAAGGATAAAATCAATCCTGGAAGGAAAGTTACACAGTATGAGAGGGAGGCTCATGGTCATGTTGTATCCATGGTCAAAAAGCAGAGATCAATTAATGCTCATGCTTAGCTGGCTTTCTCCTTTTAACTGAGTCTGGGACCCAGCCCATGGAATGATGTTTCGCAAATTTAGGATAGGGTCTTTCCATCTCAATTAGCCTTGTCTTCATTATCCTACAAAGACATGGCCAGAAATATGTTCTAGAGTAATTATAAATCCCATCATGTTGGCAATCAAGATTACATCACAATGTTCCAGAAGGGTGTAGTATATACTGACTCCACCAGAACCAGATATCAAAGCCCTGTACTTCTATCCAACTTTTACCCCAAGCATACCCTTTATAATAATATAGTAGTCTAAATATAGTACTGTCATAAATTCTACAACTTGTTTCAATAAAATATCAAACTTGAGGGATTGTAGAGACTCCAAAACTTATAGATAGTCGAAGAATGGATGCACAGATGATCTAGGGACCCACAGAATACAGCTAAACCAGAGGAAAGAGCAATTTCATAGGAAATTAATCTTGGCTGGGAAACTTCCAGGTCCAAGGGGTGAACCTACTACTCATTTTACTACATGGACATAGTATCAAACTGCCCTCTAAATTTGTTTCTGACTACTAATATATTAGTGCAACTCTCAGACTTTATCAGAGGAGTTTCTTTGTGCAGTGGATGATGGTTAACATAACTCACAACTAGTTTAAAGTGCAGAGAAAAAGTGTCAGTGGAGTGCTTATCTGCAAATGGGACATCTATATAACACTCTTCCCCAAGACCCAGAGAAGAGGCAACAACAACAACAAAACAAACAAACAAAACAAAAAGTAAAAACTAAAAGTCCAAGAGGACTGGGCCTAAGCAGTGTCTTCTGAACATAACAGGACCACTTCACTCATGAACACACAGCAGCTATAGTTACCTGCATAAGACCTGTACAAGATCCAGCCAGTCAACATTATAGCATGGAATGGGAAGGGGTTCGTGAGTCCCAACCCCTAACTGAGGAGCTGTTGACAGTTGATAGTTTCTGGGGAAGGGAGAGTCAGTTTTCTTTAAGGGTGTGGCTCCTGATAGTTGACTATACTCCAGTGGATGGGCTCACACCTAGGTTACATGGATAGCACAAATTTACACCGGTGAGTTATCTTTTTAAAGTCATGAAATTGGGAGGGATAAGAGACATGAGGGTCTATGAGAGGTTAAGGGTGAATATAATCAAAATGCATTGAATAAAATTCTCAAAGAATTAATTAAAAAAATTTTAAAAGAGGATTAATCCTTTACCTTACCAGTCTCATAACTAGACGGGCTTTAAAACAGAACAGCCCTGTTTTACCTACTGTTTACCTCTCCTACAGCTGGTATAGGATTCTGTGTGTTATTTTTGCCACAAGAATCCTCCTCAACAATTAGCCAGTGCTATGTGAGTGTGACTAATCTCTTCTTTTCTTCAATGGCAGGGTCAGCATTTGACCCCATCCTGGCCACTGGCAGTCTCCTACCTCCTCTAGTTGCTTTAGGATTAGGCAAATGTTTCCAGTCAATCCAATGAAATTGGTTGAAAAAAACCAAACAAATGAACCTCTTTACATTAGGGTTGTTAAACTGATAAGGTGTAAAATCACAGGTACTTGATTTTGCTTTAGAATTCTGTTGAGGATAGGCTGTCAACACAAAGGAAGAAGAGCTGAAAAGTATTGCCCCATTGAATAAACTTATTGAAACTCTAAATTCTAAACACAGTTCTGTTTAAAACCAGACATGGCTTCTAAACTGAGTCATAGTGATCAGTAAATTCTCTCTTAGAGGGACATGGTCTGAGTTAAATCTTCTGTCATTTGAAATCAAGGGAATCCTGACAGTAGTCCATTTTCCAAAGCATCCCATGGCTCTCATTTCTATCATCACACTCTAATTGTTGACTTGTCACAACCTCTAGACTGTGAGCTTAGAATAGTGACTATGTGTCATGAACGTGCAATGTCTACCATGGGCACATGTTGGTCCCCAGCTACTGGAGCTATTTAGGGATGTAATGGAAAAATTTTTGAGGTGGGGCCTAGCTAGAAGAAGTGGGTCATTTTGGGTTGTATCACTGAGATAAAGCTTGCTCTGGCTCTTTTGTGTATTTCTCTTTCTCTTCCTACTCTCCTTCCTGTCCTTCATGAGTTGTGTGTCTTCTACCTCTAGATAGTACCATTTCCATGCTGTTCTGCCCAAACACACAGGGCGAGGCAAATAAACCTGTGAAGCCATGAACCCAAATAAATCCTTCCTCCTTTAAGTTGTTTGTGCCAGGTATTTGATCACAGTGACTATAAAATGAACACACTGTTGCATTTGTCTTTGATGTCTGCAGTGTCTACCTCAGTACCTAGAACAGTAGTTTCTAGTACAGATTTTCTGAACAAAGGTTGCATAGCTAACCTAACTTTTTCATAAGTGTTCATTTCTTCTTTTATGACCTTTAACCTCTCTCAGTTTCACACCCAAAATAATCTCATTTACAGATAACACAAAAAAAGCAAGTCTACAAGTTGAAGGGATCAATTGTAGTTCTGGTTCTGGTTGTTTGTTTGTTTGTCCCAAATACATAGCTTAAGTTGGTTTGTGTAATTTATTTTTGGCCTTAGTTTCTTCATATGTAAAGTATTATCTAAAGATCCTCTAAAGAAAAGCTTTGATGACTTTATTCCCTACTAAATTATTAACTCTAAGCTAAGGGGCTTTGTTGAGCTTTTCTTGGAACTACTGCAGAGGTTTCTGAAGAATGAAGAAACCTTAAGATTAAAAAGATGAAGTTACAAAGGTGGAGTAAGCTATACAGAGATAAACTTAATGGATGTGCCCACTTCAGTGGTTCTGTATCACACCACCCTTGAGATGTCCTACTGAAATTACTCTTGGAGAGATACAGGACAGGAATAACTGCAAAGATGAAATGTCTGTTCAATATAGATGCTATCCCCTCTTGAATTCAAATCATAAGAACTAAACCACAAACCAGAACTTGCCTCAAATCCACCTACTAGTTAAATATCTGATTCCAAAGCATAGATACTGTGGCCCAAGCCCCAAAGAAAAGTATCTGTTATAAGGAAAAGATGCTAGAACACAAAGAAGAGTGAGGCCATGTCTCCTGACTCTTACCAAACAACAATAAGATCTAGACCTACTATTCACCTGGCAGATTGTCACAGGCCTCTATTTTCATATCAGCAACATCATTTTATCCTAAGTATACAATCTGAAGTTATTTTTATTGTAGGTCAAATACTCCTCAAGTGAAAAGCTATGGCAGACCTTCAAGAGAAAAGCCACTAAAAAGAATATATGTAATGAATGTGGGGTCCCCAGTATTCACTTGTCCACTCAGACTGAGTCCTGTTATAGTATAAACACAGTAAACATTGGCTGGAAGAGGAACACTTTTGCTCCAGCCAAAGTCAAGGCCATGCCTGGAACAGCAGAGATAGGTAGAATAGAGAGTTGTTGCTGTGGAATAGAATGCTTGTTTAACTAACTTAAGATGTGTTATGTTTGTTTGTGTTGCAGAATAATTGTTTAGCTATTAAAGATGTGCTGCTTTTGTTTTATACTGCATTTGTTTAACTATGTAAAGATGCATTGCTATTTCACCTCACCTGCCTAAGGTACCTGATTGGTCTAAATAAAAAACTGAACAGCCAATAGCTAGGTAGAGGAGGGATAGGTGGGGCTGGCAGGCAGACAGAATAAGTAGGGGGATGAATCTAGACTGGAGAGAGAATGAGGGAGAAAGACAGGGAGATGCTTAGGGCCAGCCAGCCAGGCAGCTGTCAGCCAGTCAGACACAGAGGAAGCAAGAAAGTAGGACACACAGAATGAAAGAAAGGTAAAAAGCCCTGAGGCAAAATGTCAATGAAGAGAAACAGGTTAATATGAGTTATAAGAGCTAGTGGGACAAGTCTAAAGTAAGGCCAAACATTATAATATAATTAATAATAAGTCTCCATGTCATTATTTTGGAACTGGCTGGCAGAACAGAGAAAGCTTGCTACAAGTTGTGTCAGTTATTTAGGCCCTAGATGATCCAGCTATCCTCTGTAGTGTCCAAAGCTGGTTGTAAAGATGAGAAGAAAAACAAGAGCAAGGGAGATTTTCTTTTTCATAATTTCTGGGTCAAATCACATTTTCTGAAAAACAACAAATGATACTGACAGGAGGTTTCCAGGGATCATTGTAAGGCAGAGGCCAAATGGAAGACTGTTGATGAGAAAATAACTCTACAACACTGCAGGGAGAAAAGTCTGGTCTCTATAAAAGTTCTCCATCATCCAGGACTTTAGATGTTCCACCTGACCCAATTAGATTCCAAATGTTTTCCAATAAACGTTAGTATCAGGAATGGGTTAACTTTTGTGCATTGGTGGTCAATGGGATCTGTTATTCCTCAAAGCATTGTAGGCTATAGTCAATACATTTAGTTTCCTACAGAATGTGATGGTAAAATCCCATTTCTGAGGATATCACACACTGGACTCACAGAACACAGAGAAATCAAGCTGATATTTGCTTCGTCCTCAAGAGCTCGCTTTCACCATGCTGGAAGATGATATCCACACTATTATATGGGAAGAGTAACCATATTCTCACCCAGCTGTAATGGTGCAAACTACAGTGATGACTGGCCAGACAGTGCAATGGTGGCACAAACATTATGTGAGCAACCAATCACTTTCCAATTGGATCTAAGACCTACTTATGAGATGGAACCTATTCCTGGGTTAACATATAAGTTAACATAACAGCCAAGAATATGAAGCTAGATTGGTCATAGGCCCCAGAAGAGAACCTAATACTATTATTCTGCTAAATGGACATAGCATTAAAGTGACTTGTAATGACTTAATGCTATAATTGTAGTACAGTGTATTTCTCAACCCACAAGCTTCTTGTAGTAGATGACAGCTAGTACAGAGATCCTCAACTGGTTAATGTGCAGACAATAAGAGACTGTGGAGTACTCAGCCCTAAATGGGACATAAGTATCACACCTGTTCCCTTCAAGACTCCAGGAACTTCACAGAGAAGAGGGCAGGAAGATTTTAAGAACCAGAGTTGAAATATGACTTCAAGAAAACAATATTTTCTGAACACAATGGGACAGGTGCCCATATGAACTCACAGCAGTTATGACAGCATAACTACACAAGATGTGTGTAAGGTAAGATAGACAACACCCCAGCATGGAGCAAGGGAGCTAGATACAAAACCCCATCAGTATCTGAAGAGCCATTGGTATTTTATAGCTGCTGGAAGAAGATGAGTCAACTTTCCTTAATGATGGGACCCCTGGTAGGTTGATCAGGGTAGACCCCACTCCCAGGAATAGTTGGACAGCACAAACTTGACACAAAGAAGGAGGAGAAGGAAGAGGAGGAGGAAATAAATAAATAAGAAAGAAAGAAAGAAAGAAAGAAAGAAAGAAAGAAAGAAAGAAAGAAAGAAAGAAAGGCAGGCAGGCAGAAGAGAGGGAGGAGGGAGGGAGGGAG
Source organism: Peromyscus eremicus (assembly GCF_949786415.1). Taxonomy (NCBI): domain Eukaryota; kingdom Metazoa; phylum Chordata; class Mammalia; order Rodentia; family Cricetidae; genus Peromyscus; species Peromyscus eremicus. Next base: position 35,531,017 of record NC_081431.1, on the reverse strand, counting down.
GGAAGAAAGGAAGGAAGGAAGGAAGGAAGGAAGGAAGGAAGGAAGGAAGGAAGGAAGGAAGGAAGGGAAAAAGAAAGCTAGGTCAAAGTTGAATGAGTGAGGGTGAGTGGGGAAAGGATGGATTTGCCAGGAGTTGGGGGAGGATGAATGTGATCAAAATACATTTTAAAATTCTCAAAGAATTAATAAAATTATTTTAAAAAGAATTCTAACCCCTTGGCTTTAAGGCCTAATTTTTTTCTTTTCTTTTTTTCTTTTTTTCTTTTCTTTTCTTTTTTTTTTTGTGAAGGTGTTCCCAGGAACAGAGGCATGCTGAATGCTGCAGACCTAGGGCTCTGACTTGAGCTTTTCTTCTTGTATTTACACTGTCCCTAGATGATCTTTGCTAGTATTATGAATTTTAATGTCACTATACTGGCTAGTCTTACGTCAACTTGACACACAAACTAGAGTTATCTGAAAGGAGGGAACCTCAACTGAGAAAATGACTCCATAAGATCTAGCCATAAAGCATTTTCTTAATTATTGATTGATGGGGAAGGGCCCAGCCTATTATAGATGGTTCCATCCCTGGGTTGGTGGTCCTGGGTTCTATAAGAAAGCAGCCTGAGAAAGCAAGAAGGAACAAGCCAGTAAGCAACATCCCTCCATAGCATCAGCATTAGCTACTGCCTCCAGGTTCCTGCCCTGCTTGAGTCCTTGTCCTGACTTTCTTTGGTGGTGAACAGCAATATGGAAGCCAAATAAACCCTTCCCTCCCCAAGTTGCTTTGGTCATGGTGTTTCATTACAGCAATAGAAACCCTAAGACAGTCACTAATATGTTTTTTGGGTTTTTTTTTTTTTTTTGTGAAGGTGTTCCCAGGAACAGAGGCATGATAACTTGTCTATATGTCTCCAGCTCTTTTTTTTTCCCTCCAGAAACTCTTCATTTTAGAAAACGTTGGTAAAACTGTCATAGTTATTGAATACTGGTCAATATGAGCTGCTTTAATCACGAGATGAATGAGGTCCTGTCCTTTGCAGAAATAACTTTGGTAATAGAAGGAAGCCAGGAAAAAAGGCACAAAACAAGAAAGAGTAGTAATGAATGAACATGTTCAGCAAAAGAAAAGTTATGCTAATAAATTTCAAAAAAAAAAAAACCTACGAGCTATCACGGTGAAATACATGTATAAAACCCTTTCAGAGCAACACCAACAAAATGACTCAGAATCATTTGTGGGCAATCCCTATAGTTTATGAAAGACAGTTTTCACTAGAATCACAGGCCATCCTTCTTTCCCCTCCAAATATCTGAACTGTCTGGATCTCTTTCTTTCTTCCTACATCTAGTATAAACGGAGATTATTTCAGATATGCCTCTCTGACGCAGCTTTGTGGAGCTATGTCGTCATCGCGCTTTGCAGACGTTAGTCTAAGACAGCTCAGCTCTTGACACAGAGGAAAGAATCTCAGGGATAGAAACTCTTTAGCAGCACTCTTTTCTTGAGGTAAGAGCACCCTCTGGTGGTAGATGCATGCCCTGTGATCTGACAGCTCCATCTCAAACTAGACTCAATTCCCAAATCTTCCCAGATGGAACCTATTTCAAGATCTCTCTTGGTAGCAAAATGATCCACTGAACTCCAACTTATAAGGTAAAGCTCTGTGCTACTGTTAACTCACAAGTGAATTTGATATAATTGCCTTTCTGAACCATTTTTACTTAAAATAGGAAAACAACGCTAAATTTGGGATCAAATGATGCTGTTTAGTTAAAGCAAGATTAAAGCATTATATTAATTAAAGCAAGACATCCCATTGTGGTTTGCCAGCCACATACACATCTCAGATCCAAGGACAAAGTTCTTCATTTTATATATATTATATTATACTGTACTGTGCTGCATTATATACCTGGTGGCCTGTTCATGTTTTGTATATTACCCTGTGAAATCTATAAATTTGGGGCAGACATCTGCCTTTGAACTTCGTGATATCTTCCACAGAATGGCCAGAGTCTACCTGGTTTCCTTCCATGGCCTTCATTCTGGTATCTAAAGGTAGCTGGCTTTATGTCTTCTTCTTCATGTATGAAGTAATGCCTGCTCAGGATATGGCTTTTTATTGTCTGGTCCCTGTCTATCTCTCCTACTTAATCCTATACTATACATCCTATATATGGATTGCCTGTGCACAAAGCAAACTCATGGCTCCTTCTTAGACTCAGACACTGCACACCAGCATCAGCGTTTTGTTCTTTCCTTCCCACCTCAAAGCATAGGGTCAGGATATTTCTCCCTATGAAACTCTATGACTGTCACTGTCATAAAATCTATTGCATTATATTCCAAATGCCTTTAACTTGTAGCTCTTCCTCCATTGCCTAAGATAATACTTGGCATTTGGAAGACACTCAGTATAACTTAGTGAATAAACACTGACTTCTGTGTCACCAAACTTAAAGGTCATCTTTTGGTTGAATCTTTCTTGATTTCTCAGTAGCACTGGTCAGCTGTTACCTTCTGCTTGCCTGGCTTTCATAACACCACACACACCTGATTTTCTCTCAATTTGGTCTCCTCTGCCAGAATTCTACATACTGCAGTGCCCGGGGTGTTGAGTTTAAGCTCTCCCTAGTCTTGTGGATTTAAATGTCACCAATATGTTAATGACTACTACTCTGTGTATCTCTGGCTCTTATTTTTTCCCCAAATCCTAGACTCACATAATAGATAACTGAAATATTGTGTCACATATTGTTATTGTCTAAATGTTAGTGTCCAGCTAAAATTCATGTGTTGGAATCTAATGGCCAAAATGATAGTATGAAGAATTTGATCTTCTGTAAAGTGATGAAGTCGTAGGGGCTCTGTTCTCATGAAAGACATTAGTGCCCTTAAAAATAAAGATAAAAAAGAAACTTCTTGCTTCCATCATATGGAGATGCCGAAAGTGTCATCTTTGAAGCAGAGAGCAAGGCCTTGACATTATTTGGCACTTGACCTTTGCATTGGATTTCTCCCATCCAAGTACTAACCAGGCCCGACCCTGCTTAGCTTCCGAGATTAGACGAGATCAGCATTGGATTTCTCAATCTCCAGAACTTCGAGAAGGAAATCTATGATGTTTATAAATTAATACTTAAAGGTATTTTGTTATAGCATTCTCTCAAAGACTAAGGCACATGCGGATCAGTATCCTCTATTTCCCACTCCCAATTTACTCTTGTTTCTGGCTTTTCATTTTTTATAAACAACCTCCAAATCCACCCAGATGTTCATGCAAAATTCAACAAATTATCCTCAAGCTTTTCTCTCTTATTTTCTAATTCCATCCCCATACCCTGCTAATTCCATTTACCAATGTCACAATCCTCATCACTCCTTTGTACCTCCATGACTGTTGCTTCTACCTAAGTCATCACAGCTCCACTATATCCTAGTCAGCCTTTAATCCTGCTCTTTCTCCCTCCCATTTCCTGTCTGTACAACACCCAGAATATACTTAGAAAGGCATGAGTAATAAAAGATGGGAGTATTCACTTTGATCACTCGATGTGGTGCACTTCACGTTTGCCTGTATGACATTATTCATTTAAAATTAATAAATACTTTGGTTTAGAGACCATATGAAATCCCACTTCTCACCCCATGATTTAATTTTTTATTTATTATTTCGAATTTCCATACATGTATACAATGTATCTAAATAATATCTATCCCTCACTCTCTCCCCCCTGGAACTTCCCCAAGGACTCCTTACTACATTTCCCTGACAATTTAATGCCCTCTTTTTATATTTACTCATTTATTTAACCAATTGTGTCCAGTTAATGCTACCTGCATGCACATAGGCATGGGGGGAGCAACCACTGGACACATTCCTTTAAAAAAAAGTAGCTCTCCCTCCTCAAGAAGCCACTAACCGCCAATAGCTCTTCAGGTAGGAGTGGGGCTCAGGAGATCCTCCCTGATGCATACTGGAATTTTGATCTGGCTTGATTTTATTCAGGTCTTGTATAAGTAATCCTAACTGATGTGAGTTCGTGTATGCAAATTGCTATGCTATGTGCAAAGGACAGCTCCACTCCATCCTCCATCTCTTACATTCTTTCTGCACTCTTGTCTTTTACATTTCTGAGCTTTGTGGTGGTGGTAGGGAATGGTATAGATGTCCCATCTGTGGCTGAACACTTAGAGCCATTTATTCTCAGCAATGTCTCTCTGTGTTAACCACTACCCACTGCAACAAGAAGCATCTCTGACCAAGTTTGGAAGCAGCATGAAGCTACAGATATCAACATAAATGTTGAGAGGGTAGTTTGACAACATGGCCACTTAGAAAATTAACATCAAATAGGTTTTCCTCAAGGGCCTATGACTTCCCTGACTAGGGTTTTTGACCATGTTTACAGTATCAAACATGAATTTTCTCCTATGGAGCAGGCCTCAAATCCAATGAAGAGAGTGGTTGGTTACCCCGTAAACAGTCTTGCCACTACAAGTATCATTTGGTACTTCTTGCCTGGGAGGTCAGTATTGTATCATGAAGATAAGGGCATTTATTTTCCCTCCAGGCAGCCTCCATAGCACCTTCCAGCATGGTGGAAGCTAGCCAGCTGGGGCAGTGGCTTGTCATTCAAGTTTGATTTCTCTGTGTTCTGCTATCAAAGTATTTGATGTCTGCATCTTAGGGTCTTAGCTTCTAGTCATGATTGGCAACCATCTGATAGTCTATCTAGTCAGCTTGCTCTGGGGATCTTCTGTCTCTACCTTCCAAGCACTGGCATCACAGGTAGCTGCACTGCTTTCTCACTATTCATGTAAGTGCTTGGGATCTGAACTCTAGTGCTCATGCTTATATAGCAAACACTGAGCCATCTCTCCAGCCTCTTTGCCCCATTTTTACACATTAGCTTCAGCATTATGTTTCTTGTCTAAATCAGTTATTCTTCTCATGGAGGCCAATGACAATTGTTAAAACCATCTTTCCTTCTATGTTTACTCATCAGCTTGCTTGTACAAGGAAGAATCTTTGTTTCTCCCTTTTGTCTTTTTTGTGTATCCATGGGGACTCAACAATTTCTGGTTCATTCAGTAGGTTAGAATCTATCATTATTATGGTTTATTTTAAGGCCTAACTTGTTCTAGATTTTGTCTTTGTTTTCTATGTCATTCTTTGAGATTTTTTTTCTTTCTAACACACACACATACAAAAATTAAAAAAAAAAATGCTCTTGGTTCATTTTCCCCTTTTGCTGATACTGCCTTAGAATCATCATTTCTTCAAAAGGAAGGTGATATTTAGAAATCAAGATCAGGGATAAAGGATGCTGGGGAATTGCTGTTTCCATTCCACTAAGCAGAACTAGAACACATATTATGTGTGTAAGTTACCATACATATGTAAACAAATGCTGCCTCATACATACACAATCATACAAACTTACCAAGACCTCTAACTCCCACTCAATCCTAGCCCCACCCCTTTCTGTAATTTTTTTATTCCTTCTATAACAGTGAAAAACAAAACAAACAAACAAACCCACTTTATCAGACTCTCATTTTGACACTCCTGAACTTTTCAGGTGTGACTCACTCTGGTCAGAACTCTGATCACACCTTGTGCCTGTCTACCACTCCTGTTTTGTGTTCTCACTCATGTCCCCATATTTGAATTTTCTGAACAATTCTTGTTCTAATTTTTACCTTACTAGATATAAAGGTATTTCTACCCACAGACAGAGTTTAGTGTATGGTGTGTCCTCAGTACGTATTTGTTGAGTGCATGACTTCATATATATATGCTGTGCATGCAGGATTCTAGAGCTAGTATTAGTTGGGCAATAGGGGAAGAAGGAGGGATGCCAAGTGACTATTAGTCAACATGAACATAGCTCCTGAAATCTAAATTCCAGGAGGGTGACTAGGGCTATTCTTCCATGAGTCTATCTTTACACAAGTATTGTGACAAAAAACATTTCCAGAGAAGAAAATAATATCTCAATGAAGAAGAAATTAGACAAAGAAAAGAAAAGCCAGGAGTAGTGGTGCACATATATAACCCCAGTGTTTGGGAGACTACAGCAGCAGGATCATAAACTCAAGGTCAACTGAAGCTACACAGTGAGAATCAGTTGGAAAAAAAAGGGAAGAGAGGTGTGAGGGAAAAGGGTAGATGGAAGAGAGAGAGAGAAAGAAGAAGAAAAAGGAGGGGAAAGAAAAAGAGGAGGAAAAGGAAGAGGGGGAGGAGGATGAAGAAGAGGAGGAAGAGAGGAGGAGGGAGGAAGGAAGGAAAGGAAGGAAGGGAGAAAAGAAGACAAAAGAAAAGAAAAAGAGAGAAAGAAAAGAGGAAAAAAGAGAAACAGGCCTGAGCCAGAGTGAAAATGAAAAAGAACACACTGAAAACAGCCACAGTAGCCCAACCAGTGAGTGGCCCTGGCAGCTACCTTAGACGATAGTCAAGCAGACCTCATCTTTGAAAGCAAAGACACACTCATGACCAGAGAAATTTAAAATTCCTGATAACAAAACCATAACCTGTTGAATATGACAAGAACTTAGTTATCAGACATGGCTGCTTTTATCCTCCTAGCAAGAGGAATGAGTGATCATTCTTGGTAGTTATATAAATTATGAAAACTTCCAGGAACTGCAGGCAATAAGAAGGGTGGTGTTAGTGGCAATACAGCACGTGTGAAACAAGGATAAAGTTCAACCATTCAGCAACTTTGAGACCCTGGTATTCCAGAGTCCTTGCAAACAACTACTGTACCCATGGCTCCAGTTTGAGGAACACTGAATCTATTGAAAGTAATGTATTAATCCAAAAGCTATTATTCAACACACTTTAGAAAAGCTGATCTTTGCTTTACTATTAAACTGTCTGCATGATTTCCAAGGGACCTAATGGAGAGCTGTGAAATACTGCACAGTGCTAACAACTATGAATTGGTTTCTGAGTCTCAGGAAAAAGCCATGATCTATTGCAACTCATTTGTGTCTAGCTATTTCTTCATCCAGATGTGGGGTTGCAGTGTTGATGTAAAGCATTGCCAGTTTCTAAGGTATGAATATTCCTACCATGATGAATTTCAAGATATTATTATAAAGTGTCAAGAGAGTCAGTTTTTGTGAGTTGGCACAAGCAATCTCCAGTCATGTCCAGCCCATAATTGTTTGCAAACTGATCATTGTTCTTGACCTTTTTTGTTCAAAATATATATTACAAAATTGCTAGTGTATGCTAAGAGTCATAATCAAGCTTGTTTTCTGTTTGCTTTTAGACAGACAATAAAAGGCATATATCTCCTCTTCCTATTTCATAATTTGTCTCTATGTATAAAATAATTTTTGTATTGTACAGTATAATGCAATCCCTGCTGATTAGCAAAGATGATTTCTTTCCCAGCTGAGAAAGCTGCATTTGCCATGGTGATATTCTACCCCCTTTACATTTTACATATCATGTAAATTAATATCATATGCCAAAATTATCTGATCTTAGTGTCCAATATTCTATTTGAGATATATATATATATATATATATATATATATATATATATATATATATAACTGAAAGGCATTCATTTGTACTCATTTAATGCTCCTTAAGTATTCTTTTATGTCATGCTCAATAATCTTAGAAAACAATGTGTTTCATAGTTTTAGATGTGATAGATTAATGTGTAATTAAAGGTTTCTCAAGAATTGCTTTTAGCAATTATTCTTCTTAGAATCAACATTTTTCTTTAAATTATATATTGGATGTATTTGACAGTGAAAAGGCCAGACCTTCAAGTTCATGTGCAATAAAATCCTGTGCGTGTGTGTGTGTGTGTGTGTGTGTGTGTGTGTATATGTGTGTGTACATGCCAGATGGTGTTGTTAAACTCATGAAGAAAAAGTTCTTAAAACTAGTATAAAGCAGAATCGTGAACAATCTAATATATGAGTATCCCTGATATTTTAAATGTTTTATAATTTTTAAAGAATTTTAAAATACTTTTTGTCTTCTTGTAATCTTTTGCCAATATGTCCTTGATTTCTAAGGTGAAATGGTCTCTGCTTCCATGGTCCACAGTCTTGGCAAAAAATCATCTAAAGTAATACAAAGAAAATACTGCAAACTTAAATTGAATGGAAAAAATGGAGGAAAAAATGAATCAGATAACTATTCATTTTAAACCTGGCTTTAATGCCACAGGATCTATCATATTTAAGGAGAAAATTGTAAATCAATATTTAAATTTGTCTAAAATAGCATGAATTGCTTCATCATACACAAAAGAATGACCTAACTGGGCGGTGCAAATAGTTTATTGACATAGCAAAACGAGAACAATTTGGAAATGTAGCATAGACTCCTAGAATATGCTTAGATTATGGTTGTGCTAGTATTATCAACTTGACAAAATCTAGACTCACCTGGGAGATTGGCTTCTGGGCATCCATGTGGGGTGTTGTCTTGATTACACTAATTTGGGTAAGAAGACTTGCTTACTGTGGATGACACTATTCTCTAGACAGAGGATCCTGAACCATATAAGAGTGGATAAAGTGAACTTGTACATTTGCTGGTCTCTTCTTACTATGTATGCAATGGATAAGCTGCTTCAAGTTCCTGCCACTGTCAAACCTCTGCCATCATAGACTATAACCTGGAACTGTGAGCTGAATAAACATCTTCACCTTTAAATTGCTTTTTTTAAGGTATTTTATTATAGCAACAGAAAAGAAACTAAGACAACAGAATAAATGATAGAGTTCACACTAATCCATGCACACTAATCTCCTAAATTGTCCTGTGGCAGAAGTAGAGGGTCATGAACAAAGGGAAGAGATGGGTGTAAGGCGACTCTACCCCAAACTACAGAGGCAAAACCAAACCAAACCAAAAACAGAAACTGCTGCCCAGAATTCTCGGAGGTGGAGTCATGGCCAGCAAAGACTGCAGCTAGCTTTTCAAAGCCAAGTTTACCACACAGCATTGTAACTAACCAATAGTACTATAGCATCTGTCTTTAAGACAGTTGCCTAATTTGAATGGTAGTTTTAAAACAAATATTCTCAGAGAATCTGGTATAGGTAAAATGATTCAGAGAGGCACATAAACTTTCCTTGCTTTCCGTGATAATAAGGTATTGCTGAGAAGATAATTTCATTTTTAAAATAATGAACCATAATAAGATATAAATGGAACTTCAGAAAAGGTAAGTCAGTTCTGACAGTGTTTGAGAACATGAAAGCAGATCTGAGTCTTGAAGAGCAGCTGGACAGGACGGGGTGGGATCAAGGAAAGACACTGAGGCAAATAGGAGCAACTGTGTAAGGAAGGGGTTGAACTGGGCCCTTCAGGGAACTTTAAGTCAACCAGAGATAGGCAATGGGCTTATTTTTCAACCAATGGTGAAACACAGATAGCAAAAAAGTGTTGAAGGGTTACCTCTTTCTCTGCCTGCCTCAGCATAAAAGCTGTGGTCATATCTTCATGGAAAAGAGAATAGTGGCTAAAAATAAAAACAAGCTATGGAAAAGGTAGAAAAACTTCTAGCTATTTCTAATCAACATTATAGAAAGGAGGAGAGAATATTGGAAACTGCATTCCACTTGACAGGCCAGTTAACAAGAGAGAGCCCTGAGCGGGAAAAGGGGTCAAAGAGTGATGGTTATGACATCAACAGCAAGCATTTATCATGTCTACACTATTCCAGGAATCATGTCTTATCTGCATTATTTCATTTTACCCTCACAGAAACCTCAAGCTATTTATTATTAGACAGAACCATTGGTAACAAATACAACAAAAACCAATTCAAAATAGCTTAGCAACAAAGAGAATTGTGTCACAAAACTGAAAAGCCCAGGAGTAGATATTCCTGGCTACAGAAAAGGAATCAAATGATATTACCAGGATTCTGTCATTGTTTTCATTTCTCAGCTCTATTTTGCTCTAGCTGTTGGCTGCATTCAGACAGTCACTCTTGGCATAGGTAGAGAAATGAACTACTGGAGGCTTCAAGCCTACATGCTTCCCATGATAGGTCAAATGCAATATTTGCCATTGTTCTCTTGTCTCTGCTTGCTTTCCTTGCTCTTCCCCTTGCCTTTTCCCAGAAGGGTTCTTAATGGACCTACTATGTTCAATACAGCACAGTCAGGCAAGATACTCTGAGGGCCAAGCATGAGTCATGACTCATTCCTTTTCACCACAGGTAAGTAGGTAGTGGACTGGCAGACTTGCAGGCACCATAAGAGCTCTCAGTGGAAAGCAAGCTGCCAGGAATGTCTATTCCAGGGAAATACCAACATTATCCCTATTTAGCAGGGAGAAAATTAAAACCTGATAGGGTTAGATCTGAAACCAAGGTTTGGAAGAAAATGGTGCATTGTTAAGCCAATGGGTGCTATGCTGAGAAGCTTCTGGAAAAACTAGGCCTGAGCTTTACTGAAACAATTCAGAAACTGGGGAACAAGGCCTAAGGAAGGTATTTTTTAATATCCTTAGGTAATTATCACATCAGCCAGTCTTGAGAAACCTTCTCCTAAGGACTGGGATCCTGCTAATAATAACTTCAGGCTACATAAAGTCTTGCCAGACCCTTACCTTCCAGTTCATAATGCTGAACTGATCACTTCTTTTCTATGCCTCCCTCACTCATCTGCACATGGTCCCATCTTGATGGCTGAAGTCTCTGGTGTACGGCTTGACACAATAAACATTTAATACATATTGGTTAAACTTAATTGGTATCTCTCTGGGTTTTTTATACAACCCTTGCTAGAATAAAAGGTTCATAGGGAAAATACTGAAACTGTTTCTTGTAGTATAGTAGCAGAGACACTGCCATGGAGACAGGAGGAAGTTGGATGGCACTCCACTGTCCACAATTCTGAATAATAATAATAATAATTAAAAAATAGAAATGGGGGTAGGGATGCTCAGGAGGTAAGATTACCATGCAGCATAAATGACTTTTCCAATTAACATAACCCTTCAAGCCAGCTCTTCAGCTTCTATTCTGCCAAGTTCCTTAATTATGACATCCCTAGTCCCCAATTAAAAGCTAATTAAGCCTGTCAGCATCTTCCCAGAATATTAACTATTTTTATTCTTTAAGAAGTGAAGCTTTATTAAATCGAAGCTCTTTTTGGAAAAGCAGTATATTTTACAGACTTCTTGATCTCTCGCTTCCTTTCGCTACATCACACTAAATAATAACTTTAATTTGAACAAAAGTTGATTACCTGTATGTCACCCAAAGAACTGTGATTAAAGGCTTCCGGGAGGAATGCACCGATATGGTAGCTATTGCTTTTGCATGCTTTGGTTAATTCCTGTTCTTTCCTACATAACAGGTGATGCTCCCAGGCATTAATACTCCTCCTGACCCCACATGCTTCATCTCTGTTTGAATATGGAAGTAGGTAAAGGGTAACTAAGTTTTCCTATTTAGCTAGCTCCTTCTCCTAGAAATTGTCCATTTTCAGCTACCCTGGGAATTCCCTTTACACTACACCTTACCTGACACTAAGCCCCATCCTGGCATGGGTCAGGCTTGTAAATGTTTATGAGCCAGCCTGCTACAGCCCACTGGCACAAACCCAGAGCATCTGTTGTTTCTATGCCCTTCTCCTGACATTCAGTGCCCACTCCCTGCTGGACTTTGGCATTTTTTTCCTGTTCAGAAGGTTTCTAGGCATTCTGTGTCTGAAAAAAAATCACCCAATCTACAGTCTGCCAGTGAATTTGCTTCCAGAAAAACAGCTGGGCACTAAACTGTGTTGCAGCAACTCAGCTGGGCTGACAGACCAAGGATACATTTGCTAAAATGGTCCTTTCTGTGAACTCCAAAGGGTGGTTAGCACTTACATTCCCTTTTTAAATCATAGGTGTTTGTTTTTGTTTTTTTTTTACCCAGAGTTATTGTTCATTTACATTTTCAGTAACCATCAAAGAAAATCAAAAATCTAACTAGAATCTGGGAGAAGCTTTCTCCTGAGCCAGGAGGTAAGGTTTCCCTCATGAATGTGATGCTCAGCTCCTTATTCTCCCCAACCCTCTACCACGGTTGCTACCGGCACCACTCTAGGATTTCCGACTTGATGATTTGGAAATCTCTTGCTTTCTTCGCTTATTAATTCTTTAAGGACCAATGGATTTCATCCTTGTTTATCAGACACTTTTATATGTTCATAAAATCTAAGTTCAATAGGCGTTGAATGCCAAAAAGGGAACCCAATCCACTGTTTCTAGCAGTGCCTCGTGGGTAAATGTGCATGAATACAAACATGTCTTCCTACTTGCTCTCCATACTGTAACTCTGCCCACATCCTAGAGTGCCTTAAGGCAGGCATTGGACCTCCAGAAGCAAGAAGGAAAAATGCAAGGGCTTGTTTGCTCACCGTTCCTTTTCATACCTTTCTTCTTCCGTTCAGTTTTCTTTCTTCTGAATCATATTCTCCAGTATTTCTTTCAGCAAGTTCCTATTGTTCTTATTTCTTTCTGTTATTTTGTCTGAATGTATCTTACTTGGTTTTTGCTTTGAAGTGTGATTTGTTGTTGAGAGAGTTTATCTGGCTATAGGAGTTAGGTTGATAAAGACTTCCTTGTAGAACTTGACCCGCCTACCTCCTAATGTCTAGCGTTATCTCTTCAAAGGTCTTCAACCAGCACAGCCTGCTGGTGCGCACCTTTAACTCAAGTTCTCAGGGTGCAGAGGCAAATGGACGTCTGTGAATTTGAGGCTAACCTCTGTTGTATTGAGTTCCAGGCCAGCCAGAGCTATACAGTTGAGACCCTGTATCAAATTCTAAAACATCTTAAAGTCTTCAGCCAGCCAAACCGGTTTTTCCTTGCTAGTAACTTATGCTATTTCTCAAGTTACTTTCACTATACTTTAACTTTGACCTTCTGTAGCTTCACTAAAATATGTCTACATGTAGATTTATTTTACTTATTCTGTCAAGAAACTTGTGCTTCTCTTGTGTTAGGACTCGGTTTTTGTTTTGTTTTGTTTGTTTTTGTTTGTTTTTTTGCTTGTTGTTTGTTTTAAATGATGCTGGACTGCCATCTTGAATATTACCTCCCCATCATTTTCTTTTTTCTTTTTTGATGAAATTCATAGTAGATGTTTCAGCTTCTCATAGCCTCAGTATCTCAGGATGTTTTATATTTTCCAATATTTTAATTCTTTGAAGTGCTTTCCAAATAATTATATAGATTCATTTTCTAGTTCAGCTTCTGTGTTAGCTACAGCTAATGTTTAATTTACATATTGATTTCAATGTCTATATGATTCATTTCTAAAAGTCCAAGTCCATTATTTTTTCTTTTATTGAAAACAGATTTTTTTCATACACTATAGTCTGATTATTGTTTCCCCTCCCTCAACTTCTCCCAGTTCCTCCCTGCCTCCCCTTCCATCCAGATCTAGGTCTTTCTGTCTCTCATTAGAAAACAAACAGGCATCTAAGGAATAATAATAAAATACGATAAAACAAAACAAACAAACCCAAATAGGATAGGACAAAACAAATAAACAAACTAAGGGACAAAAAGAGCCAAAGAAAAAGCACAGGAAACACATTCAGATGCTGAGACACACATGATTGCACACACAGGAATCCCATAAAAACACAAAACTAGAAGCCATAATATATATGCAAAGGATCTATAAGCTTAACAAAAAATTATTTAACACAACATTATGAGACAAAGCTCCTCTGAAGATGCCACTGAATTCATTTTTGTGTTGTTCATCTATTGCTGGGCATGGAACCTACCCTCAAGAGTGGTTTGTGTCCCCAGTGAGACTCATTTGGAGAAAACTAATATTTCATTTGTAAGTGGTTATTAATTATAGCTAGTTTCTGGGTTAGGGGTGGAGGCTTGTGTTCATTTCTCCTTTCAGTGCTGGAACCCCATCTGGTGCAGACCCTTGCAGAACCTGTGCAAGTTGCTACAGTCTCTGTGAGTTCATATGTACACCAATCCTGCTGTGTTAAGAAGGTTTTGTTTCCTTTGTGTCTTCCATCCCCTCTGGCTCTTAAACTCTTCTGCAGAGTTCCCTGAGACCTAAAGGGAGGGATTCGATAGTAACATTCCATTTAGGACTAAGTGATACAAGGTTTTTTTCATCTCTGTGTGTTGTCTGTCTGTGGGTCTCTGTATTTGTTACTATCTGCCGCAGGAGGAAGCTTCTCTGATGATGGCTGAGTAAGACAGTGATCTATGAATATAGCAGAATGTCATTGGAGTCATTTTATTCCTGTGCTTATCAGAACAGTAGCATTTGGTTTTCCCCTAAGTCTCTGGCCTATCTCATCTTAGGTTCTTGGCCACTCAAACAGTGTCAGGTGTGGGTTCCATTTCATGGAGGTGCTGGATAGGCACCAGCTCGACTTCTCTGTGTTCAGTGAATTATGTAGGTGTTGTCTTCAGCAATAGGGCCTTACCATCAGTTTCTGGAGGGCAACCAATAGCCTTGGCAATAGTGTGGGTTGTTTAGGGGTTCCCGTGGGACCCTTTTGGCCACCAAGTTAATTAGATGTAACCCATTCCTGGTGTCAGAAGTTTCATTTGGCTTCTAGTTGATTACTTTTAAATAGTATATTGATTTTCAGAATCGTATGTATCATGATTTTCTTTCTTCTTTCATGTCATTTTAAGTTTATGCATATATGCATAGATATGATAGTCCTCATTTGGTATGCTGTTGTAGTAAATTGTTTCTCTGGTGCTTTACAGTTTTGGAGTGTGAGCACTTCTTAACCTCAGCTTGATCCACGGCAATCTTTTATGTCCTAGGTAGACGTGTCCTTCCGAAGATGTTTTGCATTTTCTTCTTGACTTGTAAGACCTGGTGTCACTTGTACACTATCTTCTTCCTCTATTATTTTCCAACTAATCATTTGTTTTTATAAGATTTTTGTCTTCTTCAAAGGATTAGTCCCTCTTCTCATATTACAAACTGTTAAACAACAATGTTCTTTTCCTTTCAAAATCAGTCTATAGAAACCATACAGCACTGACTGCTTCTTCTTCTTCTTGCAGACAACAGATCTGAACATGAAGAAGCAAGAGAAAATACAATCAAAGGAAGCAAACAACAAATCTCTATTAACCAAACAAAAGGAAATAGAAATCTTTAAATTGTCTGAAAAAGAATCCACCTTAATCATCACAGATTGGTGACATTACAATTGACACCATAGAAATACAAGGAATTTAAGGGAATATTATAAATAATTATACACCAACAAACTGAATAACACAAAAGAAATAGATAAATTCTAGACATGTATAACATAGCACTACTGAGTCATGAAGAAATAGAAATTATATACAGATCAATATAAAATGTCTTCCATCCAGAATCAGATGACTTCACTGTTGGATTCTAAAACTACTACTAATTAAACATTAAAAAAGTCATCCAAGAAACTAAGAAGAGAAAATACTTCTAAACTCATTTTATTGGGCCAGTATTACCCTAATGCTATAGCCAGACACAGATACTTTAAAAATGTTTTTAAGCACAGAACAACATTCCTGTTGTATAGATGGAGAAGTCCTCAATAAAATACTAGCAAACCAGACTCAACAACACATTGAAAAGGTCAACTGAGATTTCTCTTAGGAAGGGAGGATGGCTCAATATACACAAATCTAAAAATATGACAAACTACATTAGCAGAATGAAAGATAGAGATTTGACCATCTCATAGCACATGACAACATTCAACACATTCTTATGATAAAATTTCTAAACAAATTTACTATAGAGGGAATGTCTCACAATACAATAAAAGCCATATATGACACACCCACAGCTAACAATGTACTCAATTATGCAAAGCTGAGAGCTTTTTCTCTAAGACTAAGACAAAAATGCCCACTCACACCACTTCTATTCAGCATAAGACTAGAAGAACAATTAGGCAAGAAAATAAAAATTAAAGCATCCAAACGGGAAAGAACATAAACTTTTCTGTTTGCAGATAATAGGAAATCCTAACACTCCATCACAAATTTTAGAATGAATGAATGAAATCAGTAAAGTTGTAGGATACAAAATCAAAATGAAAAAAACCAGCAATATTTCTATACACTAACAAGCCCAAAAAGGGAAACTATGAAGACAACCTATTCATAAAACCTACAAAAATTAAGAGTCTTGGAAATAAAAAAATTAGCATAAAGGTGAAGGACCTATGTGTTAGAAACCATAAACACTGAGGAAAAGAACATAAATAAATGTAAAAAAATTCTGTGTTCATGCCTAAAAGAACTAATACTGTTAAAATTTCTATACTATTCAAAATGATCTGCTTCAGTTATCTGCCATTGGTTCCTGGGTTCCCCTTTGCTCTTACAAATGCAATTTTGTTTTGTCTCCCTCAAATTTCTTAGTGATTAAAAGCAGATTCTATCACTTTAGAGACACTGAATCAAACCTTAATGTTTTCACTTTGACAACAAGAATACATTCAACAGCATGTAGCTGAAAATCAAATAAAAGTGGTTTAAGTAATAAGAGTGTTTATTCTTTCCCACAGAAGTCCTGAGATGAATGACTAATCCAGTTAGGTACTTCCATCTGTCTATTCTGCCATCCTTGGAATGTTCATTGGTTTTTCTGTTTCTCTTTTGCCTGGTGTCTTCCACTGCTCCACAGAACACAACTTCACAACACCGAAGCCTGAGACAAGAGAAGGAAAAAATGTCCTCTTAAGACATTTCCTAAGTAACAATAAGGAAGATGGTGGATTAAGAATCTCATGACTTGAACTCCAAGAAAGAACACAGACAGGGTAAAACTCAGTGAACTCTTTTGCTGCCAGAAACAAGCTCTGTAAAGCAAATTAGTAAACCCTGGGAATATCTACAGGGAAGCAGGCAAGAGAGCCCAGCATCCAAACCCAGCTGCAAGTCCTTTCGACTCAGCGCTACATGGCCAAACCAAGTTATTCTAACTGCAAAGGGACTGCAGCTCCTCTCAGACACTGGACCCCTGAGAAGGGGAAGGAGGGGTGGAGATAGGGAGTAGAATACATAGGATGTGAAAGTAAAGAGGGGCAATACTGGGGATTACAGGGTTAAGTGGCATGGGGTTAAAAAAATGAGTAAGGCACAGATTAACCAAAACTAAAGATATATGGGGAAAAAAAAGAGCTTTATAGAAACCAGTACTCTGTAAGCTAATGGAGGGATTAATCCTGCAAGTGAATTTTTTTTAAAAAAAGAGCAAAAATAAACTTTCAAGCTAGGCCTGGCAACACTAGTCTGTAATCCTTGCTACTCAAAGGGCAGAGATAGAAAGATCACAAGTTCAAGGCCAACCTGCACAAATTAGCAAGAGCCTGTCTCCAAATAAAAGTGCAAACAAATAGCCATCCTGTGCTTCAGGACACAACCAATTACTTGGCAAAAGCACAGATATCACCATGTTTGAATCTGACAAACTAGAAGTCACTCCCTCTTACAGGAAGAAAACTTGATCCCCCAAAAGTACAAACAGTGGGGTTCTTGAAAAAAAAAAGAGAATAACTGTTAGATTGGTGAGCATTGTCTTACAGCTCTGGCTGTGAGCGCTCAGAGAGATGAGTCTCTTTCAGTAGTTTCTTTATCTAATACATATGGATAACTACAGTTGTGGCATATAGATTTGTGAGCATAAATAGGATCATTCCTGAACAGTATTTGCCATCATGCATTGCCCCCAAATTAACTATTACCTTGCCATCTAATTTTCAGTGGTGTACTTTCTGTATCTCTCCTAACCTCACCTCTTTATGCTGCTAAAACGTTTTATAACATCTTTGCATGATTGGGAGCTTTTTTTTTTTTCTTCAAGGGAACAAACTGAGTTTCTCCTTGTCTGCAGTTCTACAGCCTTTTAACCAACTTACTTGAGGAAAACTACAAAAGTAAACTCCATGCTATCTTAAGAGACTGACAAATACTAAAAATAATGGAAAAATTACTATAACTCTGGCTGGAAATCATCTTACTCCATTTGAAACTCCAAACATAATATTTGTTTTTCCTATAATCCATTATAAACCCACATTTGGCTAGTCCACCATGACCTTCACTCCTTGCTATGTCTAGCAAGCCATGCCTCTTCCAATTCTTTTTTCATCACTCCTTTATCTTCTGGTGGCTGATCTGTAATAATTGTTTACATTGTGCCCCATACAAGTAAAAGATATCTTTGAAATACCTTCCTAAGATATCTATGAAGCATATTGCTTTGGGTAGTATGAACATCTTAATATAAATTTTCACTACTTTGATTGATAATACGATCTTTGTGTTTAAATATCAGTCACAGAAATAACACAATAAATGCTACTAAATTATGTATGCATAGTTTTATATCATTTAAAGTGTTGCTTAGGTATCTTACAAACTATGTATATATATATATATATATATATATATATATATATATATATATATATATATATATATATCACACTAAGAATTTTAGAGGCTTTATGTTCTTTTGGTATTTTATGACTATTTCTTCAAACAGTTACTCAGGGAAGTTCTATTCATGTCATCCGTGTAAATAGAATTATGCTGGACATTGCAAAGAACCCAGTCTGAGAATCAAGTGATCCAAGTTCTAGCCTGCAGACTACTGATAGACTGAGGCCCCTTCAGATCTCTGTGAGTTCAAGGCCAGCTGGCAATTCTTGTGTTCTCTCTGAACTTCTGTCTTCATTTCCAACACAACCTTTGAAGCTCTAATATTCCAAGCATGGATGGCACTCCCAATTTCAGTTGCATCCTGGGATTTTATGGTACTGTCACTATGTCATGCTCACATGGTATCCAGTCCGGTGAAGTACCTGCAGTGCTCTTTCCACACACAGGCGAGCTCCTCCCAGGGACAGACATCTGGATAGGGCCCAGGTTGTGACCCTGGTGAACTGCGACAGTGCAGCCTGCTTTTTGTGTGTCAGAAGAACACTGTGGAAGTGACAGCACCACCACCTATTTGGAAACGAATGATGGAAGCATCACGGCATTTCTAATTATCAAACAATGCGGAGTCCAAAGCATCATTTAGAAGTCCTCTCTCCACATACCTATCAGTTTTCAGGTAAGAAAACACTGCTAAAGCAGGCTGAAGACAGACGAGATGGGCTCAGGTCTGAGTCAGGAAATATGCTGTGAAAACATACTATACTATCCAAACATACCACAGTGTCAGTACCAGGGGTTCAGCAGTCATATAAATAAAAATATAGAGCAACAATCATATGTCCACAAGCTTTAGTGTCTACAAACAATTTACACCTCTGTTATTTCTGAGCCTCACAACACAGAAAGCTGACACTCGGAAGGGTTAAGTGGCTTGCTCAATGTCAGTTAGTGAGGTTGTGAAACAGCGATCCCTAAACACCAGCTTCACTGATTTCCGGACTCAGTCCTGCCTCCCATTAAAGAGTCCAATTACCAAGAAATGAAGCGGAGAAGTGTATCTTCCCACAGCCTCTGGCTGTGCGATGATCAGTGTGGAAAGGGTTAATCCAGTCGGCAATGTCCTCCCAGCTAGCCACGTAGCCACATGTTCTAATCTAATATTAACACAATAATTAAGTTTATTTTTAGGAAATTCCTAAACAAGAAATCAGCCACCAAAATGATCTCTCTCTCTCTCTCTCTCTCTCTCTCTCTCTCTCTCTCTCTCTCTCTCTCTCTCTCTCTCTCCCCCTCCCTCCCTCCCTCCCTCCCTTTCTCTCTTGCTGTCCATCTCCCTCTCTTCTTTCCTCTCCTCCTGGAGCCCCTGAAATAACTCATTACTCTTCCATTTTCTGTAGCTACAAAGGGATAAAAGAGATTAGAAAATACAGAAGGGAAGACGTTTACTTTGGTAGAGGTGGAAGTCCAGAGGCTGGAAGTCCAAGCTTAAGTGGCCATTTGGATGGCAAGTCGGGACGTGATAGGAAGGGGCACGGGCACATGGGCTCATGCAGAAGAGGGAAAACACTTGGACTTGTCTTTGCACGGCAACAGCCTGCTCTGTAGTAATTAATCTGTCCCTTAAGAACAAGATGAATCCTTCTTAAAGCCCCAGACAGCTCTTACAGTTCCCACTGCCTCTGGATACTGTTGCAGTGGAACTAATGTCCCAACACATGAATTCCTGGGG
This sequence comes from Peromyscus eremicus, assembly GCF_949786415.1. Classification (NCBI taxonomy): domain Eukaryota; kingdom Metazoa; phylum Chordata; class Mammalia; order Rodentia; family Cricetidae; genus Peromyscus; species Peromyscus eremicus. The sequence goes on along the minus strand of NC_081431.1, from coordinate 35,510,866 downwards.
ACATAAATACTCAAACCATACCAGCTATACATATAATATTAATACCAAGTGATGTGAATGGGTGGTTCACAGACAAATCACCAGATGAAGAACCTTTTCTGCGAGGGGTTGGGGGAGGAAGAGGGTCTTACTTTGTAACTCTGGCTTGCCTGGAACTTGCTATGTAGACCAAGCAGCCCTCAAACTCACAGAGATGTAATATTAATATTTTTTATACTGACAGCAAAGAATCTTAGTGTAGTGGCTTATGAACTATGTTGGCTCAATGGTGATATGAAAAGTTCAAATCAGGTTTCCTTTACCAGCTGTATAACCACAAGACACAGTCCTCGTTTACATAATCTAGATAAAATTGTATCACTGTACATCAAAAGGTTAAGAGAATTAAACTTAAACATTGTTATAGTGACAAAGGGCTTAAAATTGTACCCAGCCCAGAGAAGACTGACAGTAACCATTAGGAGTTCCTATTTATACAATGAATATCACATTGTCATCTTTTCACACATGAAAAACAGAGATTCCTGGAGGTCAGTGATTCTCTAGAAGCCAAAGACTTTAAGCTTTATGTCCATTGAAATCAATTAAAGGGTACATGGTGTCAGGCTGAGATCAAAAACAGGAAGCAAGGGTAGGAGGGAGCAGAGAACAGGCGAGCTGGCAGGGAAGGGCTTCTGAAGAGAAGACAGCACTAGGTTGGATGTTGCAACTCCACATGTCCACAGTATTTATTAAGAGAGCTCTCTGCTACAGCCGCTTACCTCAAGGGGCTTGGCTCTACCCTAAAGTCTAACACATAGAGAAGGAGCAATTAAATCAAAGACACTTTAGGTCCATTATTAAGGCAGCTTAAGCATAAGGCCTGTTAGACCTTTATCTCTACCATTTTTCAGAGCATGGCAATCATATGGACATGATTTTCTGGAGAGGCTTGGTGGCCCATGCCTTTAATCTCAGCACTTGGGAGGCAGAAGCAGGTGGATATTGAAGGAGACCCCACACACAGTAGGGGCTCCCTCCCAGACCCCATATTAGACACAAACCACACCCAAACACCTGTTTTCACAGAGAGATCCTTTATTAAGGGGGGGCAGGGGTTAAAGCGGCTGCTTTCTGACTCAGGCAGAAAACAGTAGCAAATGAACTTGCAGGTATAATTTTTAAGAAGAAAAAAAAATGGGAGGCCTGTGTTAGGATGGGCTCAGATGCTGTGGTATATTTTGATTGGGTATTTTAATTAGGTGAACCAACGAGGGCTTTTGATGGCTGGACTTTGGTAGTCAGCTTCAGGAAGGAGCCTGGCACAAGAAAGTATCCAAATAACGGACCAGACCTTGGTGGCTAGCTTTAGGGATGGAATCCATGGTTTATAAGGGAGAGGGAAGGGGGAAGGGCAAGACCTGCCAGTGTCATCTTTGCCAGGCCCAGGCCTGTAGAGTCCTTCAGATCTCTGTGAGTTCAAGGCCAGCCTGGTGTACATCGCAAGCTCCAGGACAGCCAGGACCCTGTCTCAACAAACAAAAGAAAGGAAGGAAGGAAGGAAGGAAGGAAGGAAGGAAGGAAGGAAGGAAAGGATATTCCTAGCTGGTCACAAGAAAACATTCAACTCATCTATAAGAAAGGACCAGTTGTTATTGTTGTCACTGCTATTTTCATTTCCAACCCATTCTGTAAAGATGAATTCCTAATTCATTGATACAAGTCACTAACTACTGGCTTACACTTTACCATGTAAGTTGCAATGACCATGTCCCTCATTCTGATTCCTTTTCTTTTTTCTTTCTTTTTTTTGGGGGGGGGGGTTCGACAGGGTTTCTCTAAGCAGTTTTGGTGCCTCTGTAGACCAGGCTGACCTCGAACTCACAGAGATCTGCCTGCCTCTGCCTCCCGTGAATACCTTTTCTTATTGCTTCAAAGCACTGTGGATGATTGACACATACTGCCTTGAGTTTTTTTGTTTTTTGTTTTTTTAACAAGACTGGTATAAATACAGGCACATTAATTTATTTCACAGAGGCTCAGATGCAGCCGTAAGATTAATATGGAGGCCCAACTGGTTAACAAAGATGAAGACTTTTTGTTGTTGTTGCTCCATTGTATCATCCACAAGATATCTGTTTCTATCCCTAATTTGTAATCTCCTAGCCAGCTGTCCCCTACCCCAGAAACCACTTCTTCATTCAACATTATCCAAGGCAGAGAGAGGAAGGAGAAGGAACTTTCTCCTCTCATGATTCTGCCTGCATTCAGTGAGGGCCGAATTGTCTTCAGCTTTGCCAGAGACCTCCAAATTCAATTACAGCCAGATCACATGCTGGTCCCTGCACCAAACACACAGAGCAGAACAGGATTGCTCTGGCTCCAGGAATGAGGTCAAGAGCTTCGCCACCTGGAAAAGCAAGGGTTTCTCAAGGGAGAGTGAATGCTGGTTATTGAGTAAGGCAAGTGTTTACTACAAAAGTTCTGACCAGAGGCTTAAGAAGTTTGTGCTCAGAAAGAATGTAGTATTCTTCCACAACAATAAAGATTACCCTCAAATTTTTTGATATGATATGTATTTCTTATCCACTAGAAATTTTTGGAATCCAGATGCCACCAAAAGTCAAATGACCCATCCAGTACTCCTTAGCGTTTCTTAACTTTATAAATCTTCTTTAAAATGTGCTCTTCCCAGAGCACACCAGTCAGCTGTCCAACACCAACTGGTCAGCCCTGGAAACACATACAAGTAACATTATACAGACTGAGCAGGTCATATTTAGAAACATTTATGTACATACCTGTGTAACAACAATTAATTTAAAAAAAAGCCATGAGTTTGAAAGAGAGCAAAAAGGGGTACATGGGAGGGTTTGGATGGAGGAAAGGGAAAGGGGAAATGATGTAATTATAATATAATCTCAAAAGAGAAGAAAATTAAATATTATAACCAAGTTTTAAAAATAAAACTTTCTTATGAATGTTTTATGGGGATTTTAAAAAAATTCTTTCTTTATCCTTCAAGTATTTCATACATTCTTACAATGTATTTTAATCATGATTATTGTGAGGATTTTTGCAGACACAGCATTAAAAACTCAGTTTGGGCAAGTAGCGAACCTCACAGACGTTATCTTATTGTTATCAGTAAGTGGTCATGGGGACTGATTTGAGTTTTATGCAACACAGGACCACTGCTAGAAAACCGGGAAGTTTTGAGAACTCGAAGATGTCAAAGGCAGTTTCTGGGATTTGTTTCACACAAATGTACAGCCAGAGAGTGAGCTTACAGAGTGAAATGTCATGGTCCTTTCATGGAACTTCTAAGGAAAGAATTAAAGCTATGTCAGAGTCCAGGAATTCCCAAGAAGTAGTGGAAAGTCTCAGGTCCTTCAGCCTTGATCCCCCAACTCACTTTGGGGGTCAATTTGAAGAAACTTTAATAAGCTCTCAAGGAATGTGACCTGTCATCAAGGTGAAGCTGAGCTGTCTGCCTGGCAAGGAGCCATTCTAAAAAGCAAAAGACTAGATTGACCCAGAAGGCCTTCACAGAAACAAAAGGGAGTTCCTACAGCCATCAGAAAATACTGCAGTGAGTCATCAGACACAAAAATACAGAGGAAATGCTTACCAAAAGCTGGGGGACCAGTGTCCCCCATCACTGAGGTCTATGGTTCACAGAAGCTGGTACCTAAACAAGTTGTTGTTGTTGCTGATGTTGTTGCTGATGTTGTTGTTGATATTGTCATTGTTCTTCTTCTTCTCCTTCTCCTCCTCCTTCTTTTTCTTCTTTTTCCTAGTCCTCTTCTTCCTCCTCCTCTACACACACCACCACCTGTAAGCACTCTCCCCCTGAGTTATATCCCAAGCCCCGGTGCTAGAACTTCTAGAAGGCAATGCTAAGAACTTCCCATGAAAGGCAGCTATGCTCACTACTATACCACCAACGGGGTTGAGAAGGAAATCAGAGATACATCACCCTTTACAATAGCCACAAATGATATAAAATACCTTGGGGTCACTCTAACTAAGCAAGCGAAGGACCTTATTACAAGAATATTAAGTTCCTGAAAAAAGAAATTGAAGAAGATGTCAGAAAATGGAAAGATCTCCAATGCTCATGGATAGGTAGGATTAACATAGTAAAAATGGCAATCTTATCAAAAGCAATCTACAGATTCAATGCAATCCCCATCAAAATCCCAACACAATTCTTCACAGACCTGGAAAGAACAATACTCAATTTCATATGGAAAAAAAAAAAAAAAACAGAATAGCCGAAAGAATCCTATACAATAAAACAACCTCTGGAGGCATCACAATCCCTGACTTCAAGCTCTACTATAGAGCTACAGTAATAAAAACAGCTTGGTACTGGCATAAAAACCGACATGTGGACCAATGGAATCGAATTGAAGACCCAGACATTAATCTGCACACCTATGAACATATAATTTTTGACAAAGAAGCCAAAACTGTACAGTGGAAAAAAGAAAGCATCTTCAACAAATGTTGCTGGCATAACTGGATGTCAACATGTAGAAGGCTGCAAATAGATCCATATCTGTCACCATGCACAAAACTTAAGTCCAAATGGATCAAAGACCTCAACATAAATCCAGTTACTCTGAACCTGCTAGAAGAGAAAGTAGGAAGTAGTCTTGAACACATTGGCACTGGAGATCACTTCCTAAATATAACACCAGTAGCACAGACACTGAGAGAAACAATTAATCAATGGGACCTCTTGAAACTGAGAAGCTTTTGTAGAGCAAAGGACACGGTCAAGAAAACAAAGTGATAGCCTACAGAATGGGAAAAGATCTTCACCAATCTCACATCTGACAGAGGGCTGATATCCAGAATATATAAAGAACTCAAGAAATTAGACATCAAAATGTCCAACAGTCCAATTAAGAAATGGGCTATAGAGCTAAACAGAGAATTCTCAACAGAGGAAGCTCAAACGACTGAAAGACATTTAAGGAATTGCTCAACATCCCTAAGCATCAGGGAAATGCAAATCAAAATGACTCTGAGATAGCACCTTACACCCATCAGAATGGCTAAGACCAAAAACACTTAAGACAGCTTATGCTGGAAAGGATGTGGAGCAAAGGGAACTCTTCTCCACTGTTGGTGGGAATGCAAGCTTGTACAGCTACTTTGGAAATCAATATGGTGCTTTCTTAGAAAATTGGGAATCAATCTCCCCCAAGACCCAGCTATACCACTTTTGGGCATATATCCAAGGAATGCTCAATCATACCACAAGGGCACATGCTCAGCTATATTCATAGCAGCATTGTTTGTAATAGCCAGAACCTGGAAACAACCTAGATGCCCTTCAACTGCAGGAGGGATAAATAAAATGTGCTTCATATACACAATGGAGTACTACTCAGCAGAGAAAAACAATGACATCATGAGGTTTACAGGCAAATGGATGGATCTAGAAAAAAATCACCCTGATTGAGGTAACCCAGACTCAAAAAGATAAACATAATATGTACTCACTCATAGGTGGATACTAGATGTAAAGCAAAGGATGATTAGACTGCTACTCACAACTCCAGGGAGGCTACCTAATAAAGAGGACCCAAAGAAAGACACAGAGATAGCCCAATGACAGAGAAATGGATGAGATCTATATGAGCAAACTGGACGTGAGGGGGGTGGGTAATGAAGGGCAAGGGTCAAGGGAAAGAGAGCTTAGGGGAGCAGGAGATCCTAGCTGGATCAAGAACAGAGAGGGAGAACAATGAAATAGATACCATGATAAATGAAGACCCCCATGGGCATAGGAAGAAGCAAAGTGCTAGAGAGGTCCCCAGAAATCCACAAAGATACCTCCACAATAGACTACTGGCAGTGGTCGAGAGAAAGCCCGAACTGACCTACTTTGGTGATCAGATGGCCAACACTCTGTCATGATAAAACTCTCATCCAATGACTGATGGAAGCAGATGCAGAGGTCCACAGCCAAGCCCCAGGTGGAGCTCCAGGAGTCCAATCGGCGAGAGAGAGGAAGGATTATATGAGCAAGAGATATTGAGACCATGATTGGAAAAAGCACAGGGACAAGTAGCCAAACTAGTGGAAACACATGAACTATGAACCGATAGCTGAGGAGCCCCCATGGAACTGGAGCAGGCCCTCTGAATAAGTGAGACAGTCGATTAGCTTGAACTATTTAGGAGGCTCCCAGGCAGTAGGACCAGGACCTGTCCTTACTGCATGAACTGGCTTTTTGGAACCTAGGGCCTATGCTGGGACACTTTGCTCAGCCTAGGCGAAGGGAGGAGGAGACTGGACCTGCCTCAACTGAATCTACCAGGCTAAGCTGAATCCCCAGGGGAGTCCTTGCCTTGGAGGAGGTGGGAATAGGGGGTGGATTGGGGGGAGGGCAGAAGAGGGGGAGGAGGGAGGACAGGGGAATCCATGGCTGATATGTAAAATTAAATTAATTATAAAATTAAAAAAAAAGAACTTCCCATGGAACTGCTGTTGGTTCACTCTTCAAGGCTACAAATCCTATGTCTATCTGGATAGGCTCATTACTCAGAAGTATATTCCTCTTTATTATTAATTCAAGGCATCAAAACAGCAGTCACTGAAAATGACATTGTCCAAGAACAGAACCACATGAGTTTATAGTAGAGAACTTAGATTTTCACTATGAATTTCAATGCTATGACTTTGGATTGATCCTTTCAATGCTTTGGGGTTTGGACGATCAATGAGTTAACATATGTGAAAACTTTTATACCACATAATATTCCAGAGAAATTAAAAATGATGTTGTCATCATTTACTTTTCAGGACATCCCTCCATAAACAAAACCATTAATGAATTTTCACAAGAAATCTGATGGGAATATAGCCCCAGAAAATCTGGATGTGAACACAAGCCAGTTTGGGAAATATGTAAAAGGAACACAAATGAAAGGAAGAAATATGGAGAATAAAAGCTTGCTTAATGCATAGAATAAGATTCAAACTTGAGATGGTAAATCCCAGGGCGTCTACATAAATGTGAAAGTTTCATCAGTGGAATATGTTGAAATCCTATTTCATTTCAAACAAACAAGAAAAACACCTGAAATGAGTTTGCAGAGGAAAATCTAAACGTAGAATGCCCATGCTTTATATTCCATCAACACAGTCTCTTCTCAAGTTCTTCCAGAAAATAAGGCTGCAGCAGGATTTCAGCAGCAGGGTGAGGACCCATCACAAGATGAAGTCACAGCTGTGTTGAGTTGGGACACCCTTTTGACACACACAGAGTGATGCTTGCCAGGCAGCCATGCTCTTCTGGCCGCCGCCACCAGTCTCCTGGATTTCCTGCAAACAGCAGAGCAGAGGAAACATCTCTTTGCCTCCCTTGCCTTGGGCACTGTCTCCTGTTTTGGCCACTCATGGTGCTTCTGACAGGCTCCATATGACTCTCCACTCTAACTTTCCACTGCTCTGACATCTGGGATTCCAAATCATTCCGTGTACTGTCAACAGAGTCTTCCTTTAAAGAGGAGGAACCAGTCAAAAAGTGAAAGAAACCAAATCCTATCTAAGAGGGAACAGAGAAACGGGCTTGTTTTTGAAACAGAGCTTTCCATGCCCCGTGTGTTGATGCTATAATTAGAAAGTGTGTTGTAGAGAGGGTGTTACGATCACCCTCTAAGAATCTTGTTTTTGTAATTCTGAATATCACATATGATATTAATTTGGGGAAAGCAGAAAACAGGAAAGCAGCCACAGCACACAGAACTGTGCAGTGTGGTGCTATGGGGCTTGAGAAACAAGAAGAATAGCTTTTAAAAAAATGTCTGTGAGTGTTTTCAAGCATGAATGTGATGAAACTGATCAGCTCAAGTGCACATTAACTCTTTCCTAGACAATTGCAATGGACTGAATTGATTCTCTAGCTTCTCCGTGTTTTCCTCCACTGAGCCAGTCTCTGGAACAACTGCTTAGACTCCTAAGTCTGATCATGCCTTTTCCCTGATCAAAACCATACTGTAGACCTCTCATCACCTGGGAACTAAGTCCTGCCCTAAAAGTTGGTATCCAGAACTCAATCAATTAATTTTGCAGATGACACTTCCTCCCAGAAAGTGTTAGAAAGTGTTGAGTGACAATTCTTAGTGATCCCCGTGACAAAGAGCAGCACTAACTTTTAAAAGGCTGAAATCAGGGAAATATACCCTCTAAAATCACAAAAATCCACCCACTCGAAATATCGGTAGCATACTCATTAGGAAACAGCCTTCATTTTCCAATTCAGTTTGTATTCCTTCTTCTCCTATGCAACACACCAGCTGCTCTGGCTAGTCTCATTTCTAACCTCCATGTCTGTGTTCACCCTAAACTCTGAGTTGAATTGACATTCTCAAATCACCGATTCTTTCTGTCCTCAGTCTTTCAAAGTAGAATAAATGACATCTGTCCTCCTGTCAATATTAATTTCTCCCAATTTCACAGTCTTAAGTCACCTTGTTTAGTCTTCATCTCTAATACTTACTGTGTTTTTATTATCCTATTATTCTTTACTATCAAATAACATATTACTTAAGAGTAGCTTTACATATATGTGGTGGTTTGAATAAGAATGCCCCCCCCAGACTCATATATTTGAATGCTAAAGGAGTGACATTAAAAAGCATGGCCTTGTTGGAGTAGGTGTGGCCTTGTTAGAGGAAGTGTGTCACTCATTGTGGGTGGACTTGGAGGTTTCAGAAGCTCAAGCCAGGCCCAGTGTCTCACTGTCTTCTTGCTGCCTGCTGATCCAGATGTAGAACTCTCAGCTCCTTCTCTAGCACCATGTCTGCCTGGCAGCACCATGCTTCCCACCATGATCTTTAATGGACTAAACCTGTGAACTGTAAGCCAGCCCCAATTAAATGTTTTTATTTATAAGACCTGCTGTGGTCATGGTGTCTCATCACAGCAATAAAAACCCTAAGACAACATCCCAATACCAACCTTTCTTTTAATGCTTTGTATTTTATAGATTTGTGAATTTGATTTAATTCTTCTTGTTGTTGTTCTATTGACACAGAGGCTCTCTTCAAACTCTCCAAGCTCCTGCTTCAGCTTCCCAACTTCTAGGATTACAGATGTGCACTATCATGCCCAACTTAAACTCTTACCTGTAAAAGATTTTTTTCAGTTAAATATATGTAATGCATCCCACTTTTTAAAAAGACTTGGTAAATTAAAAGTCTTAGTGAATATAAAGTCTTATTTTATGTTATTCATAGGCAAATTTTTGTTTGAATCAAAGGATTTTTCTGATCCTAACAGGGCTAAACCCTTTCAAGAGAAACAGCCAAAAATCATTAGTTTTCCACAAGTCAAAAAAAATGGGAAAATGTAATTTTTTGGTGTTACCCAGTGAAAACTTTGTATACAAGTAACTTCCCAAGTGATTAAACTTTACAAATGTCACTTGAATTTAATTCAACTTTCAAAAAAATCTTTTTAAGTCACCTTTGGACTGGGATGAAACATGGAAAATTTCAACTCAAAGTAAGTTTTTTTTTTCTTTCTTTTTTTCTAGGAAGTTGAGAGCAAAAGAAAACAAGTATTGGCGGGAGCATTTTTGCCACCTCTGCAGTAGGATGGGTCACTGCCAGCCATACTTGTTGATGAGATATCTGGCAAGGATCCTGTTTGTAGAAATATAGTCGGCGACTTGACTTTGCTGGAGATTTCATCTGTAAAGATTTTCTTTTCCAGTTACAAAATTCTCCCAAGAGGGACATTGCTGCCTTTTGGAAACCTGTGAAATATTGGCAAGTCTTGCCCTGTTTACCATGGAAACTTGTGCTTGGATAGAATTACAGTGTATGACCTGGTGCAAGCATAGATGGATGTTTGATGCCTGCTGTTTTCTCTTCACATTGAGTTGGAAATAATAAATCACAGGACCAGATGAAATAACTTTCATCTTTCCAGTTTGTTCATTCATCGTGGCATAAGATTATACCTGCACAGACTTGAAAATACACTGGCAGATGACAGAACACATGCCGTGATTAAGATTTATGTATTCAGTTCTGATTAATCTACGCAAGTTTCCTGAAAAGGGGAGAAGACTTACTTTAGGCATGGAGGTCTGAATGTCTGTGTAACTGTTATTTTCTTGTTAAAGAGATCTAAAATATCACATAGCTTTGAGACAGCATTGACAGCTTTGTTTGTGTTTTGTTTTTATAAAAAAAATCAAATAGCTCTGCCTGCATGCAGATATTATCTGCTTTCTTGAACATAACTCATAGAGCATCTGGCTCAAGATTGTGTGAAAAATTTTCTTTTATGTCTTTGGGAAATAGTTGATAGTCCAGTTCAGGACCTCATCACTGCTTGCCCGGTCAGTGCAGTAGTTTCTAACTATCTTCAACCACAGCTCTCATGTCACATCCTCAGTACATTTACCACACTCCTCCTGGCACTGTCATTCAAAAAACAGATCTGATCATGCCAATTTATTAACACTCCTCAAAGGTATTACACAAGATTTTAGGGAAAGGTGTCAAATTAGAATGTCATTCTAAGTTCTTTCCCAGCTATACCTCTTGCATCATACTACCCTTACTCTCTTTCCCAGATTCACTATAACATATGTGCCTCTTTGAGTTATGTGCCTTGAATTTACTTCTCCTGTGCATGCAGCAGTCTTTAGAATTCCTTTCCATAGTTTGAACTTATGCACCTTCAGCTCCTGGGTCATTTTCTCCAGAAACAATCTATCTAGCCACATCTAGGAAAAGTAACCTTTGTAAGTGTTCTAGTAACACAGCTAGTAGCCATCACGTATCAACTCTTCATTGCCTATACTTTCTGCTGTCATAAATGTTCCAAAAGACAACTTTCTTAACTATATTTCCTATCCTGACAAAAGTAAACTAAGGAAGGAAGGGTTCATTTTGGCTCCACTTTGTGGTACACCCCACAGCGGCGGGGGATTCAAGGAAGCAGGAGCTTACAGTAGGTGGTCACATTGCATCTGCAGTCAGAAACAAGAGTGATGAATGCTTCTGCAAAGTTTTCTTCCTCCTTTTTATATAGTCAAGATCATGGCCTAGACAATGGCACTGTCCACAGTGGGCAGATCCTTTCACTTCAGTTAACCTTATTAAGATAATCCACCACAGACATGCCCAAAGGCCAGACAATTCTACATTATATCAAGTTAACAAGTTAACAATTGAGATTCACCATTACAACTATTTTATCTGGAACTGTTCTCTCTCTCTCTCTCTCTCTCTCTCTCTCTCTCTCTCTCTCTCTCTCTCTCTCTGTGTGTGTGTGTGTGTGTGTGTGTGTGTGTGTGTGTGTGTGTGTGTGTGGCGGGGGGGGGGTGCGGAGAGAGAAGAAGTTAACCTGGTTATCCTTCAAACACCATTCATCTTTGTTTGGTTGACTGATTGATTTGAGATAAGGTTTCACTATATAGCTTTGGCTGACCTGAAAATTGCTATATAGATCAGGCTGGCTTCAAACTCAGAGATCCATCTGTCTCTACCTCCCAAGTGCTGGGATTAAAGATATGTTCCACCAAGTCAGCAATTGGTATATTCTTTAAGCAGAGTCTCTCACTGCCCTGAGGCTTATCTATTTAGGCTAGGCTGATTGGCCAGAAAACCCTGGAGATCCATCTGTGTCTCCCATAGTCCTGGAATAACAAGCACACACCACCATGCCTTGGTTTATATGTGTGTTGTGAGGATTGAACTCAAATCCTCATGCTTACATAGGCAAGCACTTTATTAATGAAACTGTCTCCCCAGATCCCATTTCTGCAGCTTAAAAATATCCTTTCAGTAGAAAATATTCAATAAAATTTGATCAAATAAAAGGATGCCAATGACTTGGAATCATTTTTCCCTCTCTATAATTTTTGGACAGCAAAGTAGATTTCAGAACCAAGTTGAATTCAAGGAAAGCTTTAGACAAGCTACATAGAATTGAAGAATGATGCAAATCATTCAGAACTTAGTATTAGTTGACTCTAGAAGTCATCATCCTTTCAACTTGTGTAACCCTTTGCACTCCATACATTTACTAAATAACCCACAGCATCAAATAAAAATGTCAGCCTTAGTTTGTGACCAATAAATCTGCCTCCAGTTGCCTCACAAGGCTAGTGATTTTGAAAGTACAATAATTTTAACTCACTTCGATACAAAAGAATTAACAAATTTGTTTTGTAAAATAGTTGTTAACGTGAGTCAGGCATGGATTTACATTCTCTGTTATGAAAGAAACTGAATCCAGGGTTCGAGAATTGTCTCTATGGACAGAGTTTATTGCTTCTGCAATAGTACTTCAAAGAGCTCAGCCAGTGTTTCGTTCTGATGGCATAAAACCTGGCTTGGGTTTGATATCTGACATCTTCCACCCCAGCTTTCATATATGGAGTCAGTGTTTAAAATCAGTGTTCTATGCAGAAACAAACTCAGCAGAGTGTAAGAGACTTTATAGCCACAGAATCCTCCCCACACCAGCACAGGGGATGTGTGTCAATGTTCAACCAGTGTTAAACTGCTTTAACCAACAGGAGACACCAGAGAATAAGCCTGTGACAGTGAAGAGGTTACTCACTGACAAGAATCCACACTGCCCAGTGGACTTCTCTTTCTGTCAGGGTCAGTTTGATGTTCAATTGTAGTAAAACTTGCCTACTTTTTTTACTTCAAAAAGAAACCTTATTCCCTTTTCTGTATTTTACAGGATAAACTTCATCTCCTCTCACCATTTATATTTAAGGCCTTAATTCCCAATGTGGTTCTAGTTGAAGATATGATACTCTAAGGATGAAATTAATGAGATGGTAAGAATGGTGCTATGGATACTGATCCAATAAACCTAGTAAAGTTATAAGGAATACCAGAGAGATCCACCAGAGTAACACACATACACACACAAACATGCACACAGCCATAGCTCAAGGAAAGAAAACATGAGCCAAGATGTGGTCCTCTATAATCCAGGAAGAAGCTGAGTATTTGAGTCCTTGCCTTGGCTTCCCTCAGTGATGGATTGTGATTGTGAAATATAAAACAAATGAACTCTTCCTTTCCTGTTACTTTTGCTCAAGATATTTTTTCACAGCAACAAAAATTCTAAGATACCTTGGTCTATGTGCTTCACTGTACTTATCACTACCTGAAGTTATATAATTGATCTGTTCACCATTTGTCCATTGCTTCTCAGAGTGTAGGTCCAACAAGAACAAACTTTTTTTCTTTTATAGTGCAGGGCCCCAGGGTCTAGAACAGTGTTTGTCAAATACCTGGTGTTTTAGAAATATTTATGAAATGAATGAACTGTTTCACATAAATTGCTGAGCTTTATTGCCTCTGTGGGATGGCCTTTGAAGTTTCCTCCACCCAAAATACCTTTACTCTCCCCAACTATGCATATTCATGGTCCAGCTGCAATGCGCAGCATTAAGGCCTTAGTTTGAGTTATCAGTAGAACACTTAAGCTCCCTTTCTACATAGGAAGATATTTAAGGACAGACTCACCAGTTAATGTGTTTACAGACAAACAGACACACATACACCACTTAATGAATATCGATTATTTTCATAAATGAGACCAATGCACCACTCAAGTTCAATAAGCAATTTCACCCTATCCTCAGCTTAACAAGGAAAGGGGGTCTATCATTTGGATAGTGGCATGGAATAGCAGGAGAAATGCACAAATTACAAGTGTTCAACACACACCGAAGTAGCTAGAGTTGCAAAATTGCAGAATCTCTGACGCATATTCCAATTGTTAGCTAATATTAACTTGTTAGAGTGTAAGTACAGGCTGAGATCTGATTTCATCATATTAAGCCCACTTTAATAGTTTCTGGAACATAGCTAAGACTCCATGAGGTGTTCTAAAGGGAATTTGGAAAAAGAGGACAGAAAGAACAAAAGCCGGAGTCTTCCCAGTCTTCAGTAAACACTTTCAGACCCCTCTGTCTCTGACTATATGTCAGGCTGACCTCTGCTATGCCTGCCTGGGGATTCAAGCCTGAGCAATCAAACACAGTTTGTGGAAGCAGGAGGAGAGATGCTTTTGTGCAGCTCTTCAGCTGAAGGGTTCCAGGTCAGTCATTCTATTCCCACTCTGTTTTCCCCCAAGCACCAAATTCCCCTTTCTCATCCCAGTCTCTGAACACATTCACTCTTCAGTGACTTATTCAGTAGTGCATACATTCTAAAATTCTCTTGGTTGTAATGACAACAAATTGGATTATAAAAGCGTTAATGTTTAATCTTGGGCTTTTTCATGTGTAGTCAAACTTTTCTTTGGTACCACCTGTTTCCAAATAATGACACGGAAACTTCTTATTTATTATGAAAGCTTGGCCTTAGCTTAAGCTTGTTACCAACTAGCTCTTATAACTTAAATTAACCTGTTTATATTAATCTACATTCTGCCTCATGGCTCAATACGTCTCCCCATACTATACATCCGACTTGTTCTGCACCTTGCTGGCGAACTCCCTCTAGCCTCAGATTCTTCCCGGAGTTTCTCTCTCTCCCTAGAAGTCCCACCTATCCTCTCCTGCCTAGCTATTGGCCATTCAGCTCTGTAGTAAACCAATCAGAAGGTGCCTTGGCAGAGACACATCTTCACAGTGTACAAAAAGATTATCCAACAACATCCCTCTGTGTAAGAGTTAATCTGTAGTCAGGAGAGAGACAGGCTTGTGCACTGACACAGTTGTTTTCTATGGATGCTGAGTATGACTACCTCCAAATACTGTTTAGAAAACCCTATCCAAATGGAACAGAAGTTAAAAACAAATGGAGAACACAAATATAGGCTTCTTGTAACCTCAATCCCCACTCAAAGCACACAGGTGTAAAGTATTTTGCTTGGTACCAGTGAATTCAACATAAATATTTAGTGTGGATTACTTAGTAATATTTAGCCCTTGCTATATTTAGTGTTTCATTAGCACTTACTATGTGTCAGGAACTGCTAGAAGTCTTTTTTACATATGAGTTATGTAAAGTTACAGAAGCATGAAGTGGAAGGCACACAAATGGGAAAATCTTACTAATCCAAGGGGGTGCTGCCAACAATAACCTGCAGGAGCTGGCAGGTGCTGTAAGATCAACATTAGGAAGCTGAGAATGGTTCCTGTACTGACACTTGAAGAAGTCATTCCATGACCCCCAACATAGGAAGCCACCAAAGACCATCTAGAAAAGTTATACACCAGAGTGGACAAATCAAATTCCTAGAAACTGTAGTAAATACTACAATTATGGGTTTCCTTCAGTTGTATTTAAGAGGCAGCTAAGCATGCATTTCCCAGAGGAAAAGGCAGTGGCAAGCAAGTAGAGAGATGAGAAACACCAAGAAAGATTGCAATTAGGCATCACTGAACTAAAGTTGCAGCAATTGCAAAAGTGCCGGAGGTGTTTTGAAGAAAGCATTATTCTTTCAAAGCCATTCATCTCTTAGGAATAATGCCTATACTCATGGCCACCATAACACCCCTCAGACACTGTAAGGTGCTATAATCAGTAAATGACAGAATGGATCTCTACCACTGAACCTTTTCTTCAGTGGTTCTCAACTTCACTGAGACCCTTTAATACGTACCTCATGTTGTGGTGACTCTTAACCATAAATCATTTCATTGCTATTTCATAACTATAATTTGCTACTGTTATGAATTGTAATGTAAATATCTGATATGCAAGATATCTGATATATGACTCTTGTAAAAGGGTTGTTAAACCCCCAAAAGGGTTTTGACCCACAGGTTGAGAACCACTGGCTTTTTTCTTTTCTTTTTTTAAAATTATTTCTTATTTGTTCACTTTTTCTTTCTTTCTCCCCATTGAAGCAATGTATGTGATAATGATGGACAGTCTATAAAACAGTGTTGTGTTAGGCAGCCATGGCCTAGATTGATGAATCCCACCATATGTTGCTATTCACTTAGTAGAATCAGCCAACATTATGGAAAATTCAAGGAGCCAATTCTAGGAGATTATGACTTGAAAAACCAAATGCTTTGAGCTTAATAAAGCCACAGAAGTGAATATTATTAAGTAACTAAATTTCAACTATTTCAGCAACAGAAAAGGTCACAGTTGTCACTATAATTTTCACTGATAATAATCAATGACGAGAAACAAGTAACAAATGCTTATGTAAGCAATCAAGATAACAAATGAAAGGAACTGCTGGCCCTATAGCATACAGATTTAATATTACAGTCAATAAGATAATCACATGAAATGCACATTTCTCATCTTTTCAGTTACTTAGTAGTTCACATAAGTGATATGTATAGCCCTAATCTAAAGCCCTGTTTTTCACACTAGAACCATAATTTCATTAGGACTGATTTATTTTAGAAAAGGAAAAAGCCAAAATGAAAAACTGAATAAAGCCTGCAAATGAGCACCAAAAATATAAACACACATTGAGTCATCTAGAAGCAATATTAGGATGCTTCAGTTGGAGAAGCGTAAAATATTTAACCACATCTTCAAATACCTCCATCATTGGCAGATGAATTGCTAAAAAGAAAATTACATTAAAGGTTTTTTTTTTTAACATTTGTAGCCCTAAAATTTCACCAACAATAGTGCTTTAGCATTATTATCATGCTTATTCTATATTATATAAACTAATAAAATCATAAAAACAATCAAATAAAATAATGCACTATTATATATTTGTTTATAAAATAATTTGTAAGTTATAACAATGTATGTTACATGATGTTACATATAAAACAGCATACATAAGTCAGAAATTTCTTGAATTAAATATGTGGTGTCATAAAATCTTCTGGAGAATACAAATGTATTTCATTCACACAATCATTTGTTCACTCAATAAACATTTATTACAAAATACCACACCATCTGTTATGATGCCAACTTTTGACAAGTACTACTATATTAACTGTGTTTTAAACTTTATAAACTTTATTATTTAAAAAAATCTTGCAAATAAATAAAAACATCACACCACAAAATTAACCAGACCCAAAGTCTACACAATTCAATAAATTTCTATACAGTTAGAACAAATATGATGGCAATTCTTGGTTGTCAACTTGACTATATCTGGAATTAACTAAAATACAAAAACCAGAGGACACACCTGTGAGGAATTTTTGTTTAATTTGAAGTAGGAAGAACCACTTCTAGCCCAGATGTTTGAGGTAGGAAGACAGGCCTTCAATCCAGATCCTTGAGGTGGGAAGACACAAGCCTTTAATCTGGGCCACACCTTCCACTGGAAGCCTGTATAAAGGACATGGAAGAAGGAAGCCTTTCTCCTTGCCTGCTCACCCTTGCCTTGTCAGCAAGTCCATTCCTTCATCAGCATTAGAGCCTCCTTCTTTGGGATTGTAGTGTACACTGAAGACCAGCTGAGACATCCAGTCTGCTGGACTGAGCAACTACTGGATTATTGGACTTCCTATTCACAGCCAGCCATTGTTGGATTAGCTAGATTGCAGCCTGTAAGTCATTCTAATAAATCATATATATATGATTTATATATATAAATATATTTTTATATATATATATATTTATGTATATATATACATAAAAAGAGAGAGAGATTAATTCTCTAAATTCTGTTGCCCTAGAAACTCCTGACTAATACAACAGGCATTGACATTGTTTATCATAATCACAATAAACATTGTTAGCTTTCATATATATGTATATATATTTATCTTGTACATACATATATATATATGTTGAATAAAAAACTCTTGAGGAAATACCATAGAGATTTCTTTTAAAATGTTGTCCTTGGGATTTATCTTTATTTACAGAAAAATCTGCATTGGTTATTGAAGAGGAAGACTGTTCTGCGCCTGCACTTTTTCTCTAAGCAAACTATTTCTGTTTCAAAGGAAATTTGAAAATGGGACATAAAGGAGCCTGGAAATTGCATTCTTTGAGACGTTTGAAGAGTTCCACTAATGAATTAGGCCTAAGGCTCTTAAGCCTTCTTGCTTTGTCTTCCATATGATGCGCCCTTTCCACTTCAGGACTTGCCGCTGCTGTTCTGTCCATGAGAGCACCTAGCCCTGAATACGTGTCTAAATTTGCTCCTCTCTAACTTGAGGGTCTATTCTGTTATCATATCCCCAGGCAATGCAACCTTCTATCACTCCCCCACTCTTCCGTGCTACAGCAGACTATTGTGTGAATCTGTTTTAGGCCAACGTGCTTGAAATAATGGATAAATTCATAGGTGATCGGCTCAACATTAAGATGCCTCCATGACACAGATCCTGAAGCAAATTGTAGCATTACTCATCCTTGCACATCAATAAAGATTCTATTTCCAGACATAATGGCATTTACTGGCTTAGAAACTATTTTCATCTTCATATTAAAGAATATTATTTTCATTAAAAATCTCTTGGAAATCTGATGACATTTGTCAATTCTATTTGAAAGTCAAGTATGATGAGCTGTTGTTTCCTCTCATGCACAGTGTAAGTGGAATTTAAAGTCATACAGACCTGATTTCTGATCTCAAGTTTGAAACCAACTAGCAGTGTGAATAAATTGAAGCCATTCTCATTAGATATACCAAACACCTTAAATACAGTCTAACGGACACACACCAGTTATGTTACTTGACCACTCTGTCATTTGATGTTGATGACAAATTTCTACATCCCCTACACATTTTGTCTACAGACAAAAACATTGTACTGAAAGGAGCAGGCAAAAGCACCTTGTCCTAAGTACTGTCATTTTGACCTCAGATTTTACCTGTAGGGTGAAATAAAGCTCAGGTTCTCAAGCCCTAGGGAAGCTGAGAACTTTTCAATGGCTGACCAACCCCCTCCTTAGACAATAAAAATAGTCTGTTATGCCCCTCAGTTCTATAAGACATAATGTCTGTTCCTAACAACAGAAAGAACAAGTATATCTGGTTGGTTGGACTGAAAGACTTACATTCTGTGTCAGCTGACAATGGTGGAACACACAGGGAAAGTCCTAATCTTTGACTTCTGATTGGTGAAAAATGTAACTGTAACTTGGCAACAAATGTTTGTGATTTTTGTGCTTATAAACCCCATTTCTGACCCTACTTGGGACTATCAGAAGAAACAAGACACCGAGTCCTTGTCCTTTAGCCCTGATTGATCAGTGAACTGCTTATGTGGTGAGTTGTTAAAGTCTTTGGAACCCACAAGAGTTGTCTCTCTCCTTCTTTGTGGTATACAACAGTCTAGGTATAACAGTACATGAATATTCAGAAAACACAACTAATACTAGACAAGAAATGTGGAAATAATCTAAATGCCTATGAATGGATAAAGAAAACATGGTAAGGGCTGGAAAGAAGGCTCAATGATTAAAAGCACATATCACTCTTCCAGCAGATCTGAGATCAGTCCTCAGCAGCAATGTTGGGCAGCTTACAACCACTTGGAACTCAAGCTCCAGAGAGAAACAGCACCCCTGGCTTCTGTAGGCACCTACAATCACATGGACATACCCAAACACACACACACACATGTAATTAAAATAACTTTTTATAAAGAAAAATGTGGTAGGGATATATAATTGAATATTATTCATCCATAAAATGGAATGAATTACTAATACATGCTATGACACATATGAAATTTAAAAATATGTTAAGTAAAAGAAATCAGGTACCAAATGTCACATACCATATTTTTTTATTCATAAACATGTACAGATGATACACAATAATAGAATCTATTAGACAACAGACTTCATGTGTTCTTTTTTAAACTTACTGAGTCTATTCAATGTTGCCAGTAAGTGAATGGTCATTGGGCCCTCTACGAGAGCACAGGCATCTGAAAAAGAAAATTGACTCTTCCCCAGTGGCCATCAATTGCCAATAGCTCCTCAGCTAAGGGTGAGACTTCATGAGTACCTCCCACATCAATACTGACATTTTGACTATGTAGTCTTGTTTATGAAGTCACAACTATTGTGAGTTCAAATGTGCAATAACCTCATCATGTAGAAACACTGCTTCAGGGAACTCGCTGACTGCCTCTGGCTCTTACCATCAGCCTCCTCTTCTGTGATGCCCCCTGATCCTTGGGAGAAAGGAAGTGATACTAATGTCCCATGTAAACCTGAGAAAGTCTCTTATTCTCTGCACTTTGGCTAGTTGTGCATCTTTGTATTAATTAATGTCTACTACATAAAGAAATTCTCTGATGAGGGTTGAGAAATATACTTATTTATGGGTATAAGATAATTATGTAGGGAGTAGTGTAATACTATGCCCATTTGGCCAAATAGTAGTAGTAGGTGTTCTCCTAGGACCTAGAACTTTCCAAGCCACAGGTTCTTGTTCAAGCTAACAGTACCAGGCATGAGTTCCACCTTGTGGAACAGGCCTTAAATCCAGTCAGAATGCAGTTGGTTACTCCCAAAACATTTTTGCCACCATCACACCTATGGACATATCTTTCCAGGCCAGACATTATTTTATCTCAAAGGGTTCATAGCTTGATAACACTTTTGATAAATTTTCTCTAACATAATAATGTACAGAACCTCCCAGCACTATTAAAGCTAGCCAGTAGGAAAGATTCCAGATCAATACAAGCTTGATTTCTCAATTGTCCTATGACTCAAATATGTGGTGTCTTCAGAAACATGATCTTATCAAGTTTTGGTGGGTAACTAAGAGTAATGCTGATAGCCTGTATTGTTTTGGGTGTCCACTGGACTCCACTGATCAGTAACTCAAAGTAAGGTAACCCATGGATTGGTAGGATTAATATTGCAGAATTGACCATCCTATGAAAAGCAACCTACAGATGCACTGCAATCTCTATGAAAATTCCAATGCAATTCTTCACAGAAATTGAAAAAAAAATCTTAAAATTCATATGGAAACACAAAAGACTCGGGATAGCCAAAACAATACTAAACAACAAAAACATTGGAGGAGTCATCATCCCCAATATCAAGTTATACTACTGAGCCACAGTGATATAAACAGCATAGGTCTGGCACACACACACACACACACACACACAAACACACACAAAAAAACAACCAGACACAGTCAACTGAACAAAATTAAAGTTCCATATATAATTTCACATTCCTATAGCCACCTGATTTTTGGCAAAGAGGCCAAATACATAAATTGGAGAAAAGAAAGTGTATTCAACAAATGTGCTCAGAAAACTAGATAGCAACATGTGAAATAAATTAGATCCTTATCTCTCACGCCACACAGATTTCTACTCCAAATGAATCCATGTGGCCCTGAACCTGCCTCAGAAGAAAGTAGGGAGGATGCTTCAACTTATAGGCACCAATAAGGAAATTTATCTTCCACCGGCAAAATCGTGTGTGTCAGACACAGTGATAAATGCCCAAGACACATTATCATTTCTGTCCACACCATCATTTGAAGTCAGTGTTCTCAGTCTAGGGCATTGAACATCTTTCCCATGCTCACCATCAGTTTACTTGAAGACCTGAGAATCAAATCCAGATCTTCCTAACTTTAAAACCCACATATGCAGTATATAAGAAGGAACATCTCTTTGTTCTTTGCTTTCAAACTCAATCAGTAAAATGTCACCAGACCCCAAGAGACTTTTAATAAAAGTAATATTCTTTAATATAAGGAGAAAATAGTTTCCAAACCAGTAAATGTAATTATATCTAGAAATAGACTCTTTATTGATGTTTAAGGATGACTAATGCTACAATTTGTCTCAAGATCTGTGTCATGGAGCCATTTTAATGCTGCATTTGTTACACATGAAATTTTTCCTGCAATTTCAAACGCAATTATCTGAAAGACATTCATGCCAAGTTGTATTTTCTAAAAATGAAACATAAAATACCAAATGTATTTTTAAAAATGTTTAAAACTACTAATAATATGTAACATCTCTGACTGATTCATTTTTAAAACCTACTCACTTACCGAACACGAATTCATTGAATTTCTTTAACCTTTAAATTATAATTTCAAGCAGAAGTTTTAAAGTTTCATTAACTAGGATGCCTTGGGCTTATTCTTTTTAACAGTTCAATGGCTAAAAACTAAGTAGGTAATACATTTTATACATGTATAAAGTATGATGCCATTGAATTCTTTTTCACCAAGGAACACAGCTAGTTTGTTCTTAAAACACAATTTATCTTTCAAATTGTATTATATTATGTCTCATTATTTTGTAGCAAACAATCTGATATATAAGAATAACAGTTCTTTTTTTTCAGACTCATCAGGTTGTATTTATATACGTGTGTGTGTGTGTGTGTGTGTGTGTGTATGTGTGTGTGTATAATATTCAAAGTGGAAGAGGACATGAATTTGAGAGGGAATAGTTGGCAAGGGAGGATTGTATTGAGGGGATATGGAAAGGGTTGGAGAGAGTAAAGGGAAGGAGGGACTGATGTAATTATATTGTAATTAAAATAAAAATATGCATAAAATTGTGCAATTAAGACATCCTCACATAAACATAAGTTGGGAGTGTTTGGATATAATCTACCCTCATACAATAGATTCTAAATGGAGTCCTTAAGACTGAAACAAAATGAGACTATAAAGTAAATGAGATTCACACCTTAAAAGAATAGTGCTAAGCCTAAACTTACATAGGCAACATATAAGCCAGTATTATTATATTATTATTTTAAACTCCTCTTTTTTCTAAGTTATTTAAAATATGATTTCATGAAGTAATAGTTATAAAATTATTCCAAAGACACAGTATATAAGGATTTAATTTTTAAGAAAAAGAATACAGAGGGTAAAGAGATAGGTCTGCACCAGATTCACTGTATATTATTAAAACTAAGCTACTAACAATAAGAACAAACATTTTACCATAAAACTTCTGTGAATGGAGCAAAAGTAGCAGTTCTTAGACTTACCAACTACCTGCACTCTATATTTCTAAGTGAAGGGTTTGAAACTTGAGATGGTTTTTACACAAAAACATGACCCACAGCAGGAGTCACCTAAGAGCAAAACAGCCAGATAAAGACATTTAAAAGATAGTTGACTTCACCCTTTTCTCTACTTTCATGTGTACTTGCACCAACACCAAACCGCCCCCCCCCCACCTACACTTTATCTGGAAAATTCTGGAGATCCATTTTCAAAGGATATTACACAAGATTAGGGAAAAAAAGAAAACAAGATCAGGGTAAAATTAAATCTTGTAGGCCCCAGAATCTACTTCTTACCACCACGAATACATCTTCAGTTAACTAGAACATGAACCACAAAGGCATAGTTGCAACCACAAAAACATCAGCATCTTCAAGATGTTTTATAAAGTGCTTTATTTAGAGAGGGTGGTCATTCTGGTAAAGGTCAGTGTGATGATTCCCATCCCAGACACCTGAAAATGATCAGTATTACTAAAAGCAATTTCCTATTTCTATTTTGAAATAAAAATAAAGAGCACATATACAGGAAAGAAAAAACGTCAACCAGGACAGAACAGAGACCTCTTTCATACTCCAGATCCTTGGCCACTTATGCAGCTCAATTACATCTCTCACCATTTTCCCCTATCATTTCACACACACACACACACACACACACACACACACACACACACACGCACACACACACATGCACTTTAAAGTTATTTATCTGGTTCTTTTGCTTTACAAATAGAGGAATATGATTTCTCTGTATTGTGGATAATATGTCTTCTTTATTTTTAAAAGATGTACTTATTTCCCTATTACTGAACATTTTGGTTGTCTAACTTTCCATACCAAATGATGCTGTGATACACTTTTTGTGTATAATTGTCTTCAATTTTGTGGATGTATGCTCACTAACTGACTTTTTCAAATTCGAATCCCTGGACGAGAAGCTCTATGTATGGTTAATTTGGTGGATTTCATTAAATTGCTTTTCACAGGATACTCAAGATCAATTCATCCAGGCTGGAGATAAAAATCTACCTTTCCCCACACCCCCATTAACAATATTGTATTATCTAACATCTTAATCCTTTGCAACAATCTGATGTGTGGGAAATAATCCCTTCTTGGTATGTTTCCTTTGCTATCATATGCATTTTTTTAATTTTGAAGAAAAATGAACATAAGGTCATATATGTATAATCCAGTTAAACTTTTTTTTTGTCTGACAAGAACCTACTTATATTATTGACTAATTTTCACTTTGTGGCATGCCTTTTTATTAATGATTTTATCAGTATATTTCATGAAAAATGTATTTTTGCAATTTTCTAGGTTTTTTTTATTTTGCTTAGAGTATTTACTGCTTTACATAAAGCTTCTTTCTTTTAAAACATAGTTCTTTACAAATATGTTTTTTTTCTACTTTGGCATTTTTTAAATCTTATTTAGAAAAGTCTCATTTATACCTGAATTGTTATTTTTTTAATTCATATACTTTTCATGAATTATTTATTCTTTTAAAAGCATTTCTGAAATTTTAGAAGTTCATAGATTCAGCTATACCTTCCCCTAAATGTAACTTCAGCTATTTTAGTCCCAAATTAATAGTCTATTTTATTTCTCACTGATTTGAAATATTACCTGTAGCACACACCAGATTCTGGTGTGATTTTATACATATATATGTGTGTGTAATTGTGTGTATGCATATATGTTCTAGAGGCATTGTGGGGTATGAAAACTTCCAAAAGTTAAAATATGTCAAAAATATTAATTCCCTCTACCTCCGCAGCAGTTTAGCTGGCTGGGTCTGAGGTGGCCCAAGACCTAAGCTTGTTGTCTCTACTAGCAGTCATGGAACATTCATTTCAGCAAGTGATAAAATTGTTAGCACTTTGGATGCCACAGCATGAAGAAGGTTGGGAAGCTCTAGTGTGTTGTGGAATATTAGTTTAAGATGTGTTACATTTGTTAATGTTGGGAAATATTTGTTTGATGATGCAAAGATGTGTTGCATTCTTTTGTGTTGTATTTGTTTAACTCTGTAAAGCTGTGTTACTTTGCCTGCCTCAAACACCTGATTGGTCTAATAAAAAGCTGAACAGCCAATAAGAAGGCAGAAGAAAGAAATAGGCAGGACTGGCAGGTAGAGTGAATAAATAGGAGGAGAAATCTAGGGAAGAGAGCAAGGAGCAAGCAAAAGAAAAGAAGAGGAGGACATCAGGGCCCAGTCACCCAGCTACACAGCCAGACATAGAATAAGAAGGAAAGAAAGATATACTGAAATAAAGGTAAAAGCCCAGAGGCAAAAGATAGATGGGATAATTTAAGCTAAGAAAGGGTGGCTAGAAACAAGCAAAGCTAAGGTTGAGCATTCATAAGTGAGAATAAGTCTCTGTGTATTTATTTGGGAGCTGGGTGGTAGGCCCCTAAAGAGAAAAACAACAACAACAACAACTGAACTAGTGTTTGTCCTAAAGGTGTAGGAATAAGACATCTCTAATCAAAAGGCTATCTAGATTCAAATCCAAGTTCCATCTATCCAGATTGTGTAAACATGTGTGAATTTTCAACCCTATGTTCTTTTGTTTTAAAAGAAATTGAAGCATGCTGTTGTTACTCCTGTTTACCTGTGTGGCTTTCTCATGAATAGATACTGAATTAGACCAAGGGCCTTTTCAACAACTACAATGATAGTCCCTGTTTCCAAACCTTTAAATTATTATTGTATTGATTAAATCAGCAGGTTTCTTAATATTTAACCATTTGTTCTTTACCAATAGGTACTTGGTGCATACCATTCCTTCAAATTACTAATAGCTGCTGTTAACTAATCACTTACAGCTTTACACTGAAACTCAAAAGTCACACTTGCCAATGATTTTCATGTTCCAAACTACATTTAATAAGCTTTGGGAGAGTTGCTTTCTGGCATCATAGAGAGCATTTGAAAGCTTTTATTCATTATGAACTCTAATAGTTGAAATAGTACTGGGATTATTATATAGAGGTTTGAGAGGTGTCAACTGTGAATACCTCTGGGCTTGGTATTTCTTGTTTCTTAATTGTGTGTAATTTGCTGTGTCGGTGGTGTGCTGTGTATGTGTACTGTATGTACTTGTTAGTCTGAGTGTGTGTACATGTGTGGGTGGTAAAGCACTGTTGTGTATCAGTTTCTTCCAAGATTAAAACCTTCTATTTTGGAAAGAAACTTCTTGAGGCATAGGATTTGCAAAGGGAGGTGAAACAACAGAATATTCTAAAAGGAGGTGAACTATTTCACCCACAAGGAAAGCTTTTTAAGTCAGGATTGAAACAATTCAAAATATCTTCATGAGCTCCCCGAAACTGACCAGATTCACGAGGCCCCTCCCTAGCCAAGAGAATATAAACAATAAAGACTGCTGAGGGTCGCCCTCAGACAAGCCCAGCTGCCTGGAAGAAGCCAAGGCCAGCCATGGTGCCCAGAAAATGCTCAGATAAGCTGAGTTCCCCGGAAAAGGTACAGACCAACAGCACCACCTGGAAGAAGCCAAGGCCAGCCATGGTGCCCAGAAAATGCTCAGATAAGCTGAGTTCCCTGGAAAAGGTACAGACCAACAGCATCACCTGGAATGGCTATCTACCTAAACTACTATTTGTGTGTTTTGAGTCCTTTTTATTCCTTACTATTAAGAGCTGAATTATGTCCTCTTTAAATTCACATTTTGCAGTCCCAACCCCAAGTAATTCAGAATGTAACTACTTGGGGAGAATTGGGATCTTTTAAAAATCAAATGAAGTCATTAATGTGGTTCTGTAACCAGAGGCTCTTCTCTGTCCTGCCTCATCTGGCAGTCATTTCCAAATAATCACTCCAAGGCTTATATTAATTATAAATGTTTGGCCTATAGTTCAGGCTTTTAACTAATTAGCTCTTATATTTAGTTCTTATCTATGTTTAGCCACGTAGCTTGGTACCTTTTCTCAATACAGCATTTTCATCTTGCTTCCTCCGCATCTGGCTGGTGACTCCTGACTCTACCCTTCCTTTTTCCAGAATTCTCCTAGTCTGGCTCTCATGCTCAATCTCTTCCTGCCCAGGTACCAGCCAATCAGCTTTATTACTAAGAATGAGCATAATCCACAGCATGGCTCCTCGTTCTTAAAAGAAGAATAAATTGGAACACAAACACAGATAGAAGGAAAACCCTATGAAGACACAGAAGGAAAATAGTGTAGAAACACCAGAGGGAAGACAGACAGGTAGGAGCCAAGGAGAAGGGCCTCAGAAGCAGGCAGTCCTGCCAGCACTCTGGTCTTGGCCTTATAACTTCCAGAATTGTGAAAAACTAAAATTTATTTTGTGCAAATATTACAATTTGTGCCACTTTAGGATGTAGCAGAGCTAGAAAACTAGTATGTTGTCCAATCCTTGATGATTCTAACCAGGTACTATAGTCAAAACCTTTAAACTTCCCTAGATCCAACTACTGTCTAGTTTATGCCTCATGGTTGGACTCTGACCAACTCTGACCTGCCTTATATACATACTGTTTTCAACAATTTCTAGCTCTATTTTTTTTTTAACCATCTTTAAGGTTGTATCCTATTTTGCAATTTTTTCCTCAAAGATATCTTCTATAGACCCCATTGTTTTTCCTGCTACTTATAATCTTGAAATATTTTTTCTTTCCATTCCTTTTCTGCATGCTTCCAGTTCACTTTTTATCTCTTTATATTTTTTAAATTATTTTTAAACCTGGTATTTCTTCAAGTTTTCTTATTTTACTATGTGAAATTTTACAGACGCCGTGGTCATGTCTATTTAAAATGTTAAACTCTTGCTTAGTATAACTTCTGATGTGTATCCATTGGCAGTCTTAGTCCTTGCTGCATGTAAGCTCTATTATTTCCAAGGTTTTAATTTGCTGAAAAAGTTCCCAAAGTGTGTGGAAATAACAAGCAATTTCCATAACCAAAGGTTTGTTATCTAAGCAAACACCCACCTGAGTACTCACAAAGCGTCTCTATGTTGTAGTATGGTTTGTTCCATGTAAATGGGATGCTATTATATAGACAAGCCATTTGCTAATTCAGCTCAATAATCAGCAGATAGAAAGTAAAAGGCCGCCTGCTCTCACTCCTTTGCCAGGCCACAGCACACCTGCTTCTTCATGAAATGGTGGTTTTGTTTTCAAATCCTTTTTTTTTCTTGCCTCCTCAGCAATTCTATGAAAACAGGATAAAGTTTAGTTTCCTTCCTAAGTCTGTCTATTTTTTGTGACTTTGTAATTTCAGTTCAAAGTATTATTTGAGCCAGCCATAGTAGTAAACACCTGTAATTCCCAATACTCAAGAAGCTGAGACAGGAAGAGTGTAAGTTCAAGGCCACCCTAGACTACATGGTAAGACCTCAGTCTCAAACAAAAAAAAAAAAAAAAAAAAAATGGGTTAAAGCCCTTCAAATATGATCTGTGTATTTTGAAAAACTTGAAATTTTTTCCTTCTCTAACATTTTATATATATATATATATGTTTATATATATGTGTGTGTTTATACATATGATCTACATAAAACAACAATTCTTAGAATATATAGCTTTATGTTCAAATTGATTTCAGACATGAAAAAAAGGGTAAAATTAC
Source organism: Peromyscus eremicus (assembly GCF_949786415.1). NCBI lineage: Eukaryota > Metazoa > Chordata > Mammalia > Rodentia > Cricetidae > Peromyscus > Peromyscus eremicus. Next base: position 35,482,331 of record NC_081431.1, on the reverse strand, counting down.
TTTTACCATCTTTAACCACATTCTTTTATAATCAGAAAGTTGAACTGTCTCTGAGACTTCACATAGTTTAGTCATAACTGAGCATAGTAAGAATTCAAGTGTGCTATCTCCCCAATGCCATGGACTGCTTCTGATCCACTGTTTAGCACAGGAACTAAATTTAGTCTCAAAAATCCTTCTTATCCTGGTTTTCCAGACACCACTACTAATCAATCAAAGCTGACCCATGGCAAGAAAATCATTTGCCATACTGTGTCTCCATTTACGATTTTTGCATAAATAAGTAATTTACTTGTGAAATCCCTCATAACTTCAAACAGAGCCACTTGTCAAGTTGATTTTAGGGAGACCTTTCCAGTGACAACCCTAGTGAGTCATCTTTGCCAATATTTAGACTCTCCAAAGTGCAACTTAATTGATAACCTTGATTTCCGACATGATCCATAGTGGAACAAATTTCAAAACTGTCACTGCTAAAGTATAGGCATAGATCGGTGGAATTCAAGAGAAGAGCATCACTAACAATGGCCCCAAGGCACCAACTTTTGCAAAACCTTCACAGATATTTAAGGTTTTGGCAAGGATTTATAATCTGCAGTTGGATGGAACAAGTCACAGACTTCCTATTTATTTGGTGCTGCCTAAAATTAGCTAAACTCTGGCTTTGGATTTATAGCCTTGTTTTCTGGAAAAAAAATCGTAAGTTTTGAAACACCATCAGTGAAAATAATCAACAAATTTTGTATCTAGTCTCTTTTCATAGATAATTTTAAAGTAAGTACAGTAGAAAGTTTTATCTGGGTCCTATCAAGAAGTCTCAATGACTAAGAGTAATTACTGTTCTTCTAGAGTCCTGATTCAGACCGCAGCACCCAGATGGCAGTTCATAACCACCTATAACTCCAGTTTCAGGGGATTCAGTGCCATCTTCTGGCCTCCTGGAGCACAGCACACAAGTGGTACATGTGCATATACTAGGGTTCATACACATACATATAAAATAACATTAAAATTAATATTTAAAAAGGCCATACCTGAGATCTGTTTTTTCCAACTAGTTTTATTTACCAGAGGTGCTTTTGGTTGTTTTTAGCTTCAACAGACACCCCAAAGTCTTAGAACATACCACAGAGGTCATAGGCACACACTAAAGCGAAGGGCTACACTGTTCTTTCATTCATTCTCATGTCCAGCACACATCTGTGGAGTGCCTCCTATGTGTCAGGCACTCTTCTGAAACCAAGTGTAATTTACACACACACATAGGATAGCAGTAACCCCCACAGACAAAAACCCTTTCTGTATTGATGCTTTCTTTCTAATGAACACCGGGAGACACTGGGAACTCAGTTCTCCAGTCATTCCAAAGACGTGGTCAAGAATATACACCGAAGTAAAGAAGCTTGCATTTTTATTGCTGTGTTCTAAGTTCATTCTCTAACCCATGATATGGGAAGGAAGCTTCTCTCTTACCTCAAGCCCATTGCAGGGGATTACAGATGAACTCTTGAAAGTTAGTGTGCATCCTCCAGAATTTGTGGGGCACGGAGTTAGCCATCACTGAATAACAAAGCTAGGAAAGTGTAGCTTGGTTTGCCTAGAGAAGAAAAGGGGGTTATCAGTAGTGAATTTAACATATGTTCAAAGCAAGGCCTCTTTTCCAGGCATCAGACACTAGCCCTGTGGAAAGGTGAAGCTAAGGACTGAATTGTTCCTTGGTCATTGGTTACACCAAAAGCCCCTGCCACAAATGAAGCACCCTCAATCCCCAGAGGTTGAGGGCTATAGATAGCCAAGTAGAGTGGAAGGGTGCCACATGGAAGCAGCATGGCTCAGTCAGAAACTGCAGGTCAAGTTCTCAGGGAGACAGTCTCTACACTGGAGTCTTACACTGAGCCTTAGAGACCTCCATAGCCATGAAGTGCCATCACTTGCTTACAACAATACAGTCCAAATGGGCTTTTCTTTTAGTTCCTTTCCTCTTCTGGGTTAATATTAAAGGGCCCGCAGCAGCAACTATTCAGTGGAAAATGAAATAAGTCAGGAAATGTCACATTTACACAGACCTTCCCTATTTCACCTCTCAATCCTCCCAAGCCTAAGGGTGAAAAATTTAAACTGAACAAAATTTTGGACTTTTGATTTATGTCTATACTATGTTTTTATTATTTAATGGGAGAAAAATAATCTTTGGAACATGGCTGAAGTCTCATCTTGGGGGCTAGAAAGAACAAAGAATAACTTGTGGGCTGTGGATATAGCTCAGTGGTAGAGCATTTCCTGCTATGCTTAAGGCTCTGGGTGCAATACCAGTACCACATGCACACACACATACACACACACACACACACACACACACACACACACACACGCACACCACACACACACACACACACACACCACACACACACACACACACACACACACCACACCACACACACACACACACACACACACACACACACACACACACACACACACACTGTGGGATGTCTTTCTGTATGCTGTGAATATGTATTGCTCCCATTGGCTAATAAATAAAGCTTCATTGGCCTTTGGCAGGGCAGGATGGAGCCAGGTGGGAAAATCCAAGGGAGATACTGGGAGGAGAGAGGCGGAGTGGGAGACTCAAGCTGGCTGCCCAAGGAGCAACATGTAATGGGACGCAGGTAAAGCCACAGAACACGTGGCTTTATATAGATTAATAGTTATGGATTGAGTTAAATTATGAGGTAGCTAGTAAGAAGCCTGAGCCATAGGCTATATAATTCCCAATTAAAATCAAGCCTCAGGGCGGTGGTGGCGCATGCCTTTAATCCCAGCACTCGCAAGGCAGAGGCAGGCGGATCTCTGTGAGTTCGAGGCCAGCCTGGTCTCCAAGCGAGTTCCAAGAAAGGCGCAAAGCTACACAGAGAAACCCTGGCTGGAAAAAAAAAAATCAAGCCTCTGAATGATTATTTTATAGATGGCTGTGGAATTGCAGGGTAGGGTGGAACAGGAGAAACATAGGACCTGGAGACTGGGTGGGACAGGAGAAACTTCTGCTACACACACAAGCTAGAGTGCTTCCTACTTTTCCTAAATTCACTAAGTAAACTATTTAAGTAAGTCCAGCTTGTGGAAAGGAAAAAGAAACACACAGGAAGGCTCTGATTTAGGTTTTCTAGAAGAACAAAGTGTCAAAACTGGAAATTTTCAATATAAAATATGAAATTATACTTCCTTAGCCCATTTCTAAAAAACGTATGGAATGAGAGAAGTACATAGAAAAAAAAGTATATATACCCTCTTATCAGGCCTCATTTCTAGGATTTTTAAAAATAGTTCTGGTTATTCCTCCCATCTAGCCTCAGAATGGAGAGGCTGTAAGCAGAGAAGACAAAGATCTCAGACAAATAATAGTTTTCAGTTTTCTACAGCTGAGTTTGAAGAGGAAGCCCGTACAAAGGTTCAACAGTGATCAAATGAAGTTGCCACTTCATTTGGGCACTCAGATTCAAAGTTCATGAAAATGAAGAGATAAGTGAGTCACACATTAAATACAGTTGGCATTTTAGATCAGCATGCCCCTGCAGCACAGACCCGGGAATATCTAAAACAGGTCTTGCACTTACAGAGGCAATCTTTCTTAACTCATGAAGGACAGCTATGAAGCCGAGAGCGTGAAGAATGGCATTGATAGTCCCTACCTTTAGAAAGGAAAATGAAGGCCTAACTTAAAAATGATAGCTGAGTCATCTTAACTTTGGTATCTGAGAAGACCAAACATGTTCATCGTTCCATTAGTGATCCAGCGAGTGAAAAGTCCAGTGGGGCTTTGTGAAGGATTAATAAGTCAAACATGTGTAACACATTCCGTGACAGCCTGTCAGACATTCTTGTTGGAAAGGGAAGAAAACAGACTTTAATCCTAGCCTTGAAGGACACAGTCTGCTCATAAATACAGCTGGGCAAATATCACTGTGTGCATTCTCAGTTTACTAGAAAGCAGAACAGCAGCATTTATCCTCCGCTTTCTTTCCTGAAGAAAGGACGTGAAGAAGGATGCTTGGATCCTAAACATACGGCAATAGTCACAAAAGAAAAGGATGAGAGGAAGAGGGGGGTCTTCCATCAAACTGTTGAAAAATGGGAGGATGTAACTCATTCTGCGAGTGAAGAAAGCATTCTACAAATGGCCTTGTAAGTGGACTCAAATCAATGAAAAGCCAGAGGTGTGGCTCCCGGGAAAAATTAGAAAGGCTCAGGGGATTAAAAACAAAAGCAAGCTAGTTGGGTAAAACTACAACTGGGTGGACAAAAATAGAATTCATGGGACCCAAGTCAATTTCTTCATACAAAGACAACAGATTTAATCCCTGTAGCCGGACTCACAAGAGGACAGGAATAGACCACAGGATCCCAGGGACGCTAAAACTCTTTTGACCTGAGGACAAAGGGGAACCACAGGGACCTAAGAGGCCTCAAGGGGATTACACAAGAGAGAGACAGACTGTCTTAATAGAGTTTCAAAACTTTCCACAAATGTTCTCCTAACTACACCATGTCTTTGCTGTGATAATACAACCATGCCGTGGTCTCCTCCACAACTGGAAGTTGGTCTTTTTCCTTAAGTAATTGAGCAAGAGGAAGAGATGAAATTATGAATGTCCTTTGCTCCAAATCTCAATCAACAACTCATGGAAGACTTTTACCACCTTTATTGCCAATACTTACTGGTCATGCTACTATTTTCTGATGCCTGCAGCCCGTGGACTAATCTTTCTATTGGCTTTAATATTTGGCTAGTCAGTCAACTGAATACTGGACTGTAAAACTCTTCAATCCCAGTGACAACTACTAACCCTTCCCTTCAGTTTACACATTAACACAGCTATATGTGGTTGGAATTTATTATAGAACATTATCTTACCCACAGATTAATTAAATTTGTGTGTCTATACAACACTTTTTATTGCTTCACTGCATTGAATTATTTTTTTTGAACTTCTTTGTGATCTCTGAACATTGGACACTAAACAAGAACAAGTTTAAATACAAATTTAAACCATGTAAGCACCTTGACCAGAATTCAGGTCTCCAGAGTCCACACAAAATCCAGGTAATGGCAGCCACTTAGAATCCCAGCACTCAGGAGTCAGAGGTAGGGGATCCCAAGGGGAAGCTGGCTAGCTAGACCAGCCAGAATCAACAATTCTGAGTGCAGTGGGAGACCCTGCTTCAGTAAAGTGGAAAGTGATCAGGAAGACAACCAATATCAACTTCTAATTTCCTTATGCATATGCATGTGCATATGTGTGTATGCACATCCCCACACAAATATGAGCCCACACTCATGAGAGCACATATGCATGCATGTACACACACACTACTCAATATTTATTCATGATAAAAACCTGTGGGAAAACAAAAAATAAATATCAAAGTTTTTAACATAATGGAGTATCCAAGCCCAACTCAAACCCCACCCTGACTACTCCTAGTAAAATTATACTGGATAGTGAGGGACTGAATGTTTACACTGAGAATGTTTTTGTCCAGTGTAAGGTGGCAAAAAACAATTTCAGACATACAAATTGGGAAGAAAGACAACTATTTGCACCTAACATTTTTCACATTTATTTACAGTGTGTGCACGTACATTGCCATGCCCATGAATCATGCCACATATGTGCAGGTCATAGGATAAGTCTTCCAAAGTTGGTTCTGTCCTTCTACCATGTGAGTCCCAGGGTTGAATTCAGGATACTGAGCTTGATGTAATCACCTTTGCCCAGTGAGCCTTCATGTGACATTTTGGAGTATGCAGAAAATCAGAAATAATTTATAAAATATCTCTACATAAAGTTTGCATGGATGCTAGGTCCAATGTGAATATTCAAAAGTCAACCATATTCATATCTATTCACAATAGTATTTGAGATTTCAAGTAAACAAAACAAATGCTGGCTACCATATTACAAAAAGTCAGAATTGATGATGAACACCTATAATGCTGAATTTGAGAGGTTAAGGCAGGAGAATTTAGAGACTAAGGCCAGAAAGGTCTATGTAGTGAATTTGAAAGCAAGTTATGTGACTTTGTTCCAAATTTTAAAAATAAATACTTATCTTTAAAAATAAACGTAAGAAAGATCTAACAAAATAAAAACACATCTGTAGACTGAAAACAACTCAACAATAAAAGAAATTAAAGAAGATTTAAATAAATATAAAAGTATGCTACATCTACAAAATAGAATACTTGGTTGTCAGAATATCAACTCCCAGTTTCATCTAGGAGTACAACCGTCTCAGTAGATGTCCAAGCAAGATTTTTGTAGAGCTACTTCTAAAGTTCACATAAAATTTTATATGAAATGGTAATAGAACTGCCAAGAAAATTCTGAATACAAGGAAGTTTTAAAAACCTCATGTTTATAATCAGAAAAAAAAAAAAGGAAAGGAAATGACACACCTAGATATGGTGGAGGAGAAAGTTCATTGTAGATAAAAGGGAGAGCATAGGTAAAGTCAGGGACATCTGGGAGAGTCCAGAGTGGGCATGACCAGACTGAGCTGGGCCATGTGGAAGAGGAGGAGGGGAAGGGAGCGAGGGGAACCAGGTGCAGCTGCCAGGAGGGCAGAAGATAAAAAAGGGTAACTGACATGCCTGTATTATATTGGAAGAGCCTCTTGGGGAAGGGCAGCTCAGCCCCTGGGCTGGAGAGTTTAGGGTAGAGGGCAGGTATGCCACTTATACCCTGTAACAGGTAGAAACTGAGGGATGCTGGGAGAACCTGGAGGCCAGGTCTGCCTTGATATGTTAAATAGGCACCTCAGCCTTTTGTCCCAGGTTTGAAACTTAGCAGTAATAAATCAGAACAGTTTGATATCAGCAAAAGGAACGTAGCTATCATATGAAAAAGGTAATAACACCTGAAGGATACTAGAATCAGGAAATCATCCTAGTTCCCCCATCACCTCAGACATGTGCGTGAAGCCTTTAGGACATTTCACCTTCCCAGCCATGCCCAGAGCCACAGATGAGCCCAGGAAAGGACAGCAGGAGCAGCAAGTAGAAAATGCCAGCCAACGTTGCCCATCCACAGAACTCTGAAGAGTTGAATTGTTATTTTAGTATTTTTACCCAACAATAGAAAAATTTTGAGATATTCCCTCTCTCTCTCTCTCTCTCTCTCTCTCTCTCTCTCTCTCTCTCTCTCTCTCTCTGTCTCTCTCTCTCTCTCTCTGGCTTTTTTACAGTGACTCATAACTTAGGCTAGCTTCAAACTCCCTATGTAGCACAGAGTAATCTCGGACTCCTAATCTTTCTGCTTTCACCATCACCCAATGCTGGGATTATATATATATGTGTGTGCAGCACCACATCTGGCAAGACAAGATCTCTCTATTGTCCAAACTGTCCTTGAACTCACTGTGCAACCCAGCCTGGGCTCTGATTCATGAATTCTCTAGTCTTAGCTGATTGTATAGCTTGGATTATAGGAATATATCATTGTGCCAGGTTAGTACTATTGTAATTCTAACATCAAATGAGAGCAGTGGAAATATACCAGAGTAGTCAGCATGAGATAGTGGTGATCTTATCCAGTGGTGTTCAAATTGCTTACAACTGCAAATTATAAAAAAAAAAAAGATGTGCTCATGTGAACACATTACCCAGGACCTTTGAAGGCATTTGTAAGAAGATGGAATCTGAAGTTTCATTCAAGGTAAGTGTGTCTCTGTTTGACATCACAAATGAGGTTGAAACACTAACAATTTACTCCTTTAAAGTCATATGAAATAAAAAGAATTGCTGAAAATCTTAGTGTGTAATATTGTTTTAAACATCTTGCTTAACAAATTAGTGATAACATTTTAATTCTTATTAGATATAAACTACATTAAGTATTTCAAGTAGCTATTTAATTAATTACATCATTAAACTATTTGCAGTCATTGAGACACAGAGAACATGTGATCATAGAATTTGTTAATGAAGGGGTGGGATTCAATTGTCTCCTAGGCAGTGAAAGAGACCTAAGGAAAATTTCTTGTCTCTTATGTAGTATTTGCTAAAGGAAGTATTGTCCAAAGAGATCTAAAGCCAGAGACTTGTCTTTAGATGTTGACCTTTAAAACTGTCTGGCTTTGTCTTTAATAACAGGTTCACTGACGGCCACAATCAGGACACCTGTATAGCAGTTCCCTTTTTCTGCCCAGAACTATTTAGGGACCACAGTACAATGGCCCTGTGATAAACATGTAGAGTCTAGTGTCATCTTCTATACTATGGTACCTTCCTTTTGTGAGAGAAAAAAAAAAACTTCAAGAAGCTGTAATAACGAGTGATTGGTAGCATATGTGATATTCCTTTCTTCATGAGAACCTAAAAGAAATTGTTTATCTTCAAATACAGTGAGAAAGACACCTTAGAGAAAAACCACTGAGGCATTCATGTATAAACAGGAGCTAGCACAAATAACTAAGGCAAAGGTTTCACAAAAATCCAACATCCTGTTATCTTAGATCACAGGGGAAGAAGATCTGGGAGACACTATATGGAGGCTCTAGGTCCAGAAGTAAAGTCATGGCTACCTACTTAATCTGAGGCTACAAGGGTATGTGGGTAGATAATTCTACCATGCAGCCGTTGTCTTCTGGGAAATCTTGTCAATAGCACGAATTCATCTATATCACCAAGTTCAATCTAATTTTACCTTGCTGTCTAGTCCAGAAAATCAACAGCCTGAAAAACACTAAGAATCAGGTCCAAACACTATTAGAATAGCCAATATGTTTGCCAGTTCCCTACCAACCCTTCAGATGAGGATGATCAACTCTAGGACAACCCCCAGCATAGTCTGTGGACTCTCCCTGAACCCACAGAACCAGTAATAGAAGTAGATCCCCAGATGAAGTCCACTATCCTCAAAGTATGTCAGTGAAAGGAGTCTTTTCTACATTAGACAACCAATGTTGTGACTCTTGCCTCTTTCTGTGGCAAAATCTAGAGCTTGTACGAACATACTGAGTGTCTAGTCAAATTTACCCCAGGACAACTTTGTGTCTCACTAACCAGACAAAAAATTGGACACACATCTCAGAATACAGTGGAACTTGTCAAACATCCTGTGTAGGGAGCAGACTCAAGAATACAAAACAAGAATATGGAAAGGTCAAGCCACACTCCATACACTTTACATGGAAGAAGAAGGTCCTGTACTCCATGGAGTCCTACAAAATGGTACAGGAGATGACAGGTATGGGAGGTAACCAGGCGGAAGGCACAAACAGCTTAGTTGACTTCCGATCAAAAAGTACTCGATGCTATATGGGAGACACACCCAGCCCAGAGAATATTATGTAGAGAAGATGAAGTTTTGCAAACTGGTAGGGTGTTCTTTGCTTGGATTTCAAGTCAAAAGGTTATCCAGCACCTTCATGTCATAGAATAGCCTTATAGACAAAATAGTTGGTGGGCTTAGTAAAAGGTACAGCCTGAGGCCATCTAGGGGACCAGAGGAAAAGCTGATAAGCCACAGCTGGAGACTATACTCCCATATGTAAATGGCAGAGAATTATGAGTTTTTTGTTTTGTTTTGTTTTGTTTTGTTTTGTTTTGTTTTTAGGGTGAGAAAGCTTTCTTCTACCTGCTCTTTCTGTCTTTTCCTTCTATGTTTGTAGGAAGGGGAAGTGCTTCTTGGAAATCATTCACTCCCCCCACCGCCACTTTGCTGTAAAATAGATGATAAAGAAAGATGTTTCATATATTTTGATCTTTTCCATCCTCTGCAAATAGATTTAGGGCTGCACCTGCTTCGGTCTGAGAAATATGTAGAAATGTGACATTTGTAGCTAACCTGAAACAAGGAGCTTCCATAGAGCATCCTAAGAAGCCTAAGAAGAGCCACGCCCAAGGGCTTGCCTCCTGCCTGTATTAATGGGCAAACACTGTAAAGTGTGAAAAGAGATAGGGAAGGGTGTGCCAAACTCAAGGGAGGCCTGTGTAAGCACAGCAGGCTGTGAGAGGCTTTGCACTTGCTGTTCTGTGAGAGAAATATCACAGTCTGGAGCAAGTAACAATAAGCGTATAGAAATAGGTGCCAGATTTACAGTATGACTGTGACTGTCCTTGCTGTGCTAAGACCCTTCAGGCAGCAGAAGGGTGGGAATAGCTAGGCTTCCATGGACACCATAGGACCTTTCTTGTTTGCTTACTTTCGTATGAATCGGCTATTTTCCAGGTGGTTTACTATTTTATTTTTTATTTATTTTATTTTATTTTATTTTTTGGTTTTTTGAGACAGGATTTCTCTGTGTAGCTTTGCGCCTTTCCTGGGACTCACTTGGTAGCCCATGCTGGCCTCGAACTCACAGAGATCTGCCTGGCTCTGCCTCCCGAGTGCTGGGATTAAAGGTGTGCGCCACCACCGCCCGGCATTTTTTATTCTTACCATCGATGAATGAGGGACCTGGTTATTACACATCCTCCTCAGCAGTTGGTGCTGTCACTGTTTAATATTGTAGCTTCTCAGGCAGATATGCAGGATACCTTTTGTATAGTTTTATGTCAACTTGACACAAGCTAAGGTCGTGGGAGAGGAGGGAAACACAATTAAGAAAATACCTCCATAAGATCAGGCTGTATGCAAGCCTGTAAGGCATTTTCTTAATTAGTGATCAATAGAAGAGGGCCCAACCTATTGTGGGTGGTGCCATCCCTGGGCTGGTGGTCCTAGATTCTATAAGAAAGCAAGCTGAACAAGGAAGAAGGAGCAAGCCAGCAAGCAGCACTCCTCCATGGCCTCTGCATCAGCTTTTGCCTCCAAGTTCCTACCCTGTTTGAGTTCCTATTCTGACTTCCTTCAGTGATGAACAGCAATATGGAAATGTAAACCAAACAAACCTTTTCCTCCCCAACCTGCTCTTTGGTCATGGTGTTTCATCACAGTAATAATAACACTAACTAAGATACCTTTTTTTTAATTAAATTAAGTTAAATTCAACATCTTTAATAGCTAAAGGTTTTGAATGTGTTTTCATGGGGCTATGTGGTAATTATATGTTTTCTATGAAACAAATGGCTATTCGTGTGCTTTGCCCATTTCAAGACACTGAACTTGCTCCACAGCCTCATCATTTTTTCTAGTTGCTTATTGAGTTCCTCTGTTTTAAATGCTACATGGCTTATTGAGTTCCTCTGTTTTAAAAGCATACAGCTTTCAGGAAGGGTAAATTCCATTGTAAACAGATACCATTATTAGAAAATAATTTAAATCTGCAAAATTTCAAGACAATATAAGTCATGTAAAAATCAATGACTTTTGCTGCTAACTGGTACCATTCCACCATGTAGTGGAGCCTCTAAAATCATGAGTGAAAATAAGACCTTTCTCCTTTTACACTAATCATCAAAGCATTTTATTACCAACTTAAGATGTTTGAAGACTATTTTCCCCAAACAAGGGCTCTCTCAACACATCAACATACAGTTCTTGATGTCTCTAATAAACCTTACATCTATCAGTGGATTTATGGAGCTAGTCAATTAGAAAAGCATTCCTCAATTAATACAGAGCTCCCACTTGGCCTCACTGAAGCCACGTTGGCTGAGTAACCCATGCACACCCCACCCCATACACACATAGTTTCCTAGAATATTATAAATATTGTTGGAGTGTTATGTGGAGCTTTATGAACAGATACGGGTGCCATCATTGCCAAGAATGTACAATTACATTCTGGAATGCACAAATGCCACTTTTATTCTATGATGCAGGCTTTGACCTCTGACCAACCTGCAGGGATCCACTGGTCTTGGTTCCACTCTTGACTCAACTTCTGATAGTTTATCTCCAATCCTGTGTAGCTTTTTCTTTGACTTCTCAGAACATTCCACCTATGACAGTGGGTTATTTTACACCAGATGCTACAGTTGAAATACTGAATGTTGAACAATAGCCCAGGTGTTAAATGCCTAGTGTGGCACCAGGAGATGGGGGATGGTGGAGTACTTAGATCATTAGACATTGCCCCTCAAAGGTGATCACAGGACTCCATTTTCTTTCTTTGCTTTCTGATCATTACCTGAATAGGTTTGTTTTACCTTGTATTCTCTCCTTGACATGCTACCTCAATAAAGAGCTAAAAGCAGTGGATCCACCTAACCATGGACTGGAGCCTCTAAATTATCAAGCCAAAATAAGTCCTTTCTCCTTTTAAGCTAATTATTTTAGGCATTCATTATAGTGACACATGTAGTGAGTATTTTTCTGTCCCACTAGTCAGCTCTCAAATCATGACATGGAGACTTATTATTAAATATGAAAGCTCAGCCAATAGCTTAGGCTTGTTTCTAACAAGTCTTATAACTTAAATTAACCCATTTCTATTAATCTACATCCTGTCATGTGGCTTGTGGCTGTTAACATCTCCTCCTGCATGTTTTGTTTGTTCTCTGTCTCTCAGCGTCTCCACTTTCTTCCCAGCATTCTCTCTGCCCCAAAATCCTGCCTAGCTATTGACAGTTTAGCTTTTTATTTTTTTTTTTAATTTTTTATTTTTTTTATTTTTTTCAGAGCTGAGGACTGAACCCAGGGCCTTGCGCTTGCTAGGCAAGCGCTCTATCACTGAGCTAAATTCCCAGGCCCCAGTTTAGCTTTTTATTAAACCAATCCAAGTGACACATCTTCACAGTGTACAAAAAGATTATTCCACAACAGACAAAAACTGACTCATATAGAGTTTTTTGTTTTTAAACTGGTCTTTACATCGTACAGCAATAGCAAATCCAGACTTTAGAACTTCCAATCAACTGTCATGAATTGGGGCTCCCACATCTCTCTCCTTGGGTTTAACCATTCACTACATCAGCTCATAGACAGTTTACTTATGTTTGTCACTTGATTAGAATGGGTATTAAAGGGACAGCAAAATGGCTCAGCAGGTGGAGGGACTTGCTGCCAAGCCTAATAACCTGAACTCTATGCCTAGGATCCATGTGGTAAAAGGAGAGAACCAACTCCCTCTCTCTCTTTCTCTCTCTCTCTCTCTCTCTCTCTCTCTCTCTCTCTCTCTCTCTCTCTCTCTCAGACACACACACACACACACACACACACACACACACACACACACACACACTTTCAAAAATTCTAATGGCATTCTTTTAAGAACTGCAAAAAAAAAATCCAAAAATTTACAAGTATAAAAGACCCCAAATAGCCAAAGCAATTCTAAGCAGAAAAAGCAATACTAAAGGTTTCACAAATACATCGTCTCACAGTATAAAGCAGAGCCATAGTAACCACAGAAGCAGGGTACTTGGACAAAAGCAGACATGAAGACCAATGAAACAGAACAGAGGACCCAAACCATAAACCCATAATTTTCATCAAAGGTGTCAAAGTATACACTGGGTAAAAAGGACAACCTCTTCGACAAATAGTGCTGAGAAAAGTGAATATCCACCTATAGAAGAGTGAAACTAGACCCATATCAGAGGGCCTAGGACTGTGTCTCAAAAAAAAAAAAAAGAAGACAGAATGAAAAAAAAAGAAGTCAGGGAATATTTGGGGAGAGGAGGGAGACCAGAAAATTAGGGGCATGAGGGATAGAGGAGAACTTATGAAACATAAATGTATGAAAACACCATAATGAAATCTGTTGCTCTGTGTACTAACTTTAAAAAATAAGAATATGCCTATTAATAGACAATGTGGCATATGTGTTAGTACTTGAAGATGTTGCTCTATAATGCTTAAGTCCAGGCATGAGAAATCATGCCTCAGTAGATGACAGTATATAATGTTTAAGGACCATGACTAGGGAGACACCTACATCATGTATTCCTTCCCAACACTGATCATTGCAGAAACCACCCAGCAGTTAGTGCTCAGCTAACAAGTGATCAGTCACTTTTCTACTTGCTGTGACAAAAGCAAGTTAATGAAAAATGGGTTTGTTCTGGTTCAAAGTTTGTAGATACAGTTCATCATTATGGGGAAAACAGAACAGCAGGCCTGTGAGGCATCAGGTCACACTGCATCCACAGGAAGCGGAGAGAAGTAATGCTGATGCCCAGCTCACTTTCACTTTTGATTCAGTCCAGGACCCTAGTACCTGGAAGGGTGCTGACCATATTTAGGGTATGCCATTCCACTTTACTTGATCCAATCCAGACCTGCCCAAGAGGCTAGTCTCGTATAGGTGATTCTAGATGGTGCCAAGCTGACAATCAAACATTAAGCATTATACCAAGGGATAGGAAAGGAAAAGGAAGAGAGGAAATAAACACTAGACATTTATCCCAAGGGAAACTGGATTGAGAAGTAGTTGGTTTTTTTTTTTCTAGAATGACTAGTATCCTTAAAAATAAGTCTTCAAGTTATTTTTACTAGTAGGAGGAAGTAGGGAATTTAAAACTAGTCGAGCTACATTATAGAAAGTTTTATTTTCGTGCATGAGTCATCATGTATGAATTTCAAACCTTCTGAAAATGCAAATCATGTTATATCACTTCCTCACTGAAAGCCAGTAGCCTCCCACTCCCTTAGGGAGCCTCAAAGTCCTTCTGCAATTCAGGGGATCTCATTTTTTCTTATAAATTTAATGTTTTCACTGCTTTTCCTTTTTTATTAATATTTTTGTTGACATACAAAGCAAGTGGTTTTACTATATTTTATACAAACATATAATTATACTTCATTCTGATGAGCTGTTCTTACTACTCTCCTCTATATCTCTTCTTGCTGCCTTCTTTTTTCCTCCCAAATTTCCTCTTGCACTTTGATGACATATACATTCTATTACTCTTTCTTGTTTTCTCCTCCCCTCTCTCTTTAGACCCCTCCCTTCCCTCTCACAGTCTCCTTTCTACTTTAATATTATCTGCTTACCTATCTATCATCTGTCTGTCTGTCTATCTATCTAGATTATGCATAAGAAAAACGGCATGATATTTGTCTTCATAAGTCTGCTTTTTCATTTAACATAAATTTTCAGTTCCATCTACTTTCATTCTTCTTACAGTTGAAAAAAATCCATTTTTATATGTGCCACATTTTTTATCAATAACTATATTCTTAATTAATTTTTAAAGTTAGTACACAGAGCAATGGATTTCACTATGGTGTTTTCATACATATATGTCTCATAAGTACCCCACCTGCTGGTATATTACTATTAAACAAACTTGCAAACCTTACATGGATTTTCACAAGTTTCTCAACTGATATACTTTTTCTATTCCAGAATGCAACCCAAGATACCACATTGCATTTGAACTATCATATTCTAAAAATGTCACACACACACACAATGCTCTTTAGGATAAAAAGAATAAGGATAGAAAATGGAGACATGGCTCAGTAGTTAAGAACACTTGCTGCCTTTGCAGAAGACCCAAGTTCAATTCCCACCACCCACATGGTACCTCAAAAGTATGTTGCCCTATTCTGACCTCCACAGGCACCAGGCCTGCACATGGTGTGTATACATGCATGTATGCAAATATTCATATACATAAAGATAATCTTAAAAAGAAGAGGAGGAAACATAAAGAGGTGTCTCATGCCTTTAATCCTAGCACTTGGGAAGTAGTGGCAGGCAGATCTGTGAGTTCGAGTCCAGCCTGGTCTACAGAGTGAGTTCTAGGACAGTCAAGGATACACAGTGAAACCCTGTCGGGGAAAAAAAATGGGGCAGGGGGAGAAGGAGAGGAAGAAGGAGGGGGAGGAGAAGGGAGAAGGGGGAGGAAGAAGAGAAAGTAGAGGAGAAGGGGACACACAGAGAGACATTTTTATAGTAAATGGACCTGTTCATAAAGACATAGTAACTGTAAAACATAGGAACCTAGTAACTTAGCTTTAAAACTGATAAAGAAAATTTTGTGTTAAAGAGATAAGTAGGTGAATCTACAATCAGAAGTAGAAAGATTCATTTTATTTTATGAAATTGACAAAAAATGGTAAGCATATAGACTATCTGAAAAAATTACCAAAAAACCTAGCCTAATGGGTTTTTAAAGAACAATTTGGAACTGTACTGCCCTAGTGGTAAAAACAAAACAAAGTAAAACCTGCTGTTTTCAAAAGAACACAAAGCCATAGGGAAGCTGTTCCTCAGGGCTGCAAGAGAGCTAAAGGCATGCTCAAACAGCAGCAGAGAGAATGAATAGCCACCAAACCTGTTCTACAAGAAATATTAAAGGATATCCTTCAAATGGAAGGAGATACTAAAAAGCAAGACAGGAATGTATAATATTCACCAGAAATACTATACAGGGAAATTCAGAATGCTCTATTGCTGTGGGATGGTCTGTATGTCAAATGTGTTGCTGATTGGTCAATAAATAAATCACTGATTGGCCAGTGGCCAGGCAGGAAGTATAGGCAGGACTAACAGAGAGGAGAATTGAGAGAACAGGAAGCTGAATGAGAGAGACACTGCCAACCGCCACCATGACAAGCCGCATGTGAAGATCCCGGTAAGCCACGAGCCATGTGTCAACGTATAGATTTATAGAAATGGATTAATTTAAGCTGTAAGAACAGTTAGCAAGAAGCCTGCCACGGCCATACAGTTTGTAACCAATATAAGTCTCTGTGTTTACTTGGTCGGGTCTGAGCGGCTATGGGTCTGGCAGGTGAGAGAGATTTGTCCTGAGGTGGGCCAGGCAGGAAAACTCTAGCTACACTCTATCGTAAACAGGGCATAAGATTTATATCTTTTGTATTGAGACTTAAAAAGTGAAGTAATTTAAAATGGTAACTCCACTTACATGTTGAGATAAGTAGACAAAAATATGTAACGATGGAACATAATACTTAAAATGTGGGGGAGAATGCAGTGAAATGATCGAGATTTTAAATAGTATTTTCTCTCTTTCTTTACTTCCCCTCATTGTTAAGTTACTATCATTTCATTTTTGTGGTGAGAAAAATATGTATTTACAATTAGCCACCTGGACTCCATTTAGATAATCTCAATTTTGTTAGCAACACCTAAAACATTATAACTAGGAGAGAGTTAAAGCCTTCTTTCTAACAGACCTGATCAGGGTATTGACACCTGTCAATGTAATGGAGTTTTTCACAGTTGATTTGATCTGGTGCTTATTAGTCTTGCTATTCACAATGAACACAAGTACACTGTCTTTATGGCTGACACAAGTACACAAATACACTGTCTTCATAGTCAGGGAGAACTTAATGGTCTATCAATCACAGTGGTGAAGCTTGTTTCTCCTGAAGGAACTCTTCCATAAGTGTTTGGGCTTTCTGTAGACAAAATTCTAAACAGTCTTAATAAATAAGAAACACAGAGCCAGATACAGAGGTATATAGCCAAAGAGATCAGAGAGTCACAACTACCTTATGTTACCACCCTGCATCGCTTCCCCAGAGGAGAGAGATTCTTCCTGCCTGATGTGTGTTTTTATTGCCTTTCTGTTCTGCCTTCTCATTGGCTCTAAACCCAACCACATGACTTCCTCGTCACTGCCTGCCTATACAGACCTCCAGGTCTTTATGGTTGGTACTAGGATTAAAGGCTCGGGTCACCATGCTTGCCTGTGTCCTTGACCACACAGAGACTCTGCCTGCCATGTGATTGGATTAAGGGCATGGGCCACCAACGCCTAACTGCTGTTCCTGGCTCGTTATGACCTCTGATCTCCAGGCAAACTTTATTAACATACAAATAAAATCACATTTCAGCACAAATAAAATATCACCATAGCTTTCTCCACAGGGGGAGTGTCTTGCACTAGTAGAAGGTGAGTAACATGTGGATTTTCTTTTTTATAGCTGTGGGCTCAGTGGCAGAACTCTTGCCTGGCCTGCTCCCCAGTGCTTAAAAAGAAGACAGAAAAACAAAACAAAAAAGCAAATAGATTTTTCAAGGAGACAAAGAAAAAAAAACACTAACAAATCCTTGCATAGTTTAAGAAAAAAAAACTGGATGAGATGGTGTATTCAGGAGACTGAGGCAGGAAAGTCCAATCTAGGCTCTGTAGCAATACCTGTCTGTTATGGAATATTCTTTTACATTGTATGAAGCTGTGTCACTCTGATTGGTTTAATAAAGCTGAATGGCCAATAGCTAGGAAAGATTTTCAGGCAGAGAGAGTACTGGGAAGAAGAAAGGCAGAGTCACCAGCCAGATGTGGGATAACCAGGATGGGCATAATGAATATGAGTAATGAGTGCATAGAAGAACATAGATGAAAAAATATGGGTTAATTTCAGACTACAATCCTCAGCCCCAGAGAAGCTAGGTAACAAAGAGGACCCTAAGAGGAACACATGGATCTCCCTGGGAAGACGAAATAGATAAGATGGCTTGGGGAAACTGAGGGTGTGTGAGGGGGGGAGTAGAGGGGATGGGATGGGGGGGATGGGAACATGAGGGATCAGGATGGTTGAATTGGGGGTATGACAGAGGGGGAGAGTAATAAAAGAGATATCTTGATAGAGGGCGGCATTAAGGGCTTAGGGAGAACCTGGTGCCTGCAAAACTTCCAGGAAACCACAAGGATGACTCTTAGCAGTCGTGGAGAGGGTACCTGAACTGGCCTTTCCCTGTAATCAGATTGGTGACTACCCTAATTGTCATCATAGAACCTTCATCCCGTAACTGATGTAAGAAGATGCAGAGATCCATAGCCAAGCACCTGGCCGAGCTCTGGGAGTCCAGTTGAAGAGAAGATGAAGGGATTATATGAGCCAGGGGGCATCAAGATCATGATGGGCAAACCCACAGAGACAGCTGACCTGAGCTTGTGGGAGCTCACAGACTCTGGACTGACATCTAGGGAGCCGGCATGGGACAGACCTAGGCCCTCTGCATCTGGGTGACTGTTGTGTAGCTTTGTCTTTTGTGGGCAGCCACTAGTAGTGGGTCTGGGACCTGTCCCTGATGCATGAGCTGATTCTTTGGAACCTATTCCTTGTGGTGGGATGCCTTGTTCAGCCTTGATGCAGGGGGGAGGAGTTTTGTCCTGCTGCAACTTGATATGCCATGCTTTGTTGACTCCCATGGGAGGCCTTACCCCATTGAATGGAGAGAAAGGAGGAGTGGGGGGGGGGGGAGGGAAAGGGAGGTGGGGGGAGGGGATGGGAGGAGAGGAGAGAGGAGGAAACTGTCTGTAAAATAAAATAGAGAAAAAGAAACAACTTTAAAAAAAATATGGGTTAATTTAAGCTATAAGAGCTAGTTAGAAACAAGCCTAAGCTAAGGCTGACCTTTCATAATTAATAATAAGTGTCAGTGTCATTTTTTGTGAGCTGGCAGCCCAGAAAGAAAAGTCTGTCTACCCCTGTCAAGCAAGGCACTGGCACTGGCACATTGTGGTTGGCTTCAACCCATAGGTTCTCAGAGCATCTAGTCTCGTAGCAGAGGTACCTTCAAGAGTTGAGCTCACCACCACAACTCTGGGAAGCAGTACTAAGTAGCATGCAGCTGTGTTCTTAAGCCTGTGGCTGTGCTCTCAAGCCCACAGGCAGCAGCTGGGAGAAGCCTCTTTGTACCAAGGCCTGTGAGAAGTCACGGGAGTCTGCCATGGTGCAGCTGAAGCCCTTTGTGACCAGGGGACTCGGTTCTGTACAAGGCCCACAATGAGAGACATGAATTTTGAAGCTGCTCTTGGCCCCATTTTTGGGTGTATAGAACACTTTTTTAAGCTTTGTGAGGTCTTATATGGAAATTCCAGCCCCACGTTGAAGCTATATTTGACAAATGTCTATGCACTAGACATTGTTGATGTATTATTGCCTGTATATATTGTATATAGTTATTGTACTTATTGTATATAGTTTTCTTATATTAGTTATAATCTTTTTTTAAATTTTAGACAAAAAGGGGGGAATGTGGTAATATTTTGTTTGTACTGTAACAAATAAAGCTTGCCTGATGATCAGAGTGCAGAGCTAGCCACTAGTTAACCATAGAAGCCAGGCAGTGGTGGCACACACGTTTAATCTCAGCACTTTGGAGGAGGCAGCAGGAGGATCAGGAGTTCCTGTCCACCCTGGGCTACATGAGATTGATCCAGTCTAAAAGAGAAACACAGCCAGGTGGTGGAGGCTCACATATTTAATCCCAGCACTAGGGAGGTGGAAACAGTAATATAAGGTGGGAAGAGACAGGAGCTCAGACCTTTTTCAGTCTGAGAAGTTGTGGAGATAAGAGGTGACTTTGGCTAGTTCTTTTACTTCTCTGATCTTTCAGCATTTACCCCTATATCTGACTCTGGGTTTTATTATTAAGACCAATTAGAATTTGTGCTACACCAGGGTAATAATACAAAGAAATATGTAAAGGGAGTCCAAATGAGAAAGAAGGAAGTAAAATAGCCATCACATATGACACATCTTAACATATAAAAAATCCTGGAGAAACCACCAAACAATATAAAATATTCTAAATTGAAGGACACAAATCAACATGCAAAAGTCAGAAGGATTTCTGTACATTCATACAATTCATCCAAAAAAGAAACCAAGTAAGTAATTGTACTTAAAATAACTATAAAAACAATGGGATAGTTTAGTAGCTAAAGACACTGGCTGCATGAGCCTGATGATTTGAGTTCCAACCTCTTGTTTTGAACAATGCCCACGAGCCTAGACTGCTCCTTAAGAATATAATCAGATTTAACTTGTTTCATGGAACTGTGTTTGAGGTCAGTGTTTGATAACTTTGAGTTCAAGAAGACTTCTCTTTGGCGTTTTTTACCCCTAGTTTTCTTTTTCAAGCCAGCTAGCTTATAATCCAGTTTACATTTTCATCAAATTCATGAATCTCTTCCCTATTTCTCTTCTCCCTACCACTTCTCCTTTTTATGTCCTTAGAGCTAGAATGAGGAAGTTAACTCCTTTGGGACAAGATTAAGCATTGTCTAATACAGAGGGCTCTTCTCCCCCAGGCAAAATATCTGAACCAAGAGTTTGGAATGGGGTTGAGGACAGTGGCAAGACTGTCTCCTTCTCTGAGAACTGAGTCCTTGATTAAGAGAGATGGGGCATCAGCCTGGGTCTCTCTCAAGGGCTCTGGGTTCAAGGTATCACCAGCCCAGTGTGATCAAGGTCCTAGATTGTTTTTAACTCACATTATTGTCCTCATCTCCATGTTAGCAGCCATTTAAGTCATTAGCACATCTTTGGCATAGCGGTACCACAGACACCCACATGTGTTCCTTCGGTATTATTAGAACATTTCAGTTCATTCTCTCCTCCACCTACTGCATCACGATGTCCACATTTATAAATGATTCCTTTCTAGCGACCAAAAATTCTCCAGTTACTGTCTGTAAACTAATGAAGTTGGCTTCCCTGCTATCTTTCCTCTGGAAACCATGAAATAATCTTCATTCTTCTTGATTAAATGAATGGATAAAAAATATAGTTTATTCTGAGCCAAATATGAACAGCCACAGCCCAGGAACATGGCTTTAGGTTGTCAAGAACAACACATTATATCATGGAAGAATTTTTATAATCATAGGACAACAAAATAAAAGCCATAAGTCCATGAATTTGTCAAATACATTGGTGGAGACCTCAGGCAGAAGGTTACAAGGAAGCAGAGAAGGCTCTGCTACATATTTCAGATATTATCATATGACATTATTAGCCTTTGGATTGACAGAAGCTAGTAGTTTGCCAAGTTAATATATTCTAAAAGTTTTACCCAACAGCTACAAATGTGTTAGTTTAGTCAAATCTCAGAGATGTTAATATATGCCTACTGAAGGGCCAGTGAGATGGCCCAGCGGACCAAGGCATTGAATTTGATCCCTGGATCCCACATGTTGGAAATAGAGAATGGATCCCCACAGGTTGTCCTCTGACCTACGTACATGCACTATGGCATGCATTCACACAAGTAAATGTAACACTCTTTGAAAAGAGGTCTGAAGACAGCTCAAGACAACTTTGGCTCTTGACCTCTAGCATTCCATTTCTCTGTGATGGCACACACCTAGAAGCACCCCCCTGTGCTTAAGAGGCAGAGGCAATAGGATTGGGCTACACAGTCATGTCTTATTTCAAAATACAAACAAACAAAACCTCCCTCTTCAAAAAAAATTAGGAAAAAAAGTGTTAGCAACAATAAAAAAGCTGAAAAGGAATACAACAGTTTTATCAAAGAAACAATAATAATGGACCTGTGTATAAATCAAATCATATAGGCGTTGAGATTTAAAAAAAAATCAGAATTGCCAAAACAAAGAATTTAGGCAAAATTTAGATTCTAGAAGCTGATATTTCAACATACAAAATTTCAATAAGACTGTGTAGAAGCATTAAAAACACAATGCTAGTAACTTGTACAATATTACATTTAATTCATAGAACATTGAAAAAATGGCTCTCAACTAGTTTACAAAAGATGTCCAATGATTCCAGGAAATTTATGTACACAAGAAAAATTCTGTAATCATAATGTAATAATTTGAAATTTAAAAGATTATGAAATATGGTATATGATATTTTGTTTGTTTTTTGACAAATAAAGCTTGCCTGGAGATCAGAGAAGTAGAGAAGCAGCCACTAGACTTCTTACCTCTACAAAAATCTCAGACCAAATAGGGCAACTTCTCTCTATGAATCCTCAGACTGAATGGGGGCGATCCTGAATGCCTTATATTCCTGTCTCTACCTCCCAAGTGCTGGGATTAAAGGTGTGTGCTACCCAAGTGCTGGAATCAAAGGCATGAGATCCCAAGTGGGTGGTGTGTACTACCACCACCTAGCTCTGTTTCTCTTTTAGACTGGTTCAATCTCGTGTAGTCCAGGGTGACCTTGAACTCCTGATCTTCCTGCTTCCTCCTCCCATGTGCTGGCATTAAAGGTGTGTGCCAACATTGCCTGGCCTCTATGGATAACTAGCGGCTAGCTCTGCCCTCTGATCTCCAGGAAAGCTTTATTTGTCAGACACAAACAAAATGTCATACAACAGAAATATATTCCTAAATCATGTTTATAAATTATGAATAACAGGTACATTAAAAGAAGGAATGAAAACGGAAAGCCTGACATAACCAAAAGCAATAAACACAGAACATACTAAGCATGCATGCTCTGTACATAAATGCGTATAGTGCAGGCATTGCAGCAATGCTACATCTATTTTGCACTGTGACTAGACAGAATGAAAATAATCAAATGACAATTCTAGAAGAAGAGTAACAGGTAAGTTCAAACAATGTTGGTATTAATTGTTTCATTTTTACTTTCTTAAAGACTTATTGATTTTATGCGTTAGTGGCTGCATGCATGTACGTGCATCGAGTGTGTGTACCTGGTTCCTGCAGAGCCTGAAGAATCATTAGGTGCTCTGGAGCTGGAGCTACAGGTGGTTGTGAGTCACCATGTGGGTGCTAGAAATTGAACCCCAGTCCTCTTCAAGAGTAGCAAATTCTTGCCCTATGGTGGTGATGCACGCCTTTAATCCCAGCACTCGGGAGGCAGAGCCAGGCGGATCTCTGTGAGTTCAAGGCCAGCCTGGGCTACCAAGTGAGTCCCAGGAAAGGCACAAAGCTACACAGAGAAACCCTGTCTCAAAAAAGCAAAAAAAAAGTAGCAAATTCTCTTAACCAATGAGCTAGCTATCTCTCCAGCCCCAAACGTAGCAATAAAATGACTCCTAATGACATTCTGCTATACTCATAGATCAGCAACTTGCTCAGCCATCATCACGAAGCTCCCTCCTACAGCAGATGGAAACATATACAGAGACCTACAGCCAGACAAATGCAGAGTGAGAGACCTTGGAAGACTCAGTCCTAAATGGGATGTCTCAATCAAACCCCTTTCCTCAGGACTCAAGGAACCCTGAAGAAGAGGAGACAGAAAGAGTGTAAGAGCCAGAGGGAATGGAGGATACTAAGACAGCAAGGCAAAAGGAGAAGAAAATGCATGGACAATAATTGCATAAATGGAAATTAGACAAAGAAACAGCTGCTCAGAATACAGAAATTAGACATTAGTCACTAAATATGTTTGTCAGAATGACCCACTTAGAAAAAGCAAGTTTAAAAAGATTCTTTGGCAGTGCCCTAGTTACTTTTGTATTGCCATGAAGAGACACCATAACCAAGGCAACTTATAAAAGAAAGTATTTAATTGGGGGCTTGCTTATAGTTATAGAGGCTGAGTCCATGACCATCATGGCAAGAGACATGGCAGCAGGCAGGCAGGCAGGCAGGCCAGCATGGTGCTGTAGTTGTAGCTGAGTGTTTACACTGATCCACAAGCAGCAAGCAGAGAGAGAGAGAGAGAGACTTATCCTGGCTTGAGCTTTTGAAACCTCAAACCCTACTCCTGGTGACATACCCCCTCCAACAAAGTTACACCTCCTAATCCTTTCCAAAACAGTCTACCAACTGGGAACTAAGCATTCAAATATATTAGCCTGTGGGGACCATTCTCATTCAAACCACCACTATGGGGAAGTGTTTTATGACCCAAAATAGCCTTTTATCAATTGTCTTGCTTGTTCTTTTAAATAAAGTTCATTATTTTATCAATGTTATCAAACATTAGAAGTAAAATAACCGTTATAGTAATAATTTTTTTTCAAAAGCTCACAATAAAATACAGAATTAGTGGAGGTTTAAAAAAGATAAGCAATATCCCACCCCACAACTCCAGCAGAAGTCCCCTGCTCTACCAGAGGGTACCTTGGTATCTAGAACCCAGAGGCAACACTGGCAACAAAAATCCCATGAGCACACAGGCCACTGAAACCCTCATGGAGATACCCTACTGGACCTGAGGATCCACCAGTCACCAGACCCACAGGCCTCTCAGACCAAAAGATCAGAAAGAAAACAGAAACCAAGGTAAAAAAAAAAATTAATCCAACAAAGATAAACTCAGAAATTGGCATCAAAACCTATAATTGCCCCAAAACCAGATACCTAGATGCCAGCATAAGCACACAATCAACAATGGCCAGGGTAATATGGCACCACCAGAGCCCAGTTATCTTACTACAGCAAGCCATGGGTATTCCAACACAGCTGAAGCATGAGAAAATGACCTTAAAACCAATTTAATGAGGATGATAGAGGCCCTTAGAGAGGAAATGAATAAATCTCCTAAAGAAGGCCAAGAAAAAACAAACAAATGAAGTAAATAAATAAAATTGTTCAAGAACTGAAAGTGGAAATAGAAGCAATAAAGAAAACACAAACTGAGAGAATTCTGGAGATGGAAAATCTAGGTGAGCGAACAGGAACTACAAATGCAAGCATCACCAACAAGAGATGGAAGAGAGAACCTCAGGCACAGAAGAGACAACAAAACAAATTGAAATGTTAAATATTAAAAATTCCTGACACAAAACATCCGGGAAATCTGGGCCACTATGAAAAGACCAAATCTAAGAATAATAGCAGTAGAAGAAGAAGAATCCAAGCTCAAAGGCACAGAAAATAATTTTAAAAAATCATAGAAGAAAGTATTCCTAATCTTAAGAAGGACATGCCTATAAAGGTACAAGAAGCTTATGTGACACCAAAAATATTATACCCTACCACATAATAATCAAAGCACTAAACATATAGACCCAAGAAAGAGTATTAAAAGATGCAAGGAGAAAAGGCCAAATAACATATGAAGGCAGACTTATTAGAATTACACCTGACTTCTCAACAGAGACACTAAGAGCCAGAAGGACCTGGACAGATGTCTTGCAGACTCAAGGAGACCACAGATGCCAGCCTAGACTACTATACCCAGCAACCTTTCAATCTCCATAGATGGAGAAAACAAGACATACCATAACAAAGTTAAATTTAGTATCTGTCCACAAATTCAGCTCTACATAAGGTACTAGAAGGAAATCTCCAACACAAGGAGGTTAGCTTTACCTAAGAAAACACAGGAAATAAATAATTTCACACCAGCAAAAACAAAAAAAAGGTCAGCATGTACACACGCTGGCAGGTGTGCGCACACACACACACACTAACAACAACAACAAAATAAGAGGAATTAACAATCATTAGACATTAATACCCCTCAATATCAATGGACTCCATTTTCCAATAAAAAGCCACTGGCTAACAGAATGGATTCAAAACAGGATCCATTCTTCTGCTGCATACAAGAAACACACCTCAATGTCAAATATAGTCATTACATTACCTCAGAGTAAATGGTTGGAAAAAGATTTTCCAAGCAAGTGGACCCAAGAAGCTAGCTGGTGTAACTATTCTAATATCTAATAAAATAGGCTTCCAATCAAAATTAATCAAAAGAGATAGGATACTTCATACTTAACAACAGAAAAATCCACTAAGATGCCATTTCAGTTATGAACATCTAAGCCCCAAATGCCAGGGCATCCATGTTTGTAAAGGAAGCATTACTAAAGCTTAAATCATACATCAAATTCTACACAGTAATAGCAGGAGACTTCACTGACTCTCACCAATGGACAGGGCATCCAGACAAAAACTAAACAGAGTTAACAGATATTATGACTCAAATGTATCTAACAGATATCTACAGAACTTTTCACCCAAAGACAAAAGAACATAAGCGACCCCAAAAATTCTACCAGGGAACATCCATAGCTGATAAACACCTTCAGTGAAGTGGCTGGACACAAGATTAACTAAAAAAAAAATCAGTAGCCCTCCTATATACAAATGATAAACAGGCTGAGAAAGAAATCAGGAAAGCTACACTCTTCACAATAGCCACAAATAATATAAAATATCTTGGGCTAACTCTAGCCAAGCAAGTGAAAGACCTGTATGATAAGAACTTTAAGTCTTTGAAGAAGGTATTAGAAGATGGAAATATCTCCCATCCTCATGGATGGATAGGAATAACATAGTAAAAATGGCCATCTTACCAAAAGCAATCTACAGATTCAGAACAATCCCCATCAAAATTCCAACACAATTCTTTGCAGACCTTGAAAGAACAGTAGTCAACTTCATATGAAAACAAACAAACAAACAACAACAAAACCCAGGATAGCTAAAACAATCTTGTACAATAAAAGAAATTCCAGAGGTATCACCATCCATGATTTCAAGCTCTACTTCAGAGCTTTAATAGTAAAAATACATGATATTGACATAAAAACAGACAGGTCAATGGAATGGAATTGAAGACTGAGATGTAAATCTACAAGCTTATAGACATCTGATTTTTGTTGCAGAATATTATTTTAAGGTGTGTTACTTTTGTTTATGTTGCATTTGTTTAACTCTGTGAAGCTGTGTTACTGTGCCTGTCTAAAACACCTGATAGTCTAATAAAGAAATGAATGGTCAATATCAAGGCAGGAGAAAGGATAGGCAGAGAGAATATACAGAAGGAGTAATCTGGGAGGAGAAAAGAAGTAGCCAGAGAAGGAGGAGGACATCAAGGGCCAGCCACCCAGCTACACAGCAACCCATGGATTAAGAGTAAGATTTACAGAAGTAAGAGAATAGGAAAAGCCCAGAGGCAAAAGGTAGATGGGATAATTTAAAGTTAAGAAAAGCTGGCAAGAAACAAGCAAAGCTAAGGCCGGGCA
Source organism: Peromyscus eremicus (assembly GCF_949786415.1). Taxonomy (NCBI): domain Eukaryota; kingdom Metazoa; phylum Chordata; class Mammalia; order Rodentia; family Cricetidae; genus Peromyscus; species Peromyscus eremicus. The sequence continues at coordinate 35,454,803 of NC_081431.1, read as the reverse complement.
TTCATAATTAAGAATAAGCCTCCCTCCATGTGTGGTTTATTTGGGAGCTGGATGGTAGACCCTCCAAAAAAAGAGCACAAAACTAACAGCAACAGATTTTTTTATGAAGAAGCTAGAATCATACAATGGAAAAAAAGAAAGCATCTTCAACAAATGGTGCTGGTCTAACTGAATGTCAGTAGTAGAAACAGTAGAAGGCAAATAGATCCATATCTATCACCTTGCACAAAACTCAAGTCCAAGTGGATCAAAGACCTCAACATAAAACCAGATACACAGAACCTGATAGAAGAGAAAGTGGGAAATAGTCTTGAATGCATTAACACAGGAGACAACTTCCTGAACAGAATACCAATAGTGCAGGAACTAAGTCAACAATTAATAAATGGAACCTCATGAAACCGAAAAACTTCTATAAGGCAAACATCAACCTACAGAATGGGAAAAGATTTTCACTAACCCCACATATGTCAGAGGACTGAGTTCCAAAATATATGAAGAACTCAAGAAACTAGACAACAAACCAAACAATCCAATTTCAAATGGGGTAGAGATCTAAACAGAATTCTCAACAGAGGAATCTCAAATGGCCCAGAAGCACTTAAAGAAGTGTTCAACATCCTTAGCCATCAAGGAAATGCAAACCAAAGCTGGTCTGAGACTCCATCTTACACCTGTCAGAAATGCTAAGATCAATAACACAAGCAACAGCTAATGCTGGCTAGGATGTGGAGCAACGGGAATACTCTTCCATTGCTGGTGAGAGTGCAAACTTGTACAGCTATATCACTCCTGAGCATATACCCAAAGGATGCTCCATCCTACCACAAGAACACTTACTTGCTCAACTATGTTCACAGCAATTTTATTTGTAATAGCCAGAAACAGTAAACAACCTAGATGTTCCACAACCAAAGAATGGATAAAGAAAATGGGTACATTTACACAATGGAATATTACTTAGCTATTAAGAAAAATAACATCATGAAATTTGTAGACAAATGGATGGAACTAGAAAAAAATCATACTGAGTGAGGTACCCCAGACCTAGAAAGACAAATACGGTATGTTATCACTTATAAGTGGATATTAGTTGTACAGTATATGATAATCATGTTACAATCCACAGACTCAGAGAGGCTAAGTAACATTGGGGGCTTAAGGGGTGGGCATGCATGAATCTCCCTGAGAAGGGGAAATAGAATAGATATCTTGGGTGGACTGGAGGCAGGTGACGATGGGAACAGGAGGGATCACGTCGGGGGAGAATAGAGGGAGAGAGAACTGGGAGAGATGACTGGACCTGGGGGGCATTTCGGGGATGAGATAGAAACCCAGTGTACTGGAAACTCCCATGAATCTATGAAGGTGACCCTAGCTAAAACTCCTAGAAATGGGGGACATGGAGCCTGAACTGGCTATCTCTGTAACCAGGCAAGACTTCTAGTGGAGGGATTGGGACAACAACCCAGCCATAAAACCTTAGACCTACAATTTGCCCTGCCTGCAAGATGTGCTGGGGTAAAGATGGTGCAGAAATTATGGGAGTAGCCAACCAATGACTGGTCCAGCTTGAGACTCATACAATGAGAGGGAGCCCACCCCTGACACTGCCTAGAGGGCCAGGACCCAGAGGCTGGACAGCCCAGAGACCGAGGATAGAATCAAACATGTCTAGCAAAAAAAAGTCAATGAAATGATTCCTAATGATACTCTGCTGTACTTGTAGACAGGGGCTTAGCATAATCATCATCAGAGAGGCTTCATCCAACAACTGGCGGAAACAGATGCAGAGAACCACACTTAAATATTAGGCAGAGCTAGAGGAATCCTGTGGAAGATGGGGAAGAAAAGAATTGTAGGAGCCAGAGGGGTCAAGGACACCACAAGAAAATCCACAGAATCAACTATCCTGGGTTCATAGGGGCTCATAGAGATTGAATGGACAATCAGGGATCCTGCATATGTCTGGCCTGGCCCTTTGCATATATGTTATGGTGATGTAGCTTGGTCTTCTTGTAGGACTTGTAACAGTGAGAATGAGGGCTGTCTCTGACTCTTTTGCCTGCTTTTGGGACCCTTTTTCTCCTACTGGGTTGTGCCTCATCCAGCTTTAATATGAGGGGAGGTGCCTAGTCTTATCATAACTTGATATACCATGTTTGGTTGATAGCCCTTGGAGGCCTGCCCTTTTCTGAAAAGAAAGGGAGAAGGAGTGAATGGGGGATGGGAAGGGGAGGACCTGAGAGGGGAAACTTCGGTCAGCATGTAATATGTGAGAGAATAAAAAAATTAAAAAAAAAATAAGAAATAAAACATAAGCAAATTCGTGAAAAAAAATAAAATTTAAAGCGGGTGTAATCATTTTCTAGAATTAAGAAATCAAATTATCAAAATAATTTAAAGGTTGAAATTATCTAACCCAAAATACCTTTTTAAAAGTATTTCTCATTCAAACTTCCAGAGACTAGTATAGGAAAAAGGAGTTATTCAACTAATTTTACAAAGCTAATAAAAGCTAGAGATATTAACTGATCAGGAAAAGCACAAAAGCAGAAAACTATGACACACCTCACTTGCAGATATAGGCATCAAAGTCATAAAATACAAGAAAATTGAGTTATTAGCATACTTCAAAAATTACAATGACCAGGAGGAATTTGTTTTATGTGGGAAAAGGATGTCACCAAATTATAGTAAATGGCATATGATAAATTATATGCAGAAGAATCACTTGGCACAGTGGAACCCTGATTCTTGATAGAATCTCCAGCAGCTTGGAAATAAAGGAACATCCTTAATTTATTAAAAAATTCATGCAAACGACAACAGAAAGCATGTATAATATAAGGATTGAAACATCAGAAGCATCTTCCTTAAAGTTAGTAGCGGCAATGTTATGGAGTGAAGTGATTTGCAATTCACAAAGACCTGTTTTCCCCAATACTTAAGGAGATAGTATAATTATGTATGTTTGATTCTCCAATTAGAATGAATTCTTCATAAGGCTAGCAACTACCCTGATTACTTCCTTCCCCCAAGACAGAAGACATAGCATACCAAAAATTACAAAAAGACATAGCATACCAAATATGTCCATCATCAGTGGGTGACATCTTTTGCTGTACCTGGATAGAAATTATGGAGAGTGGGGAGTTTTCTAAGGCTCCCATGTGTTAGCTTTTGTTTCCCTTGACCTTGGATAGCAGCCAGCAGTGGCAGCAGACAAGTGGCAGCCACAGTATTTGGAGCACTCTACCACTCCACTCCTGTGTAGGCCTATGGTAGTCAGGCCCTGGGCACTGCATGTGTTGATAGCTTTTGGTAGGCCTAGGAAAGAGGAATCAATTCCTTAGACACTTCCAGTGGCTAACATTTCAGCTTCAAGGCCTAGGTATTGAGATTCTGCTCTTTCTGCTCCTGTTAGCTAGGCCTTGCTGTTCCACCTCTTCTGTGACTGTCTCAATTTGTTTATTCCTCTCTCTTTTTGCCTGACTCTTGGCTCACTCTTGTCTCACTCTCTCCACAGCAACAATGCCATTCTCCCCTTGAAATGACCCTTTTCAATAAAGCCTCCTTGTATTAAGTCTAGATTTGTGTTTGTTATACATCATCATCAGTAATTTCCTTCAGTCTCCCTTATCCTGTAATATCCTGAACCCAAGGATCTTCCAGGATAAAGTAATGAAATATGCACAAAGCAAATTGTTGCTGTTCTAGCCAAAGTCACCACAGACCAGGTAACCACCAGCCAATTAGCTCAGCACCTGACTACAGGTACTCAAGAGAGTTCAAGATCTGAAGGATCTCCCAGCTAAGCTCAGTAGAAACAGCCAGACTTCAGTCTTGAACCAAATAAGATGCTGTTTAAGCCTGTAGACACAACGTTGTTTGTCATATAGCAATATACCAATGAGTCACCAGGTTAACATATGAATGAGAGAATTAACAAATGAAGGAATAACATCAACCTGAAGAAGGCACAAAGGGCTTCCAAGGGGATGATTCCAAATCAGAGTGCTGCTAGGTCTGGTCTGAGGTGATAGACAGGATGTAAACAGATAAGAAGTGGAAACTAATTGTCTTTGGGGTAAATTTTTGCTGCAGAGGTGTTCGAGAGAGTATTAAATGACGTCATCCACCAAAAATACAAGTGATGATATTTAGGGGATAATATTGAGTTCTCTGAGTCATGTATTCACTTTATACTTAAATATATTTGTGATGTTGTAAAGCTAGAAATACGCAGAAAGTTTATTAGTCTCTGAAACACTTAAATAGGAAAATATACTAACTCAGCATCCATTCAGGAAGTGTATGTTGATGATATCCTCTGTGAGTCGGGTACTTTACCAGATACTGGGAATAGAACTGAAAAGACAGTCATTATGGTCATGGGTCCGACAGTCTAGCTGAAAAATACTGGCAATTGCAATGCTAAGTCCAAGGATGGCAGGAAAGGAGTTTACTACCCATATAACTATAGATTTTAGGCTAGTGCTGTTATCATCAGGCCTGGCTAACTTCAGGTCTAAAATCACGGAGTCAGAATTTCATGTCGTTCCTTAGCTGGTTCATCTGTGCGAAGCTTATTCTTAGGCTCACATGGCAGCTGGATGAGACAAAGGTGGTGGCGGCACCAGCCTCAGTCCCTGTCTGATGCCTCAGGCTTCTGATTCTACGGCAAAACCAGACTTCCTTTCTTGGATCTTCCAGCAGAAGCTCCCCTTTCTTGAGCTGTCTTCCCGTCTTTGAACCATTCTTTGGCAGAAATACTCAGAATGAAGTCCACTTGTTGGCTTAAGACTGGGTTGTATACAAAACTTCCCTGTGTCCTAGTTAGGGTTTCCTATCCTTGTGAGAAAACACCATGACCAAAAAACAAATTAGGGAAGAAAGGGTTTATTTGGCTTACACTTCTTCAGTACTGTTCCTTGAAGCGAGTCAGTAAAGGAACTCAAACATAGCTGGGCAGTGGTGGCACACGCCTTTAATCCCAGCACTTGGGAGGCAGAGGCAGGCAGATCTCTGTGAGTTCCAGGAAAGGTGCAAAGCTACACAGAGAAACCCTGTCTCAAAAAACAGAAAAAAAAAAAAAAAAAGAACTCAAACAGGGCAGGATCCTGGAGGCAGGAGCTGAATCACAGGCCATGGAGGGATGCTGCTTTACTAGCTTGCTTCCCCTGGCTTACTCAGCCTGCTTTCTTATAGAACCCAGGACCACCAGCCCAGGAATGACACCACCCACCACGGGCTGGGCCCTTCCCTGTTGATCACTAATTGAGAAGTGCCCTACAGCTGGATCTGTAGTTAGAGTTTTCCTGCCTAGCCCACAGTCAGGACAAATCTCTCTTACCTGCCAGTCCCACAGCCGCTCAGACCCAAAGCCGCTCAGACCCAACCAAGTAAAAACACAAAGACTTTTATATTGTTTACAAACTGTATGGCCGTGGCAGGCTTCTTGCTAACTGTTCTTATATCTTAAATTAACCCATTTTTATTAATCTATAAGTTGTCACGTGGCTCGTGGCTTACCGGTATCTTAACATGTTGCTTCTCATCACAGCGGCTGGCAGTGTCTCTCTGCCTCAGCCTTCCACTTCCCAGAATTTTCTTCTCTGCTCTTCCTGCCTATACTTCTTGCCTGGCTACTGGCCAATCAGCATTTTATTTATACAGAGTGATATCCACAGCATGGATCTTTTAGAAGCACTCTCTCAACTGGGGCTCCTTCCTCTCTGGTGACTCTAGCTTGTGTCAGGTTAACACAAAACCCACCAGAGCACCAAGATCTTGAGGGTTTGGCTTAATCTAGGACTAGCTGGACTGAAAAATAAGAAAGGGCTCAGATCTTGAATATCACCAGAAGTAGAGTGAATGGGTGATAGGATTCAGACCCCAGACTCTGTGACTATGTAGGACCTTAGGTTTGCCATTCTCCATCAGTCCAAAGTCTTATGCAGAGTTTGATGCCTCTTTGTACTGGCCTTTTTGTTGTGGGATATTTGTACACTGTGTTTTCACATTTGCATTGCTGTGATTGGTGCAATAAAAAGCTGAACGGCCAATAGCTAGCCAAAATCTATAAGTGGGATTTCTGGGGATAGAAAGGAAGAGGAGTAGTAGTCTAGGCATGCAGAAGAAGCCAGGAGACAGGGAGAGGAAACAGGGGGTGCAAGATGAAAGAGAGCTAATGCTATGTGATAGAATATAGATTCATATAAATTGGTTAAGTTAAGTTATAAGAGCTAGTTAGGAACAAGCCTAAGCTATAGGCTGAGCTTTCATAATTAATAGTCTTATTGTCATTATTTGGGAGCTGGCAGGAAAAAAAAAGACTTGGTACACCTTTGTCCCCATATGTGAGAATTTTATTTTTATAGCTTTTCATATTGCTTACTATGCCTCATTATTCTTATTGATTATTTCAGGGCTAAATTCCTCATAATCATCTCTATGCCATTGATTATTATTTCTCCTCTCATGGGAAAGAAACTGACTTTTATTGTTGTTCTCAGCAAACTCCACCAAGTTCTATATCTTTATGAGAAAGAAACATTTTACATTAGTAAAGAAAATGGAACACATGATTCCAGTTTATGTGAATAAAGACCTCTGTTCTTTATTCTAATATAGATAAGTCTCCTGCTTATCTATATTAGTTGGCAAGGCTGCCATAACAAAACACTACTGCTTTCATGAACAAAAGACATTTCTTTTCTCAGTGCCTGAAGCTACAAGTCTAAGATCGACGTATTGACGGACTCAGTTTCCCTTGTGGCTGCTCTTCTTAGCTGGCAGGTGGCAGCCTTTCCTTTGTGACCCATGGGGTCATTTTGTGTTCATCTATCCATGGTATTTTTTGTATGGCCAAATTCTTCCTTCAACAGACATCAGTCAAAGTAGGTTAGGACCCACCTTAATAGCTTCATTATAATTTACTTATTCTTTATGCATCCTATATCAATTACTTCTTGTATGTCATGACCAAATACCTTACAAGAAGCAACTTAAAGAGAAAGGGTTTGTTTTGGCTCATGGTTTTGGGGAGATAGTGTATCACAGCAAAGATGGCTAGGAAAGTGAGCAGCCACAGTCAAAAGGCACAGAGAGATGAAAGTTGCTGTTCAGCTTACTTGCTCCTTTTCTGTTGTTTATAGCCTGGGATCCCAGCCTGTAGGATGGTATTGCTCAATATTTATACTTCTTAATTTTACTGTGTGTGTGTGTGTGTGTGTGTGTGTGTGTGTGTGTGTATGTGATAAGACAGAGACTGACATTGGGTGTCTTTCTTGATTGCTCTCTACCATATTTTTCTGAGACAGGTGCTCTGGCTAAAACCAGAACAGATCAGTTTGACTAAGCCAGCTGGCCAATGGGATCCACTGATCCACCTATTTCAAACCACACACTTCTTCCCAGCCCCTGCCCCAGCACTAGAGTTAGGGAAGCTCAACCTGATGTCAAACCCTGTTTTTAATGTGGGTACTGAGGATCTGAATTCAGGTTCTTATGCTGTGCAATGGTAATTTCTCAGCACTTCTTTTACTTTTTCAGTTCTTGTTAGGGATTTGAAAACCATGGTCAAAGTCTCATGGATCAGAGTAATTTGTACTAGCTACTGCAATGACAAGTCTCAGATGATGCTCACCTTTGTGAGGGCTTTGGGGATGAGTCCTCTGTCTTTTCCTGTGATTCTTCTGTCGCAGCTGGTTTCCTCGTGCAGGAACTACTCAGACTCGTGTAAAGACATGTCAAGAAACTCAAATTCCCTTGAGGTCCCTTTAGAACTGTTTGCCCATGTCACAGCAGCTCTAGAGAGTCTAACTATTGGATTTCCAGCAGATCCTCAGAGTCCCACACCTGCCTCCTTAGCTGGGCAAGCCCAGCTGTCACTACCTAGGTATCCCTCTCAGCACACAGCCAGGAAGCTTTCCAGGCAAACTCGTGACTCTCATCGTTTGTGCTGTCTCAGGGACCATAGGAAAACGCTGCCTGATATCCAAGGCATAAATGAACTTTTCATATAAGGTGTCCTTATTTTTAGTAGTTTGATACCCATTACTCCATATTTACCCAAAGCATTAGTCTCTGGTGTTCCTTTGTTTTTTGTAACTCGGGGTTCATTCTTAAGCAACTTTTTCAGACTGGGTAAAATATTTGATATTTCCTAGCAGCCAAAGTCTGCGATGAGAATGGTTATAAAAATTATTTACTAAAGATGTCCTCTCAGATGAAGGGAAGTGAAAGACTTAGGAGAGGGGCGGAGGAGAAAAGCTGATGAAGAGAAGGCATCAGCTGGCGATTGTTCAGCCTAGTCACCTGGGCAGCTCAGGAGCAAAACCGACACTGCAATGTTTATCCCGGGAAGATGGGTAGAATGAATGAATGAATTTATTACCTTGGTGGTGCTCAATCTTTACCCTGGTTTGCTCTCTACTGCTGTGATAAAACATTGACCACAACTTGCTTGGAGAGGAAAGGGTTTATTTAGCTTACACTTACACATCACAGTGCATTAAGAAGGGAAACCAGGGCAGGAGCTCAGGGCAGAGACTGAAACAGAGACTGTGGAAGAACAACACTTCCTGGCTTGCTCCCCAGGGCTTGCTTTTTTTTTTTTTTTTTTTATACACCACAGGAATACCCATCCAGGTGTAGCGCCATTCACATTAGGCTGAGCCCACCTATATCAATCATTTACCAAGAAAATGCAGACTTTCCTACAAGCCAACACGATGGAAGCATTTTCTCAATTGAGGTTCCCTCTTCCCAGATGACTCTACTTTGTGTCAAGTTAACAAAAAATTAACCAGAACATTCTTTATTGTCAACTTGACTGGGTTTAGAATCATCTAGGTGGCATACTCCTGGGTATGACAGTGAGAGTGTTTAGAGAGGGGACAAACTGGAGAGATCTACCCATAGCTGGGGATGCAGACTGAATAGAAAGAAGAAAAGGATAAAGCAAGCTGAGGATGAGTATTCATTTCCTTCTGCTTCCTGACTGCAGACTCAATGTGACCAGCAGCCTTATGCCCCCACTGCCATGTTTCTCTGCCATGATGGGATGTGGCCTCTTAAGCTATGAGTCTACATAAACTCTTAAGTTGCTTCTGTCTTTTGTCATAGCAGTTAGAAAAAAAAGCTAATATACCAGGCAAGACGTGTGCTTCTATAGATGTCAGTATATAATCAATATATCTTACAGTAGAATTCTTTGTTTCATCCAATTCAATGGGTGTTGCCATAGGTATACAATCTTTGTATCCACAATTAAAGTATAAATCAGAATAGTTTCACTGCCTTAAAAGCCTCTGATGCTCCACCTAGTCAACTCTGGAATATTATTAAGGGTCCAGCCTTAATAATATTCTTCCCAGAAGAGAAACTACAAATGGTGAGAATTATTTTCGGGAAATGAATCTAAGTACACCAAGCTCTTTGTCCGTCTACTTTATTCCTCTGAGATAAAATCCTATCTACACAGCTTCAGTTCTGTTCTCGTGCCTAGCTCCTTTCTTGCCTGATTTCTCTCTACCTTTATCAGCTGTCCCCTCTAAGTTCCACCTTAATTCTCTCATCTTAATTCTGCCTCATCTAGGTTCTTCTCATCTTGTTCTTTCCCATCTAGTACCCTGTCTGGCTCTTCCTCATCTTCCATCTCATTCTCAAGTTCTCTCTTCAAAATCCCCCTCTCTCCTTATACCTCTCAGTTTCCCCAAGTCTCTCAGGTATTCAGTTATAAACCCAAGCAATAGCAATCCTCTGGCAGAGAAAGGTCACCAGGCTTGAATTCTTACAAGGTCATAAAGGCAGACAAGAATTTTCCTCAGGCAATGACCATTAGGCTTTCTTTTACAACCCAAAAAGGGGAGTGGTAAAGGAGGAGGTCAACTGAGAGCTAATATCGGTTAGTATATCAAAAAGGGAATTTAGCCGGGCGGTGGTGGCGCACGCCTTTAATCCCAGCACTCGGGAGGCAGAGCCAGGTGGATCTCTGTGAGTTCGAGGCCAGCCTGGGCTACCAAGTGAGTCCCAGGAAAGGCGCAAAGCTACACAGAGAAACCCTGTCTCGAAAAAACCAAAAAAAAAAAAAAAAAAAAAAAGGGAATTTATGTGCTCAGTCTACATTCCTAGAAGTGGTTAGGTAAGAAGTTAAGAGTCTATAATATTAGTAAGGCTGTATAAGAAAGGAGGGTCTCATCTCAAATTACACAAGAAATAAAGCTATCTGCCTGACCTAGGAGACAGGTGTTGTTTCCATAAGGGTGTTACCTTAGTTCAGGAGATAATTTGGTCTTGGATGCTTGATAGGTATTTTAGATAAATACACTGTTAGGAGTTTTTAGAAGCCTACATAGCTTTACAAGAAACTCATTGTAGGAACCGGCTAATATATATACAAAAGCTAAAATATCACCAAGACTTCTTAAGCCATGGCTTGACCTTAGGAAAAGGTCCTTGACTTTTCTAAGTAATAGCTTTTGTGATAGTGGCTGAATTCCATTACATTTTCCTGTGGCTTGCAGCAGTCAACACCTCCTTCCTTCTCTGAATCACTGACAAATACCATATTTAAGGTCATTGATGTCAGTTTATATTTATGAGTAACACTATCCAAAGAATGAGGAGGCCCCTAGAAGTCCCTTGAGGATGTCTCTTATACTATCTACCAGCAAGAAAATGGGAACTTCTGTTCTGTCAACTTAAATCAACCAATAATTTGTTTGAGTCTAGAGGCAGATTATCCTGAAGTTCTAGGGGTAGCATCGCTATGCTATGCTTTATTTATTTATTTATAAATAAATACTCTGAGGAATAATTCATCTGAAGCAAGACTTGTTTGTTTTAGGATGTTGAACTTGTGGTGATGTGCTGTGGCAAGAATGGAAAAGCAACATACACACAGTAACCGACGCTGCCCTGGAAGCCAATGCTTAATTGGATCATCAGTACAGAATTCCGGGTGTAATTTCTTCACAATCCTTACCAACATCTAGCTGTAATCTTGGCAAGCAGTAAGTGCCTGAGAGTAACATGGTATCATACAACAAAGAATAGTTGATAATTAAGAATCTTAGTGACTGGTTCAAACAATTAAAAACCCAGATTTTCTCTTGTATCAGTTGAGGTAAGGTCAAACACAGATGATTCTGCTCAGCCAGCAATGCTCAGTCACTGAATACAGGGTGGGGTGTCAAAATTTTGCCCAATAAGATCACTGCTCTGACCTAATTTTTCCAAAATGAAGATTTGCGATACTATCAGTTTCTGCTATCTTATTTTCAATTGGTAAGTGCAAATGCAGTTGACGAACTGGTTTAGTGATAGATGCCCAGGGCATGGTGTGGGAGGATTCATTGTGTGAGAAAAGAGACACCTGCTGTATCTGCCAACTCAAAGAAAGAATATAAGACCTGTTATGTTGCTGGGAGGTGGTAGCACACACTTTTAATTCTAGTATTCAAGAGGCAGAGGCAGGTGGATCTCTATGAGTTCAAGGACAGCCTGGTCTATAGAGCGAGTTCCAGGACAGCCAGGGCTACACAGAGAAACTCTGTCTTGAGAAAACAAAACAAACAAAACCAAATGACAACAAAAACCCTGTTACATTGATGCAGTGAATAAAAGAATGTTTGCTTTAAGTTGACATCTCCTTAAAAGGTTGATGATACCATGATAGGTGAGGACATCTTGGGAATAGGAAGAGGCAGGGTGCTGGGGAGGCTCTCAGGAATCCACAAGGATGACCCCACCTCAGTCTGCTGGCAGTAGTCCAGAGGGTGCCTGGACTGGTCTATTCTGGTGACCGGTCTAGCGAATAACCTAGCTGTCATCATAGAGCCTTTGTCCAGTGACTGATGGAGGCAGATGCAGAGATCCACGGCCAGGCACTAGGCTGAGCTCCGGGAATCCAATTGATGAGACAGAGGAGGGACTCTAGGGGGGGTGGGGTGTCGAGACCATGACGGGAGAGCTTGCAGAGATTACTGGCCACACTAGTGGAAGCCCATGTACTGTGGACTAGTAGCTGTGGAGCCCCCATAGGACTGGACTAGGTCCTCTGGATATGGAAGATGGTAGTTTGGCTTGAACTGTTTTAGGGGTACCCAGGCATGGGGATCGGGATCTGTCCCTGGTGCATGGGCAGGCTTCTGGGAATCCAGTGTCTGTGGTGTGATGCCTTGCGCAGCCTTGGTGCAGTGGGAAAGGGCTTGGACCTGCCTAGGCTCAGTGTGCTGGGCTCTGCTGACTCCCAATGGGAGACTTTGATTTGGGGGATGTGGGGATGCAGGGTGGCTTGGGAGACAGGGCTGGGGGGTGGGAGGAGAAAGGAGGTGGGATCTGTGGGTGGTATGTAGAGTAAGTAGAAAATTTCTTAATAAAGAAAAAGGAAAAAAAAAAAAAAAAAAAAAGGAAGTGTGCCCCGGCAAATTTCTCATCCAAGCTAATATAAACAGAACTAAAATTCTTATGTTCAAATACCTGGTCTTTTTCATTCAAAGTTACTTATATAGGCTCATAATTTATTGCTATGTTAACATCATTAATTTATTACATACTTCAATGGAGCATCTTATATTACAGCCTTCTCTTCTGTAATCATCATACACAAATGCATCCTTTTTCTGATTACCATGCCTTGTCCTTAATTTTATACAACACCTCTTTCTGCATCAGAGTCTCCTCATGAAGCTTGATCATGATAGCATGAAACTTGATCACAGAATGAACCAAACACTCAGAGGGACAGAGAGAGGGCTCAGTGGGTAAAGGCACTTGCCACCAAACTTAATGACTGGAGTTTCATTCCCAGAACCACAAGCCAGGAGAATATTAACTCCCACAAAATGAAAAACAAAAAAGGAACACTCAGTCATAGGGAGGTACTGGACATGAGCACATGTGTAAAGAATAAGGGCAAAGAGGCATATGACTTATTCTAGGAACTAAAGTTATTTTGCAATCTTTTTGTCCCCAGGAAAATTCCCCCTTTGTCTTTTTTTTCCCCTACATACTCCTAAGCCCATATTTAGTGTCATAATTCAGTTGTCTTTTCTTGACTATATTTTATATTAACATACAATACATAGTGTAGAATAATCTTTCCTATGATAGCAATGGGAACTGGAGGATGTGTTACAATGTGAATTTGAATTTCCATAGGATACTCGGGATACTAGGCAATAAAAAACACTCATAATTTAGGAGAGTGGCTTAATACAAGTTATAAATGACAGCAGACTGTGTTAAATATTTCTTGATTCTAGCTTTATGGTTTGTCTGTATTACTTAGTTAGGTTTGGGCATTGACACTCAAGAAGAAAAGACCAGTAATATTACCTTATTTAGTTTAAATACAAGGCAATTTAAAAAAAATCAAATGATACCATTTGGCTTAGGATGTTGAGTAGAACCAAACCTTCCCATATCTTCATGGAATGTGTACACAAGTTCATGTTTTGTTTTTTTTCTCCAGTAAATGTTGATTTTTTCCCCCTAACCTGGAGAATGTTTCTAAAGATTACTAGTCTTAAGTAACTCATATTCACATTTATACAGTCTTCCTATCATTCTCCATTGTTACAATACTTCTGATAGGTTCGGGTCATATTTTGCAAATACCTTGGCCAAACCTGGAAGCAGCACCCAATGTCAGAAATGCCTAAGTGAAGAAAACTAACTTTAAAATGGTATGGTTGACTCGTGAGGGCTCTGGTGGTGTTCCTTTAACTTCTCTAATACTCGCTTGCTGACCCAGATAGAATGAAAACAGTGGGTTAGATATTTCCAGAGACACATATGCCTTCACATAGGTCCAGGAAATTGCAGTTGTCTGTGTGAATCATCACTCCACCTCTGGTTTTAGTGGACTGCTTCCTACTAGGTGCATCGTTACGTTGTTGGGTTCATAAAGGTTTCCCTGTTTCTCCTTTTGAGAATGAATAACAAAACAACAAAAACCCATTTCTCCTTTTGCTTGAATTTAGTTTTTGTTTGTTTGTGTTTGGCACTAAGGATTCAGCCGGTCAGATACATCCCAGCTTTTTAAAACTTCTCTTGTTTTCGAGAAGCTCTCACTTATTGATTTACAGTCCTTGAACTTGCTCTGTAGATTAGGCAGGATTTACACTTGCAATCTTCTCACCTCAGCTGTCTTAGCATCTCAGGTTATAGGCATGCACCATCACTCTTGGTTCTCAATTTATCTCTTTTATACTGAGAGGGCTGGGGAGCCAGACCAGACCTATGACAGGTTTCTAATAGTCCTGCCAGGGACCAGACCTTAGTTTGGTTTACTGGAACTGGCTGGGCCTGAGCAAGCAGTTCTCAGGAAAACCATAACTCAGGAGCAACCAATCTGCAGACGCCCCACAGCCTTCTGCTAGCTAAAGATAGCTTTTCCTAGCCTGTAGCTAGAAGGTCCCTAACCACTAGAGCCTCCCACCAATCAGCCCGTAGACTAATCTTTCCTCCACCAATCAGCATGAGATTAATCCCTCCTCCCTGGATTTCCCCTAACTCCCACTTAAAAGGAGCTTTCTACCTCCCTTCTAGGTCGATATTTGCCACCCCAACCTGTTGGAAACAATAGACACTCTTGTTAAATTGCATACATGACTGTTAGTCTTTCTTGGGGGATTCTCTCTGGACCTTAACAAATACTATGTCTATTTCACAACACTTATGCAGGTCAATTACAGTAGATTCACTTAAGAAATCATCAGGAAGCTATTGTGCCCTTAAGAGATTGGATTAGACAGCATCAGGGCAATCAGGCCCCAAATTTTCTAGGTGAGTCTGGCAGATAAAGCTTTGTGGAGAACTTCTGGATTCGGAGAACAAAGCCTGCAGCAGATGGAAACCAGCACTCTTGTCTTGTTAAAATAGTGTATTTGGATATTTTATCTCCGGAACAGATACGGGAAGTTCAATTCTCTGTCAATCATTCCGTTCTATCTTCATTTCTTTTGTTAGATTTTGGATTTTGTCTTTACTATATGTATTTTTTATAGCTCATGGGCTAAATACATTTAATATTATGGTATTCTATTAATTATTTGGGCTTAGTATGTTTTCCTTTCCGTTTTTAAACTATCTATTTGTTGTTTCTCCTGAGTTGTCTTGCTTCTTTGTGTTATGTGCTCTTGTGTGCACCATGCTTCCTCTTTTCTGCTTTCCTAACAGATCTTGCCAGCAGAAACTACTGTGTACTTCAATGTATTTATCTAGTATGAAGGGAAATTGCATCATATTTGCTCAGCTTCCTTTTGCAACTTCAGATTTTACTGAAGATAGGCTCTAAGTACTCAGGATTTGTTCCTAGGAGACATGTTGTATTGTATAACCTCTCCTCCTTGGAAGAGACTCCTGGAAGTGATTACTTCATTTCTCTTGCACTCCCTACCTTATTAATCAGTGTTTTACATTTCTTTTTATTTATTTTTTTTATTTTGAGATAGATTCTCAACGTGATCCCAAACTGATTCATAATGTTAGTTACCTACATTAGACTCACCATTATTGGGGAATGTATATTCACAGGCCCTATACCAGGCCTATAGTCAGTATCTCTGTGGTAGAATCCAAGAATCTGTAGTTATAAAAAAAAGCTGTATGGATGGTTCTTCTCTACAGAGATATTTGAGAATCATGGGCACAGCAAATGTTCTTACAATGGCTTTAGTATGGTTTGAGTGATTTTACAAAAGAGAGACTGGTCTCCAGGTTGTGTTGGGGTGATAGAATCTTTAAGAGGGAGGATAGTGGAAGACATTTAGGTTATAAGGGTACTGTCTAGAGAGGGATCAATGGTGGTTTTAGGGAGAACAACCCATTCTCTCAAGAGCAAGTTGTTATAAGGACAGGCTACTCCAAATGTTTGTTGGACCCCTTTGCACCAGACTATTTCTCTCTGGGCTTTTAGCCAAATTGTGACACAGCCAATTTGACCCTCGCTAGCGGTGAGCCAGATATGGCTACCTAATCTTGGAATTTTAACTTCTCAAACTATGAATACATCTTTTTGACAAACAGCCCACACTGGATATTTAGTTATAACAATATAACAAATAGTGCCCGGTGGTGGTGGTGGTGGCGGCGGCGGCGGCGGCGGCGCACACCTTTAATCTCAGCACTCGGGAGGCAGAGCCAGGAGGATCTCTGTGAGTTCGAGGCCAGCCTGGTCTACAGAGCGAGATCCAGCAAAGGCACAAAGCTACACAGAGAAACCCTGTCTTGAAAACATCATATATATATATATATATATATATATCAAATAGTTTATCAAGCAATTGGTCCTTAAGAACTCCTTAGGATTAGTATATTATCCTCTTACTAATCTCCCAATCTCTCTCTCATGTGTTGATCTTTCTCTTGTGACTTAGACTGCATTTTCAATCATTGTCTGGTTATGCTTACTTGAAATTCGTTTTCTTATCCTACACTCAACACAGCCTAACTTAAATTATCCATTGGGCGTCTCTAATTCTGACATTATGCTACTGTGATCCAGGGGTTACCTTTGGAGTGATTTCCTATGCTCCATTATCTTTACTATATGTATTGGCTCTTAAGCCAAGCCCGGGAAAAGACAATGCGGATGAGAATGGCAGACATGGGTCATGCCCTCCAGGATTTTAAAGATTCTTTTATAGAGCAACTTAATTCCAGTTTCTTTTCAGGACAGTCCCAAAATTTCCTTCTTATCACCATAATCTAGAATAGTAATGCCTGTCAGAACTGATATAAAATTTTCCTAGTTTTTCCCCAAATTACCTTTCTTGTAAAGTTAATTTGTTAATTTTTTTATTTTTATTTTCCCATTGTTTCTAGGTCATCTTCCACACTGACAGAGATCTGTTTGCCTCTGCTTCTGAGTGCTAGAATTAAAGGCCGGTGTCTCCACATCAGGCAAGTATTATTACATTGTATCTATTTTTCTAATTGCTTTGTTATCTCTTTAGCTTCCTTAATGTTGGAATAAGGTTTGAACTTTCTCTTCCTGGAACTGTTTAGAGGCTTGAGCTAGGTCTGGTATCAATAAAAAGGACTTTTAATTGGCTTAATCAGTGTAGTTATCAATAACTATCTTTCATGGATCATTTCACTGGAGGCCCCAGCAAGATTGCCCACACTGTGGAACTCAGCCTCATTCCCTGACTTCCTGGCCAGGGAGAGGTTGCAGGGGATGCACCATCTGACAAACATTCCAGGCCCCAACTCCTCTGATTCTGGCAAGGTCTGGAATGACTGCCATGTTCCAGACACCAAAATAAAGTTCTTACACTCCTAGGAGGTATGTCTGTATATTGAATTCTGTTCTGATTCTGGTTGAGGATGAGCCCATGGGGAGCCTTCTAATTAAGAAGGACGGACCCATTCTGGTTAGTCGTCTTCTAGATAAGAGGGACACTGGAAGCCCTCTGCCTTGTTTGGGAAGAAAATTCCAGCAGGAAATTCTTCCCAAGTCCTCCCACACTAAGTTGGGAGGCCAATAATGGAGCCCCTGTGTCCTGGTTCTGTCTTGAATGAGACACACGGTTTCGGTTTTGCTTGAAAGAATGGCTGGCCAACTTGTGTGACTGATGATATGAACGAGGGGAAATTTGGCCCAGGAAGTTATCTGCTTTCTTGATGTTGCTGCTGCTGTTCTGTTTTGTCTCATCTCGCCAAAGGGGGGCTGGCGTGTACTCATTCTGGTTAACTTGATTGATTACAATTCTGCCGGTTCCTCAGGATTCTGCCAGTGGGTGCCTCCTTCCGTATGCTGTTGTTAGCAGTTTGTCTTTTTGTATGCAAAAAAATATGTCTCCTTTCCTCTCTAGGATGGGAAATTTCTAGTCATACCAACCCACTCCTGGAGTCACACACACCCCCAGTCTCTCACTTGGTGCCTCTCCGCCCGGAACTCCACAGTGGGCAGCGGTTCCCTGGAAACGGACAGCCCTCAGATTGGAACCACTTCCCATGGCAGGGTCCCTGGGACCTGGGCCCTCCCAGGTGCCTGAGAGCAGGCAGTGGCCGGTCTCCCTGTTACTAGCCTCGTTTTTTTGTTTTTTTTTTTTTGTTTTTCCTTTGCAGAAGGTACCAGTTCTTCCTTGGGAGTGGGAGTAGGAGGAAGTGAACAACAGAGCAGTGGTTCTCAACCTTCCTAATGCGGCGACCCTTTAATGCAGTTCATGTTGTGGCGACCCCAACCATAACATTACGTTATCACTGCAATTTTGCTGCTATGAATGTTTCGATGGTCTTAGGCGGAAAGGGCTGCGACCCATAGGTTGAGAATCGCTGACGCAGGGGACGTGTGTGATTCTTTTCTGATCTATGTTCCATTCTCTATTTCAAATCATTATTACTGGAAGGAAGACCCAGACCCACCTTTTTCTGATAAGCTCCAAGCCCTAACAGCCCTCCTAGGATCTGTCCTCCACCCCTGGGATGAGTGCCAGCAACTTCTCTTTACTTCAGATGAAAGGGAACTATTGGCACAGTGGCAAGGAAGCTCTCTTGGGCCTTGCTTTTGAGGCAGCTTTATCCAAGCACCCTGATTGCGACCCCAATGTCTACATAGGTTCCCAGGTCCTAAGCATTTTTCACCTGTATCTTATGACTGAAATTTGGGGTGCAGCTCAAAAACTCATTAATTTGTCTAAGACTACTGAGGCTCTTCAGAGTCCAAGAGTCCCGGGACATTTTTCGAGTGATTCCAAAAAAATAAAAAAATAAAGTTTCAGAACTTACACCTGCTTTTGACCCACTGACTCTGGAAAATGCTAGGGCATTAAATTTGGCCTTTGTCACTCTGTTAGCACTGGACAGTCACAAAAAACTTAAAAAGTTCAAAAGCTAGAGGGCTTTGCAGGGATGATAACTCTCAACTCAATGAGGTGGCCCCAAGGTTTACAATAACCGAGACACTGAAAGGCAGTGTCTGTATCTATCTGGTGACTTATTTGTTGTAGCCCCATTTCTCCTCTGATAAGGGCTGTAGTACTCAAGGCAGCAGGCACTAATCAGAGGAGAAACGGGTCTACAACAAATAAAGTCATCAGACAGATGCGACAATAGACAACCTAAGTTCTCCCTCTCTATGCCCCATGTCCCCCCAAACCAGCAAAGCTTAAGGCTTAAGTTTGCATACTCCAGGGAGGACTTTGTATGAAACTAGGTTTGCTGCTTCTATGAAAATAGATTAGGAGTTATCAAAGAGACTTTACAAAATAATTATTTAGACAAGTGACAAGGGGAACAGGAGTCAAATAATTTCTGGTACCATCATGTTCGAAACCCTTGGCTCGTGGCTCTTTTCACTACCCTGGCTGGCCCCTACTTCTTTTAATAGGGCTTCTCAAACTAAACAAAAGCAGAAATACAAATTATATTCCTGCCATCTGCCGTACCATGGGGCAACAACGCGAAGCCTCAGGAGACCTAGGCAAGCGATCCGTCTTTCCCAGGCTCGATCCGCATGCGCGGCCGCTCTCGCGCATGCGCGCCACCACCGCCCCGCCCCGTCTCAAGTCTAAGGGAGCCATCGGCCAGCGTCCCCTCGGGGAACGCGTAAGCAGCTGCTTTTCGAGCGTTCCTGGTCCTTCAGACCGAGCCCGCCACTTCGCTCCCTTCCAGCCTTTGACTCCATTAAAACGGCCATCCACCCCTCTGCTGCGTCAGGGACGGAACCAGACGCTCGGCCTCTACGGCACGGCTCAGCGTCGGCCGCTGCGTGCGCAGCCTCCCCGGGGGCCCCGCCCCTTCCGCCGCTCGTGCGCAAGCACGGCCGCCTCGGCGAGCCCGGGTTGGCTACCCCGGCGGCCTCCTCGGCAGTAATGGCTTCTCTGATGTGATAGTTTCCCCCGCCCCCTCGCGTAGGACGCGGCGGCGGGGCGGCGGTGGAAAGCCCAACTTTATTGTTCCCCCGGCCCACCTCCCGGCGCGTCCTCAGGATGCTCGGGGGCTGAGCGCCGGGGGGCGGCGGAGGGTCGCGGTCCATCCGGGCCCTCGCCTCAGAGCGCAGGGCCCAGGGAGGGAGGGAGGCACGATGTCAGGTAGCCGCCAGACCGGCTCGGGTTCCGCTGGGACGAGCCCCGGTTCCTCGGCGGCCTCTTCGGTGACTTCCGCCTCCTCGTCCTTATCCTCGTCTCCGTCGCCGCCTTCCGCGGCGGCCTCGGCGGCGACGCTGGTCTCTGGCGGGGCGGCTCCGGCCGCGGGCTCGGGCGGCCTCGGTGGCCCGGGGCGGCCTGTGCTAGTGGCGGCCGCGGTGTCCGGCAGCGGCAGCGCGAGCACCGGCGGGGCGGTGTCCGCGGGCCTGTCCCGGCTCAGCTGCGCGGCCAGGCCCAGCGCCGGTGTTGGAGGGAGCAGCTCCAGCCTGGGCAGCAGCAGCAGCAGCAGCAGCAGCAGTAGGAAGCGACCTCTGCTCGCCCCGCTCTGCAACGGGATCCACAACTCCTACGAGGACAAAAGCAACGACTTCGTCTGGTGGGTTCTCATAGCTGCCCCTGCATGCGCGACCACGAGTTTACTGATGCTGAAGCTGGCAGGGTCCGGTGTGTGTGTGTGTGTGTGTGTGTGTGTGTATGTGTGTGTGTGTGGGGGAGGGCGGCTGTCGGAGAGCGCAGCTTGGTGGTGCTGGGATTCGAGCCGGGGAGTTGAGTGTTTGCAGTTAAAGGTTCCTGGTTGGGAGGTGGAAGTGAACTGGGATCCCGTGGCAAAGTAGTAAAATGGGGTTACGTTGAGGTGGGTGCTGATGTGCAGGAACTGAAGGCATTTAAGGGACCGCCTAAGGATAGAGGTGGAGGTCCAGTAAGTGGTTAAGTAGAAAAGGAAATATTTGGGCCGGGAGTTTGAACCTTAAATGTTTTTTGGCCAGTGGATTAGGCATCAGTCTGAAGTAGTTTATGAATTACATTTTCAGAGGAAGAATACTTCCTGAGATTCTGAGGGATGGAATTGCTAGTCAACTCTGTATTGTAAATACAGTAGATGGTGCTCGAAACACGGTTGTGGATGTTTTACAGAGTGATCTTTTTAAGTACCCATTGGGCGTGGGAATGTGTATATGTCTCTTATTTGAATGGATAGGACCCTTGTAATTCTGTTGCTGATAATTAGTCAAAATTTGTTCACGACCAATTTCACGTTTCAACTGTTGGAATGAGGGAAACACATTTATTAGATAGTGTTACTGTGTTATACGGAACTATTACAGCGCTGTGTAATATTGCTGGAACTTCTGACTTGAGAAACGCTTGTATAGTCATTGCATCACAGCTGGCGTCTTGAATGACACAGAAGAATCCAGTCATTTGACATCTAAGAGGGGCTTTAAGCAAAAGATGAATCTGATTGTCTTGAATTTTTTGAGTTTTAATTGGGTTTTAAATACCAGTTATAGGATTAAGAGAGCTTAAGTAATCTTTCCTGCTCAAAAACTGGTAGAATGCTGAGCCTTTCCTGCGAAGGGACTTGTTGATTGACTTAAATGATGTAGGAAGTTGGCTTAAGCAGTCCTTCTTGGGGAGATTGATTCACTTTAAGAGTTGAAGATGGGCTGGGCCGGGTGGTGGTGCACGCCTTTAATCCCAGCACTAGGGAGGCAGAGCCAGGCGGATCTCTATGAGTTCGAGGCCAGCCTGGGCTACCAAGTGAGTCCCAGGAAAGGCGCAAAGCTACACAGAGAAACCCTGTCTCGAAAAACCAAAAAAAAAAAAAAAAAAAAAAAAAGTTGAAGATGGTCTTATATGCTGTTATTAAATGTGATAGGGCTAGAGATCGTAACCATTGAGAAAGATATTGGCTACACTTTCTTGCCTCTTCAGGAATATAATTTTTATTTCTGCTTTTGTTTAGATTCAGAAGCAGCACTTGTTATTGAAACACAAATGGTTGTGATTATTGGTATGCAATTTAAATAGTTTAAGGTTGGATCTAAGAGATGTTTGCATTCCTGTTTGTTTGTTTGAGACAGGATTCTCTCTGTATCCCTGGCTGTTTTGGTACTCATTCTGTAGATAAGGCTGGCCTTGAACTCAGAGGTCTTCCTGTCTCTGCCTCCCAAGTGCTGGCATTAAAGGCGTGTGCCACCACCGCCTGCCTGGGTGAAGTGTTTGCATTCCTATCCAATCAGTAGTGTCACATGATAAGGTAGAAGCTAGTAAAACAAGCAGGCGACTTGTAGAATTTAACTTTTAGCCATTATTTGCATTTCAGTTTTCAAAAAGTAGAAGAAAAACATGCCAGCGACCTTAGGTCATTTAAATAGTGGAAAAGGTGTGAGAAATCGGAGTATTATTCAGTTACTTAATAGATAATTTAGACATTGGCTGTTGAACTGTCTGTCAGAGTAATACAGGCAATGGTATAGGGACCTGGAGGTGACTAAGGAGCAGCTGGCACTTGGTTTTGGTATTAGGTGTGTCCTGGTTTCGTTTCTGTTGCAGTAACAATACCTGGACTACAGACAACTTAGGGAAGAAGAGGTTTCTTTGGCTCACAGTTTCAGTTACAATTCATTATTGAGGAGAGATCAGTGCAGGAGCTTAGAAGATTCACTTCCACGGTCAAGCAAAGAGTGGAAGTTCCCACAATGGTCTGGGTTGTCTTATACCAGTTAGGAATGGAGAACATACCCCACAGGCATGTCAGTGATCAACCTGATCTAGACAGTCCCTTCGTTGACACTTTCCAGCGGGTACTAGATTGTGTTAAGTTGACAGTTAAAACTAACCAGCTCAGGAGTAAGACTAAATTATTAATCCATCACCTGGTTGTTTAAAAAGATCATTGAGCTTAGGGGCTTGAGAGGAGACTTCAATGGCTAAGAGCACTTGTTGCTCTGTCAGAAGACTGGGGTCTGATTCCCAGTACCCACATGGTAGCTCACAACTGTCTGCAACTCCATTTTTAGGACATCTGAGTCCTCTTCTGGGCCCCATAGGCAACACACACGCGCGCGCGCGCATGGTACACAGACATACTTGTAGGCAAAGCACCCATACACACTCATAAAATGAATACTTAAAAGGAATTCAGCCTACTCTTTTTCCTATGTTGTATAGGTATTATATTTTATATTCTAGTGTGAAAATGTCCAATGAATTTTTTTGTTAAAATTCCAAGTATTTCACTAAGAATCTCATTTCATTATTTTTCTTTTTGGTGAGATTGGCTATTCAGAAGAATTAATCAGTGAATATATTTTGCACTTCTTAAACTAAGTTTAGTTTTGATCAGATTCTTGCAGTGGGATATGTATTAGATAGCTTAGCAACTCTTTTTATTTCTAATTGGTCTCTGAGTGTTTTTGTCTTTTTCTGTACCTCTGTCAGACTGTGAGGCAATTCAAATTACTGTAATGTTTTATATAAAAATGAGATTTAAGTTCAAATAATGTTAATTCTTTACTCATTGATAACACCTTTAAAAATACGTTTATATTTTACATCTCATTTTATCCTTAGAGTAGTTGTAAGGAGTTAGACTCTCTTATTTTACTATAACACTAGTGTAATGATTATCACCTGCTGTTTTAGATGGGCTAGCTAAGGGACAAAATGAGGAATCAGATCTGGAGTCTCAGTTTAGCACTTCCCTTTATGTGGGTGGAAAGCTTGAGCTCTGTGAGTTCTAGTATGCTATCCAGTGGTTCTTAATGGGCTTGATCAGAGGTAAGAAGCTGTTTCATAATGGTTTTCTCCTTGCTGCCCCTATTCTAAGAAGAATCATAATGGGAGGCTGGGGTGGGAGGCAGTAGATAAGGACACCTCCTCCCCCCCCCATACAAACTCTTTTTGAGAGCAGTTATTTATTTTTTTTTTTAAGATTTGTTTATTATGTGTATGGTGTTCTGCCTACTTATATGCTTGCAGGTCAGAAGAGGGCACCAGATCTCATTACAGATTGTTGTGAGCCACCATGTGGGTGCTGGGAATTTGAACTCAGGACCTCTGGAAGAGCAGCCAGTGCTCTTAACCGCTGAGCCATCTCTCCAGCCCGAGAACAGTTATTTAAATAAAGTCACGCGCCTAATTTCAGGAATACTCTTAGCTTTATCGCACTTGAAAATAGGTTTATATTTAATTGTAGGATTGATTGCCATTTTAGATATTTATAGCTTATGGTCTTATATATCTTACAAAAGATTAAGTTGTGAGTAATTTTCACAGGATAAAATGACAGGGAAAATTAAGGTGACATGAGAAGTCCCATTAGCCCTGGAATCTAGTATGCCTTTCTTGTGAATGAGAGACAGGAGACTTCAACAACAACTTACAATGTCAAAATTGCCTAGAAAGATAGTGTGTTTTCGTAAAGATATCTCATGCAAGGATGTTAAACACAGCAAATGGACTGTGTTTACATGGAGCTTAGGATTTTACCATATCAACTCTAAATCTAAGTGATGATCTCATAAAACCAAAAGGGAGTTCTTTTATTTATTTATTTATTTTTAAATATTTATTTATTATGTATACAGAAGAGGGTGCCAGATCTCATTACAGATGGTTGTGAACTACCATGTGGGTGCTGGGAATTGAACTCAGGACCCCTGGAAGAGCAGTCGGTGCTCTTAACCTCTGAGCCCCATCTCTCCAGTCCCAAAAGGGAGTTCTTTAGAATAAGAAAAAATAAACTAGTTCATATTTTTTTCTTAATTTTTAAACTTAAAATTTATGTCTTACTTAACCTTTAAAACTTAAAAATTATAACCCTTCTAGGATCCCTGTTAAATGCCTAGGGTTTGAATAATGGCTCCCTCATCATTTTATTCCTGATCTTGTGCACTTGGACCATGGGAGTACAGTCACAATTACTCAGTAACAAAGGGGAGAAGCTTATGTGGCTGTTCCAGAGTTGTTCTCCTTGTAGTTCCTTTCTCTCTGATGTCCCTTTTGTGCTTCCTGAAGTGCTCAATTAGTTGCTCTGCTCCTGTTATGACAGCATACAAAATGTTTTCAGGCAAAGAGTGAGTCCACAATAAACTGGGTCCACAAAAAATAAGAATATATTCATTTGTTTCTCTTCTCTCAAGGGTGTCAGTCTTGTGCTGACTAGTGTTCAGTGTTAAAAAGCAGTTTTTTAATCCAGTTTTCTGAGTAATATGGTCAAAGGAAAGTTCTCCCCAGTTAAATATTGACCTCAAATGCAAGTAAACTATACTTGATTATGTTTCTCTGAGTATAAATTTAACTTTCTTTCACTTGTTTTATCTTTTGACATTTTTAAACGTTTGATTTGTATGTTAGAGTTGACGGTACCATAACAATGGTAATTGGATGTAGCTATCATTTCATGCCTGCCCTCCTTTAATCCCAGCACTCTGGAGGCCGGGGCAAGCAGGTCTCTGTGAGTTCAAGGCCAGCCTAGTCTACAAAACGAGTTCCAGGACAGCCAGGGCTGTTACACAAAGAAACCCTGTCTCGGGGGAAAAACAAACAAACAAAAAAAATAAAAAAATAAAAACAAAACCAAAGCAAAATAAAACAAACAAAAACAAAACAAAAGATACCTGCCTCGATGTAGGTTTTGGCAAAATGAAAGAAAATCTCCTTGAGATAATTTTGAATTAATTGTTTCATTCTTTATGAGCTAATTGTAGAAATGAGGAGATGCTGAGATGTAGAAAATTAGACATGTTCAGCAAAATTCCATAGTTGAAGTCAGTTGTAGGATACATGGCTGAATTTAAATCTGGCATAAGATCATAGTGACAATGGTGTTTGGTTCTATTATTAATTCTTTTTAATAAATGCGGCATCACTAAAGTACTGGATATTATTGTGTGGCAAAAAATTGGCTATCAGTGACAGGCTACTTCAGAAGCCTGTGCAGTGGCGCAGGAGATGGATAAAAACAGTTGCTGCACAAGCCAATCTGAACACTGTTCTGGAACCCTTAGCAGAAAGAGAACCATTTGCTGAAAATTCTCTAACCTGCACTTGTGGCATGGGACCTACACACACAGATAAAATAAATTTTAGCTGGGTGCACATCTTTTAATCCCAGCTCTTGGGAGGAGACATGCATATCTCTGTGAGTTCCAATGCTATCCTGATCTGCATATTGAGTTTCAGGCTAGCCAGGGCTATATAAAGACCCTGTCTCAAAAACAAAAACAAACAAACAAACAAACAAACAAAAAAGTTAATTCAAACTGGGGAGTAGTTTAGTAGGTAAAGTACTTGCTGACTATGCAGAAGGACCTGAGTTTGTATCCTCATAAAAACTTACAGTATGCACACCTGTAACCTCAGCACTAGGGCTGGAGACAGATGAATTTGGAGGTTCACAGCCAATGTAGCAGTAACATTGCACTCATAGTTCATTGAGAGACCACTCTTCCACTCTCCTCCTTTCTCTGTCCAAAAGGTTAAGTTATTGAAGAAGACATCCCAACATTCACCTCTCATACACTCATCCACATGGGCTAGCATACACACATATAAACATGCACATGTGCATATGCTACACACCACCCAAAAAAGTTAAATCAGTAAAGTTAAATACTAAAACATAAGCGTTTGTAAGAGCCCCTGATTTGATTTTTATGTATAATTCACATATGTGATGTAAGACAAAATTAGTGTAAGTCTAAAGAGAGAAATGTAATAAAATTCTGTTTTGGCTGGGGATGTATCTTAAATCATGTGAGTGCCTAGTGTGTATGAGACTATGTCCAAAATCAGTGTGGGTGGACATAGCTACACAATAAAAGAAGATAACAATTGAAAATATATTTTCCCTAGGGACTTTTCTAAAGGTAGGGGTGGTTTTTGTTTTGTTTTGGTGTGTGTGTGTGTGTGTGTGTGTGTGTGTGTGTGTGTGTGTGAGAGAGAGAGAGAGAGAGAGAGAGAGAGAGAGAGAGAGCGAGCGCGAGCGCAGGAGCACACCAGAGGACTGAGTGTCATCTTTAGGATTGTTGTTCACCTTATTGTTCACCTTATTTGAAATAGTCTCATTGTCTGGGAGCTCACCAGTTGGACTAGACCAGCCATCCAGGGAGCCCCAGGCATTCTGTCTCTGCCTCCCTGGCTCTGGATTACAAATCACACATATTACATGGATTTTAGAATGGAACTCAGGTCTTCTTACTTGTAAAGCAAATGTTTTGCCAACTGTGCTACTCCAACACCCTTTATTTTTCATTTTAGTTGACACATAGTTATTTTGTATACTTAAGTGCATCTTTTCAGTACATGTGTATAATATGTAATGATTGGATTCAGACAATTTGCCATGTCTTTCTCCTTGGGCATTTATCATTTCGTTGTGGTAGGAACAATGAAAATACCCTGTCCTAGGCAATTAAAAATGTTTAACTTCTTTTTGTTAACTATAGTTATCATATTATGATTCAGACCATTCAGGTAACTTGTTCTACCTAACTATAACCCTATATCCATTAATCTTTATGGCCAATCTTAAGTGCAAAGAATGCTGGGACTTTGAGTGTTATTTTGATTTTTTTTTTTTTTTTTTTTTTTTTTTTTGGTTTTTTCGAGACAGGGTTTCTCTGTGTAGCTTTGCGCCTTTTCCTAGGTCTCACTTGGTAGCCCAGGCTGGCCTTGAACTCACAGAGATCCACCTGGCTCTGCCAGTGCTGGGATTAAAGGCGTGAGCCACCACCGCCCGGCTTATTTTGATATTCTATAGAAAAATAAGAGGAGAATTAGAATTGAAATTTAACTCTTAACATCAGGACATCATATATGAGCTGGGTTAATATTTGAGTAATTTAAGTGTATTCACTGCACTTATTTTAGAATTTACTGCTCTTTGGGTCAGCTTGAATATGTTACTTTTACTAATAGTCCTGTAAATTTCTGTTGACAAATTCGAATACTTAACTCTTAGCCATATATTAAATTTGATTTGATTGACTTTGTCACTAGCCCTTTCCAGTGTGTAGTACTCTGCCTTAACAACATTTATTGTGATGATTTTTCTCTTTTTTTTTTTGTAGCCCCATCTGCTTTGATATGATTGAGGAGGCATACATGACAAAATGTGGCCACAGCTTTTGGTAAGATGATATTCATTCAATATAAGTGCAACTGACAAAAAATTATGCTCCTTAAACTAATTTTAGATTGTTTCTTCAACTGATAGGTCTTTATAGGTTTGACAGTTCAAGATATAAAATTTGTTTAGTACATGACTTCTGTGAAATACAGGCTTTAAGATCTTGTGTTTATTACCTGTTGGCAGAAACAGTGTTGTTTTAGAAAATCAAGGTGGGTAATCAGTCATTAAGCATGAGATACCAGTTATTCACTTGGGAGTAAGGTGGGAGGACCCAGAGAACAGGTGGACACAAACATAGGAAAAGGATGGAGTAGACTAAAAGGCTCCATACTCTCTTTGTTAACACTTCACACACAGATTGTCTTTAGACTACATGTGTTATATTAATGTATTTAAGTTTTTAATTGTAAAGTGGCATAGAATTTACAGTCTTACCTATCTTGATACATACAGTTTACGTTGTGCTATGTTCATTGTTGTATAGTCTCTAGGATTTGTTCTTTTGGCAAAACTGAACCTTTTAAAACAATGTCTGCAGTTACCAAAAGCAACTATCTACTTTCTGTTTGTGTGGGTTTGCCAGTTCTAGATAACCCATATCATATATACTTAGATCATGTTTTAGTTAGGGTTTTTATTGCTGTGAAGAGATACCATGACCATGGCAACTCTTATAAAGGAAAAACATTTAATTGGAGTGGCTGGCTTACAGTTTCAGAGGGTCAGTTCATTTCATTATACTTTTATCCCCTTCCTTCCCACCAAATCTCTTCTTCTAAAAAGTCCTCCTCCTACTCTCATATTTTGTTTTTCATTTTTGTTGATTAATTTGATTATATGAAAATTTCATACATGTATATGTTATGATTACACTCTCCTTTTACCTCGCTCTTGTTCCTACCAACCCTCCTCATCCCCACTAGTCCTTTTCTTAGGTTCATGTCTTTGTTTGTTTTGTGGCCCCACTGCATTTAATAAGGGGTGCCTGAATGAACATGGGCAGGTGGTTATTTACTTAAGCAAGGACAGCTTACCAGTGGCTATAACACTGATGAATATGATCTGTGTCTCACCCCTGGCAACCATTAATTGCCTATAGTTCCTGGAAAAAACTTAGCGACTTAGGTGTCCCTCTCCCATCCATGATGGTTTATTGATGGGCCCAATCTTTTGGAGATCATGTATAGGTAGCCATGCTGTTGTAAGATCTGTGGTGCAAAAGTTGTGTCTTCCAAAAGACAGCATTTCACAGTACTCTTGCTTTCCCATCTCTGCTCTCTCTTTTTCCATGTTCCTTAAGATTGTGGTGAGGAGCATTAAACATGTCCTTTTTATGGCTGACCATTCAAAAATTACTTATTTTTAGCACTTTGACCAGTTATAAGTCTTTGGTTAACTGTAGCCCACTACAAAAAACAAAAACGAAAAAAAACAAAAAAAAAAAACTTCTTTGACCAAAGTTGAGAGAAGCACTACTATACGGTCACAAACAATTATTTAGAAAGCATTTTGATATCATGTCCATATAGCAGAACAACGGTAGTAGGTTCCCTCCTCAGTCCAGTATACTCCCCAGCTATGGGCTTTTGACCAGATTTGTAGTGCTCAGCATGAATTCATACTGTGCAGCAGGCCTAAAACCCAATCAGAAAACAATTGGTCAACCCCATAACAGATATGCTACTATTGGCACATACGGGTACATCTTGCCTGGGAGGTTGTTATTGTAGCTTGCAAGGTTCACGGGTGGGTAAGAAAGACTCTTGTGACTTTTCTACCCCAGAAGTCTGCATAATGCCTTCCACTACTATAAATGTTAGTGAGAATGGAGAAAATTCTAGCACAATTCCTGCTTGATTTCTCTGTCATTTGACTTAAGTGTATAGTATTTTTCAGCAGCAGGATCTTAATCTAGTATGGTAGACAATGTGGCATCAGTCTCCATTCTCTTGGGTGCCTTTGGGTACCTTCCTCACTAATTACTCATGTAGAGGTGGCAGCCAGATTTTTGTTTAATAACCTATGGCTTCTGGGAGCAGCATTATGTTGTTTTATCTTAGCACAGTGGTTGCTATTTCAACCAGCAAGTGCAATTCCTCAGTTACCGGCCTGCTTCTCTGGCAGCACTGCCAGGCCTGGCGGGAATTCTGTTCCTGCAGGCTCTGTTCTTGCTGCTAAAGGTAGCTTTAACTAAATAAATCTCTTTTGTTCTATTTATAAATAAGACTCCAGATTCAAAGTCTAGGCTGAAAACCTGCTAGCTCAAAGAGGTCGAGTAGCAACTAGCTAACCGTCTGTCCTTGCTGATGGTCTCCCCAAAAGCATGTTCTTCTGCTTTACCAAAACAAAAAAAGCCATGCCACTCAAAAAATCCTTTCCTACTACTTCAGTGTGTCTCTTTATCTCTTCCAGATGCTTTCTGATGCTCTATAATTACTTTCTGTCAACTAGTTGCTAACTCAGCCTCCTGACCCAAGGTTAATTTTATTTAATTAACACAAATGCTAACTCAGGGTTCACAGTGTGATCAAATATCCCTCAACAGCATTATCCATTCATGTAGATTTTTAAAAAATAGCCAGGCGGTGGTGGGGCATGCCTTTAATCCCAGCACTCGGGAGGCAGAGGTAGGCGGATCTCTGTGAGTTCGAGGCCAGCCTGGGCTACAGAGTGAGTTCCAGGACAGGCTCCAAAGAGAAACCCTGTCTTGAAAAACTAAAAAAAAAATTAAACTATAATTTTTATTAGCTTGCAAATTAGTAGATTTCCATATGACTTTTTATGTAGCACATAAAGCAGCAGAATGTATGTTACCTTCTTTGTTACATCTATTCCTTCATGCATTCAGCATGTATTGATTTCCAACTCAAGGTGTCATACTAGACTTTAAAGATACAGAGAAAAGCAAAACACATATTTGCCTTTAATGAGTTAGAAGAGGGTTGATGGTCACCTAAAGTTAAATTTTATATAGTGGTATATAAGTTGTTGCACCTTAATTTTTTTAGTATAGATTGATATTTTCAAGTCCAATATGAAAAGTCAGTTGCACTTTCATTAGCAAGGACAGTTCCTTTTGGCTCTGTCACAGGCCTTTTTTTTTCTTTCTTGAAGGGAAAGTATGGAAATCAGCCAATTGAGATGGAATATAGTTGATGTCACAGAAATTGACACATTTTCTAATAGTATAATAATTTTGAATATACTGACAAGCTTTCTGATTTTATAACTTGTTCTGTTTCATTTAGTTTTTATTTACTTACTTTTGTGCTGTTGGGATTTGTTCACCAGGGCTTTGCAAATGTTACACAAGCATTCTGCAAGCGTTACACAAGCATTCTACTATTAGCTATGTCATCAGCCTTTAGAGCAGCGCTTCTCAACCTTCCTAATGCGCCCTTTAATAAGTTCCTCATGGTGTGGGGACCCCCAACCATAGCGTTATTTCATTGCTACTTCACAACTAATTTTGCTACAATATGAATCATAAATATCTGATATGTAGGATCTCCAGTATGTGATCCGAGGGGGTCACAGCGCTGCAGTTGAGAACCAGTGCTGTAGGTTGTTTTTGTGGCATTATTCCGTAATTTTTTTAAAACCAGAAACATCTAAAATATTCTCTTTTTACTGTCAATTCTGCTCATCTTTACACCCTCCCTCAGGTTCCTTCTTCATAACTGGCTTTATTTGAATTTATTAATAAAAGCTTAAGTCTTCTTACATTTATTTCTTATAACAATAATTCATCTTTTTCTCTAAGACTTTTTCCACATTGAGTTCTTCGTCTGTTGTATTTGTATACCTCATCATGTGTCTTAGAAAATGAAAACAAAAACATTCAATGTTATTTCCTTTGTTGGTTTATCCAAATAGGAAGTATAATAGATTTGGAGCATATCTTGTAATATGGTAATTATAGTCTTGCTGTTGTTGTAGGAGGTGATGATAGTGTTTCTAGAACAGTGTTCCTATCATTTGTTTAGTAGATACTGGACTCTGCATTTATTATGGATAGACAATTACTCCAGCTTTAGGCCTCTGTGCTATGCTAAAGAGAGTTCCTGTTGTTGCTTGTCTTAAGAGTAACCCATGTGAAGTGAAGGTGGTAGACGAGGAGAACAGTAAAACTTGATGAATGGAAGGGAGCAAGATGAGAAAAGCAGCTTCAGTTTATAAAAGGGAAGTAAATAGCTAATAATCGGGACAGAAGAAAAGCTGTGTCTTCTTTTTAGAAATGTTTTTTAATTAAATACCTTTCTCATTTCTTAGAAATTCATTCTTTTCTGATTGTCAGAGCAATATGTACTTACTATAGAAATTTGAGTTAAAAACAAGTATTTCTCACAGACAGAAATACTGTTAACTAGCTCTGTAAATGTGTTTTTAGTTTATTTAAAATGTACAAATATGTTAGTGATATGTTTTTGATATTTTCTTGATAAGGTTGAACAATATTTAAGAATATTTATTTTTGCAAGGTAATACACAGTTATAAAAGGTCTATCGTTGAAACAGTACGATGGTTCAGTGTGCGAATTATGTTTTGTTATGCAAGTCTGTCAACCTGAGTTTGATCTCCAGAAGCCATGTAAAGATGGAAGGAACGAACCTACTCCACAAAGTTGTCTTCTGATCCATCATATATGCCTCCCACCATCACACACATAGAGTACTAATAAAATTAGCATTTCTTTTTTTTTTTTTTTTTTTTGGTTTTTCGAGACAGGGTTTCTCTGTGTAGCTTTGCGCCTTTTCCTGGAACTCACTTGGTAGCCCAGGCTGGCCTCGAACTCACAGAGATCCGCCTGGCTCTGCCTCCCGAGTGCTGGGATTAAAGGTGTGCGCCACCACCGCCCGGCAAAATTAGCATTTCTTAAAAAGTAGTGCACCACAAATATATAAGAAAGATATTTTCTTTAGTATATATGAAATACATTTTATATATAAGTCACAGTTTATTTATAATAACTTACTCATAAATAATATATGATATGTACAAGTAAAATGTGATTTTTATTGCCACTATACCATTGTATTGAGTTGATAATTGCAGATTTAGTCAATTTGTATGTGTAGTTTAGGTTTTTCTGTTATAGTTTGCTATTATGATGCTGCTGGATAACTCTTCATTGAATAGCATATATGTTTCCTGATGATAAATCCCTATAAATAAAATAAATTTAAAAAAAGGAATATAAAACCTTAAGGTTTTTCCTGCATGTACCTTTTAGGAAAGTTGTACTGGTTGCGTTTCCTTCAGCTATTTATGGTTATGTTTTCTGGAGTATGACAGTTTTATTTTTCCATTCCTGTTAGTAAAAATTAACATATAATTTTGAATCACTTTTTTGTTCTTGTGAAGTGAATATAACTATTTTGTTATGTAGTGAAGGTGATGATTTTCTTATTCTTCTTGACTAGATTTTCATCTTTGCTTAAGTAGAATTTTTGTTTGTTTGAGCTCTGTGTGTAATATGAGGATATCAGTACTCCCAAGATTAATTAGACCATAGGCATTTGCTTTCCTAGGATACAATAAAACATATAACCTAAAACATAGTCCTTATTTGTATTTTATGCTACATGTAAGAGTTTTTTAGTTTATTTTGAAATAGTTTATATATTGTTCAGCCAATAAATGCTTTATGTATTTTGTTATAAAAAGATATAAATGGGAGTAAGTTGGCTATATTAGTTACATTGAAAGTGAGAATACTAATAAACAGTGTTTTGTGACCAGTTTCTTAATTTCTTCATTGTTTTAATTAAGTTTGTGTTTTTATTTTTTCTCCCCATGCTGATAGCTACAAGTGTATTCATCAGAGTTTGGAGGACAATAATAATAGATGTCCCAAGTGTAATTATGTTGTGGACAATATTGACCATCTCTATCCTAATTTCTTGGGTGAGTCTTTGAAATTATTTTTATTATACTTTTTCCACAAAATATATGCTAATAATAGTTTATTCAGAAATCCCAACTCAGAAGTAAGCAAGTTTTTCTCTGTTACTCACCAGGGTGCTTTCATCTTCTTGGGCTATGGCATAGACTCTATACATGGTTAGTACCATTTCTTGTTATTTTTCAGTTTCATAAAAGCAAACCCCAACATACCCTTTAGAGTTTTGTGCACATGTTTGGACAGAATGTTAGGTTTCAAGAGATTGCCAGAGGTCTAGAACCTTTTTATGTTTCTGTATGTAGAATTTATTATGTGTTTCTATGTTTTTCCTGACAGTTTATCAGTGAGAAGTAACAAAGGAAAGGTTTGTGGGGAGAGAGAACATGTGCTTGTTCAGTGTTGACTGATAGGAGAAGAAAAAATTGAGTATGGAGATTCCTGGGTATAGAGTATATGAACTGGAAAGGTCACCTCCCAATTGGAGGAGGATATAAATACAGAATTTGATAGGGAAATGTAAGAACTGTAGTATAATTTTAACTATAAGTGGTAAAAACTCGGAGTAAATGTTGTTAGGTGCTAATTGTGAATTCAGAAATTAGTGGTTTTAGTTGGATGTGGTGGCATGTGTTCATACCCAGCACTTGGGAGGCTAACAGAGAAAGATCCTGTGTGGTCCAGGCAGACCCTATCTTAAAATAAGTTATTATTAGTTTTACACACTGAATTTCTTAACATAAAATTACAGACCCAACTTCAGTACAAATTAAGGAAATAAGGACTATTAGAACACAGCAGAAATACTAAGACTAATCTTATATGCCAATAATAAACATAAATAATTCATTAGAACGACTAGTTCCAAGTAGAATGTTCTACTTCCTGTGAAAAACAAGTAAAGAGAGTTGTCTGGTGTCTGGGAGATTCTAGGTTGTTTAGGGGGCTAATTACTTTGTAGAGGTTTGTAACTTCAGCCCACCTTCAACAACGAGGAGATGAGAGGAACTGAAGGGTGAGTTGATGCCCAGTGACCACTGATTTAATCAGTTCCTGCAACTTAATGAAGCCTTTGTAAGAAACCAAAATGATGTCTGGTGTAGAGATGTGCATGTTGCTGACCCTGTGGAGATACTAGCAGAGTGACATGCCTGGAGAGAGTAGGCAGCTCCCCGTCCTTCCCCACCTACTTTACCCTGTGGAAATCTAGACCTGGTTCTTGACTTCTATTTTTTGTTTTCGGTGTGTGTCCCGTCCCCCCCCCCCCCCCCCCCCCCGCCGAGAAAGGGTTTCTCTGTGTAGTTTTGCGCCTGTCCTAGAACTCACTCTGTAGTCCCGGCTGGCCTCAAACTCACAGAGATCCGCCTGGCTCTGCCTCCCGAGTGCTGGGATTAAAGGCGTGCGCCACCACCGCCCGGCTGACTTCTATTTTTTAAGGTATAAAATCAGCGAAAGGAAAACAGCAACCTAAAGAATATGAAAAAGGGAACTCAAAAAACACAGGTTATGTACTCATTAGGGTGGCTGCTAGTAAGGATTGCAAAGACCTGGAGAAGCTGTGTGTGAAGCTGTGTGTGTAATGTTTGTAGTGGAATATGTATGGTGTTTTCTGAAAACGAAACAAAATTTTCATAATCCAACAATTTTCTGTAAATGGATACCAAGAAGAATTGGAAGCAGAGTTCTGTAGAAGTATTTGTATATGCACATTCAGAGTATCATTATTCACAGGCCAGGAGATGGAACTATGGAGCGCTCAGTGGATAAAATGCAATGGATAAAATACAAAGTAGAATATTACTTAGACTTGAAAAGGAAAGAAATTCTGAGAAAACCCCTCAGTATACTCAGAGTTCCTTTTTTTTCCTTCCCTGAGTCTTCAAGTACAACCCCCAATTTCAGGGCTTAGGCTTTACTTTGTCCCCACTTTCTACCCACCCCTCATGTATGTGGGTTTCTGTGTTTATAAAATATGTAATTTAACTTTTCTTAGTCTTGTTAACAATCTACCTCTATTTGCAACCTTTAAAATGTATATTTAGACCTGTATGGTGATGAACACCTGTAATCTCCCAGCATTTCAGAGGATAAAGTGGGGTGATTTTTAATTTGGTTCTAAGCTCAGGCTGCACAGGGAGACTCTGCAGCTCTCTCTTACACACACAAATACTCTCTTCTCCTTCTCCTCGCTTTCTTCCCTCCCTCCCTGCTTCTCATCCTCTCCTTCCTCTCTCCCTATCCCCTCCTCCTCTTCCCATTTGTCTGTCCATCTCTCCCATACATACACTCACACTTAGGCAGTCAGAGCTCCTGTTAGGCACTATGTTACATACTTTATGAAGATGGCTTAATTGAGTCTTCGTGGTAATCTTATGAGATACAGTATTATTATGCTTGTTCTTAGATGATGACACTGAGACACAAACAGATTGAGTATCTTAGGTAAAGTAATATAGACTTTATATATATATATATATATATATATATATAGAGAGAGAGAGAGAGAGAGAGAGAGAGAGTCATTTTTCTGAGAACTGATTAGATTAGAGATATGAAAGACTAATATGAAAGTCTTGGTTAAAAGTTACATACCAATGGTCAATTATATGTAGCTTGTATTTTAAGAGACTTTCCCTTTATTCACATTTTAAAGTGAAAACTAAAAAATATTTTTTAAAGAAATGCTATGAGAAGTAAAGTATACATCCAAAAAAAAAAAAAAAAGAAAGATCAGTCCTTTTATTTCACAACCAAACTGCTATTTATTTCAGGTATAATTTAAAAAGTAATTTTTATTAGGCCTTTGAAAATTTCATACACTGTATTTTAACCGTATTCCCCCTTCTCCCAATTCCTTCCAAACCCACCCCGCACTTCCCTATCAACCTAGCCTTGTGTTTTTTCTTTTCTGGGTGCATCAAGTCCAGTTTGTGCTGCCCAAATATTTTTAGATGTGTGCCCTTCTACTAGATAACAATTAGGTTTAATACTGTGTCCATTTAGCAGGATAATAGTAGCAGGTTCCCCCCTAAGGCGTATGACCTGTCCAGTCACACAGGTTGTAGGCCTGACAGTGGTGCTAGGTATGGTTTCATTTTGTGGATTGGGCATTAAACCCAATCAGAAAGTGGTTGGTTACTTCCATAATGCTTGCTCCACTATTGCATCAGTGGGATATGTCTTGCCAGACAGGCTGTTAATGTAGATCAAACGGTCCCTAGTAGCATAAGATTGATAGTTGCTTCCCTCCTCCAGTGTTGTGCATGGCACCTTCTTTAAAGTATAGTTTTTAAAGGGTAAAATAATCAGTGTTTTCAGTATCTACACAAAAATTCTGAGTCAGTGTTTAAAGCTGATTTTGCTTAATTACATTATGTCCTTACTAAACATGTTTGAGACAGGGCTTTTCCGTACAGTTCAGTTTGTCCTTGAACTTATAATTTTACCATCCAACCCTCCCAAGTGCTGCTGTGTTTATAAACCTATGCCACCATGCCTGCTTTTCCTTTTTTTCTTTTAATATAATCTTTCTGTAATATTGTATGCTATAATACTTCATACCAATTCATATATTTTCTTTTTCATTTTAACCTTCGTTTTATATAACTATTTCAGAATTTTAACCTTTAAGAACTTGATGTAGTAGTGTTGGCAAAAATCAAAGACAGTGGCATGTGAGACTTTAAGATATGTAATAGCACGCAATATTGTAACTAAGTCACAGTTTTTATTCAAATACTAGTAATTTAATGTAACTGAATCATTAGATTCTGGTTTATTCTTTTTAAAAGACTGGTTTATTTTTATTATATGTTTATGAGCTTTTGGTTTCCATATATTTCTGTGTACTAAGTATGTGCCAAAGAGGCCAGACAAAGGCATTGGTGGTCATAGTTACTATGTGGATGCTGGAGACTGAATTTGGTCTTCTGTAAGTGAAGCAAAGTCTCTTAACTGTTTAGTCGTCCCTCTGGGCTCACTCTGGTTTACTTTTACTTGTTCATTCTCCATTGTATTATTTTCAATTCTCTTGTAGATTGCAATAATTTTGTGAAGTGTTTGTGTTTCCCACTTTTTAAAATCATACCGATTTATTAATATTCTGCTTCTATTTCTTAGCCCTGTTAACCTTCACAAAACCATCCTCTGATATTTCATGAGTTGGTCACACACATGCACAATACACACTTTTATCTGTATTTTTTCATTCATTTTTATATTTGGAGAGTTTGTGCATATTTTGGCTTCATTCTTATTTGACCTTTGTATGGCCTGTGTACTTTGTAAGACTGTATCAATGATAGTATTGGTTATCCCATTATAATCTAACTACTACATCATATTTATGTCTTTTGCTATTTTGAGTTATTTGAGACTATGGATCATTTCATTCAGTTTTGAAGCTTCAAACCTAAGGTGGATTTGGATCTATTTTGATTTATTTGTATAGTGGACCATAGTCAGCATTTCATCTTGGATACCAACTCTGTTACATTTGTCATCCAAGTAATTTCTGCATCCTAATAGAGTTTTGTAGCATCATTTATCAGCTCTTTTGGTATCGGTATGTTTGTCTGTAAGAACAAACAAAAAAAGCAAAACAAAAACACCCCCCAAATACAAGTAAAAGTCCCTTAAACATTGTTTAATTGTATTCATTTACAGAGAATTTCCAGAGCTAATTAATTCAGCACTTCATTGATAATGTTAATTTTTTTCTTTCATGAGGATATGCCTTGGTCCTTTGCATAGCTACCCCAGAACTTCAAAATAGCTTTAAGAAGGTTCAGATACCATCTCTTTCTGGAAACAGAGAATTTTTTTTTCTCCCATGTGAAGGAGAGCACATCTCTCATTGATTAGGAATGTGTGTGTTTCCAGGCTGTGGGTGGCATCTTAATAACCCTGGCTGAGGTAGGAGCATCAGGAGTCCCAGTCAGGCTGGTTATATAGTGGAACCTTGTCTCAAAAACCAAAATCAAACTGTGTGACTTTGGCTTCGTATCAATTAGGGGTTGAGCACAAAGTGACTAGTTTGGCTTAGATTAGTCACACTGTGGTTGAAGAGAAATTTGGCATCCCTGAAAGTTATATGGCAGTCTGAGATTTGAAAAAAGAATCTTATTACTAAGAAGGATGAGATGGTGTTTAAACAAAGCAAAAATCTTCAGTGCTCGTCTCATAGAACACACGTAAGTGTTTTCACACAGTGAAAAATGATGTCTTTCCAGATACCAATATTATTATTATAAAGAAACATATAAAAGAGGAGTGTACATTATAAAGAATTTCCTTTAGTAATAGAATTACTTATAAAGAATTCCTGTAACAGGTACAGAAAAAAATTTTCTAATTCAAAATAGAATAGAAAGCTAACAATTTCTCCTTCATATTTCTTTAAATTTGAGATTCTCTAAAATTAAGATAAAATCTACGTGAACAGAACAAGTAGAAGATAAATATAACAAGAATACAAATTTTGTGTGCTTTTTTTATTTTTGTTTTCAGTGAATGAGCTCATTCTCAAACAGAAGCAAAGATTTGAGGAAAAGAGGTTCAAATTGGACCACTCAGTGAGTAGCACCGTATGTTTCAGCTTTTATTACTATTTCTATTTTTGTTTGTTTTATAATGCTGGTGATTGAGCCCAGGGCTTTGCATATAGTAGAACTATGCAATATTCTTAGCCCCTTTACTCTTATTTCTACTAAATTCATTTTAATGTCTTTAGTTGATATAGATATTAATACCTAGTAAAGAATTGACTTTTATTAAAGCAAGATTATTTAAGAGTACTCAAATAAATAAATAAGGAAATAATAACTTGCTTAACTGTATTATCTGTAATAGTTTACCAGACTGACTATCATTTGAAGGGCCTGGTGGTATCACCTTAGATAGGGTTTAAATGTATCTAAAATGTCATATGTCAAGGTATTTTGAATAAGCTGCTCAAAGTTTCTTAACTAAAAGGATTTGCCCCAAATTATTGAGACAGCTGTGCTTGAATTAATATTTTACCATGTGCAAGGCTGAAAATCTAAATGTTTTGATTTATTATACCTAGAGATACCAACTTATATTTATCTTCCTTGTGCCTTTTATTCTTGTTAGCTGTATTCATTGAAAGTAGAGCTAGAGTTTAAATTGTAGCTTCGCTAATTGGGGAGAAGTTAGAATGGGTATGTAACTTACTTCTGATGTAACAAAACACATTAGAAAGTACTTCTTCAATGTTTGTTTTAGAATCTAAAGCAGTGTTGTTAAGTTACTGTGTTCTTTTTAATTTTAGAACGGGCATAGGTGGCAAATATTTCAAGATTTGCTAGGAACTGATCAGGATAACCTTGATTTGGCCAATGTCAACCTCATGTTGGAATTACTAGTGCAGAAGAAGAAACAACTGGAAGCAGTAAGTGGTGCCTAGACTTAAAAGATACTTTGTTTTAAACAGTGATTTGTTATATAGTGAAAAATACCTAGAAAGGTTTGGAAATAATAGGGCGTAGTCAGTAACTGATTTTTTTTTTAATTAGACTAAACACATGTGAAAAGGCATTTCTCTAGCCCATTTTGTAAGTTCTGAAGCAGATGAATAAAGGGTAATAAATTTTCAAACTTGACAAAACTGTACACTGAGCCAACAGTGATGTAAAGCTAAGAACTTAACACTGTGTATTGTGAGGCAGAGGCACTGGGGTTAGGAGTATCAGGTGTCAGGGTTAGTACTGGCTGGGCATAGGATTGATAGACTGTTTATGAAGCAGGTGGAGGATTGGCAAGATGGCTTAGAGGGTAAAAGCCCATGCCATGCAAACCTGGTGACCTGAATTCTGTCCCTGGATCCCATAGTGGAAGGAGAGAATTGACTATAAAAAATGTCCTCTGACCTCCTCACTGCAGATACACACACACACACACACACACACACACACACAC
Organism: Peromyscus eremicus; assembly: GCF_949786415.1. Taxonomy (NCBI): domain Eukaryota; kingdom Metazoa; phylum Chordata; class Mammalia; order Rodentia; family Cricetidae; genus Peromyscus; species Peromyscus eremicus. Next base: position 35,413,935 of record NC_081431.1, on the reverse strand, counting down.
ACACACACACACAATTATTAAGATAAAGAAGTGGGTGGAGTCATTGATCCCTTCCTACTTACCTCAGCCAGATCTTCCTTCTCTGCCTCAGGAGAAAATTAGGTGTCATTCCTCCCTCCTGTAGCAGTAACTCATTTTTATTATCTAGGCCTTTGTTAAATATATTCTAGTACCTTTTTTGTTTCTTTGGTTTTGTTCTTTTTAAAAAATATTTTTCATAATTTCATACATACATACATACATACATACATGTATATATGTATAATGTAGTTTGATCATTTTCTACCTCAATATCCTCTCTTACCTCCTTTTCCCCCCACCAAACCCCATCTTTCTAATAAATACCCTCTTGCTTTGATGTCTTTTTGTGTGTCCACAGCATTTAACTAGGAGCACAGGAGTGAGGGATTATTTACTTGAGCAAAGGAGTTTTACCAGATCTACTTAACTGTGAAATAGGAATCTCCCTTCAGCAACCTTTGTCTCCCCCAGAAGGTGGCGCCTTACGAGTTCCTATGAGGACTGCTGATTGGCTCAGTCTCAGGCGGTTTTGTATAGGTAGTCACTGCTGCTGGGAGTTTATTGTGCAGCGTCTGTCTTGTTTAGAAGGTAGTGTTCATGGTGAGCACTCTTCTCAGACCTTTTGTAAAAAGCAATATCAGAATTTTTAGACCTGATCAAGAGTCTGTTTTAATAGTGCTTCACGTAATTCTGTTGCTTAGTCAAGTAAATGAAGGTTTTGTTCACCTCTATTTTCTCTTTCAAACCTATAAGAAAATGGTAGAATTGTATTTGTTTATAAACTATCTTTCATTATTCTGTTTTTAGGTCTTGACATATATTTATTCTACTCATCTGGAATTCCTTAGTTCATTTTAGAATACCCACCAAATGTCCTGGTCATAATGGTCATTTATCAATACAATCTTGATTTCAGTTACTAGTTTAGAGTACTCACTATCCTCCTTTATATTTTTTATTTTTATTTGTGTGTGTGTGTGTGTGTGTGTGTGTGTGTGTGTTTTCAAAGGTTTGATTTTTATCAAACTTTGCCAAAATATGTTTATATTAATCTCATATCTTTGTGAGTAGGTATTGCATGACTTTTCCTGGCAGTGTATTTCTGTTCATCCCTTAATAGAGACCAGCTTCATATTGAAGAAACCATTCCACCCAGTTCCAAAGGAGGGTTACTTAGCGATATTCTCAAGGGCAGCTTCTCTGTTGACTGAGAGCCTCTTCCTCCTGACAGGACAGAGGCTTCAGGGCCACAGCCACCACCAACCCCCCCCCCCACACACACACACCTGTGAACATTAGTAGGCCCAGTCTTGTGGCAGCCTACATTTCTGAAAGTATAAAATAGCTTTTATTTATTAATGCTTATCCTAGCAAATAAGATTCTTTCTGGAAAATCATTTTCATGTTTAGAAACTAAGCTAGGTCCATTATTATTTTTGCCTTGATGTTGTAGAGCTTGGTTGGGGAAAAGAGGCCATTACCTACACATGGTTTTTTTAACATGCAAAGCACAAATTTCTTCTGTTATTTTTTACGAAAAGTAGCTTGGCTTTTGAAATTGCAATTAGCTGATGGGAAAACTGATTAGATAGAAGTAGTAAACAAACTTAAGTAGATCTGTAATACTGGTTATACAGTTTGTTAATGAAAACTGTGAGCTTGTATTTGTTAAGAAAAAATAAAACTTTATATTCTAGGAATCACATGCAGCTCAGCTACAGATCCTTATGGAATTCCTCAAGGTTGCAAGGAGAAATAAGAGAGAGGTATGTTATTTTATGTTTAGTTTCTGCTATTTCTTGTTCCATTGTTTATAAGCTTTTTAGGCTGAAATATGTTTAAATATTATAATTTAAAAGCATTTAATTTTGGGGGGGGGTTTCTTAAGCTTTGTTATTTTAAAAAACCTTACAATATCTTTTGTTGTTGTTGTATTGTTTTTTATTTTGTTTTGGTTTTTAGGCAAGGTCTCACTATGAAGCCCTGGCAGGTCTGGAACTCTTGACCAGGCTGGCCTTGGACCCATAGAGATCTGCTTGCCTTAGTATCCTGAGTGCTGGAATTAAAGGTGTATGCCACCGTGCCCAGCACAATTCAGTATTTTCAAGATCCCTTTTTGGAGGTATGCTACACAGTTTTCAGTGGATCTTACTTTAATAGCTAGGAATATAGTTTAGTGGTAAAGTATTTGCCTGCCATATACAATATAAGGCCCTGGTGAATACTCCAGTGTATAGCACTGCCAACTTACCATAATGATTCATCTCAATGTTATAAAAAGTAGAAAGTAGAAACCATCATGAATTTTCATCAGAAAACAGGGAAATTTAAATAAGACTTGAAAGTTGCAGTTTTTGTTATGGAAAAAAATGCATGTGGAAAAAAATATTAAAATCTATTTGCAAAGTCTTAAGTCATGCAGGATACCTAAAAGACAGTTTTGTGCTTACTGATTTATAACCAGAATGTTCTAATTTAGTACACACATTTCCTCAGCCCCTTCACACACATACATAATATGTAAAGATCACTTCTGTGCTCTTGGCAATATATAAAAAAAACCTCGGAAATCTGTTTTTTTTTTTTTTCAAATCTTTTAACATTTTCACTTTTAAAAGCTGTCTAAAAAGGTACCTTAACTCATTAAAAATATGTAACCTACTGAATACTATGTTCTAGGCTGTTAACTTGAAAATAAAAATGATTAATAATGTTTTTATTGTGATAAAACTACATATTCCCAGAACTTTATATTATCTTAGGGGTTTCCCTTTTGGTTATTCATCTTGTCTTGTTACTAACTTCTGGCTTTGTTAAGATAAGATTTGGAATATGCTGATATGGATAGTTAAATGCTCTTTACATGGTTTGTGACTACACTTTTTTTATCCTAACTTTGGTGGAATTTTATTTTGTATGTTAACAGAAACAGTATGTTTATTACATGTTTAAGATTCACTTGTTTCTTGGTGGTTTTGGTGGGAGAGCAGGTATTGGTCAGTTATTCGTTTGTTTATTTTATAGCACAGTGCTCCTTTAAAGTTAAAAAAGTTTTTATTTTATTTGTATGAGTGTTTGCCTGCATGTATATGAATGAACCACAAGTGTACTCGGTGCTTGAGGAAGTCAGAAGAGGAGGATGGACCTCACTGGAATTGATTTCACAGATAGTTGTGAGCCACTTAGGTGCTAGAAACTGAACCCAGGTCCTCTGCAAGAGGAGCAAGTGCTTTTTTGTTTGTTTGTTTGTTTGTTTGTTTGGTTTGGTTTGGTTTTTGAGACAGGGTTTCTCTGAGTAGTTTTGGTGCCTTTCCTGGCTCTCGTGCTGTAGCCCAGGCTGGCCTCGAACTCACAGAGATCCGTCTGGCTCTGCCTCCCGAGTGCTGGGATTAAAGGTGTGTGCCACCACTGCCCGGCTTTTTTTAATTTTTATTTTCCGGACCTGAGGACCGAACCCAGGGTCTTGTGCTTGCTAGGCAAGTGCTCTACCACTGAGCTAAATCCCCAACCCCTTGCTTGTTTTTTTTTTTTTTTTTTTTTTTTTTTGTGTGTGTGTGTGTGTGTGTGTGTGTGTGTTTTGTTTTGTTTTGAAACAGGGTTTCTCTGTGTAGCTTTAGAGCCTTTCCTGGAACTCACTCTGTAGACCAGGCTGGCCTCGAAATCACAGAGGTCCGCTGCCTCTGCCTCCCAGTGCTGGGATTAAAGGCGTGAGCCACCACTGCCCAGCGAGGAGAAAGTGCTTTTAACTGCCATCTTTCTAGCCCTACACAGTGCTTAAGCTATTGAGTTCATTCAGTCATGGTAGGATCTTGTTAAAGTCCAGTCTTTTTTCTTTTTTTAAATGGAGTCTTTAGGCCCCGATAGTGTGCATTTCTAGCAAGTTCCAGATGATGTTGAAGCCCTGATCCTTGAATCACTACAAGTAGCAAAACTGAAAATGTTTAATATGTGGATTTTTTTTTTTAAAGCAGTATGTACGCTGTGAGCTCCCCTGTCCCCTGTTCCTCTGGTAGAAAATTCTCTATAAAACTGATTAATTTCCATATTTGTTACCTACCTTACTAATTAAACATAATGCATGAGTGGGGGTAATGAAGGGCGAGGGGCGAGGGAAAGAGAGCCTGGGGGAGCGGGAGATCCCAGCTGGATCAACAACAGAGAGGGAGAACAAAAAATAGGAGACCATGGTAAATGAAGACCACATGAGAATAGGAAGAAGCAAAGTGCTAGAGAGGCCCACAGAAATCCACAAAGATACCCCCACAACAGACTGCTGGCAATGGTCGAGAGACAGCCCGAACTGACCTACTCTGGTGATGGGATGGCTAAACACCCTAATCGTGGTGCTAGAAACCCCATCCAGCGACTGAGGGATCTGGATGCAGAGATCCATGGCTAGGCCCCGGGTGGAGCTCTGGGAATCCAATTAGCAAGAAAGAGGAGGGTAGAAAGAGGAGGGTTTATATGAGCGAGAATTGTTGAGACCAAGATTGGATAAAGTACAGGGACAAATAGCCAAACGAACGGAAACACATGAACTATGAACCAATGGCTGAGGGGTCCCCAACTGGATCAGGCCCTCTGAATGGGTGAGACAGTTGATTGGCTTGATCTGTTTGGGAGGCATCCAGGTAGTGGGACCGGGTCCTGTGCTCATTGCATGAGTTGGCTGTTTGAAACCTGGGGCCTATGCAGGGTCACTTGGCTCGGCCCGGGAGGAAGGGACTGGACCTGCCTGGACTGAGTCTACCAGGTTGATCTCAGTCCTCAGGGGAGGCTTTGCCATGGAGGAGGTGGGAATGGGGGGTGGGCTGGGGGGAAGGTGAGGGGGCGGGAGGGGGAGAACAAGGGAATCCGTGGCTGATATGTAGAACTGAATTGTACTGCAAAATAAAAAAAAAAGAAGAAAAGAAAATGCCCCCACAGGCTAATCTGGTAGGGAAAATTACACAATTGAGAATCCCTCTTCCCAAATGATTCTAGCTTTTCTGGTTGACAAAAAATTAACCAAGACATTAACTGATTCTATTTCATAGTGTTCATTGAATAACTATATATTATTTTCATAAAAATAATTGCTGGTGGACATTTGAGTTGTTTTCAGTTGGGACTGTTTATAAACAATGCTAGTATTATAATATGTGTATATTAGAGTATTTACCTTGTATGAGGTACATGTGTGAATAGAATCAGTAAGTCACGGGGTACGTATATCTTCACATTAAAGAGAGAATGCTAAAATGTTTCCTTGGATTGCATATTCCTTCTACAAACCTGTGTGGATGTTTATATTGCATTTTATTCTTGACAGAAGGTATCAGTGACTTTTTCTAGTTTAGAAACTAAAAATTTTTCCTCCAGGTGTGTATGGCTATCTCTTTGGAGTTTGAAGTTGCATTTCCCTTGATGAATAACAGATTCAGCACATGGTATTATGTTTACTGATTCTGTGGATTTTTTATGTGCGTCTGAAGTACTGCTTATATAAGATTTGTTTTCCATTTACTTATTTTTTGTGGTTTAATGCTTATAAATTATTTTGATATAAATTCTTAGTCATATTGATCTATCCAACACAAAGATCATGTTTCCTTCCATTCAGGATACTTGTTTTCTGTTGTCTTATTTGTGCTGTTTGATAGACAGAAGTTTCTAACTTTAGTAGTTATCAAAATGATCTTTAAGTGTTTTGGTGCTAGGTAAAGATTCTTTACCTGTGGTTATACAAATGTTTTCCTGTACTGTCTTTCACTTGAAACTTCATTTTATTATCTTTCACATTTTGAATTTTGCTTTATTTGGAGATTTTTGTTTAGTGTGGTATTTAGAGATCTTTTTACATGAATCCTCAGCTGCCCAAATATTCTTTATTGAAAGTCCATCCTTTCTCCTCCCATAACTCTGAAGTTTTTCACCTTCATTCATTATGTGTCCATATATATAAATATACCTCTCTGGGCTCTCTTTTCTGCTCCCATGCTTGACTTGTCTATCCTTTGGGAAGTACCATATTAAATACTAGAACCTTAAGTGACTGCTTTTCTTCAAGACACTCTTGTGTATTTATGGCTCTTTGCATTTTTCTTACACATATTTGAATCAGCTAATACATTTCCATGTTAAGTCTGCTGAGATTTTTTATGGGGATTACATTGACTTTATAGAAAATGGGGAAAAATATATCTTTATAGCATTGTGCCTTTAAACCCATGAACATGATATTTCTACACACTTTAGACTTTAAACTATTTTTAAAATTTTTGATACTTTCAAAAGCTACCAGTCTTTCATATCTTGTTTTGATTTTAATGATTTCAGTGCTGTCTTTAATTTTATTTTAATATTGCTGATACATAGAAATTCAGCCGACTTACATATTTTTAGTCCTCAGCAGCCTTAGTAGACTTTCATTAATTCTTATTTATAGATTCTTTTATGTTTTCTATGTACACACCATAATCTGCAATAACAATTCAATGTCTTTCTCTATGATCCTTATATCTTTTATTTATTTTTCTTGTCTTACTCTGCTGGCTAGGACATCCGGTACAGTGATGAATAGAAGTGGTGATAGCTGAGCATCCTAGTCTTGATGCTGATCTCAAAGTGAAATCATTCGACGTGTCACCATTAGGTATGGAGTTTTTCTGTAGGTTCCCCCTTCCCCCCTTAGGGTTTTGTTTTGTTTTTTACTCACTCAAGGAGATATATTTCTATTCCCCTGAGTAAGAGGATTTTCTTTTCTTTAGTTATGAATGGGATTGAGTATATTTGAGGAGTTTTGTGCATCTGAGATAATCATAGGATTTATCTTTTTTCATTCTGTTAATCTGGATAAATAATAGGTTTAACATTAGTAAGTCAGCCAGCTGTGTACCTGTAGTGACCAGCCATCAAGATTGTTGCAGGGTCATCTTTTATAGAATGTTTTGCATTCTAGGAGACCCCATCAAGATATTTTATCCCTTTACTTGAATTCAACTCTGTGTAAAGGAAACTGTGTGCTTTTGTATACTCTTTTTGGATTGTTAGTGTTTGTTAAATTGTTTGTGTGTGTCTATGTTTATGGGTGACATAGTGAAGTTGTGTTTTGTTACACAGATCTTGTGCAGCTTTGCTGTAAAGATTGTTAACTTTAACAGATGACTTGGGAGGTGTACATACACTCTTCTGGTTTTGTTTTTTGTTTTGGGGGAGCAGAATTTATGCAGTCTGTGATGCATGTCTTTTTTTTCAATATTTAGAACTAGATCTGATTTGTTTTCAAAAGATTGCAGATTATTTAAAGAGTTACATGCTCAATCAGACGTTTGTTGGTGGCCTTTTGTATGTTATACTTTCCTGAGTTCTCTACCGTGAACTTTTGATGTAAGTTTGTTCTTAATTTTTTTGTTGTTGTCGAAACTTAATGACCTCTTTCATTTCTAATATCGCTTACAGCATTATTGTTCTTCTTCTATCAATGCTTGATTGGTTCTTCCAAGGGATTTATCAATTTTATTCTAAGAATCAACTTTTGACTTTGTTTACCCTGTATTCTGTTTTGTTTCAGTTTCTATTCTTTATTATCACTCCCTTGCTACTTACCTGTTTGTTTCTCATGTATTGCTCTGGGTGTCCTTATTATATGGACTGTTATACAGGGGCTTATGCTTGCACTTTCTTTTTTCCTTTTAGCTACATCAGATATGTTTGAACTGTACTTTATGTGTGGTACTGTTTGTAACAGTAGATTACTTAGACAGAAACATTACGTGAATATGAAGGTTTTCTTTTTTTTGTCATTTGCTGGTTTAATTGTACTATAACACTATAAACACTCTTTTTTTGCTGTTTTAATTTTAATTTTTTCTTTTTTTGAGAGAGAATCTTGCTGTATAGCCCAGGTAGGCCTAAAGCTGACTATGTAGATCAGGCTGGCCTTGAATTAATTGTCAGTCTTTCTACCTGAGCCTTTAGAATACTGGGATCTCAGGTTCATACTCTATATTAGCATACATTAATTGCACAAAAAAAAAGTTTTATTGTGATATCTTCAGACATCCATGTAATGTACTTTGTGTTCATGTTCCATTACCCTTCTGCTTGGGATAGTTCCCTTATTAGTCTCCAGGGACTCTTTTGGTACTAAAGATTAAACTCAGAGATTTATGCATACTAGGCAGGAAGGAGCTCTACCACTGAGCTGAATCTCCAGACAGGGGTGTGTGTGTGTGTGTGTGTGTGTGTGTGTGTGTGTGTGTGTGTGTGTGTGTGTGTGTGTGTGTGTTTCCTTCTTCCTCCTTTCTCTCCCCCTCCTTCTACCCTTCCCCCTTCCTTCCTTCCTTCCTTCCTCCCTCCCTCCCTCCCTCCCTCCCTCCCTCCCTCCCTCCCTTCCTCCCTTCCTTCCTCCCTCCCTCTTTCCTTCCTTCCTTTCTTTCATGGGTGTTACATAGATCTTGTGGTAGCTTTGGTGCCTCTCCTGAACTCACTCTGTAGATTAGGCTAGCCTCGAACTCGCAGAGATCCGCCTGTGTCTGCCTCTCCAGTGCTAGGATTAGATCAAAGGCATGTGCCACCACCACCTGACAATTTTAGGTCTTATAGATAGGTATTTGAATTGTTGTTTTGTTTTGTTTTGAATACTGGATAAGTAGAGGGGATCTATTTTCATTCTTTTACATGTGAGTATTTGGTTTTCATGACACCATTTTCCAGAGAGGCTGTTTTTCCCAAGATGTGCTTTGAATGCATTGTTGAGAGTTCTGTGGATGTAGCTCTGAGTCATTTTTGGATAGTCCCTTTTAGTCTTGCCTTCTTTTGGGTGGTAACCGTTTGGTTTTATTCAGTGTTGTACTCTTGTGTAATGTGAAGTTATGTACTATGGTATTTCTAACTTGTTCCTTAGATCAGGATTGCATGAACTATTTGGGGTCTTCATTTTTTTTTTTCTAAATTTTAGGCTTTTGTTTTTCTATTTCTGTAACAGTATCATTGGAATTTTGTTGGAGACTACATTAAATCTGTAAATTTTGTTCAGTGATGTTGTCATGTTTACAATATTAGTTTTACTGATCCCTGAACATTAGAGATGCTTCTACCTTCTAGTGTCTCCTTTAGTTTCTTTCTTCAGTGTTTCATAGCTTTCCTTATAGATGTTTTTTACTTCCTTTGTTGGGTACATTCCTTGAAAATGATTCAACTTCTTTGCATATAATATTTGCCATCTAGTAGTTAGTAAGCTCTGAACTTACCAAGTGTGTAGTACAGTGTAAACTTGTTAAATGTGTGTTGATACTTTTTTGCTTCTTTATTGAATCTTTGTGATCTGGTCATATTTATTCTAGAACTGTCATATTTGAGGTGATTTTATCTCTGACTGTATATAGCTGCAGTATGCTTTTGTGTGCATACAGGTGCATGTTTGTACATATATCTGGAAGTCACATGACAACCTCACTGACATAGAACCTGCCAAATAAACTAAGCTGGCTGGCCAGGCTGCCTCAGCTTCCCCAAGGCTGGGATTATAATCACAGACCACCACACCCAGCTTTTTTTTTTAACATAAATTCTAGGGATTAAACACATATCCTTGTGCTTTTGAGGCATGCATTTGCCAACTAATCCCCAGAAAGAGTTTTAAAAATATGCTTTGTCTTTCTCTTTTCCATTTTCATTTCTTACCTGAAATCCAAAACAATTTTAACACCATTTTTATATTCATTAGGATGGCACTTGTACCTAGGTTAGTTGTTCCACTTAAAGTTTATCCATTTGAAATTCTTAATTTTTTTTTTTTTTCCGTTTTTTTGAGACAGGGTTTCTCTGTGTAGCTTTGTGCTTTTTCCTGGAACTCACTTGGTAGTCCAGGCTGGCCTCGAACTCACAGAGATCCGCCTGGCTCTGCCTCCCGAGTGCTGGGATTAAAGGCGTGCGCCACCACCGCCCGGCCAATTCTTAATTATTTTTTGCTTTTGTTTTTGTTTCTGTAGACAGAGTTTTTCTGTGTAACAGTCCTGGCTGTCCTGGAACTCCCTCTGTAGACCAGGCTGGCCTTGAACTCACAGCGATCCACCAACCTCTGCCTCCCAAGTGCTGGGATTAAAGGCATGCACCACCGTGCACAGTGATTTTGTTTGTTTTGTAAATTATTTTATTTCATTTTATATGCATGGGTGTTTTGACTGCATGTATGTCTGTGTATCACACACATACCTGGTGCCTGTGGAGGCCAAAGAGGGCGTGGAACTGAAGTTAACAGATGGTTGTGAGCTGCTATGTGGGTGCTAGGAATCAAGCCCAGATATTCTGAAGAGCAGCAAGTGCTTTAGCTAATGAGCCAGCCACCTTTCTAGCCTTGAAATCTTGGTTTTGAAAGTATAAATTATTTGATATTGGCAATTTTTATACCTCATCTTAAATATATGGCAGCTTCTGTGTATTAAATTAGGTATATTGGGACACTAGAAAGATGAGACAGAAATAAGAATTGACTATTGTGGCATTTCGGGTGACATCAGAGTTTTCTTTCGTAGTTCAAATTTTAATATATAATAAGAATTAGTGATTTTATTCTGGCTATGTTAATGACCAAATATGATGTGGATTATCTATATCAATGTTTTGTATTTGAACTGTTTTTAGTGTTCATTTTAGTAAGAAACCTCAGAATAAAATAATTTTTTAATAAAGATATCTAGGAGTGATGATGCATTTCAAAATAACTAAAAGTATTTAAGAGGTGTCCATGAGAGTACGTTGTTGATTTAAAAGCCAAAACCATTGGAATTTTAAAATATCTGTGAAACAAAAGACTTCAGTAATGGTGAGGAATAACTGGGCTGTTTATAGACAGCTAAATTAGAAGGTTGAGAGCCATTAACTGCATGGCTCTCGTGTGAGCTGGGGTAGAGTACTTTATGTGTTAGAGAGTAGGACTGAATGTTGAGAATAGCAGTGGAATGAATATAGAGGAAGCTGTGGGTTTGTGTGTACTCTATAAATCAGGGCCATCAAAACATTGGCCACTTGACCAGCCTTTATTTGAAAGACTACCAAGTTGTAGGTTAATGTCTTCATGCAAGACACTAACAGTGTTTTAGTTAAGATAGAAATGCTTTTAACACTTTTTATAAATGAGCAAAATTTTCTTAAAGTAGATACAACGTTTAGTTGAAAACATTTGATAATACCTATCACTGTTTTGTAACTATTGATTTTTCTGATGAATATATCTTTTCCCTTGATTTGGTGGCTAAATTTGGCTTTTGTCTCTTTCCAGTTAGTTTGTGTCTTCCCTTCCTGCCTCTTTAATGTTAGCCTTTTCTACTGTTCAGTCCTTGATTCATATTTTTTCATTAGATTGATGTTGGGCAAAATGCATTCATTACCATGGGCTCTTTTCCTTATAGCCTTAGCATTTGTTATTATTTACTCTTTATTTTGTCTTTACCTATTGTAAAATTCTGTAAGTCTTTTAAGGCTCCATCTTTGGTTTAAGGTCTAATTTCACTTAGATCCTGTTTTTGAATCTTACCTCCATGGTATTGTTTATTCTTCATGCTTAGCAGAGTGCTAAGGTGACAAACATTTGGGCCAGTGACTTCATCAGTTGGATAACACTCACTGTGCTTACTTTGCTGCAGTAGATGATACTCATACTAACAGACCTGTACACGTGCTCTCGTACCAGCATTTAGGATTAAGCTGTGAGCTGCTATTGTCTTGAGACAGTGTTGCCATGGTTGACAGCTTGCTTCCTAGAGCAAGAAGGCTGCTTTGATTCTAATTCCAGTTCTTCCGCTCACCACTGAACAGTCTTCAACAAATTACCTAGCCTTTCTGTGCCTCATTTTCCTAGTAGATGTGATATCTGCTTCAAATCTGGGAATCAGTATTACACACATATCTGTTACTGTTTCCTAGTTTTAAATAGTTCCATGTATTTGGGCTGAAGTAAAACAACCAGTTATGCTTACATGGGGGTAGTATAGAGTTTCTGGAAAGCAGTATAATTTATAGTGAAAATTTTATAGCTATTTCTGTTCATTAATTTGCGTTTTAATCATCTCTAAAATCTAAACTAATCCTTTAATACAATGAAAATGATAATATTTGAGACACTTGGATGTTCTAGATTTATGATGGTTGCAAACATCTTAAATCTTTGGTAAGAAAGGAATGTTTCAATATGTAATTGAATATTATCCTATGATTGAAATGCTTACATTTTAATGACATGCTAATAGTTATGATGCAATGGTAACAATATGAAAAGCAAAATACTTAAATGTTTTTAAAAATCATGAAATGTAAATATTACAGTACTTAATTTATAGTTGCTTTGGGGTTAAGTGAACCACTGTCAGACTAATAAAGTAGGTTATAACATGTGCTTTAAAAAAAAAAGTCAACTAGCTGGGCAAGAGTGTCTCACGCCTTTAATCCCAGCACTTGGGAGGCAGAGGCAGGTGGATCTCTGTGAGTTCGAGGCCAGCCTGGTCTACAGAGCGAGATCGAGGACAGGCACCAAAGCTACAGAGAAACCCTGTCTCAAAAAACCAAAAAAAAAAAAAAAAAAAAAAAAGTCAACTACATGAGGAAATGTGAAAGATTTTTAGATATTTTGTAGTTTGAAGTCACTTTATTGCTATTGCTCATTTTTATATTTTTATAGTAAAACTAGTCACTGTTAGTGTAAATAAACATAGTATCATATTTCCATATAGACAAATGTCTTTATTTGTTAACATTGAAATTTACTTCTGATTTTCTTTCCTTTCGGTCCCCTTAGTTTTGCTCTTAGTAGTCAGTTTAGTATCCTTTTGTCTTTAACTGAATCGAATGAATCGAAGACTGATTTTTTATCATGATGTTGAAAATGTGGTTTACATTAGAAATTTTTTCTCCCTTTCTTTAATCTACAGCAATTGGAACAGATCCAGAAGGAACTGAGTGTTTTGGAAGAGGATATTAAAAGAGTGGAAGTAAGAAATCAAGAAATTCTTACATTTCTCATGGCTTTTCTTTACTCTTCATTACAGTTCATCTGGTGCAGTGGGACAAAGTCTGAATACTTTTTTGAAGATAAATCTAAGTTTATATTGACTTTCATTGCTGTAATTCTTGATTAAATGGAATAAAATCTGCTTAATTTTCTGTTTGCAATCAAATTAATTTAAATAGTTTCCTACTAACTCTTCATTATTTTCTTAAAACATCATTATTTCATTGTTTTATTGAGTAATTTTTTTTAATTTTTAAATTTCCGCTACATGTATTAATTACTATATACTGATGTTAAGTAGAAGTGATGTAAATACATTAGCAATATTGTTGGAGTTCATAGTAAAATACAGATTACTTATAGAAATTCATTGGGAGTTCATAGGTTTGTGAGTTGAGGTTTAATTTAATTTAAATTTAGTGTGTGCTTAAATTATCACACACATGATTTCCTTTTGCTGACATATAAAACATTTCAAAGGATAATGAGTGTTATAGTGTTTAATGCGAACTCAGTATCCCTTATATTTCTAATTTGTTATATTTATATCACCTGTTCCTCTATTTTTGAGTCAAGCCAGAAATAATTTTGCCTGATTATGTCTATAGTTGTATTTTCATATTTGCTGTTTCTCTATGAATCAAAATGTACATAAGTAAAAAGGGAGGCCAGTCAGTGAGATTCAGAGGTGTAATTTATGTGATCATCTATGGTCAGCCCCGTTCCTATGAGATAATGAGCAAAAATTATAATTTATGTCATTGTTAAATAAAGTCAGTCATTGATTCAAGAAGTGTTACTTTTATTAGGGAGTGACAGATATATTCCAGTTTCTGTCATTTACTTTGAAGATTTGAATGTTGTAATCCAGTCACCATCCCATCTTATTTATCCTAATATACATTAATAGGTCATCACCTGCATGAACAGTCAGTTCACTGTGTACAAAATAAGCTGTATGTCCTCTCTGGTATACTTCCTTTTGACTTTTTCTGCATTCAGTACTTTCATTAGTTAGAACAGTATTTAATGGGATTTATAGTCCTTTAACACTAGGAAAAGTTTCCTTCTTAATTTCAGATCAACTTTGCTTTTGTACTCTATGGAAAAGAATCCTTGAGAGGTTTGGGTTTGAAGACAGAAAGGGACTGATGAGAACCTGGGGCTAGAGCAGACTATAATGCCATATGCCTTTTTGAAATATACATTTTCTGTTTGGAGTGTATATGGTAACTCAAATAATTGCAATTTCAGGAAATGAGTGGCTTGTACTCCCCTGTCAGTGAAGATAGCACAGTGCCTCAATTTGAAGCTCCTTCTCCATCACACAGGTACAATGCTTCACATTAGTGATTGTTTGGGATTTTGTATTATGTGTTCATGGTACTCTAGTTCTCAGGAGCCTTTTTAATGCAGACTATAAAACCTTTGAGAAATAAAATGCAGATAGCCAATCATTTTTCTTGATCCTTTGGATTAAGTTAGTAGGTAGGTGTTATAGTATTTTAAATTTCGAGATGGATAAAAAATTTGGTGGATTTTTCGATGTCTTATAAATTAATGTCCTATTTCAATTCAAAAATTGGAGACATAAAATGGTAATATTAGAGGAAATGAGATGGAAAACAAAACAAAACAAAACAAAAAACTTTGGTCCTAGCACATGTCTTTAAATCCCAATACCCAGAAGGTAAAGGTAGGAAGATCTTTGTGAGTTTGAAGCCAGGACGATCTACATAGTAAGTTTCAGGGTAGCTAGGGGTACAAAGTAAGACCTATTCTTGAAAAGATAATGATGAAAAAAATTTTAAATCTTTTTTTTCCAACTCACTGTATTTTGGGGTGTTGGTTACTCTGCACATTTTAGAATGAGGACATTAGAAAGATATGTTAGTTTAAGTCTTCCTGGTATTCTTTTTTTTTATTATTATTATTATAACTCTTATTATCTGTCCTGGGCTGGTTTTGAACTCAGAATCTTTCTACAATGGTTCGACTTGCTTCCCAAGTGCTTTATAGTGCTAGGATTACAAGGTGTGTACCTCCATACTTGGCCTTGGGAAGTGCTGTGTGTGAGTAAGTGTGTTGGTGGGTAGTGGAAGCTGAGATCTTGTTAAGTTCAGACTCACAGTCTTTTCATCTTCAATATCCATAGTGGCTGGAGTTTTGGACACATTACCATGCCTGTCCTTGTATTCCTATTCTTGTTAGCTTGGGAGATGGAAGCTTGAAGATTAGGAGTTCAAAATCACCCTTGATTTCATACCTAGTTCAAGGCCAACCTAAGTTACATGAGACCATGTTTCAAAAAAACAAAAATAAGTAAAACAACTCCATTTTACAAATTTCTAAATCTTATCTGTCTGCTTCATTACATACAGCAGGAATTATATTATATACAAATATATATCTCTTGCCCCAACTCCCTAGATTTTAGAATAACACTTAGCTTCATTTGACTCTTTATAGAATAATGTAAGTGAATGTGGTACCTTTTAGCTGTAAAATTTATTTCATGAAATATGTGCAGCCAGGTGATGGTGCATGCCTTTAATCCCAGCACTTGGGAGGCAGAGCCAGGTACTGGCTGGTCTACAGAGCGAGATCCAGGACAGGCACCCAAACTACACAGAGAAACCCTGTCTGGAAAAAAAAAAAAAAAGAAGAAGAAAAGAAAAAAGAAAAGAAATATGTATTACTTAAATTTGGACTTCAGGGTTTTATATTTAAAATTTTCAAGTAAGAGCAATGGCCACCTTGTAATTCACCTTTTTCTACAAGTTTTCTAATTTCTTTACAACAATCCTAATGACTAGCTCTGTGGATTATTGTTATCATTAAGCCCATCACTCACTTGCTGCCTGATATATGACGTCTTTGATAACAGACTGTTGTGTATATGGTGTGTGTGTGTGTTTAGGCAGAAGTTTCTTTCCTGCCTTCCTGTTCCCAAATTCCCAGCAGCCACTTCCCAAATAATTGACTCAGGCTTAATATTACTTAAAAATGCTCAACTGGTTGCTCAGGCTTATTACTAACTAGCTCTTACACCTACATTAACTTATAATTCTAATCTGTGTTTAGCCATATGGCTTGGTACCTTTTCTCAATGTGCCATTCTCATCTTGCTTCCTCTGCGTTGGGCTGGCAACTCTGGACTCTACCTTCCTCCTTCCCAGCATTCTCAGTTTGGCTTTCCTGCCTAACTTCTTGCCCAGCTACTGGCCAGTCAGTATTTTATTAAGCCAATTTTAATGACAGATCTTTACAGTGTTTAAGAGGATTATTCCACAGCATTTCCCCTTTTTTGTTTATTTAAAAAGGAAGATTTTAACTTTAACATAGTAAGATTATACACAACAAAAATAGTTATTAAGTAAGAATTACAGTAACACTAATCCATTTGCATTTGGCAAAATTAGAAAAATAATTTTATCTTGGTGAGTCTAAAGTTTTATATCTAATTTATCTTTTATTATAACTAAAGAAAACTATAACTATAGTCTTTAACTCCATCAAAGATGACAGAAGGATGTAATGTTATCTAATGATAGGGACATCACACTGCCTGGACAGTCACCCAAAGTTTCTCTACAATGTTGGGATATTCATCTTCAGCTTATAGTCCTAGCATATCTGACAGGCTTTTCTGTGAAGCAGGGTTTTTGAAGAACTGCCCCACCTTGTTATGGCAAAGTTCTGCAGTCACTTTTGTGTCCTGCTTGTCCAGTTTGTTCAGCATATTATCAGCAGTCAGCAAGGGCACGTTCTCTATCCACATGACTAACTTTTGCTATAAAGTAAACAAACTCCATATGGAGTTTCTTTGATGCCCATCTTCCTATTTCAAGTAATTGGTGCTACCAGGAGCAGATGTGTCTCACTGTTGAGTAAAGTCTAAGTTCTTAAAGCATTTAAAGTGCCATATTCTGTAGGTCTTTGAAGTGTTTGAAGATTGCCTATCTATCTGAAATATATCTCAGTATGACCTTGAAAACATACCTAATAATGACTAAGTTTGATATTATAGATAACTATTAATCCATATTTAGTTATATATTACATTTTTAAATGAGCTGCATAAACATAATACCCTAAACAAGAGTAGAAATATACATATAGTATAACAAAATTAACTTTAAATTTATATTAATAAACTGAAATCATACTGATGTAAAATATGTAAGATTAACAGTTGTTTTTTGGATAAAAATGAGTAAAAATATACATACAGTATAACAAAATTAACTTTAAATTTATGTCATTAAACTAAAATCCATGCTGATGTAAAATATGTAAGATTAACAGTTGTTTTTGGATTAACATGAGTAAAAACATACATACAGTATAACAAAATTAACTTTAAATTTATATCAAGAAACTAAAATCCATCCTGATGTAAAATATGTAAGATTAACAGTTGTTTTTTGGATTAAAGTAGATTTAATAATTATCCTTTTTCCACATCTTTTCTATATCATATCCTTCTTTCTTCTTTTAGAAAGAGATTGACTATGATCAATAACAATTTGTAACCAAACCCCTAAACAAAGACAGACATCCATAATCCAGTTTTTTGGGAATGTGGACATAGCTTTCTAATTTACTTCCCTTTGATTGGGGTTGCTGTTAATCTTATATGAACCCTGAGAAAATTTAGGATTATGGTCAAGTCCTGACTGGAGTAGTCTGTGAGGCTGGATCATCTCAGCCAGCAGCCTTGAAGCCTTTCTGGATGCAGAATTCAGAGGAAACTGCAACAGAGGCACTCTGAAACATTGGATCATCTAGGCCGTTCTCATTAGAATTTTTTTCAGGAGTTCTTCCTCAATCAAATCTGATTTTTCTTAACATAGAATGAATCTACAGCCTCTCATTTCCTGTGGAAATGAAAGCATACCCTCTTCTCCAAAGTAACATATCTTTTGACTTAAATTTTGAAGTCAAGGCATTTTCAATATATAGGTTGGATTAATCCAGCAACATTTACAATCAGATGTCTCTTAGCAGCTGTTGCTCCTTCCTCAGCTGCCAAACAATTCAAAGACAACACAATAACATACAGTATCCAGACTCTGTGTATTTTCCATCTCTATGTGGCTTTTTTATATTACTTTACTCCCCTTTTAAAGACTATTATTTATAACTTTAATGACTGCCTATACCTTCTCTTTACTATCCCAAGCCTACATATATTTTTAAATACACTGTAACTTGCTTAGAGATTTTTTGTTTTGAATCTGTCTTAACTGCATATCTCTATCTTTTTCTGACAGCATGAGCATTTAGGCTGCTAAGCCAGTGTGGGTAGGACTAATGCTTTGACCTTGTCCGCTGGCTCCACCCCAATCCTTGGTTCTAGCTAGTCTATGGTGGAGGCACATCTGAAAGCCATATTTACCACTCTTAACTCTGAGAAGTTTTTGGGTTCATGCTGCCACCAAGTAATGTGCCACCCACTGCTCATAATCTCCATTTAAGTATTTGATATCAGGGCTTTGTAAAAAGGCACTTGGTTTTTGCCATTAATGCAGAGTCAGGAAGCCATTTCTTAAAGGAGCTGAGCCTCTGCTCACTGCCAGCGAACAGAGCCTGCGTGAGAAAAGATGGTTACCAAGAAGCTGCATTTGACTCTGGTTTTTTTTTTGTGTTAAGAATCCTTTTTTATTTTAAAGCTTTCTCAGGTTTTACGTGGAAGTTCTTGCCAAACATTTGGGCACCACATGTAGGTGGAAGTTTCTTTCCTGCCTGTTTGTTACCAAATACCCAGCAGCCACTTTCCAAATAATTGACTCAGGTGTTTGTTTTTTCTTTTTTTTTAACCATAGAAAATACCATCATTTATTACATGCACTTAAAATTCAACACAAATCAATGTCATCCACTTTTTGAGTACACAGTATGAGAAATGTCAACTAAAGATCCATGTATCTAGCAGGTGATACCACATTTTAGGAGCAGCACACAAGGGTGATAATTGTAAGGATGAAATAATTACATAATTATCCCAGTTTTAGTGTCTTACCTTTTTTTTTCCCTAATTTTAAAGCATCTTAGGATTTTAAATATAAGCAGTTACTTTTCAAGCACTTTTCAAGTGCTAAATTCTGTATTTTCTTTTCTGTATTGTCATGCGTTGAAAGACAATTAATTGGCTTAGATGTTCATTGTAAGTAGCTCTCTGAAGCTTTGCTTTCTAACATCTGCTTTTACAGAGACAGCTATGATGGTTGGTTGTTGACCATCCCCTTCTTTCCTCCTTCTTTGTTATAATCTTTTACAATATAGTCTTGGGGAGCTGATGCTATGTAGCCTAGGTTGACCTTGTCCTTGCAGTAAGTCTCCTGTCTCAGCTTCCTGAATGCTGAGATTAAAGGCTTTTACCACTGCATAGGGCTTTTTGTCCTTTCAATGTCTATTATAGCAGCACGATGTAGCACAGATTGTTAGAGGGTCTTATTAATAAAATCAAACTCGGAGCCAGTTATTGGAGTGAATGCTGGAAGATCAGAGAAGCAGAACAAGCCACAGCTTCCTCACCTTGCCAATTCCTCAGCTGATCCTGTTTCCTCAGACTGGAAGCCTGAGTCCTCATCCAAATGGGTCTCAGCTGAATTCCTGCTCAAAAGCCTAAAAGCTTAACCAGGTTAGTTCCTGGTTTTCACACCTTATATACCTTTCTGCTTTCTGCCATTACTTCCAGGGATTAAAGGCATGAGTCACCATTCCTGGCTGTTTCCAGTGTGGCCTTGAACTCACAGAGATCCGGATGGATCTCTGCCTCCCAAGTGATAAGATTAAAGGCGTGTGTGCCACCATTTTCTGGCTTCTGTATCTCGTGGCTGTTCTGTTCTCTGACCCCAGATAAGTTTATTAGGGTGCACAATATTTTGGGGAACACAATATCACCACAGGTTTACTTTGTAGTTCTAGGTTTCTGATTACAAATTCCTTTAGACTTGAATAATGATCTTTTCTGTTTAAGTAAACACGAGATAGAACTGGAATGTGGGACATAGTTTTGGAATGCCTTCAGGTTCAACTTCGTACAGATTTGTTTTGTCATCATTTTTTTCTTCTTGGGGAGCTTGTATTCTCCAAAACATAAGCATTCTTGGCTTATAATGTGAAATGTCCAGTAGTTCAAGAACCTGACAGAGTCTATGTACTCTTTGTATCTTTCTGAATCTTGTCATCAAAAGAAGTTAATGTTAATTAGAATTAAGATTTTAAATGTAATATAGTGTAGGGTTCTTCTACTGACATCTGTATACCATAACCTGAGTCTAGTCTCCTGATGTACTCAGCATCTCTGATAATACAAAGTTTGATTACTGTGAATCAGGTTATGGTGGGTGGATAGATAGGAACTAGAGAAATTACTAAAAATCATCATGGTTTGGGAAACAATGGTTATGAGCAAAGTTTAGAATACTTGTAGATTAGAGAAAGCTATTTTGAACAAACTTTTTGGAGAGCAAGGGCTGGATGAGCCATGGAAGTTACTGAACAAGAAATTCCATGTTGTGGTTTGGAAAATAAGAAGAAAGGAATAGTCTTAGTCATTGTTCTATTGCTGTGAAGAGACACCATAACCATGGCAACTCTTATAAAGGAAAACATGTAATTGGGGCTTAGTCCATTATCATTATGACAGGAAGCATGGCAGCAGGCAGATATAATGCTGGAGAGTAACTGAGAGCTACATTCTTATCCACAGTCAGAGATAAAGAGAAAAAAAATAGAGAGACACAGAGACAGACTGGGCCTGGCATGTGCTTTTTTAACAACCCCCCCCCCCCCCCCCCCCCCCGTTACATACTTTCTCTAATAAGGCCATACCTCCTAATCCTCCTAATCCTATCAAAGAGTTCTACTCTCTAGTGACTAAGCATTTAGCTATATGAGACTTTGTGGGCTGTTTTTATTCAAGCCACCATAGAGTTAAAGATATCATGTGAAGAAACCCTGTCTCTATCTAGCTTGAAAATAAGAATGATGCTAGGATACCATGGGCCAGTTAAGAGAAGACCCCCAAAGTTTGCATATGATCCAGGATGTGCTGTTATCCTCTATTAACAAAGTAGAACAGACAACGATGCATTCTCAAAAATGCCTACAGAGAAAACTCACCAGCTACCTATGATTTCTTTCTGCACTAACATAAACAGATGCTGAGGTTGCCTGTACTGTTTGTGATTGCTGCAGTCCCAGCAGGAAATGCAAAGCATCCATAAGAGAAGAACAACACTGTCTTAATACTATACACTTACATAAAAGAGAAAGAACATATCAGGGACCTGTTGTCTTTCTGCCAGCTTCTTGTACTTATCTGTGAGTTCCTGTGACTACCTACTAGGCACTTAAAAGATGACAAAGAAAACTCTTCTATTTCATGCTGTGCTTATATAAAATTAAGTTTACTGCCTGCATTAAAAATGCCACCCAACAATGTTAAAGCACTTTTTAATTCTTAAGGTAAAATGCCATAAGAAAATGAATACTCATTCTGTACTGCCACCAGCCCGATTACCTTTACTGTCTTGGCCAGTCTATGTTAGAAATATAAAGAAATTGAATTTTTCAAATAGAACCCTCAATATGATAGGAAAGATACATTTTGTAAATGTTATTATGACAAAATTAAATATATTCAAATGATCTAGCTTGTAGCACTTTTACCAAGATATCAAGAGAAGTTACATGACTTCCAAAATTTGTGTCAAAACAGGACGCTTAAATCTATCCATGTGTCCATGTGTATAGAGATATAAGTTTTTGTTCTTTTCAAAATCAAACATAGTGATCCTAAATGAAATACTAAAACCCTGAGAGCACTGTCCTTTCTGAATTCTACTTAATGACATGTAAGTTGCCAGCATGACATCAAGAAGTATTCCTACCTGAAGTTAATGCTGCTGTGTTTTGATATTTTAATATATTAATTCTTTTGTTACTCAGTCACAATTTTGTTTGTATGTACAAGTGTACAGGTATATTTGAAGCATATCCTAACAAGGTAAAAAAAAACCCTCATTTTGTAAATGTGGTAAAATTTTAAGCATTTTTATGTTAATAAATGAGTATACTGAGATAATCTTAACAATGTAGTACATTGTTTAAACATCCAGTTAAGAATACATTTTAGTTAATACCTTGACAACACCAAAAGTATCTGTTGAACTGATGAAGTTGCACATTGTTTTATAGTGTATTATGTCTTTTAAGTGTTTCAAATCTCAAGTTCCTAGGCTCTAGAAGCTAGAAAAGTCTCTTTAGAATTCTGAAACAAACTGGTATATGTCAACTCAGAATGGAACCCTGTTGCTTCTGTGCCTGATCAGATCAGATCAGATCTTGAAAGCTTCTTGCCCTTTCAGATTCCAGCCATACAGGGTGCTCCTCCTCTGTGATTAGTGACTATCCTGATGCTAGTAAGATAGGGAAACAGCCACACATGGTAAAACTGGCTTGTGAAAGAAACTTCTCATGCTGTTTCCACTCTCTGTTTCCACAGCTGCTTCTCTTTCTCTCCAGTGCCATCAGTTTCTTTATTCTCATATTCACCCTATCTTTGCGTCGTTCCTTATTGTTTGGGAATTCTTCCTCTAATTACCTATAATTGATTCTTATAACCCTAAAAGTTTGTAGCAAGCATATCATCTAATAAAATTGTCTTCTGTGAATCATAAATAAATAGTAATATTCAACTCTCTGGAAAATGGCTGTAGTTATAAAATAGCCAACTACAGCACCTTTTATGAGGAACTGAAATGTTGACATGTTCTGATAGAGGTGGATCGTCAGCCTATTCCTTTGAATGTATCTTTTTCTGTTTTTGAAATTCTACCAAGCAAAATTGTTTACTTTAAAAGGAAGTAAAGTGGTAGGCTGAAATCTGTTCCGTCTGTCAACAAATTTTCATCATTCCTGCATTTACATCTACAAGCAGTAAATTTTTCCTGAAGGAAACTATTCTACGAATCTACAAATTAAGCTTTAAAATAGTTGTTTTTCTTTTTCAGCTTCAGAATTATTGTGGAATAACAAATACTTTAAAAGGAAGTATAAATATTAGGTTCCCTGCTCAGGGTATGCATTATGTAACTAGAATGCTTTCTAATCATGTGTAAGTTAAGAGAACAGGAAGGTGCTAAATTTTTTTTTATAATACTCTAAAATGTAATTTTGTATTAAAATTAGGAGGACTGTCCTGTCATAACAGAACTATATATTCAAAAGTTGGAACTACCAGAATATTACAGCCACGTATTGGGCAGCATTTTATAATTTACATGGATTATTTTCTTTAATCCATCTTACAGGTTAAAAATATAGTCAACAGATAAATTTTCTTCCCAGCATCACAGTTAGTATACAACTGACATCCTAATCCAGGTATTCTTACTTCAAAAACTATAAAGAGGTCTGTGCAAATCACCCCAGGAGCTGAGCTTTAAACATTAAGAAGTTAAGGAGAAACTTTTTATTCAAAATAACCAGGAAGTGACTCTTCCAAAGACAGATCACTTTGGCAATTTTTGTGTAGGGATTTTAGAAATATGCTGTAGGTTTACATTTCATCTCTGTAACTTACATTAAGCAAGTTTAGTGTGTACACCTTAGTTTGTTCATTTACAGATAGGATACTAAGCCGACTGATGGGGTGTGGTAGCACAGTTGAAGTGAGGAGAGTCATGTCTGCACATAGGACTCAGTGGATGTTAGCTGCTGCTGTTGCTGTAGTTGACAATGTAGTCACATTATTTGAGGTGATTTGTTTACTGCTTGTATTAAATTTTAATGTCCAAGGATTTGTAAAAGAAAAGAAAATAAATGAGTATGAAAATAATTTTATTATCTTCGGGGGTGTCTGCACATTTCAGTCCATGAGAATTTTGCTGTTAATAAATGAGATTTACTATTTGAAATTAAAAGTTTTTAAAATATTTATGTCAATTATTTGTTACAGAGAAATGGTTCAGTAATCATACAATGAAGTTTTTTTATAGTTCCTCATGATTTATTAAGAACAAAGGTTTATTTTTTTTTCTCTACCATAAGTTAGTAACACACTCGTCATTGGTAGCAGTTTAATTTTACATGCGTACTTGAATGTTTTGGGTTGTTCCTGTTGTTTATTTTAAAATCCAGTGTTGCCTTTATCTCAGCCTTTTAGATTTAAAAATTACTATAATTTAGCTAGATGATATTATGTATTCTAATCATTTAAATGTAAGCCATCCTTTTTCAAACAACAGTCCAATCCAAAATTAGTAAATCTACTATGTTTACCAGAAATGAAACATTATTGATTTTTGTAAAATTTTACATGGCAAAATGTCTTCTCTGTGCTTTTTGAAACAGGTTGTGTTGATAGTCCTGTGACTCCTAGTCTGTGTTTGTGCTCTTTAACCCACATGCACCTTGATGCCTGGGGCTGAATCTAGTGTCCTATGGTTTGCTAGTCAGCGGCTACTGTGTTGCTGAGCTTCACCCCTAGGCCTACATTGTTTTTATTTGCATTTTTATTTAATGTTCTCATTCTTACCAGCAGAAACATTAGGAATCACCATCTTATTTTCCTCAATTTAATTCAAATGTATTATTCATAATTTGCTTTTAGTTACCACTTTAAAAATTTCTTTCTCCCATGCCATTTTTTTAATGTCCTTATTAGTTTTTTAACTATTAAAAATTTTGGTACTTACATAAAATAGTTGATAATGCTGTCTCATGTTAGATGGTAAAATTTTTTGGTCCCTAGTATTTGTTCATGAAATGGATAGACTAATAAAGGATTCTTCCTTACTTTTTTTAAAAATAAAATACAAAGTACTTAATAATATGGCACATTGTCCAAACTTTTTTTAATAAATAGTAATGTCAAGATGTAGGTACTTCCTGTCTGTGGAAGGATATGGGATTGTAGTTGTGTGTTGTGTATGTGCACAACAACAGGCACTTTACCCACAACTGACTCATCTCCTCAGCCCCACAACTATGTGATTTTATTAGTGATATACAAATGCTAGGAATTGCTTTATTAGTAAAGGAAACATTTTTTTATGCAGGCATCCACTTATTTCTCAGCTGTTAGTACTTGTATGAAGAAACCAAAAATAGCATGTGGTCCCCCCCCCCCCCCGCCCGCCCTCCCCACAAGTCCATGACTACAGGGAATGCATAGATTCATTGTATTTCATCAGAAGAAAGAGACTTCAAGAGTTCATAGATTTATTTTAATTAAGATATAATTACATAATTCTCTTCTTAACTTTCCCACCTCCAGCTGCCCTCATGTACCCTTCCTCTAGCCCCTCCCATTATTCCTCCCTCACTTCCTCTCGAATGCATGGCCTTTTAAAAAATTATTATAATTTTACAAGTGTGTGTATGTTGGGGGGGTTGCTGAGTTTGTTTAGTGTTTATTTGACTTCTTAATTGCTCATCTAATACCAAGAGTCCATAAATTCTTGATAGTGTCAGTAAGGGTTCTTGGCTGTGTGTTGAACTTTACTACAGAAACAGTGTAGATGACAATGAACCAAGACCTGTATAGTCAGTAGGAGTGTACAGTTTTAAAAAATCATATGGGCATTCTATATGATTATAATATTTAAAAAATGTGAGGGTTTATGCTAATTTTTAATGATAGAAGTAGAGATCAATTGTTTACTGTATTTTAATGCTGTACCTAATGCTACATTTCAGTTTCACATTTTTGTGCCATGTTGTCATCTTTTAATAGATGGAGAAACTCCTGCTCACATAAGAACTACCTGCCTAGAGTCAAGTTATTTGCTGCTTAATTAAAAAATCCAAACTCTAAAAGTACCTCTCATAACCTTTAGGTTATTTCAGTGCCAAAGTAATTTATGATTTTTGTGTAGTGAACCATTTAATTAATATCCTCAGTGGTTTGATTTTATTAAGATGAAAATAATATAAACATGCTTATTGTAGAAATAGAGGCAGCATGTGAATAGCTAATTATCGTGTAAAAATATATTTTATAGTTTTTATTTGTTAGTAGTTGTATTTCTGTTTGTAGATTTTTAATTTTTATTATTTCATTATTGCTCTTGTTTGAAGAAAGGCGTCTCATACTTGTGGTCAATCTGCTTCAGCTTTCACTGTTTTGTGACTAAAGGCATTTATGAGCTTTAGTGCTTTTAGTGCCTTTCTATTGTTGGTAGTTTTTATAAGCTACTTTTGTTTAAAGATGGTAGAGAGACAATAGTGATGAAATAGATAAAGAAAATAAGCTAGCCTGAGTTTCTGAAGGTTGTCTTAGAGTTAAGTAGGAGAAGGTGTAACCAAATGAAAAACAGCATAGAAAGCAGACTGTATCCGTCAGGGCAGAGAAAACTAATATCATATGGGTTTGGAATTAGGAGAGAAGACTTTTTTGTTATTTTACATTTATTCTATTCCTTTGATAGTTCTCTTTTACCAGGTTTTGTCACGCCATTTGGGGGCTGGAAACTTATCTAGAGATAGATAGTCCTCATTCACCTCATTTGGTAATGAGGAAACTGAGTGATGTAAGGTAATTGTCTAAGAGCACATGGCTACTGAATGCCATAGTAGGGTCTGTTAACTGTAGCTCATCAAGTGCATGCTAATGTTTTCCCCAGTATTGTAAATCCTCTTGTCCTCAAAATTCCAAACCTTACTAACCTATTTGGAAATGGAAATAAATCTGTGTGCACATTGGCCTTATGATTATTTCCATTTGATAACCTTTCTTGATATGTATGTTTGAAGAGCTGGGAGGAGTAATGTTTATGGGCCCTTTGATGTCTAATTAAACGATTGGCAATAGATGTTTACTTAAAATTATAAATATTGGGTTTATAAATGATACATTTTTTTAGATCAACTTTTCCTGTTACTAAAATAATGTTAAGTACTGAAGTTATATTCTTCTTTCTTCATTTTACAGTAGTATTATTGATTCTACAGAATACAGCCAACCTTCAGGTTTCAGTGGGACTTCTCAGGTAAGTTATACACCTAACAGTATGTTTTGGTAGGTGCTATGAGTGGAATCATCTATGTTGTAAAATAATAAGTTAGTTTACTAAAATATTCTTTGATAATGATATGCCCTTTTTAGTAGGACTTACTCATTTTTGTAAATAACAGAATCACTTGTTTATTTGCCTGTCAATGGTAAGAACTTTTAACTACATAGTTAAACATAGTAGTTTTAACATAGTGATTAATAACAGACCTTAAGAGGAAGAAAATTTTGTCAGGTATCTGTTTGTCTCAGAGATATGAAAGGTAAAATATTGATTCATTGCATATGTTATGTTAGAGCATTAAGCAGTTCCTATGGGCTAAAGGCTTGAATAAAATAAACACTAGCCTCATCTCTTCCAATTAATTGTGTGATCCTTTTAACTTTTATTCTTTCCATCTTTGACTGGGAGATTTATATTTCCCAACCTTAGTTTTTGAGTTTCTATATGTATTTAAAACAAAAACAAACAAACAAAAAAATGTATCTTCGAATAATTTCAGATTCAGAGAAAAGTACTAAGACTGCTAAAAAATTCCTTTATGTAATTCAAATAGTTTGTCCAACTACTAAAAATTTTACCACATTTTGAGTCACTTCCTTTTTTTCATATATATGTTGTTTTTCCTTTTTAAGTATTAAATTTTATTTCAGTTATGTGTTATAGTTTTTCCCCATGGGTTTTGTGCAGTATAGACATTTTTTTTTAACCCATGATTATTCAGTATATGTTTCTTTAAAAACAAAGATGCTATGTTTTGTAATTACAATATAATTGTAAAATTCAGGAAGTGAGCATTAATAGTATGCTATTTAGGTTCAGTATCTGTAGAGAAAGTGTTTTTAAAAATACAAATGAAGTGTTTTTAATGCTCATTTATATTTACATTATGTTGAAAAATTATCTTTAGTAAATGAAAAGCTCTAGGAACATTCGGGGTTCATTCTCTTCCTGGGTACATGGATGACTGACTACCTGTTTTATAGTTTTGAAACGACTTAGTACATCTGTTATCTTAATTTGCATGCTTGTTTTGACCTGTTTTGTTCAACCCATTTTTGTTCTGTTTTGGCACTATTGAGATTAATTACATCCAGGGCTGTGTGCCTTTTAGGCAAGTCTTTATTGCTAAACTCTTGTAGCACCTTAGGCTTTAAAAAAAATACTATAATAAAGTTCATAGAGGGACTTGTATCCCTTTATAGCTATTGAGACATCTGATTTAGGTGTTTGGTTTTTTTTAATAATACATAATCAGATATGTTCGTAGAAATTTTAAAGCCTCAAAGACTATAATAGCTTGAGCAAGAAAAGCCAATCCTGAATCTGGGAACTAACTGGTTTAGTGTACAGTAGTCTCCAGTGGCGCTGGGCTGAGACAGCAGGCCACAGCTCCCTTTCAGGAAGTCAGTAGGGTGAAGAGCAAGTACTCTAGTGCGTTATTTTGCTAAACTTTGCTGTTTAGTAGTCTAGAAGTATTAAATGCATTTTTATAGTATTTTGAATTCATAATTTATCAGAATGTAATCCCTTTCAAAGTTGAGAATTTTTGTGACTTTTTTTTTATCTAATATATAATTTACTGGTATGTAGTCAAAAGACTTCTGATACCCTGAGGCATTACATTAGTGTCTTCCCAATTCTTATCCACAAAAAGCCCTGTTGATATTACTGCCTCTTTACAATTTTTTGTTATGAAAATTAAAAATAGCAAGCATGACTAAAAGCAACTTTGAGGAAAACAGGATTTATTATGGTGGGGGTAGCATGCCAGATTATGTTTCATCTCTCCAGAGGAAGTGGGCCCAAGCTATGAAAGACACTACCAGAATACCCTTTTTCCAGCAAAGGTACACCTCCTAAATGTTTCAAACCTTCCCAAACAGAGCCACCTACTAGGGACCCAAGTAGTCAGATATATGAGGCTATAGGGGATTTTTTTTATTATTATTCAAACCACCATATTCTATATTGCCCCATAATCTGAAGTATCTTCTGAGACTAAAGTCAATCTCTTCAACTGTGACCCCTTGTAAAATTAAAACAGAAGATAAAACCCACAACATATGTACATCTTACATACAAGGCACAGAGTGTACATTCCCATTGCATTAGGGAAGGATAAGGACATAATGAGGAAAGACTGGAATAAAGCAAGACAAATCCAACAGGGCAAACACCAGATCTTACACCTTCATGTTAGTATCTGGCGCTTTGGTTTCAAAAGGCTTAGATGCCTCTAACCCTACAGCTTTGCTGCCTTCATTCTGTTCCTATGAATGATTTAAAAGGACAGAAGAAAAAAAAAAAACTTGAAAAGAGCTTCCTAATTTCTCAATGGGTAGAGTAAATGCATGCTCAAAATTCTGCACTTCCCAGTAGGATCCACTCTGTTAGAAGGCAGGGCAGCTTGTGGAGAATAAATCCTACTAGAGTTTCATAGATGGAGTTAATGTATTCCCAATTCTAACCTTTTACTTTATTGTTAATGCTGTTTGAGACAGGATCTTTCATGAATCTCATACTGTCTTCACACTTGGAATAATTTTCCCTCAGCTTTCTGAGTGCTGGGATTACAAGTATGGATTACCATTCCTGGTCTTTCCTTCACTTTTAACAGTATGTGAGACAAAACTAAAATAAGTTGATATAAAAATGATCAAAAAAGTCATAGATGAGTATAAGCTTGACAAATATAAGCTAAAGAGTATAGCAAAAATAAAGTATAGATCAAAGTAGAGAACTCAAGGAGAAACTTAAGACACAGATACTGTTTTCACACTTATAGAAGGTGTTCTCCCCGAGAATAGCAGTGTAGTCACTCAGCCCTGACTACCTGCTAGGGAATTCTTTCCATACACATACTATCTTCCTGTACTAGCAAAAATGTGGATACCCAAGTCGCTTCTCTAAGATGGTGAAATATGGGTTTATATCTATGTATATCACCCCATGTACTTTGGACCATCTTTAGATTACTTGTAATAGTTACTACAATATAAAAACTTTGTTATTAGTTACTATAGTGTATTGTTTAGGGAATAATCTTTTTTTTAACATGGTCTGTACATGTTCAGTACAGATTTTCTTTTTTCAAAATATTTTCTATGTATAGGTGCAGAACTTGCTAATAATGAAGGGCCAACTGTATCTTGTGCAGTGTTATAAAGAATTAGAATGAATGTGAGGGAAAAGCGGTTAGAAACTAAAAGAAATAATTAGGTAAGATTTATTTTATAATGACTTATCATGGCTACTTCCCAGCTATTAACACTGTAACTTAAAATGCTGCCTTGTATTTTTTAATAAGGAAACTGGTACATAGAACATCTAAAGAGATTGACCAAGAAAATGTAGCTAGTAAGAGGAGAAAGCAGAGATGTTTAAGCATATGACTCAGACCATGTACAGTTAAAGAACTACTCATTCAATCATTGTCTTTTGTTTGTATTTTTAAGTACCTGGTGTTTACAAAGCCCTATTATAGGTTCTGAATAAAACCAAAGCACAAAAATTTCTATAGTAAGCAAGCTTCTAATCTAGTTGGAAAGAAAATAACCAAAAGTAAAATAAACAAAGATGACTTAGAGTCAAAAGGAAGTGAGAGAGTAAGGTATCTGACTATCTTTGGGTGTAAACTCTAACTGCAGGAACAACAAATAAATAAGCTGTTCGATTAAAACCATGCCTGGTTCTGAGGAGTGATTGGAGAACAGTGAATAAAAGAGAGAAAAGTAAAGAATGAAGTCGAGTGTGTGTAGCACGGGGTACTGTAGACATAGTTTCCTTTGGTTTTTGTAAATGTGAAGGCTTTGAATTTTCTTTTGAGTACTTACTGTTCTTCATTAAAAGGATATTTCATTTATTTTGTCTTTGGGAAGTTTAACAAAATGAATTGATTCTAAAACAGGATATATGGTGCCATCTGCACTCCATGATTAGGATCTTACAATATACTGTTGTAATTTGGAAGATTTCTGTGTATACTCTGAATCATAAAATAGTTCAAGATAAAAGGCAGTCAATGTTTTTATAATATATATTATAATTTTTATTTATATATTTTAAAGAAATTAAGCATTTACTGAAGGAGTCTACAATATTATATAAGCACAAAAACCAGATTTTCATAGAAGGATCCGCATATGACAAATTAATTGTCATGATACAGGATAAGTTAAGTTAGTACTAATTAACAGTAATAAGAATACCAGTCTTAAATGTATAATTTTAAAAATACATATACTGAAATAAATAAAGCAATCATAAGGCAATTTAGATTGACTAATGGCCTTAATTATTTATTTAATTGGTTCCTGCTAACGAATTCCCAGTAGTAATTTCTTAAGTGTACAAAGAATGTGATCAATTGACTTGGAAATTTTTTGATAAAATGAATGATTTGGAGGTTAATATGAAGAGATTACTTACCCAATCAACATAAAAGAATACGGTAATAAAGGAGCAAAATAAAGTTAACAATCGGATGAAACTATTAATCACCTGTGCTACAGGAGTTTATGAAGTAGTGCAAAGACAGATTAAGTAAATGTTGTTGTGATAACTAGGAAGACATTTGATAGAAATGTGTCTTGTGTGTACTTGTATGGACTTGCTAAAAGAATCCAGAGTAAATACATATTGTTTAAATAGAAGTAATGAAATATGTCAACATACAAAATCTGGAAACACAAGCAAAATCTAGACCCATGTTGGGAAACATCTTCAGTATGGTGTGTAAAATATCTTACTTGCTGTAACTTTTTTAATGCAAACTCTAGATAGGGTTAAACATTTTACTAAAAGACATGATTAAAGAGATAAAAATGCTCATGTTCATATCATCTGACATGATTCTGAATTTCCTAAATAAGAGAGAAAATATGAACTAATACATGGTGCCGAAGAAGTCCTCTACTAGTTCTTACTGACATCAGAGAGTTCAGAACAAGAAACTTAATCAGGAATCATTTAAGATGAGGATACATTCGGAGAATCACATCCTTAGTTGATTGTTTCTGTATGAACATCATTGAGTGTACTTACACAAACTTCACTGTTGTAGCTCAGTCACTGCACTTTAACCAATGTAGCCAATTGCCAATAAAAGCAAGATGGATGAGTGTACTTTCCAGCATACCATTTTATAGTAAACTTACTGTATACAAGTAAGAATACATTCCAAACAAACAAAAATATATGGTAGACTAAGTACATACTCCAGGAGCAGAGTTGTTTAATTCTGTCAGCAGGAAACAGTATTATTATTATTATTTATTGGTTTTGAGACAGGGTCTTTCTATACAGCTCCAGCTGATCTAGAACTCAGTATGTAGACCAGACAGACTCAAACTCACAAAGATCCATTTGCCGTCCAAGTGCTGGAATTAAAGGCATGAGCCACCATGCATGCATAACTATGAAACAATTCTTATAGCAGAGGGAATAGGAAAAATTTTTTTCTGTGCCAAATATAAATGACCATGCTCTGTGGACAAAAATGTTCCTGTGAGGAAGCAGTTATACAAACTTTTTATGTCATAGAACAAAAGAATGTCATAAATCAGTGCACATACTAAATAACATAAATAGGGACATCAGATCAGTTATGGTACCAAATCCAGAAAACCTCTGGTAATGAAGCTTTCAGATGCTGTGTGGTGACATTCTTAGCTTTGGGCTTGGAGAAAGCTAGACATTTCATAAGTTTATGCATTCTAAAGGTATTCCTGATGATGGAAAGTGTTCTAAGCAAGATACAGTAGGTGAGCACTAAATGATTTATTCAAGGGACTAAATAAAAATAGTCGAAGATAATTTTGACTCCAAATTTGTCAAATTTCAACTTTCTACTGTCCTAAAATTCTAATCAGTCAGTCTTCAAAATAAGTGTGGCTTTCCCCCCCAGGGAATTCTATTTTGTACTGTCATCATTTAATATTATGTACTGTATACAATTAACTATGGTAAAAGCTTACATAACTGGCAGAACAAAGGGTTTGTTAATTATCAACATCGCTCAAATACGGGAGTTGTTTACAGTATTATGACAGTAGAGCTCTTCTGCTGTTAGCATTATGCAACCAGTCCATTGTGGATCAAAACATTCTTCAGTATCCCATGATTGTATTCTTATTTTTGCATGGCTGCATTTGTTCTCCTATTCATGCATGCATGTGTGTGTTTGTGTCTGTGTAGGAGAAGGGATAGACAGAAGAAAATGGAGAAGTTGAGTCTTCTGTATACATATGGTAATTGCTAGAAACGTTTGATTTGATGGTTATACATATGGGAATCCTTCCTAAGAAATGATTTGAAGTACTACATAAAAATGATATACTAGGGCCATAGAGGTGGCTCAGCAGTTAGGAACTCTTGTTGCTCCTCCAGAGGGCCTGGTTTCAGTTCCCAGTACTTGTCAGATGGCTCACAGCTACTTGTTACTCCAGTTGTAGGGATTCCAGTGCCCTTTTCTGACCTCCATAGACAGCGCCACATATGTAGCATATACTCTCACAGGCACATAAATCATAAAAAAATAAATAAACTTTTTAAAAGGGCTTGTAGTCTAGTAAGTTCTGGAATATGAACATGCCCAGCCATAGTAAAATAATTAAGGGTGTTATCCTACAGTTATAGAGTGAGTTGTTATACTCTTAAAAAAACAGCTTAATAGGTGGGATGAATTTTTAAAATGCTAACAACATGATTAACAAAAGCCAGAAATGTATGACCTTTATATAGTATAGGTATTTTATTCTATAATTATCTGTTGTTTTTGCTTTAGAATTTTTATATAGCTTCTCTATCATGAGCAAAATTAAGAAATTATTATTAAAAATCAGAGGGACTTACATTTTATAACTTAAATTCCAATAGCTATTTTGGATTCTTAATTCTTAATACTGAGATGTGTATGTGTGTCTGTGTGTCTTTCTCTGTCTGTCTGTCTTAGAACTGTTATTCAGGCTGCCCTGAAACTCACTGTCATAGTTCATTCTAGCCTCAGCTTCAGAGCAGTTCTTCAGCTTCAGCTTCCTAAAAGCTGGAATTACAAGCGTGAACCACTGTTCCTGGTAATAATGACCTTTATAGGAAAAGGAAAAAAATTAAAAAGCTACCTAATGTCCAAGACTGGCTTAGAATCACTGTTAGGTTTATTTCTTTTGTATCTTTCCATTTCCTGTGAACTGTTATAGTTCCTCACGACACTGGCCTTTTGGAGAGTGTAATTTATTTGTTAGGGTATCTTTTTAAGGTAAGTTTTAATGTCTCATTGGCTCCCTCCTGATTCTCTTCCATAGTACTCTTTGTTCTTCAGTCTTTTGTAAAGTTTTCCAGTTCATTTTATCCTATGAGCTTTAGTATTACCCTATTTAGTTTGCTCCATAAAGAAGCCATTTGAGGGCGAGGGGAGTCAGGGATATTGTTTAGTGTTAGATTCTCTGCTTGAGACTCTGAATTTGATCCTTGACTGCACACACGCATGCGCGCGCACACACACACACACACACACACACACACACACACACACACACACAGACACGCACACACACACACACACACACACGTGCCAAAGTGTAGGAGTTCCCAAAGTGTAGGAGTTGTAATGACTCATGCCTCTAATCTTAGCACCTTGGAAGCTAATGTGGAAAACAGTTTGAAGCCAGCCAAGATCACTTATCAAGACCCTGTCTGCTGTCCATTTCCCCAAAAATGGAAGAAGCCACATCTTGATATTTTTATTGGAACTGCCTTTACGTTAGAAACTATCCAAGAGAGGGCTGATATTTTTATGATAAGAAGTTAAAAACATATTGCTCATGTTTATACATGTTTATTGCTAAGTAGTTTTTAAATGTTGAAAATTTACTTTTAAAAATATATTTTAATAATTATACTTAATTTGAGATTATCGTGGATTAAGATGTAATTATCAAAAAGCAACCAATATATTTGTACTTATAGAGGTCTTGCATAACTTTTACTGAATTATCTTTCATATCTTGTCATCTTAGTAGGTTTTCTTTTTCTAATAGTTGCATGAGTATCCTATGAATTTTTCTTTTAAATGAGTAGAGACCTGTTCCTATTAGTTTTGTCAACAGAGATGAGTTGTACTTTAGAAATGAGCATTGTGTGCCATAGTAAATTATGGGCAGAAGGGAAGATAGGAATTTCTACAGGTAAAATGAGAAATGTTACCCAATTTGCCCTGAAATTATTTTCTTTGACTCAAGGCCAAATGACAAGAATGGCATTGACCCCAACCTGGACAGGAAGCTGCTAGGGCTGTATCCTTCTCTCTCTCATAAATAATTTTCATTTTTTGACTTAGGGGCTTTATTCCAATCATGATTCTGGCAGGCTTTTGTGATAGGACTTGATATTAGACAGTGATGAAGGGAAATATCTGAGTGGCTTCCCTGGCACTCTTTGGGGTTTGTCAAAAGTGACTTTTTCTGAAAAATTTTCACAATTTCAGTGTCTGTATTCTCCTTGCATTTATTTCCTCCTGTACCTTTCTCCCTCTTATCCAGTGCTCTTTTCTTTGCTCTCTCCCTTTCCCTCCTGTCACCTGTTATATTAGGACTTTATTTCTATAGATGTCCTTGATCATGTTCAAGATGTTTTCTTCTACTAGTTATTTACAATTTTTAATTAAAATATAATTGCATCATTTTCTTTCTTCTCTTTCCTCCCTTCAGCCCCTCGCATGAACCTCCCTTGATTTCTCAAATTCATGGCTTCCTTTTCTTTATTTATATTCCTAAGTATATAAATATAGTCTGCTCAGTATGCATAATGCTCCTTGTATGGATATAATGATAGGGCTGACCACTTGGTTTTAGATAACCAGAGGGGTTCTTCCTGCCTCTGATGAGGGAGAAGGTTGGCAAATGCCATAGTTACTTTTCTTCTTTTGTCAAAACAACTAATAAAAGCAACTTAAAGAAAGAGGGTTTCTTCTTTTTCTCCCTCCTCACATTTTGACATTAATGTCCATTCTGGCATGGGAGGTGTGGTGGCAGAGTTTGAAGTACCGACTCCAAACTTGTTTTCCATTTTGAGGCAGGATCTCTCTCTCATTGGCCTGGAGCTCACTGAATAGGTTAGTCTGGCTGGTCATTGAAGCCCAATCCACCTGTTTCTGACTTTCCAGCTGTGGGATAACAAGTGTGTTCCCCTATATAAAGCTTTTTAAAGTGGATTCTGGGGATCAAACAGATCACCATGTTTGCATGGCAAACACCTTATCATCTCGCTATTTTTTTCAGTCTTGGGGGAAAATTTTTATGTTAGCCATTTTTTCATTTTATTCAGTCCTTCCTAATGAATTGTTACTCTTGTGTTCCATGATAGTAGCAACAAACTCAGAGCTTAATTTAAGTACATTTATTTGTAAAGTGCTTCATACATATTTCCGGTTTCATCATAGAATAGTAAAATAGTGTGCATACAAGGGTCCAGTCTCAATAAAGGCTACTTTTTTTATGATCTTATTGAGGGCTAGAGAGGTGAATCCAGAAAGCTTTGGTATACAGCAGTAGCTCATAGAAGAAATAATTAGTTCTGGTTGTGTTGCAGATGTGGTACAATCACTATAGGGATTTGAATTGAATGGTTTTGAAATATGTTGAGGGGTAGAAAATTATATTTAATCCTTTTCATATTGTAGCTCATTTAGCTGATAAATCCCACTTCTTCTTTGCATCATCCAGCCCTTGTAATTAAATTTAAGTTGCTTCACGATTTTTTTCTCTTTTCAGTGTTACTCATTTATTTTTTTCTTTTATCTCATATGTCTTTTTAAAGTTATAGTTTGTTTTTTCTTGTCTCTCTCTGTTTTTTTAACACTTTGGAGACAAGTGTAGCCAAAACTGATCCTTAAACTTACTATGTACCCAAGGTTAACTCAGAACCACTGATCCTGCTGCCTTTGCCTTTTAAGTACCGAGTTTACAGGCCTTGCTCACCACTGTCAGTTTTATGTGGTATTGGAAGTGGAAA
The DNA here is from genome assembly GCF_949786415.1 of Peromyscus eremicus. Taxonomy (NCBI): domain Eukaryota; kingdom Metazoa; phylum Chordata; class Mammalia; order Rodentia; family Cricetidae; genus Peromyscus; species Peromyscus eremicus. The sequence goes on along the minus strand of NC_081431.1, from coordinate 35,376,885 downwards.
CCAGGACTTTGTGCATGCCAAGCAAGCACTCTTCCAGCTGGCCTGCATTACCTTCACATCAGTGTTTTAAAAAGAATGTTTCATTTTTATTTTTTAATCATTCTGTGAGAGGATTTTTATCCCTCGTATTTACTTGAAAAATTGAAACTGTGATCTGAGAATTATACCTTTTCACCATTTGTGGTCACTTTATTATAATGTACATTTGAAAGTCCAGAAGTAAGCATGTAAGAATGTGGATTGTATGGAGTTGTAAGTGTCTTTTCTTATCACCTTAGACAAAGAAACAGCCTTGGTATAACAGCACATTAGCATCAAGACGAAAGCGACTCACTGCTCATTTTGAAGACTTAGAGCAGTGTTATTTTTCTACAAGGATGTCTCGTATCTCAGGTACATGTTCAGGATTTCTCTTAAAATGTCTGAAAAATCATCCTTCAGATGTATTTCCAGGTTCATAGGTTAGATTTATGGAAAGTTCTAATGGCAAAGCAAATTGTGTGTTTTTGACAGTTTTATCCATAGTGTGGAGGGTCTTAGAGATCTTAAATATTGCTGTTGTCTACTGGTAATCTCTGTTTCTCATTCAGGGATGTTTAATCTTTCTAGAGCAAGCTATATAAAATTTGAAAAAATAACCATGAATGTGTAGCTAATAAAAAAACAAACAAAAGTTCTATTTAGTTAGCTCCTATTCAACATTAATAAGTTTTAAGCACTATTTTTTGTACTGAGGATAAAAAGATGGTAGAATTGGTTCTTATTTATCATAAAGTGGAATGTTATAAATCTGTAGGCAAAAACAACAGGTAGCTAATAATTCCATGTGTACAATGTGCTATAAATGTGCAATATTCATTGATGTAACCGAGTGTGAAAAAATCTAGGCTAAAGTGAAAATAAAAAGACATAAGTGAATGTTCTAGGTTGGGACTTAGAGATTGTGTTTAGGCAAATAAATTAAAAAAATAATTAGAAACATTCAAAATACACATAATAATATAGGACCACATGGACATGATAGCATACTATGTTTTTAATTTTAGAGGGGTAGTAAGACTTCCTGCAACCTTTCTCAACATCTTTACTCATTTGTGAAGGGTGGATATTAGTAATAACCCTGCAGGTGTTCAAAGAGTTATAGGTGAGGGGCTAGAAAGATGGCATAGAGTGCTTGCTGTTCTTCCAGAGGATCCAAGTTCAGTTTCCAATTCTCATGTCAGTAGACTGCCTGTAACTTCAGCCCCGCAGGATCTTACTCCTTCTAGCCTCTATTCGGCATCAATGCGCACGGGCACACACACACACACACACACACACACACACACACACACACACACACACAGCATGTTCACATATAAATATAAATAAATAAATTAAGTAATTAATAGTTATAGGTGAAGTGTATAGGACATGGTGCTTAGTACATGTTAGGAGCCCAACAGACAAACAAACAAACAAATAAATAAAAGTTATAGATGAAGTGTATAGAACACAGTGATTAGTGCATGTTAGGAGCCCAACTAATTGATTCCATTAGTAGTATACCTGTTATAAATGAAAACCATCAAGGGGAAAATTGTGTGGTAGTACATTGGTTATTCAAAACTGAGTCATGATTTGCTCCTGAATGAATGAACACATTATGTTATGTTATATATTATATTATATTATTATATTATATTAGCAGTTTATATTCTGTTTAGATCTTTTTGATAAATTTGCCTCATAATTGGTGATGGAGAAAAAATATTTATTCATGTAGGCTGAGTATGTGGCTCAGTTGGTAGAATGTTTGCCTAGCATGCAGTATCCTGAATTGGATCGCCAGCACTATATATTATAAGAAGTGAAAGTAAGCATGGTATGCTTGCCTGCAATCCTAGTTTGAGAGTTAGAGGCAGTAGGGTTGGAAGTTCAAGGTCATCCTTGACTACATAGTTGGTAGCCAGCCTAGACATACACATACGTGCACACATATACACATTTAGGGAAATGCCAGAATTTATCCTTAAGCATATTTGATTTGAGATGAATGGTGAACATATTTATGAGTGAAAATGTTACAATTACTGCCAAGGGTTTAAGTCCTTTAATTGTTCATGAATATAGACTACAATAAGGAGGGCTTAAATTAATAGTCTGATACCTTTATTTTGAGGTGCAGGGAATTCCTGTTGACTCCTTTAAACATTACTTGCTATTTTGATGCTGAGGATGGTAGACCATAGGGTAGATATTGAGATACTTTCTTTGAAGTAGAGATGACAAAGAGCTTGAGATAGAATTAAGTCACTGGCAGCGCGGGTATGCTTGCTATGAATGGTAAAAGTGACAGCTAGATTATTTGTTCTAGATGTAGATTTATAGGATGGGACACTACTAAGTTCACACCAGAAGGCAGACTTAAATTTTTATTAATGTCTGTATTGTACTTAAAGCACATTGTCTCTGGTGTTTAGAAATCTTAAGTTATGCTGGATTTGCACGTTGACCACCCTTAGCTGTACTACTGAATATGAAGTTCTTTTGACAGTAAGGAGGAAACCTTCACTTATACCCAGTGGAGTTCATAAATGTTTATTGCATTCATTGTTTTCCACCTCTACCTTTTTTTGCAGTTGTGAAAATGAGAGGTATTTATTAGAAAATTAATGTCTTGACCTCTTAATTATAATTTAAAAAGGATGTAAATAAAAAGTCATCAAGAGGAAGAGAGACATTGAAAACACTAAGCTATAAGTAAGATGGAGAGATAATATGCCAATAGATGTATATCTGTTGATGTTGATCATAACAGCCAAGCACACAAAATCCAAACTTTATAACCAGATATGTGAAAAATAACTAGTATACACTTAGACACTGAAATAACAGCTTCTTTTTTGTAGATTGATTTGTTTTGTTTTACATATATGATTGTTTTGACTGCAAGTATATCTGTACACCACATGTATGCCTGGTACCTGTGGAGGTCAGCAGAGGACGTCAGATCCTCTGTAACTGGAATTATAAATGGTTGTAAATCACTATGTGGGTGCTAGGAACCAAACCCAGGTCATCTCCAACGTGTGCTTTAAATGCTGAGCCATTTCTTTAGCCCCAGTTTTTTTCTTATAAAATGTTGTATGTTTATATTAATCAGCTTTAGTGATAGCTAAGAGTACATGTACATATACTAGAAACAAATTATAGTCTTCAACAGAGTATAGATTCTTGAATGCCTGTGATTATGTATGTACTTAGTAACTAAAGGCAAAATGTGAAAGAAGATTAATATTAAAAAATGTTTTGCCAGTACTTATATTAAATAGGTCACAATAATAGGATTACAAATAAAAATAGTTACCATATCCATAGCATTCTGTAGTAGTTGATTTTGGTGGCTGACTGCCCCATAACCCATGTTTTATTTATATTCTGTTGGACTTTGTCACTGTAATTTTTGGGAATAGGATCTTTATTTCCGTTGTGATATCATATGCTAATTAGGCCATTCTTGTACTGTTTTTAGAATAAAAACACTACTAACTTGGACCTTTTAGTCTAGGTTGTTTTTCTGACTGCCCAAATCTTTAGCATTTATGAAACACCTGTGATGGAGTTTAATTTCTTTCAGTAACTTTGTTTTTATTGTAAGTATTAAATAAATTTTATCATATCGTGTAAGTTTTGAAGATAATTTTTTTTAAAAATTGTTTTTCTCGTGTGGAACTTTATGCATCTTAATTTTATTATGCCTATTGTTACTTCAGATAATATGTAATAAGTAGAATCACGAAGTTTATTTTGAAAATGCTGTGTGCATGTATGTGGATGAGAAATAAGGAAGTTATGAGAGGACAGCATTAAAAGAAATCATTTCAATTTTTGGTCTTTAGGGAACTAATGTAATAATTATGTGTTGTAATTTTTGTTTGTTTTGTGTTTTCAATTCTTTGGGGGAAGGTTTATAAGTCCACATTTCCAATAGCCGTGATAAACTGAGTATTTTATCTGTGTTTTACTGCAAGCATACCTCTGTATTCATGAATAGATAAATTGCCAGCTACTTTGTATGTTAATGTTCTGATTTAAATCTCAGATGGTTTAGCTTTGAATAGATTACCTAAAGGGGACTTTGTCTGGTGTTCTATTGAGTGTCGTTACTGTTGTCTTTGAGAATCAGTAATTTATACATTGCTGTTTGTACTTCTGAGAATAGGACTGAGAATACTTCAGTTATGTCAGCACATTTGTTAGTTTCAAGTCTTTTTCCTAATATGTATTATTTAATTTTGCTTTGACCATAAACGTGGGATAAATGTACAACCCTGTAAACACATTTTGTTAAACTAACAAATACCCATTAACATGTAGATCTTCCTCCAGCCTTTACTGTCAGCATTGATACTCAGATTTTGTTTTTAATGAATGATTTAACTTCTATTCACTAGAAGCTCTTTAAAAAATTGTTTTAGCTGGGCAGTAGTGGTGCATGCCTTTAATCCCAGCACTCGAGAGGCAGAGCCAAGGAGATCTCTGTGAGTTTGAGGCCAGCCTGGTCTACAGAGCGAGATCCAGGACAGGCACCAAAACTACACAGAGAAACCCTGTCTCGAAAAACCAAAAAAAAAAAAAAAAAGTTTTATTTTCCCCTGAAATCAGTGCTAAAACTAAAGTAGAGGAGATTGCATTTACATTCTTACTGGCATAGAAAGACTTTTTAGTGACTCCATAGACCATTTTTATTAAAGTTAAAAGATCACCTAGTTAATTTGAGCATGCTGGTCTTCTTTAGAATCTTCAAACATATTTGTTTTTTAAAAGATAATAAATATCTTTAATATGAGGTCATTGTTCTTTTGTTGTGTCATTCATTTACTTAATATTGTTTTTTTTTTTTTTTTCATTTTATTTTTGATACAGATGACAGTAGAACTGCAAGTCAGTTAGATGAATTTCAGGAATGCCTGTCCAAGTTTACTCGATACAACTCAGTAAGACCATTGGCCACATTGTCATATGCTAGTGATCTCTATAATGGTTCCAGCATAGTTTCTAGGTAAGTATTTGGCACACTTCTTACTGTGTTGTTTCATTGAAATATAAGAATACTTATTAATTGGAGAAGCAGTTATAACATCTCTGAAATTTGGAATGCACAAGCTAGATTGCTGTCTTGATAATTGGAGTGCTCAGTAGTACCCATCTGACAGAACACTGAAGCTTCTCTTCATGATGTATATCTGTTTTCTGGGTGTAATGACGGAAGGTGCTCCTTATGTCCTCCCTTTGGTCTTGCCCTCTGGATAGAACCTGCTACATTTCTTTCCTGAATATTATGTTTGATTTTCCAGTGAAGCTTCTATGGAAGATGGAATATTGATAGTACATTGATAGTTTGAACAGTTAGTATATTGTTTGGAAAGGAGGGATAATTGTAGACAGTCTAAATATACAAAGCACAAACTGACAGTATAGTTTAAAAATATATTCTGGGGCTTGTGGTATAACAGCCAATAATTGTTTGCCTCAAAAGCAGGAGACCCTGAGTTTAATACCCAGAACCCATGTGAAATGATGGCCAGGCATAGTAGTGCATGCTTATTATGCCAGTGCTATTGAGGCAGATCTTGGGGCTTACTGCCATGTTGGCAAGTTCTAGGCCTGTAAGAACCTGTCTTAAAAGAAAGCTGAACAACACTGAGAAATGGCATCCAAAATTATCCTCTGACTTTAGCATGCACTTTTCTTCACTTGCGCACATGTGCATTTGCTTACAAACACATACAAATTTCACTGTTATATACAACTTTCCATGTCTTACAATAATGGACATTGAAAAACTGCCAGGTTGTGTAGCACTTAGCCCATTTTTCAGTAATCTGTTGATATCTACAAATGATTGTTTATATTCAAACTTACTAGAATAAACAAGCTTAAAAGGCATTTTTAAACAGATGAACAGTGTGACCAGTTGGGTTCTTGCTGTTGCTGACTCTACCGTTAAGCTACTCCCCTACCTGGTCAAATTTTAACTTTTGAATATTACTAAAACTTTATGCTTTTCATGTGGAGGACTAAAGCTTTTATTTACATGGATGAAGATTAATCCTGAACTCTGAGCTGTTAAAGACATAATTGCTAGAAGTTTTCCAGAGATTTCTATCTGCTTGTAAATAAGAAAAAAATCCATACATTGATTTCTTTTGGAAATTTTAGTTTTTCTTGGGTTAATTTGAAGCTCCAGTGGAATTCGAACTTCATTCAATTGCATAATTCATCTAACAAAATTTCATTGATTACCAGCTATATAAACTAAATGAACACCCTTGAAGAGGCTACATACAGATCATTACATTCAGGAGACCTCATAATCTTACTTTCATGTCTTTATGATATAATGGGTTAGTTTATAAAACAATCTATCCTATAGGAACAGGTTAACATTACATAAATTCTTAACTACTAATAAGAATATATGATATAGATGATAAATGCTTCAGAAATGTAGTTCAAGTGCAAAATTCAAAACTATGAAGGAGGGCCTGGTGTGGTGGCACATGTCTTAAACCCCAGCGTTCTGGAGGTAGAGGCAGGCAGAACTGTAATCTGTATGCGTTTGAGAACAACTTGTTCTGTACAGAAAATTTCAGGCTAGCCAGAGCTACGTAGAGAGATGCGCTCACGCGCGCATTCACTCTCATGCTCGCGCTCTCTCTCCCTCCCTCTCTCTCTCTCTCTCTCTCTCTCTCTCTCTCTCTCTCTCTCTCTCTCTCTCTCTCTTTCTCTCTCTCTCTCTCTCTCTCTCTCTCTCAAAAAAAAAAAAATTAAAAATTAAAAAAAAAAAGGTTTTGTAATACTGACCTGATATGACTATATACAAGCTAAAATATTTGGGCCCTGTTGTGATTCCAGTTAATGTCCCTTACCATTGTTAATTTTTCCTGTATGGTATTTTCCTTTTCAGTTAAAATTTTAAAGTGCATGTTGCAAAAGCAGCATGTCTTCTTGAGGGATATAGGGCTTATTGTCAGGCCATTTCAAGAGGAGTGTATCCTTAATATTTTTAAAGCCTAGTGTTCCATTTAATATATTCCAAAATTTAACAGATGTACTTATATAGTTTTTTTACCATATAGACATTCATAGAAAGCATTTTATATTCTAAAACAGAATTAGTTTAAAACTAGACAAAATTTCAGACTAGAAATACTAGATATCCAAAGTGTGAACAGTTACATTTACATATTTTAAATTAGAATTTTACAAATTTAAGTCGATGTGGTGGTTCATTTGGCATTAGCCTTTATTAGCCGATTAGCCTTCATTATTTTCTCCCAATCATACTGATTAACATTTCTTAATGAAATACTTCCAAATTAGGAAGTTGGTTATGCAAACAGGACAGATGAAGAATAATAGGAAACAAGAATGGATGATGAAGTCCAAAATGAAAGCTTTGAAACTTTAATAATTTTGGTGACTTTTTTTGCTCTTCTGATATTGAAACTTATTGATAATAAATTCATTCTAAGATTTGATTCCTTTTAATTATTAGTAAAGTTAATGAATTTCAGAAAGAGGGTTAAAAACCACAAAAACATTGTCAGCTAGAACAAATTCTTATTCTTATCAAAATTATATAAGATCTGTGTTGTGTGGATTACCTTATTGCACTGATACTTATCTGAGAAGAAATGGACTAAACCTGATTCATTAGTCCACAAGGTGGCAGCATGTGTTTACACTCTCTCTGCTGTACATAGTTGGCAAGGTTAAAATTTGGTTGCTTATACAGGTTCATTCTCCTGTTTATTATGTGGTCCTGAATTCATAACAACAAATTATGGAAAGATGCTTCCTACTTTTTCTTTTAATGTAGCAGTTATATTATATTTTACATTTTGTTTTCTATTAGGTTTTCTGTGGCTACCAGAGAGGATTGGCTTGAAATTGTATCTTTCAAACTAACTTAGCATTTAGTAGTAGTAGTGCTAGTTGATTCATGAATTTCTGGTTTGAATTTCACATTTTTATAGTACAGTGGTTCTCAGCCTTCCTAATGCTGTGACCCTTTAATATAATTCTTCATGTTTTGGTAATCCTCAACCATAAAATAATTCTCATTGCTACTTTTAACTATAATTTTGCTATTGTTATGAATTGTAATGTAAATATCTGTGTTTTCTGATAGTCTTAGGCTAACCCTGTGAAAGGGTCATTCAACCCCTAAAGGGTTGACCTACAGGTTGATTACCAGTGTAATAGTATTATACACAAAACTTAACGACTTTATATCATTTAATTTGTTTTAGCATTTGGCTTATGTTTGCTCAAGTGTTCTTGAGCAACAATAGAAAATGAGTTCTATTCAGCACTTGTGAACTAATGAGAAGCAAATGGTTTATATTTTTGTGAGTGATGTAAATTAGTTACTTGTAAATAATAAAACATTTACTGGTTGTTTTAATTACTACACGTGATTAAATACTACCCTATTTTAAGACAATTTTAACTATTTTACTTGCACTTTTAACTCACCCTTTTAGAGTAAGCTTCTCTATTTTATAGTAAGGAAGCTGAAGTAAGGAGAAAAAAATGGGACTTGTTCAGAATCAACACAATGTAGTGTGTTTATACTGTGTGGTGTTCAACTGGTCACTAAAACCACTGGAATTAAACTTTGTTTTATAGCTGATATTTACAAATACTTTTTTTTTGCTAAACATCAATTTATTCTGACAGCCAGTGTTTCCAGAGTTAGGCTAAATTTTAATGTGCTGTTTATAGAATTCTTGTGAGTTTTAAATTTGACTTAGTAGATCTCCAAGAAATCTATAACTTGATTTCTGAAGAAGGGATGAATTTTAAGGAGTTATTACCAATGTTCTTTCTCTTTTGATCAGCATATATTTCTGTTAATAAGAGTTATTAGCTCTCTAGGGTTAGGGAGAAATGAGATGAATAGGAATGCAGAGGACAAGATTTCCTTCAAGAATCCTTCCTAGGGCCAAAGTTCAAAAGTAGTATAATTTAAAGCTATGTTTTAGGCTGACAGCTTTATTAGAAAGGTTTCTTATCTAGCTGATTTCCTGCTGTATTCCTAGGTCTGGCACATGGGAGGTACTAGTGACAAATAATTGCCGACTGAGTGCATGACTGCAGAAAAACACAGTTTCAAGGAGAGCTCTTTTGGTCATTGGTAATTCAGCTGCTTCCTACAGTGGCTTTTAACTTTTCCTCTGAAGGAAAGCTCTGCTAGTCTTCTTTGAGTTTGGGTCAGCCTGGCTCTAGAGTGAGACTGTTAAAAACAAAACAACAACAACAACCAAAGTACAACAAACAGAAAATCCCCACTAAGTCAGAGTGTAGTTTCTTAGAAAAGTTTGCAGTGTTGGAGAAATTGCAGTTGTTGAAGACCGGCATGTTTGTACACAACAAGTTTAGAGGAAAGTAAGATTTAATTTTGCTTTCTCTGTAGACGAGAAATAAAGCAAAAAAGTATTTACACTTTCTATTGTACATATGGTCTCTGTGGGAGAAAGTTTTTATAAATGCTTAGAGTTTAACTCGTAATCTGAAATGGGGATAAGGAGGACCACTTTGCATGAGTAAACTTTTTTTGTCATTGATTTGGGGGTGGGGGGTAGGGGGTGGAAGGGGTAAGGTACTTTTTTTTTTTCATTATCTAGCCTAACTAGAAATAAATTCAGTTAACCCTATTTAATTGAGATGAAATGAGATCTTGAAATTATTTTAGCTTTTTTGTCCCATAAATTCTGATTTCCTAATTAACTGTTAGTAGTATTCTATCTTTTCAGAAGAAATACAGCCCTTAGAACAGTGATTGATAATCTTCTACAGGGCTTATAAAACTCATTGATAGACCCATTTTCAGAGTGGTTGCTTAGAAGATCATGGGCTACTTACTATATTCCATAACAGAGTTTTTAATATATGTACGCTTGCAGTTTATAATGGTGATTGATCTCCAGATCTGGGTCCTTAGGAGGAAACTGTTTTTATTCTGCTAGAAGACACATTGTGGGGTGAGGCCTTGAGTTGGCTCTTTAGCACCACCAAAATAAAATTTCTAAAATTAAATTGACTTAATTCATATTTTTGAGCATTTACTGTTTCTTAGAGGAGTTCACAGGTCCTGAAAATGCTATTGTAAAATAGTAGGAAAGAATTTTTGGAATATATGCCTTTAAAGTAAATGAAATATGAAAATAGTTATTTTTATAATAACTTAAATCATTGAGAATTGTTAATTTTCATACTATACACTGGTTTAATTTATATTAAAAAATTGAGTAATCAAAGTATGACATTTTGCCTAACACAGAAATCAGCAGCTATGTCCCATATGCATCACCTTGTTTTGTTTTGTTTTTGAGGCAGGGTCTCAGTTGCCTAGAACTCAGTCTGTAGACCAGGCTGACCTTGAGTTTACAGAGTGCCATCAGCCTCTGCTCGAAGTTAAAGCGTATACCACCACACCAAGCCCTAAGACCATCACCTAGTTTTGAGTAGTCTGTTACTTAAGAATGGTTTCACATTTAACTGGTGAAAAAAAAAATCTAAATACTATCATGATATAGTAATGTATTGAAATACTATCATGATATAGTAATGTATGACTTATAGTAATAGCATTAAAATCTTAGGGAGTTCAGATTTCCATGTCCTTACATCACTAATTACTTAGAAGTAATAATCTTATCACATAGACTCTGCTGTGTTAGGTGTCTCGTTGATTGATTGAATGATACCTATATGTCATGTATTCATAATCAAATTTTGGGTTGTTAAGTAAAGGGTTTTTTGTATCCTTTTCAACTTGAGAACTGAAACTAAAACATGCTCTTACACGGAACAAAAACTTGTTCTATAGATAGGTGATTTAGCTATATGTTTATATCACCAATGAACTTCAATTGTAAAGGAAATTGTCCTTTTTCAAACGTGTGTATTACTATCATTTATTCAAGACTATGGTTTGCCTTATTGTCTTTATAGTGTCTTTCAAACAATAGATGTAGTTCATTTTGATGAATTCTGACTTATCAATTAAAATTTTTTCCTATGTAAACATTGCCTGTCAGAATTAAGAACATTTTATCTATGTATTTTCTTTTCTGATTTCAATTAATTTATCTTTTTCAGTATCTTTTTAGGGTGGTGGTAGAGGAAGAAGAGAAGGAAAAGGGGTGGTGGTAGTTTGAGATGGTATCTTTGAAAATCAGACTGGTTTTGAATTTCCTGCCTAAGCTGACTTCTTGAGTACTGAGAGTACATGTATAACCCCATGCTCAGCTAGTTTTTATGTTTTAAGTTTAGGTCTAAAATAGTTTCAAATTAATTTTTACTTAGATGTTGAGGTCCATACTTCACTCTCAATATGGAAGTGTCTTTTGTTCAAAATAACCTTTTTGTTTGACATCTTTGTTCAAAATCAATTAACCAGCTATGGTCATCTTCTTAACTCTTTTGTTTTGTTATATAAGCCTAGTTGTACTATCCTTAATGATCTGTTCTGAGAAAGACATTCCATTCCATGTCATAGAGTATATTTACATAAGCTAAGAAGACTATGATATTAGTAGTATATATAATCAAAAGGTACTACAATCTATTGTTGACCCAGATATTTTATGGGGCCCACGACTTTGTTAATAGGCCAGTATGCTCTGTCTTGGTTGCTATAATTCAAAAAGTGAAGCATGAAGTCAGGTAATAGAAGTCTTAAATATTTTAGTCACTTTTTATTCTGGTGCTGTGGATAGAATCTAACATGGTAGAAAATAACACGGTAGTCAGTTATTCTGCCATGAGCTTTATCCCCACCCTCTGTCTTATGCTTCAAAGTTATATTGATTTCATTTAAAACTTCCCTTTGCATTTCTATTTTAGTTTTAGAATAAGAGCTGTTTTCACTTCAATTCCCTCTCATTGCTTGTGTAACAGGTTGTAGCTGACGAGTCTATTTTTGCTATGTTTTTCTTTGGTGCTTTATCTCCTTCTCCTAATAGGAAATATAAAATGGATTTATTGTTTTTCTTTGTCTACTTATGTGCGTGTGTGTGTGCTGCATGTGTTGGGGCCTCATATACACAATCACTTTATAACTATCTCCCCTACCCAGCTTATTATCTGTTACACTTGCCTTGTATTATTTTGTGTGAAGCACTGTAGCAGTGTCATTTGTATTTAATATTTGTAAATACTACTTGAGAACACTACTGAGAAATATTTTCTACTTCAGTTTCAGAAGTGTAGAATTGATATTTTTGCTTTCGTAATTGCTCTCTATTTAATCCTAATCTTACTAAATACACATTTCAGATAGGACAAAAGGTCATAGTACTTTGGGGGAAACATATTTTGGCTTTTTCTGCTTTGGTAGATTTTATTAACCTTTAATTTCAGAACTTATTGTCATTTTATCAAAGATTTCTGCTATACAGAACCCACAGAAGATAGTATTTTACTGTGCATAGAAGAGATAGTTTAGGATAGGTGAGTTTACCACTCAGTTGATTTAAATCAATGGTTCTCTGCGTTTCTAATGCTGTGATCCTTTGATACAGTTCCTTAAGTTGTGGTGACCCCATCTACAAAATTATTTTGTTTCTTCTTCATAACTGTAATTTTGCTACTGTTATGAATCAAAATGTAAATATGTGTCTTTTCTGATGGTTTTAGGCAAACCCGGTGAAAGGGTCATTCGACCCTCAAAGGGCTCTTGAGAACCACTGATTTAAATGAATATAGTTTATGACTTCATATAAGCTTTGCTGAGTCAGAGTTAATTATCAGAGCATTGATCTTTAAGGGTTTCAGAATGCAGCTTGAGTTTTAATTGCCCAAGGAAAAAGACTTACCACACTAAGCACTTGACATTCACAGTAGTGTTTCATTAGAGTCTGTCAGGTCATGTATTTGTTCCAGCTAGTTGCTGATAGCCAGAGGGAATGTCAGAGTAAATGTTGTAGAAAGTAATTGTTTTAAAACAAAATTTTGTGGATTTGTGGAACTAAAGGCAAAATGAACAAACTGATAAAGTAACCAGATAAAAATATGTGGGGACTTTAAAATGTAGCCTCAATTTAGTACCTCTCCAATGTAATGATTATGTGCATTAAGTCAGGGTAATTGTCAGCAAATACCTGCTCAACTGTTCCAACCCATTGCCTGATTTTAGGTAGTACATAAGCAAGAATAGTTTTTACACTTGAAAATGATGAGTACTATTTTGTGGTATGAGATTTATATGAAATTCCAATTTCAATTTCCATAAATGAGTTGAGATAAGGTAGACTCTCCTCAAACTTGCTGTGTGGCCAAGGATAACCTTTTGACTTCTGACCCTTATGTCTCCATTTTGGGTGCTAGGATTACAGTCATGTACTACCCATTTTTTTGTGCATTGCTGGGATGTTACCCAGGATTTCCTGCATGCTAGGAAGGCACTGTGCTAACTAAACAGCATACCTAGGTCCTCAGAAATAAAGTTTTATCAGAACACCAACACTGCCGAAATAAAATGGAATACGTATTAACTCCCCCCAAACACACTTAATAGCAGTTATATTGACTTGATTTAGATATATTATGATCACATGGTTTATCACCACATTAAAGAAAAACATTTTTCTCAGGTTTATAACACTTTTTGGAAAGGTAGAATCTATGAATGAATGTTGTGGGAATCCACTTTAAAGAGATGAGGCTCATGACTATTTCAAAATTGTAAAAATCTGGTTGCTCCATCAAGTGGGAACAGGCCACTGTGAAAAGTAAAGTTTGCTTAAAGAATAAAGCAAACTGAGTTGTTTCTTAGAACTGGCTTGGTCAAAACAGCAAAGATCCATGACTATGTGTAAAGTCCCCTTAAGCACAAAAGCAGTGCCTGTTTTGGTAAATTAGGCTTCAAAGCTCCACAGCCTGTAGTAGCCCTAGCTTTCATTCTTTGTAGAAGCAGCTAGCAAAGTGAACCCTGCCATAGCTAATGCTCTTGCACTGTCTGTCATATTCTTAGGTTTATAAGCATTTGAATTCCAGTAAAAGTCATGTGTGGGATCTGATGAGGAATGATGTCATGTTCCTGAGAGGATGGACGTTAGCTCTTAAATTCTCACATATCAGGCCTGTTATGTGTCGCATTTTAAAGGGGAATAAAATATATTCGAAGTTCTAAATATTAAAAAAAAGAGTCATTTACCCAGCAAATATGTATTTGGAATTATTTCATAGTTTCATAACAGGTACACGTGTGTTAGGTAAAATAATAATAATAATAATGGAATAATTAGATCTTTGCACTTACTTATAATGAATAAGTTCAAAATGTTCCGTATTGGAAATTGTAGTTTGTTTTTAAGTGTCATATTTGTTCTGTGCTCAGGTGTTTGTTTATAGCTTCTCACTGCCACAAGTTTGAATGAAAGAACTATAGATACATATGGAGGTATAAAGTGCAATAGTTGTGATCAGTAGAGGTAAAAGAGGAAAGTGTGTAGATAGAAATAATAACTCTACCATGCTCAGAATAAAGATTTGATAGATTTATTATAATAAGTCATACAGAATATTTTTGGTTACTAGAAAGAAATATTGTAATGCTCATTTATGAGAATAATTAAAGGAATGAGGTGGCTAAAGATTTTGTTAAAAGTGTAGTTGAAACAGTATATATCACAAAATGACAGCTATAAAAGAAAACAAATGTGATAAATAGGTGAAACCTTTCAAAAGGAAAATATTTTCATAGTACATCGAATCAAATCTGTGTATGTGGCTTTTTAAAACTTAAAACTTTGAAAACTGAAACTGAAGTTTATTTCAGTGTGGAAAACATGAGATTTCAATCACTCTTGTTACACACACACACACACACACACACACACACACACACACCACACACACACCCCGACACATCATAACGGCATAGTCCATAGTGAGTGTGGTGGTTTGAATGAAATATCCCCCATAGTCTTGGGCAGTTGAATGCTTGGTCCCCAGTTGGCGACACTGTTTGAGGAGGCTGAGGAGGTGTAGCCTTGCTAGGGAAAATTGTCACTGGTGGCAGGTTTTGAGGTTTCAAAAGTTTATGTCATTTCCAGTTCATTCTCTTTTGCTTCCTGCTTGAGGCTCAAAGTACAAGCTTTCAGCGTTTAGCTACGGCACCATGCTTGCTTGCTGCTGTGCTTTCCCACCACAAGACTCAACTGTAAGGTGAAGGCATGCTTTTCTAAGTTGCCTCCATCATGATCTTTATCACAGCCCTAGAAAAGTAACTAATAGAATGGGGTTTTAGTTATAAATATTTTTATTTATGAAAAGCTGAAAGAGAAAACTAAACATTTAACTGTTGGAGACACTGATTCAGATCAGATTCTAGTCTGTGACAAAGTTCAACAAAATTAAATAAAACTATAGAAGACCTAGCATTTGGGAGGTGTAGCAGGAAGATCAACAGTTCAAGGTCATCCTCACTTACATATGTCAGACAGTGCTACATGAGACCCTGTCTCAAACCGTGACAAAAGAACAATAGTAACAAAAATCAAAATTAAATGGCTTTTAGTGATACAAAATACATTCTTATTTATTGAATTTTGTACAACCACAATGAAATAAGGTGGCTCTAAAATATGCAGATGATGGAGAATGATTGCCAAGAAATACTAGTAGATATTATGGTGTAAATTAGCATGATCTAATCCCATCTACTTAATTTTAAAGAGTACAAATTCTTATATATTTGCTTATGTTTAGGAAATCTCAGATCGTGTACATACAAGTTGGACCTACCCATTGCTTGTAGGTAGGGCAGTTGATTACATCTTTGGCAAGATTGAAATGGAAATTTTTTTTTCCTTTCTGTATACGTTGAAGGGTATAATTTTTTTAAAAATTAAATTTTAAGAGAGCATTTAAGCTACATTGTAATGGATCTCATAGTATTAAAATTGGGGCTTTATATATTAGTAAATGATTATGTCACCAATCTGGATTGAGAAATTTATTCTAATTCCTTTTTTTAAAATGGATTAGAGGGACTGAAGACATGGTTCAGCTGTTAAGAGCACTTGCTCTTAACTACTTAATCACTATTTTTACAAGACTACTTAATCACTATTTTTACAGAGGTCCCGGGTTCAGTTTCTCATCTATATCTGGTGGCTCATAGCCACCTGTAGCTAGTTCCAGAGATCAAATGCTTTCCTTGATCATCTGCATGCATGTGGTACACATACAGCACATATCTATGCACGTACACACATGGACACCAAACACACACACACACACACACACACACACACACACACACACACACACACCATCATTATGGAGAAAAGATGAAAATAGGATTCGATTTGTTAAGGAGCCTGAGTTAGCATTAGTATATATCCAGTACTTATTTCTGTAGTTTTCTGAAACATTGTGTCAGATTTTCTATCAGCTAGCAGAAAGCAAGCCATTTAGATGTTTGATAGTAGAGAATATTCATGTGTCATTCTGTTTTTCTGGTGAGCCTGAGTTATCATTGACTTCTGAATTGCTGTGCCTGTTTGACTTATATTTGTCATTCACTTATACTGTGTGATCTTTCCTATTAATTAAAAATTCTCTGAGTCTATCTCATTCCCTTTTCCTCTAATTTGTTTTCTGAGGTTAATTTTATTATTATTATTATTATTATTATTATTATTATTATTATATAATATTATAGGTTGTTATTCTGTGTTATTTTCTTGCCTAAGGTTATGTCCTTTGAAGAATAGCCCATTTATTCTCATTAAAATGGTAGTTTTGAGTGATAACTGAGAGCATAAACTGAAATTTGGCCTCTTGAATTTTAATTATTTGATATAACCTACACCAAATGACTTAACATCTGCATAGTAGACATTTGGAGTTTAACTTAAGTATGGTGTTTAAAATAATGCTTAACACTCAGTGTAATAAGTATAATAGGAGCTTTCACTTATTGCTTTAGGAGAAAGTCCATTGAATAATACCAGTTTTAATTGATTTTTGCCTATGTTTGTTCTCTCTAAAGATCTGGCAATGTCTCTTTCATTATAATAATCACTTTCTAAGTCTGTGATCTGTTTCTTTGAAATTATAGCTCCCTGTGACTTTTGAGGCACACTGTTGTGGTAAATGAGATTTTTAACAACTGCACTTACTATGTTTTCTTCTGAAAAACTGGGCTCTAGTGTTTGGGGATATTAATCTACCTTGTTTGTTTATACTCATTTTATAATTGCATACCCATGTAGCAGACTGAGACTTAGTGACAGACTTAACTGCTTGGGCACATACAACTTTGCCTTGCTTGTGCCACATTGTACTGGAAAGATGCATTAATCAGCTGGGCTTTATGGTCCAGTGCCTTGCTACTTAATCACTTGACTCATGGCCCTTTTGACAAAGGATATGTCAGTTTCTTAGAGTGTAATTATGTTTTTCAACTGTTGAAATAATTCACGTTCTTAAACAATTGAAAATTGCAAAATGTGAAAGAAAATGCAATTTCCATATTTTAAGTTTGTCTCCAGTAGTACTATTTTTCAAAGGCAAAAAAGTATGGTTGGAAATAAAAACAAATCTGTTGAAAATGAATTTTTTATTAATGATAGTTTCATTCATTCATGTAATTTGTTTTTATTAGATCCACCTTCCATCCCCTCCCCCTGAAATTCCTCTCCTGTTTCTCTCCACCACTTGCCCTTCCCAACTTTGTACTCTTTTTTTTTTTTTTTAAATTTATAAAACAAACCCACTGAGTCCCCTTAGTGCTACATATATGTGCATGGTTGTAGAGCTATCTACTGAAACATAGTCAGTCTCTCAGGGGTTAGATCTCTGAAAAAAAACAATTCTCCTCAGGAGTTGTCTTGATCTTGTGTAGATATTATCCATTCAGTTACCACTGCTGTATGTGTGTGCAGTGCACTGTTGTGTCTGGCAAATACTGTTTTGCTATAGATATTCCCTGGCTCTTACAGTGTTTCTGCCCCCTTTTCCATGGTGATCCCTGAGCCTTGTGTTGGAGGAAGTCTGATATGGATGTCCCATTTAGAGCTAAACACTCCATAGACTCTTATGCTCTTCAGGTTGATCAGTTGTGAGTCTCTGTGTTTATTGCCATCTACGGAGGAGAGGTGGAAGAGGGGGTGGCTAAACAAACTTTGATGAGGGTTAAGAGATACACTAATCTGTGGATGTAAAGGTAAGGACTTAGTGTTGGGTTTCCCCCTCAGGTTTGTGACCTAGTCAGTCACAGGTTTTGGAGCTTTAATGTACTGAGAAAGTCATTGGCTACTCATAACATGCATACCATTATTGCCCCAGTGAGGATATTCTTGTCAGGCCAATCATCATTGAAGCTGGCAAAGTTCACAGCTGGGTAGGATTGTTGATTACTTGCTTCCCCTATTATGCATAGAATCTTCCACTACTATGATAGCTAGCCATAGGGGTGAAGCATCTATGTCAGTATTGGTTTGCTTTCTCCATGTCCATTTACTCCAGGATGTGGTATCTGCAGTATTTACCATTGGAGTTTACAAGTTCTGGAAGGCAACTAAGAACAATTGAAATAGCTTGTAATGTTTTGTGGTGAGGATTGTTCTGTAGAATCCCAGTGACCAAAAACTTGAAAACAGGTAATCATATTTGACACTAGGTTTGTTATTTGTGTCTGTGGTGTCTGGGAACAGCATTTTCTTACCTCTTCGTATAAGATAATTTCAGTTAAATGTGTGTGTGTGTGTGTGTGTGTGTGTGTGTGTGTGTGTGTGTGTGTGTGAAGGTTTTTTCAACTGTCTTTGGTGTTAGTCATATTTTAGTTACTTATCTTTTGTGATGATAAAGTACCATAATCAAGGCAACTTACAAAAAGCAGAGTTTATTTTGACTTACACTTCCAGAACAATAAGAATTGTTCACTGTTGCGGGAGACACGCGTCAGGAACAGAAAGCTACAAGCAAGAAGCACAGAGAGCAAGCTGGAAGTAGGGAAAGGCTTTGAAATTTTGAAACCTGTCGCTAGTGATGTATTTCCTCCAGGAAGGTGCTGCCTCCTAAATTGTTCATATCACCACATTCTGGAAACCAATTGTTCAAATACCTGATCCTACGGGATGGGGTGCAGTCTGCATTTAAACCACAATTCTCTCCCATATCCCTTTCTCTACCTTGACCTCTTCCTGTTCCCATATCATTTAACATTTTCTCTTTTGTTGATCTTTTACCTACTTCATACCACCTGCATTCTATTCCCCTTGACTTGAATCCTCCCCACATGATTCTTCCCCTTTGAATCTTTGTATATAAAGATTCAAAGCTCACGTCTACATATGAGAGACAACATGTGACATTTGTGTTTTTGAGTCGGAGTTACATCATTCAGAGTGATTATTTCCAGATTGTTATCTTATTGAGTATGAAGTGACTCTCCTTATCTTCTGACTAGTTTTGGCTTGGAGTCTATTTTGTCAGATATTAGGATAGTTAACATCTACTTGTTTCTTAGTTTCATTTACTTGGTGCTTTAGTTTGCTTTCTTTTGCTGTGATAAACACCATAACCAACAGCAATATGGGGGGAAAGAGTTTTCAAGGAAGTCAAAGCTTATACATTGCCATCACAGTCCATCATTGAGGGAACCCAAGGCAGGAGGAGCTTAAGCAGAATAGGAACTGGAGCAGGGCCATGGAGGAATGCTGCTTACTGACGTGCTTAGCCTGCTTTCTTTTTCAACCTACCCAGCCATGGGTGGCACCCAGCTGCACACATCAGTCACAGACTTCTCTGCATACCAATCTGATGAAGACATTGTGTAGATTGAGAGTCAGTCTTCGCAGGTGACTCTGGCTTGTGTCAAGTCTTATTGAAAGATGTGTGTTGATTCTTGTCATTTTGTTGTTTTCTGGGTATTTATTTATTTATTTATTTATTTAACCTCTTTTCATTAACTGCTCTGGAGTTGCTTTTTCTCTGTGGTCTCTTGGGTTGCCCTTTCTTCAGATTGAAGTATTCCCTCCCAGTATCATCTGATAGAGCTGGAGTAGTGCTCATAAGTTCTGTAGTCTGTTTTTATCATGGAAAGCTTTTATTCTTCATTTAATTCTGGAAAGTTTTATTCTTCGTTTAATTTAATATTGGAAAGTTTTTATTTGTTTAATTTTTAATAGATAGTTTTGCTGGGTATAATATTCTGTGTTGACAGTAGTTAGCTTTCATAACTTAGAATACATCTTTCCAGGTCTGCTGGTTTTAAATTTTTCAGCTGAATATTCAGATGCTATTCTGATGGGCTTGACTTTGTAAGTGACTTGACCTTTCTCTCTTGAAACATTTTTTTCTTTATGTTTTTAATGTTTAAACTATTTTGGGTTATAGGGAGTTTTCTTTTCTGGTTCTGTCTATATAGCCCTCTTTTATCTGGATGGCATCTCTTTCTCTGAGTTTGAGAAATTTTCTATATTTTATTGAAAATATTCTCTATGCTTTTACTATATTATTGTTCTCCTATGTCCGTAACTCAAAAGTTAGGTCTTTTTATGGTGTCTTGTTACTGTCTTATCATTTTATTCATTTTTTAAAATTTATCATTGACCTTTACTTAATTGATCCAATTCCTTTACCTTGTTTTCTAAATCTTATTTCTGTGCTGTATGATCATTTTGTTAGTGAGGTTTTTCACTTGGCTTATTGGATTTTTCATTCTGAGAATCATTTCATTTTGGAGTTTCATGTATTATATTGACTTCTCATTGTTTTTGTTCTCTTGAACTATATTCATGTCTTCTTTGTTGGAAGATGCTTGTGCTCTTGCAATTCTTCGTATAGAAGTTCTAAGACAATTTCAGTAGGCACCATTATTATGGAATTAGAATTTTGGGATATGTCTGGGTTTTTCACTTTGTGTCTTTTTTGAGACTTGCACATCTGACTGTTGGTTCAGTTTGTTTGTCTTGATTCAAGTTGCCTCATGCAACATTTACAGTGTTCAGGAGAGGACTAAGTCATAGTATGATGGAGATAACAGTCTTCCTCTGGGTGCCTGGTTCAGGGAAGTTTTATAGTGGAGAGTTGGACCTCAAGCAGGAGAAGTAAAGTAGGAGGCCCTGTGGGTTAGCTTCTTGTATCAAAATTCCTGGGAGCTGTAGATGGGCCTGGCAAAAAGGAAGCTGGAGCCTGATGCACTTATAATCTATACAGACCTTAGCTGAGGAGGAAAGTTGCAAGAAATCTCGTGGGCAGGCTGGTCACCTGGTACATGAGGTTCCTGAGAAGTGTTAGGCCTACCTTAGCAGAGGAAGATGGATACTGGAGGTTCCCAGGCTGTGTAGTATGGCCTCACGGGCAGTGTAGGCTGGCCTCATCTGGTATAAGAAGCCATTTGGCTAAGTTCATGGAGCAGAGGGTTCCTGGATTGTGGTATTGTATTCCCCCAAATATTGTGCATGCTAATAAAGTTATCTGGGGTCAGAGACAGAGCAGCCACAATATTAAACATAAAGGATAGGCAGTGGTAGCACACGCCTTTAATCCTAGCATTTCAGAGGCAGAAATCCATGTGTTCAAGGATACTCATCATGCCTTTAATCCCAGAAAGCAAGCCTTTAATCCCGGGGAGTGGTGGTAGAAAGCATAAAGGTATATAAGGCGTGAGGACCAGAAACTAGAAGCATTTGGCTGGTTAAGTGTTCAGGCTTTCGAGCAACAGTTCAGCTGAGAGCCATTGGGATGAGGACACAGAAGCTTCCAGTCTGAGGAAACAAGACCAACTGAGAAGTTGGCCAGGTGAGGTTAGATGTGGCTTGTTCTGTCTCTCTGACCTTCCAGCATTTCACCCCAATACTTGGCTCTTATTTTATTAATAAGACTCTTTAAGATTCCTGCTACACCGGATGGCTTAAGTGAATGTGTAATGGTGGTGGTGGTAGGTTGTCTTACTTGGTATAGGACACTCCTGATTGATGAAATGGAATTTTTCATTGTAATAAATTTTTATCGATAGTTTTAATAATTGTAGATGACAGTAGATGGCAGAAATGAACATTTAACAATAAATAGCAAGACTTCTTACTCTTTTGGGAATTAATTAAACAGCTACATTTCAGTTAGTTTTTATACCTATTTTATTTCATCCTAATTAGGCACTGTTATACTTTTGTGTTATCTGACATAATCAAAATAGCTGGAATGCCATCCTATGGAATAAGAGGCTATATTCATTTGTTTTAGATGAGTTCTGGAAAACTCTCAGCACCTAAAAACTAATGTTCAGAGACACACTGCAGTTTTCAGATCATGCTTTTTTTTAGTATAATGTTAGGGTTTTGATATTCCCAGCATAATTGGTTTTGGGTTGATTTGGATTAGGTTTTGGTTTTGTTTTTTGTGAAAGACTATGTCTCCTAGGGTAGTCTCAAACTTAGAATGCTCCTGCCTCAGCCTCTGAGCCCTAGGATTATAGATAGACATGAATCATCATATCTTACTCCCCAAAATATTTATTAAGTAATCAAAATGGAAGAAAACAGCAATGAGACCAAAACAAAAAGTTGATTTTTTTTTTAACAGTCAAGTTAAAAGTAAGGTAAATAATGACACCTGCTGCTAATGGAAAAGGATATCTGAAACCAAGTGTCAACAAAGACTATATAGGTCATTGTTTAGGTGTTTTAGTTAATTTTCCATTCAGTGTTTTCAAATTAATAACAGGTTAGTGCTTAAACTTTTTTAATTAAAAACTAGTAGTTTGCCTTTTCTTAGTTACATATTTTCATTTGTACATTAGAGTACTTTTGAGTTTTTTAAGTAGTATGTGTTTATAGATGAAAGGAATGTATTTCAGAATTATGTAGCTGATTCTTACTTGAATTATGCATTCTAAATTACCTCAGCTAAGAGTAGATTTCTGTTCCAATAGTTGTGATTTGCCAGTCTATTTTAGTCATGGTTTCTGTTGTTATGATAAAAATCACATGACCAAAAGCAACTTGGGGAGGAAAGGGTTAATTTCCGTTTATCTTCCACAGCACAGTCTATCACTAAGGGAAATCAAGGCAGGACCTTTAAACAGGGCGGCATCCAGAAGGCAGGAGTTGACACTCAGGCCATGAACAAATGCTGTTTGCCAGCTTGCTCTCTATGGCATCCTCAGCCTGCATTCTTAGTGCACCCAGGACCAACAGCCCAGGGTCGAACTACCCACAATGGCTTGAGGTCTCCCACATCGATCAGTAATTGAAAAAATGTACTTCAGGCTTGCCTACAGGCCAGTATTGTGGGACCCTTCTCTCAAATGAGATGGGTCTTTTCAAAATAACTATAGCCTGAGTTAAGTTGACATAAAACTAACCAGCACAAGTACCATTTCCTAAGTGGGGTGTGTGTGTGTGTGTGTGTGTGTGTGTGTGTGTGTGTGTGTGTGTGTGTGTTAGGATAGATTAAAAGTTATCAATATAATTTTGGTGTTAGAATTCATAACTCAGGAAATGGTAGCTGAAACAGAAGCTCAATATTATTGTACCAATAAATCTGTTTCATTGGTATGTAAGTGTATTTTGGGAGGGTTATTAGCTAAATTGTGCTATAGTTGCTGACACTTAACTGAAAGTTTTTGTAAAACTTAGAAATTAAGGAATGATTTGAAACTATAATTTAGAAAAGTATTTCAATGTGTTTTTAAGAAAAATTTAATATATATTTCTTTCTTAATCATCAGCTCAGTAAGCTTCTTGTTAAATTATCTAAGTAGTAACTAAGTTAATTCTGTATGAATATTGCACAGGTAACCCATTAAAGTATATCATCTAGTAGCACCCTAAATACCCTAAATACACAATATAAGTATTTGTATTTTTACACATATATAGTGCAGTTGTATTTATATGCATTTATGAGTATCTAGTATATTCATCATGATACTTATTGGTGGTAAGAGATACGTAGGTATGAAAAACACATAACAAATTTATTAGAGTTTGAGTCTTGAACTTTCATACTTTATAGTTTGACTTGTATACAAGAGGTTTGTTTGTGATTTCGCCTTAAATATTAGTATCCTCAACTCTCAAGCCAGATTACCTGATAACTATCATCTCAAACATCTTAAAAGCCAGCTAACTTTGAGCAGATTACTTCACTCTAAACCTCGGTATTCTAAAATGTTGATAATAGTAGTATCTTCCTCATATGGTTGTTAGGAGAATTAGTAATCATAGATCAGTGAGAATTCTGCTGTATTCTCTGGAATTACAGCTAAACCTGGGAAGGACACTTAATTCATATTGAGAAGTATTGAAGTTGGTGGTTCATTTCAATTTTTAACTGTATCAGGGCAAATAAGATTTCTAGCTTGTATGATAGGGGTGAATAAGATCTTGTATTTGCGTTGAAGTTGTTTATTTTGGAATTTTTAT
Source organism: Peromyscus eremicus (assembly GCF_949786415.1). Lineage (NCBI taxonomy): Eukaryota > Metazoa > Chordata > Mammalia > Rodentia > Cricetidae > Peromyscus > Peromyscus eremicus. The sequence goes on along the minus strand of NC_081431.1, from coordinate 35,352,445 downwards.
TTAGAAGAAGTTACAAGAGAAGTATGGATTCCCTAAGTCCTCTAAAAGGAACGGATCGATTTTTTTTTTTTTTTTAAAGAGTGTTCCCTGTTTGTGTAATAAGGAGTGTGCATTGACATTTTGTAGTTCACTGAGATAGTATTTGTTTTGGGAATAAGGAATGGACTTAGGGGGAAAATAATGATAATTTAGTTACTCTGTTTTTATTAATATTCTGTCCCTTTGTCACCACCCAATTGCTTCAGTAATTCTGCTTGTACAGATTTATTTATTAAAATAATATCACATGCCCTCAAAGAGTAATAACATGAATTTATGAAAAAAATTAATTGGTAATTTTCTTTTGACACTAGTAATATTTCAAACCATTAAAAGTTTCCATACTAAGATGTAATATGGTTATTAACGGTAAACTGGAAAATATGCCTAGGAACAAAAGTTCAGCTTGACAGTTACATAACTAGACAGTTCCCTATCTTTTGTAATTTGATGTCTTGATGACTTATTCTGGACATGTGGCCTAGTGAAACTTGAAGCTATTTCAAGAAACTGTTTTATCTGTGGAGATAGATAGACGCTCTTTAGAAATAGAAAATGCAGGCTGAGGACATAGCTCAGTGGCATTGTGCTTGCCTAGTATGCATATATGCCTTGCCTAGTATGCATTTATGCCGAGTTCAAGCCCCAGCACTGGAGAATAAAAAGAAAGGTGAAAAAAAAAAAAAAAAGCCTGAAAATTCTGAAATGTTGCTATATATAACATCACAAGGTTGGCTGCGTGATCTTACAGATGAGATATGTTTTCCCCTTCTGCCCTTTAGTATCGAATTTGACCGGGATTGTGATTATTTCGCAATTGCTGGGGTTACAAAGAAGATTAAAGTCTATGAATATGGCACAGTCATCCAGGATGCAGTGGATATTCATTACCCTGAGAATGAAATGACCTGCAATTCCAAAATCAGGTATTTTTTTGTTGCCACAAAGTCATATGTATATAGCTGCTGTCTGTTTTAGTGATAAGTATGAAATTATTTTACTTTTTCTATGAGACTTCTTATTCATTCAGAGTGCATACTATGATTGTCTATATAGCGATGCTTTGTTTTAAAGCAGAACACTATCTTTCCTGTAGATGTTGTTTGCTTTCTTTTTGTGGAAATTATCATTTACTTTTGCCTATGAATACTATCTAAACATCAGAAATAATCCCCATAATATATACGTCTCTAAATATTACAGTTGTTTCTAGTTTTATGACTTTTTTCCATACAAATACTTTGCTTTTCTTTTAAAGAACACATTTAAATTTAATTCAGTAAGAGTTATAATTCATAGTAGTGCTGAACTGTTTCCCAGGAATGTCAGGAATTCCAGAATCAGCTTTTTCCTTTATTTTCTTGGCCTTTCCTTTTTTCCTCTCTCTTCCCTTTCTAGAAGAAATAGACATCCCAGCTGTTCTCATGAGAACCTGATTACTAGTGTAAGCTCAAAAAGAAATCAGTCCTTCATGTACCTTTCTTAGCTTGATAAATACATGCACATAGTTTTAAGTATCCTTTATCTGAAGATGTGAACCTAAGCACAGATTTCACCTACCCTAGAAGTGTCTTCACACATGTTGGTATGAAACAGGGTTTGTGTATATTTAGCCAACAGATTTGGTGCTCTGAATGTTTTGGATTCTGGGACATTTTAGATTAAAGATGTTGAATCCAAGGTAAATGTGTTTATTTGTGCATTTTAATGATGTTAATAATAAACAAGTATTATGTTCTTTTTGTTTCCAAATTTATCCACAACAGTTTGTGAGACCACTCATTTATTAGTGGCATCCATACTTGAACGTCTGTTATAGTCTGTCTTCTAAGTCGAGACTATGTTGCAAAAATGAATTTATTAAATGCTTATGTGTTAGGCATTGTCTTGAGTGCTTTACCAGTTGTCTGAGATGGTTACCAGTATTAGCTGAAGGGTACTAAAACTAAAAGTAAATAGCTTGCCTGATATGACCTAGCTAATATGTAGAGAGGTGCAGATCGAGGGAGTATTACTTCTAGAGCCTGTACTTGTACCCCCTTTATAATTATTTATAGCATAGGGCCATTATAGTAATATCACTTGTATAAAATTGTACTTTAAAACATCACAGTAATAAACTCAGCAGAATACTTGGCTCATGACAAGTATTCGTAGGCATTGATCCCTTGAGGAAAATGTAATTAGAGTTTAAGTGTGCTCCTGCCTACTCTGTCATGGCACATATGCAAATGTATAGTACTTTATGGCACATTACAGAAAATAGCCAAAATTGCTCAAGGCCAAAATCTAAGCAAAACTAAGTTGTCCAATTTGTTTTACCAGTTAATGAAATATACTAAGTTAACCAGAGCTACAGCTATTAAATGGCAGATCTGGAATTGGAGTCAGGTCTGTCTGAATCTGTAACAGAAAACAATATATTTTAAAATGTAAATGATCTCCCAACCCCTAAAATTTGCTATGAGTACAATAGAGAGCAAAATACATTCTTGAAGAACGTTACCTGCTTGTCTTAGTTCCTTGTTCAATAATATACACATTTTATTGCCCAATTTAAACGTGTATATGTCTCAACAATAACTTAACTGCTTTAGATGCAGACTTTCAGAGAATAGCTAAAATCATAAATATTACAACTTTGAATCTACTGGGTGATTTTAATTAGAATTTCAATCATAAATTATATTGGTTAAGACCTTTTGAATGTAAACACAAATCCAATTCAAACTCATTTATTTAGCTTAATATGATTTGGCAAACCTGAATATAGGGCTCAACAATCTTTCATATCTGTCATTCTGCTGTAACATTCCCTGAGCCACCTAGGCATTTATTATTGTCATTAATAGTTATGCTTTTCAAATGTAGCAGAGATGATTTGTAGCAGCTCTTGGCTTGTATCTATCATATTATACTTTGTGATCAGAGTAAAAAGTAGTAAACTTCAGCATTAGATAGTTTACTGTCAATTAGAAAATCTAGGTATTACTAGCATCTCTTTCTGAATGATTGTGAAGTGATATAAACCATTTTGAAGAGTGTTCATCTTCCCAAACACACTGGAATTCATTATGCTCCATTGGACTTATTTACATCCTAAAGTTTTAGCTTTCTCCTTCATTCAGCTGTATCAGTTGGAGTAGTTACCATAAGAATCTGCTAGCCAGCAGTGATTATGAAGGCACTGTCATACTATGGGATGGATTCACAGGACAGAGGTCAAAGGTCTATCAGGTAAATATGGAAACTGACTATATGTTAAAAGTTATTTTCTTTTGTTTTTGTAACAGTTTGAGATATTTGTGTGCTTCATAATTAGAATTTTTCAATCATTATTTAGTACCAAATGCTTTTCTAAGACATTTCTTATACTTTATTTTTAGAATGTATCAAATACATTGGTTGTTTTTGTTCCTTTGGGGGCCCACCACCCAGCTCCCAAATAAATCACACATGGAGGCTTATTCTTAATTATAAATGTCCAGTCTTAGCTTGGCTTGTTTCTAGCCAGCTTTTCTTAAATTATTTCATTTATCTTTTGCCTCTGGGCTTTTCCTTTTCTTGATTCTGTATAACTTACTTTCACTCTGGCTTGTTGTGTAGCTTGTGATATCCTCCTCCTCCTCTGGCTATATCTTTTTTCCCAGATTTCTCCTTCTATTTATTCTCTCTGTTTACCAGTTCTACCTATCCTTCCTCCTGCCTTGCTATTGGCTGTTCAGTTCTTTATTAGACCATCAGGTGTTTTAGACAGGCAAAGTAACACAACTTCACAGGGTTAAATGCAACGTAAACAAAAGTAACACACCTTAAAATAATATTCTACAGCATTTACATAGCATTAATTTTAGTAAGTATGAGACTTTCCACCAGTGTCTTTGCTTTTCATTTAACTGTAGTCTGTGCCACCACCTCATATCAATAAATTATTATTTTTTTCTTTTTTCTATATCAAGGAGCATGAAAAGAGGTGTTGGAGTGTTGACTTTAATCTGATGGATCCTAAACTTTTGGCTTCAGGTTCTGATGATGCAAAAGGTACTATTCCTATTTTCCCTGAGAAGTTATCATTCCCCAGAACTCCCTTTAGACACAGCTATCTAAGTTATTTAATGAAACTTATGCCAGTACTTTGTGAATCAAAAATAATTTGAGCAAGAAATCAGTTTTTCCTTCTGAGTGAGGAGAAATGAATGCACTGCATCTTCACAATACTGTTTTTGTATTTGTGCCATACAGTGCCATCTGAGTTGCTGGCAACTTCTTATATATACTTATTTTCCTTATGTATGTGTTTGTTTCTCTCAGTCTCTCTCTCTCTCTCTCTCTGTCTCTGTGTGTGTGTGTCTGTCTGTCTGTCTGTCTGTCTGTCTATATGCCTGTTTATATGCATATATGTATACAAAAGCCAGAAGAGGATGTTAGGTCCCTCCATTGGAGTTACAGGCATTAGTGGTACTATGGGTACTTGGGTCAGAACTCCACTCCTCATGATTATATAGCAAGCGCTGCTAACACTGAGTCATGTGTCCAGCCCCTACTGTTATTTAGATATACTATCTAGTAAACTTTATTTTCTGAAGCATTTAGAAATTTCTACATTTTAAATTATATTAAATGTTCAATATATTCTAAAGCCTCATGGTGTAATATTTCCAAGGCAAGTTTGTATGTATCTCTTTTTGCTAGCTTAATTGGCATTTTTTGCTTTTCTTCTTTGTTTGTTTTTACTATTTGTTATTTTCTGCTATTCTTCCTATCCTGTTTTAGTAGAGATGTTGTGAACAGATTAGCTTACTTTCTCAAATCAAGTACACTAATGCTTTTTAAATGTGTTTTTGTGACTCGTGATAATAAATGCCAGTAAACCCAGCTTTATACACAGATTTAAAGGGGACCATGTCCCAAACAATTTTAGATGGAAATACAAATTAGTTACTATGGAAATTTCTAACTAATTCAACAGTGGCTGTATTGAAAAGATGATGATGAATATTTGTTCTTTTAACAGAATTATATATGAAACATGAGGTTAGAAAATACTGCATTTTGGTTTCTGAGTTATGCTATTTTATGCTACTTTTTTTTTTTTTTTTTTTTTTTTTTGGATTTTTGAGACAGGATTTCTCTGTATAGTTCTGGTGCCTGTCCTGGATGGATCTCACTCAGTAGAACAGGCTGGCCTTGAACTCACAGAGATCCTCCTGGCTCTGACTCCCGAGTGCTGGGATTAAAGGCGTGCGCCACCGCCACCCAGCTTGCTGCATTATTTTAATGTCTGTGTAACTAAATAAGCAAAAGAAAATATTTTGACATTCCATATGCATCCTAAATAGTTTTTATGATATAATTGAATGATCTCTGTATGTCTGTGATACAACTTCTCATTTGGAGAATGGAAACCTCGTCTGGAGTCCCCATGTGGGCTTGTAAGTTAGCCCAGCAAGTCTCTCTTGTGTTTCCCATTCCAGAGGATCTGATTCCTTCTTCAAGCTTCCACAGGCATCTTTATACATGTGTATACATACAAACACACACAGTCATATATAAGAAAATAATATAAATCTTTTTAAAATTACTTTTAAAGAGAGTAACTTTAATTTTCTTCTATTTTTTCATTCCTTTCTTTGTGTAGCTTCCAGATTAATGGCTAAATAATAGTAGCCCCAGCATTGGGCCTTTATTTCACATATTTTGCCCACCCCCCTTTATATATAAAGACCCTTTTTGACTGTTGTGGACAATATTACTATCTACATGAGTATATGTACAAATATATATATATTCGTTTAATTTCTTTTAGTTGTTTTCAGAAGTGAAATTGCTCTAGCATATGGTAATCTGTGGTCAACTTTTTTATGGAACTATCACCATACTTTTTATGGTATCTATACCATTTAAGATCCAATATATAATGGCTATAGTACCTAAGTGTTCTGATTTCTCCACATCCTCGTCAACACTTGTATTTCCTTTGCCTTTTACTCCTGATTCACTTGACTACCTGCCCAACTGACTGCATCCCTCTCTCTGTTTTCCTTTATTCCCAACACTCCTTTTCCTTTCCATCTTGACCTTCTTTCATTCACTCACTTCCTTCTTTGCTCACCTACCTGCCCTCATACCTTTCTGCCTTCTGTTTTTGTTTTGTTTTAAAATATATAGATAATTAAAATGTAGAAGTGGCTATACGGGGGTAATTCACTGTAGTTTTGATTTTAGTTTCTCTACTGTTCAGTGATATTGAACATATCGTGTGTGTGTGTGTGTGTGTGTGTGTGTGTGTGTGTTAGCTATTGAGCTTTGTCGAAGTATATGTCCAACCCCTTCCCCTTTAAAGTCAAAATTCTCAGTTTTCTTTGGGTTTATGCTTGAAATGAGAGTTATCTTTACATTCTGGGTATTAACCAAGTGTGTGGTTTGTATTCCACCTTTTGTTGCCTTTTTACACTGTTGATAGAATTTTCTACTCTCTTTTTTATTATTATTGTTACAAAGTCCAGTTTGTTTTTTTTTTTTACTTTTGTTGTATATGCCTTGAGCATATTTGAGAAATTACTGCCAGATTCATTGTTATGAGACTTTTATCCTATATTTTCTTCCATGAGTTTTGCAGTAAGTGTAACATTTTATGTCTTTGATCTATTTTAATTTGTATATGGTTTAAAGGGACAGCTTTGTTTTTACACACAAATGGCCTGAATTTCTAATGTCTCTTACTGAAAAGATTATTCTTTCCCCATTGAATAGTCTTGGAACTCTTAACGAAAATAGTTGCACTCTACATTCATGGGTTTAGCCCTTGTCTTTTTATTGTATACCATTGGTTTTTATGTATATCTTTATTACAGTACCACATTGTTTTAATAATTGAAGCGCTATTTTGAAATCAAGAATATGAATCTGCTGTCTTTGTTTCTTTTCAAGATCATTTGGGCTATTTGTGGTCCATGGACAGTCTTATATGCATTTTATTTTATATCTGTAAAACAGTTCATTGGATGTCCATAGGGAAGCTGTTCAGACTTCATTGATTTTTTATTCATTAATATTTCTGTATTGCTATGTAATTATTTTCATCCTATTTTAGTTCATGTCTCTGACTAATCCTTGTTTTCTTCATACATTTTCTTCTAAGCACTGCTGTAGCTAATCCTAGAATTTCATTTATTAACATTTGTTTTTAGTTTCAACTTCTAATTCTGTGGTTGGTTTGTTTTTTGTTTTGTTTTGTTTTTTTTTGAATACCTTGTTTAGCTATGGACCATTATAAAATGTGTTTTAAAATTTTCAGAAATCTGCTGACTTATAAACAATATAGGTACAAAACATTTTATATAATTTTAATCCCTTTAAATTTGTTTTAATTCACTTTGTGGTCTGATTTATGAACTACCTTGATAATTATTTCATAGGCATTGAGAAGAATCTCTACTCTGGCTCTCATAGAGAGTTCAGTAAGTGTCATTTAGAGAACACTTGGTAGTATTGTTCTGGTTTTCATATCCTACTGATTTTTCTTTTCTTCTTAGTCTCCTTATTTTCTGGGATATGAGATAGAAACATCAAGTCTAATTTATTTCTATGTTCTATGTAATTTTCCTCTCATTTTTTCCCTGCAAATCACAGGCTTTTTATTCATGTGAAGGTAGATATAAAAGTAAATCTTTGAAATGACAGAAACAGGCTTTCTGGAGATGCTCAGTGATTAAGTGGATAGTTCCGTGTTCAGTTCCAGAGATTCCAAGGACTCTGGCCTCCCAGGGCACCTTTATTTGCATGTACACACACACACACACACACACACACACACACACACACACAATTTAAAAATAAATCTGAACAAAAAATTAGATAGGTGAAAATAAAAGTGTGTCCCATTTATTTATTTAAAAAATTAACTACAATTGTTAAATGATTTTTTTCTTTCTACTTCTTAGTAATAAGTCAATGAATTGCTTGCATTAAAAATTGGTACTAACTTCAGTTTTCATTGTGTCAAATAATCTCTTTTTGAAGACCCACATATGCCAATAGAACCTGCAGTAATTGACCTGGAGGGTAGCATGCCAGTGACTCTTTCTGTAAGAAACTACAAAGCAATCTTGAGGTACACGTTGTTTTGTTAATCTCTGTACATGTTAGGGCAGAAGCTGGGGAAATCAAGAGTATGTGGGGTTGAATGGCTCTGATTGGTTATTTCAAAACAAAAACTCAACACAAGTTACATTCAGAGATAGCATTAAAACACAGTTGAGCGGCTAGAGATGACTCGACAATTAAGAGTACTTGCTTCTCTTGCAAAGGGCTATGTTTGGTTCTCAGCACCCATAAGACATTTCAGAACCATCTGTTATTTCAGTTCCAGGAGATATGATACCCCTGTCTGGTCTCCACAGGTTTCTGCATGCATTTGGTGTACTTATATTCACCCAGGCCCATGTATATACCTGCACATAATTTAATAAAATAAACCTTTAAAAAAAACTGAATTGAGTCCTGCCTGACACCTAAAGTAGAAGTGTATGCCTTCATTTATTTTGAAACTGTTATCATAAGGTCATAAATCAACCAAAGGTTAGTACATGTTGGTGAATTACCCCTTTATTAATACATAGTACCATTTGTAGACAAATTGCTAAACAGTCTTATTAAATAAAAACCTGGAGCTAGATATAGGGGTGAAAACCTGAGAGATCAGAGGAATAGGAAAAGCCACAAGCTAACCTCACCTCACCAACATAGCAGTCTCCAAAGAGACCTAACCTACTTCTTGTATACCCACGTCTATATGCCTTGCTGTTCTGCCATCTGATTTGCTCTCTCTGTCCAGCTACATCACTTCCTCTTTCTGCCCAGTTGTATCACTTCCTGTCTGTCTGTACAGACCTACAGACCTCTAGGGTTAGTGCTAGGATTAAAGGCATGTGTCACCATGCTTGGCTCTGTTCCCAGTGTGGTTTTGAACTCACAGAGATCCAGACAGATCCCTGCCTCCTGAATGATATGATTAGAGGTGTGTGCTACCATTGCCTAACTTCTGTGTTTACTATAGTGACTGGCTTTTTCCTCTGATCCTCAGATAAATTTTATTGGTGAATACAATACATCACCACAACCATTCCTTAAGCCTCTTAGTAGTCTTCTGGGAACTACACCATTGAATATTCATGAATTTGAAATCTTTTTTATAGCCATTTGCATTAATATTTCACCTTTCCATTTTCTTTTATGAACCTTATACAATATTTTCTTTCTTGTCAGTATTTTTATTCTTCAGATTGAGCAATTCTATTTTATTTTATAGTTCACTGACTCCCTTGTCTAGCTTCATTTTTCTAAAATCTTTCCTAGATTCTTTTTGTTCTTCAAAGTAAACTTTTTTATTTTGCTCTGTAAACAGGTATCAATCAGGTAAACAAAACATGCCTATGAATTACATGGGACCATGTGGCTCATGGCTTACTGGTACCTTACATCTCGCTTGTCATGGCAGCAGCTGGCAGCATCTCTCTGCCTCAGCCTTCCACTTCCCAGAGTTCTCCTCTCTCCTTGTCCCGCCTATACTTCCTGCCTGACTACTGGCCAATCATTGTTTTATTTATTAACCAATCAGAGCAACACATTTAACATACAGAACATCCCACAGCAGTGACCCTCATCTCTGTTTCTCTTAGTTTGACAATACTTTGTCATTGATTTAATTGTTCTTTTCTGTGAAGGTCCACATAGTGTATATTGTAAGCTAGCAGGGCTGTGAAATGTCTGCTATATACATTTGCTGTAGTGGAAAACCATCTGGGGAAATAGAAATCAAGAGCATGAGCCTGTTCTAGTCAAGTTTTGTAAGCGGTGATCACAGAATCCCTGGATTATTCTCAAAATAATTCCTATATCTTTTATGAGATCTTAGGTTTTGTGATAGTTTTGGCAAACAGCGTTGTCAATTTTATTCATAAGGTTTTTTCTGTTTTATTATACAAATACAACGTGTATTCTGTTTTTTTAAATAGCATTTTGAAAAACAAATTTAAGGAATTGATTAGCTCAAATATTACAGATTACTAGATAATAAACTTCGTTCTATATGGTAATTTTTTTTTTACATTTACTAATTTTAATTGAGCTGAAGAATCAGATGATACTAAAGGAAAACCATTCCTTTACCTAGTAACATTAAAGAAATAAAACTCATATAGAAAGAACACTTAATATTACATAACAGATTTGTTTTTTAATGCCAACTAGATAGAATTCATAATGAGTGTTTTTGTCCTCCTTCATTGCTATATGATTTTCCCAGCAGTCATTTTTATATTCTTTTTTAGAACCTAAGGAGAACATATGTAAATAAATATGTGTTTTGTTTGATTTAATTGTTTTGGATATTTTTAATTTTTAATTAGTTTTTTTGAGAATTTCATATAAGTTTTAGTTATATTCACTACCTTCTTTTACTTTCTCCAGATATATCTCCACTTCCTGCTCACCCAACTTTGTGTCCTGTTTTTCTTTTTTCCACAAGTCTCACCTTGTGCTGTCTTATATTCATGGATATATGACCTTCCACTGGAGCTTAGTTTACCTACCAGTGGTAACACTCAAAGAAGACTGACTCTCCCAGCAGCTATCAGTTGCCAGTAACTCGTACCCTGTGTGTGGGACATCATGTCCACCTCCCCTCTCCATAGTGGGATTGCATGGGGCTTGTGTGTATGTTCATAACTGCTGTGAATTCATAGTGCAGCTTCCTGGTTGTGTCTGGAGAACACTGTTTTCTTATATTCATTCACATTTCTGGGTCTTACTGTCGTTCTGCCCCCATTCCTTAAGCCTTCTGAGGAGAGGGTGCAGTATAAATGTTCCATTTAGGACTGAGCTCTTGTTCTCTGCACCTTGGCTAGTTGTGGGTCTCCATGTTAATCACCATCTGTATCCAACAGAAGCTTCTCTGATAAGGGTTGAAAGATGCATTAATCTGCATCTCTACCAAGTGGACAGGCTAGAGTGTCTGAACAAATAGTTTATTTCTATATCTTGTGTAGATGTAACCAACCGTCTTATTAAATAAGAAACACAGAGCCGATTCAGAGAAGAAAGCCAAGAGGTCAGAACTAAGAGCCTTACCCTTCCTGCTTCAGCGATCCTGCTTCAGCCAAGAGAGCTCTTTGAAAAGGGGCCTACTTCCTGTGTGTATGTCTTTATATAGTCTAGCTGTTCTGCCTTCTCATTGGTTTTAAACCTAAACACGTGACTGCCTTGTCACTGCCAGTATGTACCGCCCTCCAGGTCCTTAAAGGCGTGCGCCACCACCGCCACACACTTGCTATGGCTCTAAAACTCTGACCCCCAGGCAACTTTATTTATTAACATACAATTAAAATCACATTTCAGTACAAGTAAAATACCACCACAATCTTGGCTCATTATAAATAGTGTTGCAATAAGTAAATGAGTGCAGGTGTCTCAGTAAACACATTTTACTTTTTTTGGATATATACCTAGTGTTGGGTTTAATGGATCATGGTAGTCCCTTTCTCCATAGCCCAGCCAACATTTGTTATCTTCTATCTTTTCTATAATCATTCTTACTGGAGTAAGATAATTACAAATTGTGATTTCTATTTGAATTTCTCTGATTAGTAATGTTGAGCCTTTTTCTTTTTTTTATAACTATTTCCCATTTGTATGTGTTCTCTTGAGAAATAGCTTTACATTGATAGCCTTTCTTCTTCTTCTTCTTCTTCTTCTTCTTCTTCTTCTTCTTCTTCTTCTTCTTCTTCTTCTTTTCTTTTTTTTTTTCTTTCTTTGGGGAGAGGGTTTTTCAAGACAGGGTTTCTCTGTATAGTCCTGGCTGTCCTGGAACTGGCTCTATAGACCAAGCTGGCCTTGAATTCACAGAGATTCACCTGCCTTTGCCTCCCTGGTACTGGGATTAAAGGTTTGTGCCACCACCACCTGGCTTGCTTATTTAAAAAAAAAAAAAAAAAAAAGCCTTCTGTTGACTCAAATCCAGCTTCTCTACAAGAACAGAAGGTACTCTTAGTCACTGAGCAAGTTCTCTGATCTGTAATTCAGGAATTTTTTTTAAGTTCCAAGATATGAAATGAGTATACAGAAATCAGTAGTGTACTTACATACTGATAGCAAATTATCTGAAATGGAAAGGACAAAACTAATGACATTTATAATAACTAAAGAGTTTATATGTTAACTGAACAAATCTATGTCTACTGACTGAAGAAGAACACAAACAGTTATTGTATTTAAAATCCTTACTCTGCTGAGTGTCTCTTTTAAAGCTTACTTAGTTTGGTAATAATTAGTTTTTACTAGAGATTTCACATGTAAATTATGAAAGCCATCTTCATGGAAGTCCTCTTTATTGGGACCCTTTTTAGTTACTCATTTTGAGATGTAACTTTGTCAGTAATCTTTAAAGGTCCTAAAGTTTTCTATGCTTTCAACCCCAAATACATGTTAGAATCACTTGGGGAGTTTTGTTTAATAAAAATAAAACCAAAATCACCTGGGCTCTGTCTGAGAACTGTTCCTGGATCAGACATTGAAACAGATCAAAGATGGATAAAGATGGAGAGTAAAACTTTCCCCCTGCTTTTAATGCTTGTTATTTATTCTAATTTTCAACTAGGATGGCAACTTGTGCCTAAAATTCTGTTTTGTGAATTATGTTTATTCTCATATATTTTCATTGTTTAAAAATCACATTTGCTCTGGTACTTTTGTAAAATAACAGCTAAATTTTCTGCTTTAGGTCAGATCTACTCTAGTTTGATTCCAAATTAATCATAAATTCTAGTGTATTCCACTTAGAATAGACTATATCAGATGTAAAGAAAAAACTTTAAAATAAAGCCATGGATTTTCATATTTTATTTTTTATGTCTACTTAAATCACAGAAAACTAAAATTTATATACGTTTTTAAATAATCATGAAATTTATTGGAAGGTAGTACTTTATAAGTATCTTTAATTTTTCTTGATTTAAAATTTTTCATACATGTACATAATGAAATATATTTCCTCTCCCATTTCTCCTTCCAACTACCAACATATGCCCCACAACACCCACTCCTAACTTCATATCTGTTGGTGTTTTTGTTTTTGTTTGCCTGTTTATTTATTTTAAGCCAAAAGTTTCACTGTTGCCCTAGATGGCCTGGAACTATGAAAATAGGCTGGACTTGAACTCACAGAGATCTGCCTGCCTCAGCCTCCCAAGCACAGTAGTTAAAGGTGTGCACCACCAAATCCCTGCTTTTTTGATAACCTACTAAGTCTAGTTGCAAGCGTGTTCATGGGTATGGAGCCACACATTGGAGCATGGAAGACCTACCAGTACCAATAAAGAATGGGTCTTCCTCTCCCTGCAACTATCCACTCCTTGTTGCTCTTCAGTATGAGCTGAGTCCAAGAGATCTTCTATCACATCTGTGCCAGAATTTTGACTGGTTTACTGTCACAGGTTTTGTGTAGGTCACCACATGACTGTGCTACTATGCCATGTCTGTCCAGAAGCCAGCGTTTCACAGCCCTCCTCCCCATCCTTTGGTGTTTATGTTCTTTCCTCTTCCAGGGTGTTCCCTAAGCCTTGGTCACAGTGTTGATATTGGGGTGGGGGGGTAATATAAATGCCCCACTTAGTGCCAAGAGCACTGAGTCTCTTTTCTCAGTGTCTGACCAGTTATGCACCTCTCCGTGGACTACTTTACGATGTAAAGAAGCTGCTTCTTTGACAAAGGTTGAGAACAGCTCAGACCTATCTATGTAGGGAGTTTTGAAGAGTTTTTAAGGGATGTTTTTATCTTAACATATCTCATTAATGTGAAAATGTATGATTTTTATTAAAATGTGTGTTCTTGCCTTTACTATAAAATATTGAGATTAATTCATGGTCCTACCATCTAGCTCCAGAATGCTTGTTTTGTACTTTGTCTTATGGGTCCTTGTTACCTATCTTTGTGAAATCACTGCTCATCTGTTGGTTTTTAACATTGAAAGTAAGCTCTCTGATTCAAGAATTGTTCTATTACATGATTACTCAGTTTCAATTTTTTTGGTCCTAATAAAATGTTTCATATTGACACAAAAGATACATTGGTGACACTTGTCAAGTTACAGAAACATTTGCTCAGTGTATTATTTCTTTTTATTTTCATCCTCATTACCTTAGTGAAGCTGTGGTCTACCAATTTAGACAATTCCGTGGCAAGCATTGAGGCAAAGGCTAACGTGTGCTGTGTGAAATTCAGTCCCTCTTCCAGATACCATTTGGCTTTTGGCTGTGCAGGTAAGAAATAATAGTAAATTTATCTTCTTTCAGTTTTTATTATTATGCCTACAAGCACATTTGAGAATGAATTAACTACCTTTGTAATCTTAAATTTTCTTTTTGTTAGGTTTTAATGATAGGTTTATCGTTATTACTCACTTATTGTTATACCTAATTGTGTTATTATGTCATCTATTATTAAATATAGAGATGGGTGTGTTGATATTTGTTGGCTTTCTGCTAAATATTTATGTGCATTTTTCTTGGAGACTAACAGAATAGTGTTTATTAAACAGCTGTACTGTAGAGGATTGGGAATTTTTTAAGAAGCCTATTAATTCCTCTGACTTTATTTATTCAGTTCTTGCTATGCATAAAGCACTCACCTAAGGGGAATGAACATGCCATTCATTTATCATGGGGTACATACTGATGTAAACTTTTTTTTTAAGATAGCAGTTCTAGTCATAGCAACAAATCACTTGAAGTATTATGCAGTCCTATTTTACGCTTGTACCATCACATTACTAGTAGTGGCTGTTTTCATTTTGCGAGGGTCATGAGTTGCAGAGTAAGTCATATGCTTACCCTACTCTTAATTTTTTTGTTTTGTTTTCTCTTAAATACTTGATACTTGAAAAGTAAATACCTATAATCTAACATGTGAAAGTTCCTTGATATTTGTTTTGTTTTTTTTAAGATAAGGTGGCACCATGTAATAAGAACAGAAACAACATTTAAGAAAAGAGAACATGTTTTAAACCTTGTCATTACTAGTGCTACTTGTTTCCCTGTTTATTTACTCTTTTTTTCATTAGCCAGAAATCTTAAGCAAGTTGACTAACTTGGTCTCCCAAGTTATGTTTAATCATTGGCTGTTATTTATCAATAGATTCTCTTATTGATGCTTAATTATTCTCTGGTATAAATTCTCATTGTTTTTCTTACCTAATTTTCTTGTTTACTTTTCCATGTAAGCTTTAATGTTCATATTTTTCCAGAGCAGCAAAATTATTATATTATAAAAATAATAATTATAATTACAAATACTTAATAGTTTTGGGAATCATTATTATTGATATTGTATGTTTCCCCATATAATTCCATGCAATGTATTTATTATAATTTGGATTGATTTTGTAAATGAAATTTTGTAGTTTGTTTCCTGAAGGGTCTGGGATTTTTCTAGTCAGCTTTCTTTTCTGTATATAACTTTGTTGTGATTTTAAGTAAAATAGTAGTTCTGTTCTCTATTGTGCTACTTTAAAAAAATATGGACAGAAACTGTTGCCTTTTGCCTTGCCAGTAGACCTTATATTTATTTTTCTTTCTAACTATAGTAGCTTTTCTGTAGTTTTTGAGTTTACGTCAGCCAGAAATGGTTGTTGTACTTCTTTTGCAGTGATTCTCTGCAGTCTCTACCTCAGTACCAAACCAAGGATAGTGCTGTGTTTACTAGTGACTGTGTTTCCTGGCCATTTCATATAGTTGAGTAGGCTTGAGTTGTTCTCTTACTTAGAACATCCATTTTTATGAATTAGCCTATTGAAATCAAGTACTTTAATTTTACTGCTGTTTGCTTCAATGCACATCCAGTATTTTATCCAGCGTCTTTCAGAATCAGTTCACTAGATCTTGGTTTAATCTGTTGACATCATGAGTTATGCTTATTCATTTTGTCATTTGGAATTGCCTTTCTTGAATAACCGTGGTTTGAGCATAATAGACAGAATTCTTCCAATGAAACCTGATTTTATTCCTAATATCACAATCTTATTCACAAACTGTATTTCTCTACTATTGTGTCTCTTTTAACTATTTGCCATGATTATTATCTTCTTAATATTTTATAGTTTTCAGTGTATAAGTCCTTTTTTTCTTTTAGTTCTCTTGTGAATATAACTTTTATGTTTGGGAGCTTGTACTATTAGTATACAGAAATGTAACTAAATTCCATAAATCAATTTTACATTTGTCCCTTCTAATTTCCATAGTTGTAGTTTTATTGTGTATTTCTTGAGATTTGTATCTGTATAGGATTGTATCTTATACAAACTAAAACAAAACGTTAATTCTTTTTTTGTGTGTTGTTTAATTAGCTAGAAGATAAAGTATAATGTTGAATATGCTTATAGTAGAAAATAGGAAAAATGATCATTTACCATGTGGTTAGCATTATTCATTTACAATTTGGTATAATACTTACTATTGAAAAGAAACACTTTGATGGTGACAAAAGTATGTCCAGAGTAAGGTAAAAATTAACAGCTGACTTAGCATCAACAAGTACATGAGACCAAGAAGTCATCAAGTCATCACAAAACAGTACTTAAAAGTTAGGAAAAGTATGCAAGTATGCAGTCCCAGAATTATATACTTAGCCAAAATACTTTTTGTAAATGAAATGACAAAAAATACTCAAAGGAAAAAGAAACTGGGTTTCTGAACCCCCGTTAAGAGTTATGGTCCTGGCACACAGATTGAGTTTGCCCCAAATACCAGGTCTCAATATAATTGCATTTTTGTGGCATTTTTATGAACATAGAACAAAAGAAAAAATCATAAATTAAGACATTTTTCAGCTACATTGATGAAAATATCAGGCCAGGAGAATTACAGACAAATGGGAAAATACCTGTTATTGGGTTCAGATGCTATCTGATGGCATTTAGTTTTAGGATTGGTGGAATCTAGTGGTCTCTTAATACATCCTATTTTTGTAGTTCAGGTTTGTTGGGTCAGACGCAAGTGAGCTAAAAATAGCCCAAGAAAATTTGACTATGGATTCACAACATTCAAACTCTGGTTTTGGTAAGGGTTTATTATCACAACAACACTAATAAAGAAGCCCTAAATAATGGAAATGTATGCTATATTAATGAATAGTGATACTTAATATATTGAGATGTTAATTCTCTGCAGACTGATCTGTGTATATTTATCACAAATTCAGTGAAAAGAATGGGAGTCTTTATTGATGGTATACAATTTGATTAAGTTTTGTAGTAAAAACCAGTTTTGAGAAAAAAGAAGGTCCACTTCCCAAATCCCTTGAGTCTTACTATGGAGATAAAGTGAATTAATAAGACACTGTGATATTAGAATTATAAGCACAAAGATCAGTCAAACAGAATATATCTTTATACAAAAGACACTCAAGGAAGCTTTATTCCTTGTAGCCCAAATTGGAAACAACACAAATAGCTGCTGTATATAGAATAAGTCATGTATCCACACCACTGTATTTTGAGGTGTCAGTAAGTGGCAGAAATTGGTGGGAGAAGGTAGGTGATACAGAAATAGCCTCAATTTTTTTTTTTCCTGTCATGATAAAATATCTTGTCAAAAGCAACTTAATGAAGGCAGATTTACTCTGGTTCACAATATAGCTTGCCATATAAGTATTGAATAAGAGATCCTGTATCAACTGATATTAAGAACTAGTTACCTGGGGGCTGGAGAGATGGTTCAGCAGTAAAGAGTACTGACTGCTCTTCCAGAGAACTTGGGTTCAATTCCCAGCACTCACATGGCATCTTATAACCATCTGTAATTCCAGTTCTAGGGGTCCTGACACCCTCACACAGACAAACCTGCAGGCAAAACACCAATGTACATAAAGTAAAAAATTTTAAAAACCTAAGTTACCTCAACTTGTTATTAGGTCATATTGTGGTTACATATTTTTTCATTTGTCTTTTTAGACAGCACCTAGTATCCCAGCCTAGTCTTGAACTTGCTGTGTAGCTGAAACTTCTACTAAGTCTCTTGCCTTTATTGTCCAAGTGCTTAGGTCACAGGCATGTGCTACCACACCATGTTTGTGTTGTGTTAGGAACTAAAACTGGATTTTGTATGTTAATAGGCATGCACCCCACCAACTGAGGATACCACTAAGCTCCTATTCCTTTTAAGTGTCCTGTATTGTTCATTAGCCAGTTACCTGGGAGCTGAGCCTCTGCACATGCCTGTGTAACGTTACCTAGATTGCCTTAATAGATGTGAGAAGACCCATCTTGACTATGGCAAGGACTTTTCCCTAGACAGAAGATCCTGGGTTGTGTGTATACCTGGAGAGGGCACACACTAGCATGTATATTGTTGTTCTTTGCTTCTTGCATATAGATGCAATGTGAGCAGCTCCTTCCATTTCCTGCCACTGTGACTTCCACACTGTCTTGGTGGGATGGGGGTACACTATGAATAAAGCTTCCTTGAGTATTCTAATGCCTTCTGTATATAGATGTATTCTCTTCTACTAATCCTACTAGTGCTTACTGTTGGTTTCTTACATGTGATACTTACTATGTTGAAGTATGTTTCTTTTCTGCCTTCTTTAGTTAGTTTTATCATAAAGACCCATTGAATTTTATCAAATACTTTGTCTGCATTTGTTGAAACAACCAAGGTTTATAATACTTCATTCTGTTGATAGAGTATCAACTTCATTGCTCTGTATATGTTGAGTCATGCTTCCATCTCTAGGTGATGCTGACTAATGATAGTGAATAATGTTTTGAATGTGCTATTAGACTTTCTTGATGGCTCCATGCTTATCAGGGACATTGGTCTAAGGTTTTGGTTCTTTGTTCTCTTGTCTGATTTTGGTGAGAATAATGCTGACTTCGTGGAATTAGTTTGGAAGAGTTGCTGCTTCTTTAATATTTTTGGAACTAGTATTCTTTAAATGTTGGATTGAATTCAGACATGAACCTGAACTTTTCTTTTATAGGAGGCCTTATATTACTGATTTTTTTTGTTATTTATTATTGATCTGTTAATTTCCTATTCATAATTCAGTTTTAGTAGTATTCACGTGTCCAGGAATCTTTATTAAACTCCTCTGTTACTGTACTGAAATCTCTCCTCAAGCCTATTAATGTTTTCCTTATTTGTTTGTTTGCTCTGATATTGGGCACATTCATGCTGAGAATCGTTTCCTCTTCCTCTGATTTGGGCCCTTTATATAGTTACCTGTAGCTAGAGTTTTCCTGCGTTGCCCACAGTCAGGACAAATCTTTGTCACCCGCCAGTCCCACAGCTGCTCAGACCCAACCAAGTAAGCACAGAGACTTATATTGGTTACAAACTGTATGGCCGTGGCAGGCTTCTTGCTAACTGTTCTTACAGCTTAAATTAATCCATTTCCATAAATCTATACCTTGCCACATGGCTTGTGGCTTACCGGCATCTTCACATGCGGCTTGTCGTGGTGGCGGCTGGCAGTGTCTCTCTCCCCCAGCTTCCTGTTCTCTCAATTCTCCTCTCTGTTAGTCCTGCCTACACTTCCTGCCTGGCCAGTGATTTATTTATTGACCAATCAGCAACACATTTGACATACAGACCATCCCACAGCAGTTACCCACCTGCCATTTTTGTTTCTATGTGAAGATGGTCACTGTTACTCAACCACCACTTTGCTCTGATGAAAATACCAAATCCAGTTCAATTTTTTGCCTCCCTTTTCTTCATTTACTGCATTTATCTCTTTATTTTATTTTAGATCACTGTGTTCACTACTACGATCTTCGTAACACTAAACAGCCAATAATGGTATTCAAGGGACACAGAAAAGCAGTCTCTTATGCCAAGTTTGTTAGTGGTGAAGAAATTGTCTCTGCGTGAGTATTATTCCCCATGGAGGGTGAGCTTGTACAGAGGTCTCATCATTGTTGTTGTAGGTGTATGCAAAGAATGACTTTGGATTGTATTTTCTTTCTCAAATAACAGATTTGCATGTATTCCATTAAAATACATGTTTCTTATCTTTGTTGTTCATTTTTATGTTACTTGTGAATAAAATGCTGTATTACTTTCTGATAGGCCCTCTTAAGTGATATTTGTAATTTAATTAACATTTCTGTTACTGTTTCTCCTGAGGAGGTAACCAACATGGTTGATGCAATAGAAAGAAAAATAATTTATTTCATTAAAGTCAACCACTATGTGTTATTTATATGTCTTCTGTGGTGATATTGTGTCCTCCAATATACTGTGCACCCTAATAAACTTATCTGGGGTCAGAGAACAGAACAGCCACTAGATAGACATACAGACCAGAAAATGGTGGCACACACACCTTTAGTCCTATCACTTGGGAGGCAGAGATACATCTGGATGTCTGTGAGTTCAAGGCCACACTGGAAACAGCCAGGCATGGTGACATACACCTTTAATCCCAGGAAGTGATGGCAGGAAGCAGAAAGGTATATAAGGTGTGAGGACCAGGAACTAGAGTCTTTTAAGCTTTTAGGCTTTTAGCAGCAATTCAGCTGATTCTGGTAAGGACTCAGAAGCTTTCAGTCTGAGGATTTATGGAAACAGAATCAGATGAGGAATTATTGAGGTGAGGTTGGCTGTAGCTTGTTCTGCTTCTCTGATCTTTCAGAATTCACCCCAATACCTAGCTCCTGACTTTTTTTTATTTGTAAGACCATTTAAGATTCGTGTTACAGTCTGCTTTCAACACAGTAGTAGAATGATTTTTTTTAAATAATTTGTTGATTCTATAATACCCTACATCAGTTTCACAGTAAAATCTATTTTAAAGGTAACTTTTTAAGTGAGTGTCTTTATACCCAGCAAATGCCCTTTGTAAAAACCTTTTAAGTTGCTTTTTTGAGGGTAATAAAGTATCAGTGATATAAAGTAATCTCCATTCTGAAACTACAGAACTTTTCTAATAACATGGTTATTCCATATTTGGTTATCCATCTCATAGTTCTCTTATTACCTATAAATATCCATTCTTAATATCTACACACACACACACACACACACACACACACACACACACACACACCTGTGTCTCTTCCTAAGCTTTGTGCTTTTTTCTTTTTCTTTTTTTTTACTTAGTTCCTTATCTTTCTTAGAAAATTGTTATGCCAGTGTGTTGGATTTTGCGTTTCACCTTCACTCTGGTTGCTCTAAATAAGAATTTGGTGATTTGGAAGATGATTTCAGTTCAGTTACAAAAGATAACAAAAAATATTCATGACTGAGCTTTCCAAGGGAGTTATGTAGGTAATGAATTCACAAGCTTAAATTAAGTGGTAGCTAAAGAGTATTCCATCTTTCGGATAACTATAATTGGCAGTAAATGACTTAAATGAAATACATTTTAAGCTGAAACTTAAAAGGACAGTTATTGCAATACTGTGGAATGAGCAGATTAAAGCACATTTCTAAAAGAGCTCAAATCAAACAGTTTGGATCTTGGCTATATACAGTTGTAACCTTCTGCACCTCTTCTCCAAAATGGGGCTAATAACAGCACTAAGTTCTTAATTATTTAAATAAAATAATATATGGAAAACTGTATCTTAGTGTCCTGCTTGATAAGTATAAATGTAATTCAAACGATGATTTAAGTGCATTGACAGGGTCCCTTAACAAAAAGTATAAAGTAAGCAATTCAGTACAGGAAAGCAGTTTGCAAAATAGTATCAGTTCTGAAATTGTATTTAGAATTCTAACTTTAGAATTACCAATGGGTTTTATTTAAAAAAAAAAAGTTTTGGGTAAGCAATAAGATCTTTATATTCTTTCAGCAAAATAAACTATATTGTATACTTTCCAACCATATCTCTCACATGTAAGGATAGCATGAAAATAGTTTATGTCTAGTATACCAGTAACAAGAAGAATGAGGGTCTCCTCGAAATGAAACACAACTCTCAGTGCAAAGTCATTATTTGTTGATGGTGCGACAGTGCTGTTGGCGCTGTTAATGCTTATATTTCCTATATACCCAGGCATTATTGAAAGCATGTTAAATGAATTTGGTTTTCACAGTGTTGGGTCCACTTAATTCTATAAAGTAGATCATCATATATCATATTTAACTGTTGAAACATTGGAGCCTGTGAGAACACAAGACTCAGACACACAGGCACCAGAGTCTGCATTCTTAACCACAAAACTGGATTGCTGCTTTAATTACTAGTGGTGACGAGCTTCATACCATGAAATCTAAAATTTACTCCTCTTTGTGTTTATTTCAGCTCAACAGACAGCCAACTAAAACTGTGGAATGTGGGGAAACCATACTGCCTGCGTTCCTTCAAGGGTCATATTAATGAAAAAAACTTTGTAGGACTTGCTTCCAATGGAGATTATATAGCTTGTGGTAAGTGAAATTATATTTTTAAAGAAACTTTTCGAAGACATGTCATGGTAGTTTTCAGCGGAAAAATGATCTGTTCTCGGCAGCATCACTTGATGCTTAGGACTGAATTCTTTCCTCCAGTCATGCTGTAGAGCATTAATTTTCTTTTCTGCATTCAAGCCCTGTATTCTTAGTAATGCCAATGATTTTTAACTGCTTTCTAGTAATTCTACACATACCGTCGTTATTCAAATGTCCTAATAAGAGTAAATGAACTTTTGTCAACACTTTTAAATGACATGGCTCTTATCTAGTAAATTGTATTTTCTCCTAATGTATGAACTTGAGTACCACCAAAGTAGATATGCTGCACAATTATCCTTAGGAGACTCCTGAAATGTGTCAGTTTGACTCTAATCTGATAGGGTAATGCTGTATGGGGAATGGAGATGTAAGGTCTTTAGGCTATTCAGATTGGCCTTTGTAAATACCACAACTTTGATTTTCGTCTCTACATTGTGATCCTTTTAAATGCAGTTTAAGATTCTTGTTTTACAACAGCTTTTTAAATGTACAGACCTCTGCTATGGGTTGTTTTATATATAAAACATATCAGCCTTACAATTATAAGCACTGTTACATCATTTAACAACAGTTATTTCTTTAGATTAGTAAACCATAGTTTTTGTCCAAGAATCCCTTCTCATATAATCCATAATTAATTGATCTTGTAATCTTGTCTTTTAAATTTGAATATAAAAGATAATTGGTCTCTTTGCTAAAACTTGGATTAATAATTACTATCTAAATGTTGAGTTCTGGAACTGGGGCTAGAGATGTAGTTCACTGTAGCCAAAGGCCTTAGATTCAATTTCTAGCACAGAGTGTAGGGATTATAGAAAGGATAGTATTCTAGCTGGTTGTGGTATCATACACTTATGACCCCAGCATTTGAGAGGCAAAGGAAGACACTTGTGTGTTTAAGAACAATCTGGGCTGTGTAAGACTGTCCCAAATGAATATGTATGTATGTATGTATGTATGTATGTATGTATGTATTCTAATTCCAGATTCTCCCATTCTAAAAAGATTGCATTTATTATTTCTTTTCAGGAAGTGAGAACAACTCCCTCTACTTGTACTATAAAGGACTTTCTAAGACTTTGTTAACTTTTAAGTTTGATACAGTCAAGAGTGTTCTGGACAAAGACCGGAAAGAAGATGACACAAATGAATTTGTCAGTGCTGTGTGTTGGCGGGCACTATCAGATGGGGTAAGTTTTCATGTATATTTTTAACCATGGCACTTCATAATGGTTGTGAATACACAACATTAGTTGTTTTAGATTTTAAGATATAGCTAGGTAAATAATAGGTGTTGTCTGGCATTGTCAACAGAAAATGGGTGTTTTAGATACTAGTTGAAATGTCACCAGTGACACAATGTCTTGATGATGTATCTCTCATATACCTAGGATACATGTACATACTTCAGTTATCTCTTTTTTTTTTTAAGACTAGATTCCTCCAGAGTACTTCTGTGTCTCATTCTTGTTAATGATCATATTCAGTGTCTGTTCAAAAAAGGGGCTCAGCTGATGTATTCCCAATTAAATACTATTTCAGGGTAGAATTACTCTACAGATACACTTAGTAGTATTTAATCATTCAATTTATTTATAAGAAAGTTACACTGCTACAGTATAAAAATCATACCCTCCAATTTTCTACATATTCAGTGTCTGTTCAAAAAAGGGGCTCAGCTGATGTATTCCCAATTAAATACTATTTCAGGGTAGAATTACTCTACAGATACACTTAGTAGTATTTAACCATTCAATTTATTTATAAGAAAGTTACACTGCTACAGTATAAAAATCATACCCTCCAATTTTCTACTTCCTTATACATTTTAAAGTAAAGGCTTTTCCATGAATTATATGTAGGAAGAATTATTTTTACTATTTTGATTTATGTCTTTACAGTTGTTAGTATCATTTTTCTTTTAAGCTTTTTAGGTGCTTGATTAGGGAGGAGGAGTATTTTGTTGTTGTTGTAGATTGTATTTAGGGTCTGTGAATTGACCCCTGGGCCTTGTACATGCTAAAAATGAATTCTTTCACTGAGTGATAGCCTCTAATTTTATTTTTAACACAGAAAATTTTGACCTGACACATACTTTAAAGTATTTGAGTGCCAGATGCAGTTTCATTTGATATAATCTATTGATGCCTTATTTAAAATTTTGTGACTCAGCTTCCAGGTTTGATAATAATAGACTGTTTAATTTGTATAGGCCTTCTCACTATGTAGAATTAGGAAAGTTAGACTAAAGTACATGCACTGTTACTTGTTCACATTTCTGAAAGGTCTGACAAATCCTTGTGAGTCTCAAACACATCTTTAAGAAGGATTCTAGATGGTTGGTGGTGGTCCTGGAAACAACTTTGTATATGTTGTCACCCTAGAAGGCCTTTCAGGGGGCCCAAACATGGAAAGGGAAGAGAATGATATTAATGTTAATGTGTAGGCCTAAGCTGAAGTATATGTCTTAAGTTTTGAACTAGAAACTTTAGCAAGTAAAGAGGTGAATTAAAAAACAGATTTACAGAATAAGAATAAGACAAGAAAATGATCTGTATAGGTTTAAGCTCAATACTACTATAAATCACATTTTTAAAAAATTAACTTGTAAATTATTAAAGAAAAAAAATTTTTCATTTTGGTATGTCTTAGTTAAGGTTTTATTGCTGTGAAGAGACACCATGACCATGACAACTCTTAAAAAGGAAAACATTTAATTGGGGTTTAGTCCATTATAGTCAAGGCAGGAAGCATGGTGCTGGAGAAGGAGACTGCCAAATTGGGTGTGGCTTGAGCATATATAAGACTCAAAGCCTGCTTCTACAGTGACATACTTACCCCCAAAAAGGCCCCATCTAATAATGCCACTCCCTATGGGCCAAGCATTCAAACACATGAGTCTGTGGAGGCCATTCCTATTCAATCCCCCACATTTCACTCTCTGGCCCCCATAGACTTATAGCCATACCATAATGCAGAAATGCATTCAGTCCAACTTCAAAAGTTCCCATAGCCTATAACAGCCTCAAACTTAAAAGTCCAAAGTCTCTTCTGAGATTCATGCAATTGCTTTACTGTAGTCCCCTATATAATCAGCATCTGGGGTAACCAACTTGGCTATAGGACTAGAATATCTGACAGACCATTTTCTTCAGCAAGAATTTTGAAAGACCATCTTACCCTGTCTTGGTAGAGTTCAGTAATTGCTTTTCCTTATGCCCTGTACATGCAGAAAGGACAGCATTCGTACTGTCAGCAGTCAAGGCAAGGACAGTTCTTTGCCCAGTGGGCCATTTTGTGCCAAGAAGACAAACTTCCAAACAGAAATGTCATTGTCCAGCCCAGACAGGTTTATCAGTTAGCCATTTTAAAGGTAGGGTACTTCTGAGAGTTGAACAGCAGTTGTGTTCTGTTTATACGGTTGATGGCTGTTTTTTATAGTATGTTATAATATTATTCCTAGAAATATGCATTGGTCTGTGTTCCCTTTCTGAGATTGTAGGAATTTTAATCTGA
Source organism: Peromyscus eremicus (assembly GCF_949786415.1). Taxonomy (NCBI): domain Eukaryota; kingdom Metazoa; phylum Chordata; class Mammalia; order Rodentia; family Cricetidae; genus Peromyscus; species Peromyscus eremicus. The sequence goes on along the minus strand of NC_081431.1, from coordinate 35,326,402 downwards.
GTATTCCATTGCTGTAACAGATCTCAGCCCCAAAGATTCACTGCTACATTTGCAACATATGGCCTCAGCCTTCCTCTTTGTCCTTCTGGCCCTATGCATTCAACCCATCTTGTACTTTGTTTTAGAAATTGGACATCTACCTCTTGAAGAGGCCAATTCGGATGCCATGATTTTGGTGTAATTATAGTCACTTCCACACCTGTGTCTACCAGGCCTTCTATAATAATGCCATTAATTCAAAGTCTGAGCTTTGGTCTTTGTTCATTTATGGAAGTCTGCCAAAATATTTGTTATGTGGTGTTCTTTGGAACTTTTGATTCCTCTATTGGAGCTGTTCTATCATCTAGTGCAGTATTGTTCTGTACATGAGACACTGGGTTATTTAGTTGTCCTGGAGAGAAATTTCGTCCACAGTGACTGGAAATATTTGTACTATGTTCAATTTGGGGGTCTGTAAGAGGCCCCCTGAGGCGTTTCCTGCCGGAAAATGGTTGACTTGTATATCTATTGTTGATCTTCATTCATTGGTCCGATGTCAGCCTTTGCTGCATCTTCTGCATAATCCAGAAGGTTGGGGTGTCCCGTTAGGTTCATTTCTAGAAGTATTACTTCTAGGAGCACCCCGTGTACAGTTTACACTCATGACCTGGTATACCACAGTTAAAACATTTGGTACCTCGAGGCCTCCTTCCACCTCTGGAAATTTCTTCTCCTATCCAAGCCTCATTACCATAGTTAAGAGACTCAACACTGTTGGTATATTGAATCCATTCTTCCAGAGGTGCTGACCTGACCTTTAATGGTGTAAGTATTCTTTTGCATTCTGCATTAGCATTGTTAAATGCCAAGGACTCAGTTAATACTTGTTTTAGTTCTTTGTCTGCCTTTTTTTTAATAGCTGTGGTCAGCCTTTGTAAAAAATCACTTAATGGTTCTTGTGGGCCTTAGAAAACTTTTGTGTATAGCTCAGTTGGTTTTCCTGGTTCATAAGTGGCTTGTACGTTTCTATTAGCAAAACGTCCCTCACCAAGAATTTGATCTTAGGAGATCTCAAAACCTCTGATCTTACCTTGTTGTTCCAGGATTCTAGCTTCCTCTCTCAACCAGCTTTTCCATTGTAACTGCTGGCTATGTTCTAGAACATTTGAGATAACTGATTCCAATCATCTGGTGTGATGGTATTTGTGGAAGACCACGTAATTAACATCTATTTTACATATGTTGAACGTATACCATAGGTGACCACCGATTCCTTAATGTTTTTTAAATCTCCCATAGGAATAGGTTGCAACTTATATTCTACATATGACTCAAGATGTCTATCATCTGACTTCTCACAAATAATGACAGGATAAGCCATTGTATGAGAGCCATCTGTCGATGTTATGACTTGTATGGCCTTGCCCTTCTGCCTATTAGTTCCTTTGTCATCTCTACTGAGAGTTTCTGCCAGAGCTTGCAACTGAGCACCTAGGGTCAGTTGCAGCAAATGAACCTCCTCTGTTGTAAGGTATTCCAGAGATTTCATGGAATCATGCAGCCTTTTATGTTCTTCTGAAACACATGATTCCATAGCCCTTAGTTTATCAATTAATGACAATCTTTCTTCCTTATAAAGTATCTGAATAGCAGCAACATTACTCTGGAGAGTTGTTGTTTTATCCATTATGTATTTGTATTTATTATTAATAGAATCAAATCTGGTTGTACATTTATTGTTAATGGACATAAGTTCTTGTAGTAAGTTAGCAGATTCCAAACAAAGGATCCTTTTATTTAAGTCTTTATTACTACCTTGTAAATCTGGGTAGCAGATTCCAGAGAAAGAATCTGTTTATTTAAGTCTTCATTCCTACCTTGTAAATCCTGGATAGCAGTTTCCAGAGAAAGAATCTGTTTAAGTCTTCATTGCTGCCTTGTAAAGACTGTGTAGCAGATTCCAGAGAAAGATTCTTTTTACTTAAGTCTTCAGTGGTACCTTGTAAAGCCTGTATCAGTCCCAATAATGACTCATCTTTGTTATTATTATTAAACCAGCTCTTCAGTGGTATGTGAATTATTGTGCTAAATGCTACAACGTTGACTATACCAAGAAGCTCATATATGTCTTATAAAAATCCATTCATTATACGAGCAAAAATTTTTAAATTCTTGTGATGTAATATTTTGTTTTGAGAAATATTCAAAATTTGTAAAGAAGATTTTATTAATTTTTTATTTATTAATCAGTTTTAAGGTGTAAAATTATTATCAAATACTTTTACCTTAGATGAAATCTTGATTGCTGTTGTTTCAGTTCTTGAGGGTTTTTTGGGGGGGTGTAGTGTTGTTTCTTGGCCAGTAGGTGTCGCAGGTGTAACACCAAAACAGGTCTGTTGTAGTCCGACTTAGGTCCCTGAATGGCTCCTGTGAATTAAGCACTTACCCAGGCAACCCCTGAGCACTAGGTAGGGTTGCTGGGACCACAACAAATTGTATACAACAATGAGGCAATACACCAATGAGCTGGAAGCGCTCAGGCATGGTCACGCACCTGGCAGGAGTCGCCTGTCTGTTTGGTGCTATAGGGCTGGTGACAGCAGGCAGTGCACGGTGCCGAGACTGGACTCAGCTGGAAGTGGTGGAAGCCTGTGCAGGGGTGCAGTCTCAAGTGCGGTGTCCCAAGGTGTCCTGGAATTAGCAGCTGTTACACTGAACAATTTTTAAAGTAAGGGAACAGTCTGCTGGTAATCTCTAACTAGGCGGGGTTCTGAACCGATCTGGCTGTTACAAGCATGGAACTAGAAGGGCCCTAGTGCGGGCACCTTTCTCTGGTGCTCTATCCACTGAAGAACACGTGCTTCTGGCTGTGGTTACAAGAACCGCTGCCTTGTGAGTCACCTGGCCTAGACATGCCTAGTCTACAGGTTCCCTGTCGGGCTGCTGTATGCAGCTGGTCACCTGAGGCGTGGTCAGGCCATTCCTGGGGAGTTTGGGCTGTGTGGGCTCTGCAGGATGGAGAAACTCACCAGCAACCGCCTGCATGTGTTAGGGTATGGTCATACAAGTAGCCCCAGTGGGGGCGCGTGGGGCTCAGATCCGATCCACATGGTTCGCACTGAGTGGCTGGAGGGGCAGTGCTAGCAAGGCTGACCTGCAGCAAGAACACAAGCCTCTGAGCCAGTGTGCTGCTGCTGCTGCCTCAGAGGCTGCAGGCAGGAGGTACAGGGAGTGTGGGGTCTTTTTGTCACATGAGTGCCACTTATTAGAGATCAATCCCAGTGAGTATTAAATGGGTAACAGGATTTATTAAGATATAAATTGAGGAAATAGACTCATGAATACAGAATGGAGTAGGCAGAGGAAGTCATTCTCTGATCTGACCAGGAGCGAATTCACCTTGCAGGCAGGATGCAGGGAGAAGGGGCATGTGACCATTCTCCACTCCTTGTAAGAGGTCACATACAAGGGCAGGAAGTACCACCTCCTTTGGGCTGTATAGTCCAAGGTCATGGGCAGAGCAAATAACGTGACAGAATAGTGTCCTTTTTATACCGTGTATGTGAATTTTTTTCTTACATTTTTTAGTTTCAGTCTAAAATCCAGTCTTACATAAGAGTCAGATATCATTCTTCTGCATATGAATATCTCATTTTGCCAGTGCTATTTATTGATAAGACTTCTTCCAAAGAGGAATTCTTAGATTTTAAGAAAATATTGTTCATTAAACTGATAGCTAACTTCTTAGTGTGATAATAAAGCCATAAGATGCTGAAATTAGATGAACATAGATGAAAAACAAAGATCTTCAGTAAAATATTTCAAAACCAAGTACAGGCATATATCATCCACCATGATCAAGTAGATTTATCTTGGAGATGAATGAATGGTTCAACATACACAAATCAATAAATGTAAAAAAAAATCATATAAATGGGCCTGAACACACACACACAAAACCCCATGATATGTTAATAGACATATAAAAAGCCTCTGACAAAATCTAAAATGCCTTCATGTTTAAAGTTCAAGAGAGAGTAGAACGGGAGAGAACAACAACATAATATAATAGTTTGTATGACAAACTAACAGACAACATTCCCCTAAATGGGAAAAAACTCAAGCAATCCCATTAATATCAGGAACGAGAGGGCTGTCCACTACTCCCCCTCCTTTTCAACATAGTGCTCAAATCAGTGAGTCAAGAGAAGGAAATTAGGGATATAAGTAGGGAAAGAAGTCAGATTATTCCTATTTGCAGATGAGATTTGCACGTAAGGGATTCCAAAACTTCCACTAGAAAAGCTCTAGAAGCAATCAACATTTCTAGCAAAGTGGCAGGATACAGAAGCCTTTATATACACCATCAGCAGCTATACTGAGTAAAACAATAATAGCCTGAAAGTAAAATAGTACTAGATGATAACACCAATTGATACATCTATGTAAATGGAGGAAATATCATGAGGATCTACTGGTAATTAATGACTTCTGAGAAAGAAAGGGAATTAATCTTCACCAGAGATGAGCCCCCTAATTAATTATCCAGTACCAGGGGGTCAGCCCTAAAAACATATACATACATAAGCAACATGAGATTGTCTCAGCAGGTTTTGTGTGTGTGTGTTGTGTGTGTGTAAAGAAAAAAGGGGCATGCAGGGGGCAAGGGAGCGGAGGAACATAGGACTAAAAATAAAATTTTAGTTAAAATATAAAGTTGTTATATTTTAATTAAAAGAAAAAGTTAAATAATATTGTTAGAGAGAGCCAAACAGATCTCAGATGCAAGGGATACATCTCATTGCTTTTGTTTTGCTTGTTGAGACAGGATTTCACTAGGTATCCTAAGCTGGCCACAAACTGGCTCTCTTCCCAGCTCCTATTCCAGTATACTGTGATTACAGGCATCCTCCACGATGCCCAAATGATGTCATGTCTTTTTGTGTTAACATTGTATTATTGAAAGACTGGAATCAGGTAACGAAAACTACATGTACATCTTTCTCTGATATAACTCCTATTTGAACCTTCTAGAAAGATTTTTAAGTTGTTTCAGGTACAAGAGTAGCTATTTCAAAGTGATCGTGTCTGTGTAACAAGATACGGATTTTTTTTCCCCACATACTCTCATGCTTGTATTCTCCTTCTCTCAATCAAACCATCATCCATATTATCTAGTCCCTTATCCAAAATAGCAGTTGATGATCAAAAGAAATTCCTCTAATGTGTGGTGATATTGTGTTCCCCAAAATATTGTGCACCCTAATAAACTTATCTGGGGTCAGAACAGAACAGCCACTAGATATAGAGGCCAGAAAATAGTGGCACGCACACCTTTAATCCTAGCATTCCAGAGGCAGAGATCCACCTAGATCTCTGAGTTCAAGGCCACACTGGAAACAGCTAGGCATGGTGACTCACACCTTTAATCCCAGGAACTGATGGCAGAAAGCAGAAAGGTATAAAAGGCGTGAAAAACCAGGAACTAGAGCTGGTTAAGCTTTAGGTTTTAGAGCAGTATGTTCAGCTGAGATCTATTTGGATGAGGACACAGAAGCTTCCAGTCTGAGGAAACAGGATCAGCTGAGGAATTGGCAAGGTGAGGAAGCTGTGGCATGTTTTGCTTCTCTGATCATTCAACGTTCACCCCAATACCTGACTTCAGGTTTGATTTTATTAATAAGACCATTTAAGATTCATGCTACACTAATGGACCTTTAAGATACCTATCTCTTCCAAAATAGCCCAGAAAAAAGTCCTCAGGAAAAGCATTAATGGCAGAGAAGTGAAGTTGGGGTATTTTATGTTAAGCTATTTATCAAAAATCATCTCTAAAGTTTCAGTAGCTCTAGATGAGGATAAGATAACAACTTTCCTTGTTTGAGACAAAATATAGTAAGTCATGACTTGGAAACTTGCCATCCATTCTGTGTGAAGGTATGTCCGTATGAGATGAGAACACCTTCCTTTTTAGTCATATAATGTATTATATTCCTATTATTCTTATTTCTAGTCAATTAGACTTTTGTTATATAATTAAAAACTGAAAGGTATGTTTTCATACCCAAATTTCTTGTGATTTTTTAAAAAATACTGTTTAATGAGGTGTTGGTGTGTGTGGAGGATGTTCGTGTATTGTTGTTTGATTGCCCTTTAACCTGCAGGCTCCTTGTCAAATGGTTTGTAAAGTTGTAAGATCACAGACTCTGGAGTCAGCTTTCCCAAGTTCACATCTCTTGAATTCCAATTTATGTGCTCTGAACTTGTGGCTAGGATTTAATCTCTCCAGTATACTCATTTATAAAGTGCTGGTAACAGTGGCAACCTGGTTAGAATGGTGAGAATTTGAAAGTCAGGAGGTGTGTGTGATATGTTTATAAGTGTCTGACATGCAGTAGGGGCTGTGTAGTCATTTGGTGAACAACTTTGACTTTCAAAGTACCCCTTGCAAGGTGTAATTTGTTTACATATGAGATTTTTCTAATAGGTAGGCATGTTTTATGCAAAGCCTCACATCATTGTCCTATTGAAGCACATTGAGAAACCTTGTACTGCTATAAGCCACTCTGCTTTCATTAAACTGCAAACGCAGACTATGGCAAAGCTTATACCAGTGCTTCTCAATTCTGGCTGATTAGTGCAATTTTGAAATCTCTCAAAATCAGAAACAAGACAATTCCAGTTTTAGACTCTTAATGTATAATTCAAGAAGAAAAGAACAAAGGTAGAGATCTATATTCTGCAAAGTTCCCCAAGGCTTCATGGGAAATGATAGATGAACAGTCAAGCTTGGAAACAAGAAGTCATACAAGCTCTGAGAAATTATCATGTTACACTTATCAACCAAGAGATCTAAGTGATTTGCAAGATAGAGGAAATCATGACCATGACTTAGATTTTGCTACTTCACTCAGTTTAGAGAGAAGCAAAACAGGTTATATTGTCTTTTTCTTCAATAAAAAAAAGAAAGTACCATCTTTGAAATATATTCACTAGGCTTGGTAGTCCACATCTTTAATCCTAGCACTCAGAAGGCTGAGGTAGCAGGATTAAGAGACCTCAAGGCTGGTATACACAGACCATATATGTCTATAAATCTTATATATGTGTGTATATAATCACACATGACAGAAAACTTCCCCACATGCTGCTGCTTCAGAATTCTTCAGTAAATATATAGTAGAGGAGCTTCTCTTCCCTGCTTTCTTCAGCTGTTTCTCTTTATCTTGTGTCTTCCTTTTTTCTTTCCTTTAGCTAGGTGGTTGTAACATTTTAGGAAATTGTGCTGACTGTTAGGAAGAGGGCCAGTCTGAATGAAATCTTTCTTTGTGTTGAGAGTAAAAGAAGATTGTGAGTGTGGACCCTGACTTCTAGGAATGTGGTTCCATCTCCTCCTAAGTTCTTCTCTAGTATCCAGGATGTAGAATGGCAGAGACAGAAAACTAAGGCAATGAATGCTGTTAGTTTTTTCTCAGGAAATTGTTTGAGGTACAGATTTTCCTTAGTTCACTGACTAGTATTATATTGACCAACTTAGCAAAATCATTTGTTGCTTTAGATTTTATAGTGAATGTGGTAAGGAAATCAACAAATTAGAGTCTATTGCTTGACATTTAAAGTACTTCATTATTGACATTTTTATGTTTACTGTAATAGAATTTGACATAATAAAATGACTCAATTTTTTCTTGTTCTATATATTCCAATTTTAACTAATAGAATTAACATGGATCTGTTAATTCTATCTAATTAACTGTTTGCTTTGTTGTTTTGAATTCTGCCTTTTCTAATGAAAAAATAAGTATTATTTAAGAAGGCATTATGAATAACCTGGATCTAAAGTGAATTTTTACTAAATATTATTTTTATTCTTTGAGAATATCATACATTTATATAATATACATTTATATAATATATTTGATCACAATCAATCTCCCCTCCTTCCCCCTGACTGCTCCCATACCATCTTCTCTAAATTTGATATCCTTTAAAAAAAAAAAAAAAAAAAAAAAAAAAAAAAAAAAAAAACTCTTCCACTCTAGTTGAGTTGGCTGTATATGCTCATGGGTGTGGGATCATCCACTAGACAATTGGCCTACCAGGGGCCACACTCTTAAAGAAAACTGGCTTTCCCTCCTCCAGAAGTCATCAGCTGTCAGTAGCTCCTCACCTTGCACTCCACCCCACTACACCCTTTGCTAGATGTTTTCTGGCCTCTGCAGGCACATGGTGCATATAAACACATGCAGGCAAAGTACACATCCATATAAATAAATCAGTTTTTAAAGAAAGAAGTGCAGTTCTCTCAAGTTTTTAATATTCATCAGCAGTACAAATCATTTCCTTGTTGTAAATATCATTGTGGATACAGTATTGTCAATCTTATTCAAGATACTGTCAAGTATGAGAGTTTGGCATGTGATAGAACTTGAAAGTGTCTGTAGATATCTTGAGTAGCAAAGATAATTAAAGTGATATGGGCCTCTTAACATTGGAATGACTGAGGTGTATATGTGTCTGTGTATCTCCATCCTTCTTTCCTGTACAGTACATACTTTAGAGTTTTTCTCCCTGACTAGCTGCCTTTGCCTTTGCTTGATAAATATGCCTTTTTAATGGTTCTTTTCTATTATCTGGATCCTGATTTTTTTCATTAACTTTGTTTTAATGTATTAAGATGTATCTAAATGAGAAAGCAGTTAGAAATTGGAATAATATAAAAGTACATAAAGAATTAGAATATAAAAGGACTAACAAATGTCATACTAATATAAAACACACTAACAGTGGAAGCTGCGGTGTCAACCTTGTAGACAAAGGAGAAAATACCTTTTGTCTGCAGAAGGCAGTGATCCTACATGAACATGGAGGTCTCTGTCTGATTTAGGACAGCTGGCTAAGTCTGATCGTTCCCCTCCATACATTTTCTGAATTACCACTCTATTGTTTTCCTTACTATTTTGTTCAATATCTTTGCTGATTGAGTGTACTAGATTATAGAAGCAAACAAAAAAGAAAACCAAGGAAAGCTAGCTCAACCATCTGAAGTATTGTATGGATTTCGCTTGTCTGTGTTCTGGTCCTTTTTTTTTTTTTTTTATGCTCTTTGAAACAAGGTCTGTTGTCACCCACATTAGCCGTGAATTCCTGCCTCTACTACTCAAGTACAGGGATTACAGGTTAGTTGATAGTTTTTGAAAATAGATGTTACTGTTGGCTTATTTATTTGAAGAACCTACAACCAGGATGTACAGTGTATATAGAATTGCTATTTTTCTAGTGATTGGGTTGGGTTAATTAATCCAAAGTTATCAGTTATCAACATTTTATATACAGAGGGGCTATTGAAAGTACCTTTCTTGAAGTTCTTTTTATTAAAATTGCTTTCTTGCTACACATGATGACTCAGTAATCCAAGCATGTGAGAAGCCAAAGCAGAAGAACTGCCATTAGTCCAAGACTGTTCTGGGCTAGAGTGAGTCCCTATGTTTAATAAAAAAGCAAAATATAGATGTATACTCTTTAACTCTATAAACAAAGTTTGGAAATGACTATTTCCAAAGAAAGTTCTTGATTCTTAGTACTAAGTGTGAAGTCTTGATTGTTTGCGTCTAAGTTTTGGGGAGAAGGATAGGAGGAAAGGAGCCTGGGCAGAAATTGATTGGCCCACAGCATCAGGGTGTGCTGTGAGCCCACCTCAACTGGTCTTATTTGTAATTAATTGTGGAAAGATCCTTGTTTGTGGTTCTCAACTTCCCATATTTCTTTCTTTGAGCAAATTCTGCATGAGACAGTTGTTATAACAGTTTGCTGATTTTTCTAGTCCTGTTAGAAATCCAAGTTTGTTCTTCATTTCAATAAGCAATCTTGAATAAATATAACTAGTCGTTATATTTATTCTCCCTGGATTTTTTAGCATAATAAATTCTAATCTAGAACCAAGATCCTTTTCTATAATGACCTGACTAAAAGTCAGTGATATTATTATGTAGGTAAAACTCAAGGAAAAAAGCATATGACTTGTGACCAACTATCTTAATTTATGTTTGCAAATATATATCAGGGATATGATTCAACCAAGGCCAAGTAATGTATTTTTCCTTTGTTATTAAAATCCTTTAGAGTGCCCTTTTGAGGGTATCTTCTTGCTGCGTGCCACCAGTTTATGTTTGTGTGTAATTGGATGTGTATATCTTTACCCTTTTGACATGGTATGTGCCTCTCTTAATTTTCTCAGCCACCAATGTCTCTAAAAGCTATTAGATGAAATCTGTCTAACCAGATGGATAATTATAGGAACCAACTTTTCCCCATATTAATAATAATTCTGTACACTGTGCCAGTATCATTAATTACACAACCTGTCTATATTGTTATACTTTAAGATTGTCTATAACTACTTTGGTGGCCAAGGAATGATCACATGCCAAACCTGGAGATAATCACAGGTGTAATATGTACTTTTTTATGTTAGGTTGGGACCTGTGTCTTAAATTTTTTTAATATTCACCACTGAAGACAGCTTATTAGTGATATTCTTATTGTGACATTAGGACCTTTGAGGACCCAGATCTAAAGGGTAAATCTTAACAGGGGTAAATGGAGGCCAGGAAGGAAAGGAGAGAGAATCTGTTGATTCCAGTGAAGGTAGGTTCATGGTTGGGGTAGGTCTTTCTTTTCCTTCTCTGAGAGTTTATGTTTGTATTCATCTGACTGCATATACATGTTTTAAAATAACAAGCATGTGGCTGAGCTCAGTTATAGTGTTTACCTAGCAAACACAAGGCCCTGAATTCAGTTCCCAGGACAGTCACGGAAGTGCACTAAAATGATAGTCACAAGTTTAGGGTATTTTGAACTGATTGAAGAAGTTTTTGAAATAGTAAATTTTTTTTTTCAGAATGTTAAAACATCTTAGAAGTTCTATGAAAAACCTCTGTGTATTAAATGACTATTTTCCTGGGGGCAGTTTTACCAGTTTTTAATGCTGATTTTCTTACATATTTAGTAAAGATAAATATCAGTGGCTAATTTATTCCTGATGTTTTATGTGTTTTTTTACAATTGCATTAGAATAAGCTCAATATTTGAAGTACAGATTCATACATAATTTTTATCTAATTAATTACTATACATTTCTTATATCTGGCAATAAAGTTAGTAGGAACTATCCAGCACTTAGAATGACATACCTTTTCTTAGAATGATTATTTAAAAAAAAAAAAAATCAGGATGGAGAAGTGATTAAGCAGTTAAGAACACTGGCTGCTCTTCCAGATGATGCAGGTTTGATTCCCAGCACTCACGTGGTGATTCACAAACATGTGTAACTTCAATTCTAGGACATTTAGTGCCTTTTCTGGCCCCGTCATGTACCGCACTCACATGATGCACAGACATACAGTCTAAGTACCCATAGAGAGAAAATGAAAAAGATATCAGTATAAAATATTTTCATTGCTCGTTCAGAAAAGTCTCAGTTTGAGCTGAGATGACTCAGTGGGTGAAGTGCTTCCTACACAAGCATGAGTTCTCAAAGGTGGATACATAGTACTCAAGTCAAAAACTAAACATGCCATCATGTGCCTCCAACCCAGATCCCAAGGGCAGAACAGTCTAACTGAAATGTCAAGTTCCAGATTCACGAGAAATAGCCTAAATAAAACCTCTAGCCAGCTCCTTACACAACCCCTCGATCCACACACAGAAAGGACTTAATTATGAAGCTCAGTCTCAGAATTGAAGCTATGATAAGGCAACTGAACATAAAAGTCCTTTTGATTAGCATTGTAAATCCTTTCCTCGTATTTGTTAGGTTTGTTAAAAAGACCAGGTATCTGTTTGAATGAATCAAAAAACTGAGGTATAATAAAGGATTTATTCTGTCAGTCAAATAATAACCATCATCATTTAGTATTATCCTAGATGATCTTTTAGCAAGAATGCCTAAGTGGAGAGGAAGTAAGGGATTGAAATGTAATGGGATGATCTTGTTCCCTTTTGATGAAGAAACTCCATTCTCCCAGATATCAAAGAAGGGTACATTTGGCCCAGCAAAAGCTATGTACATTGACTGAGGAACACTACCTCCTACCACCTTCATTCTATAGCCAGATCCTTTCTTTTATTGAAAATACTTGATAGTTAGAAGGCAATTTCACAAGGCCTGTGTGTGTGTGCATGTATGTGATTTGAAATGTCTGTGTATGGATGCATAAAATTTAAAAGATGTCTATATGTAGTGAATCAAGTTGAGGCTCTCTTGTACTTGTTTTGTTTTTTTGTTTGTTTGTTGTTTTGTTTTGGGTTTTTTTTTTAGATTTATTTATTTATTATGTACACAGAAGAGGGTGCCAGATCTCATTACAGATGGTTGTGAGCCACCATGTGGTTGCTGGGAATTGAACTCAGGACCTCTGGAAGAGCAGTCGGTGCTCTTAACTTCTGAGCCATCTCTCCAGGCCTGTTGTACTTGTTAAATGCTTTTGTAAGATCCCTTTCTCCATCTCCAAGATGACTAGTTCAATAAGATAGAAGCCATTATTGATGTATTTATTAGTCTCCACAAGCTGATTCCTGGTTTTGGTTTTCCTTAGAAACAGCATATATATTTTGGTTTTCATATAATAGAAACAACATAATATAATACATTCTTTCTTTTTGTCTGATTTCTTCAGCCTGTTTTGTTGTCATTCCTTGTATATATAGTTTTATGTTATTGTTGTTTTTAATCAAAGCAGCATTTTGATTTATAACTGTGTTCACCCATTTTGGATATAAAACCTATTTCTGGTTTTGAACTGTTTTGAGTAATAAATATTTATATGGTTTAGTATCCTTTCTTTTGCATACATACATCTACAGGGTAGAATTGCTACATTATAGGATAGTTATGCAATTAACTTTGTAAGGAACTTTCACTTTTTCCCAAAGTTGTATTATTTTTCATTCTTATCAGCAAACTATGATATCCTAATTGTTCCTTATCCTTGCTCACATTTGACATTGTCAGTTTAATTTATCCTGGTAAGTGTAAGTTATGTTAAAATTTGATGAGATAAGTTTGTCAACACTTTTATGAAGATAGTCATAAACTCCATGGTTTTATTTGTCCTCTTAAACTCAGTCATGCAATTTTTTCTCTATTAGTTATTTGAGAATTTTATGCAATGTGTTTTGATCATAGATCATATTCACCTCTTCTCCGATTCCTCCCACTTCCACCCCTACTCCCATACTCTCTACCCATCCAGCTTCGGTGCCCTCTTTTTAGTTTAGTTGTTTGGCTTTTTTTTAACCCATCAAGTCTAGTTTGTGCTGCCCATATATTCTTGGATGTAGACTTCCACAGGGGTGTAGTCCATTTACCAGGGACTACACTCTTAAACTGTCAGCATTTTTAAGGTAGTTTTGGTTTTTGGGTTTTGTTTTTTGTTTGTTTTTTTTTTGTTTGTTTGTTTGCATTCTAAGAATATTTTCAAACTCAAACATTCTTTTCTGTGGGTTTTTTATCTTATATTTTGCTGGTTTTTACATTTATGTGTTTAATCCATTAGAAATAATTTTTAAGGTGATACAATGTATAAAGATTGAGGGGTTTTTTTAATATGCATTTCAGCACACATACAATTGCTTTTCATAAATATGGTTTGTCAGAACACAGTCCAAGAATGGAGTCATGTGAGGGGAATTCTGAGTGCTTGTGGGAAAAATTTCAAAAAAAAAAAAACCAGGCAAGAGTCTTGTGGCCTCAGTTTCTTCAAAAACAAGGAATTGTTCTTGGAATGTGCTGTTGTGCCCCTCTCAGGTGTGGCAGTTAGGAGTGAGTTGACTTTTAATTCATTACAACTGGCTATTGTTACTTGTTTATATGCCTCTATGCCTGCCACGTGTTACTTATCCTTGTGATTAGACACTTTACTCATGTGATTCTTAACCCTGAGTGTAAATTGTCTGATGCTCTAAATAAAGTTGACTATTGAATAAGACTTTAGTACACCTCATTCTTAGGCTCTGCTCTCCTAGGTTCACACTGCCAACTAGAGAAGTAAACAATGGTTGTTTCAGTACTCTTTGTAATACTAATTATTCTTGCCAAGTTCTTTTATAAATTTGCATGATCACATACTGATTTGTTTTTGAGCTTTCCATTTTCTTAGCTGTTATAGTTCTTTTCTTTGGTGACATGCTAGGATTAACCTTTAATTTTCTATTTTAAAAGTATGTAAAACTTTTATTGTGATTGCAAAAATAATTAATATTTTAAACACTATCTGACCCATGTACATAAATATATGTAGGTTTGTTTTTAAGAAACTCGCAGAATTGTTTTACAATTTTTAATATTAGGTCTTTATCTGTAAGTAGGTAATTGTTTTAGATGCTTCTATAAGTAACATTTTTAAAATTCCATGTGTTTGTCATTTATAACTGGTTTAAAAAAATTTATTTTCATGTAAATGATGTACATTCCTCCAAGAGTCAGTTTAATAGTTCCAGTAGATACTCACTAGGATTTTGTACATAGATAGACATGTAATTTGCAAGTGAGGATAGCTTTACTTCCTTCTGATTTCTATATTGTTTTTAGTATAAGGATGTGGTGCTTTTATAATGTATTTACACATTTATATATAGATAATTTATCACCTTGAATAAAATTTTTATTATGTTAGTAATAAATTCAAGTGAATTTTATATTAAATGTGATTTTTCTCTTCTCAATGTAATGAATTGTATTCTTTGATATTTTAAATTTTTTGATGCTTGAGATTGAGCCTAGGGTCTTGTATAAATGCTAAGCTTTCCTGTAGCAGAGAACTATACCCTGCGCCTGTCATTGATTTGTTAATATTAGACACCAAGTTAATGTCAGCATAAATCCTACCTAAATTGGCTAGTTTTATTTTCATGACTTTCTCTGGTGTTGTTTCATTCATAAACTAAGTTTGAAAATGTTCCTCACTCCTTAGTCACCATCTTTTCCTTCTGTCCTATTGAGCTATTTTGCATTTTTATTACTTGTCAATCTTATTGGCATAAAGTTATTCATAGTGATTTATTATTTTAGTGCCTGGGATATCAAATGATATATAAAGCCATGGGAGTCTGTTTAAGAAGTATTAGGGAAATTTATTAAGGTAAATTGAGGAAATCCACTTACGAATACTGAACGGAGTACACAGCTTAAGTCATCCTCTGATCTGACTGGGATTTGATAATGTGGATTAACATTAGTTTTGCTTTTTTAAAATTACTGTTATTTTCCTGTCACTGTGTAGTTTTACCATATAAAAGTAAAGTTTATTATTCAGACCTAGAATCAAGGAGAACTGACCCCCAGGCAAATTACTGAAGCACTGCTTCTTTGTAGTTTCCTCCTTCATGATATTTTCCATACAAATTCTAGTCCAACCATGGTTATTGCAACCTCCCAGTACTCTTAAATCATTCTTGGCCTTCTCAATTCAGTGAGCCCCCATCTTCTGCTTAGATTTCTCTATGCTATATTTAGATTCCCCTTTTCTACTTTATGGTCCAGAAATTGCCTCTAAGCAGAAAGCTCCAGGGTGTTTAGGAGCCTCACAGTATTGGTTTCTTTTCTCAGGGATTAGAGTACTATGCTGTCTATACTCCAGTGGTGCCATATATATTTTGTTCACTCTTCTAGTTACTCATAGTAGAAGAACAGATCCCAATTGTTTACTATGTCCTGGCCAGAAATAATAGTTGTTTATTTATGCGTATTTTATTTGTATATGTGTGCTTGCATATGTGCCTATTATATAATAAAATGTATTCACGTTTCAAATAATTATATCTCTCTAGGAATAAATTCTCAAACTTAAACTAAGCAAATACTTATTCTTGGTCAGGTTACTTAGGATTTTAACATAGTGATTTTGTTAAGCACTATTGTAGAGAGAACACTGCACTGGCATTATTGACGAATTTGGTATATGTGATTTCTGTTTTTATAAAAAACCCTGCTAAGTTTTCCATTGTCTTTCTTAATCTTTAGATGGAGAAAAAGTGGACACAATGTACTAGCTGTCTTTGAGGAGAGTTTTGCAGTAAGCTACACAAAAAAGAAAACAAATAATGAGAATTGCTGTCATTTTTATTTCACAAGTAAAATCTCCACCTAGCAAGACTATAATTATAGCAAGCAAACACCAGTCACCCAGAATGCAAATATGGCTTGGCTTGTTCAAAGCTTTTAAGTAATAACCTCTAATAACAGAAGTAAAGTTTCTGGTTTTGTTTTTCTGTTAAATTGAAAAAAAAAATCTAGTACTAAATTTCTCCTTTGTATGGTCTTTGGAGGAAGGGTGTACTAAGATGTGATGATGTTATTTTTTTATTTCATTGTTTTCTACTTTGAATAGTTCTGAGTGTGTGTAAGAATTCTTAGGACACTGTGCTATGTATATGTCAATCCTGAAAGACCATTTGAGCTAACTCAGTTTATACATTGACTTGTTAATAGGTTGTGTATTACTTATCTGTCTCCGTGGACCGGGGGTGTTAGGAGTTAACCTCTGGCAACAACAGTTACATCATCTATAAATGGCAATACTAAGATTGCAAACAAGACGTGTTTGTGCACAGTGGGTAGTTATCAGATGTCTTATTCCTTGATCTAGCATGCTGTAGACTTCAAACTCCTCTTGTGTGGTCATTTAGATAAATTGCCCTGTTTATATATTAACTCTAAACTTGTATATTGTGAGATATTCTAAGTTAGGGTTCTAATCCAAATACTGAAACTTTTGAACACCAACATAAGGAATTGTATTTTTATATTTGAGTCTTGTTCTAGACAAGAATACTCAATCTGTATATATCATACTTTCCCATGTTTCCTTGCCCCAGGAATCATATGACTGAATTACATAATTTATAGTCTCAGTGCATGGCAGAAAGGGGTTCCCTGCTAGTCAAAGTCAGTCCTCATGTTCACCTCTGCCTTCCTCTTTACATTAAAAAGTCACTAGAACCAAAATGAAAGAAAGTACTAATGCTAAATCTGAAAGCTTTTCATTGTCCTTATATCATATGTTCCCATAGCAATGGATGGTTCTTAAGGGCCCTGGTACCGAGGTATCTGTTCTAGCATTAGCCTTCTCGGAAAGTGTGGAGTTTTAACCCTTCTTAAGCAGCAACCAATTGATTGGAGTTTTTTTGGTTTTGTTTTTCTTTCTTTATTTCTTGTTACTTTTTGCAAGCCAGTCTTTTCTGGGTACTCTAGAGGTGATTTTGGTATCACACAGACAGCTTTTGTTTCAGTGTTTTACTGTTTTCTGAGGCAGGTGTAAGAATTCTGCCTCCTGATCTTTGTAAACTCAGATCAGTGAAAGAGTAAATAATCCCATTTGCTTCCTGGTCCTTTCACTTCACACACCTTCTCAGTATGACAGCATCGATAGTGTGTGTGATCACCCAAAGAAAATGTCTGAACTTTCACTTCACACACCCTCTCAGTATTGTAATTACCCAAAGAAAACATCTGAACTAGCTCTCAGTGAACCTGCATTCTCCATCCTACCATTGCAAGAAAAACACCCAACTAGCAAAAGATTAGCAGTGCCCATTCTCACATCTTGTTTCTCTTGATACAAGTGTGACCTTGGATGCTGTCTCCACTGACTACATTGAAGGGTATTCTAATCTCTCTCAAAACTGTGACAATAGAACCAATTATTTATTTGCTCATACAAAGGTAGTAACAAAAAAGTAGTTTTCAGATGGAGCTTTCTTTACCTAAAAAAATCAAAGAAATTTTAAAAAAGAAATATATATTTGTAAAATACATATTTCTTATGTCATACAAGGAAACTAAGTTTATAATTCAGCTTGGCTAATGTGACATTCTTATACAGATTATAAATTTATTTCTGCTTATACTTTGGTCATGAAACCTTAAGTAAAGGATATTCAGGCAGATTCCAGTCTTCATTAAAACATGGCCATTTTGTCTGGTTCTCGGAGCTATCATTTAGATTTTGTCTGTTAGCCATATGGTTTGTATTACAGTCTTAAAAGTCTGTCCACCACTTAGCTGCCTATCTTTGTGAGCAAGACTTCAGTGCATCTCTGAGTTCTGGAGCTACATACTCTCCGGAGATATGTCTGAACCCTGAGATTGTTTCTCTTCCTACCCTTTCCTGCTTTCCAAACAAATGGGGTTTTTCCCCTTAAGGCTTAAAACATGAAAGTACTTTGTGACATAAATTCTCACTGAGGTTATTACAAAACTGTTACTAACACACAGGTTGAATAGAGGAATATCTTACTGGGGAAAAAAATGAAACAAGCTTTCTTTCTGTAAGATGAATATTCTGCTATCCATGTTTTTCTGGTTGTACATATCTGCCCATGGAGATTTGTACTAGATACTAACATGTCAGTTCTTTGTATTTTATGGTAAAGACTCAATTAATAGAGAATGTTCTAGAGAAGCAGATGCTCACTGTTTTTCAAGTTAACTTTACATATGCTAAAAGCTGTCTTTCCACTTTCGATTCCCTTGGTATCTTAGGGTGAAGTAGAGGAAGAAGGGTGAAGAAGAAATTATTCTCTTCAACTGCCCTGCAGGAAATCCTCCTCTGTTTCTAAAGCTCTTGTTTTTGTTTTTTTTTCCCCCCTAGGAGTCTAATGTGCTGATTGCTGCTAACAGCCAGGGTACAATTAAGGTAAGCCATTTCATATACCCCCCATTTAAACTCAGATCCTTTTCTTAACAGGTTCTTGGAAATATACAGCTGTACTGAGCCTTCGTGATTATTTCAAATTAGGGGTTTCAGTCCTCAGAAATGACTTAATTGGTATTGAAAGAAATAGGTAGCTTGCAGTTACGGAGATGATCATGCTTCTTGGGGCTGGGCTACATGGATTGATAAATGGTCAGATAAACAGATGAGGACTTTTGAGCGTTTACTCTGGACCAACATAGCCATACATAGGCTATCTAGTACACAGTCAGTCTGTGGTAGAATCTTGGGTACAGATGTATTTGCTCTCTTCATCTGTGCTTTGTTCTTCCTCGTGTTTCTCTTTCTTCACTTCCATAGCAAGTAGATTTTTTTTAATCCCTCCTTGCTAAGCTGGGAGTCAGCTTGGAGAGGAAATTTTAGTGTTCTGTAATCTGAAAATCTATGAACCCGAGAGCACAGTCTGAGTGACAGAGTCATAGTTTTCTGCATATGATCTTTTTTTAGTTAGTAGTTCAAGGACATCAAACTTTCATTTGATTATAACTTGTAGTATTTAGCCCTTGGGCATAATGCATTATTTATGTAAATAAATGCTAAGCTAAGCAGTGAAATTTTTCTAAACAAAACCTTGTTTGGATGGAGATTTTTAAATACGTAAATTTAGCTAACACATATTCTGAGAGAACATCTTCCTTCGATATGTTCTTCTGGAAATTTCACAAAGCATTTTTTTATACTGTGTCTATCTTGACATTTATTTTGCCACAATTTCCTTTAATTCATAAATGCACAGTTGCCCAAAGCATCAAGGGAGCAAATTCAAACTAAGCACATTCTGTGAAGATGAAACATACAAACTCAAGGAAGAACTGCATTGGTAACTAGTCAGGGTAACTCATATGACAGTTGCCTTTTTCAGGCACATAGTCTATTTGATAATATCTTTTCTTAAGAGGGACCACAACTTCAATGAAAACAAGGCCTTTGCACTGATCAGCATTAGTTCCTTTCTGGAGGTCTCAAGCAAGATTAACACTAGGGCTTGGAATTTGATTGAAGTCCCTAGTCCCTAGTTTCACATTCTCTTGGCAAGGCATGGATTGAAAATGGAACACCTTAATCAACAGTCTAGACATACGGAGCAAATGGAATTATTAACATCCCTATAGTAACTCCAAGGCTATAATGGAATCCTGTAGACTCACAGAACCAAACAAGATTTTTCAGCATTGGCCTGTCATGTTCAGAGAACCCTAATGTACTACAACGTGCACACAAAAAGCATCATGAAGTTCAAGAGAAGGTGAAGGGTTGCACATCTCAGGTTTTTATGACGTAAAGTTACAGTGTCCGTGGAACAGTCCTTGACAGTCTCACAACCACTTTCATGTTCTCAGTCCTTTCTTAGCCATTTCCTTCCTTGTTTCCTCACTTTTAATTTTAATGTCATCACAGCTTACTTTTATGTCATGCTAATAACTTAACACTAAAAATCTACGTATTTTGATACCAGATGGTTGACATTGAAATTGAAATCAACAGGAAAGGCAACATTGATATCCTCTAAATCTTGATTGCTAATGTTGCCTTAATGTTGGCAACCTAGTGCTTATTAAGAGAAGAAATACTAAAATCCGTAACAATATTTTTCCTTAAGAGTATATTTAGATACCAGAAAATACTCCCAAGATATTCTGTGCATGCTTCACCTCAGCCCATTTGTATCCTTCAGTTTCACATAGTTCACTTTAAAGGCTCCCTGACTAGTGCAATAACTAATTTGAAATTTTTCATGCCGTGCTTGAATTGAAAGAAGGAATGAACATCTGGTTCCTTTCAGTTCTTTGACATTATACCAGTTAGTAGGTATTTTTATTTGGTTTTCCAGTGGTACATACAGTAAAGTGTCATTAAACTCTGTATGTTTTATAACAACTCTATAGAACTTTTCCTTCTATTTCCCCCATTAGGTGCTAGAATTGGTGTGAAGGGATTCCTGAAGTCAAATTGTGTTTGATCCTCCCGAAAAACCATCTGCAGCTGATGATGAGAAAGAAAAAAATGGCATGTGATGTCTCTCCAAAGTCAGCCTGGGTTTGGGATTTGTTCTGAGTACCTTCTTTCCTCCTTTTACACCATTGAGACATTGGGAATACCCAGAGAATTCTCCGCCATCAGTGTAACCATGAACTTCGCTGTTGGCAGTGTGGCTAATTTTTGTGATAGGGAAACAAATTCTTTTAAATAAAAATAATAAAAGTTTATTGAGCCACAGCTGAGCTGGGAATGCATTTGTCAGGTGTGGTGAGAGTCTTTTGAAGAAGTAGCAGGTGTGGGCTGTAGAGAAGGTACTGCCTGGGGCAGGAGAGAGGCTCAGTGAAGAAGAGCACTGGCTGCTCCTACAGAGGATCCAGGTTCAGTTCTCAGCACCTGCTGAGTAAGTACCTCGCAGCTACCTGTAGCTCCAGTGGGAGATCTGGCATCCTCTTCTGGCCTCCTGGTGCACCAGGTATGCATGTGGTATACGTACAGACATCCAGGCAAAATGCTCACACATTAAAATGAAAATAAATCTTATTTTAAAAGAAAAAAAATGTACTGGCGAGTAATTTTAAAGTTGTTTTTCCCACCCCTTTTGGAATTGTGCATATCAACATGAACAAAAGATGAAATGTGTGGATTCCTTCCAGTGAGTTTAATGATTGCAATAAAAAAGATTAAGAATCTCTTTCTATGTACCCTGATGAGATTATCATTATCTTTTGGGTCCCTCCAGAGCTGGTCAAAGATCTAAGAGTTTGACTTACTGAGATCAAGTAAAAAAGGAGGGATGGTCCTTACAACTAGTTCTCTTTGGCACCAATAAGCCTTTGATAAAACCAAATCAGCTTTTCTTTTAACCAGACCTATCAGATTGTACTGGCCAAGACTGATGAGTGACTTGGAGCAAGGTCAGAAGACCTTTTCTGTAAAGGGACAGATAGGAACTATTTTAGGCTTTGCTGGGGATGTGGTCTCTGTTACAACTGCTGAGCTTGCTCCACTGGTGCAGCAGAAAAGTAGCCACAGATATATGGACAAATGAGCATGGCAGCTCATTATCTGCAAGCCCCTGACTTAGAATTAAACTTGTATGCTCTGGTACCCTCAGCTTCAAAGCCATGTGACCTCCTAAATTGTAGAGTTAGTTTATAAGTCATTTTCACATCAGACCATTGGGTCGAGCAAAAGTAACATGGAGAACTACTTAAATTCTGAATACTTTCCAGCAAAAATGGTTCAAGCAAAATTCTCCACACATTTCATGAAACATTTGCAGGGAAGGTTTGTTAAGTACAAGTATGCATGAAGAATACACTATCTCAGTCGATCCCTCAGCTAAAGGTTATTGAGACCTAAGTAAGCTTAAATTTTTTTCCTCTGAAATTATTGAAGCCAAGTGTCTCTTGGAATTTAGAATCTTTTGAATAACAGAAAATTCACAAAACACATGTAACTATATTAAATAGCAACCCCTCCAAAACTAAAGCAGTATTCCATGGTCCAACACTTCTGCAGCAAAGCATGCATATTCACATTGTATGAGATTGGTTAATAAAGAGGAAAAAGAGTCCTACAGTAGTTTAGGCAAGGTTTTATCTCCAAATGATTTTTCCTCAAACTTGGGTGAAAGTTATTAGTTTTCATAGCTTCAAGAGAATTGCATCTTACATGACTTATAAAATTTAAAACCTGCTGCACGTTTGGCCCCAAGTCTGAGAGAAGGGCTACTATTTGGGGGCTAGAGAGACGGCTCAGTAGTCAAGAGCACTGCTGCTCCTGTAGAAGACCCAAATTTGATTCCAAGAAACAACAGATCTGCTCACAACCGGTTATAACCCCAGTTCCAGGGACTCTGACATGGTACACAGATATACATGGCGGTGAAACACCCATACACGTGAATAAATCTTCAAAAATTCAAGTTACCATCTGTCACCAATGAACGTTAAGATGAATGAATGGCAAGTTGTAAAAATGTAGGGAGAATGTTCTAACAGAGATCCTGGTATTAGGGCTACATGTCTTTAAATCTTTAAAATAGGAAGTAGTTAATGTCACCTTGAATGCCTTTAAATGAAAGTGATGTTTTTGTTGTTCATTTGCATTGTTTTTACATGCCCACATTATTATTTACCTCAAGCTCTCTATATAATAGAGTTGATCATGTTAGATTCTATTTGGTTATCAAAAGGACTTGCTTTTTTTTAAATAAATTATTTTAAGGTGGTACTTCCTTATTCTTTTTTCTTTTCCTTTTCTTTCTTTTTTCTTTTTAAAGATAGATTACCATGTAGCCTAGAATTTTCACTCTGTAAGTTACCTTGAGCTTCTAATCATCCCGCCTCCACATTGGGTGCTGGGATGTAATCATGTACCATCCCTCTTAGTTTTAAGTGCTGGGGAATAAAACCTAAAGCTTTATGCATTTATCAACTGAACTATATCCTTAGCCCCTTCATTTAATTTTTTTTTCTTGAAAATCATAAAGCTTTCTAAATTTGAGTTCACCTCTGCAGGACATCAAGATCAAAATAATAGTCATATTCCTTGTAAAAATACAATACTTAAATTATGATTAGAGAACATGCACATTTTTAACACCAAAAAATTTCTAAGAATAAATTGGCAGGATATGCTTAATCTTCATTCCAATGGTTTTGTAGGGTTTCTCACTGAGCTTGTCTTTATTCCCAAGCATACATTTCTATGCATAAATTCATGTACAGAAAACATTAAGATTTGAATTATTTTAAGTTCTTGTTAAAAGATTGACCGTAGTATCAAAAAAATTAAGAGACTAAAGCCAAATGTAGTGGCACACTCCTGTCAGCTTAGCACTTGGGAGGTGGAGGTGGGAAGGTCAGGAATTCAGGATGATCCTCAGCATCATAGCAAATTCTAGGCCAGTCTGGACTACCTGAAATGAAACCCCATCTCAAGAAAGCAGTGTGGGGAAATTTGGGACCCAGCTACAACTTTCAGGAAGATTTGTCTTTCTAGGCTATTAGGCAAGGAAGAGAGAATTCAGGATGAGTTTGAACAGAGAAACCCATTATAGTGGCATTTTAGGACATGATTGAGGATTTGGATTTTGTTTTAAAGCAGTTAAAGAGAATGATGTGATCTGATTTATGGTGAATGAATCGGAGGCAAAAGCTCAATTAGGAAAATAGTTGAAAGTTAGTAGGAGCTTGGATTAAAGATAAATTAGCCACCTCAAAATCCTGCTTCAGCTATTGGAGTTCATCTTAACTGAAAGAACTTAGCCCAGCGAGTTTTTTTCTTCAGGGGATTGCATTATACCAGGGCTGCAGTGAGTCACTTGGAAACATCATGGCCACAGTGCTCGTGAACTTTTAGCAAATCTAGAAGGCATCTAGCCCTGGTTCTAAATATAAGGGTAATTGGTCATTGCCCTTAATGTAATTATGCAGATGTAGCTGGTGTTGGCTGCTTCCCGGAGCTCATTGTGTTACTTGGCTTGTAGTAGTAGTGCCTTGTACTTCCTCAGAACAGTTAGCTTGACAGCATCTGCAGCTTCTGTTGGGTGTTAGATAATTGTGGACTCATTTCCAGAGAGATCTGTTGAGTTCCTGCTTTCTGTGAGAATTCTGTCCTACATTCCAGGATAATTATAAATATCCTTGTGTATTGTCCACTTGTTAAAAGATTGGCCTACTAAGTATCAAAAAAGTTAAGAGGCTGAAGCCACGTGTGGTGGTGAGATGGATAGGTACCTAGGCAGAAATATGGCAGACATGAACTTTGTTTGTTCACTGGGAAAATACATGACCTGACACGGTGGGAGATTAAGGGTTGGGGAGAGGTAGTTGTTAGGAATTTTTATCTTAAGAGATAAAAATCTCAGCTAAATCTTAAAAAGCATGTAAAAGTCAAAAATTTAAGGACAATGGGTTTTAAGAAAATGTAGCTTTCTTGGCCAAAACTGGAACAAGTGAACAATAGAATAAACATTAAAATGCAATCATATGTATAGAACAAATTGTGAAGCCATACTGTTGTCAGCAAATAACTGGGTAAAAAAGAAGAGACAGAATTCCAATTTATGGATATACTCCACCCTCAAGATACTGATTGAGGCATACCTCCACAAGTGATTTCCTCCCCAAAAGTATATTGTGGTTAAGGAGATAAAAGTTACTACAATGGAGAATCTCACAGAACTACTTTAATCATCTATTCAAGTCCAACATCAAAGATGATGTCATGTTGATAGTATATGGTGTTGATAGGATGTAAATGAGATGGTGCTTTTACTCTGTAGTCATAGTGTAAACGAGAAGGATATCAAATAAACACTTCTTGAGTCATATCCTACTAAATAATTGACAGGCATTCCCAAACTGTCAGAACTATCAAAAGCAGAGTCAGAGAAATTGTCACAGCCACAAGGAGAATAAAGAGACTGAGTAAATGTTCTGTACCATCCTGGATGGTATTCTGAAACTGAAAGAGACATTACATAAAAATAAAGGAAACTCAAATCCAGCTCCCAAATGATGGCACATGAACTTATTAATTATGAAAGCTTGGCCTTAGCTTAGGCTCGTTCCCAAATAGTTCTTAAGACTTAAATTAACCTGTTTATATTATATATTCTGCTATGTGGCTCATTACCTCTCCTCAGTATCGTATGTCAGACTTGTTATGTGTCTCATTGGTGAGTACCCCACCTTTCAGATTTTTCCCAGAGTTTCTATCTCTGCCCAGAAGTTCCGCCTATCCTCTCCTGCCTAGCTACTGGCTATTCAGTTCTTTATTAAACCATTCAGAAGGAGTCTTAGCCAGGTAAGGTAAAACAGCAACACATCTTTACACAGTGTGATCAAATATCCCACAACACAAATCAAATATGAACTTTATTGGGTATTAATACTTCTGTGTTGGTGTACTGATTATAACAAATTGCCATCATAATATGAGATGTAAATAGAGGACTACATTGGGTATGTGATATAAGGGGTTCTAGTATCTTGCCTCATTAAACTTTTTTTTTTACTTTTTAATCAACGTTTTAGAGTTTTAGGTTAGGGAATTGTCTTGTTAGAAAAAAACAAAACAAACAAAAAACAAAAAAACACTTACCTCACAAATGTGAAGACCAAAAGTTTCAATCCTCAGAATCCACGACAGATGAGTTGGTATAGCAAATGGATAGGAAGACACAAGGTTCCCCAGGAAAACCTGGCTAGCTATTGGTGGGCTCTGGGTTTGGCACAACCCTACCTAAGTAAAGAAAATCAAGGAATGTGCACAGCATCCTCTGACCTGTACACACATGTACACATGAGTTCCTGTACATCCTCATGCATACAAACTCACACCACATCAAAAACAAAACAGAAGTTAAAGTATGAAGATAAGTATATACAAAGCAAAATGTAATACAATGATGAGAGTTAAAGATGAATGCATAAGTGATTTGCAGATGAAATCATAGCAACTGTCCATCTGTGACTTTGAAAAGCAGCAAAGATCATAGAGCTTAGGAAACTAATATAGTCTTGGCTTTGTCACTAATAAAGTGTATTTTTGTAAAAGATGGTAAATATCTTCATAGAGTGAAACTTGAAACAACAACCAAAACAAACAAAGCAATCTTAGCAAGATTACAATATACAAAGTCCATAGTCATCCTTAGGTTGAAATGTGAGTGACAGTATTCTACCTGCAGCCATCACATCCTCAATTAGAGAATCAAGAGATCCTTCCTTTTGTGTATGGCTTTGGCTTGTCACTTCTCTTAGTCATTTGTACTTCATCAGTTTTAGAAGCAAACTTTATATTGCTCAAAACTGAAAGCTCTGGAGTTGGAAGTAAGGAGGGGGGCCCACAAAATCAAAGTTTGGGCTCCCAAATCTGACATGTTATACATGCAGAGTTTCCCCAAGTGAACTGACTTTTGTGCTGCTGCTCCAATGCTACTCTGTGACCAGAGGCTTAGGGGGTTTTTGGGGGGGAGAGGGGGAACACAGGAAACTTCAATTTTTTTTTAAAGTTTATTATTAAATTTTATCTGTATGGGTGGTTGTCTGCATGTATGTCTGTGGAGGCCAGAAGAGGGCATCAGATTCTCTAGAACTGGAGTGACAGACAGTTGTGAGCCTCCATGTGGATGCTGGGAACCCGAAAGCAGGTCCTCCAGAAGAGCAGCCAGTACTTCCAACTGCTAAGCAATTTGAAAGAAGCCAAGCAAAAACAATTTTGTATACTCAAAATGTAAATATTAATACTTGGTTTTATACAACATAAACAAAATTTTATTCCAGAAGCTTAAGAGTGAACTAAAATTGAACTGAGCTGCTTCTACTCACAGCCAGTATGTCCCCTCTGACTAGGTAGTTGCTGTGTTTCCCAATGTGCTTGTAAAGTTTGGACCGTGGACTGCCAGATGATAGGGATCATGTTTATTTTCTGTCTATCCCTAATTCACCTTTGAGTGGCCCCTCAGAAGTCTGTAATGGACGTGGCAGTTGCTTACAAACAAGATCCAGCCATTTTGCTGCTTGCTTCTGGTAGGTTCCTTCATCCAATAAAGGCCTTAGTGCCTACAGTGTGATAGTGTCTTTTCTATGCCAGGAATCAGCAAACTCGGTAAAGAGCCACCTATTTTAGATTTTGTGGGCTGCAAAGTCTACCACAGCTGTTCAGTGTTGCTGCTATAGCATGTAAAAACATCTCTGGACAAAATGTAAGCAAATGAATATGATTGTTTTCCAGTAAAGTCAGATTGGAATCCATTTCATTACAATGGAACGTGGAATTTATATTTATCAGACATTAAAGTATATAAAACTTAATGATCCATACAAAAAGCTACAAACTGCATTTGACTTTCATGCTGTACCTTGCTGACCCTTGTTCTAGGTGCTGACCACAGAGCAGTGCAGGAAAAAGTAATTTTCATTGAACTTCTCTTTTTTTTGGGGGGGGGGGTGGGGGACAAAAATATTTCTTTAAAATGATACTCTTTCCATAATGGAGCATCTCTAGCATAGGAAAGCCTTCATGGGTAACACCCAGCCGAAAGCTAGTTTGATGCTTTGTTTCCACAGCAGCGCACACATATAGTGTTGGTGTCCATCACTTACGTGTACTTCTAGAGAACCAATGGAGACTTCCTGCTGAAGCTTGGCAGGCAGTGAGGTATTTTGTTAGGAAGGTGTGCCTTTAAGACTATGCCCACTAACAGACCTCAGAGTTCAGGGGCTCAGATGATATTCACTAAAGGATTCATACTAAGGTGAGGAGCCTATTGAATGTGTGGAAGCAGGGGCTATTTTTCAAGGCTGACTTCCTCCCTCACTCCTTTTTTCTCCTTTACTGTATAATTGAAATTCCTTTGCTGAGTATAAAATGTTTCTTGAGCTCTTAGCACTTAACAAAGACTTGGAACCTAATGTTTCCTTGCAATGGCTGAATCTTATAAATGATTCACACACATTTTATGGCAGTGTTTAATATGCTGCCTAATTTTACAGAGTTACATTTTAAATCAACACAACTTACTTTCCCCTAAATTAACCACTGTTAAATTAGCCCACTTTTCCCTATATTTTTCATATGGGGAGTCCAGACTTTGGTGAATGTGTATACTTTTTTTTTAAATCATCACTTGTACTTCCTAATTCTGCATGGACCAGTCCCAGGAGAGGCCTCAGAGCTCTATGGCTCCCTGGAAAAAAAAGGCAGCCTTCTATTCTTAACACAGGCTATGCTGCTTAAGTGCTATTGAACTTAAGTGCTTTTCTCTACAGTCAGTAATGTATCTTCTCTGGGAAAGCTGCTGGCAGTTTTGGAAATTAAAAAGCACTCCATGAACACGGGGCAGCATTGGCACTTGTGTATCAAAACTTTAACCACTTCAGTTTGTTCTTATGAAGAATAAAGTATAAAGGTACTTTTTGAAAGTGGAGCGTCAAAGGTTAGATGCTATTCCAGAAGTTTGAACCAATCTATGAAAGGACTGTATTCTTTGTGTCTTAGTTAGGGTTTCTATTGCTGTGATAAAACACCATGACCAAGAGCAACTTGGAAAGGATTTATTTCACCTTGCAGCTTGTAGTCCATCATCCAGGGAAGCAAGGGCAGGAACTCAAGGCAGGAACCTGGAGACAGGAGCTGATTCAGGAGCCATGGAAGAGTGCTGCTTACTGGCTTACTTCAGTTGGTTTGCTCAGACTACTTTCTTTTAGAACCCAGGGCCATCAGCCCAGGGTAACACCACCCACAATGGGCTGGACACTACCCCAATGTCAATCAAAAAGATATATGATAGGCTTTGTTCACAGGCTAATCTAGTGAGGGCATTTTCTCAATTGAGGTTTCCTCTTTTAAAAGGATTCTGGCTTGTCACGTTGACATAAAAACTAGCCAGGCCGGGCGGTGGTGGTGCACACCTTTAGTCCCAGTACTCGGGAGGCAGAGCCAGGCAGATCTCTGTGAGTTCAAGGCGAGCCTGGTCTACAGAGCAAGATCCAGGACAAGCACCAAAACTACACAGAGAAAACCTGTCTCAAAAAATAAAAAATGAACAAAAAACTAGACAGCACTCCTTGTGTTCTCAACATGATATGAGCCTATATCCATGTGAACTAACCTCTCAAAAGTCATCTTCATAGCTGCAATGAAAAGCTACTTTAGGAAAATGCCAATGCCATTTATCTCATTCACATGTTCCTTTTCCACACACTTGGTGGGGCTGGGCTGAAAAGCAGCAGCACCTCCATTAATCACAGTGAGCAAGACTAGAGTAGAGAAGGGAAGAAGAGTTGTAGCTATATGAAAGAGTTCAGTTGTCAGGAAAACCCTTGGCATTCCATCCTGAGGCCACAACTGGAAGCTAAAATTTGGATCCTTGAGAAGTGTTCTTACCTTGCTGCTTCTGTGCCTTTCTAGTGGTCTGATAGCATTGCAACAGAAGTGTGTCCTCCTGCCACCTCTTCTTGGTATGTTAGACAGTCTAGTGGCTACAAGTGTTCATTTAACTAGACATGGCAATGTATTCACCATCGGAGAATCTCAAGGGAACCTTGACATTAATTTTATGTCTCCACATCTGAAGGGTAGGATAAAAGGGTCAGGAATTTGAGGAGAAAACCCAGCCCTTGTGACTTCTCTCTCATATCTCTGTAAGTTATCCCCTCCTTCTTACCTTCTGTAGTCAAAAGACCAATCCAAAACTTTCTCAAAAGCTACCCGTGATCAATTATCCTATTTGATGGAGAAATTCCCATGTGGTATAATGATGAGTAGTCTTCCAGACTCTTTCTAACTACTGATAGTCCTTGAGAGCCATTGTTTCCTGGGATATTTTGACTAAAGGTTCTAATTGTTAGGCAGTGTGTTTTGTTTTGTTTTGTTTTGTTTTGTTTTGTTTTGTTTTGTTTTGTTTCTAGGGTGAACAAGAATCTGCCTCTGTAGCGTAACTCTTCCCCCTTCCCACTAAGCCTAGAGTCATGATTTCAGTAGAAACTGTACCCAATAGGTTCATGTGTTGAATACTTTGTCCCCAGATAGTTGTACCATTTGGGAAGTACGGCCTAGTTGGAAGAAGTCAGTCACTGGGGGCATGCTGTTGGAGGTTATGGCTAGTTTTCCCATCACTCTGCTTCCTCTCTGCTGGGAAGTGAACTGCCTCCTCCACGTGCTCCTACTGCATGATACTCTGCCTTACCATAGGCCTAGAGCCAAGAACTAGGTACTAAAACCCCTGAAAGCACGAACCAAAACAAATCCTTTTTCCTGGTGGTTCTTAAGCATTTTGTCACAGCTGTACAAATATAACTAATACACATAGTCTTGGCTCCATTCTAGACATTGGATGGGGAATTGTAGAAAACATCAAGTAGCAGAAAGAATGATGCCATCATGAAGTTTTAGGCAGATATGCACACGTGAAAGATAATTGGCATATAAGAATCCTATAAAGTAAGCATTATATTTATAAACAAATGAAAACAGCTAAGATAACCACACATAGTTACAAGATCATTTAAAAGACAGCTTTACTGAATTGTCAAGTGAGCTGTATAAAGGACATGGAATTTCAATGATTCTAAAAACTGGGCCATCTGCTATTTTACATCGACTATCGAAGCAAGTACCAAGAAAGCAGTTCCACAGGTTGATCCTACAAAAAACCTAGTAAATATCTTGTGACTGATGACAAGTTACTTATCCGATGATAATTTTAGATAGTTAAAATAGCAAAAGAAAGCATTCAGAACCTATCATGTTGTTACAACAATGAAAGGAACTTCTGTAGTTATGGACATCTCTATCCTTGGAGATCATGAGAGACCAAATGTCAAAATGTCAACCAAATGTCCAAAATGATTCTGCACTCAACTGAAGTTGGGGCCTATGTGGATCATCCCTTCAGAACCCTTTGAGAGCTCAGACTCTGGTCCTGATTCATTCATTCACAGGAAAACAGGAATAACAACTATTTCTCTACTGTAATAAAAAAACAAAGAGTAAATACAAAGAGCCTACTTTTCCCTTTTGCAATGGAAAGAAATGACTTCCTCCTCCACTTCTACTTTTCCCACAAACCCTTCTTTCAGTTTTTCATCTTTTTAAATGTACTGAATGTCTAAAATAACTATGTAACCCCATTTCCTGTCTCTTAAATCATCCATGTTTTCTAAAGAAACTGGCAGCCTTCTTTCTGAAACAAACCTCACAGAAGATGGCATCCCTGCCCCAGGTCCTCTAGGAAGCTAAGTGTCTACCTTCAGTTGGCATCTGGCTCAGATTTTCAAAATGAACTGCCATGAAGACATAGGAAGTGTATTTTGCTCTCCCCAGATGCTAAGACCAAGGCAGGACAAACTGACTAAAAGTTCTTTCAATCGTCTCTTTTGATCATCAGTGCTAGAAACTGTGTTTCCAAGTTACAACCTACACACAAGGATGTGTGCTGGCCTTTGAGAGAGTTCTACAGCCCGAAGATTTCACTTGCTTGCTAACCAAGCTTGCCACAAACTAGGTCACCACCTGCTATGGAAGGGGCTGAGAGGAGACAGCACCACACTGCTTCCTTCAGTGCAGAACAACTGAGCATGTCAGAGATCCATTGAGAGCAGGTGCTAACAGCAGTCCTTGAGAACTTTCCACCAGCAGCTAGTTGGGGCTTCTCAACATCAGCAAGCATGTGTGCAGGGCAGGTAAAAAGCATGCTGCAGACTTGGCAACCTTATCCAGTTCTCTTGCCAGCTGCCCAAGCCCAGATTGAGGGAATCATGGTAGGATTGCAAGGACAGACTTGGAGCAGCTACTAAGTTCAGGAATAATCTAGAGAATGGCAGGCAACACGTAAAGATACATTGCTGTGTTGGAGAATCAATATTTCTTACTAAGAAAGTAAGACCAACTCTGGCCAGACTGTGAAGACAGAAAAGGAAGAGAACTATGTGTCATTGCAAATACCAGAGCACTGGAGAGAAGTCTGTTGAAAGAGACTGGAGGATGTGGTTTCAGAAACTAGCTGTCAGAAAAGCCCAGCAAGAGGAAACGTACAACTAGAGAACACTACTAAGCAAGGGACTCAAAATTCACAGCTTGATGACATCATTTTGGGAAGTGGTGAGCCTTGCCTAGCCTTGTCTTTCCTGGTAGACATTGGCATTGCTTATCCTGCAGTTCCTCGGGAGATGCTCCCCCCCACTTCCATCTGGTCAACCATCAGTAGAAATTGTTTCCAGTCAACCCTGATGTGTTTCTTTTCCTCTTTGATCCCATAGAGGTAGATGCTATATGGAACTCAGGGGTGTGCTCTCTACTTTCCCCTAACCATCTTATGTCCCTACTGGATAAATTAAAGGCAACCATATTCTGTTCTCCAGAGGAAGCATTCCTAGACTTCCCTGAAAGCAGGGCCCTGAATTAGTTACTGTGTACCTTCCAGAAAAATAGGGGTATGCTGAAGGATGTCAATCACACTGAGTCAGCAATACATTCAGAAATAAAATTAGCTAATTAATTAAAATTTTATTACTCATCATATTGTTCAGGACCCTACAAACTGATGACACTAGATTAAGTCAAGACTTAAGACCAATAACCACTTAAAAGAAAGACAAGCTATGGCCTCTGTAAAACAGTCTTTGTCAAGAGCTCCACTCCAAGGAATAAAGCTGGTTATGTAAGAATTAAGAAGACAAGGGATAATGTAGAAAATGGGTGTTTACTATTACCATGCGATATTAAAACACTTTCATTAAAGAAATATATAAATTTACATGAGATATTGGAGAAGCAGACATATTTATTATTTCATCAAGTACTGTATTCACTAACCCTTCAACCGTCTGACCCAGGTATAGTCATCTGAGATTTCTTTGCAGTCAATCTTCTATTTTTTCTCCTGTCCCTCTAGTAGCTGAGTTTGAATTTTTGTTTGCTTTTACTTATGAAAGAGGCCAATGTTTGTAGCAAAGGACTCGAGAATTTCCACATGTACCCACTACTTTTTCTGGTCATTTATAGGAAATTTGTTCCATCAGAGGAAAGTATGGTCATATGATATGAATGGCAATTGCCTGGGAGCCTCAGACCAAAAAAAAAAAAAAAAAAAAAAAAAAAAGCAATGCAAAAATTGATGTTCTGGCCTTGTTACGATTCCTTGTTTTGCCCGGTCGTAAAGCCTCATTAGACAAATTGCAGTGTTGCCACGCTGAAATAAAACATTAGAGCATCTACTGTCATCTGAAGGCTATAAAATGCTGCAATCCAGGAGTCAGCTGATTTTGCACATAAAATGGCCAACTACAAAAAGCAAACAAACAAACAAAAACCCTTACAACTCAGGCAATTGGGGATTAGATGGTATTAGACAACAAACCTGAACTGTTGCCCAGTGTGCAGAACCTCTAGTGATCTCTGACAAGCTACTGTGTGACTTTGCAGACCTTCTGCTCTGGTTCTTAGGATCTGATGCAACAATTAAATAGCCTTTCCTTCACCTTTGGACATTCTGAAAGCCTTTCCACTTCTTGGAAATAAAGGGCATGTTGACTTAAAAGACCAGTAGTTGGTTTCTTAGTTCTAGATGCCACAGTGCCCAGTGCTGGAAATGCCACCACCCATCACTGTGGTTCAGAGATGGCATGCCCTGGCATCTTATCAAATATGCCCTTACTCTCACTTTCAGACACGTATTGACATGCTCCACCAGCAGTGCCAGCAGCCAGACAATCACATAACCCACCATTTATCAGTGCAGTGTTGAGATAACTATCAACACACATTGTTATCCAATCTTAATATGATATTTAGAGGTACGAGCTTCCAAGCCTCCTTAAACAGATGGCCATGGTTGTACAGTGGTAATAGAAGATACTGGGTTCTAACCTGTAGATTATTCACCCAAGACAACAGTAGCCAACTCATGGCTTCCTCTGCTATGATGACTTCTAACATTGTATAGACGTATTCTTTAACCAGAATTAAATTGGCAAAAGCAAGCTGATTAATACTGGTTCTTAAAGCTGTGGTTCTTCATTCTGGACTATGTACATCAACTACAAATTTGTGTTTGGTATTTGTCATGCAACAGAGCAATTTTTTTTTTTAATTTGAAAAAGGGCTAGTAGACAAGAATTCTAAAACCTCCTATTAAATTGATAGCTGCCTTGTTAGGGCCCTTAAACTACCTGGTCAGATACCAGCAATCCATTTTGCTGGCATTACTACAAAAGCTGCCATGAATATAGAAATCTCCAAACTTGAAAGCTCCATTTTAAACAAAACAAGCATTTGGTCATTTGCAAAAACATCCCTTGTACAAACAATAGAACAAAGCCACGTATGCACACCTGTGACTCCAACACGAGAGATGGAAGGAGGCAGGGAGGGAGAGAGAAGGAATAATTGTAAAATGAGCTAAAAGAAATTTGACTAGACTATGGAAGTTATTTGGCAAAAGAACCCCTATGCACTTTCTTGGTTAGTATTGTGTCACTGACAAAATTAGTTTAATAAAGAGGGACTTTTAGAGACACTAAACTCTTGTTATAGTTTCCAAAAAGATAAGATTATTTAAGAAATAACAGCAAATGGACTCTGTCTGCAGAATCCTCTGCAGCCTACACCAGGTCAGGCCAGGAAGCTCTCTCTAACAGCCGAGAGGAACCTGTGGCATTTGGAGTCAAAGAAAGAACGGCTGCAGGAGATTGAGGACTGTGTGTGTGTGTGAGATGTCTGGACAAATGGAACACTTTCCCTTTCAGGACATGGAGCTCAGTGATGGGGAAGGTTCTCATCCTGGATGCAGTTCCCAAGAGGTACACTGAATCAATGGACATTATTTTATTTCTGCTACTCGCCAGAATTTCTGAAAATATTTGCACACAAACCCAATCCTTTGGACAAGTAGAACAAAATGGAGAAAGTAAATAATACAGATAAAAACATAAACTGGCCAAGTGCTTAACCAGTATACTTATTAAAAATTAGAATGAGGACTAGGGATGTATGAGGGCTTCATGTGTTTGCTTGGCTCCTGGGTTTGATTCTTGGCACTGAAATAAGTAAGTAAATAAATAAATATAATTAAAATGAACCCTGCAAGCACCTGGGCTCTTTTCTTGCGAACTTATATTTGACAGGCCTATGAATTTGGATGTAACCATAGATAGTGTCAGACATTACCGAATGGTCTCATAATTTTGTTTAGTACTTTAAAGGCTCTTTTCCAATAGGAACTCTGAGTCTTAAATCCATACTTTACGAAGATCTGAAAGGATGGCAAGAAGAAGCCAGCCATACCTGGCCATAGGGAGACTTTGCCTACATGAAAGTGTTATCAAGAAAAAAAGGGCTGTCATTTTGCTGAGAAGGACCCTTTCAAGTGCTACAGATGACCTGCATGGCTCTCAGAGACAAAGACAGGTAACTGGAGTTATGTTTCCCATGTGAAGCCAACACCACAGGAGGACTGGACTATGGTTCTCACAAAGTACCTAAAACTTAAGTTTCCAAAGTGACTAATTGGCATCAAACTAAACTAGAAGGAGGTATTCTAGAAGTGTGTTATTGTCCTCATGGCTGCTTGGTCCATCGTAGCACAGCAGTACTTATTCCAATTATTTTAAGGATCATGTTGAGGAGGTAGCTGGTCTGGTACACTTCTTTCTTTCTGTTCCCCCTCCCCCTGTGATGGTTTCCACAACCACATAGCTCTAAATGGTGCTGGCAGTATGGGCTCCATCTGGACCTACAAGGGCAACAGTCTGATTTCAGCAGAGTTCAAATGAGATCTTCTACACTAACACTTTTAACGGCAACAAAGTAAACATAACTTGTGTCTAGGTACTCAAGCTATAAATTTTTTAAAGTAAATTTTATTGAAAATGGATTCTTCTCTCATATAGTATATCCCAACCACAATTTCCCCTCCTCCCAGCTCTTCCCACCTTCCCTCTCCCCCAGATCCACTCCTTGTCCATTTCCCTTCATTAAGAATCAGGATTCCAAGAGACAATAACCAAACACAATAAAATAAGATACAATAAGACAAGACAAAAGCCCTCATATCAAGGCTGGGCAAGGCAATCCAATAGGAGGAAAAGAGTCCCAAGAGAAGGCAAAGGAGTCAGCGGTACACCTGTTCTCACTGTTAGGAGTCCCATAAAAACACCAAGCTAAACAACCATAACATATATGCAGAGGACCTGGTGCAAACCCATGCAGGCTCATACTTACCACTTCAGTCTCTGTGAGCCCATATGAGCCCTGTTTAGTTGATTCAGTGGGTCATGTTCTCCTGGTGTCTCGCATCCCTTCTGACTCCTACAGTCTTTCCTCCCTCTCTTCCATGGTGTTCCCCAAGCTCTGAGGGGAAAGACCTGATGGAGACCTCCAGTTTAGACTATCTCTCAGCATAAGATCTGGCTGTGGATCTCTGCACCATCAAGCTATAAAACTGACATGCAAAATATTGATTGAATAGAAAGATGGTATAATAGAGAAACACATTTGATCAATAGGCAAGCAGAAGCTGCAGAAGACAGGTCTATGCCACTAGGTTTACAATGAAACAGGAGGTCTCTTTAGTTCCAGTATCAATGGATAAAAAAGAGCAAGTGTCTATTATGTTTAAAGGTTGGTACCCCAAGGTGAGTATTACAGTGAAAATTTGAATTCATCATATTGTGATCCTGGTAATTACTTTGCTTGTATTTGTCTTTGTCACTGTTCTATTGCTG
This sequence comes from Peromyscus eremicus, assembly GCF_949786415.1. Taxonomy (NCBI): domain Eukaryota; kingdom Metazoa; phylum Chordata; class Mammalia; order Rodentia; family Cricetidae; genus Peromyscus; species Peromyscus eremicus. The sequence continues at coordinate 35,289,432 of NC_081431.1, read as the reverse complement.
TGAATAGACACAATGACCAAGGCAACTCTTAAATAATGCATTTAATTGAAGCTTGCTTATAGTTTCAGAGGCTTAGTCCATTATTATCATGTTGTAGAGCAAGGTAGCACATGATCTGACAAGGTTCTGGAGAAGTAGCTGAGAACTACATCCTCACCTGCAGGCAGCAAGAAGAGACTGGACCTGGCATGGGCTTTTGAAAAGCCCACCCCCAATGACACACTTCTTCCAAACAACTCTGCATCTCCCAAGCCTTCTAATTCTTTCAAAGAATTCTACTTCCTGGTAACTAAGCATTCAAATATATGAGCCTATGGGGGGCCATTCATAATCAAACCACCACAATATTTTCCTATGGACTTACTGGTTATTTAGGTAGTGATATTTGCTCAGAGAAAGGTAGACACTATAATGAAAATAATTAAAATAGTGTAATGTTATTTAATAGTGACAGAGAGACTATGAGGGCAAACACAAATTAAAAGTAAGAGGCTTAGCTTTTCTGTGTTGAAAGACTTCCCTCCTTTTCATTATTTCTTAGTCTTTTCAAATGTATGTACATCTTCATAATGATGAAATAATCCTCTTGCTTGTCTTCTTTTTCAATTTTCTTCAAGACACACCCCATCCCCTGCCTTATTCTTTTATTTTTGAGATCATAATATAATTATATCATGTTTCCTTCCCCATTTCTCCCACCAAATTCTCCCATATATCCCTCCTTGCTCCTTTTAAAATTCATTGCCTCTTTTTTTATTATTTTTGTTAAACACATATATGTACATGTACATACATATATATTTCCAAATATAAGAGGCTCAGTCTGTATAATACTACTTGTATGTATGTTTTTAGGGCTGAGCATTTGGTTCTGGACAACAATTGGTGTGCTCTTCCTTGGGAAAGACGATTTTCTCCCACTCTCAGGACTCCTTAGTTACCTGCAGTTCTTAGTGTAGGACTGAGGTTTAGTGGCCATTCCCCATCCTTTTGGTATGTCTGTTGTTGTCCTTGTTCAGTTCATGTTTTTGCATGCCTTTTTTTTTTTTTTATAAATTAAAATGTTTTCAAGTACTTTGTAAAGCTAAGAGACTATTGTGGCTTATATCTGAAATGCATATGTTAAGGACCTGGTTGTTAGCTGATAGACTTTTGAGAAGTGATCAGATGCTTTTGGCTCTGACCTAATCAATATATTGATCCCTTGATGGATTTACAGTATGATGGCATTATTGAGAATTGGTAGAAAGCAGGAGGCAGGATCTAGTTGGAGGAAGTAGTTCCCTGGGATATTTCCTTGAAATATAATGTCACATTCATTTGCTCTCTGCCTTCTGAGTATGAGATGATGACCTCCCTCCCCTACTACACCCTCCTGGTACCATGTCATTGGATCCAAAGCAAGGGATCCAGCCACCATGGATTAAAACCACTAAAATTGTAAGCCGAAATAAACCTTCACTTCTTTTCCCTCTCTAAATTACCTATCAGGGCAGAAAAACAAACAAACAAAAAAGCCAGCAACAAAAACTAGCCTACCTTCAGTGGACACCCTGTTCTGTATGCAACACAACCTCTACCATAAAGATTATGGTAGAGGACGCTTCCTCAACCTCTGGATAAAGCCAACACATGTGGTCCTCCACCACCAAAATCAAGTTGGGACAAGCTCTGTGCTGATAGGTGGCCAAGTGTTTGCCCCTGAGGACTAGTGCTGATTTACCTGGGAACATTGATGCAATGGGTTGCATCTGCTTTGCTACACCAAGGACAGGATACTTTGTCCTGGCAATCCTTTAGTAGACTGCCTGCATGTTTTGGTGAAATTGTTATTCGACCGACCATCCAAGTCTTGCTTCCTTATTACTTTTGCAGAGAGAATTTCTGAATTTGTTTGATTCCATTTTACCAGCACTCTTCTAAGGCATCAGCCACTCTGTTCTCTAGTTTTATTGTATCTTACATTTTTTCCCCGCATGAAAGTAATGTGAATCCTCTAGACAGCAGAGAGGGTGTGGTCAAAACCAATCAACCAAACCTCATTGCACTCTAACAGACTCCCCTCCCTTTGTTCCTACTCTGCCCAGTGCTGTTTTCTTGGTTGCATTCTGTGGCTGTGATAAGATACCATGACAAAAGCAACATATAGGGAAAAGGGATTATTTCTCAGTCCACCATGATGGGAAAGGCACAGTCAGCATTAGGAGTTTGAAGCAAATGATCACATTGCATCCACAATCAAGAAGCAGAGAGGGACTGATGCTGTGTTTAGATCATTTTTTTCCTTTGTATATAGTCTGGAATCTTAGCCTAGGGAATGGTGATACCCAAAATGGGTGGTCTTGCTATCTCAATTAACCTAATCAAGTTATTCTTCTATAAGCATGCCCAGAAGTCTATCTCCCAGGTAGTTCTAGATAGTACCTAATTCACAGTTGGGATTAATTATCACAGTCATCCAAAACACAGATGACTCAGAAGCACTGTACTAGCCTGAATTTGAGAAATGTGCTAGTCTCTGCTTGGTTTCTTTCTCTCAGTGTCCATGTCGTGCTAAGTTCACAAGAGACTCGGGGAGCTCTTTCTGTTCATCCTCCATATAAGGCACTTCATCTTTCTTGGAGCAGAACCAGGTCCCCCAAAGTTCCCATAGTTCTAAATCTTGGCTGATGACATGCTTGCCACACCTTCTTAGAAAGTTGCTGCAGACCCAATGTCACCTCGCTTTCCTCATTAGGGTCTATGTGGCTGGGTCTGCGAGGAACTAGAACGATTGTTTCTGCAATCAAAACCCATGTATGGTATCTTTTATCTCCTCTCATTTATCAGGCAAAGAAAGGTCCTATGGGAAAAAGGGACATAACCACTTACTCACCTTCCCCTGGCACATATTTGTCTTATCTCTCCCAGTTGTTCAGCTTTTTATGGCTTGATTTTCAAAATCCTCATTAAAATGTTCTCCTTTGCCCCTCGATTCCACTGTTGCCACTCTCCCTGACATTAGCACCCAGACACACAGTAGACACTTCGATAAGTGCTGGGAAAACCCAAATTCCAATCTAGCACAGTCTCCTATCGATACGCTTGGCCCAAGTTCAGCACCTTCCCAGGAAGACCATTCATGATGGAAACCTTCCACTAGTCCATAGCTCCGCACTGCTCCTGCCACCGCCCTTTGCTGTACCACTCTCACCATGGCAGAACTTAGGCTTTGCCACATCATCCTTGCAGTTCTGCATCCCACTTAGTTATGCAGATCCCATAGCTGGCATGCATCTATTCCTGCACACGTTGCCCCATGCATGGAATCTCAGAGAAAATTTCTCTATACCTCTACTTAGCAAGCAGCATGCACGTGTCTGAATTCAAGTCCTGTCTCTTCCCTTTAGGCAAGAGAAGAGAACATATTTGCCCTCATCGTCTCCCTTACCACCTCCTTCTCCTGACCATGCACAGCCTGTCCCCTTCAGAGGGCAAGTGAGAGATGGTGGCTACGTAGAAGCCCAGGACACATAAATATTTATAGGTGGGTTATTTATAGACCTCAGGAGCTCAACGGCTCAGCTTTAACCATTTGGTGAGCTTCAGCCTTAGTGCTTCCAAATTGCTGGAGTGCAGGGAAGTTCTGGGTGGTTCATGAACTCTGCAAACATTTCTGGGTCCAGTAGGAGTGTGCAGCTGCTGCTATCTGCCTAGCATGAACATCTTTGAGGAGTACTCACGCTGCCTCCTGGAGCTAATCATCAAGTGCTTGCCATGGACACAGTTTAATCCACTGCAGAATAAGAGAACACGGGTGGGCTGGTTGTGCTCCTCAGTAGTGACAGGGCCTTGAGGCTTGCAGAACAGACATCTACTTGCAGAGGCCTTTAAGGAACATTTGCTCTGATTCAGGCAAGTAAACACTACTGGGCCTCTCCTCCTCCTCCTGTTTAGGCATTCTGAAACTAGAGAGGTGGATAGCTGGTTGGCTATAAAGTACAGACATCCCCAAGGAGACTTGGGGCCTATGTCCTATACTTCAGACAGAGGGCAAGGCCTTAAATTTACATAGTCATTAGTATTTATTGAGATTAGCTACATGCTAAGCATGTGTTGAATATTTTACATGCATTACTTTTATTTAATTCCCTCAAACAGTCACAACAAAAAAAAAAAAGCACAAATGAATCAGATGTGTTCAGTGTGTGAGGCCTAATTAAGTTGCACAAGGTATAACTGGATCATGTTCAGTTCTTCGTGTGCATATTACACTGTAATTCAAAAAGCTCTGTGAAGCATGTGCTCTTATCTCTTTAAAGAGGAGCTAAGTCAGTTTGATCCCTGAGTCCAAACTCATAACCAGTCTGTATTGTGAAGTGTCTCTAAGTATCTTCCCTAAACATAGCTGCCTAGAAGGACTCTTAGTACCACAAGGCACCCTTGCCACACATATGAAATGAGTCCACAACCACTGTGTGCTTAGCACCCAGCACAAAAATCAGGCCCTATGGGACTTCCAGAGAATGTGCTAAACAATGAATTGCTTCCAAGGTAACTCTTTCCTATTGAGAATTCCAAGTAGTTACCTATCCCAGCATGTGTTAGTCCGCCGCTATCTAGCTGCTGGCAGGAGCCTTACCCTGTCACATCTTCCTCAGTTTAATTGGCCCCTAGACCTTGCCACACTGATGCCATGATGGAATCGCCATTCGGGCCTTGAAACTCAGCCCGTAGACAGCACCACCTGCCAAAATGAGAACAAAGAGCTAATCTATCAGAGTCCATAGTTCTGGGAAAGTCCCTAAATGCACTAACTTGGCTTTTTGGCTTCTGTATTTCCACTCCTGGCTAACTGTTCTTGTTTACTGAGGTATGTAAACACAAGATGTAGTTTTTGGCTTAAATAAAAACTCACATCGAGAAAGGCTTGGGACTACACTTGGGTCCCAAACACCCGATATAGTCGCCGGCCTAATAAAGACCCATGTCCAAATGATCTTCTCTGGTGGATACTTCACAACATTAGGAGGTTGGAGTTGGAGTCAGTTTCCACAAAAATAGATGGGAAAGCATTGATTGAAGGGTCATGGTGAGAACAAGAAGTTGAAATTATCTAAGCAGGTTAGGGTAAAAAACCTCAAAGAAAAGTAACCACTTTTTATTTGGTTTTTATTATTGTTGTTTTTTTGTTTGTTTTCTTTTTATTGTCTAAAGGCCAAAAATGTCTTTGGGCCTCTGGGCAGCCTTGTTCTTGCCAGAGGCTGGGGATACCAGAAGTATTTGGTAGCTCTGATCCCTGATTTGGCCCTTAAATGATTTTAGGATTCTCTCTTCAGAAGGTGCAGTGTTAAGTTGGCAATAAAGGCCCATAGAGAAAAAGTAATTTCTATTCAAGAAAAGAGAATCTCTGGCTGTGTGTGACTTAGTATCTCTGTGATTAGTAAGTAGATCTTTTTGGAATATATAAACACACCCCTTGTGCTCACCAATCCAATGGCTAAGAATGTCATCAAAGAACTTCTGAGGCCTACATAGAGCAGAGACTTCTCTACTTTGATGTACCCCACCTATCTGATGTTTAAAGTGCCTTGGCTTATAATTTCCTTTGTTCTGTTACTATAAAAACTTCATGAAACTGTTTCCCAATGCTATCTGGGATGACAGGAGTCTGTGTTCCTGGGCCATGGTGTTGAGACCAGGCTGTGTTCTGTCCCAAGTCATTACATACTGTATGAAACAATGGTTTGTCAAGTGGTGAACTGCCCTGAGAGGCTGAATTTTACCAGCAGCTGTTAACTATATTTTACACAGAAATGCAGAAAAATAGGACAACTCTGCACCTTGGTGGACATGGAAACAGTGCCATATGTCCAGTACTACTCATGAGGCACTGGCTGATAAATAACTCATTCCTAAGAGTAGAAAGGATACTACCCTACACGTTCATGCAAGGATATTGGGACCAAGGAAAGAGCGTGACTCTTTTTATTTTGACCTCACAAAAGAGAGTTTATTCTGGAAGCAAATATGAGTGAGATGTGTCCTGACATGCTAGGGCAGACACATAAATAAACACGAGGTTCAGAAGGTTGGAGGCAGCACTGGACCCAGATGAATGAATGGGTGGAAGGAAGGACAGTGGCTAGAGAAGGCCCCATGAACAGAGGGGAACAAGCTGAGCTGAGGCTCCTGAGATAGTCAAGAGTTCTCTCTGTTAGTTCCTTGATGCTTGCATTGAATGGTCACCTGACAATCCAGTGGGGCTGTAGTGATCACAGCATTGGGTATCTCTCCTTTTTGTGAGGTTTGACCCAAGAAGCCATCCTGGCAATGACTTTTTAGTTCCTGTAGGCAAGCAAGGCTGTTGGAGTGCTTCTTAGACCCCCAACGACCTGCATGTAGAGCTTTGCAGGGCTGGAGGTGTAAGTGATGGAACAATTGTCTAGAATGTGCAAAGCCTTAGGTTTGCTTTGATCCCTAGCATCATAAAAAAGGAGAAAGAAAACCAAATTATAATAATAGAAAACATGCTATAGAGTCTGTTTTAGTTAATGTTCTGTGATAAAACACCATGACCAAAAGCAGCTTGGGGACAAAAGGGTTTATTTGGCTTCTACATCCTGATCATAGATCATCTTGAAAGGAAGTCAGCACAGAAACCTGGCAGCAGGAACTGAAGCAGAGACCATGAAGGAATGCTGCTTATTGGCTTGCTCCCGGTGGCTTGCTCAGCCTTCTGTCTTACATACCCCAAGACTACTTGCCCAGGGATAGCACCACCCATAGTAGGCCCCACATCAGTCATTAATCAAGGAATGTCTTATAGTGTTGCCTGCAGATCACAGTGATGGGGCAGTTTCTCAACTGAGATTTCTTCTTCCCAGATGACCCTAGCTTGTGTCAAACTGACAAAAACCTAACCAGCACAGAGGCTTAAACAAATGAAGATTTATTTTTCTTACTTAAGATGCCTGGAGGAGCCGGGCGGTGGTGATTTCTGTGAGTTCGAGGTCAGCTTGGTCACAAAGTGAGTTCCAAGATAGCTGGAGCTGTTACACATAGAAACCCTTTCTTGAGGGGGTGGGGAGATGCCTGGAGGCAGATGATAGCTCCTGCTGCTGACTCAGTGGTTCTGTAAAGCCAAAGACCCCAATATTTTTTTGATCATTTTCTCAGAATTTCCAAGTGGCTGCTCTGCTGGAAGACCAGACATAAAATTAGTCTTTACTATAAAAATGAAATAAAAAAGACTGGGGTGATGACTGCAAAACCCAAATGAGAATATTTACAAGGATCCTCACAACAAGGGTCCATTTGTGTCTTATTAGCTATAGTAGTGATCCAGAGTCACCCTCAGTAAAAAATAAGTTGGGGATGGGCCTGAATCAGCCAGTCTACCTTGTTATTAATACCCAGTTTTTCTGATAACCCAGCTGAGTGTACTAGGACCCAAAATGTCAATTGATAAAAAGCTTTGGAGACAGTTTAAGTAGTCTCAGGATGTTTAAAGGAAAATACTTTTCTGTCTATGCCCAAAATACTATAAGCTTCTGACGTCAATTGCCATGGCTTTTCCACACCAAGCAGTTTTCAGGTTCTCTGTGGGTACCAAATGGATGTCCTGCAGGTTCTCACACAGATTCCCAGGAGTGAGAACAGAGCTAGCAAACTAAGTGTTCAGTTTCACACCACATTTCCCACTCAGATGGCATCACAGGCCAATGACTTGCATACACTGGCTGACAAAGCTTTTACTGTAGGGTGCCCAGAGCCTAGGTTCTGAATGACTCATGATGCACAGGAAGACCCTAATCACTATGGCGATACCATAAAGGCTTGGCTGAACAGTAGACTAAAGTGGGATACAGGGTGAGGTCCAGAAAGCAGGGATCTAGAGCAGCCTGTATCCCCACTAGGTTTGGGTGTGAGTGCCATCCTTCCAGCATTCACCTGAAGTGTTCAGTTTTCCTTTCGTAGGGGCCTTTATAGAGGTTTCATTTCAAAGGCAGGATGAGTCGTTTGTGATTATTTCCTCTCCAGCGCCTGGTGTTCAGGTGGTGGGACTGAAATTTCCAACTCAGTAATTAAATGACCAGTTCCTCTGGCCACCATGTCACTTCTCCGAGAGTCATTCATCTCTGTTATGATATGGGGTTTATTATAATAGAGAGACAAAGAGAAAGACAGGAAAGAGGGAGAGAAGAGAAAGAGAGAAGAAGAGAGAGGGGGGCAGAGAGAGAGAGAGAGGGTGCACATCTTGTGGGAGGAAAAGCGGAAGAGAGAGAGGAAGGGGAGGGGCCTTTCCCCCAAAATGAGGCTTTTACATCAGGATGCAGGGCGGCAACAAGGGGCAGGTCAGTATACTAACATTGGTTTCCAAGGGGTGGGTCAGAATATTAATAATCTCTACAGTAAAAACTCAGGTGCTGTAAAAGAGGCTTGTTACGAATAACAAAAGATAGGTCTCTCACTCCAATCTTAGAGTTACGTGCCAGGAGCCACGGATGAAGGCCAAGTGCATATTTCTTGCTATGTCACAACATCAGCGCCTTTAAAGCACAAAGAATTGAAGCCACAGTAGCAAGAAAGCTGGTAGATGACGAAAGAGGTTGTCCCAGTCACACCCCTCCTTGTTTTTGCATGAGGTGCCCCGCAAACCTGTCAACAAGCAGTGTAAGGAACAGCCCCCTTTCTCGGGGTCCCCTCTGCACTTCAGAGATATGAGAGCAGAATTCTCTTCACACGGAGACTCGGCCCACTTTTCCCCCAGCATGAGTTTGAGCCATCTGGGAACAGTGTCAGTTCCTTCCTCCAAGGCAACAACACGCACAGTAGGGCCAGGAGCCGGGTGACACAAACCGCAAGACAATGGAGGGGTGTGGTGGCAGTTGTGGAAGAGCTCGGGAAATAGTTATTGGAGGGCTGAAAAACCACCTTTGTCCTTGGATGAAGTGGACCGAAGTAACGGAAATCTCTCCTAGAGCACCACATCTTAGACTGTGGGTTAGATGGCAACTCCATGCGCTTCTAGAAAGATCTGGCAACTGTAAACAGTTTCTGACTGTACGAAGACAAGAAATCAAATCAAAGTATACATCTATATGCCCAAGATCACACAAGAATTTCTTGGGTGAAAAAAGAGTCTCAGGTAGAAAAAGTTTAAGAAGCCCTGCCTTAGAGCACTTTCCCAAAAGTAGAGCCAGACCTCAGGAAAGGCCAGCAGAGCTTTACTCCAGCGATGCAGACACATCTGCAGAGTTAAGGCTCCCAGGCTGGAGAAAACCAAGAAGTGGGCGTCCTGCGTCTTTGTCCCTTAAGGCTTTGTTGAGGTGGGTGTGAAAACTATGTTCCTTCCTGTGTGACCTGAGCATTCAGTGTGGAACTGAACTCCATCCCCCCAGGCCAACCAGGGAGAAAATATCAACTGCATCTCTTCTGTTTGCTTGCTCATTTGCACTTTTTCTCTTTAAAAAATTACTTGTACTTATTACTTGAAAATTTCATACATGTATACAATATATCTTCATCGTATCTCCCCCATACTCCCTCCTCTAACTCCTTCTAGGACCAGCCCCCATCACATCTCTCTTCTAACTTCATGTCCCCCTTACTTATTTTTTAAATATTTTATCTTACTTTACGTGTATGAGTGTTTGATTGCATTCATGTCTATGCACCACATACATGCTTGATGCCACGTAAGTCAGAAGAAGGCATCGGATACCCTGGAATTGGAATTACAGATGGTTGTGAGCTGCTCTGTTGGTGCTGAGAATTGAGCCTTTGTCTTCTATAAGAGAAGCCACTGCTCTTAACCATTGAGTGATCTCTCCAACCCCCTTACTTACTATTAATTTTCAGTCCATAGAATTAGTGGTACCCATATATACATACATGGGTGTGGGATCATCCACTGGGGGGCGGTGGGGAACTGAACAGTGTTCCCTCTCTTAAAGAGAGATGATTCTCCCTCTACCCAGAAGTCATCAACTAACTCAGCTGGGAGTGGGGTCTCAGGATCCCTTCCTTCCTTCCTTCATGCTGGAATTAAAATTTATGTATGTGTGTGAGCATTTGTCTGCATACATGTCTATGTACTACTTATATGCCTGGAGCCAGCAGAAGTCAAAAGAAGGTCAGATTCTCCTGGGACTGGAATTACAGATGGTTATGAGTCACCGTGCGGATTCTGGGAATTAAACCCAGGTCCTCTGGAAGAACAGACAGTCCTCTTAACTGCTGAGTCATCATCTCTCCAGCCTCCATGCTAGAATTTTAATTGGCTTGATCTTGCGGAAGTCGTGTGTAGGTAACCACAGCTGCTGTGGTTCATGTGCACAAAAGCCATGCCATGTCCAGAGGACAGCATTTCACAAAACTCCTTCCCATCTTCCGACTCTTACATTCTTTCTACCCCTCTTCCTTGATGCTCCTTGAGCCTTGGGAGGGGGCGGGGATACAATAACCCATCTACGGCTGAGGATTCACAGTCACTCATTCTCAGCGCCTTAAACACTGCACTAACCATTACCACCTACAGTAAGCTTCACTGACCAAGGTTGGGAGAAGCACAAATCTATGAATATTAACACAAATATTTAGAAGACTGATGACATGACCCTTGAGAAAAGTAACATCAATACTTTCTCCCCTAGGGCCTATCACCTCCCTGCCCTGGAATTTTGAGCATGTTTCCAGTACCAGGAATGAATCACCTCCTGTGGAACAGGCCTCCAATCCATTCAAGAGAGCAGATGTTTACCCCGTAATCATGCGTCACTATTGCAGGAGTCAGCACTTCTTGCCTGGCAGATCAGTACTGTAGTATGCAGGGGCCAGTGCTGGACAAGACCATTGATGCCTTTTCTCCACCAACAGCCTATAGAGCCGCTCCTGGCACTATGAAAGCTAGCCAGCAGGGAGAACATCCTAGCCAGTTCAAGACTAATTTCTCTGTGTCCTGCAACCAGTGTGTAACATCTTTAACAGTAAGGCCTTACCTTCTAGTTATGGCAAGCCACCAAGGCCAGTGCAATAGCCTGTATTGTTTTGGAGTCCCTCTGGATCCTGTCTGACCAATAACTCCTAGGGAGATAACCTGTGCCTGGCACTGAGATTTTCATTTAATAACCTGTGTCTTCTGGGAGCAGCATTGTTCACTAATGTGGAGTACTTCTCTTCAAATTCCCTTTTAAAAATTATATTTTTAATTAGCTTTAAAACTGGTGGGATTTCATAATGTTTCTTTACAGACTCTTAATTTTGTTTAACCCACCTTCCTCTCCTGAAAACCTCACCTGCTCTTGACCCCCATCCCACTTAAACCTTTGCTTCCCGCTCTTGACCCCCATCCCACCTAAACCTTTGCTTCCTGCTCTTGACCCCCATCCTTTCCTATTATTTGTGCTCTACTGTCCCCTCTTGTTAACACATTTTTGCTTGAACCGCAAGATCATGGATTCCCAAGGTAGCTTTCAGTATGGCAGTTTTCTAAACAAAACATGTTTTACTGACTCTCTGTTCCCCTTCTCCCCAGCCCCTTTTCCCACCCACGAACCCTTCAGCAGTTTCTGTCCATGTTCATGGCACACACATGAGCTTTTGCCCCTTCGCTTCCTCTGAAAAGGGTAGTTAACTGCACTAAGTGTCATCAGTTTATCATTGTAGCTTTGCAGAGAACTTAAGGACCCCAGCTGCTCTTGGGGTTTGCTTTTAACTAAGCAGGTTGAGGGGTGCTTGCTGAGATGTTAATGTTTGAGAGTTTCAATTGCCTCTTTGAGATTATTTTTCTTTTCCCAATCCCCTAACCCTGGCCAATCCCAACAAAACGGCACCTCAAAGAACAATGATTTGGTTTGCTGCTAGCTGCAGCCAGAGAGCAGCAGGGTCCGTAGAGACTTCCTCTGGACTTCTGGGTCTGCCTGAAGCCAGACCCTCCTCCAAGTGGAGCTCAAGGGCATGCAGCTCCTCCCTGGGTTATCATCCCCTGGAAGATGGATTTGCTCATAGGAGCAAAGATTGGAGGTAGAAATGCCCAGAGGGACTTTGTCACAGAAGTCACCTCTCCTGAAGGCCTGTTTATCATGATCAGAAGTCACTTTCTGTTTCCTCTTGCTCACATTCTCCTCTGCTCTTCAGAGGAGTCCTTAGACCTCACTGGATATGTGAATCCTTGCTTCTCCTTCATGGGGCGGCCCCATGCACACAGGCTGGCATATCTTCTCTCTCATTAGTCTTACACTCAGGTTTATTTCACAGGCTCAGTCATCAAACCTCAGAGGGCAGAGGTGTTCCCTCCCCAGTCCCGCTCATGCCTAGACCAAGAGAAAGACAATACATGCATCCTGGAAATGTGGAGTTGTGATCCAAGAAGTAATTGGATTTTTAGCCTTCAAGAATGCTTTGGCAATTTGTTAAACTACAACTCTAGCAATGCTTAACTTCAGATGTGCACTGTGAGAGAGGAGACATCCCCCACTGAACTTTCACACCTTTGCTGGTATATTTCCCATTCCCCAAGGCGGCACTATTTTTTCTTTTTGTCACCAGCACCTAGTGTTTGAATGTTTGTACTAAAATAGCTTAATGCAGCCCCACTGTATCCTGTCTGTCCCCAGGATACAAAAATTCTTTACAACTTTCTCAACCAAGTTAGGAGGTATTAAGTTGGTGAGCCATGTCGCAAATGAACACTTGCTAAAAACAGCTCAAGCAACACTTCTTAAAAATTATGAACTAGTTCAGATATGCCCATATTTGTTTTAGAGGAAGCCAGAGGATCACTCAGGCTAGTCTACAAGATCACTGTTATTCCTGGTGCTCTGCTGTACTTCCTAATGAGCTAGACAGGCATGTGGGAAGGGTAGAAGGCTGAATGCTCTTCTCTGTGTGTGGCCTCCCAATGGGACCTTCCGGCCTTAAAAGCACATGAAGCAGGTTGGAGACCAAAGAGATGCTGCTTGGTAATGCCAGGCTAAGAAGTAAAAGGTGGTCCTCAGAGACTATGCAGGGACTCTGGTTGTAAGGCCAGGAATGAGGCAGCCGGAGCCCCTTCAGAAAACCCAGGAGAGTTGGGTTTTTGTCCATTTAGGCAGCAATGACAACTTACCACAGTATTTTTCTTTAAAATATTAAAAGTGAAATATAATTATAACATTTCCCTCTTTCCTTTCCTCCGATCAACTCCTTCATGACTCCCTTCCCCCAGTTTGTTCCCTTGGCCATAACATTTTTTTTTGTCCCAGTCCTGTAGGCTAGAAGGGTGAGGCTCCATGGAGGACTCAGTCAGTTTTTTATTTTGGCTTCAAATGACAGACAGATAGCAAGCTTGCTCAGTGCTGCTGCTGCTGCTAGTGATAGTGACATGGTGGTGGTGTATTTTAACTCATTTGCAAAGCCCCCATTCTCCTGAGCTAATCAGCTCTTAGTGACCCTACCCACAAACCATCACATCAGATGAAGGCTGTAATATATGGATGAGGGTGCATTTAGTCTACCGCAAGTGGGGCTCTCCAGCTTGCTTCTCTGCTATTCATCCACATCCCTGGAAGGCAGGCTCTGTTGCTCTGCTCTTCCAGAAACCATCTATATTTGTGGGTAAATGTCCACTGATGACTTTTACAGATGACTATCCATTGTTATCTGTAAAATGGACTAGCTGATCTTCAAGATACTACTGGTCATGTCAGTTAGTGAATAATTCTCAGAAACATCTGTGTGTGTGTGTGTGTGTGTGTGTGTGTGTGTGTGTGTGTGTGTATTTGTGTGTGTGCATTCTTGTTTGTGTGTGTGCACAAATGGGGGAAATAACCTGATGACTGTGTGATGAGAAGTTCCCCTCACGGCCCCTGCCACATGGTGCTGCAGTCCATAGCACAGAGAGCGTGGGAGAATCCAGAGCTGCAGCCATATGGCATCTTACTTCTCATCCTTTGATATGAGAGGACACATGCTCTCATTCCAAAAACTTTCTTGGCTGTCTTCCGAGTGTCAGGTACAGTAATGGGTTCTGGGGAAGAAAAGAAAACAAAACCATTGAGAGAACATGGTGCCTACCTCTTAGAGAAGAACACTGCTCTGATGTGTGAACTCAGGTTAAGAATGAGGAGGGATGCAGGAAATCTATTGACTGTGATTTCCCAAATTGTTATAGAATGTAATCCCTTGAACTGTTAAACAAACAAAAATCATTTTTGTAGTTGGTTGTTTTTACTCTTTAGGTTTTTTGCTTTTTTGGGGCATCCGTCTCCCAAATAAATACACAGAGGTTTATTCTTACTTATGAATGCCTGGCCTTAGCTTGGCTTGTTTCTAGCCAGATTTTCTTAACTTAAATTATCCCCATCTACCTTTTACCTCTGGGCTTTTACTTTTCTCTATTTCTGTATATCTTTTCCTTCCTTCTTATTCTATATCTGGCTGGGTAGCTGGGTGGCTGGCCCCTTTTTTTCTTGCTCCTCCATCTCTTCTCTCCAGATTTCTCCTTCTATTTAGTCTCTCTGTCTGCCAGTCCTGCCTATCCTGCCTTGCTATTGGCTGTTCAGCTCTTTATTAGCCCAATCAGGTGTTTTAGACAGGCACAGTAGCATAGCTTCACAGAGTTAAACAAATACAACATGAAAGAATGCAACACATCTTTGCATCATTAAACAAATGTTCCACAGCATAAATGAATGTAACATATCTTAAAATAATGTTCTATAACACATTTTAGTCTTTGTTTATATTTTTTGTTGGGTATTTTAAGACCATATAGGTGGTCAAAATTAATAATTTATTTTTATTGTCAAGACCAGTAAAGGGTATGGTACTAAGGGTCACTTGGTCTTGGGAAGAGCCTCTGCCTCTCTCTGTCTTCCCTTTTATCAATTGTTACATCTATGTGAAGATAAATCAAAAGTTTGCTTGGATGTAGCTTCATTTGGAAATACAGATAAAGTTCTTCCTGTATGTCGACCCTCTTCTTTGTAGACTAGATATTGAGTCTACCTGATGTGGTCTTTATGGCTTCCCCAAACAGGAAGACAGGTGACTTGCCACCGGCACAGGGTAGGGCATTTTGATAGATGATTCATAATCCCTGGGACCTAGATGACCTTGGAGGACAGGGGACAAATATTGTCCCTTTAATCCCTTTGATCAAATTAGTGTAACTTACAAATAAGTTTCTTGATCTCCCAGAAAGTCAATTACACCAGTTTGGTGCTTTTAACTCTGTGTGATATTTAAATAAGGTTTGGAAAAAACAAAACATTTATTATGTATCTGTGTACAGGTGGTGGATGTGCTTGTCACAGGATAAGTCAGGGGACAACTTGTGAGAATCATTTCTCTCCTTTCATTATGAAGATCCTGGAGACGGAAGTCAAGTTGTCAGGCTTGGCTACAAGGACACTTGACTGCTGAGTAGCCTTTTCTCTAACTTTGTAGAATGTTTAGCGTAGCTGCAGCTACTTCCAGAGGACTACTTAAGTCTCGTGGTGTTCCCTGGGGGAACTGCGACCATGTTGGAGCTCTGGTGAGAAAGGAGGAGTCCTAAATTCTCAAGAGAGACATACAGGAATTGAAATGAAGCTGACCTCCAAATTAATGATACTAAAGGTTTTCTTCCCCCAGCTACGAAAGTAATGGGCCTAAGAATAAAGTAATGGGCCTAAGAATCCTTGCAAGAGCACTGTGCTAGCTAGTTTTATTCCAACTTGACACAAGCTAGAGTCATCTGAAAGGAGGGAACCTCAAATGAGAGAATGCCTCCATAAGGTCTGGCTGTAAGGCTTTTTCTTAATTGGTGATTGGTGGGGAAGGACCCAGCCCATTGTGAGTAGTGTTATCCCTGGGCTGGTGGTTCCAGGTACTTCAAGAAAGAAGGTTGAGCTGTCACATTGAGCAAGGCAGTAAGCAGTACACCTCCACGGCCTCTGCATCCACTCCTGCTTCCAGGTTCCTCCTCTGCTTGAGTTCCTTCACTCACTGCTTTTTTGTTGTTGTTGTTTTTGGAGACAGGGTTTCTCTGTGTGGTTTTGGTGCCTGTCCTGGATCCAGCTTTGTAGACCAGGCTGGCCTTGAATTCACAAAGATCTGCCTGGCTCTGCCTCCCGAGTGCTGGAATTAAAGGCATGCACCACCATCGCCCGGGTCCCTCACTGCTTTTGATGACAAATTATTACATGGAACTGTGAGTGAAAAAATCCCTTTCTTCCCCAACTTGTCTTTGGTCATGATGTTTCATTACAGCAATAGAAACCCTAATTAGGACAAATACTAACAGGATAGATTCCATCATGCTGAAGGAAATTTCACTGTTTTGTTTCTTTCTTTTCTTTAAAGGGACATTTTAAGGGTGGAATGTTTGTCTAATTTTTGCCGGCTAGACTTGAATAAAAACAACAAAACTGTAACAGAATAGATGGGGCACAGTAGAAAGACAGCTGGAATTAAATGGACATGGGAAGGAAAGAAACCCCTCACCTCCAGATCTGGCTGAAAATCAGAAACATCAACATAGCTGATAAGTTAAATGCTTACAGATAGTGTTCATTTTCCTAGGGATGTCCCAATAAAGGATGTGGAAAATGTCAAATGAACTCTGCTTACTCAGGGTCTGGAATATCTAGGACCTCGACTAACCGTGTGAGCACTCTTACCCTTTTCTCATTCCTAAATCTGAACAACGTACCTCGTCAAAAAACTCCACTATCTCTTTAAAAAAAAATAGTAAGTCAGTTTGTGTTTTTTTTATTTGAATTTTAAACTCTGCTTAATCTGAAAGCCTTATTGTAAAGGACATCTTTTCAGTAAGGTAATTTAAAGACGCAGACTCATTCATATATACAGCCATTGTCCAGCATAGGCCAGCCCCTCTGGTGTCTCTGGTGCATACTCTTATCCTTTTCTCCTTCTTCCCCCCTCCCATCCTCTCCCTCTTCTCACAGCTGAATCTAAAGCATGTACTATCTCTTACTGCTACTTAATAAACTCACTAGTGTTGCTTTTCTTTGACTCGTCCTGAAATTCTTTTCTGCAGTGTCTTTGTGCAGTCATGGTCAATGATCCTGCCTTACCTGAGTAGAGGTCCTCAGGAGGACTCCGCAGGCTGCTGGGGCAGTGCTGAGGTGTATCCCCAAGCTATTTCCCCACATGCTCATGGACAAGTTTGGCACTTTGGGGGTGTCCCTCCTATAATGTCTCTAGTCTAACTTTTCCAAGGGCTTCTAAAGCCATAGGTCAGTCTGTCTGTGAAGAGCATGGGGTATGATCCCAGAAGCCCGGTGTTCAGAACACAACAGGTCTAGGAGTCAAGCTCATCATAGACCACTGTGGTGACAACCATGGGACTCCATCAGGCCCTGCAGCCACCCAGAGTTTGACCTTCGAGGTATAGAGAGTTAAGTGTTAGCTTTGATGTTTGACTACTCACTAAGCCAAGCCTAGCTTCTGTATTTACAGTGTGACTTAGGGTAGTTTACTTAACTTTTATGTGCCCCAACCTTTATCTGTACAAAGAACATAGACCTGAAGCCTTGAAGAACGTCACACACACACACACACACACACACACACAAACACACACACACACACTACAAAAGCTTACAGTATGGCATCCAGGCCCTCTCACAGGAAGTTGGAGGTGGTGAGGGACTGTGGGGGGTGACTTTCCCTTCTCCACATGTCCCTTGAAGTCTGAGTACCCATTTTCCCCGCAGCTCCCTAGAAAAAAGCTCAGGATGCCTGGCCCTCAGGGACTGCAGGGTGGGTATGGCAGAATCCACAGGCAGGTTGAAGCTGTGGGCCCTGCAGCAGGCAAA
Source organism: Peromyscus eremicus (assembly GCF_949786415.1). Classification (NCBI taxonomy): domain Eukaryota; kingdom Metazoa; phylum Chordata; class Mammalia; order Rodentia; family Cricetidae; genus Peromyscus; species Peromyscus eremicus. The sequence goes on along the minus strand of NC_081431.1, from coordinate 35,271,646 downwards.
CACGAGGGACGAAATCTCCTGAGAAACGGAGCAGCCACATTCTTAAGGTTCCACCATGGAACCTCTAACTGGAAGTGGAAAAATCTTGGATAGCCCCAGGCCTGTCCTTAAAAGATCAGCACATCTCAGAGCTCTCTATCCCTCCTGGCTCCCCTCTTTCCCTCCCTCCCTTCCTTCCTCCCTCCCTTTCTCCCTCTCTCATCTTCAATCCCTCCTCCCTCAGGATTCTTTCAGTATTTAGTTGTTCCCAAATGCCCCTTACAAAACACACAAAATCAATAACCAGCCGCCTCATTGAGTCTCTGCTCTGTTTTCCTCCTTTATGACCAATGTCGCTGTGTGTGTGTGTGTGTGTGTGTGTGTGTGTGTGTGTGTGTGTGTGTGACATGCACTCATGTGCACATCTTACTGGGGTTGGAACTCCAGGCCTCATTCTTAGTAAGCCAGGGCTCTACTACAGAGCTATAGCCCCAGCTCTTGCCCAAACTACTACCTTCTCTTTCTTCTTTGAGATTTTTTTTTCCTTTATTGAAAATATATGTTCATACAATATATTCTGCTTATGGTTTCCCCTCCCCTAATTCCTCCCAGGTCCCCTTCACCTTTTGTCCCATTCAAATCCACATCCTTTTTTTTTTTTTCTTATTAGAAAACCAACAGGCATCTAAAAAACAACAATAAAATAAAATAAGATAAAACAAACCATAAGGGAGAAAAAAATGAACAAGAGAAAAAGAGGCAAAGAAAAAGGACAAGAAACATATATAGACACAGAAATACACACATTTGCACACATATAAATCCCATAAAAACACAACACCGGAAATCATAATATATACACAAAAGACCTGTAAGATTCAAAACAAAGTGCCCTGACAAAGCATTGTGAGACAAGAAATCTCTCCAAATACCTCACTTTGTGTTGGCCATATACTGCTGTGCATGGGGCCTGCCCTTAAGAGTAGTTTGTAAACCCTAGGTGACTCCACTGGCAACAACTATTTTTTCTTTGTCAGCAGTTATCAGTTGGAGATAGCTTCTGGGTTAAGGATGTGGGCTTGTGTCCATTCCCCTCTCAGTCCTGGGACCCAGTCTCAGGCTCTGTGCATGCTGCTTCAGTCTCTGTGAGTGTTCATGTGTACATTGATCCTGTGTATCTAGAAGGTCTTGTTTCCTTGGCGTCTTCCATCCCCACTTGCTCTTTCACCTCTTCTTCCACAGGGTTCCCTGAAACCCGAGGGGAGGGATTTGATGGAGACATTCCATTTAGAACTGAGTGTTCCAAGGTCTCTGGCTCTCTGCACCTTATCCAGTTCTGGGTCTCTGTTTGTTCCCATATACCATAGAAGGAAGCTTCTCTGATGATGACTGAGCAAGAAACTGATCTATGAGTACAGCAGAATGTTATTAGGAGTCACTTTATTGTCATGTTCCTTTGGCAGAATGGAAGTGTTTGGTTTTCACTTAGGTTCCTGTCTGCCTACTCTCAGGTTCTTGGCCACCTGAGCAGTGTCAGCTATGAGATCCATTTCAAGCAGTGGATTTTAAGTCCAATCAGATATTGGTTGGTTACTCCCACAAGCTTTGTGCCATTCTTGCACCAACACATCTTGCAGGCAGATCACCATTGTAGGTGAAAAGGTTTGTAACTGGGTTAGTGTTTATGTTTCTCCTTTTTTTTTCCCCTCGGAGCTGAGGACCAAACTCAGGGCCTTGTGCTTGCTAGGCAAGTGCTCTACCACTGAGCTAAATCCCCAACCCCATGTTTCTCCTTTGATAGTGTGCAGAGTACCCTCTAATACCAAGAATATTCGTCCATAGGCTCTAGATAGGCACCAGTTTGATTTCTCTGTGTTTAATGAGTTGGGTAGGTGTTGTCTTCAATAGAGACTTATCATCAGTTTGTGGAGGGCATCCAATAGCCTTGGCAATAGTCTGGGTTGTTTGGTGGTTACCATGCCCCCCCCCCCCCGTTTTGCCAAACTTCTTAACAGTGCCACCCTACTCATATCTCCATCACTCATATTTTACCCCTTCTGCTGGGCAACAGGACACTGTGGATCTATTTGCCTCCATCCCTGCAATGGAAAGTTGCCCCTGAACCTCTCCCCACTGCCTCTCATCCATGTTATATATTTTCCTTCTGCACCCAGGGTTCCTATTAGAATATTCTCTCTCTCTCTCTCTCTCTCTCTCTCTCTCTCTCTCTCTCTCTCTCTCTCTCTCTCTCTGTCTTTCTCTGTCTCTGTCTCTCTATCTCTCTCTCACACACACACACATCTTTTGAGTTGGGGTTTTCATTACTATGTGTGTTTTATATGTGCTCTGATGTCATGCTCAGAAATGTTGTCCACCTCCTTCAAGACAGAATCTCACTGGCCTGGATATCATTCACCAATTAGTCTAGACTGGATGGCCAGTGAGTCCCAGGAATCCATCCCTCTCCACTTCCCCTGTCCTGGTAATAATTACTAGCTTATTACCATACCTAGTTGGTTATGTGGGTTTTTGAGAATCAAACTCAGGTCCTCTTGTGAACAAGGCAAGCACTTTACCTGCTGAGTTATTTTACTAAACCCGCCTCCCCCCCCCCCCCCCGCCCTGGTTGGTTTTCTGAGACACGGTCTCATATAGCTCAGACTGGTCTCAGACTTGCCATGTCGCTGAGGATGACCTTGCAGTACTGAACTTCCTGTCTCTACTTCCCTAGTGCTAGAACTGCAGACATGTGTCATGACATCTGGCTGGTCCCATCTTTAGTTGTCTCTCAGGCCTGCTGCCAGTTTTGTTGGGCTAGGGACATGTACTGGAGGCTCAGTGTGGTTTCTTTCTATGTAGTTAAATCCTGAAGCAAGAGTTGTCCAGCGAATTAATAAAAGGGCGCTCCTGCTCTAGGGGTTTGCCTTTATCCAAAGAGACATGCCGGGACAGCTGGCTGCAGAGGTGTGTGGGAGTGGAGGGAGGGTTCAAATCTTGCAGAGGGCCAGGGGAGGGACCAGGCTCCACAGAGCACAGTGTGGCTCAGTCCAGCACACAAATCCTTTTCCCCATAAATCTGCCTGACGATGGCTGCACACCAGACATTCCCGCCACAGATAGTGCTGGCAGCTGGTTAATGCGCGGCCGGTGCTTTGGATGTAAATGTATTTGTATTTGTATGAGTCAACGCACAATTCACAGTTGTATATGACACGAGAGAGGGAAAATGGCCTGATGGCACAGCCCATCTGTCAGCCCCAACACCGACATGTGTACTGTGCCGTCTTCCTCCAGCGGGGTCTCATCCCTGCTTATCAGCAGTAGAGGTCAGGCCATGGGCCAGGGAGCTGTTATCAGGTCCCAGGGCTGCCTGGCTCTAGCCTTCTCAGACCTATGCCTTGGGTCCCTCATGTGCAAAGGGGTATGTGATAGCATTTGCCTTATGTTTTATTACAGAGGTTGAAATGCATTAATATGGGGAAACAGATTAGCACTTAGGACAGTGCCTGGACCATAGAAGAGCCTAGAAAAGCAGCAGATGTTAGCTGTCTGTACTCCTACTATTGTTTTCTGTCTTCTATGAACCATACTCGCTCTTGAGTATGTGCAAACACTCTACAAGACTGGGAAAATGCAGGTGACAGTATTTTTGTTTTGTTTTTTTAGTGGGCAGTGGTGGCATGAATTAGGAATGGGTGTCTTGGGGGAGATGAGGTTTTTAGATAAAGCAACGAAAAATACTAGCCCACCCCATTAAACTTCAAATCCCGATAAATAAGACGTGTGTCTTCTTTTAGTATGTGCAATGGGGGAACATACCCGGATGTACACTAGAAGTTACTGAATTCGAACGCAGCCAGCATCCTGTATTTACTCTGATCCTTGTTCATTTCCTGGCTGTACAGGCTTCATGAGGTCCTTCTCCTGACCCTCGATGCAGATCATCTGGCCTCAGTGTGGACAAATCAGCAATAACACAGTTAACTGAGTGTTCTGGGCTTGACATTGTTCCCCATGCCTTCCAAGAGTTATTTCACTGGGTCCTCCAAATGGCTTTTGTCTTCCCCACAGGAAAGTGGAGACCGGGGCAGACGGCCTCCTTAAAGGCTCAGAGTGAGAGGATCCTACTTGATGGATACATTTCCCTCAAGTTGGAACAGATGGAGACTAGAATTTGAATTTGAGTAAATTTAGAGAAAAGAGAAGGAGTATGGCATTTAGTTTGCCAGCCAAAAGCCAAACTCCCTGATCACACTCGTTGTAGGTGTTTATTCTTTCTTTTCTACTCTGCCCGGGGGCCTGGCTGAGGCCAAGTGTGAGGCAGCAGAAAGCTCAGGCTTCACATCGGTCGCTCCTTTCACCTCTTCACCTCTGCAGCCCAAGGGAGGCCGGTATTTGGGAGAAGGTGGTAAGGCTTCCTAAGAAAGCATCAAGTAGAAGCCCAGCTCTGTTAAGCAGCCAGCCTTCACGCAGTACCTCCGATGGACACTAGGGGCGATGTCAGACTGCGGGTTTCCAAAGCCAGCTTAAGCATCTAACAGAGCAGATGCTGCCGCAGATGTGGGAGGTTCCAATTCAATGGGTCTGCCATAGCAGAGCACCTCCAATACAATCCAATGGCCTGTCAGAACATCCACAAAATGTATATAGGAAGCTGATCCAGGCCCCACTCTCCCAGTTCAGCTTTCCTGACGACCTTCACCACCACCAGCCCCAGTGCCAGCCCCAACCCCAGGCCCAGCCCCAGCCTCAGGCTCAGCTCTAGGCCCAGCTCCAGGCCCATCCCCATCCCCACCTCCAGCCCCAGGCCCACGCCCAGACCCAGCACCTCATTGTAGGTCATACAGCCTCAGCTTGTCTTCTAATATATGTGCTGTGGGTGTTCTAAGCCCTCTAAAAGTTTTTTGTTCTGATCCAAAGGCAGTTAGTTCTCTACTGCTATGCTCTGGACACATAATCCCCCAGAGGAAGCCATGCACTCACCTTCCCCAGCACCCTTCACCATGGTTCACTGTACCCCAGGTTGGGGGCAGCCTAGCCCCCAACCTGGGGTACAGTGCTCCCCAGCTTTCTACGCACTTATTCCTGGACATAGTTGCTCATATACACAAAATTGAGTTTGCCCCTCCCAGAGGCTGAGGGTCTACTGCCTCCCACAGTCATTGCCCATTTAAGCACTGCATATTTAGATCTAAAAACTAATGCTAACCCAGTTAAGCACATTACAGATTTCTTGTAGCCTAGCTGTACAATTGCTCTTGCATTAAAAAATTACCTTCACTTAGATATTCAATTGCAACCACATTGTACTCTGACTTTTTTTTTTTTAAATGAAACAGGCTTTTGCACGTGTCTCTGAGGCCTTCTCATCTGCCTTGAGATGGCTACATTACAGTGCACCCTGCGGCCTTGGCTCAACCCCACCAGCAGCTTACAGACACCACATGCCTCTGCTCCTCTCCATAAGTAGATGACATTCCTACATGCCTGGCCACAGATCCATTCTCTTATAACTCCTGTACCCATAACATGCTATGTGTCCGCCATGTGTGGCATAGATAGGGCATTATACCCTTAATAACAGCGTCCCAAGAGATCTCAAAACAGCTAGTGTGTGTGTGTGTGTGTGTGTGTGTGTGTGTGTGTGTGTGTGTGTGTGTGTTGTGCTTTTGGAATACTATGTAGCCCTGGATGGCCTGGCACTCAACTGTGTAGACCAGGAACTTGTGGTACTCCCCTTGCCTCTACCTCCAGACCAAGAGATAGCTTGGTCATAGAACCCTGGCTAGGGATGATAAGGGAATAAAGGAAGGACAGACAGACAGATACCTTGTACAGAAAATCTGAACTCAGGTGTGGTGTGCGCATTCTTATGGGGTGGTACCTATACTGCTGCAACCCAGAACCTCAGTGTGTTTGTTATTATGGACAGCACAGGAAGAGGGGCTAGCTAGTCTTGGTAGGAGGTCCCTGAAGTGAGCAGTGTCAGGCTGTAAACATCCAGGAGGAGAAAGCTGCTGGTTTTTGTATACACTGTCAATCTTTCCATCTCAGACCCTGAGAAGAGCTTGCCTCTGAGCCTCACCCCGGGAGGGCTCTGCCACTCCCATGGGGCTGAGGCATGAGAGTCCTGGACATGGCTGCGCCCATGTCAGCAGTGCACATCACTGGAGACTTCACTCACTCAGGGCTTCCTCTGTTCCCTACAATGCCCCCCTAAAACAGCTGTTTTTGAATTTTGTTGTTAGACCATTCTCTGGTAATAAAGTACCTCCATGCTTGAGTGCGTGAGTACGTGCGTGTGTTGAGGTTAGGGGTCTTCCTCTATAGCTCTCCATCTTATTTTTTGAGATAGGGTGTCTCACTGAGCCTGGAGTTCACCGTCTTAGCTGGAGTCCCAGAGATCCTCCTGTCTCTGCTTCCCCAGAACTGGGATTACAGGTGTGCCCCACCACATCAGGCTTTTATATGGGTCCTGGTGATCGAACCTCACACTTGTGTGGCAAGCATTTTACCAACTAATCCATCTCCCCAGCCTAATAGCCTGCATTTGTATGGATCTGGGTTACTGTTGGCCAGCCCTAGGCCGGGAATTAGGCATGCAATTTGGAAGCCTATCCAAAGAGTTGGTCGTGTACAGTTCCATGTCACAGATAAGAAAACCAAGGCTCAGAAAGGCTAAGCAAATTATCCAAGCCCACACAGTAAGAGGTAAGGCTAAGTGCTGCAGTAGTTAAGCCTCTACTTATGCCATTGTCCTACATTTCAGGAAATGGGACCTGGCTTGGGTGTGTTGGAGCCCTTGTGAAAATGAATTCCAACATAACCGAGCAGCAGCAAAGCCTGCTGAGTTTTCATTTCTCCTATTCCAGCTCAGCAGGACGCTTCTCCTCTCTCGGGATGCATGAGAGATCTGCCCTCTTACCTACTGTGCGGAGTGAGCAGCTGATACACAAAGGAGGCTAGTAGGCCAGAGGAGGCCTCGGGGATGAGAACTTGGATTTCACAGAGCCAGAGAGCAGGTGGAAGGCCAGGTGGGATGGGTCATCACGAGGAGATGCCCAGGGCAAGAAGGTCTGCCATCCCGGCTCCAGGGGCCTCCTGACACAAAGGTGAAAGCATGCCTCTGCGCTGCAGTCTCACACAACCTTTCAGCAGTATCTCTATGATAACACTCCCCACCCCCACCCCGGCCAACATGGCCCTCTCTGCTGGGCCAGGTCATTCAGCCTCCTCCTGGCCTCTCCTGACCATTCTGGTCTGCAGCAATCATGTGTTCCACTGAAATTACAATTTCAATAATTCATTTGGCAATTAATCATCTCCTGCCTCGTGACATCCCTTCTATTCCGTGTTGAGCTGTTATTTAGAAGTGCAATTGTCTAACTTCCCACAGCAGCAGATGCTACCTTGTCAGTCTAGCTGGGGGCGGGGTTGTTGTCTCTCTGCTGTAGTCATTCAGACTAGAGCTGTGTGAGGCCCACACTGGAGGGGCCAGGGAGTGGGCAGTGGCACTAACTCAGCAGGCAGGGAGAGCAGGATGCAGGAGCCTGTCACAGCCATTGAGGCAGCTAGCTAGGCAGCCCATCCCACGCACACAGCCTCCCACTTCTGGATTCCCTAGTTATAAAACACTTCTGGATAGAAACTGTCTTAGGAATTTTCCATGCATTTGCACTGTCTTCCTTGCCTGGATTCCATTTCCTGTGGGCATGGACCATTCATTTCACTTTCCCTAAGCTGCTTAACAGGATACAGGGAGCTCTGAAGTTATACAGAGAAGTCCCAGACTTGGGCCTTGGATCTGTACTTATGAACTGTAAACCTGGGTGAGCTCTCAGTCTGTTACCCCTCTCTAACATGGGGAAGGGGGTGCCCACCTTATGAAGTTGTTATAAAGCCAGCATGCCAAACAACATCCCCCAAATCTCCACATTTGCCCTCACAGAATGTATTATTATTATTACTATTATTGTTATTATTATTATTTCCATTTATAGATGGAATTTAGGGGAGAGGAGTGGAGGGAATAGGAGGGAGATACTTTGGAGGGTGCAGGGAAGGCCTACCAGGCGTGGATGGGGGGATGCCTGTAAGGAGAGTCAGAAGGAGGTCTGGGCAGAGAAGTGGAGCCTGATGGCTTTCAGGAGACCACAGGCCTGAGCTGTCCCTGGCTTCCCTGAGCTTAAGATCTACATGTTTGCTTGAGATGAACTTGACCTAGAAGGTCAGGAACAGCCCCAAGGAAAGCCACAAAGGTCAGTGGAAAGAAAAATGAGTGGCATATGGCTGAAGAGTGCTTTCTCATTCCTGTCCTGTCTGGATCCTAGACCCCTCCTTAGAGCCAAGCACAAGAAGGAGTCATTTTCACAAGCCTAGGAGGTGTTTGCAATGCTTCTACACAATGAAGGTGGCTATGCCCAAACAAGAAGACGGTCTTTTCTGACCTGGGACCTGGACCAGCCTGAAACCCACTACCCCTGACCCCCTCCATGTCACTCTCAGGGCTGGATGTGTCTGTTCTAGTCTCCCTGCAGGCAGCAATCTGGCTACATAAACACCCATGGACTGATGTCACAGGTCAGGCTGGCTGGGAGCAGAACACATCTCAAGAAGAAAAAGGAAAGTGTTAAAGAGGGGTGCAGAGATGCAGCTCACCTTGTAGAGAGCTTGCTTAGCACATGCAGCCCGGCATTCACTCTCTAGCACCACATAAAGAGGGTGTGGCAGCACAGACTTGGACTCCCAGCACTTGGGAGGTTGAGACAGGAGGAGCAAAGTCATCCTTGGGTTTGAGGTCATCCTGGGCTACGTGATAACCTGACCTAAAAGAAAAAGGCAAAGTGGGACTTAGGGAGAGGAGAAGTATTTGGGGCTTGTCTCTTGACTGAGGACATGGGCAAGAAGTATGCTCAAGAATTCAGATCTAGGAGCTGGAGAGATGGCCCTGGGGAAATGGGCTTTAGTGGGCATGTCCTGAGTTCAATTCCCAGAGCTCAAATGGTAGGAGGAGAAAACCAACTCTCACAGGTTTTGCTATGACCGCCACACACATCCCTCCTCCCCACAAGGAAAAAAAAGTAGAATTCAGGACATGGTGGTCTGGAGAGCAACCTGGCAGGCAAGGTGAGCTCTACCTCACCCTGACTCGTTCTTTTGTGGTAAGGTATCATCAACCATGTGTGGCTACTGAGCACTGTGTGTGTCTTTTCTTATTGAACGGCTTTGTAAGTATAAATGAAATGCACACCAGATCCAAATGACCCAGCACAAACAAAAGGGACAGAGTGTCTCTTTAGTATTTTTTATTCTAAATACAAGTTTAAGATATATCTAGGATATATTAGATTAAATAAAATATTATTAAACTTACTATGATCTGTTACATTTTTTTTGTATTTACTATGAAATTTAAGGTGAGATGAAACATGGCTTATGTTGCATTTTCATTGAGCAGAGTTGTTCAGATCCAGCAGAACCCAAGCTGCTGACTGGCTGAAAGGAAAGGATCCCCCATGATGATTTCCTGAGGAATGAAAGGACCCTATAGGGCAGAGCCTCCACTTACAGAGAAAGGACAGTGGGGTGGAGGGAGAATCAAGGAATATGAGCCCAGGAAGGTTCTTGAATTCACCTGGTTGTCAACTGAAGTCCAAAGACTATTCTAGAACCTATAGAGAGAAATATATGTGTGCGTGTGTGTGTGTGGGGGGGATAGAAATGCTTATTTGTGGTGCTCACTGTCACATAGGGGTGGGTGATACTGAGGCATCTTAATGAACATCTGGAAGAAAGTCATCAAAAGTACCACTATCCTAAGCTTGGCATGGTGGCATGCCACTGTGATCCCCACAATGGAGGAAGGGGGATTGGGAATTCAAGGTCATCCCTGGCTACATAATAAATTTGAAGTCAGCCAGGCTACATGAAACACTATCTGAAAACTAAACCCAACCCAATATAGTCCTTCAGAGGATGGGGCGATGTGGTGTGGAGTGTGGGGAATGGTGATTAAGAGCAGCTTCCATGAAAGGTGGGGTCTGGAGAAAGTCAGGGTTACAGGAGCAGAGATGCTGAAATGGTTAGTTTTGTTAAGACCTTTGTCTCATTTGACCTTTCATAGATAATGATGCTTCAGGTGGTCCCTTCCAATTTAGAGGTGAGCAAAATAATGAAGGGTCAGAAAACTGAAGTTATATCTTACTGACTCCTGGAAGACAGGCTCTTTTCCAGCTCTGTTGCCTTCCAGTTGTGAGTGACCTTAGGAAGCTTACTGGACTTTCTTGAGCCTGTCTTCATAAGAAGGACCATGGGGAGGCAAAAGGGAGATGTCCAATGGGGAAGCTTTGTAAGAGGACACTGGACACTCCAACTCTGCTCAAATTAGATACCCAACATGCAGAATCTTATTGGTTCTTACTTTCTGAACACACACCCTCCCCAACTCTGGTGCCCTACATGGCCTTCCACTGGTCTGCCCACTCCTAACCTGGCCTCTGTTTAGTCACCACACTCAAAAGTCAGAGGGACCCTTTCCCACTATATACTAGGGCATGAACCACCTTCAACAACACAGTGACCCCCATCACACCAAGAAGAAGATAAAATCACTTTGGCAGGCAGAGGCCCATGGTATCTGGCTGTGGTTTTTCTGTTATCTCTCTTATGGATACACTCTTTTCTCTCAGCCACAGGCTCCATGCTGCCCTTAATGTGGTCACACACTGACCCGAGGACCTTTGCACATGCTCTTTACCTTTTCTGAATTGTTTCTGCCAGATGACTGTCCGGCAGTAGTCTTGGCCTCTTTTTTACCACTCTCTTGCCTCAGGACTCCCTCTCCTTTTCCTTAGCTTCCTTTTTTTCCTTCAGAGATATTAGTATTTCTAATACATTGTGTACCTTATTTAACCCCACCCCCACCTTCCACATCCCATAATGTTTAGGACTTTACCCTGTTTCTGAGTTTTCAAACACTATCCAGAATATAGGTGGCTTTTGGAAAATGAATAAAGGAATGAATGAATGAATGAATGAATGAGGCAAATTGGGCTCCCCTCATCCCCTACCCAAGTCCTCCTAGGAGAGGCTATGGTGAAAACTCAGGCTATTGTTTAATCCCACATTCTTTAGCACAGCAACCATACCTCCCCATTCCCAGCATAAGCAGCTTAAAGCCAGCAAGGTACCCTCTACCTTCAGTGGCCCCACAGCTTTCTCAGGTTTCCTCGGAGTCTAGGCGTGTCTGTGCCTCAATTGAGGCTGGGCATGTGGGTGACATCTTCTCATTCCAGGGGTCCTGGCTTCGATCTTATCACCCATGTGATGAATAGCAGTGGCACTATACAGGCTCTGCTGGGGCTCAGGACACCCTGAGGTCTACAAGCAGAGACTGGGACGAAGCCACAGATGAATCTTTGCATTTTTGAGGCAACCCCAAAAGAATTTCCAGTTCTCCGAGTTTCTTGGAAAACAAGGAAATGGGCTTGAAGAGTGTGGAGTAAAGGGGTGTTGGCAGCTGGCCACTACAGAGAGGCAGGAGACTGACCTTGACTCTCTCTGACTTTCTCAAAGCTCACTATTCTTGTCTCATATTTCAGAAAGGGAAGTTGGAGCTCAGGGTAGAGTTAATTTGCCTAAAATTATGGAACAGGGTTCAGTCCAAATCTCTAGCTCCTGGATTTGCTCCTGAATGTGAACTGGAAGGTCATCAATGCACTTAGACTCATCTAGTCTCTTCCATTCGTTTGCTGTGTGTCCTAAGATAAATCACCTCACACCTCTGGGCTATCATCTTTTCAGAGTAAAATAAAGAGGTGGAGTAGAGGACACCAGAAATTGGGCTTCCTCAGGGGGAAAATCACAACTCCTCTTCCATTGACTACACCACTTGTTTACCCAATAAAATGGAATGCAAGTGACCAAGTGACCTGATCTAGGTCCCAACAGAAGCTCTAAGAGCTGTTGCGTGGTTCTGTTATTGCTTCTGTTTCCACCAGAGGGCACTCTTCGATCCTGTAATGAAACCGATGTGGCATTCAGCTCTGCATCAACCAGGATCGACTGTGGGAAAAGTGCAAAGATCAGGGTCACCGTAACAACTGCTGACCTGAGCCTAAGATGCCTGAGACGGTGACTGCATGAGCGAAGGAGGAGAGGATGGATGGCAAGGCCCCCAAGAAAAGACTGCTTCTGGGGCTCCCTGGAACACTGTAGAGCCCTTGAGATACAAGGGGAGTGTAGGCTATGGAGTCACCTGAACCCGATTGATCATCCAGAACACAATTGTTAGGCAGACTGGACATGGAGCAGGGAGGGGCACGCACTTTCAAAAGAACCACCCGGCAGGAAGTTCCGCCCAGTAGCCACTGCAAGAGGAGCCGGAGACAGAGAGGTTCACATAAAGAGAAATACTGCAGGACATTTCTCTTGCTTCCACAGAAGAGCAGTCTTCAGAGCATGAGAGGACTCCTGGGAGCCGGTATAGGAGCCTCCTTACCTGACAGTAAGGTCAGGGGCTCTGTGAGAGCCAGGCCGCATGGAAGGTCGCACTGCAGGCTGGTGTCCGAGTTGAGACTTGGATTCAGGCTTGGTGAATGACATTTTCTCTATTTGATTGTTGAGTCAAAGTCTCACTATGTAGCCCAGGCTGGCCTCAAACCTTCTAACTACTAGATTTCAGATCTGTGCGCCTATGCCTGAACACCAAATTTGATTGTACCTTTCTGGGTCCCATTAGAGATTAATAGCCAGCTATTCAAAGCAAAGGTGTGTTGTTTGGCTTGAAGGAGAGGAAATAGGAGGAGCTAGGGCTTGGAGCCTTCCCTCAGTCTTCTGGAAAAGGACTGTAGACCATGACCATTCAATAGTGGGAGACACACCAGAGGACAGGTGGCCAGCTCTGGGGGCAGGAGAGCCTGCATGTTTAGTAAAGAATCAGGCTTCCTGGGTAGGGCAAGGGAAAGATTCTCACACATCAATGTGACCATCTTGTGTTGAGGGGCTGGTGAGCACAGGACTATTTTACACATTGACCTTCCCACCCTATGACCCAAGCATCCTGATTCCCAATTCGTAGAAGAGTTCCTGAGGTGCAGTGAAGTTTGTCAAGAACTTGGAATGTTTAGGTGGCAGAGTGTGGACTTGAACCTATGTCAGTGTGGCCCTAGAGTTCCTGCTAAAGGAGGATTTCCTCCAGAGGATAGGAGCAGAGAGAGAAAGCCAGAGGAGGTTTGCTTTCATTCAGACTACCTGAGCCCCAACAGCCTTGGCACTGACCAGCTGTTGGAGCCCACAGCTGGCGGCTTCTGGCCAGTGCCTTCCTAAAGCTCATCATGCCTGATGACCACCTGCTCAGTCCCCTTTGTCACATTAGCCTGTGCCTGGAGTCTCTCCAGAGGCACCCACATCCCCTGGCACCAACCAAGAAATGAGTTAAGGTCACCATATGCTCTTGACTGCCTGGAATATCCCATAGGGATTCTAGCAGGTCTCACCAGTGGTTCTCAACCAATGGGCCATGGCCCCTTTGGGATCAATGACCCTTACACAGGGGTCACATATCAGATATCCTGCATGTCAAATATTTGCATTATAATTCATATCAGTAGCAAAATTACAGTTATGAAGTAGCAACAAAGATTTCATGGTTGGGGTCACCATGAGGAACCATATTAAAGGGTGGCAGCATTAGGAAGGTTGAGAACCCCTGTCCTATACCACTGACTCATGGCAGCTGGCAGATCCACCAGTACGGGATTTTAGAAAGGAGAGACTGGACCAGGAGAAGCTTCTCAGGACCAAGCTCTGGCTCAAATTTACACTTATGCCAGGGCATTTCTTTCCAGTTAATAAACAGACAATCATTATTTGTCTCTGGCCAAATGGTAGCAGGCCTTGGAGCTCCCAGTGAGAGAGCAGTAATCATGGGTAATTGACAGTCAGGGAGAGCTTAATAAGCCCCAGACCACCAAGGATCACAGACGAGGGCTTTGCTATTGAAGATCAGAGCCCCTCCTTTCTGTCTGTAGGCCTGTCACCTAGAATCTCCTGGGGGAGGATCCAACTGCTCTCAAGCAACTTAGGGAGGGCTGGTCCTGCATACTCAGATTCCTCGGGGAACGAATATATTTGTAATTGTGGGAAACAAAATAGACTGCTGAAAGTACATGGCTGCAGCAGTGAAACGGGTGTGTAAGTCATGCTTCTATTTTTCTTCTGTAGCAGAGCAAAAATAGCAGAATTTTCATCAAGATAGGAAGCAAGTGCCACGAAGCCTCCCTCACCCATCCGGATCCCTTCAGAGACAGAACAGTCTGAAGGAGACTCCTTGTGTTGTGGTTGGGCTCAGGGACCTTGGAGTCCTGTGTACCAGGTGTTGAGTGAAGAGGGAGGAGGTACGTGTGTAGTAGGCCTTTTCTTTTGGGCCACCAACAAGCTCCCAAATCGTGACACAGAGACTTATTATTAGTTATGAATGCTCGGCCTTATCTTATGCTTGCCCCACTGGCTCTTATAACTTAATTTAACCTGTTTCTCTTCTACATTTTGTCTTGGGGCTTTTTACTTTTCTTTTATTCTGTACGTCCTGTTTTTCCTGTTTCTTCTGTATCTGTCTGTCTGGCAGCTGCCTGACGAGCCAGGCAGGTGCCTCCCTTTCTTTGTCCCCTGTCCTCTTTCTCTCTCTTCTCTGGAACCTGGATTCCTCTCCTGCTTATTCTCACTGCCCACCAGCCCCGCCTATCCCTCCACTGCCTAGCTATTTATTGGCCACTCAGCTTTTTATTAGACCAATCGGTGCCTTAGACAGGCAAAGCAACAACTCTTTCCATCATTAAATAAAAACAAATGTAACACACCTTTACATCGTTAAACAAATGCAGCACAAACAAATGTAACACACCTTTACATAGTTAAAGTAATAGCCCGCAACATACGTGGACCACTCATCTGCACTGCACAGCCCAAACATGAGAGTGTGTGAATAAAAGGGACCAAGCTGTCAGCCTTCAGGACCCAGGTGCACAGGGACCAAGTTTTGGCAATAGTCCTGAAACTACAGGCAAAATAGTGTGTGTAATTCACAGGCTTTATGAGATTTTCGGAGCGTCCCATGCAACTGAAGTCTGTGTTTCTCTGTACCCATGGGAGTGGAGGTGTCCCCTGGCATTTACTGGCACAACTGTGGGAAGTAGCTGCACTCTGACTGCATCCTCTCCTACTCTTGACTTCCAGGGTCAGTGAGCATGCCCCATGCCACTTCTGAACACCGATGCTCCTTAGAGCCTGATCCCACTGGCCTGAACTGCCAGGGAAATCCCAGAGAATTCATCCTCTACCCTTACCATATGGAAGGGGTACTTGGCCTTTCAAGAGCAGCTCCCCACTGCCCACACAGCTCACTTAGGTCATTCAGACATCTCGTGAGTGTCCAGGTCCCATTCCCACGCTAGCGTTGGGACTTGGCAAGCTAAAAGTAGAGATCCTGGCTGAGGAAATGCCTCATGGTCTGTTGAAGGTGGGGATTCTAGAGTCTCCATTCGGGCTGTGGTGATGGAATCTGAAGGTGGGCTTCATTACAGCCTTTAGAGTCTTCAAAGGAGTGCTCCCAGAATGGTTGGAGGGCAGGGACATGGCCCCAAGTGTGATAACAAAGCTGTAGTCCCCTTAAAGAGGGGAGTCAAAGATGGAACACAAAGGATTTTCCAAAAGGTTGAGGGCTTGTTGGCATATGTTCTCTCTGTCAGGAGGCTGGGAAGCTGGGGATGCCTGAGTGTGATGTTTGTTTCCACACAGGGGCCAGTGAGTTGAATCACCATCTCCCTTTGAAGATCACTTTTATCATGTGAGGGCACTTGTGCTACAGTGTTCCAGGTGCACTTGGGTGGAGAACTGGGCACAGCCATTCAGGACATCTGCCAGCCTGGAATCATGAGCTTCCTGCTGGGTCAGAGAGTGACTGTATGGAGGGGTCCCTAATGACAAATAACGAGGGCTGCCAGACTCCTATCCCCTTCCTGTATGGCAGCTTCAGGACTAGGAAAGTCAGGGCGAGTCCAACAGAAACACGCTGTAGAAAGCCATCAGCTGTGTGAGCCAGGAAACGGGGAAGCTGGTGGTTTTGTCCAAGGCCTTCCTGGAGAGCAGGAGCAAGTGGTGATGTGAACCTCACTCAGGAAGCAGAGACGCCTAAGTATCACTTAGCTGCACTACTCCGTGGTCCTATGCCTGGCTTACCACTTCTCTCTCCTGGGCCTTAGCTTTTTTAGCTAAAAGAGGGAGGTGTTGGGTGACTGAGGGCCGTAAAAAGCCTGCAGCATCGACTGTTTCTTGGAAAGTGCCACATAAAGAACACAGTGATGCTGAAGGCAAGGCTTGAACTCTTCCATTCAGCCCTCTCAAGCCTTAACACAGTACCCAGTGTAGAGGCTGAGTCCAAAGGAAGGTGGGAACAATGGGCAGGTGCAGAAGCGGATTGGCTTAGCCACAGTGTGCACAAGGAGGGGCAGCGAGGCCGGAGAGGCAGGCAGGGCCCATCTGGTATTAACTCTCAGCTTCTATTTTGAGGAGATTTGATGCCCATTATTTCAACATCTGAGTGGTTGGCGTGAGATGTAACAAGGGCCGTAGCTTCAACATAAGCTGGGATTATTTTTTTTTTCTGGATATTAGAAATGCTTGTTCTATTTAGAACTAGCCCATCATACTCAGCTAGAAAGGGTTGACTTTTGTTTTTTTGAGAAAGGGTTTTACTATGTTGCCCAGGCTGACCGAGAACTTGCAGTCTTTCTGCTTCAGTCTCCCATGTGCTGGGGTTACAAGCATGCACTACTGCACCTGCACAGAAAGTCGTGGCCTTGTTTACATTGTTGTTTACGTTACCACCATCTGACATAAGACCACTATACCAGGCCCTGGTGAGGTGGGGTCTCCACGCTGAGTTCTCCATAGCTTGCCTAATATGGCACCTGTTCCTTGAAGGACACTTTGTGGTATTGACCTTGGTGTCCTTCATAGATCACTCTTCTGTGTTTGGAGGATCTAGGCGTGCTTCAAGGCTGTTAGTGTGTCTTCGGTCCCTGAAGATGAGTGACACATGTGGATATATTTCTTTCCTATGATTTAGACCCTTTTGACTTTGACCTTTTTGATCTTGCTGGGCTTCAGTTTTGGGGAGAGATAGGGTTTTTCTTCTTGCTTTTAGCATCATGTTCAAAGTAAACAAGCTTAGGGGCTGATGAGAAGGTGTAGTAGCCCCATCAAGACTTAGCCCTCATGAGTGACTGAGGTGATAGAAGGCCTTCTTGGTACCCTGGCATAAATGGAAAAAGGGGAACACATAGTGTTCCCCTGACTCTGCCTGACACTCAAGGGAAAGAAGGCAGCTATAGCAGAAGTTGCCACTTCCTAGGGATTTTTGTGAGGAGACAGCATCCTCAAAGATGAAGGGTGTCTCCCCCATGGCATTCACTGGGTACAAAACTAGACTAGAATTCATTGGTAGTAGAGGGTAGAGTGAGTAAAGAGGGAACACTCTGTGCCAGCTCATGTGAACCTTCAGGGCCTGCAGATACATGTAGGGAAACTTTAGGAAGAAGAGGATCAGTGTGGTTGCAATCACAGGTGGAATCTGAGCCAGCAAAGCCCAAATGAGCACAAGGGATGGGCTCCACTGGAACACAGCCTACAGTGACACCCAGAGAGCAGCAAAAGCAGCTTACAGTAGACTTCTCTATTCATACTTAATGACTAAAAGCAGTCTAATTCCAGGGGGAGAAATACATTTGTGGTTTTTTGTTCATTCCTGTGATGTCTAATATCAGTTACCAGTTAGACAGGAACTAGAATCATCTAGCCGACAAACTTTTGGGCAAGTCTCTAAGAGAGTTTCTAGAATGGGTTAATTGAGGTGGAAAGACCCACCCAAAATGTGGGTGACACCATTCCATGGGCTGGAGTACTAGTCTGAATGAAAAGGAGGAAGTGGGGGATGGAGAGATTGATCAGGTTAAGAGTACTTGCTACTCTTGCAGAAGACCCAGATTTTGTTCCCAGAACCAATGTAGTGGCTTGCAACAATCTATTATAACTCCAGTCTAGGGTATCTGGTCTCCTGTTCTGGCCTCTGAGGGCACTAGACACCCATGCAGTACACATACATACATATGTGCACACAAAACTTTCATACACATAAAATAAAAATAAATAAATCTTCTATTTTTATTTTATTTTATTTTTTGTTTTTCGAGACAGGGTTTCTCTGTGTAGCTTTGCGCCTTTTCCTGGAACTTGCTTGGTAGCCCAGGCTGGTCTCGAACTCACAGAGATCCGCCTGGCTCTGCCTCCCAAGTGCTGGGATTAAAGGCGTGCACCAACACCGCACGGCAAATCTTCTATTTTTAAATAAGAAAGTGAGCGGAGCGCCAACATTCGTCGCTCTCTGCTTTCTCAGTGTGGACAAAACATAATCTACTCTGCCATGATCCTGTAACCATGCCTGCACTATCACAATGGACTATACCCTGAAACTGAGCCAAAATCAATTCTCTCTTCCCTAAGTGGCCTTCCTTGTGGATGTTGTCACAGTAAGGATAAAAGTATCTACCATTGCTGTAGGCAATTACACTAACTGGTCAGTTGTTTTCTTTTTAGGCTGTGCTTCAATCTCAGCCTTTAATAGTCATTAGGAAATTACAAAGGTGTTTGAACTTCATGGCTGACCAATGACACCAGGGATCCCTGATACCACTTGAGTCTATAGACTCTTCTGAGGTAGACCAGCAGGCTTTCCTGCCTATATCCAGCTTTTTTGCCTGCCTTATCACCTCTGCATTCTTATCCAATCCCTTTCTTTTGTTCAAGCTGGCCCAGAATCATGCTTTGTTCCACAGAGGCTTTCTGGTTAGACTTTCTCCTTGTCAACCTTTTTCTAACCTGAGATCTAACATAGCACTCAAGAAACTAACAGAATACCCAGAGTCTCCCCTTAGCTCTATCTCCTATCCTGATGCCCAGTTCCAGTCCAGACTCTTAGCTCTGATTTCCAAGTTCTACCTGAGATCCTGGGCAGGCAATATGACCTCATGTTTACCAGGTCTCCCTAACTGGGTATGGTAGATTGCCAGGGGATGACCAATGGCACTGGGAATAATTGAGGTCTCACCAGGAACCAAGGTAATGCTACTGTATGTTTCACTTTGGGGAACCTGAATAAAAACAGAAGGACATTTGGCACACTTCTGATCCTCTTTCCTGCTGTGAAAACAGGCACATACACATGGTGCCTGTGTCACAGGAAGAAGTCTGTAGATGAGAGAGGACACTGCTCTTTCTAGTAGCAAGTGGAGCATCCAAATGCTTATAAGTCAAGTCAGGAAGAAAGGAAAGGGCTGTGACCAAATCTAACCAGCTTAACATTTGCAGCGTGTCTTTCTTTGCGGTTATTGTCTTATCAAAGATTTATATCTGTCTCCTAAGTATCTTTAAATCCTTGGTCTCTGGTGAGGCTTAAAGCCAAGAATTGACATTTCTTCAATGTAAATAGGAAATATTACAGAATGAGTTGAGGTTGTTGTTGTTGTTGTTTTTTTTTTAAATTGCTTTCTTGGCTTTTAACCCTGCACTCTTGCTGAATATTTTACTTCCCCTGCAGAAGTTTAGGAACAAGCCTGTGATTTCTTCAACACTGGGTGGAAAGTCAGGCCTCTGTACCCCCAAATAACAGATGGAGGTTGTTAATGTCAAATCACAAAGCTGTCCCAGATTACAGGGCTCAAACAAGAGGGTCCTAGGGGGTATCCCAGGGGTGTGGGCAGGGACCATAGTCCCCACCTGGGTTAGGATCCCAGTCATAGCTCTCTGGATGATCAGGAGCTGGCCCTTCCCAGAGAACAATGGTATCTTTGGCTGTGGCTACACATGACACATCTTCAGACCAATTCCAAAGTGACTATTCACCACCCTTTACCCACACTTGTGCTATGGGCCCGAAACACATGGTTCAGCATTAGGCTGAGGCACAGGGAGGGACTAGGATTTGCCAAGGTTGCACAGCTGGATAGACAGCCATGTGCAGCTGCAGCTCTCTCAGAGTGGGGCCAGGGGAGCAAGACGTAGCCCAGGTACTGGTTTTTAGAACCATGGAGTGGAGCTTAGTTCCAATATGTGGGGCATGGGGTTGGGGTACGTGTATATGTGCAGAAAAACAGGGGCTCTGGGTTCTAGCAGGGTGAGGAGAGAGAGAGAGAGAGAGAGAGAGAGAGAGAGAGAGAGAGAGAGAGAGAGAGAGAGACTGAGGACATGGGGCAGAAGAGGGAAATTGAAGGCCAGTTCTTCGATGTTTCTTCTTTTAGTTTTTTTAAAATTTACTTTTATTTTTTCTTTTTAATTTGATGCAGGTTTTC
This sequence comes from Peromyscus eremicus, assembly GCF_949786415.1. Taxonomy (NCBI): domain Eukaryota; kingdom Metazoa; phylum Chordata; class Mammalia; order Rodentia; family Cricetidae; genus Peromyscus; species Peromyscus eremicus. The sequence continues at coordinate 35,251,265 of NC_081431.1, read as the reverse complement.
ACTTTGGAGCCTGGGATGCCCTGGAACTCACCATGTATCCTCGGCTGGCCTCAAAGTCAAAGCAATCCTCCTGCCTTAACCTCCTGAGTACTAGAGTTATAGACATGTGCTACCACACCTAGAATTCGTGCCTTTTCTGTCCCTCTTGAGTCCTCACTGGTCCTCATACCACTGTATCCCTGTTTCATCCCCCTCCCCACCTTGCCTTATTTCCATCCTTACTATTTATTCACCACAGTTGATGAGAGGGAATGGGGAGGGGGCTCTCCTAGGTTGAGTGGCCACAAGACACACCCTCTCCCAGTGCAGGCTTACTGGGACAGAGACAGCTTAGAGTGTGATGACAAGAGCCTGTGAGCCTTCTTCAGCTCATGAACTGTGTCTGTGTACGTGTGGTGTGGTGTGGTGTACTGTGTACATGTATGGTATGTGTGTGTTTATGTGCTATGTGTGTGTAGTATGTCTATAGTGTGTGCATGTGGTATGGGATGTCTGTGTGGTGTGTTATGTGTGTAGTGTGGTAGTGTGTGTATGTGATACATATGTAGTCTGTGGTATGGTGGCTGTGTTGTGTACATGTATGTGAGGCATATATTATATAGTGGTGTGTGTGTGTCATGGTGTACATATTTGTGGTATATGTGGGATATGGTGAGTCTGTATGCAGTACGTACATGTGTCATGTGTTTTACAGTGTGGTGGTAGTGTGGTAGTGTGGTGTGGTGTGGTGTGTGTGTGTGTGTGTGTGTGTGTGTGTGTGTGTGTGTATGTGTGGTGTGTGATGTGACCAGTATGGGATACCTACATGATTGTTTGTGTAGGAGGGCATATTAAGCTTTATTACAGATAACTTCCCCTCAGGTCACCTTAAATACCTAGCCCTTCTGGTGCATTTGAGCATTGTCATTCAAGAAGCAGACATTCACTTTACACCCCCATGTACAGAGACCGCTCCATGTAAGCAGCATGCACATACAAGAGAACCGAGGGAATGCAATCCTTCTTGGCTTCCCTCTTTTGTCTTCAGGTCTTCAGCTTTTTTTTTTTCCCCAAAATAATTTGGCACTCACATTTCTGAGCTTCATTGTACAAGGCTTACCTGTTTGCTTGTCTGTAAGCTTACTAGACCTGAGCTCCCCTGGGGTGAGGCTGTGTCTATCATCACCACTGTCCTCAGTGCTCGGCCACTGCCTGCCTCAGAGCAGGAGCTCTGAAAATGGCTGTTGGAAGACCGAGTAAAGCCTTTGTCTTCCCATCGTGTCCTGTCCTCTCCCCTGTCCCCTGTCATTATTCCACTATGCTCGCCTTCAGTGATTTCAGGTTTTCTCTGGAGCCTATGTGCTCCCTGTTCCCAGCTCCACGGCAAACTGGTGAAGCACAGCCTGGCCTTTGGGGATACAGAGATGGAGGAAGGAGGGCAGAGGAGGAGACTTCACAACTAGCGTGCTTGGAGCTCTGAGCTGGAGCTTCCGGGAGCCACTGTCGGAGAACAGAGAGAGCCATAGAGAAGAAAGGAGGGGCTATTTCTGGATCAGAGGAGGGCTGCTGAGGCCGGGTGGGAGGGTATTTATAGAGCCAACCTTGAGAGCGGAGATGCTCGCATCCTCAGAACCTTCCTTGGGTTAGAATTTCTAAAGATAGACCAGCGTGGCATCTGGTATGAGACAAGGTACACCATTTCCATTTAAATCCACCAAGAATTTTTTTCCCTAATAAACACTGGACAGTTTCTCGGCATTCTTTGTTTTCTCCCTTCCCATCCCATTCTGGCCTGCCACTGGTGTTAGTGTGGGTAACAGCCCCAGTACCAGGGACCCTGAGGAGGCAGCTGCTTGCTCAGGGTACCTGGCATCTCTGTGATGGCCCAGTCAAATGCTGGAATAAGCAGCGGGTAGAAGAAGGGGTATGGTAACTGATGTTACTGTAAATCCAGTTGCATTGGCATTGTGCTAGGAGACTTAAGCATTCTGTATCAAATCCTTGTACCTTCTCTGTGCAGCAGGTGTCCTGATACCTGTTCTATAGTCATCAGGGCTCAATGAATTACCTGTTAGCTCAAAGTTGGGGTACTGGAGATATTATTACTCAACTTGGCCTAACAGGCTAGTTAGATATACATTTGGTGTCACTGTGGTGATTTAAAAGAAAATGCTCCCCAAAGGGAGTGGCACTGTTAGGAGGTGTGGCCTTTTTGGAGTAGGTGTGGACTTGTTGGAGTAGGTGTGGACTTGTTGGAGGAAGTGCGTCACTATGGAGGCTGGCTTTGAGGTCTCACATATGCTCAAGCCACACCCAGTGAGACAGTTCTCTTCCTGTTGCCTACAAGATGTAGAACTCTCTGAGACCTCTCCAGCACCATGTCTGCCTTTATGCTGCCATGTCCCACCCTGATGATAATGGACTGAACCTCAGTGAACTGTAAGTGTGCCATCCCAATTATTTTCCTTGATAAGAATTGCTGTGGTCATGGTGTCTCTTCAGAGCAATAGAAACCCTCAAAAAGACAGTCACTATGCCCTTAGGTATTGGGTTAATGTCACTCACTCTCCGCCTGTCTCTTCCACCAGTTGTCCTGAAATTAGGGCAGTTCTTTCAGGGCTGCAAATATGCCTGGCTGGGCATAGCTTGGAGGGGCTGACAGATGTTCTTCCTATACCGAATACCAAATACCTTCTTAGTATCATGTCTACCCCACTCCTGTCTATCACTTTGGCTGAACGAGGAAGGAAAATGAGTAGATGGTTATTTGCTGAGCACCTACCCTGTGGGAGACACTATCTTAATCTTATCTCATGAGAGAGACACACTACTTCTGTTTCATCTCATCATCATGGCAAACCCTAAGAGATACGTATTTCCTTTCCTGCTCATAGATAAGGGAATTTGGGGCCTGGGGAAGTTAAGTAACTTGCTGCTGCATGTCCCCCTATATCAAGGGGCTCAGGTGAGGCTGCCAACTGCAGAGCTGTAGGGTGGGGGTGGCATCGATCCACACACGGCTCAGCTGCATCTAGATGCCATGATTGACCCAGCAGCAGCTTGTTCGCGTGTTTATTTTCTCCTACCATCTCAATCTAGCTACCGGCAACACAGGATAATGGGATCAGATGATTAAGGTGACCCAGCTCAGCCGAGCCACAGCCAACTCATCCTTACCTCAGAGCACACGCTTTCCCCAGCACCCAACTCCTTGGAGTGGTGTGTGAACGTGGACTGTAGTGACTGCTGGGAGTGGCCTGAAGTTGTGATAATGGTCCTCCATATGCAGGTGAGCAAGTTTGAGCACTCTCCTGGAAAGGCAGGAAGAAGAGGCCAGGGTGGCGGGACCAGGCTATGACACGGAACTTGTGACTTAACAGCTGAGAGGGATCCAACTTGCCCTTTTGGCTAAGTTCAATCCTGTTGATCCCTGAGTGCCTGCCTGAGGCCTCTTCCTTCTGGAGAACTCCTCATGCCCCCTCTCTCCTCCTGCCAGCAAACATGCTCTACACATTTGGGAACTACAGTCCGTGAACCTTAGCACATATGCTCCCACTTCTGACGTTGTTCACAGATTTTCTCTACCAGCCCCACTGAGTAACGTCTGTGAGCATCTTCCCTTTTGAAACAGCCTATTCCTTGATGAGATAGCTCTAAGTATTCAAAAATCCCTCTCCTCTTTGAGAAGAGACATGCCTCCAGTAATGGTCCTCCAGTGTGCTCTGCCCTCTGAATCAGTCCTCTGTGGCCTTCAGATCTGTAAAGAAAATTATTGTGCCCTTAGGTCTTGCCCTTTTCCACACTGGGCATGAAGACTTCAAGTGACACTGCCTTCCAATCTTTTGCACCCCCAAATAAATGGCCTCACTGAGTCTCTGTGGACTAGGAGTGGGGAGAAATGAGGTTGCCAGTGGCTTCCCCACATAGCATGAAGCGAAGCCTCTGATTTCAAGGGGTAGCAGCAAATGGAGCTGTTCACATTGTACTGGGGCATGGATATCACAAAGGTGTCAATGACATTATTTTAGCAGTTGCTCACAGAATTCTAGAAGAGTCTCCATTACTCTTGATAATTACCAGGTCTCATTAAAACTAAGAAACACACAAATTAAGTAACAGTAGTTTAGTTTTGTTTTTTTTAAACCATCTTCCCATGCTAATGGATTACATCTGTTACCGGAGGCTCTGCATTATGAGATGAGGTCTGAGCAGAACTGCGGAGATCTGTTCTTTACCTCAGGCTGTGATCTAAATGAAGAGCCTGCATAGCTACCCAAGGGTCAGGCAGGCTTGGCAGGTGGCATCTTGGCTTCCAGAGAGGAGCAGGTGTGGGAAGAAAGTGGAGAGGGATGTGAGAGCTGAGGGAGAGGAGAGCAGTAGGACCTACTGGTTTTCATTTTCTATTGCAGTCAACAACAAGCTGAAAATATTTATTAGGTGGAGCATTCTAGAAATGCACAGCTGACAAGTTTTGCATTTCATATTATTGTGGTGTGAGAGAATCTTGCTTTGTTCCCCTCCATCCAGATGGGGTCACTCATCCCTTTGTCTGGCATTGCCACTTGATATATGCTACCCATCATAAGTTACCTGGTAGTCATCTTGCTATCAGATTGGTCATTAGGGTATTGGTGCCACTGTAATGTGTATTGTGTGTGTGTGGTTGTGGTCCTTATTGCACTTGGTAATAGGCGCAGAGCACAAGGGTTGTGAAGCTGGCAATGGAGACATGCAGAAGAGATGCTGTAAGTTGTTATAAAGGTGACCATTCTCCACTTAACAAGGAAAGAAAAGAAATCATATGCTGAGGTTGCTAAGATTTACAGTAAGAACAAATGCTCGATCTGTGAAGTTGTGAAGAAGGAAAGAGAAATGCATGCTAGTTTTCCATCACACCTCAAACTGTTGGAAGTTTCAGTCACAGTGCATGAAAAGCGCTTAGTTAAGATGGGGAAGGAATCGCATTGTGTATGTACAGGGAAAACAGTAGCGTGTCTTTGGGCTTGGTACTGTATTGTAATTCTAGGCTTGGGAATGCATCCACCATGGAAAAGGGAGGGGGCTGCATAACAATGAGTCCTCAGAGCAGCATGGTGAGGGAGTTATTGTCATCCCCATGCTATGAATGAGAAAACGGAGGATTAAGGGACAAGATACAGCTGTTCTGTTTGCTCTAGATTCACAGTCCTCCCCTTCACTACACTATTCTCTTACTTTCCATGTGTGATTATCTCAGTCTTCAGGAGATTGTATGGTCCCTGAGACCCTGATCAGGGCTTTGGCCCCCACCACCCTAGCCATCCACCCCATGAGCAAGGCATTCAGGGGTATGTGTTGATAAATGAAGACAAGTGCTTTAGGAGCCCTGGCCAGTTATGACCTTTCCCACATCCCTTCCAGAACTCAGGGATAATCAAGATCTGCTATCAGTTTAGTAAAGGACCCTTGCCTCTACCCACTCCTCAGGGAGGATGAGAAAAAGATCGTAACAGAAAGGTGCTGGGCACAGTGACATTATCACTATGGTTATTATTAAGACTGTAACAGTTATGGAAGCAGCTTCTGATTTTACAGGCCCCACAGTCACTCAGGGGTCTTGGCTCATCCTCATTGGGACTTTAAGCTCTCTGTGAATGCTTGTTCTCTTTGCTTGAGGCAGCGATCTGAACAGGTGCAGGACCATGACCAAACTTGACATTAGAAAGATTCAACAGTCAACTCTGTTTTCCTTTGTTGAGGCTTATTTTTTGCCCCATCTTTAAATGTCAACACTGGTCTACCTCAGTTCTGTGTGTGTGTGTGTGTGTGTGTGTGTGTGTGTCCAGGAGAAGAAGCTGAGGGCTACGGATGGTAGGGTTGGAAGAGTCCAGTTTTTCCCTCTGTTGCTGGTTTGGGAAGTTTATGAAGGGCCATGGGAATGGCAGTCTTGGGCAAGTGCTGACAGCCTGGGGTTCACACTCGGAACACCTGAGGGCCACAGCCCACCTGACCAGTGCACCAGTGAGGTATCCACTTAGTGATCTGGCTTCCTCTGTTGATGTTCCTCTGGATCCCACATTCTCATTGATAGTAGAGGCTGCAGAGGAGAGGTTGTTCTAAGGAGCATACCCTCACACAACATCATAAGATCAACATCATCATATGTCCCCATCTGTCTGTCAGTCTGTGTGTGCCAACCTCTACAGAAAGTGTTCTGGTTTGAATGCGACATGTCTTTTACAGGCTCATTCTAGCACATGGGCATCAGCTTGTGGCACTGTTTTGGCTGGTTTTGGAACCTTTAAGGGTTATAGCCTGGTCCTACAACTGGTCCCTTCTTGGCTTCCTGGCTCAGCCATGATGTAAGGCATTCTGGCACATGCTCTGCTGCACTGCCTTGCCTGCCGAGACGGATTAAAATCCCCAGAAACCGGGAACCAAAATACATCTTTCCTGCCTCAAGCTGCTTTTGCATCAAGTATTTGTCACAGCAAAGAGAAAAGCAAGTAAGACAGGAAGGATCCGGTCCTTGAATTTATGTGGTAGATTCAAGGGAGGCTTTGCCAGTGAAGTCAACTCAAGTTCTTGAGCCTTGGACGGAAGCAACCGCAGAGCTGGTCTTTGTTGTTCCGCCTTCCGGTCATTGTTGGTGCCTCCACTCATGTGTTCTGTGCGGGCTTCCCATTTCCAAACCTTCCAGTAATCTTGCTCTCTCTGAGCCCTACCTCACAGTTATTTGCTTAACATATTTTAAATTAAGTAGTACTTTAAAAAAATTTACCATTAATTGTTTTGAAAAGCAACTTCTGTGCTGATTATATCCATTTCTCGGTGCACGGCACAGAAATTCCCAAGCCTAGGAGCTAGCCAAGAGCAAAATCTTACTGCTTAATTGTCTGCACAGCCCTGTGGGACAGAGGGAGGGATGCTGGTCATGTGGGTATCCTTTCCAGTTTAAAGGGGTGAGAGCTAAAGGTACAAACAGAGGGAAGGGAATATTTGGATGAGCCAGGGTAGGTTAATCTCTAGAATACAAGCCACACCTTGGGAAACACAGCTTGGTTCACACCAACCAGCCCATGGTTTTGGAAGGAGCCACACTGATCTACCCCTCTGAGCAGCTAGCAGCTTTGCTCTCAGTCTGCCTGGACACATGCCCTCTTCTTCTAGAGTCTGATCTTTTGGCCTCTTGCTGATGCCATCCTGGGCATCCCAGAGCTTTATTTCAAAGGCAAGCTTGGGCAGAGAGACTGGTAGATGGATATCTGTGTACTCCCAGTATACAACTGAGTTTATTTTTCCTTATAAACTCCACAAAGGAGGCCTTGCTCTCAAGAGGCCAGTCCTCTAGAATGAGGCTGGGGTACCAGATAGCCTTCTCACCTTCACTGTCTCACAGATTCTAGGATTTCCTCAGAACCCTGGAGCAGACCATGTTACTATGAATTCATATTACCACCTCCCCGCCCCGCCCCCACCCAGGGTGTCATGTATCCTAGAGTTGTTACAAACTTGCTTGTGTAGCCAAAGCTAGCCTTGAGTTCCTGATCTTCCTGCCTCTACCTCCTGAGTGCTGAGATCATACACACAGACATGTGTACTATTATGCATGCAAATAAGCAAGTAAAAAATATAAACTTAAAAAATATTAAGATATATATAAACACATACATAGAATTTTCAAATAGGGGTCAAATGCTAGGTTCTGTGCTATGCGTTTTGCTTATATCATCTGACATAATCTTGCATCAGCTTTACCTCACTTATCAGGTGAGGAAAATGAGGTGTAGGGTGTTAGAGTTTCCCCTACGACTTACAGAGTACAGATTTATACCTCATTCTGCTGCAGCTTGTACATCTCAGCTCTACACCATTTACTAGTCATCCCTGGGGGACAACACAGGTTTGGTTATTGAATATATGGCACTAGTGAATGAATGAGTGAGTAAAAGACACGGTATATTGCCCTCGACTATTATGTAAGTCCCTTCTGAATGGCTGGCTATATTGTGGCCCTCATTCAGTAGGTGGGAGGTGATTATAGGGGTGCATTAAGGATGTAGCCAGAGTAGAGCACTGGGGATGTAGTTCAGTTGTTTGGGTGCTTGCCTAGCATGCACAAAGCTTGTGGTTTGATCCCCTGTACCACATAAACCTGGCCTGGTGGTGCACGCCTGTAATCCCAGCACTCAGGAGGCGTAGACAGGAAGATCAGGAACTCAGGGCTAGCCTTGGCTACCTATCAAGTTTGAGAAAATCCTAGGATACATGAAACCTTGGAGACAGTAGAAGTGAGAGGGATGTAAATATATTGAGTAAGACCGTACCTCTAGCGCCTCAGCCTTCATTCAGATCATTGGCCTCCTGAGAAGGCCTACTTTGTGCTCTCACAGTCTCAGCCCATTCTAGCAAAGAACAAGAACCCAGTGAATTCGTACACAGTTCACTCATGCAGTCTGAGGGCAAGCCTTTTACTCTTTGTTCATTCATCTATGGTAGGGCAAATCTTGGTCTCACAATCTGCCTTTATAGATGGCTCCCTGCTCTCCATGGTGAAGCAAGCATGTTGGTACTTCCCTTTCTGGGCTTCCATTCCCTCTACTGTAAAAATCCCATTGTTGGATTAGATACTTGGATTTTTTTACTAACATGGCATTCTCCAGTCTAGAACCCAGGGCTTGTAGACCTGGTTCTTCCACAATGGGCCTGGGGCCATTAAAATCCTGTTCTCTTGTCCTTTGGCTTCGGCAGGTGACTCCTAGCACAGCTGGGAGAGTAAGCCATTTCTTCTGCCCCGACAGCAGGCTTTGGAAATTATTCAGGAATAACAAACAGGCCAGAAACATTTGCATAAGGAATCACACAGAACAATACATGTTATTTAAACCATCCCTGGTTGGCAACAGAGGCAAAAAGCAGCTGAGATAAATCTGCATTGCAGATTAGCCTTATTTGGAGCAAGTGGGCTGGTATAGGGGTGGGGGTACTGCTTGAGGCAGGGAGAGAAGAAAGCATCCTTGTCCGGCACCCCTTCCCAAGTGTGCTCTCCTCCTTTCTATTGCTCACGTGCGTTTTTCTCATTTCTCTCCTTCCCTCCCTTCTTCTTCCGAGATTAATGGAAACAATTTGTCTTCTAATGTGACTACAGCTTATGAATTCTTTGCCTCACTCTAATCCTTTAAATTATCCACATAATAAAATGTGTATCCAGTGATTTCAGGTCAGATCTTGTAGGGGAAGTGGGGAGAGGAGGGAATGGAAGCCAGACATTCTCCCGGTTTGTTCCTCTCCATTTGTCTTTATTTGTCGTCTTTTCATGTTTAGCCCCCCCCCCCTTCCTGCTCTGTGTGCATCATACTTCCATGGTGGGCCTGGGTCCTGGGCATGGGAAGGGGCACTGCAGGAGCCTGGAGCTGTGGGGTTGCCCTTGAGGTCTGTGAGATGAGGCCAGCCCCACTCTCTCACATGTTCTGGCATTGATGGCCACCTCCCTTCTAATAGCAGCAAATGGGTTTCACTTTTGCAGGGCAAACGGGGCTGAAGATTGCCTCTAACTACCAAACATCTCAAGGGAATCTTCAAACACCCAGGTCTCCCAGTCCTAGGCAGTAAGGAGGTGACAATTCAGTGTTTAACAATGAAGGTTGACCCTCGTATGTGTGCATAAAATCAAAGGACAGTTCTCTTCAAAAGATACTCCCTTGCTTCTGGAGAGTCTCACCATCAGTACTCCAAGATCCCAGATGCTGACTGCTCCCAAATTCATTGAAGGCTGGACTTCCCTGCTGCCTGAGACCCCTTGACTGTGCCTACTTGGAGGGTAAGGGTTTTTCCCCCTTCAGTACTAGAACTTCGAAGCTGCTACACCACCAAGCTCTATCCCTAGCCCTTCTTGTTAACTTTTTATTTTGAAATATTATCTCACTAAGTTGCCCAGGCAGGCCTTGAACTTGTGATCCTCTTGCTTCAGCCTCTTCAATAGCTGAGTTAATAGTCTGTATTACCAAGCTTGGATGGGGAGGTTTTCTGTAATCTGCATTGGTCGTCCTGAGGCTGGAGAGATGGCTCCACAGTTAATAACACCTGCTGCTCTTTCACAGGACCTGGGTTCAGTTCTCAGCACCCACATGGTAGTTCACAACCATCTGGAACTCCAGTTCCAGGGGACTCAGTACCCTTTTATGACCTCCACAGACATCAGGCACACATATGTGTACACATACATACAGAAAAGCAAACATTCATACACATAAAAATAAATAAATAGCATCTTTTAAAACTACCACCAACAAAAAAGCTTGGATCTGTCCTTGTCAATATTCTGACATGTATTCTTTCTCCCAAAGTGCCCTTGCCCATCCTCTGGTAACTTGGGGCATCCTAGGAAGAGAGTTTTTTCAGAACCCACCCTCAGGCCTCATGCTGAGGGTGAAAGTCATTCTCTCTCTCTCTCTCTCTCTCTCTCTCTCTCTCTCTCTCTCTCTCTCTGTCTCTCTCTCTCTCTCTCTCTGTCTCTCTCTCTCTGTCTCTCTCTCTCTTTCTGTCTCTCCCTGTCTCTCTGTCTCTGTCTCTATCTCTCTGTCTCTGTCTCTGTCTGTCTCTGTCTGTCTGTCTCTCTCTCTCTCTCCACTGCCAAGCAGTCAAAGGCCAGGAAGGAATTCCAGAGACTGATCAGAACCCCCTACCTCCCTACCCACAAGGCAAAGCGTCTTCCTCGGTCTCCTATGGGGATTCTTCATTCTCAGCTGACTCTCTTCTGTATCACATGCCTATACTCCACCATGTGTGTAAACCCTTTGGTGACAGACAGGCTAGAGGTTCCTGTCAAATGAGGTTTGTTAGGGACAAGGCAGTGAGACAGATGTTTTGGTATGCAGGAGGGAGTGGCTGTTGACCAGGGGTGAGAAGGACTTAGGCCTCCTCAGGGCTGTCTGTAAGGTCTTGGGGCAATGGATTGTGCTGCAGTTAATCACTGGGTGCCAGAGGGCATGGATGTAGACTGGCGGAGAGGTGGCAACTAGGAGGGGTGAGTGGGGGAATTAGATGGAACCAGGAGTTTCTGAGTCAGGCCCAGCCTCCCCTATCTGGAACACAACCAGCAAACAGAGTCTTTATGTAACTCATTCGGAGGTAAAACCTGCCCTGAGCTCTGGCTATTTATAGTGTTTTATTTATCCCGTTTGGCGTGAATATTCATGCCTTGCACTGCAGAAGTATTAATGTGCCTGATGGCAGGGAGTCTGCCCAGACACTGCAGGGGCAGTACACACAGAGGGGAAAAGTATCATGTCACTGTCCCCAAACCTGGACCCTTAGCAATTCCGAAGCACACCAGGCCCCACAGGGTTAGGTGAGGGCTCATGGGCCTGTGACAAGCATGAGTACCCAACATGAGGGATTGTTACAGGGGACAGAAGTGTAGGCACAGAGGGGTCAGTGCCTGATCAGATCTGGCAATGAGGAGGGAACAAGTGGGTAGGGTTTGGACTGAGTGCAGACCCGGAATATGGTACATTCAGGGGGAGGAATTCTATCAGAAACTATATAGAAGACGACTGTCAATTGCTTTCTCTTCCCAGAGAAAACAGGTTCATATCATAGAAGATGTTCAGTCAGATCCAGGGTGGGCTTCTGAGCACTGGCCACATAGGACACATGGCTCACAGTAGCTGAGTTTATATCTTGCCTCCCTGGCCTGTGGGCTGTGACAGGGCTGGCTCTTCCGAGGGGTTGCCAAGCGTGTACATCAGGAGGTAAGGACAGCTAAGCATTTCAGATTCATTGACTCTGTGTCCTAGGTGACCACAGGTGGGGACCACAGCCTGGAAAGGAGAAAGGTCCAGATTCTCTGAGCTTCAGGGTCCCATGCAGGGACTCTGGACCTGGAAAGTGCATGCTGCAGGGACACAGGACATGGGAGGGATAGGGGAGGCGTCTAAAGGAAGAGGGTGTGAAGACAGGGCTGAGGGGGCCTGGCTCTGATGGAACTGCAGTCCTGGCTGCCCCACTGCCTGGTGCTGTGCTTGGGGACAAGATACTTCACTGTGCCCCATACTGTAAGAGAGAGAGAGAGAGAGAGAGAGAGAGAGAGAGAGAGAGAGAGAGACGAAGATTCCTCACCTTGTAGGCCTATCAGTGAAGATGATGGGATTTCCAAATGGCGATAAGGGAACTGGAAATGCACCTTATTCAACAGAAACGAATCCAGCCCCTGGATGAGATGAGCTCTGATACACGCTGTGACTTGGATGAACAATGAAAATATTGCTGAAGGTAGTCAGCTAGACTGAAACCCAAAAAGAACAAAACAAAACCCAGTACCGTATGATTCTACTTTAATAAATATCTAGAACATGCAAATTCATAGAGACAGAATGTAAAAATATTAGAGGCTACCCTGGGGGGGGAAGGATTGGGAGGTTATGGCTTAATATGGGACAGGCTGTCTGTTTGGGGGTGGTGAGAATGTTGATGTCCAATCCTGCGCCTGTCATTAGTGCTACTGAAATGTATACCTAAAAATGGTTAAAATGACAAATCTTATATCACATCTATTTTACCACAGTTTAAAGAATTAATAATGTAGTAGGATCAAAACCTTTTGAATCGTGCACTTTAAAGGGGTGAATTAAGTGGCATGTGAATAACAGCTCCAAAGGCTGCTTGAGAAAGGCAGTGGAGGGAGGGGGGGAGGGAGGGAGGAACGGTGTGGGGGTGGTGAGTCTTCTACAGTCCTGGCAGCTAGCCTTAGCCTTGGGCCTGTGCTCTCCAGCTTTTGAAACTTTATGGCCTTGAACACAGCTTTCATTTCTTCTCACAGGGAGACACTGCTGACCCTGGTAAGTTTAGTGGCTCCATCTCCTTGGGGCTTTCCCAGCCACCCACAGTACTCAGAAGTTATTGGATGTCTTCTTTGGACCTCAGCCTCAGGTCTTCTGCTTCCAGGTGGCTGATGCCTGGGACCCAGGTCTTCAGAGGGTCTCAGGCAGCACTTTGCGAAGATGCAAGTCTTCCCAAGAGCTTTCCTGCTCCCTCAGCCACTCGGCTCTATGGGCTAAGTTCTTATTGTCAGCATCGTCCCAAGCTGGAGAGACCTGGAGGCCAGGCTGAGGTTCTTCAAAGCCAGGAAAGACTCATGTCTGTAGTACACATGCCTGGTCTCTTGTGACGTTGTCCTCTGTCTTTCCTTCTCTCTCCATTCTCCCAGCCTCCCCCACCTTCCACTCTGGGATTGGTCTCTCCCAAGGAAGTGCCTTTCTGCAGGACTGAAAGCTCCTGCTGCTAAAGAGCATGCTCAGAGTTAAGCTGGAGACCATTCCAGGCAACCTCTCCTGACCAGCTCTACCGAGACAACAGGGTTGAGTTCTCCTTTCTTCCTTCCCCATTCTGTATGGTCGCTCCTCTCCTACAGCCCCCCCCCCTTCACTTCCCTCTCCTCACCCCAAGCTAAAAGCAAAACAATAAAAAACAAAACAGAACAGAACAAAAGGCCTTCTTTCCTGGGACTCACACATTTAACATATTTGGAGACTGCTGTCATGTCTCCTCCCCATGGCACCGCTCAGCCCAGCCATCCAGCACTGTATTTGGAGGCTTTTTTCTTTCACTGGGCCTTGCTGCTGCCTTTGCCCTTCTTCCTGGCCAAGGGTCGCTGTGAGAGAGAGGCTCACTCACTATGGACCCAGTCCTTCCAAAGTGGGCGTGTGCAGGAGGGTCTCTGAGGATGGAGGAGAGGTTCTTAGAGGTGTTAGTGACCAGGGAGATGCTATTGGGACAGGACTGGACTTAAGCCCTGGGCCACACCTGGACCTGGTCACCAAGTATGGGCAATCCAGGCCTTCTAGAAGGAGTTTGGTATCACCATTGGCAAAGAATGAAGAAGCAACATGACTCTAGCTCTTTCCGGATCCTGGGCTAGCTACTTTACATCTGAGCCTCAGTCTCTTCATCTGTAAATCAGAGTAATGAGCTCCACCTTAAAGAGAGGTCAGACCTAGGACCAACATCATGATCTGTGTATCAGAGTATTTTCTGAACCCCAAAGCATGGCAGGAGACGAGACAGCCTAGAGGGACAAGGACTTGGGGGAAATTGTCTGCAATCAAATGTCCATGAAGAATCCAGTTTATGACTTTGGCTGTTTCTTTGCACAAGAATGGGAATGTAAGTTTAATTACTAATTTATAAATGTACTTGGTACTTACTTAATGCATGCTTTAATTTAGTTCACATGCGATAGTTTTCACTTAATGCCTGTAAATGTTGTTATTGAGATCCCATCTTATAGATGGCAAAGCTGAGCTGAAAGGGATTGACTCTACCAGGCAATTACCTACCTGTAATCTTGCAGGCAAAACTATGTCATCTTTTAGACCAAGACTTTTCCTTTCTAAAACCATGAAGGTATACTGCATCCCTGCCTACCAATTTCAGCACCTTGTAAAGCTTGTATACCTTCCAGAATCAGAATTAGAGTGTGTTGTGGACATGGCCTTTGCTCTCTTGAGTTCTCAGCAACTGGCCCATAGAATACTGAACCCATCAACATTTCACTGTAGAAAGAGGGCCGGGGTTCAAGAGGCCCTGGGGAGATAGAAACTATTAGCAATTGCTGGGAACAGGGAGACATTTTCTTTGGTGGTGTAACTGCCAGTAAGATGCCTACCTAAACTTCTGTAAGCAACTTGGATTAAACACATTAGTTTGCTAAGTTAGACTTGGGGTGACATTGTTTCTTTCATCTGTCACTGGTGCCCTGTCTGGGCTGAATAGACATTTGCTTATATTTCCCCAGGAAAAGTTCACACAGCAGAATAGATGAATACATTTTAGGTTGTGCACACAAGAATAATATAAGTAAACCAGGGTTACATATATTAACATGGCTGTGATGGCGTTATGTTGAGGAAGAAGAGTGTACATACAATGTGATTCTCTGAGATGGCAGCAAGAGGTGAATCAGCACAGTAAAAGCAAACAAACCGAGCAAATCAAGCTTGGTGCTTACTACTGGGGTAGGAGGGAGGAGAATGAGACTGGCCTATACTTACACTGGTAGTTTTCTTTTTAAAAAATATACATCCCTCTCTGTTTCTGTCTGTCTGTCTGTCTGTCTCTGTCTCTGTCTCTGTCTCTGTCTCTCTCTCTCTCTCTCTCTCTCTCTCTCTCTCTCTCTCTCTCTCTGTGTGTGTGTGTATAGGCCAGAGGTTGACACTGGGTGTCTTTCTCTAGCTTTCCACCTTATGTTTTCAGACAGGGTCTCTCACTTAACCCAGAGTTCACTGATTGCCTAGTCTGGTTGGCCAGCGAACCCAGGGTTTTACCTGTCTCTACTCCCACCCAGTTACAGCCATGGCTGGTGCCATATGGGTACTAGTGATCCAGTCATATGGGTACTAGTGATCCAAACTCAGGCCCATGTGGCTGCAACACAAACACTTTACCACTGAGCTTCTGATTGTATAGTTTTATTATTTATTATTTCTCTTAAAAAGTCGGGATCATGTCGTGATTAACGTAATAATAATACAATGTAAAAACAAAGCAAAAACTCTAGTGTGAGAAAGAGGAAGTAACGAGACTCAAATTTGGCCAGGAGCCTATTCCATCTTGGGCTTTGTGTCAAGGTGTTCTGAGAGAGGAGATACCATCCTTTGCTCTTTGGCAGATAACATGGAGAGAAGTTCAGGAGCTGTGGAGTTAACACAGGGGACTTGCACAGCTCAAGCCTGTCAGCCTCTGGCACAGAATGAGCAATTGGATAAAGTCCTAACTAAGCTTGCCGTGTTACCCTCATTAGCACAGTTCAGGGGCCACTTTCCTGGCTGACTTTGCACAGGGTGTTGGGAGCTAAACCCATAGGAGACTGGGGGTGCCTGCAGTGTGGTAACAGGCAGGGAGTGGGGAGCGGGCCAGAGAGCCCTAAGGCAGGGAACTCTCAGCTGAGGATTGCTAGCCGTCAGTGAGGACCAGCTGAGCAAAGCCTGGGTAATGATGGAGTGTTTCCCTAGAGTCCTGGGATTGGTGCAACAAGGTTTTGTTTGGAAGCTGCAAGGATTCGGTGTCTGTGAAGTCTCATTAGTGCACTGGGAACTGGGGCGGCCTTGAAAGCCAGGCTCTGTCCCTGGCTTGTGGGCTCACCTCGTCAATGACCAGGGGATTGCAACTCAATAACACTTAAATCAAAAGAGCAGCAACGGCAAGAACAGTCTTCAAGGTTTCTTGCTCAAGCTTGTCTGAGAATAAAAACCTATCAATACCCCAAGGCCTTGTTTTCTATCTAGCAGACTGCGGTGGTTTGAATAGGAATGGCCCCTTGTCTTAGTTGGGATTTGCTACAATGAGACACCATGACCAAAAAGCAAGTTGGGGAGGAAAGGGTTTATTAGGCTTACACTTCAGCATTGCTGTTCATCACTGAAGGACGTCAGGACAGGAAATCAAACAGGGCAGGATCCTGGAGGCAGGAGCTGATGCAGAGACCATGGAGAGGTGCTGCTTACTGGCTTGCTTCCCCTGGTCCACTCAGTCCACCTTCTTACAGAACCCAGGACCAACAGCCCAGGGATGGCACCACCCACCATGGGCTGGCCCCTTCCCCATTGATGACTAAATGAGAAAAAGCCTTACAGCTGAATCTCAAGGAGGCATTTCTTCAATGAGGTGTGCCTTCCTCTAATGATTCTAGCTTGTGTCAAGTTGACACACAAAACCACCCAGTCCACCCCTATAGCCTCATAGATTTGAATTCTTGGTCACCAGGGAGTGGCACTATTAGGACTGGTCTTGTTGGAGTAGGTTTGGGCTTGTTGGAGGAAGTGTGTCACTAGGGGTGGGCTTTAAGGTTTCAAATGCTCAAGTCAGACCAGGTGTCCCTTTCTTCCTGCTATCTGTGGATCCAGATGTAGAACCCTCTCCATCACCATATCAGCCTCCTATGTATCTCCATGCTTCCCACCATGATGATAATGGATCAAACCTCTGAACCTGAAAAGCTGCCCCAATTAAATGGTTTCTGTAGCTGGAGTTTTCCTGCCTGGCCCACAGTCAGGGCAAATCTCTTTCACCTGCCAGTCCCACAGCCTCTCAGACCCGACCAAGTAAACACAGAGACTTATGTTGCTTTCAAACTGTATGGCCATGGCAGGCTTCTTGCTAACTGTTCTTATAGCTTAAATTAATCCATTTCCTTTAATCTATACCTTGCCACATGGCTCGTGGCTTACCGGCATCTTCACAAGCTGTTTCTCATCGTGGCGGCTGGCAGTGTCTCTCTGACTCAGCCTTCCACTTCCCAGCTTTATTCTCCTCCTTGCCCCGCCTATATTTCCTGCCTAGCCAACGGCCAATCAGTGTTTTATTGATTAATTAGCAACACATTTGCCATACATCCCACAGCAGGTTTCCTTTGTAGGAGTTGCCGGGTCATGATGTCTCTTCACAGAAACAGAAACCCGAACTAAGACACCAATACATCAGCTCAAGAAAGCCACAAAGCACCAGGCTGGAGAGCTCAGGAGAAGGGACAAGGCAAAGCAGGTAGCATGCTTTTTCTGAAAAAAAAAAAAAAAAACAAAAACAAAAAATCCACTGGCTCTGAACAGTAGGTGAACCAAGCTTTAGGGAAATCTTGAGATCGCAAGGAAATGAAACCCACTTTGTCCACACTGCCCTTGCTTCTCCACCAACGGGGTGACTTGAGGTTGGAGAAAATGGCTAGAAGAATTGGAAGGTGTTATGGTTGGTTTTAATGTCAACTTGCCATAAATTAGAAACACGAGGGAGTCTTGCCTGTAGAAATGTCCTGATTACCTTAACTCATGTGGGCAGGCCCACCCTGAGGGTAGATGCATCTTCTGGTAGTAGCCCAAATACGAAGGAATTTCAGAAGGAAGACTCTCTTGGCTTCTGTTCACTTGGCCTTCCTCTTGTAAGAGAATTGATCTGCCCCCTCTGCTGCCTTGCCTGATGGCAGAGTCAAGCTTTCACAGTAGATTAAGGACCAGTGGCTTTCCAGAAACCTTCAGCACGTCTGGCATCAAATTGGGACTATTGAGGCAGCCTGCTTTGTGTACTGAGTAACTGGTGGTTGTCATCCCCCTAGTGAGAGACAGCTATTAGGGGACTACTAATGAGTCACCAACAGGTTCTGAAGTGCTATTGTTACTATTTTAAAGCTAGCTTAATAAATTTTAAAGCTAATTTAATAAGTGTGTGTGTGTGTGTGTGTGTGTGTGTGTATTCGTCTTATTGATTCTGGTCCACTAGAGAGCCCTGGCTAATGCAGAAGGTCATCTGAAAGTCAAAATCAGAGGGGATGCCCTGCAGTAGTTTGTATCCACCATAAGTCAATGGAGAGTAGTAGAGAATGTGCACTGTTTAAATTTGGGAGGTGTATACATCACAATGTGTGATGACTTCTGGGGCTAGGAGGTGCACAACCTGCATGGTTGTGTGTGGGTGGTCCTGGGAGGGGTTCAAAAGTAGCAACCTGTAGCTGGCATCTGTCAAGCTGTGTCAGGCTCTGTGCAGACGTTTTCTTGGATGTGATTTGATCCTTATAGCCATTTAGTAAGTAGAGATTTCATCCTTTGTAAAATGCAGGGCAGATTCAGATCTTTGCCTTCTACATAACAGGGAACCCCTTTCCCTCAACTTCAAGTACATGTTTAACTCAGGTTTTTATTTTCTTTTAGTGTGTATTTTATTTATTTTGTGTGTACATAACACACACACACACACACACACGCACATATATATATATATATATATATATATATATACATACATACATATATAATCTAGCTATGTAGCACAGGCTGGTCTTGAACTTGCAATTCTCCTCCCACTTCAGCCTGAGGAGCCTGAGCTCTGGAATCATAAATGTGTGCCACCGTGTCAGGTTTCAGCCAGTTTAGAGCATGTGTTCAGTCTGCTCTAAGTGGCATCTATGTTGGAATTCCTGGGTGTAGATGTAATTAAAGGCTATTCACTAGTGCTCTGACCTCTTGGGCTTTTAACTCTTTATTTGGCTCTGTGTTTCTTATTTAATAAGACTGTTTAGAATTACATCTACACCTCCTGGGTGTTTCATTCATATATGACAGAGAAAGGTTGAACAAGGGACAGCATATGCTTAGGTGTGTCCAGGGCATTGACTGTGGGAAACCTAAGTCCTTGTTCTCCTGAGAACTATGGCCCCTGTCAGCCCATCTATCTGTGGCCTAAGTATCCTGTCTCTTTCTTTATGCAAAGAAGGCAAGGTGTTGCTGAATGTACGCTGTGTCTTGGGGCTATGATGAGAACATCATGGCTGTTTTCCCACATGCTCATCCACATTTAGGGATAGGAGTATTCAGCTGGCTCAGGCTATTATTTTCCCATAGGAGTTCTTCAGGTGAGGACCCTGGTGGGGACCATGAGTTGTAGACTCTGTGAAGCTCCTTGGCCACAGCACTGTCCTGGTCTGGCTGGGATAGGGTTCTGGGACAGCAGCTCTTCTGAAGTTGCATCCCAGCTTGCAGCCAAGTGACAAAGAAGTTTAGCAGCTTGCCAGCAATGTCCAGTTATACATGGAGGACACCAGACCAAAGTCAGGGTGACTATCAACTCTGTGTGACACTAGCCTTTTCCGAAGCCTGTGGATAGCTGTAGTGTCCAGCAGGAACATCCGATGTGCCTGCCTCTTTCCTGTGTGTTCCAGGAGCCACTCAGGGGCAGCTCATGGACTCTCAACCCTGCTCCATAGCAGCTATTCTTCACATTGACCCTATAGTCTAATTTAGAATATGTAAGGGAGTGGCTGAGCTGAGGTGTGTATGTAGTAATCTTGCACAGCTCCACAGCAGCCTCTGTAGAGCAGTCCCAATCTTCTTTTTCTTTCTTTTTAAAGAAAACAGTCATGCTATGTAGCCCAGGCTGGCCTGAACCTTGAGGTGACCCTTCTGCCTCCACCTGAGTGTAGAAACTATGGGCATGAATTACCATGCCCTGCTCTAAATGTTCTTTGATCCACATGGCAAGTGTGTAGGAAGGGATTATGCTTATAAAGTAGATGCAAGGAGATGGCTATAAAAACCCCAGACCAAAAGAAACTTTTCCTCTTTACAGTTTGACTATTTCAGGTATCTGTTATAGCGACAATTCTTCACGCTTCACCTCCTCAACACTAACATTTGTCCCTTCAGTGACATGATTGGGCTTCGGCTCCACATATATCTTTACCGAGGGATTCAGATGCAGGATACCTGTTCCTATCATTGGTTTGCAGTGAGTAACTCTCACCTCAGTGCATCAGAGCTTATCACATACAGGGGAGTCTTTCTTAAAGAGTTCAAAATATATTGGGATGAAGGAGCCCTATATCTTCCCTGTAGTCTGGAGCACAGCAGGGAGGAGGAGAAGAGGGAGATTTCTGTTTCCCAACCTTGCTTGCCAAGGTGTTAGTTATTTGACTCCAGATACCACGGTAATTAATAATGTAATAAGATGCAATTTGTAGGCACTCATGCCTGAAGGCCTCAGGTCCCAAGGCCCTTGGTAAAAGGGAAAATTAAAAGCATCCATAATCTCAAAGAGGACAGCCTGACCACAACTCATGAGGCTGAGCCTGGGCTCCCACTCCAGGGACAGCTTAGGCTTTCAAGCTCCTGAGAGGCTCATTCCCCCAAGCTGCAGCTTCAGGAGTGTTGATGGGGGAAAGGGAGGTAGCAATAGGCACTGGACTGCTGGCCTCCCTTCGACAGACTCCCAGCAGATCTGAGAAGTCTCTCACTCTTAGGCTCTTACCAGAAGCCAGGACAGATGGAAACTGGGATGTCAGCTTCAGCACTCTATCAGTGGTACAAAAAGCCTTTCTGTCCTCCACTTTCTACTTCATAGGGCTGTCGTTGGGGGAATGAGAACATCTACAAAGCCCAGTTGAGTTTACAAGTCGTTTTGTTTTGTTTTTCCCCACATGCATTATTTTCTGTATTCTTTAACAACCTTGGAGGGTTTGCCACAGACACCAACCTACCCATTATCTACTTTCAACTGTTTTTCCTCTGCCATTTTCCAAGTGACAATGTGCAAAGTTGAGACAGCTAGGGAGGTCAGCGTGACATAAGCAAGTATTGCTTGAGGGTGGAAGAGGGTCCCAGGAAAAATTCCTAAGGGTGCTGACTCAGTCATCGGCATTTTCTTTTGTTTATTTTTTCTTTCTAATCTCTACCCAGAATTCAGACCTAATGGTTGGTGGTCTAGCAGCCATCTTGACTGATGAGCTGTTTTTGAAGTTGGAAGCCATGTGGCCAGGACGATATGACAAAAATAGTTTCATGTCTTCAGTGACTAAGGAGTTGTCACAAAAGCTTGGATGGTCTGTGTAGATTTTTCTTCACATGAGATGATAATAAATGCCTCCCTTGGTGAAGCCAATGTAACTAATCTTATGCAGGTGTGTATAATTAATCTGTCTTTCAAAGTAGAAAGTCAGTCCAGAAAGGTCAACAAATTTGCCCAAAATGACCCCTTCAGAAAAAGAAGATTCTACAATCACACGGGTGATAGAGATCACTGCCTTTCCCTCCTCTTCCTGATGTGCTCTTTGGTTACAAAGACATATTAAGAATCAGAGTTTGTGCGTGTTCTTGGGGATTGAACCTTGGCCCTCGTGCTTACTAGGTAAGTGCTCTACTGCTGATCTGCAGTCCCCAGCCCCAGCCAGTGGTATTTTTCCAAAAGATCAAAGTGTCTCAAGAGCTGCCTTCAAGAGCTGCCTCTCCTTGGAGTTTCTTTAATCTCCATGCTTTTTCAAGTCCTCTCTCCCACCTCTTCACCTTTGCCCTTTCTGCTTTTCAGTGCTTCCCAAGGCCATTTGATCAATGGTATGAGTTGGGTTTGGAGCTCTGAATCTCAGGCCAAACACATGGAACAGAGGATGAGGCTGCCCCAACTGTGCCTTAGCCCTGGCGGCCCCAGTGTCTCACAGCTGCCCCACACCTGGAGCTGCTTCCTTCTTTGATTTCCCACCCCTTTTCCTGTCCTCCTGGCTAATTCCTGGCCTCTTGGCCTCTACTCAACTTCCTTTGCCAGTTGGAATAACTGAGAAGTAGGCAACTGTACATTCATGTAAACTTCTCAGGCGTGCATGAGGGTCCAGCACTGGGATGACAAAGCCTTCCACGTCAACATGAGCATATCAGCCAGCCTCTCCATCCAGAACACATACACCAGAGAGAAAAGCAGGTGCAGGTCCTGGAAAGACAGGCAACTTAAAGACATGTCTTCATGTGCCTGGAGAGATAGCTCAGAGGTTAGGAGCACTGGCCAGTCCCCTAGAGCATCCAGGTTTGAGTTCTAGCACCCACATGGTCTTTCACAACCATCCATAACTCTGGTCCCAGGGGATTTGATACCTTCCTCTGGCATCCTTGGCCACTGAATGTATGTGGTGCTCAGACATACATGCAGTCAATATACTCATACATATAAACTAAAGTGGAAAAAAAAAACAAAAACAAAACTACAAAAGAAAACAAAATGAAAAAACAGTGTCTTCATAATGTCTTTGAAGGATTGTGTAGTCTTTACCATCTTCTTATCTATCTACTTACTGAAAAATAGAAATACTGGTCTTTGCTCAGCAGGATAAATTTAAGAACACTCAGTCAGACAAGGGTGGTAGAAGATTAGAAGATGGCCCTAGGGAGCTGGGCTGGCTATCAACAGCACAGGAAGGGCAATCTGAGTTCTTTGCCTGGGGGGGGGGGGAGAGAGAGAGAGAGAGAGAGAGAGAGAGAGAGAGAGAGAGAGAGAGAGAGAGAGAGAAATCGCCTGAGTGCATGTAGAAACCAAAGGAAAACGTTGGGTGTCCTACTTTATCATCCTCTGCCATATTCTCTTCAGACAGAATCTCTCACTGAACCTGGATCTAGGTTGGTAGTCAGCAAGCCTCAGTGATCCTGCAGTTTTCCCTGTCTGCCCTTCCAGTTATTACTGTGTGTGACACCTGTATTTTTTTTAATGTGAGTTCTGGAGATTTGAACACAGCTTCTCACGCCTACATAGCAAGCATTCTTACCTGTTGAGCAATCTCCTCTACCCTGGGTAGGTTTTCATTTCCAGGCATGTGGGGAAGAAGCAGTGGAGTGTTCTCAAGAATGGAGGGCTCAGAATATGTAAAAATTTTTTCTTTTAGATAAAAAAATATGAAAGGAGACCAAAGGTTCACACTGAGTTTCTCACTCTTCATTTGATCTAAACACAGAGGAGTCTGATGTGTGGGAATCACCTACAGATCAACCAGTTGATTGAAACAAGCCATCATTAGAACAGCCAATACTGACACACCACTCACTGTGCTGGTACTGGGGTAACTGTTCCACAAATAGTGACACACTCAAGCCTTCAGTGATAGCAAAGGATAATGCTATTGTGTGCATATTATAAAAAAAAAACAACAATAACAAAAGCCCAACAAAAAAATTAAAAAAAAAACACTAAAAGCATCTTATTCTCTTGCCCAGGGTGACAGATCCAAGGGGAGTGGAGCTACAAGGGACATTGTAATCTCAGCCACTAGAATTTTGGTTCCTCAAAGAAGCCAGATTGGGGATCTAGAAAAGCATAGGGACAGGATTCCTTTGGTTCAGTCATTGGCTCTTCCACTTCTAAACATTTTTTTAAAGCATCAGGATAATTAGAACACCAATCTACATCACAAAAGGACTATGTGTAAAACACATGGCTCACCTGCTCCATGATAACCCATTATTGTGGTATGCAAACTTTTTTTGTCTCATTTTCTATTCAGTGTGTTCATCTAAATCAATAATCACTACCAAGGAAGGAACAAGGCCAGATGCCCAGCTTCTCTACCATGTGAGAAGTCTCTGAGTACCTCCCAGAGAGTCTTGTGGCCTCCCTTTGCTTAGAAAATAGTCTTTAAATTTTATTTTTAATTGAAAAAAATTACACCTATGCATGGTGTGCAGCATATTGACATGTGTAAACATTGTGGGCTGGCTAAATTTTTTTTTTTTTGAGACAGGGTTTCTCTGTGTAGCTTTGCGCCTTTCCTGAAACTCACTTGGTAGCCCAGGCTGGCCTTGGACTCACAGAGATCCGCCTGGCTCTGCCTCCCAAGTGCTGGGATTAAAGGCGTGCGCCACCACCGCCCGGCTAAATTTTGTGTGATCAAACTTTTCCTGGGGAGATGCAGCACATGTATATGCTCATCCCAGATAGAATACCAGAGAGACCAAAGTGTGGATCTCATCAAAGACTAACTTGGTGAACCCATGAGTTTTACTGGGGGTACTTACAGGAATATGAGGTGAGGTTACTTACAGAAGCAGAAATGACTCAAAGACAGCTGCATCAAGAAAACATGTATGACAGTTCACAAAAGCTGGGGACCTGGAGGACTCTGTATAGCCTGCAGGCAACTCAACAGCTTGGAGAGTGCTCCTTCCCAGTGACTCAGTTGGTCTAACCATCACTGGGTGGCTTGGTTGGTTTCTGCTTCTTCTAGCATTTGACCTGGTCTCAGAGTATTTTCTTTTGTAGCTGGGTGGTTTCCTCTGACAGAGAGAGGCTTAGAGAATCTGGTCAGTTTCAGGGACTTCCTGAAGCTATTTAGAGTTGTTTAACTTTCTACTTAAAGAGCTTCCCTACAGGATGGAAGGTTTTAATCTCAGAGGAAATTTACATAATACTAAGGGGGTCAGACAAGTATCATGACAGCCTGCCCTCACAACTCAGTTCAGAACCAGACCTTGGTCCCTGATTCGTGGTATCAAGTAGGCAGATTCTGATGGAAATTCATGAACAAAGGACAATCAGTCACCAACACTCCCAACAACAAGGATAAGGAAGCCTATATGTGCAGTACCAGGCCTGAGCGGTGCATATGAGGCCAACCAGCTTCTACACAGTCAATAAGCTCAAAGTGATAGCCAAATAAGGACAAAGCCTGGGATTTGTCCAGGCCTGCCCCCAAATGGAAAAACTGTAGCCCCAATCAGCCCCTGACTAGCTCTAGCCAATTAGAATGTGCTAATATAATTGCCACTTGCTTAAGCCAATCATATCGAAGATGATCTAACTGCCCTACCTAGGAACTTCCCTTAGCTGTGCTTAAAAGGAGCTCACGTGTCCCTCTCAGGGTTGTCAACATTTTGCCTTTGTGCAGGATGGTTGACCCCAACATGCTGGAATAATAAACACTCTTGTTGATTGCATACGTGGATGGTGGTCTTTTGTGAGACTTCTCCAGGACCATAACAAATACTAAATCAAGGAAATTTCACATTTACTACCTCACATATTTACAATTTTTCTATGGTTAAGAACACTAAAAATCATTCTACTCTCTACTTGTATGAGTACAACTATTTTGTATTTCACATATGAGATTATTAGGTATAAATATCCTCTTTTAAATGACAGTCCAGAAGAATACTGAGTAGCTTTTTCTCACTCTTCCTTGGCACCAACCACTCAAAAATTTTGTATGTATTCTTCTAGTCTTCTTTGTAGGCACAGAGCATATTTAATTAATTTTTATGTAATTGTGTTACATTCAATGTTTATCTTACGTATTTTGTAATATGTTACTCTCTAGAGTTCTGCTTTTTTAAATGGCATTATGATATTCTACAACATAGATATCTCAGTATTTGTTACCAAAGCAACTTAAAGAAGGAAAGTTTTATTTTGGCTCATAGTTTGAAGGCACAGTCCTTTATGGTGTGGAAGCCATGATGGTAAGAGCTGCTCTAGCTATGGCTGTAATGAGTGCTGGTATCAGGCTCTCTTTCTTTCTCTTTTCAGTTAGGGCCCTAAGTCCATGAGATGGTGTTGTCCACATTCAGGGTGAGTGTTCTGTTCTTGGCTAAACCTCTAGAAATGCCCTCACAAACATGCCAGTATTATGTGTCCTAGATGATTCTAAACCCATTCATGTTGACAGTAATGATTAACCACAAAGATTCCCCCTCTGGTCAACTTTACATGTAGGCACATTATGCTAAATAACATTCTACCTCTAATCCTTGAAAAGCCATCTCCTCATGCAAAATGTAATTAGTCCATCTCTAGAAATCACCATATTCTTTAACAGTACCAACAATGTTCCAAAGTTCAAATTCTCTCCTGAGACCCAAGACTATCTCTTAACTGACCCCTGTAAACTCAAAAGAAAGTTATATTCTTTTAATACACAATGTCACAAAATACACATTTTTATTCCAAAAGGGAGAAATGGAGCATGACAAGGACAGATATGACAAACATGAGTCTAAAACCCAACAAGGAAAACACCAAATATTCCAGATCCATGTCAGACACCTGGAGCTCATGACAGAATCATCTGGGTTTCATAGAGCGTCAGCCATCCACTCTTCTGTCTTTATTATCCGAATCACACACATCCTAACTTGGTCTGGCTTTATTCTGTGAAGGTGATGTTTGATGATTCTGGCATCACCAACACTCTGGGATCTTCACTGCATCTCAGGCTTTACCTTCTCAGTTTCACACAGTGGCCTCTCATGTCTTCTTGCAGGCCATCTAACCCTGTCACATTTTGCCTGGCTTCAGCAGGTTTCTGGAACTTTGGTAGAAGCTCCAAAACCCCATAACTCTTGCATTTTGCATGCTGGCTTTGGCAGCATGTGTGGACAATGGCTGTCAGATTTTGTTGAGATATAGTCTTCCAGTCTGCACCACAGCTGTAGTGCCCTTTGTCAACATCTTAATAGCTGAACCTGAGAAAACACTTCTCTAGTTGGTTGGTTTTAAACAGGAAACCACTACAGAAACAATCTCAATTCAGTTTCCCTCTTTACAAATGAATTCACAACTTAGAGTCTTGGTGGGTCGGGTTTGTGATTATAAGTAAATGCTACAATTATTATTCTCATTTATATTGTTTAGTACTTAAGTGCAATTATTTTCATAGAATGGTCTTCTGGAAGTATAACCATCATCTTATTGCTCTGTATATTTAAATATTTTAATAACTTGCTGGGGATGTCTTTCTGTATGCTGTGAATGTGTTGCTCTGATTGATTGAAAAATAAAATGCTGATTGGCCAGCAGCCAGGCAGGAAGTACAGTATAGGTGGGATAAGCAAAGAGAAGAATTCTGGGAATGGAAGGCTGAGTCAGGAGACACTGCTAGCAGCCACATGGCAAGGTATAGATTTATAAAAATGGGTTAATTTAAGATATAAGAACTAGATAGCAAGAAGCCTGCCATGGCCTTACAGTTCATAAGTAATATGTCTCTGTGTGTTTACTTGGGTCTGAGCAGCTGCAGGATCCAGGTGGACACAGGAAAACTCCAGCTACAAGAACTACTAAGTTGTATGCTAATCAAGTTTTGTCAACTAATGTGTCTACCAATAGGATTCAAGAGTTGTCGTGTCTCACTGTTTTGGCAGTGTTTTGCATTCTCAATTCTCTAAGTATTTCTTTTCTATAGTGGGCAATAATAAGATGAAATTCTATACTCGTTTTAAATAAAGCTTCCCTAATTACATGATTGAGCATATTTATTATATGTTTGTTATATATTTGTGAACCTTTTCCTATGAAGTCTCATTCATATTCTATTCTGCTTCTTTGTTAGTTTTGGCTTTTATCTATTGATGTTTAGAAGTTCTCTTTTGTAGATGATAATTTTTCCTATTGTATTATGTTGTAAAAGTTTCTCCTTAGTCTTTCTATTTTGTCTCAATTTTATTTCTGTTATCTTTTGATTTATTGAAGATTAGAATTTTCATGGAAGTGCCCTCTCTAATTTTCAAATTTATGCAATTGTGGCTTGAATGAAAATGAACCTCACAGGCTCATATATTTGTATAATTGTCCCCATCTCTCCCCTGTTGGTGGAACTGTTTAGTAAGGATTAGGAGGTGTGGACTCATTGGCAGCAGTATATCACTGAGGGTGGGCTTTGAGGTTTCAAAAGCCCACACCATTTCCAGTTAGCTCTTTCTGCCTCCTACTTGCTGATAGGGATGTAAGCTCTCAGCTACTGCTCCAGCACCATGCTTGCCTACCTATTGCCATGTTCCTTGTTATGATTGTCATGGACTCTAACTCTCTGGAACTGCAAGCCCCAAATTAAACTCTTTCTTCCATAAATTGCCTTGGTCATGGTGACTTATCACAGCAACTTAAAAGTAACTAAGACAGCAATGTTCTAGATTTGTAGACAAATATAAAAAATAATATAAAATTTTGTAATCTCACCATCAGCTTTATAAAACCTTAACATGTTGCCATATCTAATTACCTCCACCATCTTATAGTTTCAACCCATTTAAAAGCCAATCAAAAAAGGTTTTGATGGTAAACTTCAGTTGCATTGACTAAGATAGTTTGTAAATGACTGTGTTCACTATTGCTTCTTGTGGTTTACATCTTCCCACTGGTTTTATCTTCTTCTAAATGAAGTATATTTTCCTCCCTCTCCCTCCATCCCTTCTTTCCTTCTTTCTTTCTCTTCCCCTTCCCTTTCCTCCTCCTTTTCCTCCTTCCTCCTCTCCCCTCCTCCTCCTCCTTCTCCTTTCTTCTTCTTCTTCTTCTTCTTCTTCTTCTTCTTCTTCTTCTTCTTTCTTCTTCCCATCTTACTGTATGGACCTGGCTGTACTGGAACTCACTATGTAGAACAAGCTGAACTCTAACTGAGATTCACATGCCTCTTTCTTTTCAATGCTTGGATTCTTGATAGCTCTCTTACTGATGGTCTGTGGATGTGAAATTCTCTTAATATTTTTATTAACTAAAAAGTATTTTACTCCCTTAAATAATAGCTAGGGTAGACAGTGAACTGCCTATACCCATATCCTTGTTCTTAGAAGCAGAATTAGAATACTTATTTTACTGCAAAAGTCTCATGTTCAGCAAAAAAAAATCTACATTTTCCAGGCTGTCATTGCTTTGACTTGAAGGAGATGCAAGCAAAACCCCCAGATCAATGGTAGTGCTCAAGGCAGGATAGTAACTTGGCTAA
This sequence comes from Peromyscus eremicus, assembly GCF_949786415.1. Classification (NCBI taxonomy): domain Eukaryota; kingdom Metazoa; phylum Chordata; class Mammalia; order Rodentia; family Cricetidae; genus Peromyscus; species Peromyscus eremicus. Next base: position 35,222,302 of record NC_081431.1, on the reverse strand, counting down.
GAGCATCATATTTTTCCCTTTTTCTTCTTTCTTTGAATGTAGAATCTTTCAGAGGACCTACATGCTGAGGAAGGGAGGATAGATTAGAGAGGGTTGGTCCTCAGTTGCAATACTCCATAGTAGTCTTGACCTGTCTCTTCTAAACCACAGTGTAGATGGATTTTTCTTTGGGCCACCAGCTCACAAGAAATGACACAGAGACTTATTATTAATTATGAAATCTCAGCCGTAGCTTAGGCTTATTCCTAATTAGTTCTTATAACTTAAATTAACCCATATCTTTTATGTGGCTCAGTTACCTTTACCCTGTACTGCTCATCCTGCTTCCTCTGTGTCTGGCTGGTGACTTTGCCTTTCTTCTTCCCAGAGCTCTCTCTGTCCAGAATTCTCATCTATACTTCCTGCCTCACTATTGGGTGTTTAGCTTTCTACTGAACCAATCATAGTGACACATCTTTCCACAGTGTAAAGAATATTCCAAACACCACTGGATATAAGAGAGTGACCCGTCTGCCTGTCTCACCCCAGTCTCTGTTAGGACTCTTACGCTAACTGCAGATTCTGGGTGTTTATTTTTCTTTCACAGCTTGAGGTGATGTTTTCTTGTCCTTTGTTATTTGTGGATGAGAGTCTGTTGGTACTACCATCTTGTAGGGCATTCTTTAATGTGAGTGTGAGTGGATTTGTTTTTATTTATCTTGCCAGGCACTTGGAACCCATTTTATCCAAAGATATTTATGCCTTTATCTTATTTTAGAAAAGTGCTAGTGATTTTTCTCTTTGAATATTGATTCTCTGCCAGTCTTTTAAATCCCAATTTTTCTGGAATTAAATAAATGTTAAAACATTAGATAATTTTTTTGTCTTTTAAGTATCTCTATCTCTGTGTCTCTGTCTCTCTCTCTCGGTAAATTCCCTAACCTCATTTTTCAGATTATGAAGTCCGTCTCTAACAGTTTCCATTCTCAGAGTCATAAGTGCAGTTGTCTCTCACTGTGGAGCCCGTGCTTGTGTTCACATGGCCTATAAAAGTGTTTCAATCTCAAATTTTTATTACATGTATAAAATTCAATGAGTTTTTTTTAATTTTTAGGATTTCTAATAAGTTCTGTTTCTTGACTATATTTTATTAATGTCTGATTAAATAACTTCTTATTCTGTTTAATATGGAAATTGTGGCTTCACTCTTTCTAAAGACATACCAAAAGCAGTGTGCTTAAAAGTCTGTCCCACTGTCATATAAGTGGATATGTTAAGTGATTTATTGTCTATATCAGCTCTTATTTTCTTCATATAAGTTAGAATTTTGATTTGAAGTTTCATCATAGGAGAAGCTTTTGTTTCTTTATTTTCCCCTTTATTTCACTGTATGTTTGGTTCCCTTATTGACGAGTACTGCCTCAGTACACAGTCCCTCTAAATTGAATTTCAACTTAACTATAACATTTCAGCACAGCTGTGTCTCAAATACTGAATAAAATGTTCTTATACTATAAAATGATTTGTCATTTATTTGTAATTCGATTTTAATGATATCATGCATTTGTGTGTGTGTGTGTACATGTGCATACATGTGCATACATGCTTGTCTGTGTGCATGTGCATGTGTATGTGTATGTGTGTGTGTGTGTGTGTGTGCATGTGCACATGTAGGTGGGTGGGTTTATTTGCCTTTGTATGGGCATGTGGTAGCCAGAGGTTGGTATTAGTGTCCTCCTTAATCAGGCCACACCTTATGTTTTGAGATGGGGTTTCTCAATGAGCTTGAAGCTTACCAGTTTCACTCATCAGCTTGAACACTGAGCCCTAGGGAGCCTTCTATCTCTCATTACCTCACTGCCCAGTGCCTGGGCTGGGGTTACAGGTGTGCACTGCCGAGCCCCGCTTTCACCAGGTGCTGCAGATTCAAACTCAGGTCTTCAAGCTCACACAGTAAGCACTTTCCCCACTGAACCATTTCCCAAGTCCTGATATTCTGCATTTTTGTTTGCTGATTCTAGACATCTGGTATTTGATTCTCTAGAACTCTACCTAAATCCAGAACTTAGAGAGATTTAGGTTATAGTCCATGGTAAAGTTTTGATCATCAACACAACCTCATCAAAACAACCACAGCAAAGAACAGCTAAAAAGCTGCCTGTTAAAAGAGTTTTAAGGAAACAACAGTGATTAAGGACAATTGTTATTCCCCAAGGATTGAGAATTCCCTTTTCTGGAGCAGGACTTCTTTTTCCTTTTTCAAATGAAGTTCAGCCCTTCAGCTCTCCCTGCAGACCCAGAAAAGCACTTCCCCTGGAAATGTCACCATGTGTACCATTTGTCAGTTGACTCCACCCAGAAGGCACTGGATTTGTCACACACACAGGCCAACAGAGATGTGAGATCAGGAGGCATTTCCTGTGCCCAAAGAGTTTTTTTTAATCTAGTCTGAAGGCAGGCAAACACAGGAAGATGGAAGGGAGTTTACCAAACACGAGCAACAATAGCAGCCAAGCAGAGAGATGCTAGTGTGAGCGAAGCAGTGGACCAGACAGTATCCCACAGAGGAAGCATTGCTTACCGACTAGCTCCTATGAGCCATCCAGGTGACCTCACTTAATTCTCAGTACAGTTTCAGGAGGCAGAATTTATCATCCTGACTTTGTAGGGGAGGAAATTGAGGCCAGAATGATTAAGTGCCTTGCCCTATATCACATGATTAATAAATAGAGCTTCTAACCCCACACTGTTTTCATAAACCCATGGGTCAGTGCTGGAGAGTTAAACTGGGAGATGTTGAGAATGAAGGTCAAGCAGTATTGGGTGGGTTTTAAGACTTTACGATGTGATGTTAGGAAGATGCCACACCCCTATCATTTCCCAGCAGCTTGTTTTGTGCTCTCCTAGAGGATGCCCTTGGATGAATCAAAAGGCACTAAAATTGACCCAGGTTTTAACAGGAGAGGAAATGAGGTCAGAGCTTTGGCAGTTGGTGCTGTAGCTGTCTGTTTAGGTGACTATTCCCTCACTTTTTTGGGCCCTAGACTGATTCCAGGGGGTTTATAGTAATTTGAATCACCACACTAAATGCTGCTATGAAATAAACCGTGGTTGGCTTTTGATGGATTTGCTTAGAAAGTGAGTTATTATGCTCTGAGAGAGCTGGGTACCGTTAAGTTTTATATCCTTGAATTGGGAATGGCTGTGCTTCCTCAGAGTAGCAGAGAGGCCAGTAACTTATTTCTGTCTTTGCAGATATATGTCAGTGAGGCTGATGGCATTGCGTGCTATCAACCTATGCTAACACACAGTTTCTCTCTGGCATCTTTCCCGCCTCTCTTGTGGAATTGGGACATGAGGTGTAGGAGTGGTATTTGCCAGGAGTTGAGATTGCAGGCTGCCTGCAAGTGAGTTGGAAATTCCTCCATGCTGCCAATGTGGAAAATAGAAAGGTTTGTGGAAGTTACTCTGAATGCTGAATGGGGGGAAATAGTTAATTGTTCTGGAAACAACTTGGAAAATTTAACAGGTGAGTTTGTCGGCTTGCACTAGAAGTAAAGGACAAGTTAGGCGGGCATGTGGCTCTCCCTCTAAAATCCTTGAGAAAGGCAACAGGGAGAATTAAGCCTGAAGAGGGTGGACTTTAAATTATCCACACTGCTACTCCCCAGTGGTGGCATGGGTGAGCAGGTGACTGAACATCTTCATAATAACATCTTGTGTTTGTGAGTACATTGTAATTTTTTATTTCCATCCATTCCTTCTTTCACATGTGCATTTATTCAGTGTTTGTTGAGAGATGATTTTGTCTCAGGAAGGTTACAGAACTCATGATACTCCGAAGATACATTCCAAGCAGCAGGTGTTAGGAGTTGAGGGTGCAGCAGCAAAAAGCAAAACCTGCCCATATGAAACCTGAATCCTAGTACAGGAGACAAAACTTAAATAAATATGTCCAAATAAGCGTATGCAGGCTCTTTGGATAGTAATAAGCACTGTGACAGGAAAGCAGGGCAAGCGCTCTGAGCAGTGTGTGTGTGTGTGTGTGTGTGTGTGTGTGTGTGTGTGTGTGTGTGTGTATGTTTAGAGGTTAAGAAGGATGGCCCCTCAGCAGGGATGGTCGTTGGTGGACAATGAGAATTGCTGAGAATATTTTGCAAAGATATTGGGGGAAAATAGTCCCAAGCTGAGAAAGCAGCATCCGTGAAGGGTCTGACCCTGAAGGAATCAGAGCTGCCTGTGGAGGCAGACTGTTCCGAGGGTAGGTAAGGGTCCTGAAGTCATATAAGGTTGCTCCAAGAGCACTAAAAGAGAAACGATCAGCTTTGGGCCAGTCTGGTGGAGAGGGAAGAGGTAGATGCAAGCTGGTGGGCTTTGGCCGTCCTCCAGAGAAGGACCTTGTCAGAAGGGCAAGAAACTTTCCTGAGAAGGTTTCTTGGCGCTGAGATCTGAAGGTTGAATCCAAGCATAGGTAAAGATGCCAGGGCAGAAAAAAATCCAACCCATAAATAAATGGGCTTCTTGTTGTAGTAGGCCAAGTTTGAAGCTTTAAAAGAGGATTGTATGCCTGGGTAAAAGCAAGGGTTGATGTGAGGCTAGGATGGACAGGGTAGAGACCTCAGGGGACCCTGTAAGCCATGTTGGGGATCTTGGGCTTCTTTCTATGTAGGGAATCACAGAATGGCTCTCAGGAGAAGCAACACAGTGGACTGTGTATCTCAGAAAGTTCCCTGGATAGTAATGGAGAAGACTCCATGTTCCTATTGGACAATCAGCCTCCAAGGGAGACTCTCTTTCCTCATTCTCTTAGGAAACAACACCTCAAAGGGTGGAAGGGGCCACGGGCAGGACATACCACCTGGCTGATGGGAGGCTATAGCCACAGTGTTCTGTGCCTTTTCTTCATTGCCCTGAGAGACAGCCCCAGCTTTTTGAGTTGATTTGATACAAAAACACAGCTCTCACCTGAGAGAGAATAAGAAGAGAGTTTATTCTGGAGTCAAGTAGGAGTGGCCATAGCCCAGGAACATGGATTCAATTTGCCCAAATACCATATTCTAAAGTAGTAACCATTTCATGAAGGTTTTAGAGTAACAGTGAAAAAAATGTGATAAGTCAAGTCACTTTTATTTACATACTTATTCTTATTTATATGTGTGTGTGTGTGTGTGTGTGTGTGTGTGTGTGTGTGTGTATGTGCATTTGCACACATATTCAGGTGCCTACAGAGGCCAGAAGTGGTGTCCAATTTCCCAGAGCTGGAGTTACAGGCACTTGTGAGCCACCTGATCTGGGTGCTGGGAACTGAATTTTGGTCCTCTGCAAGAACAGTGAGTATTCTTAACCCACTGATCCAGTTCTCCAGTCCCCTCAAGATTCTTTTAAAATGAATTGGTGGGTCCATCAGGCAGTGGGTCATAGAAAAGCAAGGCCATCTCTGTTACAGGCTCAGATGCCACCTGATAAGATTCTTAGCCTTTAGCTTGGTAGAAATAGGTGTCTGTACATACTAAAAATACTTACCGAAGGGTCAGAGGCTGGATTTTAGATCAAATTCAGAAGTGAGTAATGAATGGCTGGCTATTAATGGGGCTAAAGACAGCCCAAGATAATTTGGCTCCAGACTCATAAAATATCCCAGCATGTTACAGCTGTGGAAGTTTGAGCCAGTTGCCTATTGTAATCTTTAACATGGATGCATACGAACTTTTTTTTCCCCTGGGAATTTCAGTTCACACTAGAGTATATAGTAGTGGCCAATATGGTCACTACTACTACTACTACTACTACTACTACTACTACTACTACTACAACAACAATTTGGTTATGTTGTACCACAGTTTCTTAACCACACTGTAGGCCATTGCCTTGCCTTTCCATATACTATATCATTTACTTTATCTCATGTCTAAGTTACTGATCGTTGCTATAAAGAGGTATCATGACCAAGGCAACTTCGGAAGCATTTAATTGGGGGTTTGTTTATAGTTTCAAAGGGTTAGTCCATGAACATCACGGCAGGAGCACAGTGGCAGGTGGGCAGGCATGGATGGCGCTGGAGCATACGCTCATATCTGATATGTAAGTTGTAGGCAGAGTGAGCTAACTGGGCCTGGAAGGACTTCTGAAACCTCACAGCCACCCTAGTGACACACCTCCTCCAACAAGGCCACACTTCCTATTCCATTCCAAAAATAGTTCTGCCAACTAGGGACCAAGCAAGCATCAGATATGTGAACCTATGGTGGCCATTTTTATTCAAACCATCACACCTTGGGTTGACAGGCTCCTAGGATGCTCATATAGACTTCATTTCCTGTCCTAGTCAGCATTTTTTAATTTATTATCTCTTTTCATGGGGTCCTAGAGGGTTATCATATTAACTAGTATCATTCATTCCTGTCAAAATCACTCATTCATCCATTTACCCATCATCCATTCTCTTTCAGAAAAGTTCAATATCCTGCTGGAAAAATAGATAAGAGAACCAGCTATGAATGTTTAAATGGATAGAGTGTTTGGAGAACTTGCTGAGCTGTCTTTGCTTGCTAGAGACCTGGGCAGGTCAGGGGTTGGGAGGTTGGCAGGGATTTTGGGTGCTGCAAGAAGGGAACGGATGTAGAAAGGCTTCCTAATGGTGCTTGTAAATCAACTGCACTTAAACCCAGTAAGAGATGCTGTGTGAAAAATTCCTCTGCTCAAATCCATTTTGAAGTGGGGAGATAGGTCAGTGGGTCTAGTGCTTGCTGTGAAAGCATGAAGATTTGAGCTCAGGGATGGTGGGGCTCTCGTATAACCCAACCACAGGGGAGTGAGGAGAGGCAGATCCCAAGGCACCCTGGCCAGCCCACCTAGAAGAAGCTAAATTGTAGGTTCACTGAGAGGCATTGATTCAAAAAAGAAAGTAGAGAGCATTAACTTTCTGGTGCCCACAGAGGCTGATGACAAGGAGTTATAAGAGCGGGGAATGTGAAGTTTTCAGTAGTTATACAACAAGAGGCCCCCACACTGGTGGATTTGTGCACCCCCAAACTGCATGAAGACAGAGACCCCGAGAGCAGGCCCTCCAGAGGTTGGATTCTTCTAGGCTGCCTCTCGTCTTCCTGCTCCTCCCCAGTGGACTTTCACCAAGTCTTTGGGAGTTAGCAAGACTGTTTGATTATTCTCAATTGTTATCAGTTGCTATGGGCTGTGTTTATTTGTTTACTTATTTACTTTGCCAAGCAAATTCAGGTTTATTGACAGGACCGAGCCTGCCTGGGGCTCCCTCACCCAGCCCACCATGGTGCACTGAGAAATAATGAGTTCCTGAAGTGTCAGAAACAGATGTGGAACTGACATCTTTCCCTTCCTAGTGTCAAATTCAGCACTTTTCTGCCTCCCAATAAATTTCCAGCTATGTTCCTTCCTCCCTCCCCCTCCCTCCCTCCCTCCCTCCCCTCCTTCTTTTCCTCCTTCTTTTCACCTGTGGGCCCTCTTAGGCAATGCACAGGCTTCCACTGGGACCCCAACCTGTGACATGATCCCCTCTGATGGATGAAGTGCAGGAAGAATGTGGCTTGGTGACCCTGCTCTGGTTTTTCTCTCTTAAGGAAGGCTCCAGCTCTCAGCTTCTGAGAGAACCGAAAGGGTGAGGAGCCCCAGGCAGGAGTAGGCTATTAATTGCTTCTTGCTGAGGCAGTGACCTTTGTCTGCACAGGGCGTCCTGAAGCACGTTTCTTTCTTTTTTTTCAAATTCCATCAGAGTCTGGAGCCTTTTCGAAAGCTATCTTGTTTCTGAATAGTATATATTGAACTTTCTGGCTCTAGAAAAGGCAGAGTGGGGTTTGGGGATTATTAAGGAAAACAATACAAGGTGAGTCTGGGCAGGCTAAGGAGCATTTCAAAATATAGGTATGATGGGCATTGTGGAGAAATAGTCAGTTTGGGCTGAAATATAGGATTATATTAAAAGTGGCAGGAAATTTATTTATTTACTCAACTAACACAGGTGAAGCAATTCTATGAGGCAGGCATTTGTGCTAGGTCCTGTGCTAGGTCCTGGCCATGCTGGGCTGAGCCACTCCAGGTCCCTGCTCTGGAGGAGTCTATACATTGCTTGGTAGTGTGGTGTCTGGTGACCATGCTAAGGAACCTGACATTATCCCAAGGATCTAGGGATTCTCTGAGAAATTTTAAGTAGGAGGGGGGGTGACTTGATCTGTTTTTCATTTCGACACTCTGGAGGTCAGTATAGAGGTGATTTGTAAGGTGCAAGACTCTTGAGAACTCATTTGGATGTTCTTGTCATAGTCTGACTGAGAAATGATAGGGCTCCAGGAGAGGCTGGAGCAGCAGGTACAGAGGGAACAAATTTTACAAGTACAGATAGTGACATTTGGAATTTGGGGTTAAAATGATTGTAAATCCCTTTATCCTATTGTCTACAGATGGTTAAAGAACCTCTGTTCGGTCATTTTAAGACTTGGCAAAGTCCAAGTGTGACTTCTCTCTCTGACTTCCTCCTGAGAGTTCCATCCATCACTTAGAAGCAGCTGCCTTGGCTTGTGGATGAAGGACCAAAAGTTATCTCTTATTTGATCTCACAGAATCTCAGGTTGGACCTTTTCTTCATGACCCTCCCATCTAACATCACGCAAGCTACCAGCCCCTTCTCTAGACTCCCAACAAAGAATGTTTAAGTACCTAGTTTTGAGGAAATTACCCTCTCCTGTGGCTGTACTTGGAAGCACACTGGTCTAGGAAGCCTTCTTTCCAGAGTTCCACTCAAACCTGCCTCTGGTAGATTCTGTTCCTTAGTAGTTCTACTCTAGGAAGTCCCAAAGATAAAACCAAACAAATATAGGGCAGCTTGGAAAGCTCTGATGGATAATGAATTCTCATCCTAGAAGCGAAATCTGCTTCTGAGAAGGATGTAAGTACCCATGTTGGTAAGTACCCTGCAGTGGGGGCTGGGCAGGGTGGACCACTTCTCCCTGAGTCACCTGAGCTGCTCCAATCAGAATGAGCCTCAGAAAGACACTGAGAGTATTTCACTGTCTAAACCTGGAGATTTAGATCCACTTTCCTTATCATCCATATCCTGCTCTTCTTGACACCCACAGTGACCCAACAAGACCTTGTTTGTTGCTGGTCATGTCTTATTCCTTCCCCTGAGATGAGGATGAAGAGTTAGCCCCAGTGATCTGCACCCTTGTCCTTGTCCTAAAACCTATGCAAACAGCCTAATTATCTACTGTGCCAGCTCAGAGGCAAACACTTAATTGGCTGTAAAGGAGTATGAGGTCATGACCTCTTACTAAACTCTTCCCATTAAGCTCTCATGTTTACATAGCACCATGAATTTGGCTCATCAGTCCTCCAGAAACTTCTCCACTCTGTCCCTTTCTGGGAAGCCAATTTGCTTTCCTGTGTTTGACTGGCAGGTGTGTGGGAAGAGGCCTTTCCCTCGACCACGGGAATAAAACATGTGAGTTGGTTCCTTTCCATTGCTACTCACTATAGGACCGATCTGCATTTCCAGGTCAATTAGCCCTCTCCTCCTCAGGTCGCCTGTGACTGACTGCTTGGACCGTCCTCTACCAGGCAATGGCACATCAACACATTGCTTGAAGGCCTCTGGGCCCCCTCCTTCTTATAACCTGAATGTATTAATGCAGATGTTTGCAGCAGGGAGAAAGTCTGTAAAAAGCTGCAGGTAAATGTGGATAGTGACAAATGTAACAGCTATGCACAGAAGCCAGGTTTCAGCATATAAAGAAAACATGCTAGGGGGAAAAAATGAAATAGAGGGAAGGATTAACAACAACACAAAACACAAACACGTTGAGACTGTAGCTGCATCACAGTTTGACATTTATTTTGAAAAAAATAAATGCTATTAGAAATGAAGAAAATGAAGAAACACTGAGACAACTCTGCTGCTACTTACAATGAGCTGACAGACTGAACAAGAACAAAGAAGGGTTAAAGAAATACGTGATTATACATGAGAAAAAAAAAGTAAGAAGAAAAAGGAAATATAACGAAAAAGAAAGTTTTGTCTATGGAAACAGAAAACAGCTCAAAAAATAATGAAGTTGTAAAAGTCTACTAACAGTAGAAAGTGTCCCAGTCATTTTTTTTTGGGGGGGGGGGTAAAGATTTTAATTTGTATAGAAGCTTCTTTCAGGATTAACTACCAGAGGCAACAGTGCTGTAAAGGTTTAAAGACAATGGATATACCATGTAAATAAAAAGAAGAGAAATATAAGTGTAAACAGCTGAGACCTTACAGTGTAAACTATAGAGCAAGGAGGATTAGAATTCAGCTTATGAGATTCTTAAAACCAATGTCACGTATTTACACTTTGAAACTCCAATAAAGGAAAAGGAACATGTACTCCTGAGTGACAAGGCTGGGTACTGTGGGTGACAGTGTGCTGCCAGCTATCTCAGAGATGTGAGCCTATTAAATCAGCAGCAAAAATACTGTATAGAATGAAAAAGAAGCTATTGTAAATTATAAGATATGGAATGAGAAAATCAGGAGAGCACTGTCTAGTCATTCATTCTGAAAACTCTGATGGGTGTCTATTCTGTGCCTGGCACTGGGCTTTTTTGCTGGTAATTTATTCTAGCAAGTATTGTTTTGTCTCATAATGACGATTTTTAAGATGCCACAGAACTGGCTTAATCACAAAATATAGGTCATTGGGAGATAACAAAGTTTCCATAAATAGGTTCTAAAGAAAAAATATTTTTAATACACAGCAAGTAAGTATAGGGAACCTCAGCAGGGAAAAGGAATTGTGTGCTTTCCAGGGATCATGAGAAGCAATGTGGAGACCACCCCAGACTAAATAACTTAAAAGGTACAGCTTTATATGTGTAGGTGGATTAGAGGTGGCGTTATTGAATAGTAAAAAGAACATAGACTCATACAGAACTTGGAGGGGAGTTCATTTCTTCTTTGCTTGAACTAATATTTTCAGTAATAAGAATGGCAGGTTAGGATCCACACAGATTTAAAATGCCATCAAACAGAGAAAACTCAGAGGAAAAGGACGTGAGTGAGACACTCACATCTTTAATATAACAAGTCTGAGTTCACAATGTACAAAGAGCCCAAATGCGTCTATAAGAGATGAACCACAACATCTATTGAACTTGTGGCTCGAGAGGGTGAATGGGCCATAAACACAACAGGAAAGTTAGTGAGGAAGAAAATCACCTTGTTTGTAATCAAAGAAAGAAGGGAAAAAAGGGTACAACAACTAATCCATGTTGAGTATCTGATAGTGAAAACAAGCTAAAATAACAGAACCTAGTGATGTCCCTTGGTCTGTAGATGAGGACTCTTTGACATCACTGATGTCTCTCTCAGCTTTCTGGAGGGAAGCTATGAAGAATCTTCCAGTCAGTCTCCCCTTCTGAGGAAAATGAGGGAAACCCCTGCATACCAACTAGAATACACAGAAACATTGCTGATAATTTTGAAGTCAAAATTCTCAAAACATGTGGAGTGTTTATTTAGCAACTTCAATTTCATTATGAGTTCTAAGATTCATAATGCCAACAATCACAAGTTTAAAGTTGTTTGGATACACAGAAAAAGTACACACAGTATGTTCAAGCTGGGTATGGTGACTCAAACCTGTGATCCTAGCACCGGGGACGTTGAGGCAGGAGAATTGTGAGTTTGAGGATAGCCTAGATTACACTGTGAGACCCTGTCTTAAAAACCAAACCAAACCAAACACAGCATAAGGTCCATTGAGCATAAAAAATTGCTTATTTTATTTTATGTGTAGGGTGTTTTGTCTGCATACATATATCCATGTACCATGTGCATACTTGGTTCCTGGAGAGGCCGGAGGAGGGTCCATCCCACATGACTGGAGTTACAGAAGGTTGTCTGCCACCATGTGAGTGCTGGGAATTAAACCCTGGTCCCCTAAAAGAGCAGCCAGTGCTCGTAACCACAGAGTCAGCTCTCTAGCCCATATAAGTAACTTTTAAATTAAAAAATGTATTCATTATTATGTGTGTATGATGTGCATGAGTGGGAATGCAAGCACACACGTGCCAGGGCACACCGTGGAGATCAGATGACAACTTTTGGGAGTTGGTTCTCTTTTCTGAGTGGATTCTGAGAACTAAACTCATACCATCCGGCCTACATAGCAAGTACTTTTACCAGCTGAGCCATCTCACTGGCCCTCATACAACTAACTGTGAACTATACGTCTTGTGGAAAATTACGGAAGTCTCGGACAAAATCTGGTCTTCACTAAACTTTTATCCTCACCGTGCTGTGTGCTGTGCAGCACTTTTTATGAGACTGTCTCATTCAAGCCATGCTAGAGCATGAGAAATAGGTGCGTTAAGGACGCTGATGCACACAGTTAAGTGTCTTGTCTAAGGCCATGCAGGCAGGGAATGGGACTTGAATTCTGGGGTCCCAGTTATTCTTGAGGCCTGCCTCCTATTTATTCTTTGAGTGTCTTTTTACAATAGGCCCTGGACTGACTCACATTACGAAGCTGTGAGGAGGCCTGAAGATGCTGGCTGTACCCCACTTCAGGGTGAAATATCTCTACCCCAGTTTTGGGAATACACACTACAGCAAGGCTCTCTCCTATCCCCCACAGGTCCTAAGGCTCTATCTAAGTGGACTGACTTCTTGCTTCTCCCGCCTGTGACATTGACAGAAGGGGTCCAGTTGCACACTGTGGAATCACATGTGTGTTTTTTCCTGGGACTGCCTTTTCCAGTGAGGCCACTTCTGAAAGACTGAGCCCCATGCTGTTCTCTTCAAACCCACTCATTTCTCTCATACACCTCCTTCCTTTCCCGATGAATATTTAGCACCTTAAATATACCTTAAAATGATTCTAAACCCATTATTTTGACATCAGGCTCTCTGTCTGAGCCAAATGTCTCCTTGAAGGGCTTTTGCCTCCCTGCCTCGCCTCCCACTCACTTTAATCACATTCAGACATTCAGAATAGAAGCACTTCTGGGCATTTCTATGTGGATTTTTTTTTTCTGGGATATTGCACTTGGGGTCATGTGGCAAGAGAAGGCTGGCCTGAGAGGGACTCTCCCCAGAGTGATTAGCAACCAACCTCTGCCCTTTGGGGAGCTGCCCTTGTGCGTATCAAGCTGTTCTAGGCCCAGTCCAAAGTGCTGTTGGGGTAAACACTTGACCTCAGAGCCCGAGAACAAAAGCTGTGCAGTCTGTGGTGTGTTTCTATATGATGCACAAGAGCTAAGAGTGTTTAACATTTTTAGTGGTTAAAAAAATTAAAAAGAGGTGGTGGAGGGAGAGAGAAATACCTTTGTGAAGTTCATACTCCACATCCATAACTGCAGTACGTTGAGGCGTAGCCAACTGCCAGCTTTCTTTGTAAGGAACAGCTTGGTTAAGCATTTACAGCAGGAGCTATGTGACCCATGCTGCTTATTTTTTGTCAACTTGACACAAACTAGGGTCACCCAGGAAGAGGGAGTCTCAGCCGAGCTAACTGGCAATGGTGTGGGTGTTTGAAACCTTATAGCCAGGGCCCAGTGACACACCTCCTCCAACAAGGCCACACTTTCTAACCCTTCCCAAATAGTTCCACCAACTGGTGGTCCAAGCGTTCGAATATATAAGCCTATGGGAACCGTTTTCATTCAAACCACCACAGTCTCCATGAGTTTGAGGCCAGCCAGGACTATCTAAAGAGTTTCAGCCAGCCGGAGCTACATAGTGAGATCCTGTCTCAATTAAAAAAATAAATCCAGTGTGATTTATAGGGCAAATCAATTAATTAACTGGGGCTGAAAAATCATCTGTAATTAATAAAAGACTAGCATCATTGAATTGAAAGCTTTTGGAAAGTGTGTCCTTAGAGTGAACACAAAGTAACGGTGGTCCAGTTGGGGGCCAAGGTTGCATATCTAGCTGGCATCAGAACTTGTCAAATATGTGTAAGAGTCTACTATATAGTACCAGTTTTGAAAGCATGAAGGGGTCATGGAAAGCAGTTCTCATTTCCATAGCCATGTAATTACCACTGGTATTTGTTTCCCAGGGACCGTCTTTTCCATTCCTGGCCCATGGAATGGGTTTCTGCAGAGGAAACATTTGTGCATTTATGACCATAGGCACTCTGTAACCCATGGCTTCAACGGATCAATGGAGGTTGTTTTCAAAGGGCTTAGTGGTTGCCCTGACAGCGGGGGCAGAATGGTTCTAGTGTCTTCTCAGCATTAGTAATACGTCCTGGACTCCAAAGGAGTCCCCCCATCGTACAGCAAGTGCCGGACTGCTGGTCTCACTGGACCAGGAGACTATTTACCTCTCTATTTTTCTAGAGCTCAAACCAAGGCCTAGCAGTCAGTCAAGCACATCATCCTTCAGCTATATCACCACCTTCCCTTTCTTTTAATCTCCGGTTTCCTTGGAACTCTCAAAAAAGTTTTCAGAGAGAGAGAGAGAGAGACAGAGACAGAGAGACAGAGATACAGGGAGACAGAGAGACAGAGAGACAGAGACAGAGACAAGACAGACCTTGTTCTCAGCCCAGAGAGTTTATCTTACAAAGATGTCTCAGCCAGAGAAAAGAGAAATAAGATGACTCATTATAATAAAGTAGATATTTTGACAAGAAACATGTTAACATCTTAATGAAAGCCCTGAGGGGAAATTTGCATAAAGCAGTCTCTTTGTTGCTTAAAAAAGCCACAGATGCCTTATTTAAAAAAAAAAAAAAATCAAACCCCAATTTTGTCAAATATTCAGGCTGGGAGTGATTTAAAAGATTTCCTTATCTCTTGGGTTTTTTTTTTTTTCCTTGACAGAATTACAGATGCTTGGAGGCCCTTCCCTCAGCCTGTCCTTCTGGGAACCAGAAGCAGGGAACACAGTATTACTCCTTCACGACTCTTAATATTGGGGAAGGACGAGAGGACTGGGGAGCTGAGACCTAGGACTCCATAGAACAAACTTCTTGCTTAGGTCTCTCGGTATTCCTATACTCACCCACTTCTTTAGCTCCACCCCTCCACAAAAAAACCCATTCCCCAAAACAAAACAAAACGCACTCATACACAGAATCTGTTTTTTAAGCCTCTTGGAATTTGTCTTTCATTTAAAGTCTGTCCAACATTTTTACAGATTATTGCTTTAACAGCCCCATGGCAGGGAGCTCTCCGCCCCTTAAGTGAGGGTGCTTTATGGACCTGGATTCTAGCTTTCATTAATCTTTCCAGTCATGCTAGCAATCCTCTGGGTTAGTATGCATTCACTGTTTCTTATACCCCACATTTCTAGATGACCACATGTCTTCAAGGAGCCCTAAAGCAGATAGGTACACTGGTCACAATCACATACCAACATTAAATTACGTGGCCCACCTCTCCTTCTGGGCTCCCATGACATCACAAGGAAGCATAGACCTTGCACAACAGAACATTGCCATCAGGGGAGACAGAGGACTTTCCTGTGCAGCTGCTGCTCCAGAAGGAAAAGTACAGCCAGGTCTTTATTGGTGTGTGAAGTCAGTCACCTCGGGGTAGAAGGTGGGATGGTACCTGTCATTCTTTAGAGAACTTGCTGGATTCACAGTGTGCATCCCTCCTAAGACATGACAGGCTCTGAAGTCTCTGGCTAGGTCACCATAGGAAGTTTTAGGTAGATGTTTACAACCTCTTGATTACATGATGTCTAGGACATGGACATTGTTAGGGGTAATAAGAGCAGAGACTTTTTTTTGCTAAAGGACAAGGCATTTGATCAACAAGGATTCCCTGGAAAGGAGAAGGAGAGAGTTCTGAAAAGAACCAAGTCAGGGTTATTAGTCTTGCCCAAAGTCAGGGGGAAGCTCAGAATGGTGTGGGTGCAGAGGTCTTATCCCTTGTTTGTTCATCCATCCATGCCCCTACCCTAGTCCTCATAAGTCTGTCTGTCAGCTGCACAGGTCCAGTGGGTGCCTTTTGTTGTTGTTGTTGTTTTTCCAGGGTGCTTGTGGCACCACTAGAAACCTGACTCCAGTGGCGGCCCTGGCTGTGTTGCTTGCTACCCATGCTGCATCCCTAGTCTGTTCAGAGATTCTAGTGGAAAGGGGAAAGGAAACAAATGAATTAGGTGGCTTTTCTGTGGCCTAGGTCCCAGGGTGGGACACCTCACTATAGCCTTCTATATAATTAACTTTGGATAAGAACCTTGTTCCTTGGGTAGTTGGAAGCCCAAGCTGAGCAGGTGCACAGAGGAAAGATAAAGTGCTTGTATAATATTTGGGGCTCTGCTTGATGTCAAACCAACAGTAGTGTTAATGTGACTTTATGTATAAGTTAAAAAAAAGGGGCTACAGTTCTCTCCCCCACCCCATTTAATGTGTTTTCTTAGTTCATAATAGCACAGACAGAGCACCAATGTGGCCCTCAGAACTTGATCTCCTCACTCCCCTCCCTCCTCCCTCCTCCTTACTAAAGGGACAGTGTCAGAGCACTGCCAACTGTGGCTTTAATGTCCTGAGGGGGATGCTAGACCTAGAAGCATCTTAGAGGCATGGCTGAGGCACCTATAATCAAAGGCCAAGTAACTAGAGAAAAGCTCACAAACTTATTTTACATAAGCTTTGTGTGGCACAGAAAGTGAAGATGTCCAAACTGGGAAAACACCGATGGCCCATTAATGAAGAAGTTGGCAGCAGCTGTGGAGACATATGATTAGAGGTCAAAGGTTATGCAGGGATGGTAATAAACTAGGGAACTAAGCAAGCCGCCTTGCCAGACCCTTCCTGGTCATTCTATGCCTTTCCAGATGAGTATGTACCTCTTCTTTAGATATAGAGAGGGTATTTATGGAATGAAGGTCTCCCAAGAGAAAGCTGTACTGGGTACCTTCTGCATCACTGTGACAAAATCCGAGACAGAAACAAATTGCAGGAGAAAAGGTTTATCTTGATTCACGGTTTCAGTCCATCACAGCAGGAAGTGCGCAGCAGAGCTGAGCAGATCATAGAGGTGAGTGTGAAGGAGATAGCTCATATCACAGGGGACCAGAAAGAGTGTAACAGGAGCCAGAGGCTAGCTATAACCTTTAACGGCCCATGCACAGTGACCCACATTGGCCACGGAGGCCCCACCTTCTCAAGGTTCCACAACTTCCCAACATAGCACTCCCAGATGGGGAACACTTATTCAAAACATGAACCTATAGGGTAGGCATTTCAGATTCACCCCTAACACAAGGCCAGAGGATTTTCAAGGTCTCTATATGAAGAGAAAGTCAGAAGAACATCAGAGAGACTTTCTTGCTTCTGTTTTCTCAAAAAAGACATCATATTTTGTGTAGTGTATCAAACATATACTATTGCTTGGCTCATTCAGTCTGAGCAAAGCCAACTACCATGTCCTGATGACTCTCAAGTATTCCATGGGAATGCTCCAAAAGGGGTAGATCTGAGGCCTTTTACCTTTTACTTGGCATCCACTGAGTGCACCATCCAGAAAGCTCCTTATCTTCAGCCACACCTTCAGACTCTACTAGCCTTCATGAGAGAGCTTGAGATAGGACCACTCAGCTAAGCTGCTCTAGAGAATCCCAATGCTCAAACATTATGTGCAGTGATAAATGCTTACTATGGCTGGGTGTTTCCAGGTTTGGGAGAATTTGATATGCAGCAATTAAGAATGAACATTATCCCTTTGTAAAACAGACATCACAATCGACTGGTCTGGGTCTCCCAGGCTTCTATAATTATGCAACACTTTCTCCTTACCTGCCCTTGGAAGATGTTCTCTTCTTGACATAAATTTTCTTAAACATCATCTTCAAAAACAAGTTTCTCTATAACTACATCTGCTTTATCTTAACCCCCAGTCTGCAGTGGGCTAACTCCTGATTGGAATTAGACAGTAGCCTTTTGGGAGAGGACTCTCTTGGGAAATGGGATTTGTGGGTCAGAGATGAGAATGAATGACGGCAGTTGATTAGAAAATAACTGACTATAGACTCAGAGTCAGTCAGCTAGAGTCACATGACCACGGGCAAGCCATTATAACCTTACAAACTGTATTCCTTCTGGCTGTAAAGTGAGAATAACAGATGCATCTAACACACAGTTCCTTCCTTGCCCCTTTCCATCCTTGGTTCCCATGAGTATAAGCAATAATAGCACACGTGAAAGCACTCTGTAAGCCAGAAAGATTTATACCAAAATTAGCTTCACAAAGTGGGAGCAAGTGGGCTCCATTTAATAAGTGCTCTATGTCTGTGCATTCCTGAGAACAGGGACATACAAACACAGAAAATCAGTTTCTTGTTTTCAAGGGGCTCGCTCGTAGTACTGAGAGTGATTAATAAGAAAACAGGCAATTAATAGGGATGTGAGAAATGCTAAGCCCAGGGTAATTGATTTATTTCCTCCTCAAGCATCTATTGAGTGCCCTCCCCACCACCTGCCGATGCGCTGGATATTATTGATGTATTGACTACAATTAGGGAGTCCCTTGAGAGGGCAGTGAGCAGGAGGGATCATTGAGTTGAGTCTTCAGGTTTGGGGAGAAGAGGATCCAGTAAGGTTTAAGGTTAACGATACTTCAGGCAGAAGCTATAGGGACATGGAGGTAGTCTCTAATATTGTGACATAGGGCTACTTCATCTCAGTAGTGCCTATACCAGTGCGAAACTCCCTAAAGGCTGGCTGGAGATTTGGGGGCCCCGCTGACTCCCAATCTGCTCAACTACTTTACGGCATGCTGATCAGTAGTGTGGCTGTATTTAAGGTGGGGGAGCCTCTTCGTTTCCACTTACCCATCAGTGTGATTGGAACCCTCCTCTCCTGGCTATGGATACTTATGGCCCTTTTGCGCTGTGACTGACTTAGAGAATACCAACTAATTTCAATATTAGCCCAACTGATAATTAGGTTAATCAAGCTAATAATTAGGAGGATGGATTTATTGCACACGAAGTCATCCTGGGTATGCCAGGGCCAATTAAAAAATTAAAATTAACTGCTGTTTGGGATTCCCTATATCTTTGACTCTGCTAATGGCTCAGGCGATCCATCCTTGACTGTGCACGTTAAGGAAGGACATTTTCCTGCTTGCTCACTTCTGATGCTCACACAGAGAAAACAGGGGTCCTTTGGGTCACAGGCCTGTTTTCTGATGCAGAGAAATGTCTCGTTGCCTTCAAGTGGACAAAGTAAAAGATCATCTGCTCTCATTCCCTTGTGAAGATGGACAGTCCAAGCCTTCTAACTAGACTAGGCAATAAAAGTCATTTTCTTACGAGGCCCAGCCTTGGTGACCTTTTCTCCCACAGCTGCAGTACCAAGCCCTGGGAGACATTCCAGATGAACTCAATGTGATGGGAGTTTAATTTGATTTTCAGGATAATGTGTCCCCCAAAGGTGAAGAATCCCCCAAGATAAGACTGGCTAATTATTCTTTCGGCAGAGTTAGTCAGACACCCTTTTGTATAAGAAAAGATAGACAGAAGCCACGTGAACAGACCTCAGAGTTGACACCTTTGCCCAAATGAGTCTCAATCTTTGAAGGATGTCCTCATGGTGTTGTATTGTATCCCCCAATATACTGTGTCTCCCAATAAAATTTACCTGAGAATCAGAGGAAAAAGCCAGCCCCTAATAGTAAACGAAAAGTCATGCAATGTTAGTATACACCTTTAATCCTATCACTTGGGAGGCAGAGATCTGTCTGGATCTCTGTGAGTTCAAGGCCATATTGAGAACAGAGCCAGGTGTGGTGGCACACGCCTTAAATTCCAACACTAGTTAACCATGGAGGTCTGGAGGTCTGTACAGACAGACAGGAGGTGATAGAGCTGGGCAGGAAGAGGAAGTGATGTAGCTGGACAGAAAGAGCAAACCAGATGGCAGAACGGCAAGACATATAGGCGTGGGTAGACAGGAAGTCTCTTCTTTGGAAGCTGTGAAGTTGGTGAGGTGAGGTTAGCATGTGGCTGTTCCTATTCCTCTGATCTCTCTTGGGCTTTCATCCCTGTATCTGGCTCTGTGTTTTCTATTAATAAGACCGGTTAGAATTTCATCTACATGTCCTATTGGGAAAGGAGTTCTGGGATTCTGGGTCACTCCTCTTTGTCTCTTATATGCAGTCCTCTTCCAGTGATGGTGGCTGTTCCATTGTGCTCCCAGTGATGGTGCTCCCAATGGCTCTGTTGAAAAGAATAAAAGGAATACACAAGTCACAGAAGAAAGTGTTCTGGCTTTCCTCTGTGAGTTGGCCCATTTCAGAACTGCAGAGTCCTTGTGGGACAGACAATACAGCAGGGTTCTGCCTCAGCCCGGTCTGTATCTCTATCTCAGAGCCAAATCAACCTAATCTTTTCTTTCTTTGTCAGAAATCCCAGGAACCCTGATGTGCCCAGCGAGTCTCTGGTTCTTTGGATTCTTGGTGACCCTAAGGATCATTATGAGAGGGGACACCATCCCAGTTTCTATTGCATTGCAGATTGGCCTCTTAAAGATACTGATCATTTCCAGAGGCCAGATGCCACATCTTGAAGAAATCAAACCATGCCTCACTACTTCTTCCCTTTTCTCTTGTCTCCCTACCTCTGTCTCACTGCCTGAAACAGAGTTAAAAAGCTGTGGTCCTACCTATTCCCGCCTGTCCCTAGATCCTCTATTCTTCCTCTTACAATGTCTATCCCACACTATACTTACAGCGTAGAACAACCCATTATCCCTGAAACATAAAAGCTAGATATTTTTCTTTGTTCAGGGGAAGTTTTTCTTCTGAAGGCTCTCCTCTCTGGGCCTCCCCATTCTGTCCACAACAGCTACCTTTCTTTGCCTTTAAGCTAGTCCTCTCAACGAAAACTCCTTTTCAGATTTTACAGAGAATCTCCTTTCTCTACCATGCTATTTCTAACATATTGTACCATATCTTTTAAAAACAATTTTCATTATTATTTATTTTATTTGTATGAGTGTTTTGCACCTGTGAATGTCTGTGTACCAAGTGTGTGCTTGGTGTCCTTAGAGGCCAGAAGAAGACATCAGAGTTACAGATGGTTGTGAGCCACCATGTAACTTGGGACCTCTGGAAGAGCAGCTAGTGCTCTTAACCACTGAGCCGTCTCTCAAGTCCCACACTGTCCCTTCCCAATGCTTTCCCATCTCAAGTCCTGATAAAGCAACTGAGGCCCTTTCTCTTTACAGAAGGGCAATTATGTGTCAGTTTCTTTCAGGAACTAACAGACAACAATTCCTCCTCTTCTCTATTTAACATACCCCTTGCCGCCCTCCCCCACTGCCATGAAGCTCCCAGAATGCCAAGTACCCAGGCCCTCTTTGGTCTACATCCAGAGCTTTGGTTTGATCACAAACCTTGGCTCTCAGTGTTTACTCCTGGAGGTGTGACTCAAGAAACCCCTCAGTTTCTTGCTCCTTAATAGTTCACACAGGATAAGCACCCTCATAGTATGTGTGGCTATAGATTTGTGCCTCTGATCATCATATATTTCCATGTGACAAAAATCTTTGTGGGTGTTAGGAGATGGTAAAGAGTTATTGTTAGTTTCTTAGATCAATGATTTACTACATCAGAGTGCTGGCAGGTCACAAAGCA
The DNA here is from genome assembly GCF_949786415.1 of Peromyscus eremicus. Classification (NCBI taxonomy): domain Eukaryota; kingdom Metazoa; phylum Chordata; class Mammalia; order Rodentia; family Cricetidae; genus Peromyscus; species Peromyscus eremicus. The sequence continues at coordinate 35,200,729 of NC_081431.1, read as the reverse complement.
TACATAAGAAATTCAAATCTAATTGGAAGTAGCTGCTGGCCAAATACTGATATCCTTGGAAATTTCCCCTGTGCAGCTTCTGCCCTTCTGGAGCCAACAGTAGTTCAAGCCCCTTGTTTCAGTGCAAGCCCACCACCATATAGCACACGGTGAGGGACATATTTGTCACACTGTTGTTATCTTTTATGGGGACTTCTATATATCAGGTGTAACTTGACCAGAAGAGCCAATCCCTGGTCTGCAGGAAGGAGCAATTGTTGTAACCAGTTAGGAAGGATTTGAATGGAAACATCATTTCTGAAATTATGCAAACACAGGAGCTGAAAGCAAAAAGACTGTTAGAAAGTCGTATGAAAGAGAAGTGCTGAACACAGGCAATCAGCATTTGGGCTTGATTGGAGGGACATGGTTGGGAAAGGTGCCAAGAAGCTCAGGTAACCAGAACCTGGGGATCAATGCACCAAAAGAAGTAATTAAGGGAACTTCAAGGTTTTAGGATGAGGCTGTGCGGCACAGGGCAGTGAATTTTCAGCTTTGGGATTTAAAAGAGGGAGGAAGATGTGGTGAGGAGTTTTAAGATGCCTAGAGATGTAGTGGGCAGGAAGTAAAACATTGGTGCTTTCTTTGGCACGTGTTTCCCCTGGCTGCTTTCCTGGACTTCTTTTGGGTAGAATTGGCCACTTGATTCTGGAGTTTTCCCGATCAGCCTCTGCCAGGGAGTAGCACTTGAGAATTGTCTGAGTTAGGGGGATGGAAGGTATGGATCTGCACAGGACAACTTGGCGAGAGTGTGAGGCCTGAAGAGAGAAGGAAGGGACTGGAGAAGGCATCTTGAGGGGTGTTGTGGGGAAGGGGCCACTGAAAAGAAGAAATGAGGAAATAGAATAACAAAAGGGAATAGTGCACTGGGAGACAGGGACAAGGAGTGTTCGAGGCTAGAGTGTTAAATAACACACAAACTAGGTGAGGTGAAGTGGAAAAACAGCCATTGCACAGCATGTTTAGGAAACTTAGCAGACCGTTAAAGGTCTTGGGAAGTCGAAAGAAGAGACGTGACGTTGGGCTGGGTTAAGCGAGAAGAGCTATGACAATTGTGAACAAGAAAAATAAATCTTTTCAATAAATTATACTGTGCCAGTTGTATACGCATCTAAAATTAACTTTGGATTTCTATGTGCCAATTTCAAGTCTCTGTCACAGATAATATAGTAGTTTAAAGTAATAAGCTTTTGGGGGAACTACAGAGGATGTTAGCTCCACGATCTTGATGTAGGAAGATATTTTTTAAATGGGCATAGAATTCTCTAAACACAGTGAAAACACAATAAATTGAACTATATTAAAATAATGAGCCTCTATTTATCGACAGATACTATTAGCAGATGAAAAGGCAGTCTACAGACTGAGAAAAGTATTTCTAATGCTTGTATCCAATAAAAAACTCATATTTAGTGTATATAAAGGACACATTAGTAAGAAAAAGAGAGTCCAATAAAAATGAGCAAATACTTTGAAAAGACACTTTATAAAAGGGGACAGCTAAATGGCTCAGTTGACGTGAATGGGTGCTTAAAAACAGTTTATCTTAAAGGAATTGCAGATTAAAGCCACAATGAGCTATGCTACACTATAAACACACTAAAATGGCTAAAATGAAGCATACTGAAAATACCATGTATTGGCAGGATTTGGAGGAATGGAAATTTCTTCACAATGCAAATGGAAACACACAGGAATACAACTGTTTTGAAAAGTTTGCGATATATTATAAAGTTGAACAGAGGAAAAAAAAAGTTGAATATAGATCCAATAGGTTTGTAGGTGTGATAGAGACTGTAAGATAAAAGATATATGATTAATGGTCATTCAGGGTTTTTTTGTATAAAGGTTTATCACGTCAGCTTGATATATTTTACTTGCTGTAAAATTATTTAGTTAATGTCTTTGGGTTTTCTGGATAAAGAATCATTTTGTGCAAATAATTAGATTGAGTATTTGGTTGGTCATTATTTACACTTAGTCTGTTTTCTTCTTTTACTGCGTTGAGAAGGGCATGGGAATAATATTGGATAGAAGCATTATGGATGTGCACCTTATTTGATTCTTGGCTTACACAGGAGTTTTGAGTATTTCACCATTAAGCAGGAGACATCTTGTAGAGTTCCAGCAGAAGTGCTTTAGGTAATAAGACATTTTCCATTTCACTTTTCTAAGATTATTTTTAAAAGTTTGTGGAATTTTATCAGCATTTTTACCATCTATTAAGATGATTTGAATAGTTTCTGCTTGTTCTATTAACCCAATGTTTGATGTGACCAGTTTTCCCATTTTAGCCAACTCTGTTTTCTGTATGAACTCAATAGAATCAGAAAGAGCATGGGGAATGAGTTTGCTGGATTAAACCTGCTGTTGTTTATTTCATTGAAAGTCATATTGGCATGTGATTTGAGGTTGCTTTTCTGCTTCTTACATCTATTGCTGGTATTATAAATATACCTGTTTTGTGATATTAATAGAAAGATATTACATCTTCCTAATGCCTTCAAACGGTTAAAATAACAGAGCAACTGTCTATGCAAATTGTATATAATTCATCTCTATTTTTGTACATGTGTGTGTAGGTGTTCATGTGTTTGTGTGTGTGTGCACACATAAGTGTGTGCACCGGAGGTCAATGCTGAGTGTTTTTCTCCATCATTTTCCACCTTGCTTTTGGAGACAGGATCTCTCAATGAAGCTGAAGCTTGTCAGTTGGGCTGGACTGCCTGACAGGGGCCCTCCTGTCTCTGCCTTCCCAGAACTGAGGTAATACGGGAATGCCACTGTACTCAACTTGGCTTTTTGATGTGGGTGTTGAGATTCAACTCTCCTTATGCTGGCATGGCAAAGACTTTACTGGCTGGGCTATTTCTCATCCCATAGAATTCATCATTGTTAAAATTCTAATCCTGGTAACTCTTTGGGAAAGTAGGTATTTTTGTTTTCCAAATATGTTTCTTTTTCTGTGTGGCTATTGATCTAACCTGGGCTTACATTCTTTCAAAAAAATTTTGTAGTTTATGTTTTTTCTTAAAAATAATTTTTTGGATCTGGACCCTCAAATTTAATGGCAATTACTGTACTAATATGCTTTTATAATTCTTTAAATTCCCTACACTGCTACAGTTATGCATTCACTCTCCTTTATGTTTCCTTTTATATATATATCAAAAGCTCTTTTAAGAGTTTTCAGTCCATTTTAAATAATTAATTATTTTCAATTAACTTTATTAATTATTTCCTTCCGTTTAAAATTTATCTCATCATCTTTGATCTCATAGTTCCCATGCTTATATTAATTTAAATTAGGCTTTTTGCTTTAGTTAAGAAACATTTAATTTTCTATTTCTTCCTACATTTCATTAACTCAGGTAGAATGCAGATACAGTGAAATGAGATATTTATAGCACAATTTAGCAGGTCTTGACAATTGTCTACAGTGATGGAAGATAGAAAACATTCTTTCATGCCACATTGTAGTTAATCTCCACCTCCCACTTATAACTACTGTCTCACTTCTACTGCTTTACAGTAAATTAGCTTGTTCTTGGGTTTCTCCTATGTGGGATTGCACATATCGCATAGACATCTTTTGCTCATCCTGCTTTGTGAAGTTCATTTATGTGCTGTTACATGTAGTAGTTTCTTTATTGCCATGGTTATGTAATATTTTATGGCTACTGGGAGCCACAGTTTTTCCATTCTCTTACTGGACAATGGTTGTTTCATTTTTTATTAATTCTTGAATAATTTTGAGAATTACTGTGCAAACCCTTTTATGGACATACATTCCATTTCTCTTGGATGGGCTTGCTAAATCATAGGCTAAGTGAAAATTACAAGTTATAAGAAATTAACAATTTTCTAAACTTGTAGAAAATTCTTTCAAGTTAAGCACTCACTAGATAGACTGTTCTCAAACTTACTGTTTAACCCAGGCTGTCCTCAAACTTGTGGCTCTATTACTGTAGCCTTCCTAGAGTAGAGATGACAGCCATGAATCATTATGCATGGCTCAATATGGTTAAAACATTTTACAAAATTTAAAAATATATTTTGTGTGCTTGTATATGCATATGTGGGACCACATTAAGCCAGAGGCCAACATGGAGCAAGTTGTTTCTTTCCCTCTACTGTGTGGTTCCTGAGATTTGAACTCAGTGTTTAGGCCTGGCAGCAAGTGCCTATTGAGTCAGCTCACTGAACCCTAGACATCTTTGATATGAAACACATACACACAAACATATATGAAAATTTTGCGTGTTCGTATTGTCACCAGCACTGGATGTTGCTAATCTTGTTGATTACAGTCATTAGCATCTCGTGATGGTTTTCATTTGATTTTCTCTGCTGATTAGTGATATCAAACACACTTCCTTCATTGAGAGAGCAAGGTTTGTGCCATCTAAGTGGGTTCCAGCTTCAAGGCATTTGAGGACATCTTCTTTTGTCATTTACATGATATCAAAGGCTCCCAACATTGTGTGAGAGTTTTTCTTTAATCAAGAACATATGAATCAAGAACAACAGTACAGTATGGACCCCTTTCCTGGGAGTGCTGTGAGCATCCTCACTGTTTTGTGGATAGATTTAAAACCCAATGTCTGTTGAGTGTTGTCAAAGGAGTTTCCTGCCTTGATTAAGCTAGCCATATTTTAAAATATTTTGTAGTGAAATTGATTTTAAAAATTACTTTAGACTAATGCATAGTATTTGTATATATTTGTAAAGTATATTGCCATGTTTTGATTCATGATATATTGAGTAAAGAGCCTCTCATGGTAATTAGCATATGTATCATCTTAAGTCTTATTTTTACGATGAGTATACCAAAAGCTTCCCTTCTGGCTCTTTTGAGATGTACAACACATTGTTGTCAATTCTGCCCTCTCTTCTGTACCATGAGCCACTAGAATGTATCTGTATGAGTCAGGGCTCTCTAGATTAACAGAACTTATAGAATAAATCTGTTTATATATAGAAGGGGAATTTATAAGAATAACTTACAGACTGTGGTCCAGCCAATCCAACAATGAAAGCCTATGAATGGAAGGTCCAAGAATCTGATAGTTGTTCATTCCACAAGGCTGGATATCTCAGCTGGTCTTCAGTATGTGGCAGAATCCCGGAGAAGTAGATGCTAAGGCCAGTGAAGGAATGGTTTTGTTAGCAAGGTGAAAGCAAGCAGGCAAAGAGCAAAAACTTCCTCCTTCCATGTCCTTATATAAGCTTCCAGCAGAAGGTGTGGCCCAGATTAAAGGCCAGTCTTCCCACCTCAAAGATCCAGAGTAGAAGTGGATCTTCCTGTCTCAAATTAAGCAAAAATCCCTCACAGTTTTGCCCCATTTGGGGTTTTAGTTAATTCCAGATGTAGTCAAGTTGACAACCAAGAATAACCATCACAGTATTCCTCCTATCAAGTCATAGCAGTGGACTTGTTGATGGACTTGTCTTCAACTCACTGATTGATTTCTTAACTATCAAATCATCCTTGAACTCCTCTGGTGACCTCTAGTTTGTCATGTCTTTTCTTCATGTGTATTGCTCAGTTTGATTTGATAATATTTTATTAAGGAAATTTGCTTTCTTGCAGATATTTTCTTTCCTCAGCATTTCTTTATCTGGTTTTGGAATGAGGATAATGCTTGTCTAATATAAGTTGTTCAGATATAGTCTCCTTTCTCTTACATTTTGAAACTGATTGAGTGACATTATAATTGTCAGTTCCTTAAATATTTGCTAGAATTAATCAGCAAAATAATGTGACTTTAGGGTTTTTGTCATTGTAAATTTTTTTTTATTATGAATTTGACTTCCTTAATAGATATAAGGTTGTCTTGGTTGCCTGGGGATTTCTGGGAAAAGTTTGGTAAGTTGTAATTTTGAAGGAATTTATTTCACTTACATATTCATATTTACTGGTGTGAAATTGTTCATAATATTTCCACATGATGCTTTTACTATGTATAGGATTGCTACTAGTATTTTCTTGCTTGGTTCTCTATTACTGTGTACCAACAACTCCAGAACTTGGTGGGTTAGTACAACTAAGATTGACTTTCAGGTTCTCTGGTCAAGAATTTGAGTGGTCTGGGCCTCTGAGATGGCTCAGTGGGTAAAGGCTTGTGCTCAGGCCTGAATTCAATCCCTGGATCCCACAAGAAGGTGGTTATTATCCTCTGACTTCCACACACATGCAGTGGCATGTGTGCTTGTACACCCAAGAACATACACGCATACACACCACAAACACACACACACACACACACACACACACACACACACTGACTGAGCTGGGCTCAAGGACATGTTCCCAGGATACCTCATTCACATCTCCATTGGTGGGTAGCCTCTGTTCTTCCTAGTTGTGGTAGGATGCCTCATGAGTCCCTGTATAGATGGTTTAAATGTCCTCCTGAAGTGAGTTATCTGTAAGGGTGACAAAGGATGACGCTCCAGTATGTTTGTGACCTCCCCTGAATCTGCACACTGTCCCTCTTATTACATTAACTATAAATGTGTCACTGTGTTCAGTCTACAATCAGGGAGGGAATGCTCTCTTTGAAACAAGTAATTTCCAATTATATATATATATATATATATATATATATATATATATATATATATATAATATATATCACATTCCTCTCATGTGCAAAGTATATGTATTCTTCACTAGGGTTCAAACATTGGAAACTTGTTCCCCAATTCAAAGGTGATGGGAGGTGGAACCTAGTAAGAGACTATTGGATTATGAAGCCCCTGCCTTTGTGAGTGGATTAATGCCTGTACTGTGGGAGCAGATTAGTTATCACAAGAGTGGGCTGCTTAGAAGTTCTCATGATTTCTTCCCTTCCACCATGAGGTGTTATAGAATTAAAGCCTTCTGTGTTGTCTTCATCTCAGATTTCTCAGTTTCTTCTCTTTATCAGTTACCAAATCTGTTTATTACATGAAGTGTGTGAATCCCTCTTTGGGAAGACCATACTGTGGATTTTATAAGTCTGAAAATGACTGGAAGAAGGAATAGAAGTTGAATAATTAATTCTCCAATGATTTCCAAATTAATAAGAAAAGTCCATAAAGAGTTATTTTTAACAAAATTTAAATAACTGAATTGGTAAAGTAACTAGCCACCTCTTCTGCAGAGAGTATCTGCAGCCTAGAATGACCAAAGGCACTAATCTGAAAATGAAGAATATTCATATTGATAGCAAGCTGAGAACTATTCCAAACACTTTGTTGTTGTAGCTGTACTTGATCCCAGGATATTGCTGATCTGCTGTAAAGCAGAGGAGTAACAAAAATCAGTTATAGTTAGCATGACATGATGTGGTTAAGTGTGTCTCAGTATTTTGGATTTGAGTCCCCATGTAAAGAATGGCTTTTTTTCTAAAGCATTAGCTCTGTCTGTTAATCCTCAACCAATCTTTTCCTGAGTAACCAATGCTAATGAAACATTTCTAGATAGAGTTCACCAGATTAGCAGTGTGCACCTGCTGAACCAAAGCTGTAGCTGAAGGTGACATAGCTCTCACAATCGTAATCAAAGCAGTTAGTAAACCATTTTGGCTATGAGAGGACAGTAGCAATCTGTATCAGTGCATACATAGCAAAATCCTCATACAAGACTAACTGGCCAAAGTATATAGGGAGACTGTCTGATTACAATATACATATCAGGATCATGGGAAGAATTTATACAATTAGTAATAAAAAAAATTTTTAAGGGCTGTCCAGCCTCTGGGCTGGAGAGGTCAGGGTAGAGGGTGGGTTATGCAAGCCATACTCTGGCTTGTAGCATGTAGGGACTGAGGGAAGTTGGGATAACCTGGCAGCCAGGTTCATCTTTGATGTGATGGATAGGCACTTCAGTCATAAGTCTGAAACTTAATAAATATCCAGCCTTTTTGATGATAACAAATGAGTGACAAGGGGTGTTGAAATCATCCATGATTACTTCCTGTTGACATTGGGGCATAGCTAGGGACCCAAAAGGCTGGAATGTTGACCAAGTCCAGGAAGAACAGACTGCTTCATTTGTTGTCCAGGCTCTGCAGGACTGTCTGGGGCTAGGGATGTGCAGGATGAAGTTGGAGCAGTCTGTAGTCTTTAATGGATTAGAAATCTGCTGGAACAAATGTATATTCATGGGCAGAAAATGAAGTTAAGGAATTTTAAGGGGGAAATTGTTTTTTAGGTGTACATTAGGTTTACAGTCCTGGCAGATGGGAGAGTGGTGTCCCAAAGCCAGGGAAAGAGGAAGAGATTCCACCTGCTGAGTGAGGATAGGCAGATGGGGAAACAGACTGTTGATGGGTAGTACTTATCTGGAGTCTCTTGTGACCTGTGAGAGGTGGTGGATTCAAGTTGATTTCCTGAAGCTTATAAGAACCTTTCTTAAGAGGTAAAAGTTCTGAATGTGTTAGCATTATTATTGTTTGTGGTCTGTATTGAAATCTATATTATAGAAAAGACAGTAGACTCATGCCTTTGAGTCATAGTAAAAGTTTGGAAACCTAAAAATGATTTTGGTTAAAAGCATTAACATTCTTTCCTTTGTCTATAAGACTGGGCATATATAGATTAGGCAGATGTTTTTAGTACAATGAGAAACATTTTTAACTCTATACCTAGGAAGAAAACCAAAGGGGATTTAAAATCTTGGGCTTATGACTATGAGAACAGTAGTGTGTACTAGAGCTAGGTTAACAGCTTATCAGAGCTTTATTGATTAATGACAAAACTCTGGACTTTTGAAGTCTCAATATAACAATAGCATAGAGTGGGGAAGAGATTTGAAACATTTTTATTATTTTTATATATCTTAAATTATTTTTTATCATAACTTAAGCTTTTATGTTCTCAAATGTTATATAAACTTGTGCTTATATATCTTAAAACTTTTTTTTATACCTTAAAGTATTTTTTTGAATTCTTATAGCTTAAGCTTTAAACTTTACACCTTTTTTTTTAATCCAGTTATTTATTAGGAGACACAGGTGGTTAATTACCAAAGTAGACATTGTAAAATAAGTTCCTTTTAACAAAGGAAAAGTAAAAAGTTACTTTGAAACCTGTTTTGTGAGTTTATTTCTTGTTTGAAATCTGGTAGCAAGGGAAATTGTTTTTAGACCTGGAAAGGATAAATTATAACTGGAAATATAACCAAAATGGTCTATATATCAATTAAAATGGCAGAGACTCACTACCCAGACAGGTAGTAACCAGACAGGTTACCTTAGGCTCTGGTGGTCTCCATAGTTTTGCTGAGGGCAGCTGTTGTAGGTCTTCAGCTGTTAAACAGAGCAGCATAGGTCTTTGGCTGGCCAAACCAGGTCTGAGATTTTTCTGTAAAGGAGAACCTTGCGGGGCTGACCCCACCTTGACCAGGCAAAGCAGGATGACTGGTCCAAAAGTGTACATAGTTTGAACAGAACCCTGGCAGCAAGCAAGGGATGGGACAGTTTTGTCTATTGTGAGAAACTTCAACACTTTAAATGCCAGGGGTTAAGTAAGGAATAGATTACATTAATATTTAGTATGACTATAAATATAGTTCTGAACATATTACAATAAGTTAGTAGGTTTTGTAATACTCGGACTTTATGTTCCATCTCTGGTAGGTTTAGCATTAAAAATAATGATTTGGAATTGAAGTTCTTTTAATATTGAAATGAAACCTTTTAATCATAAATACAATATATAGGGAGACTGGCAATTTTATTAATCCTTTTATAGTGCACCATGCATGAAAACAGGTGCAGTAAAGAAACCAAAATAGCTGTTCCATGGGTGAAAGGGGAAAAGTTTATACCAAACTGTCGAGAGCAAAGATTCTCAGGGTTAAATGAGAATTGTCGAATACAAGCAGCTCTTAGAGAGAGGTAAGGAAGTTAAAGGAGGGAGCGGAGAAGAATTATGAGGAAGCAGAGAGGATAAGTGTCCTGGTAATAAGGGTTTCCATCCAGGACGTCTCCAAACTGACTGAAAGACTTGTCAGATACAAACATCCCAAATCATAAGGAAAGGTGACCCTCTCCATATGATAGGGAGCCTGGTAGGGCTAGAAGCTTCCTGACTCACCAGTGTGGTTTTTCTAGCAAAAGTAAACAAAACAGGGAGCTCCATAGTGACACTTACCCAGAGGGAGGGGAGAGACAAGTGTTCAGAACAGGAAAGGGAGAAAATGGCTGGAGAGATGAGTAAGTAGAATTATCCCCAATGCTGGGATTAAGTTAAGGGTGGGGGTCACCTTTTCAAATTTCCAATTTAGTGTCAGGAGCCTGGCGTACAACTGCAGACACTGTCAATGAGGCTTGCCTTGTTAGTTTCAGTTAAGCAGCTGCTCCAAGCTAGTTTTCCATACCCATAAGCATTTTTCAAATGAATGAACACAATGAATACAAGTAAAAAATAGCATGTTTTCCATATCCCTTACATGATTAAACATTTTACATATTACAGGTGAAAAACAAGTTGTCCCAAGAACCCATGTATATTCATACCAAAGCAACTTGTTATAGATTAACAGTGTAGGTGAGCAAGATATTTTTCTTAGTCAGTTCTTTTCCTGGTGGACTGACTTCTGAAATTACAAAGAAAGGACCTCCGCTGCTCAGGTGTAGGCCACTCCAGTCAGAAGAACAGGCAAGTGGCCCTCCTGCCTGTGGAACTGCCCTTCTCCCTAGATTCGATCCCCAAAGGCCCAATCCACTGCCTCCCCATCCCACCCCACTGATGCCCCCTCTTACTGCCATGTGCCTGCCCCCAACTTAGGAGGACTTCTGTTGCACAGGAGCATCCCACACCAGTCAGGAGAACAGGTGCAGGCCATGACACTTTGAAGAAGAGGTGCAGGCAAAGCCAGCCAGAAAAACAAATAGCCAAACCCAAGAAGAGACTTTGTGCTGGACCAGAGACAACACTGGCCACCAGAACCACAGATAAGCAACTCACCAGGAGACCTCCTCCACTCACTCAGTGCCCCCAATACCCAATCTCTTCCTTATTACTGAATCCTACCATCAGTTCTGGCAGAGACCCCCTGATGCACCAAAGGCCAAGCTAACCACCAAAAGAGCAAACCTCAACTTGGACAGAGACTCCCTACTGGATCACAGGTCATGCCAGCCATCAGAAATCCAGGCCACAACGACCAGACGACCAAAGAGAAAACAGAAACTAAGGAACAAAACACTAATTCAACAAAGACAAACTAAGAAATCAGCACCTAGACCTATAATCATCCCAAACCCAGATGCCCAAATGCCAGTGCAAGAACACAAAAACAGCCAGGGCAACATGGCACCATCAGAGCCCAGAACCTACAGCAGCAAGACCTAAATATTCCAATATAGCTCAAACACTAGAAAATGACCTTTAACCTAACTTTATGAAGGTGATAAAGGTTCTTAAAAAGGAAATGAAAAACTCCCTTAAAGAAATCAAGGAAAAGACAAACAAAAATTTGGAAGAAATCAGTAAGTCCCTTAAATAATGCCAAGAAAGCCAAGAAAAAAAAAAATCAACAGTTGAAGGAAACTGTTCAAGACCTGAAAATGGAAATAGAAGCAATAAAGAAAACACAAACTGAAGGAATTCTTGAAATGGAAAATCTAGGTAAGCAAACAGGAACTACAGATGCAAATATCACCAACAAAATATAAGAGATGGAAGAGAGAATCTCAGGTTTTGAGGGTATGATAGAGGAAACAGATTCATTGGTTAAAGAAAATTTTAAATCTAAAAACCTCCTGACACAAAATATCCAGTAAATCTGGACACCATGAGAAGATCAAATATAAGAATAGTAGGAATAGAAGATGGGGCTATCTAGAAGCCCATCTTCTATTCCTACTATGACCTCAAAAACACAGAAAAATATATTTAACAAAACCATAGAAGAAAATTTTCCTAACCTAAAGGACATACCTATAAAGGTACAAGAAACTTAGAGAATATCAAATAGATTGGACCAGAAAAGAAACTCCCCTTGCCACAAAATCAAAGTACTAAACATATAGAACAAAGAAAGAATATTCAAGTTGCATGGGAAAAAGACCAAGTAAATTATAAAGGTAGACCTATTAGAATTACACCTGACTTCTCAACAGTGACTCAAAGGCCAGAGTGCCTACTTAGATGTCTTGCAGACTTTAAGAGACCACAGATGCCAACCCAGATTACTATACCCAGCAAAACTTTCAATCACTATAGATGGAGAAAACAAGATATTTCATGACAAAGTTAAATCAAGTCCAATTTAAACAATATCTATCCATAAATCCAGCCCCACAGAAGGTAATACAAGAAAAATTCTAACCCAAAGAGGTTAACTACACCCACAAAAACAGACAATAAATAATCTCACACCAGCAAACCTCAAAGAAGGGAAAACACACACACACACACACACACACACACACCAACAAAAATAACAGAAATTAACAATCATTGGTCATTAATATATCTCAAATCAATGGATCAATTCCCCAGTAAAAAGAAACAGGCTAACAGAATGGATATGAAAACAGAATCCATCCTTTTGATACATACAAGAAACACATCTCAACTTCAAAGACAGACATTACCTCAGAGGAAAGGGTTGAAAAAAGATTTTCTAAGCAAGTAGACCCATGAAACAAGCTGGTGAAGATATTCTAATATCTAACAAAATAGACTTCAAAACAAAATTAATCAAAAGAGATGGAGGACATTTCATACTCATCAAAGGAAAAATCCACCAAAATGATGCTTCAGTTCTTAACATCTATGTTGCAAACACAAAGCACTCACATTTGTAAAAGAAACATTACTAAAGCTTAAATCACATACCAAACCTCACACATTAATAGTGGGAGACTGCAATACCCCACTCTCAACAATGGACAGATCATCCAGACAGAATCTAAACAGAGAAACAATGGAGCTAACAGACATTATGAATCAAATGGACCTAACAGATATCTACAGAACATTTCACTCAAATACAAAAAAAAATATATCATCTTCTCAGCACCTCAGAGAACATTCTCCAAAACTGACCACATACTTGGCCACAAAGCAAGTCTCAACAGATACAAGACAATTGAAATAACCCCTTGTATCCTATCAGACCATCATGGACTAAAGCTGGATTTCAACAACAATAGAAATCCTACAAATTCATGAAACCGAACAACTTCCCACTCACTGAACAACTACTGGGTCAGGGCAGAAATAAAGAAATTAAAGACTTCCTAGAATTCAATGAAAATGAATGCACAATGTATCCAAACTTATGGAACACAATGAAAGGTGGTGCTAAGAGGAAAGTTCATAGCACTAAGTGCCTTTGTAAAGAATTTGGAGAGATCTCATACTAGCAGTTTAACAGCACACCTGAAAGCTCTAGAACAAAAAGAAGCAGACACATTCAAGAAGAGTAGAGGCAGGAAATAATCAAACTGAGGGCTGAAATCAATAAAACAGAAACAATATAAAGAATCAATGAAACAAAGAGTTGGTTCTTGGAGAGAATCAACAAGATAGACAAATCCTTATCCAAACTAACCAAAAGGCAGAGAAAGAATATGCAAATTAACAAAATCAGAAATGAAAAGGGGAACATAACAACAGACAATGAGGAAATACAGAGAACCATTAGGTCATACTTCAAAAACTTGTACTCCACAAAATTGAAAAATTTAAAAGAAATGGACAGATTTCTTAATAGATATCACTTACCAAAATTAAATCAAGATAAGCAATTTAAATAGACCTATAGCCCCAAGGAAATAGAAGTCACTGAAGGCTCCCAACCAAAAAAAAAAAAAAAAGAAAAAAAGAAAAAAAGCCCAGAGCTGGACAGCTTTAAAAAAGAGCCTTTAAAAAAATAACACTCCCCAAATTATTCCACCAAATAGAAACAGAAGGAACATTGCCAAAGTCACACCGATACCCAAACCACATATAGATTCAACAAAGAGAAAATTCCACACCAATTTCCCTCATGAACATTGACGCAAGAACACATCAAAAAGATCATCCACCATGATAAAGTAGGCTTCATCCCAGAGATGTAGGCATTGTTCAACATAGGAAAATCAGTGAATGAAACCCACCATATAAACAAACTGAAAACAAAAATGATCATCTCATTAGACGCTGAAAAAGCCTTTGACAAAATCCAACACCCATTTATGATAAAAAGTCTTGGAGAGATCAGAGATACAAGGAACATACCTAAACACATATATAAATAAAGTCAATTTACAGCAAGATGATAGCCAACATCAAATTAAATGGAGAGAAATGCAATGTAATTCCATCAAAATCAAGAACAAGATAAGGCTGTCCACTCTCTCTATATCTATTCAATATAGCACTTAAAGTTCTAACTAGAGCAATAAGACAACTAAAGGAGATCATGAGGATACAAATTGGAAAGGAAGAAGTCAAAATATCACTATTTGCAGATGATATGATAGTATACATAATCTACCTCCAAAATTCTACCAGAGAACTCCTACAGCTGATAAACACCTTCAGTAAAGTGGCTCGATACTTGATTAACTAAAAAAAAAATAGGAGCCCTGCTATATACAAATGTCAAACAGGTTGAGAAAGAAATCAGGGAAACAACATCCTCCACAATAGCCACAAATATTATAAAACATCTTAGTATAACTTTAACCAAGCATGTGAAAGACCTGTATGATAAAACTTCAAGTCTTTGAAAATAGGAAATTGAAGAAGATATCAGAAGATTGAAAACTCTCCCATGCTAATTGATTGGTAGGATTAACAGTAAAAATGTACATCCTACCAAAAGCAATCTACAGATTCAACTCAATCCCCATTAAAATTCCAAAACAATTCTTTACAGAAAGAACAATTCTCAACTTCATATGGAAAAAAAAAAACCTAGGACAGCTAAAACAATCCTATACAATAAAAGAACTTCTGGAGGTATCAGCATCCCTGATTTCAAGTGGTACTATAGAGCTGCAGTAATAAAAATTAGATGATATTGGCATAAAATCACAACCATTGATCTATGGAATTGAATTGAAGCCCCAGACATAAATCCACACGTACCTATAGATAACTTATTTTTGATAAAGAAGCCAGAAATATACAATAGAAAAAGAAAGCATCTTCAATAACTGGTGCTGATCTAACTGGATGTCAGGATGTAGAAGAATGCAAGCAAATAGATCCATATCTATCACCCTGCACAAAACTCAAGTCCAAGTGGATCAAAGAACTCAACATAAAACCAGATATACTGAACCTGATAGAAGAGAAAGTGGGGAGGGACCAGAAGTGTGTGGGGGAGAAAATATTGGGAGAAACAACTGGAATTGGGGACATTTAAGGGGCAAGGTAGAAACCTAGTGCAATGGAAACTCCATGGAATTTATGAGAGCAACCCTAGCAAAGACCCCTAGTAACGAGGGACATGGAGTCTGAACCAGACATCCTCTGTAACCAGGCAAAGGCCTCAAGTGGAGGGACTGACACACCAACCCAGCCACAAAACCTTCAACCTATAGTTTGTCCTGCCTGCAGTGTTCTGAGTCCAGAGCCTAGCATAATAGTCAACAGAGAGACCAGAGAGACTTCATCCAGCAAGTGATGAGAGTAGATGCAGAGTCCCACAGCCCAAAATTAGGTGGAGCTCCAAGAGTCCTGTAGAGGATGGGGAGAAAGGATCAGAAGAAGCAGAGGAGTCAGAGACACCACAAGAACATGGCCCACAGAATCAACTAATTGGGACTCATGGGGGCTCTCACAGATCAGGGAGCTTGTAGGGGTCTGACCTAGGTCCTCTGCATATATGCTATGGCTGAGTAGCTTGGTGTTCTTGTGGGATTCCTAACAGTGGGAGCAGGGGTTGTCTCTGACTCTTTTGCCAACTTATGGGACCCTTTTCCTCTTACTGGGTTGCCTTGTCCAGCCTTCATGTGATGGTATGTGCCTGGTCTTATTGTAGCTTGTTATATTGTGCTTGGTTTATGTCCCTGGGAGACTTGCCCTCTTCTGAGGGAGACAGGGTGTGGATCTAGGGGAGAGGGGAGGTGGGGGGAGAGTTTGGGGGGAGGTAATGGAAGGGAAATTTCAGTTGGGATGTAATATATAAGAGAAGAATAAAAGAAAGGAAATTCCATTTTCCTCTTTTAATAACTAGAAGATCAGTTTCTGAGGGTAGAAGTCATGCAAACTTCTTTCTTCCTTGGCCTTCTGGCTTCTTAAGTCTGGTAATTAAAGTTTTTCATGAGCATATTCTTTTTGCAGACAAAATTTTGTTCAGTAGCCCAATACATAAAGCATATAAAGGTGGGATTTTGAAAGTATTTATTTAATATTTTATCTTTCCTTTTTTTCTTAATTGTTAAAGTCAGTCACCAGCAAATATTGATGAATATAAGCTAAATAGAATGTTATATATATTTGCTTATGTCATAATAAAAACGTTTCTATAGAAACATCTGTAGAAAATTTTGCAAATATACAAGGAGAGAGAAAGAGAGAGAGCTGTCTATTTCAATGGACATAAAAATTGGAAATCGTGAAGGTGGTTGATGCTTGTATTCTCAATGCAACTCTCTATTCAATTGAATTCTGTAATCTGTTCTTGAATATACAGCATTACAAAAATCTTGATTCAAACAGATAAGTAGCTTACCTTGCAATCTCAAGATTCTCTTCAATCAAACTGATCCGAAAACATTAAATAGGATTTGCAGGATTTTTTAGTTTTGAAGTGGAACTGTCAACAATATCCAACAACTAGCTCACTTCCTTATCATAAACACTAGTCAGGCAATAACGATTCCATACTTATAATAAATGCTAAGTCTATCAGTTTTACGACATAATTTTTTATTTTGAATAAAATGTGTTTTGAATTTGCTTGATATTACATGTTAACCATAGTTTAGTGCACACTGAATAACATGTCTGAGCCTTGATCTTGGCTTTCTATAAATGTTTAGAAGAGACCCTTCCATCTTTTCCATATAAAATAGATGTTTCGGGTGAGTGAATTAATGATGAATGAACCAACTCTGCCTGGTAGGTTTTTAAATATTGGGTTACATCTACACTTTACTTCTCTTTGGATTTATACTTGTTCATGTTTGAATTTGATAAAGACTGATGCATAACTACACACATCATAGTGACTTAGTTATAAAACTTCCAAATATATTCAGAGATCTGTCAGTAGATGCTTCTCTGAGGTTTGACTCCAAAAAGATAGCAAAGCAGTAAGCACAAATTTGACCATTGATTGGTTTCATTTGATATGTAAATTAAACATGGAACATACTAGATGTTGTATTCTTATTAGAGTTTTGAAAATTATCTGAGAAACTTCAATCTACATTTGCGAGATCCAAAGTATGAGATCTACGTACCTTCCGGACAGTAGTTGGAAACTACACGTAAATCCATGTAGGCTATCTCCTTGCTCAGGAAGGCCTGTCTCTACAATGCAGCTCTCAAGGTAGTAAGGGTACTCAAAGAAGCCTCAGGGGTCATCACACACTGTTCCTGGTTTCAGGAAGTTGTCCCTAACTCACTAGGCAGTAGGCAATTCATGGGAGTGATTCCTGCTCATTTCTCTGTGCAGAACCCCAGCACCTCTGCATTTTTCTTACACATTTAGTTCAGTGGACATAATCCTTGTTGCCATCCTCATTTTAAAGCTGAAGGAGCTGAGGTAGAGGTGTCACATGGTTGGGAAAAGACAGCAGGGATTTGCTGAAATGACAATTCTGAAGCTTGCAGAAAGGACTGTGACCCCACACTGGTGAATGGCAGTGGCTTCTTGAAGTTGGCCTGGGAGACTTAACAGTTAAAAAAAAATTCAGCCTCAGAAGGACTTTTATAATCAACATTTTAAAAACCTCACTAATAATAATGACAAGAATGCATGTAAATGTAGTGTCTCATATGCTCTTGGTAAACTCAGAATGGGGTTTACTAATGCCAGACAATTAGAATTTAGCCATGATCCAAACTGACAGCATGCTAATCTGCAATGCCAGATTTAGTGAGATGCTACTTAAAAATTCTTTATTTACTTAAAGAGAATATTAGTATTGTAGATTTGACTTAATGTGCATACAATAGAGGTCCAGTATGCTATGGGAGAGATGCAATAAATAGCTCTGTTCTCCCAACATTTAAAAAAAATGTCTTTTGAGGGAAGATTCCATGTAGCCCAAGCTGGCCTCAACTTGCTATGGAGTCAAAACTAGCCATAAACTCCTGATCTTCCTGCCTCAGCCTCCCAAGTGCTGGGATCAAAGGCATGAGCCTCGTTCCCAACATTTTTTTTTTCTGTTGTAAGCTTGGAAGCCTTTGTTCACACAGAAGCATGGTTGACACAATTTATCACAGAAACAAACATGGTCATGGAACCAAAACCTCACAATGCTACTTAATTCTAAAATGACTCCACTACTGGATTTCCTGAATTTTTAAGATTATGATTTAAGTGAAAGCAAAGAATGGAGACTAAATGGGGCCAAGTAGATGGCTCAGTGAATAAAGTGCTTTGCCATGCAACATGAGGACCTAATTTTAGACTTCCTGCACCCATATGAAAAGCTGGCCACAGCAGCAAGTGCTTATAATTGCAATGCTGGGAGGCAGAGACAGTCATATGCGTCCCTGGAGCTCACTTGCTAGTCAGCCTAGCTGAATCCATGAGCTCTAGGTTCAGTGAGAGACCCTGTTTCAAAAAATAAGGTGGAGAAGAGCCTGTAGGAATGACCCAAAGTTAACCTCTGGTCTCTACACACACACACACCACACACACACACACACACACACACACACACACACACACACACACCTACCTTGAATACAACTAAGCAAATATCCAGTTACAGCCCACTCCTAAATGTCTTGTGGTTTGGGAGATACACACTTCACAGGTCTCTCCCCCCCCCCATTCTCCCTTTCTAGGGTATGATAGGCACTTCTGTAGCTTCATATAGTCACAGGTTCCCTCACTTGCAGGGCAGGCACATCAGCAGTGCTCAGGGGCATGCTTAGATGCAAATGGAAACAGGGCGATGGGTGAGTCAGATGCTGCTGGTGGGCAAAGACTGGTGGCATGGAGGAGCTCTGTGGGTCCATCTGCTACACCCAAATGTCAAAGGGGGTTGTTAATTCTGCAGATGCATGGGAGAGCAGGGAGTCTTCACTTGCCACGCCCAAATCAGAGGAGAGGCACCTAAACTTTATTACACACACACACACACACACACACACACACACACACACACACACACTAATTACCTTTTTTTCCTAAATGAGCTGAGAGCGGTGCTTCTCTTTGATCACCCCAGGAAGCACTAATTCGTGTGCATTTAGCCATATACCTCCCATTGCATTTCTGATTAAAGTTTGTTTATACCAGGCAGCCAGGCTTACATCTGAGCCGTGCCTGTGCCCCATCCCTCACCCTGAGGTGGGGAGGGTATCTTAGGGGATCCTCAGGTAGATCTGAGCCCAGGTGCATAGAAAAGCCCAGCAGCTTCCCCTCTGCTCCCTCCAGTCCAGACTCCCCTCACCCAACTCCAGCACAGTATCATTATTCTGCCTGTCCAGCCCCTGACTCTGGATTCCACTCTCCATGCCTGGCCTAGCCTGCCTCTGTTCCCTATTGCCTTCCCCAGTCTGAGATGTCTAACAGGGGCTGTCAACTTCAAGTTTTCCTGCTTTGGGCCATAAAAGACAAAACAAACAAACAAAATAACTACAGATGCTTTTTTGGTACCTGTGGATACTGTCTTTTTACTGGAATAGTCTTTCTTCCTCTTTCTATTGAATCAGCATGGATTCAAGAACCATACCTAGTATTTTTCCTTCCTGTTCCAAGACTTCTTGTTTTGTTTTGCCTTCTCTATGAGATCATGCTATCTTGGGAATATCTTGCCTTTATCTTCCTGTCACCTCTTGTGAATGATTTGGATCATTTTTATGAGAATGATTTCCTAAATTTTCAAATATAAATACCATTTTCTCTGGCTTTAAATTTTTCATAATAAAAAACTGTCTTACTTAGGGTTACTATTGCTGTGATTAAACACTATGGCCAAAAGCAAGTTGGGGAGGAAAGGGTTTATTTGACTTACACTTCCATATCACTATTCATCATTGAAGGAAATCAGGACAGGAACTCAAACAGGGCAGGAACCTGGAGGCAGGAGCTTATGCAGAGGCCACAAAGGGATGCTGCTTATTGCCTTACTCCTTGCTTGCTCAGCCTGCTTTCCTATAGAACCCAGGACCACCAGCCCAGGCATGGAACAACCTCCCTGCCCCCATGTCCCCCTCTACACACACATTGATCACTAATTAAGAAAATTCCCTTTTGTGCTTATAGTCTGATCTTCTGGAAGCATTGTATCAATTGAGATTCTCTCCTCTCAAATGACTATAGCTTGTGTCAAATTGACATCAAACCAGCTAGCAAAAACATGTTAGCATAAAATAAACAGGAGGAGATCATGGAGCTAAGGTTCTCATCACTCAATTTGGAAACATTTGCCAGTCTGGTTTCAACTGTCTGCCCCATCCTTGGCCATTAAAGAAAGCACAGTTAAAACATTAAAACTATCATCTCCTCTAACAAAATAGTTATGATTCCCAACAAAATCTGATACCATGCTCAAATCCCTACTTGACTCCATGTCCTCTTTTGTTTGGGAATCTAGTCAAGGTCCATAAAGATTGATCTAACTCCTCTATGCTGTTGCTGTTTATGTAGTCCTCCCTTTACTGTCTCATGCTACTCATTGGCTGGGGAGACACAATCACTTGTTTAGTAGGATTTCTCACATTTTGGAGTTGATTGATTACATCTGATACCATTGACTATGTTCTTTAGAATGTCATTTTTCAGAAACTCAAAACTCCTGTCCCTACCTGCCCTAACACCTGTATATATTAGCTGCTGCTCTAGTGTGTCTGTTCACAGAGAATTAACAACGTTATGCCACAATTCATCATAGCAATATACATTATATATATAATATACAGCTGAAAATTATAAAGTCACATAAGATACCCCTCTCATTCAGTTCTTAGACAATGTCTGTGGTACTAAGAAGCCAAGGGTCCATGAAATCACTTAATGTTTCCTCTGTCTCCCTTCTGTGGTCACTAGTCAGAAGGGAGGTTCATCGACACTACCGTAAAATGACAATTACTGGGAGACACTTGATATGCCACTTACACAGAGATGTTTGTGCTTTGTCGTAGCCCACTAGGTTTCCTAGTGGCTGTACCCAGCAGGTCTGTATAGAGAGGGTGATTGGATCACGGGCCTGGGTATCAGGTGTTTGTAAGGGTCTAACTAGCAAGGGGGAGGTCTTTTCCTCCACCTCTTGGCATTGTGATAAATAGAGCCTTGGAATAAAGTTCTGGACCCTTTTGGATAAGGATTCAGGCCCACCCGAGTTTATCCTGTGTTTTCTCTATGTTTTTCTCCTCTTAAGTCTCTTATCCCTCATTCCTCAAGTGTTCCTGGGGTAAGTAAGTGTGGGAGCTAGTCCTCCACAGTGCTTAACAGGAAAAAAAATGCTTCAAGTGGTGGTGGTGGTGGTATGGTGGTGGTGGTGTGGTGGTGGTGTGGTGGTGGTGGTGGTGTGGTGGTGGTGGTGGTGGTGGTGGTGGTAGTGTGTCTGGCTCGGTCAGCTAGGAGGTGAGTTCCTGTGATCTCTTGGATGTTCTTCCCTATGACTGATTTTAGCAGCTATTGTGCTAGAGTTGCTAGAGAGCTCAAGTCTAAATTTTCACAATCTTATAGATCAGTAGCTTAGACCAAGGCTTGATGGGACTATTTAAACCATGAAAATCAACAAATACTCCAAGTAGGCCCCATACCCTTGTTCCACAGATCCAGATTGAAAATATGTAACACACTATTGGAGTTATGCCTTAAATACAGAAATTAGAAGAAGAGGGTCTGAGACATACTTCTCCCTGTCTGCTCTTATAATATGGTTTTTTTGGACATTAAAATAAAATCAAGTGTTTCATTGTTGATGTGAGAAATACCAAGAAGATACAATATTTTGTAGTTGTTTGTTTTTATGTTCTTTGCTCTTTGGGGGCCCACCACCCAGATCCCAAATAAATACATGGAGATTTATTCTTACTTATGAATGCCTGACCTTAGCTTGGCTTGTTTCTAGCCAGTTTTCCTTAATCTGTCTCATCTACCTTTTGCCTCGGGGCTTTTACCTTTCTCTATTCTATATACCTTTCTTTCCTTCTTACTCCATTGCTGGCTCTGTG
Source organism: Peromyscus eremicus (assembly GCF_949786415.1). Taxonomy (NCBI): domain Eukaryota; kingdom Metazoa; phylum Chordata; class Mammalia; order Rodentia; family Cricetidae; genus Peromyscus; species Peromyscus eremicus. The sequence goes on along the minus strand of NC_081431.1, from coordinate 35,178,385 downwards.
GCTGTGTAGCTGGGTGGCTGGCCCCTAGCATCCACTCTCCTTTTTTTTCATTCCTCTTCTATCCTTCTATATATTCTGTGCCTGGCAGCCCCACCTATCCCTCTTCTGCCTAGGAATTGGCCATTCAGTTCTTTATTAGACCAGTCAGGTATTCTAGACAGGCACAGTAATATGGTTTCACAGAGTTAAACAAATGCAACATAAAAGAATGCAACACATCTTTGCATCATTAAACAAATACTCCACAGCATAAATAAACGCAGCACATTTCAAATAATATTTTACAATAATCTTTCCTTTATGAATTGTTCCCTTAACCTTCCCAAAATTTTCAGAAAAAACACCAACTTGGACATTTTTCTCTTGTTTTCCATTTCACCAAAGGGTTCTTCCAGTATCTTGCACTGGGGAACCATGTATTAGACTGTCTTTTGTAGTGGTGTCATCCTCCTTTCTAGCAAGTGAAAGTCTCTCAGCTCCTGTCCCCTGTATATGGTGACAAGGTGGGGGAAGACGGAGCTCTAGCTCTGGGAAGAGGATGGATCACACTGGCTCTGGGTCCTATCTACTTGCTTTCAGCCTGAGCTATCTTAGTTGTTGATCATGGCAGCTGCCTCTTGGCCATGCATACCTAATGATGCAATTGTGCACAGAGAGTGCCTCTCATTCTTGTTCAATAATTGAGAGCATTTCTTTTAGGAATTCTTTTTAATGACAAATATTATTGCTATTTCACTCCTTTTATGGAGTCTCTAACCTGGAAATATCCCCAAATATATCCAGTCCCATGTACAAGTCAAAAAGAGGCCATATGAGTACAGCTTCCACACAGGTGTTTCTGGAATATTGGTTGCCATGAGTAATGGAGCAGACAGAACCCTGATAGTCACCCATGGCTCAGAACAATCTCTAAGAGTACTCCAATGGCCTTCTTGCCAGCCTAGTGTGGTATGCCAACTTTGCCATTTTATCACTGGGTTTTTACTGGTAAAAGCAAAGTAGTTCACCAAAGAGAGCTGTCTTCATGGGCAGGGAGTTTAGGGTCCTAAGAAGTGATTGTTCTGGGTTTCCCATGAAGGATGGGAAGGCATAGCACACATAAGGAAACAATGATGGCATTCGTGTTCTTCTGATCCACCCAAGGGTGGTTGTCTTGGAAGATTTGTGGGATCCATTGTCAATTTTTTTTTCCTGAAAATTGAGGCTATAGGTTGAAGGTTTTATTGGAGGAATGTTACAGGTATGTACTTACAAGCACCCTCGCTGGGTCAACGTAGTCATAGAAGGGGCTGTTTTCTGAGCTTTTCAGTAAGAAATGAGCAGACTCACTGTTTAGCTGGTGTGAGTAGCACTGATCTGTGGGAACTTAGCAAGGCTTGGTCCAGCTGCCATTTGTCTTGTACCTTAACTCTCCTTGGTACCAAGAAATCATCCTTCAGTCTCATCAAGAGGGATTTTGGAAGAGACACAAGAGCAGCCTGGAGCCACGTTGCTGAGATACTCAATTTCAAGTGAGGATAAGAGGACAGGCAGGTGACAACAGGGGCTGCAGGCTTCCGTAGAGTCAAATGATCTATGTGAACCTCTACTCAAGACTGAAACCATGAGGAGGAACTAAATGGAAAACAATGCCAGAGCCCCCCTGGATTTAACACCAATGGTAGGAAGACAGCTGTGGATGTTTTATAGCGGCTTTAGTGAGCTATTTATTTATCTTGTGTGTGTACATGAGCACATATTGTGCTGCCTTTTGAAGTGTTTGTCAAAAAAATGTAAGCTCTAGAAATGGGCTATAGAAATGACTTGTTTTTTGCAAAACAGCTTGGGACCAAGGTCATTCAATAAAAGAGTTCTGGCTTTGCTTTTTTAATGGAAATTAGCAATTTATCTTAAGAAAGTTATTGAAAACCTCATACATTTATTTGCATAATGATAAAATGTGCCAGGATTTCTCCTCTTTGCTATTACCAGTGAATAGAGACATACAGAACCACAGTAAAAAGACATAAAAGGCACCCAAGCATTCTTTGGATCTCCTTTATGAACTAGTCAGCCTCACCAAAGGAAATTGGCACTTCTGTAAAAACACATTGCTATAAAAATCTCATGTAATCAATAAATGCCCATTTAATGCAAGCTAGGCAGCGCATTACTTCCTTCTTCTGGTGTGGCATCTACTATGACATTATCTCAGACATGGACATGCACCCTTCCTCCATTGAGCACTTTTCTTTAGCTGCTCTGTAAAAAGAACAGCATTGTCACAGGAGACAGGAGCTGCTCCTGATCACCTGATAAGATTGGGGGTCAAAGAAAGGGGGAAGTCTAGGAGAATGTGTTCATTTTTGTCCTTAATGCTTAGAAAGACCATTGCCCAAGATAAAGAACATTCTCCCACCCCCAAGACCAATTCTATTTTAGGGTTAACCCCTTCAGGACAGGGTAAAATCTCAATGACTGTTTTCAGTGTCATGCCAGGCTAAACATGCTGTGGATATGTTCTGTGTGCTGTGAATGTGTTGCTCTGACTGGTTGATAAATAAAATACTGATTGGTCAGTAGCCAGGAGGTATAGGCAGGGACAAACAGAGAAGAGAATTCTGAGAAGTGGAAGGCTGAGTCAGGAGACGCTGTCAGCCATCGCCATGAGAAGCAACATGTAAAGATACTGGTAAGCCACGAGCCACGTGGCAAGGTATAGATTTATAGAAATGGGTTAATTTAAGATGTAAGAACTAGAGAGCAAGAAGCCTGAGCCATTAGGCCAAACAGTTTAAATAATATGAGCGTCTGTGTGTTTATTTGGGTCTGAGTGCCTGTGGGCCCAGACGGGACTGGAGAAAACTCCAGCTACATAAACATAAATTCTTCGTTTAGTATTTCCTAGAGTTCAGATGTGAGTCTAAATTGTTGGGGAGCTTCCCCATATGCCATCTATCAGATTGGACTATTGGACAATGCCAGGAGGACTAGAGTCACCCTGTGTGGCTCCATTGAACTTCATTCCCAGCCCATCTTCCTTTCACCAACTTCGTTCTGTATTACTTCATTGTAGAACATGGCAAATGTCATGTGACTGCTTTGCTGAACCTCAATAGTCTTCCTAGAGTTACTCTAAGCTTACTAGTAGTCTTGGACACTTCTGACAGCTCAGTTGCAAAAACTCATCTGATAAGGACAGATTTTAAAAAACTTGAGGCTGTCCTTAGAGATTCCTGATCCTATAGGAAAACCGAGGATTTCAGTGCTAAAGCGTATTCAGATCTTATTCCCAATGTTTATTATGGGACAATACATCCTGGCCCAGATATGACTTTGGCCAGGGAGGCTTTGGCCCAGATAGGAAATTGGAAATGGATGTAAAGACTGGAGAAGAGAAACAACTGCATTGTGAGATTACTAGCACCTTGCTGAGATTTTTTTTTTTTTAAAGTACATCTTTTGGTACAATATAATGGTTTTTATTTTGACATGTTTATACACATAAACAATGTATATGAATAATATTCATCCCTTTTAATCCTCTCTTATCCCTTATTCCCTCCAGCTTGTCTCATCCCTTCCTCTCTTCTATCTTATGTTTTCCTTTTTTTAAGATCGAGATTCTGAAGATGAGAAAACTATGTAGTGATTGTCTTTCTGATGGTGGTTTGTTTCATTTACTAGGATGATCCTCAATCCTATCTATTTTTTTCTACAAATGACATAGTTTTAGCCTTTATGTCTGAATAATATTTCATTATAAATACACCACTTTTCCTTATCCATCCATCTGTTGGTAGGCGCTTAGGTTCAGTCCATAATTTGGCTGTTGTGAATAGTGCCACAACAAGCATGGATGTGCAAGTACTTCTATTATATACTTAGATTCCTTTGGGTATATAATCACAGTTGGTATAGTTAAAACTTATGATACTGTTTTTAGTTTTTTGAGTAACATCTATGCCGATTTCCACAGTGATGGTATAGATGTATATCTCCACAAACCATGTGTAAGGAACCTTTCCCCCTACATGCTCTCTGGCATTTGTTCATTATTTTCTTTAGTTTTATTTTTTTTCTATCATAGTCATTCTGCCTGAGGCGAGGTGGAGGCTCAGTATAGACTGGATTTGCCTTTTCCTGAAGCCTATGGGTGCTGATCATCTGTTCAGGTATTCACTTCCCATCTGTACTTCTTTTGTTCCTGTCCGATTAGTTTGCCAGTTTATTGGTTGGCTTATTTATTCTTTCGGGGTGTTTAATTTTTCTCTGCCATTCATATGTTCTGAATGGCAATCCCTTGCTGATGAATAGCTGGTGAAGAGGCTTTCCCTATTCTGTGTGCTGCCTCCTTCCTCTTCTCCCCTTTGCTCTACAGATGCCTTTTCATTTTATGCCATGCCATCTGCCAATTCTTACCATTATTTCCTAGGTTATTGGACTAGTCACTGTGTGATACTCTGAAAAAGACATAAAAAGAAGAGAGAGAAAATGTTCATCAAGGGGAACAAGTAGGCAAGCGAGAAATCCAGCCACTGCTGTATGCAAGCAATGTGTGTCTGTTTTTGTTACCATAGGTCTTAGTATAACTTGGAATCAGTTATAGTGTTATCTCCTACATTGCTCTCTCTGTTTAGGATTGTTTTGGATATTTGGAGTCCTTTGTGCTTAAATATGAACTTTATAATTTTTTTTCTATTTTCTGTGAGGAAATGTTGAAGTTTTGGTGGAGATTGCATACTCCTTTTGATGTCACTAAGGTTAAATCTCAGGTTTCACTCATGTTCTTTTAAATGCTGGCCCATTTGTCTAGAAATATTACTTCCTGTCCTATGCTCTGTTCATTTCTATTTAAGGGACACTTGTATTGCACTCAATTTTATCATGGACACACATGAGACTTTTTCTCTCAATATTCTCTTAAGCAACACTTACATGACCCCAAACCCTGTAACTGTGGCTTTTCTGGAAAAGATATCAGAGAAAGACAGACTTCAAACTCTAGTGCAATGGTATCAGGTAATGCTAAGAGATAACTAGCGCTGTGGTAAAACTCAAGGGGTTGATCCTTGGATTTATGTCTCTCAAGGACACCTGAGGCATCAGATAACATTAGATCATGGTCCTGGCTGGAGGTACATGATGAGAATTCTGACAGCCTTCAGAAAGGAGGAGACAGCTTCTCCCCAGTACCTGTATCACATAGATAACTGGCTAATTTAGTCTGAGAACTGCTACTCAAGACCTGTGAAGCAAAATTGACTTGAGAAGTTTATGAAACTGGACAGATGGTGACGTGCAACAGAGGTCTAGACGTAATATTGCCCCTTTAAGGGGAACTATGTGCTATCTTGTGTGTGTATGTGTGTATGTGTGTGTGTGTGTGTGTGTGTGTGTGTGAGAGAGAGAGAGAGAGAGAGAGAGAGAGAGAGAGAGAGAGAGAATGTTACACATATTTGTGAAGATATGAAAAACTAATAAAGAAACATTAATGATGTGTTACTTCTATATGTGGTTTTACAAATGTTCACTTGGATGTGCTTGTCTTGTTGTCTAGAAGTGGGCTATAAACTTTGATCCTTCTGACATCTGTCATGTCCCAGAGGTCAAACACTGGTGTACAGTGGTTCCACCAATATAACCAATGAATGATGAGCCAATGGCAGCAGCTGTGGATCAGTTTATGATCGCTGCCATGGATTTTACAGCCACTCAATGGATTAGAACAACACAACTCTGTTGCCGAGCAGAGTGATAGTGAGAAGTCAGAGTTGGCTTGACTACTCTTGTCAGATTTCTAAACATCTAGAGTCAGTTTGGCAGACTAGGTTCTTAACCGGAGCCTTCCCCACATGAAGACTCCAGACACATTCAGGCTGTTGGCAAATCCAATGTTCTTTTCAGCTGTGGAGCTGCAGGTTTCCTTTTCCTTGCTGGCCATTATCTGAGAACAACTCTTCCTTCCTAATGGTTTCCTTTTGATTCGGACCTGTGGTTCCCTACATCTTTGGGCTAGCAAAGGTACATCAAATCCTTCTCACACTTAGCATCTTTCTGACTTCTCATCCTGCCTCACCTCTTCTGCTTCCACCTGGAAGGAAGTGTCTAGCTTTTTAGGGTCCTTGTGGTTAGATCACACCACTAGATAATAGAAGTCTGTGACTCTTTTCAGTCTGTAGCTTCACACATGCCAAGTTCCCCTTGCCATGTAATGTAGTCTACTTGCTGGTTCCAGGGGTCAAGATAGGAATACCTTGAAGGGCCATTATTCTGCCTACTATAAACAGGAAAACATTACATTTATAGAGGTAGGATCAATTATATTCAGAACCTTATACATGATCCCGTTAGCTCAAATATCAGTGCAGATATGGATGATCACAAGACTACAATATAACCACTGTTAGTAAAGCCATTCTCTATTCTCTAGCTCATGCTGAGAGTGGGTATGGAGTGTGTGAGTGACTGAGAATCAAGACACCTGTAATGCCACTGTTTGCATACCAGTTGATTCAGGCAAGCCTGAATTGTCTCACATGGACAAACAGCTCCCTTATCAGAATGCTAATTTGCTTACTTAAATGGAAAACTTACTTACAGAGCAAGAGTTTGCATATCGAGACTTATCAGTACTCTTAGTCGTGTCCACTAAACTTTATTATGGTAGGAACTTAATTCCAATTAGGCCCTCAACTGAAAAGAGTCATCTTAATCCATTTGAGCCTAGGTCCTCCAAACAGTATAACCAGGCTTCTTTGAAACAAAGCTGAGAGAGACTCTTTCACAAGATAGTGTTCTTTACTGCAGTAAGTTTAATACTGCACTCAGCTTTGCTCCTTCAGCATGTTTATCTGATGGACTATACAGGACAGTTGGCATTTCTCTCCTTAATTCTTGAGAAACATGTATGGGAGGAGGAGAAAGAATATAACAGAGACTCCCCCACTCTCCAGCCAGTGTCAATAGCCTTAGCTGTGACATTGAATGCATGGACTGCCCGAGGGGCCATGTCTGCATAATCATTACAGCTCTTCCATGCCATAACAAGTCTGCACAGAGCGCTCAGAATCCATCTCATCACCAGAGCACTGCCCACTCCAAACTAGGGTGACCTTCCCATTGTCCAAGGAGAACGGTGTATAAGTAAATGCTATTCAGACACAGGGCTGCCGAGCAAGCCTGGCTTCTCTTGAAGAGCTGACTGAGTAAAAGAGATGAAGATGGAAAAGGTCTTCTCTTTGCCCTTGACTCGAGGACAACATCTAATTGTGGGGGACTAGAAGAGGGTTCTTCATTGAGGAGCAAGAGTTTGACAATTGGAGATCACCATAACAACATTGAAATGTGGGTAGGAGTCCAGGAACGAGACAGAGGGTTTAGAAATGGGTCTGAGAGTTTCGGACAAGTTCAAGTTAAGGGTCAGTGATGACTGATGGAACCAATATTTTGTCCTTGTCTCTGAGGACCTGGGCTCCTATTTTCTTTGGGCAGTCAGTATTCCCCCTCCCTCCCTGTCTTTCTTCTGTTGTCTTTTCTCTTCTTTCTCACCCTCCTTTATCCTTCCTTTTCTTCTTCTCCTTCTTGCTTTCTTACTCTATTCTGTTTTTCTTCTTCTAATGCCCAGAAGTCATGAACTAGACACAGGAATTGCAAAAACAAAGGAAATGATAAAGCTGTGTGGTTTTTAAAAATAAAGCAAAAAAAGAAGAGATGGGATCAGAATGTTCAGCCCTTGGGAGCCTAGGAAAATGTGTGTGCTTGCATAAGAATTAGTCACAGACCAAGGACTACTTCCTGGGGAAAGAGAAAACTTTCTTTTCCGCCATGACCCGCCACTGAACAAATCCACCTCTCAGCGTCTTGCATTAGAAAGAGACTCTAGTCTCTGGTTTAAGGGTCATGGGTAACTTCCCTGCTAGGCTGGGCCTGAGGCCGGGTACCACCTGGTACCTGTTAGGGCTTGCTCTGAGGAGATGTTGCTTCAAGCAAGCATACAGGTGCTGATGTAGTGACAGCATCTCTTGTCCCACATGATGGGACCAATAGCTCAGAGCAGAGGAAGGAAGAAGGAAAAATACCCTGGTTCTCAGCTTCTAGGTTGCTGGCTGATGTTCTCAACTCCAGTACCAGGAAGCTGGACTGCATTTAATGGTAGGGTTCCTAAAGAGACTATCAACTTACAGTGAGGTACGTAGTGTAGGCTCTAAGATGATGTGATCGGCATCTTCATAAGAAGGGGACATCTGGGTGGAGGCACACACAGAACATGGGCATGGCAAAAAGATGGCCATTTATAAGCCAAGGAGTGAGGCCTCAGATTAAACTGACCCTGACTACACTTTGATCTTGAACTTCCAGCCTCAGGACTGAAAGGAAGACAATTTCTGCTGTTTAAGTCACCTAGCCTGTGGTACTTGGTTATGGCAGCGCTAAGAAAGTCATCCAAGGTATGTGTGTACTCGTAGCTGTGGGTCTGGAAGCAAACTGTCAATGCCTGCTCTCTTTCGGGCCTTTCTGTCCCTTAATGTGACTTCTCTAAGCTCCAGCTCGTTACTTTTTCTTACGTCTGTCTTCCCTTTTATTACCCATATTTCTACACTTGGGTTTGAATATATATGTTCTGACCCAGAGACACAAGACACTGATTTATTTTTTATGAGTCAGAGTAAATGGGGGAGAAAAAGAGAAAGGAATAAAAAAAAAATGAAAGAAGGGAAACATGGAGTTAAAACGAAAACCACATGTAATTTTCTTTTGACGGTTACCATAGACCCTGGCAGGTTGAAAGGGATGAATGTGGGTGGGAAAATGACTATTTAGGATGGAGGAAGGGGATCAATCCTGAAGTGTTGATAGAACATTTTGCTGGAGGGAATCTTAAACCTGTCAGATCCAAGTCTTTACTGTTGAAGTGATTCTCGTCAGATGGGTGACTGAGTTTTCCTTCCTCTTGCTTAGCGTTGCCTAGAGGAGCACTGTGTAGAGTTCAGAGGTGCCAGTTCAGGCTACCAGCAAAGGTGATTAAGCCGAACACAGCGGGTCCATTCTGTGCTTTGCTTCTGTCTCTTATGGGCGCTCTTCTACTACTCACATGCTCTGGGTCTAACTAAGGAAGATGCAGAGAGGGACCCTCTGTCTTAGTTCAGACAAAGGTAAGAGTCCAATTTTTCAACTTTGTTTGCTTCCAGGGAACAGGAAAATTAAAAGAAAGCATGCAAAGAGAGCCCCTTTAGTGTTCCTTCAGTTGACTTTGTTGGAGATCAGCCAAACTGCCTTCAAGGATTCCTCCTAGAGAAGTGGGCAAGTCTGCCCCATTTCCAACCTGGGTGGGCAGGTGCAGGACCCGAATGTAAGGCCAGTTTTCACTTCTCCCAGGTCAGCTGTGCCGCCTCTCTAAACCACAGTGATGATGATGATGTGGTGTGTGTATGTTGGGGGGGTCTCTACTTCCAGAGCCTCTCTATGCTCCCTGCTGGCTTACTTTTTCTCTTTAGCACTTATTGTCACTTGCCATTTCACATAGGAAGGGGCTGCTGCTGTTTGTGCCTGTGAGCACTGGACAGCTCTCACTGGGAAGTAAGTCCTCTGAGGTCAGGGCTCCGCTTTATGTATTGCTCTGTTCCCACTATCTGCCTGAGACAGAAAAGAGCTATTTCTTAGAGGAATAAGTGGACTAAGAAATCTGAACTATATCTTCATATTACTTTGTTCAGACAGCTTAATAGACAGGTATGCCTTTTCTCCACACCTGTAACCCCTTTTCCCTTCACCAATACATTTTTTTTTTTAAAAAATATGGTCTCAAGTAGCCTGTGCTGGCTTTGGATTCACTATATACCTGAGAATGGATGACCTGTGAATCTCTGATCCTCTTGCTGTCACCTCCTGAGAGCTGGGATTATGGGTATGTGCCACCATGCCCAATTTTATGTGGTTTTGCGATTGAACCCGGGGCTTTGAATGCTAGGCAAACACTCTAAAAGCTGAGCTACATTAGCCCTTACTTTTTTTAAAAAAAATAATAGCAGTTGCAATCCACATGCTACCTCACAGTGGTTTGGATCTGCATTTTCCTGATCAGGGATACTGAGCACACTGCTATATACCCAGTGGTTATTTTTATGTCATCTTTAGAAATGTCTACTCAGCTCCCTTTCTCACATTTAACTGAATATTTATTTATTTGATATTGCATTGTTTGGGTTTCTATATTTTGGATATTCAATCTTACCTGATGTCTTAGTTCACAAATATTTCTTCCTAACCCCTTGATTCTCATTCTGCTTCTTTTGCTCTGAAGAAGTGTTAGTTTGGTGAATTCTATTAGTGTGTGTTTGCTTTTGTTGTGTATGGTTTTGATGTCATATATAAAAACTCAACATTACGAGCAAAACCTAGGAGCTTTCCCTCTGTGTTTTCTTCTAGAGGTTTTATGGTTTAGGTTTTAAATCATTTTGAGTTGATTTTTTTGTGCATGGCATAAGATAAGGGTCTAGTGTAATTCTCCTGCATGCAGACCAGCAGTTTCTCCAATACAATTTTAAAGAGAATAATTATCTTTTCCTCACTGTGTATTATAAATGATATTGTTGAAATCTAGCTGACCACATACATGAATCTAATTCTGCTCACTCTATTCTAGCCCTCAGCATCTGCTTTTATTCCAGGACCATATTGTTCTCATTCCTACATAATATAAATTGAAATTAAGAATTATAGTAACCATGTTTATCTTTCTCAAGATTTTTTGGGGAGGTCAATGTTTGGGTCTTTTGTTGTTAATTTTAGGATTCATTTTTATTCTTGTCTGAAAATGCCATCATTGGAGTTTTGATTGCAATCACATTGAATCTATATTATTTTTAGTAGTATGAACATTTTAATCCAGTCTGTAGACACAAGATATCGCTCTATTTATTTTTGCTGTCTTTAATATTTTCATCAATGTTTTATAATTTTTAGTATATAGATTTTTCACTTCAGTGGCAAAATTTATTTCTAGGTGTTTTTATACTACCATAAATAGAATTTTTTTTAAATTTTCAGATAGGTTTTTAACTGATATAACAGTTAATTTTCTTTTATGCCAATGGGCCTACATTCTCACATATTGTATGTTGTGCCTTGAATTGAGTTGCAATTTTCCAAACTTCCAGAAGGAGCTTATCAAACCTCAGGAGTAAAGGAAGTCAGCAGCAATATTGCTCTTCCTGCTCTACCCTATCCATCCAGTGTTAGAATGTCCACAATATCAAAGCCAGACATGCTGTGATTCCTCCTCTGGCCCCAGTGCTTAGATGTTGGTAGGCCCAGAGACCTTAGAAACTCTCCGTTCTGTTCCCTATTTACCACTAAATAGTTTTTGACCCTATGTTCCATATGTAGCTTTCTCCAAACTATCTCACTGTTCTCAAATGGTAAATAATTCCCCTTTCACAGAGTTTTAAGAATAAAATAACATACTGGGCTATAGAGATGGTTCATAGGTTAAGAGCACCTACTGCTTTTGCAGAGGACTCAATTTGAAACACCAGTGTCAGGCAGATCTTAAATGCCTGTAGCCCCAATTCCAGGGGACCTGGCCTCTGTGGACAGCTGCACTCACTTGCACATATCTACCACCCCAATCTCCCACCTGCATACACCTGAGTGGGAGTGAAGTGAGGAAGAGAGAGAGAGAGAGAGAGAGAGAGAGAGAGAGAGAGAGAGAGAGAGAATATGAAGTATCCAATAAGCTCCAGAGAAACAGTGTCTGACATTTATAATATAGTCAGAAACCTAGTATAATAAAAAGCATGAATAAGAGATTTAGAAATGTAGTGAATTGTTAGTTCAGAAGGGTGGCGAGGAAGGAATTATAAGTGACACCCAAAAAAGAAATGTTATTTTCCCTTCTTCCCATTTTAGGGAATCTGTAGAGAATTCATGGAGCTGGAGATGTGAACCAAGCTAGGAATGGTGGGGTTTAGAAAGGCAGAGGAGAAGAGAGGAGACATCCCCAGGCACAAAGCAGCATGCACACCATGTGAGACTACAGTGTTGGGGGACAGCAAGGAATGCAGCTCAGCTGGGGCAGATGGATGCACCCCGAGAACAAGGAGCCCTCAGTGAGAACAAGAGTCAGGTGTAGACGAATGTCTAAACAGTCTTATTAAACAAGAAACACAGAGCCAAATACAGAGGTAATAGCCAAGGAGATCAGAGAACTAGCAAAGAGCCTTATCTTACCACCTCATCACTGCTTTCCCTGAGGGAGTTTCTTCCCATCTAATATGTGTTTTTATTGCCTTGCTGTTCTGCCTTCTCATTGGCTCTAAGCCCAGCCACATGACTTCGTCGTCACTGTCTGTCTATATAGACCTCCAGGTCTCTATGGTTGGTACTAGGATTAAAGGTGTCACCATGCTTGGCTGTGTCCTTGACCACACAGAGACTGCCTGCCATGTGATCGGATTAAGGGTGTGTGCTACCACCGCCTGACTCCTGTTTATGGCTATGTGACCTCTAATCTCCAGGCAAACTTTATTTATTAACATACAAATAAAAATCACATTTCAGCACAATTAAAATATCACCACAGTCGGGACTGAGTATGGAAGGCTTTATAAAGTATGCATCAAACTAAGACATATGCCAGGAATTGTTAACAGACAGTCCTTAAGGTTTGAGGGGTGAGGGGTGACTTTGGGGACACAATACTTAAGCAAACTGGCAGGGGAGCTGTAACCAAAGCAAAAGAGCTAAAGTTTAGGGTTGTGCTCATTGACATAGGCTCAGGTGACCTTAATTGGGGAAAGGGGAGCAAGAGGAGGGAGGCCACAGAACAGGATAACTTAGAAATAGGCATGAATTCAGTCGCCAGGAAGAACCAGGGAGAAGGAGAAGCTGACAGTGGGAAGAAGATACTTGAGTTTCTTAGGTTTGAATGAGCTGATAAGCTGTGATGTTATCAACAGAGGCAGGGGCATCTCCGTGTGCCAGTGATTATGAAGGGCAAGCAGTAAAATGTCAAACGAGGTATATTGAGTTTTAATTTAACCTAATGTTGGGTTGCAAGTGGGTGGTTGCTTAAATACGAAATGTTCCCAATAGTCTTGGGCATTTGAACACTTGGGCCCCAGCTGGTGACACGTTTTTTTGAGAGGTTTAGGTGGTATTGCCTTGCTGGAGGAAGTATGTTACTGGAGACAGATTTTAATGTCTTCCAATGAGTAATGATGTTTCCAGGTTTCTCTTTATACATCATGCGTGTGTTTGAAGAAGCAATCTCTTAGCTTCTTGCTCCTGCCACTGAGCCTGTTGCTTGTTGATATGCCTCCACCATGATGGACCCATTCCTTCTAGAACAATAGTCCAAAATGAACTCTTTCTCCCTTAAGTTTCGTTGGTTGTAGTATTTTATCACGGCAACAGAAAAGTAACTAATACAGTGGAGAGATCTCCTGGGCCTAGGAAATGAAAAGAAGAGATCAACCTTGCAGATGGATTTGGGAACATCCTCATGGGAGAGCAACAGTCTTAAGCAAAGGCAAACTTTGTAAGTGTGAGCAGCTACTGAACCCCTTCTTATCTATTACTTCCAAGAGAAAGGCTTTATAAATGATTAGTACACCAGATCTATTCTAGAGCCAGATAAATCAGGCTCAAAACAGAGACCAAACCAAACTCCAGGCCCCTTTGAAAATGATCACGTCACTATGTCATCTCCCCTAGAACCACTGAGGCGTCCCCCAGAGGGAAGCAAGCCAAGTAGCTGATATCCGAGATTCCAGAATAAGGGATAGGTAAGAACGGAAATTCTCCAAAGAGCCCAGGGGAGGGGAAAATATTGGAGTCATTTGGGATGCAGCTTCTAAGTAACATCTCCAGGTTTTAAACCATGTCTCCCTGTGGTGAGGATCTTTCTCACAGTGAGCCAATGTTACTAAACTGAGACGAGACAGCTGCAGGCTGTGCAGGGGCATGAAGACACTGGCAACCACGGAGGCTGAAAGCTTGAGCAGTAAATGATGGAGAGGGTGGAAGAGTGGTAAAGAAATTGGAGAAGGAACAGTTAGAGAACGGATCAGCATCCTTGAAAGGAAGCCAGGATGGCATGGAGGTAGAGTTTCACAAAGGAGGGCCTAGGGGAGAGCAGAGTGAAGTTCTGTCATGATATGAAAAGCCTTTGGGCTGGGCTGATTATGTAGCTCAGTCATGGGACACTTGCCTAGCATGTATAAAGCTCTTAATTTGATCTACAGTAGCACTGCAATAATTAAAACCAAGCCAAACTAACCAACAAACCAAATAAGCAAACAAACAAATAAAAGCCTTTGATTTGGCTAAACATCATAGTGTGCAACCACCTGAAAACTCGTTTGGGGAGGAATGAGATTCACTAGAAATAATTCAAGAATTGTCTACATAGGAGACAGTCATTTTTCCAGGGCAAGGGGCAAGGCTGAAGGTGGAATTCTTTCACATGCTGGACAAGAGATATACTGCTAAGCTACATCTCATGCCCTAAAATCAGTTTTAAGAGGGTTAAAGCATTTCCTGATTAGATTTATGACCATGTGTAGCTATGTCCTCAATATGCAGTGGAAAAATCAATGGGAAAAATCAACATTTTCCATTCATTGATTTTGTTGCCCTTCAGAGCTCCAGTCACTCATTCAGTTACTTTTTATACTTTTGGGACTCCTCCTGAAACATCCTGTCAACATTGGGAACACCTCTAGAACATCAAGGGCCAGGGGTTCTCCCCAGAGGAAGCTGATATTGCTCCCCAGGGCAAATGAGCATGTGTTCCCAGGCTGCCACTGCATTTCTGAGAAGTGGGTACTCCCAATGGACTACTGACTCCAACCGCTTCTGATTGTTGTTCTTCCATTCTGCATCGTTACTTTCTGCCAACTGGCTGTGCATGTTTTCTCTGCAATGCATGGGGTCACCCTGGCTGTTGCATATCCCTATTCCTTGCTTCCTGCTGGGTCCTTATGACATGACTTGGCTGTCCCTTCTTTTGTGTGACAACTCTCTTGAATACAACTCTCAGTGGCATTGTTATTTTTTTTTCTCCTTCTTAAGATCCAGGTCTATTATTTCTGCATTCTTGAGCCTCCGTTTTCTTTAGCAAGTCAAGGCTTTTCTCTGACCTTCTCTGTCTTCATTTCTATGGATCTCTCCTCCATACTCAGACACAAGGAGATTGGAATAGTGACTGCAAATTGCCCCTTAAAACATACCCTCCAATCAAGCAGTAGACTCTCCTCATCTCTTGAATCTGGAACATTGCTGTCTCTGTGACTTGCTTAAGTTGGGAACATGAAACAGAAATGACAGTATGTCTGATTTGGGTCTCAGCCTTGGTATCTCTAAATGGCTTCTGCTCTTCTCAAAATTACACAGATCAGAGTGTTTCTCCTTGGGACGGTGCGACAGGAGTTAAATCTTACTAGAGTACTTTTAAGTACTGCTAATGATAAGCTTTTGTTGGAAGCGCCCTTTTAACATTCATTTATTCCTGTTAACATGCTAAGCCCTTAGGGGCATGGTGATCTGACTCCATGACAGTTGTTAGATTATCCCTTGTGCTTGGCTACCTTGAGCAGAGGACTTGATATCTGACTGGACTGCTCTCGCAGACGTCTTCAGGGAGCCACAAGGCAACTGTGTTGCTTACTTCCAAAGGATAACTCCAGTACCAGAAGACACCATTGAAAGGATGAACTGTGCTGGTTGGTTGGCGGAAAAGTCACGGGTCATGGCCACGACTAACCAGAGTTATAAAGAGCTTTATTAGAAAGAAGTAGGGGATAGGAGGGAGGAGCCAGGCCTGGCGGGGGAGGGAAGCAGGGAGCAGAGCAGAGAGCAGAGAGGAAACAGAAAGAAGGGGGTGGGGGTCTGCATAGGCTTTTTAAGGTGGAGACTGCTTGACCATGCAGTGGTATGCAGTCACCTGTGCCCACTGATGATGCAAGATGTTAGACACAGGACCCCAAGCTGCACATGTACAGAATCCTAACAATCATCCCAGCTACAACTGCTTAAAACAAGTTGCATGGACCTTTGTCATAACAAGTCTTGGGTGATCTCTGGTATCCATTTTCACCCAGGTGGGATAGGGACACTTTACCTGGTAGATCCACAGAAGCACTGTGATTCCTGTAAACATCGTCCTTCATGTGCATGAAATACTGCTGTGATGTATGCAAACACCCCTGCATTCTCCTTTCAGCTATGTGAGGAGACTATTGGCTCATTTGGAGATACCCTCCTGTGCTGCTTCCTGGTGTAACATTGGGCCCAGTGTGTGTGTGTGCGTGTGCACGTGTGTGTGCTTCCCTCAAGTGGTCTTTTCTTGACTACTTCTGGTTTTTATTATTAGTGGAGGGGGCTGAGATAGTAACATGAAGAGAAGACCATGAAAGCAGTGGTGGAGGGTAACAGCCACTCTTGATGGCAGCAACAATAGCATAGGTGGATGGGTGTAACAGGAAGAGCACTAATAGTGAAGAGTCCCAGAGAGTGGCAGGGGCAGAAATGACAAGAAGCAAAGGTGGCACCGTCAAAGTTAGAGGAAGAAGGCTGTGAGAAGCCTGCGATAAGACACCATGCCATCTCCCCCATCCCTGCCACTGGAAGACCTGCGAAGCTCACAGAAGTGACGGTTCCAGAGCTCAACACTATAACACTAACCAATGTCAAAGCCTAGAGTTCCAAACCGTGTGCCTCATTCGGCATCTGTAACACCAGCAGTCTGCTGCTGCTCCAGGACTTTGACGTTTGGCTCTAAGTTAGGTTTATTAATTGGAGCTTTAGCCATCAGACACTCGAGAAGCAAGCAGCAGCCAACAGTGCCTGCTCATGTTGAAGCTCACTCAACTTGTAGCTGTAAGCTTTTGGTTTCAGTACTACAGTCTCTGGGCTCAGGCAATGAGGACCAGGACTACCTCTTCTACTGTTGTAGAGGAGATGCTTCTCATCTGCCCATTCATTCCATCCAGGCAGATCAAAGGGACCCCTGTCAGCTAACTGTAACAAGAGAATCTCCTTGGCCATGACAACAAACCGAGGCTTGTTGTAGAATATTATTTTAACTAGGCAAAGATGTGTTACAGTTGTTTATGCTGCATTTGTTTAAGGATGCAAGTATGTGTGTTTAATTATGTAAAGATGTGTTGCATCTGTTTCATCTTGCCTGCTTAAGGCACCTGATTGGTCTGAAAGAAAGCCAAGAGCTAGTCAGGAGAGGGATAGGCAGGGTTGGTATGCAGAGAGAATAAATAGGAGGAGAAATCTAGGCTCAAGGGAGAGAAGAACGAGAGAAGAAGAAGGAGAGGATGAGGGACATGCCTGGGCAGGAAGCCAGGCATAGGGAAGCAGTGAATATAAGATATACAGAAGTAAGAAAGGTAATAAGCAAAAGGTACAGAAAGAGAAACAGATTAAATTGAAGTTAAAAGAGCTACCCAGAAATATACCTAAGCTTGGCCAAGCGTTCAAAACTAATTAAGTCTCTGTGTCATGATTTGGGAACTGGTTGATGGCCCAAAAGAAAAAGCCTTGTATACAGGCTAGCTTGCTGGAAGATGGTAGCCAAGAGAGAGAGGAGCTAAGGTCTGGTAGCAGAGAGCACTGGAGCCCACCCAAGGTCCTGATTCAGCAGCTGGGCACAGATGTATGAACAAATCTAGATGACCTCAGTCAAGCCTGGTCTAGGAAGTAGAACTGCCCAATCCACATGGAAACTCAGGATAAAAATGAAAGGTAGTTGCCATGCTTTATTTTATTTGTCATCTGCCTAGGCCATGACACCTAGGTATTGCCTAAACATATCTGAATGTTTCATGAAGATATTTTCAGATATAATTAACATTTAAATTAGTGGTCTAAGTAGAGCAAATTATCCTTCATAATGTGAGTAAGCCTCATCCAGTCACTTAAAGACCCCCCCCCCCCAATCATCTCCAGGAGTTCCAGCTATGAGTCTATTCTTACAATTTTTGAGCTTCCTCTTGTATAGTATCATGAACAAATTTCTTAAAACATCCCCCCTCTCCCTTTCTCCCTATCACCCCCTTTATGGGTTTTACTTCTCTGGAGAGCTTGATTAACACAGTAGTATTTTAAGCTAATGAACTGTGGGTGATCTGTTATGCAGCAGTAGCTAGCTAATAGACATTTTCCTCTCTCTGGGGCTAATCCATCACCAGTCATACCCCTTTCCACCTCTGCAGAGACCTGAATCCCTCCTTCTTAATTTGCTGATAGCCTTTCCCCCACTGGCTGTACCTCTACAGCTCACACCTTTAGGGGAGAGACTCCCACCCCTCTGCAGCATGTATAGTTCTGGATTTTTGCTCTTTGTTGTTGAATTTGATGAGGTAACAGGGGCTGCTGCTGTCAGGTTTTTACCCTGACTTGTAGCAGTTTAAGTGCTTTCCTGCAGACATCTCTCAAAGAAAGCTTTGGGAGACTTTGGACCAATCTGCTTTCTCAGAGGCTCCGCAAGGTCTCTTAGAGTGACGGTCGAAGGTCAACCTATGACCTCTGCTCTCTGCCCTCTCCTCTTTTCTCTCTCCTTCTTCTCTAGCCAAACCCCATTCTTCTCTGACCACTGGGTTCCTTCCAATTCTTCAATTTTCCATCACATGCTCCTTGCAATTTAATTTACTTTTAGGTATATGACTCACAAACAGAATCCAAAGCCTTAGCTGCAAGTCCCATCTCATCATTTTAATGGTCTAATTAGACACTTCACTTGGCGTCTGGCTGTCACCTCAGACTCAGCACTCAGGAGATGAGCCTGTCTCCTTGAAACTATCTTCTTTCATTATGTCTATCTTCTCAGGTTCCCCCACCAGCCCAGCCTGTATTCTTTGGTTTTCTCCTTCCAGGCTCCATATGTACATTTTATGGAATCTCACGGGATTTTTTTCTCTTCCACCATCAACACAGTCATCTTGGTCATTTGGGTAGTTATGATTCTTGCCTAAGGACCAGAGAAGCCAGCCATCACCTCCCTCAGTGCCAAATCTCTTCACTGGCTGCTCCTGCTGATCCCTGGCTAGGGTCTCCTGGCACGTATTTTTTCTCCAACCAGCACCCTAAACTTTCCATGACTACCATACTCTCTCCTCCATCTCATTGCCCAGGTCCCTATTTTGGAGAGCTGTTTGTATGGGGGAATCCTCTACTAGAGTGGCACAGGAAGATGTGATCTGGTTCACCTCATCCCCCTTCATGTGTCAAGTTCATTAGGTTAGCTCTGGGAGCTGGACCCCGTTGTGTGGCTTCAGTTGTGAGTCTCTGATCTTAGACTCTGTTTCTGACCTTCCCTTCTGATAAAGTCTCCTATCCTGCCCTCCCTTCTCATCCGACATGGGCCCCCTTGTCTAGGATCTTGCCTAACTTCTAAATTTTTGTCCTGATGCCTGAACAATATCCCAGGCCATAACATTTGGATTAGATTTCATCTAGTCGCCAGTGCACACCCCATGGAATTGCAATGCTTACATCAAGATCTTCCTCAGCACTGGGGATGCACAGGTTCTCATCATTGCTTAGCTTCTGAAACCCCACTTCTATCGAATGAGCACATTATATGGATTGTCACATAGTCCCTTAGCCTCAGACGCTTCTCTTCTGCCCCATGTTGACCCAGAAGGAAACTTGTCTATTTCCTTTGATTCATGATCTTGGAGTATAAACCTGACTTTGATATTAATGCGGGACAGGGATGGATGTAAAGGTGGTTACTTACAGTACAACAGTCTCAGGACTTCCAAATCAAGAGCTGATATTTCTGTTCTGCAACACCCTTGGCTATCTGCCCTGGGGCTATTTTGAGGGCTCTTTGGTTGTGGGGCATCCAGTCTTACCCCTCACTCAGGACTGGCACCCAGTTTCTGACTTCTTGCTCTGCTTGTACAGAGCTAGACAGAACGTGGAAGACACGGACTGTTTCTCCCCAGTGAACACATCCTCTTGCAAACTACGAGGGCAAATCCCCTCATGCTCCTCCTACTTAGTTAGTTCTTCCCTAGGTCTGGAGTAAATGCCACTCCTCCTGGTCTCTTTCTTAGGGTCTTACGTCTGATCATTCAGGCCTGGCTAGTTTTCTAGAAGTTCAAAATGTCTGTATCCACCTGGGAACTGGGCCTTATGAGCCTGTCCTTCTCTCAAGGCCACTTTCCTGGGGCCAACACTCTCCTGAAGCCAGCTTGCTAGGAGAGAGGAGTGTGCTGCCCTAGGCACAGCTCACCTTGGTTCATTGACAATAGGCTGTAGCCGTGGGTTCCCTCTCTCTGGTGCCTGATGTACTGGTCTTCTTGGCAATGGACTGGAGCCTCTGCCTTCCAGGAGGTGATTTTCCCTGAAAGACAGTAAGAAAGGCTCTTTGTGGGTCCTGGTATCTCAACTGACTGGATTCTTTTGGAGCATTCATATGACACAAGCTGACAAGTTTGTCTTAGATTTTTTTTTTAAAAAGGTGAATTAATTTAAAAAATGGACACAACCTTTGTTTTTTTAATTTTCAAGCAACAATTTAACCATTTGTTGAAGATACATGTGAGAGAGCACGAACTAATGGGGTCTCTGGTATTCCAGAGTTTTCAGCTTTGAAAATGTCCATTTCTGAGCAGCTGAGATGCAGAAACCTGATGGCGGGTTTGCAAAGCAAAGACTCAAGTGGGTTGGACATGATGCAAGAACTGCAAGTCCAAGCTGCAGGCAAATCACTGCAGTGACTGGGTGCCAGAGGGGAACTCCCAGGGCCTCGTTCCTCTTTCTTAGTGCATCAGTCGGAAGGTCATATGCTTAGCCATGACCTTGCTCTCCATACCATGACAGGAATGGAGCTCTGCCTTCTCTTTTTTTTTTTCTTCATTTGCTCAGATGTCTTTTGTAGTGTGTGATTTTTTTTGCCCTTAGAACCTTTGATGCTCCTCTTAGATCTAAGGCAGGATCATCAACTGAGTGGGGATGAGGCAAATGCAGGGATTTTTCTTTGTCTCTTCAAAGGCAGCTGTTTAGATGATTAAGGGGACGAGAAGTAACTTCTGAAATCAGGGGCTTTGTCCACTAGGTGAGGCAATGAGGCAACACAATGGCAACCTTCCTGTTTGAGTTGTTCATGCCATAAAACAGCCCCAGCACTTGGACACAGACAGCTGAGTGAGAAATAAGTTCTACGCTCAAGCAGCTCACATGGAAATAGAAGACACGGGTATGCAAGGAAGTCATTACCATATAATATGGTAAGGGCTGGGGTTGGAGTTTCTAAGCAGATTTCAGAGGAACAATGAGCTGCAGTTTAATTTTGAAGGATGAAATGAGTTTTGCTAGCAGAGAAGGTGGCCCCGCCAGCAGAAATAACACCCAGAATTGTGGAAGCATGTTGACTGCAGTAGCTTCTAATGAGAGATGGAGAAAGGAAGGCTGGAAAATGTCACACAGAAGATGTGCACCCAGGGTGGGCAGGGAGAAGGGACTGAACGATGGAGGGAGAGAAGGAGTGAAGGGAGATTAGTGCTTTACAAAGATGACTGGAGAAAAGGGAGTGAGAATGGGCTGGTGGAAGTGGCCTTAAGACAGGTTGGAGACAGGATCATCTATGCGTAGACAGGGAAGATGCTCATGGAATGTGGCCCTCTGATGTTTGAGAGGGCATGGGGAGGAGAGAGGGAGAGTAAAGGAAAGGAGAAGGGGTGGGGAAGGGAGAGAGAGAGGGAGGGAGAGAGAGAAGGAAAGGAGAGAGGGTGGGGAAGGGAGGGAGGGAGGGGGAGAGAGAGAGAGAGAGAGAGAGAGAGAGAGAGAGAGAGAGAGAGAGAGAGAGAAAATATGAATGTGTTTGGACAACTTGGTCAACCTGAGCAAAGGCAGAGGGAATAGAAGGAACATGATAGAGTGACAGTATGCTGGGAGTGTGGGTGGGGGTTCCACAGAGCTGAGCATATACTAAGAGGAGGATGCAGCTGGAATCAAGGCTGCAGAGGACAGTGGAAAGTTTATCTTGGAGGAGTTCACACATTCAAGAAGAAATGCAGTCTTCATTTGTCAGGGTGTCAAATGTCACTAAAGAATTTTAAGTAGAAGAAAAAAATGTGAATGGATTTGTGCTTCTGGATCATGAGTTTATTGGGGGTGGTGGATGAGACGGATTAGCTTGAAGAGGAGGAAGGTCAAAGACTGCCCCATGACGTGCCCCATCTCAATACAGCATGGGAGACTGGGAGAGGGAAATGGTGAGAAAACTGTTGAAATGCTGAAGCGAGCAAACCCAAGAAGGACAGGAATAGACAACCAAGACCTTGTGGGTAGCCAGGACTTGAGGCATGGAGACTGTGAATGTGATACACATATTAGGAACTGAGGGAGAGCCGGGCTAACAATTTTTAACTCAGTGATGTGGCTGTTCTCTCTCTGAAAGAAAATATGTGAACTCCAAGAACCAGCAATTCTGGTAGGTGGCCTGGACTGGTAGATGATGGAGGGATTTAGCCAGAGTGATTCCCTGGGAGGCTCTGGTTGAGGAAGAGCTCTGGGTTTCCATATGGAACTTGTATGGTTCACTTTCAGAGGGCCTACCTACTTCCCAAAGTGACCCAGAAGGTGTGCTGCATTGGTGGTCATCCTGATAGAGTTATGGCCTCTAGCAAAGGGCTGGTAGTAAAATGAAGCAGATCCTAACCTCTCTTAAACAGAGAGGCATCTGAGGTGTAAGGAAGAGTTGGGGCCCATAGGAAAGGCTGGGACCCTTTTCTCCAGACTCATGCTGCTCCCCGGTCTCGTACACTCTGGTCTCATTTGTTCTTGCTCTTTTTGTGGCATGACTCCTAGTTTGCTGGTGGGTCATTTCGGTTCCCCCAGTCATCTTGAGTCAGCAATGATGTCATGGGCTCTGTTTATTCTAATGGCTTCTTAAAATTCTGGTCCCATCCCAGCATTGACACAGCTATTTCTGTGGAGTACTTAATTAGTAGGTCTACGATGTGAGCTGGGAGCATGGACAAAGGAGGAATCTTGTCTGCTGGCTTTTGAAACAGGATGTGGACTGCTCTGGGATGCATGCCAGCCCAGCCTGGTACATTCCTCTCTTTAATTCAGTGCATCTCAATGTAGTAAATACCAAGAACCCACTGTGTGCCTTGGGTCATTACTAATAATTTGCACCTTCTTCTCTGTCTGTCTTTTAAAAAATTAGACCCAAAGCTATATACAAAAGAGCACAACTGTTAGAAACAGCTACTGCCAGCCCGCAGGCTATCCTCAGACTATCATAGTCTGCAGTGCTCATAGAGTACGGCATCCCAGTGGTCTGAGCATGACTTTTAGATGAAAAAAAATGTTCCTGTCCCATTTCACATACTTTTTCCTTTTTTCCGTAAGTACATAAAATTAAACAGAAAATCCCATGGCTTGATGTCAGTGATAGAGACGAGAAACCATGGGTAAAATGCCAAATTGGTTCATCACATGAGCTGATTGTGATCTTCTAAAATAAGGTCTTTGGGGGGCGGGCAGGAAGATCAAGGCTCATCTCCCACCTTGGTCAATTACCATCTGTGGAATACAGAAGAGTTACATAATCTTGATGAAATAACATCCTGATTGGTGGCCAGTGTTATAAGCCTTACACATAAGCCACTGCATAGAATTCCTGTAACTGTCAGGTAGATATTGTATCATTGGGAACATTAACCTTCATTGGGTGGTGGTAAGGGTTAAAGGAGGTGTTGCTGAGGATACCAACACTACACTTGCAAACCTGCAATAAAGCATAGCTAGAAGGAAGAGCAGGACAGCTTTAGTGGGTAGAGGACAGAGGATGAGCACAGGGGTGCTGGAGCTTAGGAGGTAGGATTAGGTAGGGGTGGGGCAGGGAGAAGAAGGGTAGACTCAGAAGGCCTAGGAAGAGGCACTGGAAGTAACTTTGCTTCTTACATACATTGTGTCCAGCTCTGTATCCTACACAGTGGTGACCTGGGGTAGTAGAGACAGGCTTGTGGTCAGCTTCACCTCTTCATCATGAAGCAGTGCATAATAAGAAGGAGGACACTGGGGCTCAAATGCCAATTTGTACCCCAGTTCTGCATCTTACTCTCTGGGTAAATATGGGCAAATTTCTTAATGTCTTTGAGTTTTACCACCATCCTCAATGAAAGGGGGATAGTAATACCCTAGCCTCACAGACTAATTGTGTGAGTGACATGGAATCAGACATGCTAAGCTTTAGCACAGTTTGTTAAAAAGCCTGAACTCAAGGGAATCTGACATTATTTCTTCACACCTGATTTAGCCAAGGCTGTGTAGTTACTCAGCTTTGTGTTAGGTTGCGTGTGAGGTACAGATTCCTGGCATTTATGTCTTCTTCAATAACTCTGTTCTCTTGGGTTAATTTACATACGAGAAACCATACAAGAGAAATAAGGACGACTTTCAGCATCTGAGACAGTTTCCTCAATGACATTCAAGGGCTTCCAACCCCACAAATCCACTCTTGTTTGCATTTTCTTGGGTTTACTTACACCTACAAATAGAGAAATCTTGGTGTTAGTCTCCAGTCAGGATCATGTGACCAAAATTAACTCCTCAGGGAACTGTTTAGTTTTCTTTAATTTTTCCCCATTTTTCATTCTTGGAAATTTTCATATACCATATAGTCAGTTTTAATCATGTTCATCCCCCATTCCCCTCCCTCACCCTCTCCTCTTCCATGGAAACCCTTCTTCCTTCCAAAAAGTCTCCCTCCCACATTAGTATCTTCTTTTGTGTGTGGACCACTGAGTTTAATTAGAGTTGGTTAAGTGGAAATTTTTTGCAGGTTATTTATTGGAAAGAGAGCAAGTTATCAGTTACTACACTGCTGAAGAATGCTACCTCTTCCAGCCTGACCATTAAATGCCAGTAGTTGCTTGGGGAGGGGTGGAGCTTCGGGGCGTCTCTTTCATCTGTGTGAAATGTTGACAGACCTAGTTTTGTACAGATAACCACAGCTGTATTTATTGGCTATACCAGGTCCAGAAGACATCCTCATGCATCTCCTATCCTCTGGTTCTCACATTCTTTCCGCCCTCTTTTCCAGGATGTTCCCTGAGCCTTGGAAAGGGTGATACTTATGTCCCACTAAGGGATGAATATTCTACCATCACTTAGGCCAGTTATGGATTTCTGCATTAACCACTTCCTGCTGCAGTAAAAATCTTCTCTGATGAAGACAGAGAACAGCACTCATCTCAGATGTCAAATGGGATGGCTCAAGGAGTTTTCTGAATGGAGATTTTCCTCTGCTACTTTATTGCTTTGACATTGACTTTGCCTAGTAACTATATAAAATCATTGTGTCTGTTCTAAAATACTTCTATGGAAGAGCGTCTATCTTCCTTCCCAACTTACTTTCTTACGGAGACAACAGAAAAAGACTAATCTGTGTTTGAGATATGTTAAAATACTTCTAGTACACTTGATTATTTAGCTCATAAGATGAGCAAAGAAATGACATCCTTGAACCTTTGTACATCTTCAATCTTGTCTCTGACCCCCCAATTCCCAGCAAGTTTATTCCCTATCACATTCATTATCTCGTCATCTCATTAATTAATTTGAGTACCCATTGAGCATCTATAATGTACCAGGTATTTTGGCAAATGATGGGATTTTAGAGATGAAGAAAAAGATAGTTCTTGTTTTTGTTTTTGTTGTTGGGGTTTTTTTGTTTGTTTTTCAAGACAGGGTTTCTCTGTGTAGCTCTGGCTGTCCTGGAACTTACTCTGTAGACCAGGCTAGCCTCAAACTCAGAGATTCCCCTGCCTCTGCTTCTGCCTCATGAGTGCTGGTACTAAAGGCATGTGCCGCCACACCCAGCTGAAAAAGATAATTCTTACAATCTCATAGAGAAATATATACAGACAGAAACAGGAGAAGACAACAGATCCTATAATAGAGATAGGGAAACCACCTGTGAGGGAGTACTGACTGGGACCGTGGCTTAAGGAAGACTTCCTAGAAGAGCTGATGTATGAGCTACATTTAAAGGTTATGAAGTTGTTTAAGGAGAGTGACAACACCAGAAGCAATTGCAAATAGGAGTTCACAGAATCACAAGAATTCCTCATAGAAGAAGCTAACAGTGTATATTAGGAAGAAGAGGGGATGGGTGGACAGATAGACCAAGACCTACTCACATAGGAGGAGACCTTGTGAATTGTTCCCTGAGAGCCAAGGTGAGACATTGAGAGATTTTAAGCAGAACATGAAAGTGCTCTCCCATTACTTGAGAGTTTAAAAGGAGTCATAGAAAGGAAAATAACTTCTTATATGCTGTATTAGGGGTTTTCATTTGGTGACCATTACCAATGTTGGTACTCACAAGGGCATCCTGAGAGTCTCATATTAATGGATCCTGGCCCAGCTGCCCTGACAGCTCTACAGATAAACTGACTGCATCTGAATTTGAAGTTGATACATTGTTGACCTCACCCAGCATCCTGCCATATGCAATGAAGATGGCAGACTATCTGTTCTGGGATAAAAGATGGTTTTTCCCCTTCCCCTTTCCCTTCCTTCTCCTCCTTTTTTTCCTTTGTTATCAATGTCATCATGAAAAATAGTGACCACTGAACAGTAATATAAGCTAAATTATATACTAAGGGCTGCTTTACATAATTCTCTCCTTTACTCTTGACTGAATCTCAATAGGTAACCCTAACAGTTAAGTAATAGGTAATTATTGCTCAGTTGTTGGTGAGGAAATACAAAAGTGCATGCAGTACCCATGCACTTGCTTCTTCGCCCATACACCATGGCTTACACATTTTCGTGGGTCCTAGTCTGCACCATTAGAGAGCCAGCCATTAGCAACATTTATGCCAACACCAAGACTCTGAAAGATTTAGGTCATGAAGACAGTATTCAGATATTATTCTACCTCAAACCCATCAAAGCTGCAGGCATGTGAGTGTGTAGGCAGTGCAGGGGAGAGTTGGGAGCTGCTTCTGCTAACATCTATCCTAGGGGCTTCACTGGCGGGAACTACCGCTTTCTTTAGTCCTGGTGCCAACTCCAGGAAGGGTTTGCAAGGTTTAGCTTTTGTTCTACAGTGGAGAAATTTACTTGCACACAAACCAGTTACTTTCAAGTGTGTGTGTGTGTGTGTAGAACTTCTGTCGTTGGTGTGTTTTGCAGGTGAGTAGACATAGCAGTCTGGTAGACTCTCGGCCATGTAAGATGATTATGTCAGAGCCACCCCTGCCCTCTGCTCTGTCCATTTCCTTCTCTAAGTACTAGCTAAGGTTCTCATTCTTCTCTTTATCTACTGTATATGGTCTAGCACTTTTTTGCTGGTCTCCTCTTCACCCATTCCCTCAGCACATCCCTCGGCACTGCCATACTTACTAGTACTTTATTACCCGTGGTTGAGATGATGCTACTGCTATTTATAGACAGGACAAAGATAGGTGGTGGGAGAGCTGGACTGAGGGCAGCAGTGGTTCCATACCTCGATGTAAAACAGTGAAAACTAGAAACCAGGAGTACAAGGGGAAAAGGAAACTCACAGTTCCCATGTTTCCATATTTTTCTGGATAGTTTTTCATCCTTGCATCAGGAAAATCACTCCTTTGTTCCTTTCCTAGGACTTACTGCATTGTCCTTAAACATTGATCCCAGGAATATGCACACCAGCTCTCTGCATCTTAACTGGGATGATGCCATCAGAAGGCATTACATATTTTTAGTGGGCTTAGTCATATGATTGTGCTCAGCTCCCATACACTGGCTGAGATGTGATATTAAGATCTAAATAAACAGGAGTTCTATGTCAAGATTTCCCAAGATGCTATTCTTAAGGGCAAATGGGCACTTGGAATGTTCCAGCAGTGTTATTAGGTGCCTCCCAATACTCTAGGGCGACACAGATAAACATGATATACCTTCCTCCCTTCCGAAACTTACAGATAGGCACACAAACAGAATATTTCCATTGACTGGCAAAAACATGAGAGTGATGGAATCAGATGGTTCTGCATGGGTGGGTTGGATTAAAGTAACTGAGGATTCTGGATTCTGATTTTTTTATAGACATAAGGGGTGATTTTTACGCTCACTGAAGTTTGAGAAAGATCACTCAAGTGGTAAGGAAAGAATTGTCACTCAAGTCTAATTTTTTTACATAAGAATTATCTATGTCTGTTCATTTGAGATAATGGATGTTTCAGCTTAAAATAATTGCTAAAATGGAAAAGTAGTACCAGGTATTAGTCATCGCTCACTATGTTCCAGGGATTAATAGCATGCTACTCCAGCTCAGCTTACTCTACTAAGGATTTTGTGGCAGGGACATTTCCACCTCATTTCAAAGGTCATATCTGAGGCAGTGAAGTAGCCCTGACAAGTCACCTGAGAGAGTCCTCTATCACTGTGCTGTAAACTGAGGACAACTACCCATGGTCTCCTGAGAAGCTCTGCTCATAAATGTCAAGACTCCCATCTGGTGGAGAAAGAGCCATGGTGGGCAAGCCAGCCATGTATTCAGTGTGCGACAGCTGTGGGCCAGAAAGCAAATGCCCAAGACCAAGGAATGAGAGCCAGTGACCCTTAGCTTCCCACTTTCCATCACTGTTGTTTCCTCTGTTTCTCTATTTACATTCCACCTTGCAATTAAGCAATCAGCTTTTTCTCAGTGATTATTCACAGTGGCAACTGGCAAAAGTCACTTGAACTTTGGCTCTGTGCCTTCTAGTCAGAGTGTCACCAATACATGTACTAATCACAGCACCTCCATGCCCTGCTTGGCATGCTCCCCTTGGAACCAAGCCAAAGAAGGTGTCCTCTTTTGCAGCTGGGTGATTGGTCCCTGAAGTTTCTCCAGAGGAGGATAGACTGGGTAGATTTCATCCATCTTGGCCCGTGCACATCAGCTGGGGGGTAGGGGCATCTGAATTTTGTCTACATTCTTTTTCCCTGCATGTAGAATGGAGCCAGCCTAGGGGCTGGGTCCTGCTGGCTGAGATCCGACTGTCTGACTGGCACGTCTCTACAGAGCTCAGGCTATTGCCTGACATGTTTTAAATGGCACCAGACAAAGCACTGGAGAATATGCTGCCACTACAGCCCCTGGGAATAGATTGAATCAGAGCTGGCCACCCTTGACATTTATGTGGCTCTGAACAAACAGTCTACGAGCTCGTAGCCTGAAGTTTCTCACCTGCCTACTAAATAGCTGTGAGGTAGCAGGTTTTAAATAGATTACATACACTCAAGATTTAGAGTGCAAAGATTTCATAGTTGCAAAAGCCATTCTTTCTCCCCAGTTTTCTCTCACTCATTTTCCCCTCTTATTGCTACATTTCTTCTTTCCTTTAGTCAATGTGGTCAGCTCCCATTCCTGAATTTTCTCTTCTTTCCCATTTTTTGGAGGAAGGGAGAGTTGAGGCAAGATCTCACATTGTTGCCCAAACTGGCTTGGAACTCTGTATGTAGCCAAAGCCAGCAAATTCACAGCAAGCCTTGTAGTGTGAATTCTAATTGGCCTTAATAATATACACCTGGAGTCAGATATCAGGGTAAATGCTAAAAGATCAGAGAAGTAAAGGAGCAGCCAAAGTCACCTCTTACCTCCATGACTCCTCAGACCGAAAAGGGGGTCAAGCTCCTGTCTCTGCCTGCCTTATATTTCTCTCTCCACCCAGCCATATCACTTCCTATCTCCTGTCTATACAGATCTCCAGACCTCTATGGTTAACTAATGGCCAGCTCCACCCTCTGATCTTCAGGCAAGCTTTATTTGTTAGAGTACAAATAAAATATCACCCCAAATTCTCTTGCCCCAGCTTCCACAATGCTGGGATTTCAAGCAGGAACCATGGCTGGCCTCCTGCTCTGCTGTGTTGACACTTCTTCAATGACCAAAGAAAAGTGTTATAGGGGGCTGAGGTATCTTTGGGTCCTGTGCTTCCAGGTATATTGCTTGGGCATTCACAAGCTCCCCGAGGACACAATTGATTTCTCCCTGCTTTCTGTGTTTTCTTCCTCCTCTTCTGTGTTACTGGCATTTCATATATGCACATTTAATTACCAAAGGCATGGAGGCTGAAGCAAATCTGAGCTTGGGTCTAGTGTTGTTTAGAATCAGAAATGTTCATCTCTGAAAGATGATCAAACTGAGCCTCCAAGTAATCCCCTGGACCTTTTTATACCCGAGGCTCAAGAGCTGATGAGTGAAGAAGACAAGCACAGGAGCATACCCTTCTTTGTGCTATGCATGGCTCCTTTCAGGAGTGCTCATGAACTTGTTCACATCTGCTGTCTCCTCCACACTTCAGCTGATCTTACCCTTTATGCAGAGAAGAGATGGAAAAGGAACTTAGGAAGATCATGGCAAAACATGAGGCAGGATGGTAGAGGCAAGTTAGAGTACACCTTTATGAAGTTTACAGAGAAAGCCTGGAAGCCTATCTGCTCAGTTAGGGTTTATTGTCTACTATTTGCTATGCACAATGGGTGGTGCTGAGATACAGTAGGGCAAACTGATCATTGTGACACCTTTCATGAATTCATCTTGTCATTTAAGGCAGAGCTCATCTCATGAGTCTGCCTTACTCGTGTTCTATTGCTGTGAAGAGACTCTGTGACCATGACAACTCTTATAAAAGAAAGCATGTAATTGGGGCTTGCCTACAATTTCAGAGGTTTAATTCATTGCCATCATGGTGGGGAGCATGGCGTCATGCAAGCAGACATGGTGCTGGAGAAGTTGAGAGTGCTACATCCAGATCTGCAAGTAGCAGCAAGAGAGAAACTCTGGGCTTGGCATGGAATTCTGAAACCCCAAAGCCCATCCCTAGTAACACACTTCATCCAACAAGGCCACACCTCCTAAACCTTTCAAGTAATGCCACTCCCTGGTGACCAAGCATTCAAATCTATGAGCCTATGGAGGTCATTCATATTCAAACCACCAGAGTCTAATGTGCACATGGCTTACCTGGAGGTAGGGGCTGTTACACACTTATTTTGATGCGATAGGTCTAGATGGGACATGGGATTCTGTACCTGGCTAATGCTGGAGCCCTTGGTCTAGAGACTACAAGTTAAGTAAGTGGAGTCAAGAGGAGATGAGTCACAGAAGGACCAAGAGGAAGGGTCAGATGTGCAGCCTGGGTTACCAGGCCAACTGGACAGAACGGTATGGGATAAAAGTAAAGATGGGCACACAGGCAGAAATTGAAAGAAAAGAGAGAGATGAATGGAGAAATGAAATCTGAGAACTAGATGGTGGGCAGAGCAACCCAGAAGTGGACAATGACTTTTGGAAATAATCTGAAATAGCTCTTACTATAAAAGTAGGTCTACCATAGAAGTCAGGCCAGGACTGATGCAGCCTTCCTTGGGTTGAACCAGAGGAACTGCCAGGATAGGGTGACGAGGGCTTTTGAATTTGGAAGATAAAGGGATAAGACAGAAGACAAGCAATTCAGTAATGTCCAGATAATATGTACTAAGAGCTGTAAAGAACCAGTATGGATTAGTAAAAAGTATTAATTGTGGAGAGAAATGATGTGGCCTCTTTTCAAAGTGATACTGTAACTCTTGGTGGGTGAACCAAGCTTAAGTGGCTTGTAAACAACTTTTTTTTTTAAAGTGGAGAGATGAATTGCTTATTGTTAGCCTGCTCACACACGGAAGTAGGTAAATGACCCTTCCAAGTTGCTAAGATGCTTGAAAAAAAAAGCTGTTCTTTATATAATCAAAAGACTCTCCATATAGTTATTAATGTTCATAGTTTAGTGCAAGTGTGTGTGTGTGTGTGTGTGTGTGTGTGTGTGTGTGTGTGTGTGTACGCCAGAGAACAACCTTGGATGTTGTACTTCAGGAGCTGTATACCTTGTTCTTTTTTTTCAGTTAGAGACAGTCTCTAACTGGCTTAGAGCTTACGAAGTATGGTGGGCTTGCTGGCTGCTGAACCCTGGGGCTTTGCTTCCCAAGCACAGGGATTACAAGGGTGACCACATGACAGGCTTTTTAAAATGTGGATTCTGGGAGATTGAACTCAGGCTCCAGTGCTGATAAAGCCATCATTTTTCTGACTGCATGTCCAGGCCTCTGTGTAGTTTAAAATTCATCAGTAGCTGTGTCTGGAGAAAGGAAGCTTCCCTGGGTTCCCATCACTACTGCCACAATCTCAGGCAAACATAGATCAGCGTGTTCCAGGGACCATGTGGGCCTGGGATTTGTTCTTTGCGAATCTTTCTTCCACCTGTTCCTTCTGCCTTTCGTCCCCTCTCACCGAAGGATTCAGTGGGGCTTGTTAGTCAATAATCACCCTGAGATGACATCGAGTGTCCTATGCCTGGCCCTCAGTAACCGAAGAGTCTACGCAACAAAGAAAAGGGTTGTTGACTGGGAGACTGTCACCTGAACTTTGGCAGTAGAGAAAGCGCATCATGGAGAGATGGAGAGTGAAGTCACTGTCATTTATGTGTGTGTGTGTGTGTGTGTGTGTGTGTGTGTGTGTGTGTGACTAGTCCTGCCTTCCTGAACCCTTTGCTATTTCTCTCTCTGGCCTCACGGTTGGGTCCCTTAATCTAATAAGTTTACCACACAGTTGCAGTTGCAAAAACATAGCAGTCCATGGATAAGTTATATAGACACACAGCTACTTACTGTGACAGAAGTAAGCAGTCCAGGTTCCTTTCATTTCCCACAAAAGAGAAATGGTATGTGACAGAGATAGCATGTGTGGGAGGGAGTGCAGGAGCTCAGGCTACTATGGCACTGTGACCTCTGAGGCCCAGGGGTCTTGAAGGTCAGGAAGGACTTGGAGGTTGGGGTGTGATCTTATATAATGACCACTGGAGGTTCTGCTCTTCCTTCTCATGTTGGGTTACTTCACCCTGTCATGTTTGGGAATGGTCAGGGATCTTAGCAGCTGCTGGATGGGCAGGGTCCCAGCTTCCCATGTCAGAAATTTCATCAAGTGCCTTTGCCTTCCTGGGTAAGTAAGGGAATCCCAAGGGCAACAGTAGTGGGGACTTAGTCCCAGCCATAATCAAGTGCCTTCTGACCATGCTGATGATCTGAGGACACAGGTCTCAAGGTTGGGCTCTCATGGTTCAGGTTCCAATAGCTACTTAAAAGGACCTTCTTTACTAGCAGAGTATCTAATTGTTCTCCCAAAGAACCCAGGATAGAAATAAACAAACAGGATTCTCAATGACCATATGCAAGGCTTGCACTGGGAATTTTGAAGTCCACAAAAAAAAAAAAAAAACCCAAAACATGAGATTCCACTCTTATGAGAGCAATACAATGAATACGGCCTACCTGAAAAGTTCACACATGTCCCTGAAGAGACAAAAAACAATCTGTTAAAGATCACAAAAGCCATACGATGGCAAGGTGCCATTATCATGAGCCCCACCCAAGGGCAAGATGCTGATCAGGCAATGACTGAGTCAGCATTGGTTCTGGATGGAGGCTGCAGATTGTCCTTGAGGTGGTCATATTTCACTCATGTTAGTCAACTGTTAGCTTGGAGCTTACAGGCCTCATGGCATCTGTATATCATTTCTTTGAATAAGGCTTCAATCTCATAGTTCATGAATGTTCAAAAATCCTCTGCAAGATTTTTGGTGTTATGATTTACAGAATGTGGTAAGAAGGGCCTCCTCTCTACCATAAGTGCTTACTGAAGTGTATGTTCAACAGTTGCCTTCTTTGAAGAGAAATTTGACTTCCAGCTATTGTGGTGCTATGGATATCACTTTTCTACCTTCTGATTGGATGAACTGTGTGCTTGTCTTCTTTTCATAAAGATGGAAGCTAAAACGTACACAATTACATGTAATTAGATATTACCAGGCAACATGGTGAATAGGATACACACCTATTTGGGGAGAGATAGAATTAGTTTGAATCTCTACTCTGCAACTTGGTTTGATGTCATGTAAATTACTTGATCTTTCTGAGCCTTGGTTTGTTTCTCTTTGGTCCTGGCTAGTTTTATGTCAACTCTACATATGGTGAAGTAATTTGGAAGGAGGGAACCTCATCTGAGAAAATGCCTCCATAAGGTCATGTTGTAGGCAAGACTGTAATGCATTTTCTTAATTAGTGATTGATAGGGGAGGGTCCAGTCCATTATGGGTGGTGCCACTCCTGAACTGGTGGTCCTGGGATCTATAAGAAAGCAGGCTGGACGAGCCATGGAGAACAAATGAGTAAGTAGCACTCCTCCATGGCCTCTATGTCAGCTCCTGCCTCCATTTTTTCATTCCGAGTTCCTGTCCTGATTTCCTTTGATGATGAACAGTGATGTGGAAGTGTAAGTCAACTAAACCCTTTTCTCTCCAAGTTGCTTTGGTCACAGTGATTTATCACAACAATAACAACCCTAACTAAAATATTGCTTATACACAAAATTGAATACAATACACGTTAGTGTCTAGCATAGTGCTAGGCATAAAAGGAGCTTGGTCCATGGCATATGTGGGTCAGGATGATGGTCTGGCAATGGCACACTATGTTTTCTCATTGCCTGATTACTGTGATAATATAGTCAGGCTCAACTAGAGAAACAGAACCATGGAGAGATGTATATTATGCAACTTACTGCAAGGAATTAGCACATTCAGTTGTGGAGCCTGACTTATAAGTCTTAAACCTACAGGTCAGGCCTTGGGGAAGGATGACTGAAATCCTCAGACATGGGTTGGAAACCTTAGCTCTTCTTGAAGCCTGTCCACTGATTTAGGCCCTTCTAGCTTATCTAGAATAAGCTTCCTTGTTTATAGTCAATTGATTACAAACCTTAATCACATCTACAAAACAATTCCACAGAAACATCAAGGCTTATATTGGGTGAGTACCTGGCAGCTGTAGCTTGCCTACATTGACACAGCAGACTGACCACCATGCCCAACAGTCTAAGAGCTCCCTGTGGGCAGAGCTATGATTCTGTCTCAGGGATTCCATCTGTGCATTCACAGGGCCCAGTGCCAAGTCATCACGAGACAGATATTCACTGTTTATTGAATGAATGTTTATCAGTGGGAGTCATATGCTAGAGTCCGTTCATGGTTGTTTTAAACAGGTGAGCTTGTACACTAAAGGCTGTGGGGAATTGTTGCAGGATTGTGACAAGGGGGGAAGTGGGGTGCAGTTTCTATCTTCTCCTCTGAAGCCCCATGCCCACTGATAGCTTCTGTCTGAGAGAGGAAGGAATAAAGTGTGATCCCCACATCCCTGTGGGTGGACTATGCTTGTTTAGGGAGACATTTCTCTTGAGTTTTCTCTAAAGGGTAGAGACACCCTTGGGAACACATTCCAGACAGGCTGCTAAATTTAATCCTCTGCCTTTTTACAGAGCAAACCCAAACCATGATATTTTACCCTAAAAGTACATCTAGGCTCTTGAGGAGATTGAGCCCCCATTGTGGCTGGGGCAGAGGACCCTCTCAGCTGTGACCTTGGAGGGCTTTTTTCTCATGGAGGCAGGAGTGGATCATCCTGCCTGGTGGACAGTGAAACAGCAGCCTGTGAGGGTAAGGACCACGTGCAGAGCAGGAGCAGGAGCAGCTGCCAGGCTGCTAGGGTTCTGGCCCTTCAGTCCTTTTCTCCCAGAGAAATTAGTCATGCCCCACTAGACACAGAACAAGGGCTTTTGTATGTTGATCAGAAAACAAAGAATAAGATATGGAATTCATGTCTCCCCACCCACCTGTACACTCCTATGCAGACTACATAAGCCTCAGAGCCCTAGGGAAGCTCCCAATGAACAATACCTGGCTACACTGAGGAGCGGGGGTGGAGGGGTGGGGAGGTGGGGGGGTAGTGCTGGAAGAAGGGAGCCCATGAGCTCCTTGTGACCTTTCAGAAGAGCAATGTCACCTAAGTAAGGACTCTATTAATGAATGACAACAAATGTGAACACGCATCCGTGCACTGATTTATAGGAGGCCAGCATTTATTAACCCCTCCCATGCCTTTCCTACAGGCCAAAGGATGAGTTGAATGTGGCTTACTTCCCTTAAGGTCACTGTCAGATGGGGAAGAATACAGACTCTCTATGATATGAGATGGTGCTATGTGAGCCTGCAAGAAAGGCTCTGGACCCACTGTGGCTGTGGGAGGCTATCTAGAGACAGAACTACCTGGAGTGAGCTTTGAGGGTTAAGTAAGAGCTTCCAGATGGAGGAGAGGGTTGAGATAAGGTTGAGGAGAGGAAATGCAAATCCCAGAGTGCGAGATAGACCTCTCTTTCTGCTCTGAGACTAGCTTGGCAGCCAGCAGGTCCAGGGGCAGATAGACACAGGGATGATGGTGTGGCCTTGGCAGAAAAGAAGAGAGGAAAAACTATCAGAGTATTTGAGAGATGCTGTCAGCCCTGGGAGATGTGACTGTCATTTCACTAAGCAGTTGGAAGCAGCTTTTCTGACACTGAGATTGTTTCTTTTGGGTAACCTGAACCCCTCACCTGCAGTGTAAACACATCCCCTCACCCTCCATTGCCTCTTCATAGGGTTGGAGGCGGTCTAGTGCTAAGGCCTTGAGATGACAGTCGGGATTCGCTGTTGGGCCCTTTGCTTGCCTCAGATCTGCTGTCACTCAAACAGAATGTGCTAAGTGTAGTTGGCAGAGTGTTCTCTGCTGAGAGCTTGCGGCGGTCCTGGACTCTTTTCCTAGTCTTGATGTTCCCCTTGTTAGCTTCTCGGGAGAGCCATTGGCTATCTCACATGAGTGTGCCCCCTAGCTCCCTCCCAGACAAGAGGGAGCTATTTTCAGTCAGATGACTAACACTCCTAAACTGGGGTGCAGAAGCTCCAGTGTGTGGGAATCTGCCAAAATCCCAGTGCCTGAGACAGTCACAACCCTTATCCTTGGTGGGCATCTGTTTGCTCATCTGCCAGTGGAGCTAATAATATGTTCACAGCATAGATCTTACTAGAATTGCTGGATCTGAAAATGTGCCTGTAGGGTGACTAACATTCTTGAGTTTCTGGGACAATAGGCAAGATTTAACCTTTTTTTGGTCCCTTGCCCTAAAAGATGCTCTTTTTGCCCTTCTAAAACTTGAGACACTCAGGTAAAAAACCCATAGACAGTCCTCCTCTGAAGACAGGGGAGAAAATAAGAAATGGTGTCACTTTCTGTCCACTCTCAGACCTGTGAATGACACCATAGTATTCCAAACTCATCTCCCCGCCCCTAGCCACCCCCCAACACACACTTTAGGGAGCTCCACACTGCATGGTCCTCATAGAATACCCAAGACAGGTAAAGATTCTGTAAAGAAAAGATTCATTTTTTTTGTGGTTCTGGAGGATGAGATGCTCAAGGTCAAGGGACCCACATCTGGGGAAGGCCTTCTTGCTCATGTGTGGTCTGTTTGTGCAAGGCAGAGCAAGAAAAATAAAAGTGTATACATGTGTATGAGAGACAAGAGGCCAGGCTCACAAACTCAGGAACCCATTCTCAGGAATAGTAACCCATTGCTGTGATAATCACATTAATGTGCTCAGGAGGATTGAGGCCTGGTGACTTCACCTCTCGGTGTCACTAACACGGAGATTAAGTTTCTGATGCAGGAGACTTTGGGAGACACATTGAAAGCAGAACCTTGCCTCATCTTCACCCTCAGGAATGAAGGGGGACTGTTCCTCTTGGGTGTTAATTGAAGCTCTGGGCAAGCCAAGTAACTGCTTATCTTCTCTGGGAGGGAAACAATGGGATGTAAAAGTAAAGCTTCCAAGGCAGCTGAGCTCAAAGTAGGCAGCCCCGAGGTACTTAATGCAGCTCCTCACCACTAAAACTGTAAGGAAATGGGGCTTCTGAGAGTTTCTAGAGGAACCTAAAACTCCTTTTAAATAGCAGGAAGACATTCTCACAGCAAGGAGGGGACTTCTTAGACATTATGATTTCTTTGAGCACACTGATCCTCACTTTTATGGCAATAATCCATCTTCTGTGTTGAGTTGGCCACTGTTTATATGGGGGAGGGACTTGCACAAGTTTTTAAGACAAGAACTCAGGCATCCCTTTGCACACGTGAAGATAAAGAAGCAACAAGGAATGTTGAAAAAGCATCATTAGATTTGATTTTTTCCCCTCACTCTATCAAAGCAATAAGAAGAACTTAAGGTTTTTCATTGTGTTTTCACATGCCCCTGATCTCCATGGAGTTCTTTGGAGGTAGGCAATATTATGATCCTCTTATGTTTTTAAAGACAAAGAAATGGAATCATAAAATAGCACAGTTTGTTGAAGAGATTGGAGTGGGGATCAGAACACATGAACTAGGGTCATTCACAGGGGTGAACTTGTTGAACCTCCAGTAAATCAATAACTAGTTGTGTGAGTTGCATGGCTTTCAAACCACACTACCTGGCACTCAGTTCTCTGGGCCCACCAATGGGATGAAGTGGTAGCTGGGTGGCCATGGCTCTAGAACTTCCATGTCTACTTCAATTAGAGCACTCTACTTTGACCTGTTCCAAAGGAATTTCACATGGAATTTCACTTAAGGGATTAGGTGTTTGAAAAGTTTGGAAACTTCTAGATTAAATAGTCTTTAAGGTGGCATCCCATTAATCTCTGTGACTCTCTTGAGTCAAATCTTCTCAGGTCTCACAACATGATCATCTGATATCTTCTCTATAATTTCTCCTAGACAGGGGTAACCAAGTTACTGTGGGAAGGATTCTCCTCCTAGGGGTAGGACAGACTGCCACATTTTACTTTGTTCGGAAGTGTGTCCCCAATGGAGATGGAGGGAGAATTGTTGTGTTTTTATCTTGCACGTCCAATGGTAAGACCAGGGCAGTTCCTGGAAGATTCTACTTATGCAAATACTCACTTGATTCTGGCACTGCAGACTTCTTGGTTTTTAGGAGTGAGGACATCCTAGGAGCTTGTAGAGAACAAGAGAATATCTATGATCTCTAACACAAGCTCCCACATTTCATTGTTACAAGCCAGTGGAGCCATTTAGAACACTCTTCTAGGAAAGGGAAGTGGGGCAGGCAGTGAAGGGGGTAATCAATAGGTCTGCTCAGCCCGGTGTTCTCTAGGCTTTGCTTGGCATCTTTAATCTCTTCATCACTGGCTTTTCTCTGATTCAAAAATGAAGGTGTTTGTAGAAAAGGTGAGATCCGAATCTTTTCATTCACTCGTGAGAGGAGGTGGTAAGAGCATTGCATGATGTCCAAGGGATGTCTCTTGCCACCCAGGGCCGCTGTCCTCAGCTCTCTTCTCATGCAAAGCAAGGCAAGGCTATTCAGATGAAAAGGAGAACCATATGTACTATGAAAAAGACCGTGGAAGGATTCATGAGACAGAAGTGGGGCCTCAGCCTAGATGAACCATAGAGGCCCTGGGCATCTGGGCATCACTACCCTCACTGCCATTGTGTCATAAAAACAATCGGCAGCTGCCCTTTTTGTCTTTGAATGCTTCATTTGGATCTTTCATTTAGGATTTAAAGTCCTAATCAAAATCGTGTGTTTGGCTGACCCTCTGTCATACATCTGATCCCTGACTGTACACTCATTTTCCGAACCCTTGCTTTCCATAGTGAGAGACAGCCAATGAGAAGGAGAGGAACAAGTAGAGGAGGAAGGCATGGTGGTACGTGTTTATAATCCCAACACTCAAGAAGTTGAAGTGGGAATTATGAGTTCAAGATCAACCTGGACTGTATAGCAAGACATTGCCTCAATTTTTTTTCCCACGGACTAGGAGAAGTGTTAACTATTATGTGTTAAGTATTATTACATAAGTAATTTTGGACAGGTAGCCAAAACTACTAGCTGATTAATGAAGCTCTTTTCTTTCTGGGCACAGAGCTGGATAATACTTCCCAAAATCCCTGGTAGAGTTCTAACCAATGAATGAGCAGAGATGCTGTTTCTATGCATGCTTCCAAGGATACCATCCTGTGCTCCTTTCCCTTGGCTACCTTCAAGATGCTCACCCGGAATCATCTTGAGAGCCATATGTTGAAGATGTCTGACCTGTAAAATGGATGGAGCTTAGACTTTTGAATTACATCCTAGAGGAGAGGTGCTTTCTTGGACTGTCAGGTGAAAAAAGGATGCATTTATTACATAAAGCCATTGTAACTTTGAGGTTTATGTGTTTTTAGCTGCCATTACCTTGAATACAGGATGCTATTAGAAAAAGGGATGGAAGCCGGAGAGTAATACAATTAGCACATTTCTGCTCCCAAGACAGGCAAAGTCAATAAGGGAGGTAGATCAGATTGTAGAGGGTCCTGAATGCCTAGATTTTTAATGATAAGCACACAATGAAAGATCTTTTTTTGTCCTTGGTCATTGTGACATTAAGCAAAGATCAGTGGTACTCTCCGTATTTAAGGAGCACCCCTCAAGCCAAGTTTCTCTTCTTCCCTGTGATGGTTAGTTTTGTTAACCTGTTTGAATTGAGAAGTGACTAGGACATTAGTAAACCACAACTCTGGGTGTATCTGTGGGGTGTTTATAGAGATGATTAGCTCATAAGGATTCAGACACAGCCAATAGTATAATCTAATCCACTGATGGGTACAGAATCTGAATAGACCACTGGGAATCAGCAGCACTGTGGGAGGCGGAGCCTGGCTGGAGAAAGAGGG
Organism: Peromyscus eremicus; assembly: GCF_949786415.1. Taxonomy (NCBI): domain Eukaryota; kingdom Metazoa; phylum Chordata; class Mammalia; order Rodentia; family Cricetidae; genus Peromyscus; species Peromyscus eremicus. The sequence goes on along the minus strand of NC_081431.1, from coordinate 35,137,785 downwards.
TCTCTGGGGGTATGCTGTCTATGGTAGCCAAGCCTTGGCCCTGCTGTTTCTTTTTCTTTGTTTCTTGGCTGGATGAAGTGAGCATCCTAGCCTTCCATGCACTGCCACCGTGATGTTTCACCTTACCACAGCCCGGGCACAGTAGATCTAGCCACCATTGTCTGAAACCTTGAAAACTATCCATGAGCCCAAATAAAATGTTTCCTTCAAGCTGTTTCCCTCAGGTTATTTGACACACTGACAAAAGCTAATATATTAGGCAAGCAGGAATACCAACTATAGAGACCCATTTGAGTTGTCAACTTGGGAATGACCTAGTCAGAATTGAAGGTAATTTCTGTCCAGCCCTTTTAATGTGATGCTCTGAAATACACCAGCTCAGGGGCTACCCAGCATCTTCCTTTCTCTTATCACAGTCCCTAAAAGAGCATTAGATCTGGAGTTTGGAAAACTAGGTGTTAATTCCAGTTCTGTCCCAAGGAGTCATGGCCTTACAGGTCACTTCTCCGGACTGCCAGATGAAGATGTTGGGCTCAATGATTTCTCTGTCGCTTTCCTTCCTCCTCGGCCATTTCCCCAAGATGGGGTTCTTAACAAAAATCCATGTCTCTTGGCCCTAGGAAGGTAAAAAAAAACAGACACCCCAGGCCTACACAGTTCCTTCTTGCATGTATTAATTGCTTCCTCACCATTAGCTCAGTAAATTTGCTGACTGGCAGCATTCACGGAGCATGGCATTGCAAGGCGTGATGGAGGAGGGAGGTACCTCCGTCTTAGAAGAGCTGGAGTTAGACGCAGCATTCCCCGACTTCTTACTGTGGCTTAGAGAATTAGAAAGTGGGCCAGTACTTCTAAGTATGCCAATTACTCTGAGAGAAAGAGTGATATAAATAAATCCCACCAGGGCAACGCAACCAAACCTCTGGGTCCCATCAAGTATGCCGGTGGCCGGGCTTTGCCTGCAGAGGTTTTTGTGCTCTAAGAATTTCTTACTTCTACTGACTCTGTGATTTTTATGAAGTGGCATGGATAGACTCACGAGGGAGTGCTGAGGGCCTCAGCTGCCAATTTAAAACGGGAGTGGAGGCTGGGGAGGTCCCTAACGGCTCCCCTTAGTCACACTACCTTCCGAGGAGACTGTCTGACCCGACTTTGCATTGGTGGTGCTACGGGTTCTTCAAGCCAAGGGGAAAGGAATGGCCTAGGAGGCTCTCTATGGCAGTCCTGGTTTGCAGCAAATAAACACCTGTTCTTCCAGTGGCGCCTGCCTTCAGCAACTGTTTTTCTCTTGTGACTCTTTTGCCCAACACAATCTTTGTTGTTTGTTTCTCGTGTACCACTGAGGTGTCTCTTCTTCACTGGTCCAATGTCGCTTTGTCCTGAGACCTAGTGCTAGGAGTAAGTGGATCCTGCTCAAGTCACAAATAGCTCCAAGTCTAAAATAGCTTCTTGTTTCCAGAAATTTCGCCACACTACAGTGTGTGTGTGTGTGTGTGTGTGTGTGTGTGTGTGTGTACCTGAGGTGAACAGGGATCAGGAAGGAGAAGTTGGGGACTATATAATGTCCCAGTCTGTATTCTGTCATAGATCTAGAGGCTAGGAGGTTAAACTTATGCAAGGCCATGCTGCCTCTGAGCTCTATAGGGGAAGATACTTTCTTCTTGGATTCTGCTAGTTACAAGCAACTGGAAGTTTCTTGTCTTATAAACATACTCTTCCATTTCTATCTTTATCATCATTTGGCACATTTCTTGTTTGTCTCTATGTCTAAATTTCTCTCGTCTGGTAAGGAAGGACACATGTCATCAAATTAGGGTCCATCTAATCGTATACCACTTCATCTTAACTGGATTACATCTGTAGATTCTCTATTTCCAAACAAGGTCATTGTAAGAGAGAAGCAGGGTTGGATTTGAACATATCTTTGGGGACCATAATTCAACCCACCACAAGACATTATCTAATTAAGTAATATTGTACCCTTAGTGAGGAGGGCCTGACTTGCTGATCTTTTTACTTTGCGTAGGGCATTGAAGTAAACTCTCTGTAGCCTACTTCCTGAGGACTTCTTCAAAATGAATGTTTGAAAAATAAGAGATGAAGATATCTCTTGTAAACTGAAGTTCACAGAAACAAAAAGAAGCCTTACCTATATTAACAATCTTACAAGGTTGATTGACTGATTGGAGTTTTGTGATTGTAAAGTGTTAGAAAGCAGCAGGTCAAGAATCAAAATTATTTTGGTCTATTTTTGTTCCCTAAACAGCGTTTAGCATCCAACTTCTGTATTGACCTAACATTCTTGCAACTAGCAGATAAAACCTTTGGAATGTATTATCTCAGCAGACCATTGGGCTCTACCAACCCAAAAGCTAAGAATGTCATCAGATAGCATGTGAAACCTATAGCAGAGATTTTCCACTTCATTGTAACACACCTACCTGATATTTCTCACTAGTTGTATTTGGAAAATGCCCTGATTTGCGACTTTATTTTGTTTTGCAACTATAAAAAATTCATGAAAGTTTCTTCACTGGAATATATTATTTGGGACAGTCCAAGTCCATGTTTCTGACCATGGCTACTCATGTTGGACTTATCTCTTAATTGCTTTGAGGTGAGTGATATGTTTTGCATGAACACTCTCCCTGGCTTTCTAGTTTTTGCTGATGCTATTATAATTTGAAAGGATAAGTAGATAGAATTTCTGTACAATGAAACTATGTAACAATAATACTGGAATAGTGGACACATTATGCATTTGTCCAAATCCATAGAATGTGCAGCACCAGGAATGAGCCCTGATGCAAACTAAAGACTCTGAGTGATAAGGATATGCCAAAGTAGGAGCTCAATAGATGTAGCAAGCAAAACCCCCATTCTGCTGGACAGTGCTGACGATGGAGGCTGTATGTCATTTGGGAAGAGGGTGAATGGAAGATCTCTATGTACTCTGCTTAGTATTGCTGGGAACCCCAAACAAATCCAAAACAAAGTCTATTAAACAAAAAACCAGGAGCAGAGGACTGGGCCTATGTGCCCATTCATTCATTCTTTCATTCATGCTTTCTAGTGTCCCATGGGTCCTGTTGGCTTAAATTGACAAAATGACTGGACTTCCTGAAGACAGGAATCACATCTGAAGCATCCTGCTTCTCTGAGACACAGACTCAGTGTTGTATAGACAGGCTGAGTACTCCATGTTTGCCAAGGGAGATGGTGACTTCACATTCTTTCAGTGACTGACCCAGAGACTCATCGAGAGCCCAGTCTTGGCATAGCTCTGCTAAAAGGACTTGCAAGTTTGGGCAGTGGTACTGGCTCTAAGAAACTATGAAGGGACAGTGCCAGTGCCTTGGTGCTGTGGTTTGGGCATGGCAGCTCTGCCTGTCTATAAAAGTCCAGATGCAGCAAAGCGGAGGACTCCATGTTGGTGGCAGCACCTTCACCTTTCTGTTAGTGACTTTAAGAGTTTTCAGAACTATAGCCATTATGCAGTAGAGCAGGGATCATGAAGAATTCTACTTAAAACGAAAAGCCAACATTTCTGACAATGTACAGAGAACTGGATAGACATCCTTATTGGGGACAGTGGGACCCTTGAAAAGATAACGTGAAGGCCAAGCTCAATAGGTGGTACCAACATGGCTGGCCCAGATGCAGACCATGTGAGTACTGTGGGAGAATTTTCTCCTTCCCTGGCCTTGCTCATACTTTAACCAATTTCCTGATTTTTTCACTTTCCAAGGCCAAAGAAATGTTGGCATAATGTGTTCTCCACAACTCACTTTAGATTTGTTCAGTTGAATTCAACAAATATTTACAGAGTAAAACAAGTCCTGTGCTTGAAAGATGGAGATGCCACAAAGAAGCCAGACACTGTTCTTGTTGCCAAGGGGGTTATAATTTGCTGGGAATAGAGGTAGAGTAAGACAAGCACATCTCTCTCTCTCTCTCTCTCTCTCTCTCTCTCTCTCTCTCTCTCTCTCTCTCTCTCTCTCTCTCTCACACACACACACACACACACACACACACACACACACACCCCTCTCCTACCACCACCAGTAACAGTGGCACCACCACCCCAATCTATACTGCTCAGAGGCTCTTGGCTCACTTGACTAAGGGTCACAAACTCTTGGTTGGGATTTTGTATTACACAGGCTGTGTTATCTCTGATCGCCTCTGACACCCAGCGACTCTACCATGTGGGCTCTTTCACAGAACAGAAACAGTTAGTGACAGATGTAGAGTAAGAGCCCTTTGGAGTAGAAGACTTTAAAAGCTGCTATCATTTTGGAGGATATTCAGGTCACATATTTCTCCCACTCTGCAAACATATGAACTGAGCAGATGCCCGAGGTAGAGCATGATTGAGAAGCACATGATCTTATTATTGGACTTAGTGACCTGGGAATGCATAGAAATGAAGATTTTGCCACCCTCCCTCCAATTTTTTAAAACTTTCTATTTCTAGCCCCTTCTTGGGGGTGGTGCCCCACTCATGTTACAGACCATAGGTGATGTGGACCTGCAGCATGCCTGTCTAGAGGAAGCTGTCCCCAGTATGGATCCCCTTGGCATACTATCTGCCCTATGGAAGGGTTGGCACATCCCTGCTGGAGCTGGCTGGCTGTGTCCAATTGGTACAGGCCCAGACTGTTCTCAGGAAGCAACCCCCTCCCCCATCTACAGCCTGGCTCTGTTCACACATCTCAGTTTCTCTCTTGGGCCCCCTTGCAAACCCTCTGCTGATCCTGCTCTTTTTCTCTACCTGTGGACTGGCATCACCCCAGATTTCTCAGTCTGTTGCAGCACCCACATTTTCCTTGCCTGTACTTACTGTGTACTTGGTTGCTCTTGATACAAGATCATTTCATTTTTGATTGTAGGGCCTTAGAAGGATTTAAAGGTATCAGTTTATTGCCTTCTAGATTACAGTCAAAGTCCTTTTGAATATTAGTGTTGTTTAAATGCAGTCCCCCATCTTGCGCATGCTACCATGGATCCTTCCGTCCTTGGCCTCAAGAGGCACTCTTGGCCCTGTCTGCAAAGGCTTTCATCTGAGTCCCCTGGACTGGATGCTCAGAGGGACAGGCTGCCAGGCAACAATCAAGGGTCACATCCCAACCCTCCCTGACTCGAACTGAGAAAAGATTCCTACTGCCAGTTTTTGCCAGTGGAATTTTCACTCTTCTTGTGTTTTAAGCTTAAGACAATAGAACCGTAGTGACTCAGGGAAATGATAAAGGTTTCATGACACTTCTTCAGGGGTTTAGCCTAGTTCCTTTTAAATGAAAAAAGCATGTGTTTGGTTGATTGGAAAATGGTGAGAGAAGAAAACTTCTATATTTGACAGCACAGGAACACAGAGCTGTGGACATATTCCAGGAAAGAAAGCCCTGAACAAGGTATTGCTATTTGAATATGGCTTAGGGCTTTATTTTTAACTTGCCTGTCCTTCAGTATCCTCATCTATGAAATGGGCACCTACCTACTTCAAAGACTCTTAGGAAAAAATGAATGAGCAGAAGATGTATGCACTATATATTTGTGTGAGCATATATATATGCACTCATATACATATATATGCACTCATATACATATATATATATATATATATATATATATATATATATATATGAGATTAGATTGATGGTGTGGGTACCTGGTGAATACTAATACTAAATAAATATTGTTTATCAACATAACTATTTTACATAGAAATACAGGACTTCAGGTTTTGTAGCACTTGCTATAATAAATTATTTACCATATTAAGTGTACCTTTTGGTCATAATAGTGTTTATTATTATTTATTTGCTGTTTTCAAACCTGTGCAACCTCATTGGGAACAGCATTAAGAACTGCTGTTCTGTGTCCTTCATAAAGGTCAAATGAGGTGTGAATGGGCTATCCAGTGTAAAGTGATTCCTGAATCCCTTGTGAATGGCAGGTAGGGGTGCTCCTGGCAGCCTCACTGAGCTTAGTGTGTAGTGTGCTGCACCCCCGATTTTATAAATGATTGTGAGTAGTGCCAGCACTTTTCTTTAGGAAATCAGGAGAGAGGCTGGCATCAGAGCTTTTTAGGGGCTATGTCACTTTGGGTAAGTCAGATAACTGCTCTGTAATTGGTCTATCTGAGTCAGATGCCAGGGAGGCTCTACCAGTAAAGAAGGTCTGAGAATCTAAGGTCCCATTCCAATGGCGGATGCCAGATCTGTCTTTCTGGAGCTGTGTCTGGATCTCAGTGATGATGTTGGAGCCACACTCCAGGATGAAGCTGGATGCACATGGAAACCAGGGAGGGTACTTTTATCATGAGCCCTGGATCTGCCAGCTTCATCACCAGCATGAATGGCAGTGGCAATTACCCAATGTACAGGCTAATGGATGGATAAGAAAGGTCTGTATGGTACCAGAAAAAAATTACTCTTTTATCCATGAAACATGATGAATTAAAAGTCTGATTGATGGGTGAATGGGAACAAATAGATTTTTCTGCAAGATAAGCAGACAGGAAGTGGACACTAGCTATGTCTTGCCATGCCACTTCCTTTCTTGGCCCTCATCTGTGAGAAGAAGCCGGCAGTGGCTGGACAACATGTGTTCCAGGGCGCTTTGCAGCTTCGACGTTCTACAAGTTCATTATTTCCTTTCTTCTAGACACCCCTGGCTGGCAGCCCAGACTAAAAGTGGTCTCCGTGAAGGATCACTTTACCTACTTTCTTACCAGGGCTTTTCATTCGTCTTCATTTTCTGGTTCAGGATAAATGTATGCTCTCAGCTACTTAGAAAACTTTTTTTCTCCATTTTTCTTCTTAAGCATCAAAATAAATGAAATCTGGTATGTAAAGTGCTCAGCACAATGTCTGACTCATAATAATGTACTCATACATATGTGTGTGTGGTTTCCTAATACTTCTTCCTTTAATTTTTTTCTCTAGTCTAAATATCTGTGTCACTTAAAAGACTTTTTATTTTGTAAAATCCATGGCTACTTACTTAGTTCTTTGCAAGAAAAGGTTTATTGTGGTTACTCCTAGCAGCTCATACATTCAGATTCACTGAACTATGGGTCCTGCTCACTAGGAATTTCTCAGTACCAAATCAGGCTCTTGTTAGACCAAGCTTTTGCCTTCAGATTGCTGCACAAAGGCCCTAGAATTTTGTGTTTTCTAGAGATCCAGCCCCAAGTCAATTCCAATGGGTTTGTGTTGAGCTGCTGCTAAAGAAGGGACATTCATTGGGTCAGAATCTGACCCTGAGCTGTTGAGCTGACATCTTCCAACAGTGCTATTCCATATGAGAAAACATAACCCTACCTCAAGTGAGCTTGCACCTCTGATTCTGAGCTCTCTTCATGTTGATATAAAATGTGGTGTGAATGCCCCCTGATCTGCGTGAATAGCAGGGAAATCAGGATGATCTTGCCAACCCTTTGTTGAGACTACTTCCTTACACTGCAACCTCAGAACACACTCTCAGGGGTTTAGACCCAAGAGTAGAGATTATTCTTCTCATTTTTCAGAAACTCAAGAGGCTGTAAATGAATGATAAAGGCAAGGAAAACAAGCCTTGAGGACAGTAGCTGTTCCTGATTAGACCAAGATTAGAATCTGTGCTCTGTGAATTGCTGAGCATGGTTGGTAGAGGTCTTCAAAGATGCTTCAGGTAACCTGGGAAGGTAAGGATCAAGCTAGCCTCAACCCAGAAACTCCCTTCCCTTATTTCAGATGCCCACAGGGAGCACATAGTCTTCACATATTGCGATGATTGATATTCACTGTCAGCCTTCTGATATGGAAGTGTACATTTGGATAGGTCTCTGAAGGTATCTCCAGAAAGGTTTAACTGAGCATGGAAGACCTACCCTGAATGTTGGTGGCACCATTCTATGGCTTAGGGTCCTGGACTGAATAAAAAGACAAAAACAAGGGGAACAACACCATTCATCTCTTCTCTGATTTCTAATGTGATATGACCAGCAGCCTCCTGCTCCTGCCACCACAATGGACTACACCCTGAAAATTTGAGCTGTAATAAATCAATCATACCTTAAGATGCCTATGTCAGGCATCTAGTCATAACAACAAGAAAAGTACATAATATAAATGTGCTATAAGACTTCCTACTTACTCACAAAATAGTTTAGAAAGTCCCAAGACAGGGTTAGTCCTGCACTTTCACTTGAGTGGGGAGAAAAGGACCTTCTAAGATGAGTCTTGCAGAATTGAAACTTCTACCTCATCCCATATCTATAGATTGAAGTCTCACCACTCTGTTTACACTTGGAGAGGAGGAGAGGGGAGAAGGATGGAGGAAGTTTGTACTGTCTAGTTTTGTGTGTCAACTTGACACAGGCTAAAGTCATCAGAGAGGAAGGAGCCTCACTTGAGGAACTGCCTCCATGAGACCCAGCTGTAGGGCATTTTCTCAATTAGTGATCAACGGGGAAGGATCCAGTCCGTGGTGGGTGGTGCCATCCCTGGGCTGGTGGGCCTTGATTCCCTAAGAAGGTGGGCTGAGCAAGCCAGAGGAAGCAAGCCAGTGAGTAGCACCCCTCCATGGCCTCTGAATTAGCTTCTGTCTCCAGGATCCTGCCCTGCTTGAGTTTTTGACCTGATTTCCTCCAATAATGGACTATGATCTGGAAATGTAAGCCAAATAAACCCTTCCCTCCCCAACTTGTTTTTTGGTCATGGAGTTTTGCCACAAGCAATAGAAACCCTACCTAGGACAAATTGGTACTAGTGTAGTGGGGTATTGCTATGACAGACGTGACCATGTTTTGGGAAGGATTGTGGAAGGACTTTGGAATTTGGGTCTAGAAGAACCATTGAGTGTTAAGAGCTCTGTGGGATTTTTTAGGAGCTTGGAAGATAAGAATGTTGAGAGGAGTGCAGAAAAGATGGAGGCCTGACTTGTGAACTTTCAAAGGGAAGTTTAAAGACCTAGCAAGGCCATTTGTTATTTTGAATTAAGATCCCGTGGTCCTGGTTAATTGGTGCTGAAAAATCAGCTGTGATTAACAATATACCAGAACTACTAAAGCAAAATTTTGCTTTGCTGGGATACTTGATGCTCGTCAGCTGGAGCTAAGAAATTAGCAGTGATTAAGAAGAGACCAGCCTCACTAAGGTGAAATCTGGGAAGTGTTCCTGATAGCACAGAGAAGCTATGTTCCAGGGGTGGCCAAGGTTGTACCTTGTGCTGGCAGCTGGACTTGGTAATGTGTAAGAGTCTCCCAGGTGGTACTGGTTTTGAAGGCATGGAAGGGTCATGGAGAACAGCTGAAGCTTGGCATTGTGAGAGGCCAGGAGAGGCCATTGGTGAAGGTGCAGCCTCAGTAGCACTTGAAAGCCCAGGACTGAAGGGGTCATGCAAAGAAGTTGCTGCTTGGCACCATGAAGAGAGTCTGTGAGAGGCTACTGGTGAAAGTGCAGCCCAGTTACAGCAAGGGACCTCAGCATTTTGGAGATGCTAGTACTATGGGAAGACCACCAAGAATAGCAACAGCAGTGGAGTGGAGTCAGCTGGAGCCTAGAAGACAAGCTGTGTATACTTCAGAGGGCAGAGTCAGAGAACAGACCTAAGCCCTTTGGAGGAGTCCAGAAGATCCTGAGTGAATCCCAGATAATTGGACACCGAGTTTTTTATACTGTTGGAGTTTGGTTTTGCTTGCTTCAGATTGTGATGACGCCCTGGTTCTTCCCTCTTGAAGAAGGTATTTAATTTTGGTGTTTAAAGGATCCCACAGATGAAAGACTTGAACTTATAAAAAGAGATTGGATTTATTTATTTATTATTTTTATTTTTATTTATTTAATTTTTGGTTTTTTGAGACAGGATTTCTCCGTGTAGTTTTGATGCCTGTCCTGAATCTCACTCTCTAGACCAGGCTGGCCTCGAACTCAGAGATCCACCTGCCTCTGCCTCCCAAGTGCTGGGATTAAAGGTGTGCACCACCACCGCCTGGCTGAGAAATTGGATATTTTAAAGACACTGAAATTTTAATGCATTTGAATTTGTAAAGACTGTGGGACTTTTAAAATTATTTATTATTTTAATGTGAGATCTTGGGAACAAATAAGAAAGGGAGGGTTGTGACTTAATAATGATGTGTTTGTGTGTCAAGTTCACAAGGGGTCAGTTGTAGTGGCTGGTTTTTTGTGTCAACTGAACACAAGCTAGAGTCATCAGAGAGTAAAGAGCCTTACTTGAGGAATTACCTCCATGACACCCAGCTATAAGGCATTTTCTCAATTAGTGATCAATGGGGGAGGGCCCAGCCCTGGTAGGTGGTGCCATCCTTGGGCTCGTGGTCCTGGGTTCTATAAGAAAGCAGGCTGAGGAAGCCAGAGGAAGCAAGCCAATAGTAGATCTCCTCCATGGCCTCTGCATCAGCTCCTGCCTCCAGGTTTCAGCCCTGCTTAAGTTCCTGTTTTGACTTCCTCTATGATGAACTATAATCTGGAAGTGTAAGCCAAACAAACCCTTTCCTCCCCATGGTGTTTTGCCACAGCAATAGAAACCCTGACTAAAACAAAGTTGAAATTAACAGCTCTGAGAATAGCATGAAGGGCTTGCTTTTTGAGTAAAGAAGACAACTAGGGCTGAAGGCAGGAGGGGGGGGCACTTAAAAATAGGAGAAAAGGAAAAGAAGTCTTCTGCTAAAGAATGATAGATAAAAAAGATGAAAAGAGATATAAATATTAAAGATCTTATAGAAAAGCCCAATGTAGAGTCAAAATGCCAATGGGTGTTGGTGATGCCATTGTGAAAATTGGAAAAATGTTCCTTTGGCCATTCTGGTGCCTCTGGCAAAGTTTGTTCCATTTCTGTGGCACTTGAGCTAAAATAGTGGGCGACCCTTGCTTCAAAGGGTAATAACTTCTAATGCTGATCCAGATTGCTGTTGCCAGCAGGGACTCGGCGAGACAGATGCCCTGTGGCTGAAGGATTAGTAGGATTTCCAGTGTGCTTGCCTCCAGGAGAAGAGGAAGGGGAGAAGAAGTAAGAAGACTATAAGGTGAGAGATCGGATGAATGGATTTGTTCAGTCTTTCCTTCATTTGCCCACTCAACAAGGACATAGTCAGCTGACTCTGGGTGTCAGTCATTTCTGGCACTGTCCTCTCCATTTAGCTTCACAATATGCTCATGCTATATCCTCTCTATTTTATAGCAGAAAACACAGGAGCTCAGAGTGCATTTCTTCAGGTAAAAAAGAGAAGGCTTAAATTCTGTTCTGCCAGATTCAAAACCTTGCTATTTGCTATAAAACATGCTATGAGGGAACTAAAAATGACTAGGATATAAAATATGCTCTCAAGTGGCAATATTATGAAGCATGTTTGTGTGAAGCAGGTCCTGTTCTAGGCTATGGGGACTAACTCAGGCCAAGGCCCTGCCCTTTGGGAGAGGAAATGTGGCAGAAGATTGGACAATGAATAAACAGAAAGATGGGCTATAAAATGCTAGCTGGTGCCAAGGGCTATGATGAAAAATATGTCTTGAGGGAGGTCTTGGGAATTCGGTGGCACTACTGACCATTAAGAAAGACCTGGCTGAGGAATGGTGTCCCAGCATTGAGGAGGCAAGATCAGGCTTATGAAGGCAGATGTTTATACTGTTTGTACATCTGTTGAGTTTCTCCTGAGTACCTCAGTTGATCAGTGCAACACCATGAGGGGCAGATGGCATCAGGATGCTTTATTTTGATGATGGATTAGGATGTGGATGGAGGTGTGATGGGCAGAACTGTATAGCTCATCTGTGACTTCACAGAAGCTTAAACCCAGGGCCACTCACCCCAGACCTAGGCTCCTATTTTGTCCCTTACAGAGGTGTTATTGGCAGAATCTGACAAGGTTCCCCAAAGCCAAAGTCATAGTGAAGCAAGAGGGAAGCAGCTAAATCTGCAAAGGACGTTTATTTAAAAAGTTAAGACCAACTTAAGATAAGAACAAGGGTAACTACCATCTAAGGCTCTCTAAGGATAAATCTGCACAGATGCCCTACAATGAGGATGGGACCATTGGGATCGCTATTGGACACATGAGGGAACTGAAAACAACCTTTTCCAGACATATAGAGCAGAATTTCTGGAGTAAAGACCCAGCTGGGGATGTAGTTACTTGGTAGAACGCTTACTGAACACCTGCAAGGCCCAGGACCCACAAAGCAAGGATCTGACCCTAGTTTCTCCGGGCAGGAAGCCATGCTTCCCCCAGTATTTCTGCTCACATGTAGTCAAAGTGCTGAAGGAATTGTGAACATGGCCATCAAAAGGGAAGGATTCAGCCGGGCGGTGGTGGCGCACGCCTTTAATCCCAGCACTCGGGAGGCAGAGCCAGGCGGATCTCTGTGAGTTCGAGGCCAGCCTGGACTACCAAGTGAGTTCCAGGAAAAAGGCGCAAAGCTACACAGAGAAACCTTGTCTCGAAAAACCGAAAAAAAAAAAAAAAAAAAAAAAAAAAGGGAAGGATTCAGATGCCAGAACTCAGGCTGAGAAGCAGGGGAGCCTGGGGGATAAAAACAACAATGACAACAATCCACAATGACCCTTTGCTCCTGTACCCCGATTTGTGCTGTTGTAACAAAAAGTACCTGAGACTGTTTCCGTTGGTTTTTGTTGCTGTGATAAAATGCCACGACCAAAGCATCCTGTAGAAGACAGCGATTGTTTGGCTTGTGGTTTCAGAGGGAGAATCCATAATGGCATGGCGGTAGGTGGCCAGAGCAGGAAGCAGACTCATCCCATCTTTTATCAACACAAAAGAAAACAAAGAAAACTAGACATTAGATAAAGCTAGAAGTCCCTGGAAGTATTTCCTCCACAAAGGCTCCACGTCCTGTAAGTGCCGGGGACAGCATTTTCCCACTCAAGCTACCACAGACTGGGTATAATTTATAAATATAGTCATGGACTGCAAAATGTCAATGATGGATCAATACAGGACAACGATTTTCTAAGATTATATTGCCCGGTGACACTGTGGCTGTCTTAGCTTCCGTTAGCACACTCCATAGTACTCACACAATGATGAAACTGCCCAATTATGCATTTCTCAGAACTTAGCCCTGTCAACGAATAATACACGATTGTAATAGAAACATGTTTCTCTCTGTTCTGGAGGCTAAAGTTCAAGGTCACACTGCCACAGGTTCAGTGTCTGGTGAAGATCTTGGTCTCTTTTTCTAGGATGGTACATGGTTGCTCCCAGGGCAGAAGTGACTGAAGCTCAAAAGGGGCTTAGCTACTTCCTTCAAGCCCTTTTATTAGGTACCTGATCCCCTTCCTGCCTTGTTTGGGGGTGGTGCTTTGTAACCACAGGGTTCACCTTTTCATATTGTTGTGTGGGGGAATGGGAATTAAGTGTCAATTTCAGTGCTAAAAGGGATCCAGATTTGCTTCAAACTACAGCAAATCTTTGTGCTACTGATGAGCAACTTAGTGTACAGAGCAAAGGAGAACAGCCAAGAAAGGAGAAGGTCTGTGGGGAAAGGAAACCCTACCTGGAGTAGACAGTGAGGGGTGGGTGTAGATTTGCTGAGGGGCTGCCCAGCTGTAGGGTGGTACTGTAACAGGAACGACACCCATCCTGGGTTCCCATCATTGCCCTTGTCTGCCGCAGAAGGAGATCGGCCAATCTAATCCTCTGCTGTACTGAAGGCAGACATCTGCTTTGCTCTCGCTAATTTAGTGTAGGAAGCCTGGCTTGCTCTCGGGTATAGATAACAATTCCTAGCTGGCAGGCAGGCAGGCCGGGGAGCCCGGAGCTCAGCTGCATCCCTCCTTGGCTAGCATTCCATCACCCAGCAGTCCTCCCTCCCCAGGCAGGCTGCAGCTGGCCAGATCCTATGCACAGAAGCCTGAGGTGCCGGATTGGGGGGGGGGGATGGGCAGGGTTCGTGATTCAGGGAGATGGTGCATGCTTGCTTGCACAAGCACAGGGCTGCAGTTTCCAGAACAGACTCCTCTCAGAACCCTCTGAGCCAGCTCTGCCCTCAGAGGAACCAGATGAACTGAGAGGGAGGAGGTGTTGTTCCAGTCTGGGCCTGCTAGAAGCTTGAATGGAAAGGTTTGTCATACAGGAATAGGGACTCTGGGATTACTGTCCTCTTGCAGGTGGGCACTCCACAAAGGGTCTTGGAGGCTCCTATGCTGGCAGGTCCTGACCACAGTGTCCTTTCATCTGGAAACCAAGGACAAACAAACTCCATAGCCAGTATGGACTCTGGGACAGCCCCCTCCATACCTTCTTCTGCATGGACACAGCAGTGGCTGCCTAGCTTTCTACTGGACTGTTTTCTGTACTTCCTGATGAAAGTTTGGGGTCTCAGTACTTGTCCCCAGTGGACTGAGAATGAAAATGTTTAGCTTTCTGCCTTGAATGTCTAACTTATTCCCCACTGCTGCTCTGTACTTATGTTTTAAATGACAGTTCTGAGGTTGCTGCTTAGGCATTCCTCATCCTAAAGGGAGTTTGAATTTTTCAGGAACCTTGCAAGATTTAAAAGTTAAGCTGTAACTGGGTGTGGTGGTATATTGGGATTATATCCCAGTTCTTGGGAAGCTGAAGTAAGTGGATCGTGGTTTGGGGAACAGCCTGAGCTACATAGGGGGTGTTGTCGTGAAAGAAAAAGGGATAAAGTAGTTAAACAAAGACCACACAAATTAGTTTAAGCAAAGGAGCATATATTACTCATCTTCCTGGGATTCAGAGCCTGCTGGGGTGAGCATCTCAGACAGCATTGTTTGGAGCTTTCTTCCTGCCCTTGGCTCTATGTCCTGCTGGGAACTGACATCATTATTTGTAATTGTGAATGGGATCATTTCATAAAGCCATGGAGATGCCTATGGTCCACTCCAGGCTCACGTAGTTCCTGTTTGGTAAGCACTTAGAGAACAATTCAACATCTAAGATCCTAGTTGGTTATGCTTGGGGTATGTGCTCAGTCTTGAATCCTTTCAGTGTATTGGGAAGAATGAAAAACATCTGTGGCCAAGTCTAGGTCATGTGTGCAGGTTCTAGAAAAAGAATGGGCTTGGGAAGGTGTACTCTACAGGCAAAGTAATAGATACACAATCTCTACTGCAATGGAGTTTAACCTTCTTGTGGCATCTAATTAGGTGAAAGATTTGGGGCAAGGCATTTTTTTCATCTACTGCCTCAACATCATCACATATCCTGCTTTTTCAGTGGCTTTACAGAGTTTGGGGCTGTCCAGCACCCTTCTTGTTCTGTCTAGCTTCCACTCACTCTTCTAGATTCTTTCAGTTCAATGTTTTTAAAACACTCAAGGCATTTTCTACAGTTCTTCTCCTAACCAATGTCTGCCAGAAGCTCCAGCCTTTCTGTCACCATGGCCAGCAGCTGGCCTTTCAGAGTTCTCTTTGGACATTATCCTCATCATACAATTAGGTCACCAAGTCCTGCTGAGTCAGGCTGGGACAGAACCCAAGTGCAGTCTTAGGATGAAGGGCCTTCTCTGTCTCCTTGTGGGAGTGAGCATTTGAACCACATTGTCCTCATGGCAAGCTTTAAAAATCCCTCCCTCTGCCCCCCAGATCCTGAAGTAGTTCCTTCTAAACACAGCTTAAGACATTAGGCCAATACAACTCACATCTTCTGTGTTAGAAAGGAATGAGGGAACCATTGAATGTTTGACTGTCCCTACAGTGTCCTGACAAGTGGTTTCTTGAGTTGGACTATGTTTAGAAATCTCCATTATTGGACAGCTCTTCATGTTGGCAGCTTTCCTCTCAGTTCTTCTCGTCAGAGGCCATAAGAACAAAATGAATAGAGTGAGTTCCTTATGTTAGAGGCCTGAGAGTCCTAGGGCAACTTCTATGGCATGGTCTGAATGTGTGACTCCTGATGATCTGTACAGTTGATGCAGATGAATTTCCAAATGGTTTTATTAAATAAAAAACATGGAGCCAAATGTAGGGGTGAAAGCCTTAGAGAGATCAGAGAAATAGGGAAAGCCACAGCTAACCTTACCTCACCAACTCTGCAGCTTCCAAATGCGAGTTACTTCCTGTCTACCCACGCACATATGCCTTGCTGTTCTGCAATCTGATTTGCTCTCTGTCCAGCTACATCACTTCCTCTTCCTGCCCAGCTCTATCACTTTCTGTCTGTCTGTATAGACTTCCAGACCTCCATGGTTAACTAGTGTTGGAATTAAGGCATGTGCTACCACACCTGGCTCTGTTTCCAGTGTGGCCTTGAACACACAGAGATCCTGCCTGCTGAGTGATAGGATTAAGGGTATGTGCTACCACTGCCTGACTTCTTTTGTTTACTTATAATGTAAATATAAAACTTGACCCAAAGATTAAGAAAGTAGAGTTGGGATGCTGTCTGCAGCCTTAAATAATTTTCCTGTTGAAAAGCATTATGTATAAATAAATGGGATTTGAACCTATATCCCTAGCTCCAAAGACTGATATGACCTCTAGATATACTCCAGCCTCCACCTAGACATCTCTAAGTTTGGACCTTCTTCAAACTTGACAAGTCCCAGACTAAATTCAGTCATTAATCTCACTTCACTTATACCCTTCCCAAACATGTCCATCTTCCAAAGTTTGGTATTTTTATGGCTACAATGATCTACCTTCTCTTTCTTAAAGGTCTCACTATTCTTTAAGACAACTCTGATCTCATGTTTTCCATACATGGAGTGGAGAGAGCAACAGAGGACAGGTTTCAGAAACCAAATTCATTAAGGTCCAGATTAATGACCTGAAAATCTCACTCTTCTCAGAAAACAGGGCTTCCTCATCCTGCCTCTATAGAACTTAATGTGAAACTCTCTTATTCTTTGTGAATCCTACCTCATTTAAATCCAAATCTCCAATATCTTCATTGTTCTGAAATAGTCCTGCTTCTTAAAGCACTTGGCAATTTTACATGCAGCACAAACAATTATTCCATTCTTAATTACTCCTGTTCTGAACTAATTAGTGTTTTCTTGTGGTTTCTCATATGATGACCAATGTTACTGGTTCTATGTGTTTGTAGATGCTATACCCTTGCTCAGTGGTCATGTGTGTGCAAGAATCTTTACACAGCTGTCTGTACACTACGGAGGGAAGGGCCAGTGCTTCTCACATAGGATGACTTTAGAGTCAAACACACATGCTTTTGATTTGAACGTCTGCTCTTACAGCACGAGCGGCCTTCTGCAAGCCATTTAGTTTGTGTGAGCCCCGGCCTTCTCATTTGAAAATAGTAGGGTAATGCTTACCCCAGAAGGGTCACAATATTCTCTTCACCTCCTTGACTTTGTCATGCCTTCTGCTTCAGTTTCTTACCCGTCTTTTCCTGAGATAACCTCTTATTCTTCCACTCTCAGCTTAGATAATGTGCTCCTTGGAAAGTCTGTGGCTCTCTGGTCAAGTTAGTTTTCTGTGTTCTCATTTATTACATTGCCTCTGCCCGTGTCTTGGCACCAGCCTCTGAACTGTCTGGTCTGTGCCCTTTCTCTCCACTTTGAGAAACTATAAACTCCATAAAAAAATGGGGACTATGATTTTCAAAACATCAAAACCCATTTTTGCCCTTCCCCATTCCTTTTAATCCAAAGATTTTTAAAGCAAGCCATATTGAGTAAGGAATTCATGACTGAAATGCTAAAGAAAATGGCCAAATCTTATTCAGTACTTATTAGCTGGCATTGCAGGAGTTCAGTCCACTGAATTGCTGGCTCTATCCCAGTACTGGGCTCTATCTTAGGCTCTGGGAAGTGATCTGCTTTAGGTGTAGAAATTAAGTAATGTGCCCTCTAAATTATCACTAATGCCCAGTTCTTTACAATTTCATGAGGTTCACAATGGCTTTACATCTATGATAACTACCTTAATCTAAGAGAATGTATTTTCTTAGATTTCCAAAAGCAATAGCAATCCTGTTTGTTTGACACATAGAGTTGTAAATATTTTATTTTAAAAACTCAGCCACATGCAAATTCATTATAACAACCTAGGCATGTTATTTAGAATAACAGCAATGATCACTTGTAGGCATTATATTTACTTTGAATGTTGTCACTTGGAAGTGACATGAGAGTTAGCAGAGGAAGCTTGATTGGTAGCCAATGATCCAACTTCCTGATTTGCACTAGCTTTGTTATCTTGGGCAAGTAATTTCATTCCTTTGTGCCCCAGTTCCCCAGTTTAAAAGATGCAATTGGAACACTTGCATTATAGAATTAATGTATGAGTTAAATGAGATAATACCTGTAAGGATTAATAGCAATGCTTAGCACTTGGTATAAATGCTCTATAAATGTTAGATATTACTATTTGTCAAGGGCAAATCAAATATAACAAGAATGTATGGATAAGATTGGATTTAAATTTCCTGCCAGCTGAGAGGCTCTGTGTTTCTGTATTACTCCGATCCTTCAGCATTCCTATTCAGTAGGGAGGGGGCAGCATTATCCACATTTTACAAACAGTGGAACTGAGCCACAGAGAAGCAAAATATATAGTGCTCAAGTGGCGGTCCAAAACTAAGACCGACTTTGCAGGCAAAAGTAGCAAAGCACTTTCCAGGTGGCTGACT
This sequence comes from Peromyscus eremicus, assembly GCF_949786415.1. Taxonomy (NCBI): domain Eukaryota; kingdom Metazoa; phylum Chordata; class Mammalia; order Rodentia; family Cricetidae; genus Peromyscus; species Peromyscus eremicus. Next base: position 35,119,202 of record NC_081431.1, on the reverse strand, counting down.
GACTGTGCAGTTGAAAGTGAGCGTAAGCTAGCTCTTAGTTTGTGAACACAGGCCTCCTTAGCCCCTTTTCTGCTCAGTTTCTCCAGGGATACCAACAAGGTCAATCCTGTCCCCAGGCCTGAAATAATATCAGATTATGTCTTCCTGCCTGTTTTTCTTGCTAGCTTTCCAAAAAGCCACATTATGGGGTTGAGTGGAGTGTCAGTTGATGTCTCCTCCCTTTCCTACATAGCTGCCTCTTTAGGGAGGCACTCCTCCCATTCTTGAGTTGTGCTAGGTATACCCAGTCCTCACTTAGCTGTCAACTGAGATTTTAGAGGATTCACCGGGGCCTTTAAACCACTTGAGACCCTCACAACTGAACTTGTTCCAAAAACATTTTGTTCCCCAAGGCACCCTGCATCCCACACTGTGTTTTACTACTGTAGCCACAGGCAAAGGATCTGCAAAAGGTCCTCATTCTCCCTCTGTCTTCCGGTCTAAGATCACCAGAGGGAAATCTCTGTCTTCATTAGGACCCTGGCTGTTTGTGTAGAAAAGCCTCCAAGAGTTTGTGGGTGCCAGATTTCTCAAGAGGACCAAAGACACCAAAGACACGTTGCTTTTCTGTCCACTAGGGGGCTACTTGTAGAAGGCTGGGGGAAAAAAAAAGCTTAAAAATATGCTGCTGAAATTTCAGTAAGAGGGGAAAAGAGAGAGCTTGCGAAAGACAGCAGAACGGTCCCAGGCTTCCTCATCTCCGTTCACGTCAGAGGCAGGAACCGACCGACTGTGCTAAGGCTGTTGGCTCCACACGCAGAGACAGAGCCGGAGGAGCCTCAGACTGGGAAAGAAGAGGTGGTCCTCCCTGACCCAAGGAATTACCACTAGTGGAGTAAAGCCATCTGACTTTTTTATCTTATTTGGTCTCTTCTCTCCTTCCACCAGTGGACCTACCAGCTGGGTTTCGTTTCTTTCCTGTAGCCTTCTCTCCCTCTCAGAAAAAGAGGAAGGGAAGAGAAGGAGAGAGGTGGGCGCTCTAGGTGAGCGCATCTGCTGGCTCCAGCCGAACAGACAAGAATTCTCTGCCCAGGAAGCTCCTTTCGCTCACCGGCTACCCAGCCCCCCCTCAGCCCCCCCAACCTGGGTAAGTCCGGAGCACTGCGCTCCTCCTCGGGTTCCTTGCTAGCGAGATTTCAGCACCACGGAGAGCGACTAGATGCATTTCTAGTCTGTCTGTTCTTGCAGGGCGGTTGGCAGTAAGGTTACATCTCTTTCGGCTGCCTATAAAGCTGGGTTCTGCGTAGGGGAAAAAAGAAAAGAAAGGAGAAAGGCGCAAAACTGTGTCTACCGAATTAGAGGGGGATGTGGACCTTGGCCTTGGGAGTGAGCCTGAGCAAATGTATGTGTGTGCACTGTTGCATAAGACAGGTGAGGTCGGAGCTAGCAGGCTTGTAATTGTGCTAGTCTCCGTGTGAGGCTGTGCTTTTTATATGTAGAGGAGAGGGAGGGTTTGGGGAAATGAGTCGTGGATCTTCCTTAATTAACTCTTTCCTAGCCAGCTGTAGGTGCTGGGAAAGTGTTACAGAGCTAGCCTGGGGGGTAGGAGTGGAGGTAGAGTTAAAAGTTGTGCTCCTGGGAGGGAGCTTGGAGAGGTTATATTTTAAAATGTCATTTTCCCCCAGGATTACCTGGGTTCTTGCTGTAGTGAGAGCCTAACCTGACCTTTTGCTTCCTTTCCTGGTGTGAATAAATGGTGGGCAGGTGCAACAGGTTAACCTCAGGCTTGGTTAATTTGGGGCTGAGGTCTCCGATTTCATGCTTCTAGGAAAATACTCAGCCTGGCAGGGGCCGGCTGGCGTGGATTATACTATTTTTGCAAGCAGGCAGGAGGTACCATCCACTTTTCTGTTATCCTTGGTTGGAAAGAGGAAAAAAGTCTGCTTTCCCCTATTTTCTGGGGTGTCTGTCAATGAAACACAGCACAGAGGAAAGGCTTTGTCTCCACTTATCTATAGCATTAGGAGCAAAAATAGATTGGCCCCAAAGTGGGAGTCTGTCCACCTCCCATCCAGGGGCTCCACAGCTGGGAGCTGGCCATTCCTATGTTCTATTGCTTTTCATGCTCTCTCTCTCTCTCTCTCTCTCTCTCTCTCTCTCTCTCTCTCTCCTTCTCTCCCCTCTTTCTGTCTTCTTCCTCCCCCCACCACCTCTTTGCTTCTCTGTCCCCTCCTCTCTCCCCATCTCCTTACTCCATCTCTCTCTCTTTAAATACTTTCAATAAGTTTCTTCTACCTGTCTTGCCTTTTTCTTGGAGATGCTATTTGCCTGCTCCCGTGTCCTCCAGTTCTACTCAAACCTGCCCAAGAAACTACTCAACAAGTGGCTCTGGGGGTTTTCTTCAATCACCAAAAGTTCCCCAGGAGACAGTCTCCCACAAGGGATGTGCAGCTACATGTAAGATAAAGCCTCAACTTAGTTGGCCAGTAACTCTTTGAGGTTCTGCTCACCTTTGTTCATGATGAGGTGGGGGAGGGGTGGGCAGGTGGAGTTGTGCATAGACCTTCTTCCTGTGATGACTTTTGCTACGCATTTAATTCAAAATCCTAGGCTTTCCTCTAAGACGAGGAAAATGCTCTTTGCTTTGGATTGTGGGAAGCTTCTAGGTGAGAGAGAGAGAGTTCTGAGAGAAATGGTACCCCCATGCTTATTAGCATTAGCTCTAGAAACTTCAGTGTGTCTTTAGAATGAATGGTAGTGAGTAGATTGTGGAGAGGGGAGGACAGTGATGTAAGAGGTTGTAAAAGGTAGAAAATGGTAGAAAAAAGATTGAAACAGACAAATTTAGAGAACCAGAAACCAACAGTGACTTATTCATACTCCATCCTTGCTTTTTACATTCCCCTAGTTTGTATCAGTAAGTGAATGGATTTCTGCATGACACATCCCTGGGTGCTTTAAAAAAAACCATGTCCTTGCAGTGGACCCTGTCTTAAAGCTGTGTTGGTTTACTGATATCACCATTATCTTATTAATGCTCATAAGTTCTCTCTGAAAAAAGTGTTCAGTGACATTATTGGGCCTATTTTTTTTAAGGAGAGACAAGCATTGGGCCAGAGAGTGGCAAAAGCACAAACAGAACTTCCGATCTCATCACCTGTAAGTGCAGAAGTGCTCAGTGTGGGAGAGTGAGAAAGGATTGCCATCCTGTAGACAGATGTGCAAGCAAAGCTCCTTAGCGAATTGGGTGTGAGGCTGTAGGCTCTTCCTGGGGAAGAATGGGAACCAACCAGTCATCTCAAGGTGTTGCTGTTGCCCAGAAGCCAGGTGAAGAGCTCTCTGTGCTGATAGTGAAGAGAGTCCCCTGGGCTAGTGGCCTCCAGGCTGAACTGAAGTCACATGCCTGATGGCCATTCTGCTTACCTCAGAATCCTAGGTAGAGGCCCCCTTTCCCAGAACTCATTGCCATAGATGTCTGGGATCAGGATGTTTGTTTACTTTCCTGTCATGTGAATCTTCACAAGGCCACCTTCATTGAGTCCTCTGTGGTTTGGGATGTGAGGAAGATGACCAACAGTCAGGAAATGGTTGGGCTTCTAGCACCCAACAAAGAGTGGGGAATGGCACAAATGTACTCTATGTACCAAGCCTCTACTTCCCCAGATGCCCCCGCTCTCAATCCTGCCAAGATTCTGGAGAGAAAGCTACTGTGTTCTCACATCTGTCTCTCCCTCACTAAACGGAAGAAATTCTGCTAGGCTGCCTCTGAGACCTAGAGATAAGACATGCTAGGAAAAGATGCAGGGAAGGATAAAGTAAACATCCTGATTTGTTCTCCATCACTGTAAGTGACCATCTCTTACCCCAAATAGGTAACCATAACTTTTTTAAATTGAGGTATAATTTGCATGTAACAAAATGGATAGAAGGTAACCATTTGGATTAGTAAGTTTAGACAACTGTGTCAAAATGAACACTTGATCTCTACCCCAAATAAAATATACAAAAGTTCCTGCATATGTCTTCACAATCAACCTTCTTTTCCATAGTCCCTTTGCTTGTTGATTGTTACCATCATAGCTCAAACTTCTGCACTGTGAAGCAGAGATATAATGCTGATTGCATTCCATGCTAGATGGGTTACATGGATCTTAGACTCTTATATGGGTATCTCAGGGTCTGAGGCTACTGATTCCAGATATATTGCAGGAAAGGCGAGGGATAGGTGGGATATATTCTGCATTTCAGTTTCTTGTAATGGTGGTAGAAAATGGCCATTTCAATGGTGTGTATGGAAGGCAACAATTAAGTCTCCACAGAAGACCCTACAGGTTCCTGCCTTTGAGCTGATCTGAGTTTATTTGATGGCACAACCCATGAATGTGATTTTGAAATAGTTATTAAAAATATAGAATCAAGTTTCAGGTGCCTGGTCATGAGTCACTCCATCTGGTCTCCAAGAGTGAGCTGAGGAAAGAATAGCCCACATGATTTTAGTAGAGAAAGAAAAAAGAGAGCTAGTTCACAGTGTCAGTCTTTAAACGATGAAATTCAGACCCATCCACAAAGACCTGGGGTGAGGTGTGTGTGCTTATCCTCTTTCTTTAAGAGTGACTTTAAAACCAGAAACTATATGTTGACCGCATGTATCACCATAGTTCTACCCAAAGACCCTTCATTCAGCTTGCTTCCATCTCTGGGCTGCTTACTCCAGCAATAAGTACAGTTTCCTATTTATCATTAAGAAATAATGGAGTAATCAGGTTTTTGGTGACTTGGTTGAATATATTTGTGTGTTTGTATGTGTGGTATCATGACATCTTGCCAATTCTCTTCTATCTCTATTCTGAGGACCACTGGATTGAGGCATTGTAACCAACTGAGCCTGAGATCTTCAACTAAAACAGTATCTGCCAGCTCAAACAGCAAATCAGAGTCCTCAAAGTTTGCCTGTGTGGATCATACAGTGGATCACACAGTCAGTGGATACCCATGTCCTCTGCCTGCTTCCTTCTATTTGGAGATTTTCCTATAGCGCCTTCTTTCAGAATACTGTCCCTCTGAATTCTTCTACCTCAGAGGATGCACCAAGCCAGCTTTTCTATGGGAAGGGACCTGGGTTGTTTCTCCCAGATGACATCCCACGATGGGGAGTATAGATTGCTAAGCTACACAGTCATGGCAAACTAAAAGATGGCCAAAGGGTAGACTCCCTAACATCTAAATAGAAGATTGTGCAAAATTTCAAAAGCCAATTGGAGTGGATGACTTGGCAGAAGTCATCATCTTGATCCTGATTTTCATTGATAATGGTGAAGTAGCATTGCATTCCTAAGAGCATGGCAAGAGGGATTGTGATAAAGCTGTTTCAGATCTATTTCCAACCACACACAGGACTCATTAAAGCTTTGCCTTCAATATTATTTTTGGCTCGAACTACATTGATACATCTTGACCGTAGGGAGTAATGAGTACATCAGTTAGCAAGTAGACCTCAATAGCCATATTTTTTTTCATTTCTTCTTACTCCCCACAATTTGGTATTTCTTTTGTCTTTTTGGTGTCTCCAATTTAGTGGCATAAAGAACTTTCACACAGTGTGTAACCGTAACCAGCGCCCACATTCACAACATTTCATCACCCCAAACTGAAACTATGATAACTCCCATCTTCTTCTTCCCCAGCCTCCACCAATCATCACTCTACTTTCTATCTCTGAATCTGATCTAGCACACCATACTGATAGAATCATCCAATTTTATCTTTTTGTATCCTACTCTCACAAATTATGTTATTTAGTATTAGCATGAGTGTACTGTGTGTGTGCGCGCGCGCACGTGCGTGCATGTGCACACATACGCAAAATTGCATATTTAAAAATATTTAAAAAAATCATCCATTTGACAGCAGGCATCAGAATTTTCTTCCTTTTTCCAACAAAGTAATATTCCACTCCATATATAGACCACCATTTATCTGTATATGAACACTAAGGTGGTTTTTGGCCAGTTGCCTCTGTCTTACTCTCCAGACAATGGGTGGGACAACTCTCTGGTCAAAACACTGATTTGAGTTAAGATTATTCTCTTTCCTGATAAGTCTAAACAGATGATTCCCTAGAAGCAGATTGGAGAGGCTACATGGAACCGGTGCATATGAATGACCTGGGTCTGTTTTCCATGCTTAAGCTTTCATTCATTGTTGGTATATACAACAAAGACAGTCTAAGCGAACTGGAGTCCTAAATTTCTATTCCCCGTGAAGTACCCCAACTATGCCACAGAGATGTTCTTGGAGGCAGGAAGAGGCATATTGTCCACCCTCAGTGAGCCTGTCTTTGAGCTGTGAGTTTAAGACAAAGGTTATAATGACAGAACAGCTTCTGAGGTCTGACACAAATGAGTCCACAGAAGCACTACAGTATTCTGAAGGGTTCTACCATGATCACTCTGAAACTCTTATCTTTTGGGAAGGATGCCTCCAAGCTTACTCGACTTGGCTTAATAGCAGTTCATGAGTTGCCTATAGATGATTCATTAAAAGGCCACTATCCAAGACCCATGTAGATGTGTCCCATCATGCTGCATAGTGCAAAAGAGACAAAAAGAGAAGCCACCTGAATCATTGATTCCAGGACAATAGCAAGCAGGATGGCTGGTGTCTGGTAGCAGCTTAACAAAGGCTCTGAGCTGGAATTTGGCCTGTGATTCAAACTTAACTAAAAAATTTCATTTCTGGGCCCTAGCTGCTTGTATCTTTCTATTGACTAATTATAATACTAGCCAATAGTCATTGAGTATTAACTATGCATGTTAGCCAAGTACTTGGCATAGAGAATGCCCTTAATAGATGTTTGTGTTATTACCATTAGCAAACACCTTTAATACTTTGTATTCTTCAGTGGCTAAACATGATGATAGATATTTTTATTTCCACTTTACAGATAAGGAAATAGAGGCAACGTGGCCTCAGATGACTTGCTCAGCTTAGGTACAAGAGCTTCCACACATGTTCCCCTTTTTAGTAATAACAGCCGTGATTTATGGAGTGTTCATGGTTTGCTTGGCTCTGGCCCAGGCCCTGCAGTATTCTATCTCACAGTTTTAAGTTCATCCACTTTCAGGCTGAAGTTGTCTCCGTGAGGCCCACTGTGATGATGTTACACAATAATTCCCTTATTTAATCCTCACAACCCTGGAGCCAGAGCAGCAGGGAAAAATCTTCACCAGCCAAGTGAAAAGTGGGGACCCCAAATGAATCCTTAGGATGATCATGAAAGAGCATGCATGGATGAGGGGTACAAAGCTGAGAGGTTCAGAAAGGTTAGCCTTGCCTGAGGCCCACATGTCTAGTGGTCACAGGGCTGGCTTGAGCCATGGGCGAAGCTTGTGTTCCTCTCCAGCTTATATCTTACCTCTGCTTGCTTTCACCGTGGGTTACCCATGTACAGAATCACCAGGACAAAGCCTGTGGGGACATACACCAGTGGGTAAATGCTGATGGAGTCAAGGCAGGAGGATCATAAGCTTGAGGCTAGCCTAGGCTAGACCTTTCAGGGGCTGGAGAGATGACTCCCTCTGCACAATAATGAGGACCTGAGTTCAATCCAAAGCACACTTGTAAAAAGTAGGGCACAGTGACATGTTTGTAATTCCAGTTCTGGGGAATAAAACAGGAGGATCTCTGGGGCTCACACACATTTGATCCACCCAAATAAGCAAGCTTTAGGCCAGTGAGAGAGACTTTGTCTCCAAAAGAAGGTGGAGCGCAATTGAGAAAAGTACCCATTGTCAACCTCTGGACTTCACACATACATGCAACATACATGCAGATGTGAACAAGTGCATACATGTATAATCACACATGCACACAAAGCAGCAAGAAACAGAAGATCTGGAAACTTGACTTTAAGTGACTGCCCTACCACATGCTGACCTATGACCTTGGGCAGTTACTGAATCTACCTGAATCTAGTCTGAAATTCTTTATCAAAGCTCTTCATCTCCTTCAGCCTCCCCAAGTTATATATACTATCATGTCATCTATAAGGAGTTCTTATGAAAATTAAGGAACAAGTCCCAGTGCCTAGAACAGTGTTGATATGGAACAGGTCTCTTAAGAACCGTAGTGTTACTTGGTATTTAATGTGACCTGCAGACTGGATGCAGGCCCTGGGTACTTGGCATCTTAACAAGCGAACAATTATCTGGGCTGACCTGGATTTTATATCCTTCTTAAGTGCTAATGGGTTGGGCCGCCCTTATTTTACATCACCTTGATTTTAGGAGTATGTGTTGGGCCATTTTTTTTCCCTACCCTTTTAGCATCAAAGAAACCTGACAGGCTGATATTTTAAAAAATATCTGAGAGATGCCTTTTGACAATTAATTATGTGGAAATTGTCCCAGAGTGAAATTAATGTGAACCTTAAGGAGACGCTTGGGGACTGAGCCTCCTTCCACTGGAGACTCCAAACCTTTGGCTTTCTTTCTTCCTTCCTTCCCCCTCCCTCCAGGTTCTCCTACCATTCTGAGTTTTATTTATGAAACATTTCCCTTCCTTTATAATTATGTTTTCCATAAGAAGAGCATCTAACAGCCATCTCCTGGCTGGGCTCGAGTAATTGTTTGAATTTTTTGACGGTGTGCAATTTCAAAGCCTTGGGTTTATATAGATTACCTTGAATTTATCTCCTCAAGTGCATCAGGAGAGAAGCCGGTGCCTGCCTGTTGGAGTAATGTAAACTACGGAGCTGCTGAGCACCAGCGATGGTGTGGATGGACTATTTATCTAAACGGATTTCTGTAGAACACACACTTTAATAAGCTGGGGGTTGCCTGCCTGTCCTGCGTAAGTGCCTCCCCTTGTCCCCTGGGGATTTGTCAATGCCAAGGTCAGCAGTGGTGACTGGCCAAGGGACAGGTGGAGAGGGAGTCAGCTGACAGTACCATCCCCTCTCTATGTCCTCTGACAGCTGGACAGCTGTGAGCGGGGGTGAAGGTGCAGGCAGACTGAGGAGCTGGCAGCCCCAAGGCCAAAGAATCACGTTTGTCCTGTGCTGGTAGGTGTGGGTGTCCAGCTGGGCAGAGAGATGGGGTCCTGAATAGCAGATGAGAGCCTTGCAAATGACTGTGTGTTGGAAAGGGTAGAGGCCAGTGCCATGGATAAAGGGGATTTCTCCTCACAGTAACCCAGGTTGTGCCGCAGAGAGATAGAACATATAAAGCCAGCCATCAAGCCTCCCGTTCAAAGCCGTATATATTTATAGAGATATAAATGAAGTTTAATGCTGGTGAAACTCACTATAAAAGCAAAAGACTTCATCTGTATCTACTTTAGGTGCGGATCAGCACAGGGCCTTTTGCCTTTTTCCAGCTGAGGGTGCACACCCCTATACTCTTTCAAGACCCAGCTGCTAGAGCTCTGGAGCTACCAGCAGGGCAGGGGAGATAGAGGTCCCTTGAGCATCTTCAGATGGGCACCCAACAAAGGCATGCTCTCCTTATCATCCAGGGCTGTTTAAACACAGCAATGAAGAGCACAGAAAGGCAGAAGCATTGCCCAAATCAAGCTGCTTCAAACAGTCAGGAGTCTGGCTTCCAATAAAACAATTTGAGAAAGGTTTGCTTTTCATCTGCTTTGAAAGCTGCCAGTTTCTGTTCCTCATAGCTCCAGATGAGGTACAACTGCAAAGCCCAGCTGACCAGTCCCTGTGCTCCGAGAGTCTCTCCCAGCTCTGCATCTCCTGCCATGTGTGTTGGGCATGTGGCAATCCTCTGAAACCCTGCCTGACAAAAGTAGCATCCTGGCTCTTCCACTGGTTCATGGAGTAGCCTGGAGGAAATCACTTTATTTCTCTGAGCTTCCATTTCCTCTCACTTGGCATGTGGCAAATAGTTGCTGCCTCTCTGAATTGTTGACTATGTTCAAGAAGATGCTAGTTTCCACATGGAGACTTACAGCAGCCCATCCATAGTGAGGGGCTTCAATCCACGGAGTTCTCATCAGAAAAGGTGCATTTTTAAGGTGAGGGTCAAAGACTCAGAATGCTATGACATTTTTCCCTACAGGCTGAAGAAGTTCCATGTGGTCCCAACCTGTCTTCATGAGAAAGTCTCCAGGCAGTGATTTGAACCCTCTTTCCTTTCCTCTTTAATGTTCATTTTTTTAAAGTATATGTATATGTGTGTGAATTCATGTGGGTATGTTCACATGAGTGCAGATGCCCATGGTGGCCAGAGGAGGGTGTCAGATCCCCCTGGGACTGGAGTTATAGCCACCTGACATGTGCACTAGGAACAGAACTCAAGTCCTCTGCAAGAACATTGAACTCACTTCTCCAGCCCCAGTCACCCACCTTCTTACTGAGGCAGCAGCTTCATGGGAAGTTCCCTGACCGAACAAAAGAGTGTTTATCTTCATGTGGCAGGGGTGTGAGTAGGGGTCACTCTCATCTTGAAGACCTGTCCTTGTTCATCTAACTGACTCATTAGAAAGATTAGAGGCATCATACAAAGCTCCCAGGAACACCATTTCCCTCAGAGGGTGTATCTTTGTGTAGCTGGGGTTGTGCTTCCGAACTTGCCTTTAAGATGGCAGGAAAATATACCCAGTGCATGGATTTCTTCCCGGGTCACCCTCCATCTGAGGGAGGGGCAGGGTGGGGTATTCTGGAAGAAGGACTGTTGATTGAGCTGTTGATTGAGCCTGATAGAAACTGAGTGGAGGGCGAGGTAGAAAACCCTATCAGTCTGTCACTTATTAAAATGGTCTGAGGCACAGTGCCTGAGTGATTAAAATGCAAAGTAAGAATGTGCTGTTTCCTCCTCCCCATCCTTGTCATCCCCCCTTTTTTTAATTCATATTTTATCAGTTTAATGCATGAGAACAGGAGGCAGCAGCTCTCTTTAGGAACCGGGAAGGAAGGAACACAAACCCTGGACAGGTTCCAGTGGCTTCCCTTAGAGTTGCCAGGCCTTGCTGGAATCCCCAACGTCACCCTCCTTTGTGGCTAGAGACCCGGAGACAGTGGGCAGGTGACCTCTGTCTGCATGTTCACTTTCACACTGCTCCTGTGATTTCCCAGGAGGGTCCTTGGGCCTCTAGGGACCACATTAGACAGAGGGGTCGGAGAAGCACACTTGACATCTTCAAACTGTAATATGGGTATCTTGGGAAGACATAGATATCTTGGGACTACGTGATGATTGGGAAGATATGATACTCAGCTCATGTGTCTTGAACTGCACGGCCCTCTTCTCTCTCAGGTCTTAAGGTCAGAAATTGCTAAAGTGGTTCTGCATCAGGGAAGGAGCTTTCTCATGTTTGAAGTTTCACACATCTCACTTTGGAGTAATTTCTACTCCCTGCCCTTTGGGGAGTCATTCATTTTGTTGTGTTTTTTAACAAAGCACCTCTTAGCTCCTTCGAGATGAGAAAAGAATCCAGGTCCAAGGCAGGTAAGTTTTCTTAAGCACCTTTTCTTCCTTCATGCAGTTCTTACCCAGTGGGGAAAAAAAAAGCCTTGCTCACTTTGTGGCTTAGACACCCAGGAGATCATCCGGGCTACTGTTGTAACTAGCCCTTTATGTGTGGGACGCTTCTTTCAACTCTGAACTGATATTGTGCAAGATGAGATTCTCACAGTGTATACCCAAATGATTGGTCCAGCTGTGTGTGGGGGAGGGATGGGGAGGATGACAGATGTCACTTTGCTCAATCTGTTCCCTTTGAGGTTATCCATTGAGCGCCAGGGACAGCCAGGGCCCCCAGAAGGTTAAGGGGGAGACGTAGTGCTGTCGGGGGTGCAGGGTGCTGCTTAAGGGCAGCTCAGCTATGTCCCTACCCTGCAATAGGAGTGAGGGAACCGCAGGGAGTAGGAAAAAGGAGGGAGGTGGATTGTACCATGCTTCCCAGCCACCTACCATGTGTCAGCCATGGTGGAAATGGAGCCAAAAAACAGACTCATCCAGAGTAGACATGTTTGAGGGCAGGGATCACCTGAGGCTGGTGTTTAGTTCTTCTATCAAGTTCTGAGTGGGAACTTTTGGGGAGGGATTTATTACAAGTCAAGGTGAGATTAGTGAAGGGAATTCATCACAGGATTGGAATAACTACCCGCATGCAGGAGGCTACAGACTTGGGGAGAGACTATGAACCTGAACATAGTTCTTGCCTCTGCTTAGCTGTGCCCCTTTAGTGTGGTTGCTTAACCTCTCTGGGCCTCCAGTTCCTGTTTTCAAGCATGGGATGATGATATGCTGAGGATTTTGTAGCAGTTGAATAAGGAAACGTATATTAGCTCCCACTGTTACTTTCCTGCTGTTCTTCTTCCTTTTCATAGTGCTATTAAAATTTCACATTTTTTAGGGCCTCAGCAGATGGCTCAGTGTATAAGAACACTTGCTTGTATAAGCGTGGGGACCCAAGTTCCTATCCCTAGCGCACACACAGAAAACAAGGCATGACTACACTCATCCGTAATCCCAGGACTGTGGGGGGTGAAGAGACAAGAGGATTGTTAGGGCTTGCTGGCAACCAGTTTAGCTCCAGGCTCAATGAGAGACATTGTCACAAGGGAATGAGGTGGACAGTGATAGATCAGGATTCTCCTCTGGATTCCAAGTAAGTGCACAGGTGCACTTGCACATACATGTAGGCATACACCATACAGACACACGGACATACATACACGTGTGTGCGTGTGAATTTGCTAAGTTCAACAATGTTACCATTTAATTACTTCTATTTCTATAAAGTTTCAGTGAACTGTCCAAGGTAGTACAGGCAATATGTTTCAGAATTGAGATCACAGCCGCCTGACCTTGTACCTATCATTTAATTATGTATAGACCCCTTTCTTGTGCTGGGATTGAGCTAGCCAGCAAAATTGCAGTGGTCAAAAGACCCACTGTCTGCCCCTGAGGACGGAACTGACTCCCTTAGGCACTTGCAGCAGCATTGCAGGAAGGGCCTGGGGCGTCATCGGAGGCTTTGGCACCCTTTCTTTTATTCCCAGTATTTTCCAAGGTCGCTCCTTGACAGATTAGTACTGAATTTCTACAATGAGGCCATCTCCTGTGGGCTGGATAGCATAGGCTTTCTCAACCCCATCAGCCACTGTAGCACCTCCACAAGAACCAAGTCCCCCTCCTGGCATCAGACCCGAGGCCAGCCGGCCAGCAGTCTCGGGTGTCACCCCACAGAGAAGCCTACTCCCATAGCAGCTCTCCACGTGCTCTTTTGTTTTATCTTTCTTTACCACATTTATCACCAGCCAACACAGCACATCTTGCTGTGATTTCTTTCTTATTGTCTGGTTCCTCCCTGTAGACTGCATACTGTAAGACCTGGCCTTTATCTGTCTTACAGCTGCATTCTCTGCCCTGAACTGTCCATGAGCAGTAGAAGACTGAGTCTTTATCCAGGATCCTTTGTTCCAGCAAGTGGTTGCTAAAGGCTGGCTGTAAGCCAGCCATTCAGTCAGTGGCTGGATATTGAGTTGGATCTTTGTCTTTAAAGAACATCTTGTCTGGATAAAGTAGAGAGAAGTGTGTGTGTGTGTGTGTGTGTGTGTGTGTGTGTGTGTGTGTGTGTGTGTATTAGCCCTTCATGCAGAGAGGACATTACAAATATATATATGTGTGTGTGTGTGTGTGTGTGTGTGTGTGTGTGTGTGTGTGTATGTGTGCATATACACACATATATACATACACACATACATACATATACACATATATTTGTAACATCCTCACTGCATGAAGGGCTAATGTCTAGGAAACAACTATATGTGCTATAGGAAGGAGGGAGAAAGACTCACTTTGCTCAAAGTATTCCTTTAAGCTTCTACAAAGGAGGTAGCATGTGGACTGTTCATGTTAAGGGTTTTCAGCATTGTGGGGGTAACCAGCAAGGTGATGTAGCTTGAGTAGCAGTACCGGGTCGGGTTGTGGCTGGGGTGTTAGGATGATCGGAGGTTATGCTGATGAAGAAGAGTAGAATTTAACTTTACTCTCACAATATGCATGAGGGACAATTGCCAACAGCTTGGAGAACTTTAGCTGAGAAATCTGGAACTATGTTGTTCATGAGAACTTGTCACCTCTTTTGTCAGAGAACAAAAGGCATGGCTTAACGATTACTCACAGTCGAGGTAGTCCTGTATATTAAACACATCTTTTCCGCACTGTCTCTAATCCAGCGACTCGGGATGGGTAGGAGGGCCCCTCAGAGCTCCAGGACTCTCCATTTCCAGACATCTTTTCCCTCTCCAACAACAGGAGGCCAGCTTTCAGCCATTGGTGCTGATTCCTCTAGTGCTCTCACATAGGTCAAGGGCAAGACGACATAGTGAGCATGAGGGGCAGGGGTTGCTCTCACACAAGAAGCTTTGAATGCGCATTCTGTTCCCTTTAACCGTGGGTTATTGAAGAAAATTGTTCGTTTTGTTTATACTCAACCTCTTCTCTTCCAAAAAGATGATGAGGCTGGAGTCTTCCATGCCAGTGGCCCCCCTCTAGGACAGTGTTCCCTATTGCTCTGGGTGTCAGCAACTCAAATGGTGGTGTTTACATTGGGGTTGAACACTTAGTAAAATTTTAAATTATTATTTAAAAAATACACAAAGGAAGTAAAAAACACCATCAAGGAGGAACCTCCTAAGCAGAATACAAAGTCAGGTACACCCACAACACAAGAACCACAGGTAGGGAGCTAGAGGATTAGGACTGTGACTTCCTTCAAGATGGACCTCAGTGTTTAAATGCTTTTCTTCCAAGGTGGATTCCTCTGTCAGGCTCCATAGCTCTGATCTAGACCCTGGCTTCCTGTCTTATTAAATCCAAACTTGGGTCAGTAGCAAGTATTTCTTTCCAAATTTTCCTGCTATAAATAGGAGGAAAAAATAGCATTGCAAAACTCATGGACAGACCATAGCACATAGTAGGTGCTCAAAAAATATCCCTTCTTATCCCTGTAACCTGCTTCACAAGAGCCCATATTCAGGTCCTTCCTCTAAAGTCCTGCCCTTAGCCTATTAAAATCTGATTGCAGCCAGCCGCTGTCTTACATGAAAGGCTCTGAGCACTAAATCACACCTATGCATAAATGATTGATAAGGAATTAATAGGTTAGGTGGTAGCACTTATGGAAAGCAGCAGGCAGGAGAAGAAAGAAGCTTTAATAGCAAATGTCAAAAACCAGATATAGGCCTCCGAGGGGACATTTTCAGTGACAGGGCTGCTGCAGAGTCCCTTAAATCATGCCCATTCGAAAGCCAGCTCTTAGGTCTTCAAAAGGACAGATGATACACAAGGTCAGGAAAGCAGAAAGTAGGGTCAGCATAGGATTGCATGATAAGGCCTTATCCTTAATCTTGACTGTGACACTTAACTATCCTCTGCAGTGCTGAGCCTAGTCTCCCATGTTGGCTACTCATTTTTTTTCCCTTCTGGCTTTAATTCTCTAGCCCCTGGCTTTGCCTCTCTCTAGCATCCATTGCTCTCTAGTAATTTACTTTACCAGGCTGAGATTCTACCACTGATCACGATCATTGACCAGTCCCTTACAAAACTTTTCTGGACCTTTTTCTTGTGCTCACCTTGCAAAACTCCTGCCTGGCTAAACCCAACTGCTGCCTCGCCATCCACTCTCATGCTTCTATCCAAACAACTACACATCATGAAGAAAAATAGTGTCCTGCTCGTTGTTGTTATCACAGCAAAGACCATAACTCCCAAATGACACCAGAAACTCCCTGGCAATCTTTCCATGCTGCTCTAGTGAGTTAACTTCCAGTCTTATAATTTTATATCTTTTTTTGCAAGGACAGCCTGCCCATTCTTTTAAGTCTCCTCTACCTTGCTCTCTACAGGTAGGCCCTCCCATGTCTTCCTTTCAGGCTCCTCCTTGTGCTCAGCCTGTTGGTCCATACTCTTCATTTAGGAGTGCCATGGCCCTGATTTTCCATGATCCCCAAAGAATCTTTAGTCATCACCTTTCTTCTCCCCCGTTGCTTTGTACTCCTGGGAAGGAGATGAATGTGCTCTGATAATCTCCTCTGAAAAAGTGAGGTCTATCTTGATTCTACTTCTTGTCTTGACCACATTTCCTAATTCTCATTCACAGTAGAACTCACTGAAAATGTGGCTGGTCCTAATTCTACTCCATTCACTCCATAAGGTGTCTATAGCTACCCTTCCAAAGACATTCCACATATCATCAGAATTTCCAGAACCTTCATGCTCCCAAATCTCATGACCCTCATCGTGTGTGTGTATGTGTGTGTGTGTGTGTTTGCCCAACTCTTTGCATCATGGGGCAATTATTACTATCTAGAAACCACCATCTTCTATTGACTTTGTGTCATGAACTTCTTAGGTTTTCCTTCTGTATTGAAAGCCACTAATTTGCTGGGTTCTCTTGTCTTCAACCTCTAAAAATTTGAATCTCTTCGTGATGGTTAATATTGACTGTCAACTTAATCCTCTGGGCATGCCTCTGAGAAATTATCTAGATTAGGTCTCTTAAATTAGAAAGACTCCCTCGATTGTGGACAGCACCATTCCATGGGTTGGGGCACTGGACTGAGTAAAAAGGGGGAAGTATGATAAACCCCTGCATTCATTTCTTCGCTCTTCTTAACTGCATGAAGTGTGATGAGCTGCCTTAAGCTCTTGCTGCCATGACTTCTCACTAGCCCTTCTGTAATGTGTTTTCTCCACTCACTTTCCCCTTTTTCCTTATTCTAGGATCCCAGCCTGTGGGTTGGTGCTGCCCACATTTAAGGTAAGCTTTCCTTCCTTAGTTAACCCTCTCCAGAAATTCCTCAGAGATACACCTAAAGGTATTTCTCCTAGGTGATTCCAAATCCAATTAAGTTGATGATGAACATTCTATAATCAACAGAAATATTAGAAAGTATCCCATTCAACTCCCTCCTTTTGTAGACAAAGAGATCAAAGCCAGGGAAATGTTATTTCACAAGAATCTTGATTGTCTTCCTTGCTTAGCTGCTGGGTGCTGGTCCTGGGCTGAGATGCAGGGTGACAGACCCACACTGGGGCAATCATAGAGGACTGGGTGCCAGGACACAGGCTTTGAGGCTTCTGGAAGAGACTGCTGAGCTATAACAGATCTCCTAAGAAGCTATATTTATTGCTACCTCAAAATTTTGTCTGGAGAAGCTTCTTCTGTCAGTCACCTGGATATGATTTTTCTGAATCTGAATGAGACTTGACTGTACTTAGGTGGCTTCTGCCATCCTCTGATTCATTTTCTCCTTCTCTACAAGAAGAAAAGATGTGAAAATTATGACTATCTAATTCTGCCTCTGACATGGCCAGAGGAAAATATCCAGCAGCCTTTTATAGGCCTTGTTGTTTTCAGGGGATGATTTGAATCAATTTTTAATTATCAAATGTTAAGTAGAATGCCTTCCTTAATTATATATGTGTATCTGTGTATGTGTGTGCATATAAATAGATGCACACACATGCATTTCTTTCAGATACAAAGGACAGAAGAAAAGATTTTTTAAAAAGAGTCTAGACTGTCAATTTGGTGCTCATTCTGTCACAGCATGCTGGGTGATCTCTGCCTCTTGAATGGTTCATTAATTATGAGTTACAGAGCCCTTTGCCTTAGTAGAGATGTCAGAGTTTACACAAGGTACATCTTACTCTCAACAATATGCTCTAACTCTTATTTAGTGATATGGAATTTAGTAGATGGGGGTATTTGGATTGAATTTTCTGTTATATTAGGATTTAGGCATAGACTGGAGAATCTCTCCAATCACATATTTAACTTAGAAAAGATTAATCACTGTACTACTTACCATAGTGGTTTGAGTGAAAATGTCCCCCCTTAGGCTCAGATATTTGAATCCTTGGTCTCTAGTGATGATGCTGTTTGGAGAGGGTTGAAAGGTTTGGTTTTGCTGGAGGAAGGAGATCACTGGAGGGTGGTCTTTGAGATTAAAAAGTCTCACCTACTCCCAGTTTACTCTCTCTGCTTCATGCCTGTGGTGAAGGATATGAGCTCCCAACTTCCTGGTCTGGAAGGCAGGCATGCCTGCGGCTTGCTGCTATGCTTTCCCACCATGTTGGACTCTCATCCCTCTGTAATCACAACCCAAACAAACCCTTTCTTCTGCAGGTCACCTTGGTCATGGTGCTTTATCATGGAAATAGAAAAGTAACTAATACATTTAATTTTCTTGTTGCTATAACAAAGTACCCAACAAAGGTATATTTAGAAGGGTTTATTTCAGCTTATAGTTTGAGAGTATGGTCTAGCATGTCGGGAAGGTGTGGCAATAGGAGTATGAGTCCACTGATCACATTGCATCCATAGTTAGGAAGCAGAGAGAGATAAATGTTGGTGCTCAGCTTCATTTCTCCTTTTATTTAGTCCAGGACTCCATCTCATGGGGTGGCCCACATTTAGGATGGGTCTTCCCACCTCCATTAGCCCAACCTAGAAATTGCCTCACAGACTTGCCCAAGGATTTGGCTCCTAGATTATTTGAGAGTCTGTTAAAGTTGACAATCAACATTAGCCATCAGCATCAGCAACAACTTAGACATCACTCTACATCCAAAAAGTCCTCCATTTATACAGACACTCTTCATCCTCTGGCCTCCTGCAAGCCTATACCATATAGATCTTCAGTAAAGACTAGTTGGTAGTTGTTACTTTGGTCTTTTATTCTTGTTTGGGAAATCTTTGAGATGCTTGATGAGTGTTTTAGCATACTCAAATAGCACTAATAGCTTTATGTGGTTTTCTTTGATCATGCTTATTATCATTTAAATAATCCATTTTCTGCTTCATTTATTTGCTTATTTCATGAAGGAAGTGTTGGAATCCTCAGGGTGGCTCTGAAACACTATGAATTCCTTGTCCTCATTGTGTGTTTTTAAAATGTATTTGCCTCTTCAGTTTCCTCCTATGACTCTACTTTCATTTCCATGACATACCCTTGAATGTGAAAAATCTAAGTCAGACTCTGAGTCCTTAAGAGAAACCTAGGTCCCAGGTGCTATCCTACGTTCTGAATTTCCTACAGAGACAAAATCTCTCAGCTCACAAAACAAACATTGCCCCGAAGCTATGCCACATGTCTATCACCAAACTTTCTTGATTTTTACCTTTTCAGTTCTCTCATATTTGTGTGTCTCTCCATCTCTAATTCTCTGGCATGTTATTCAGACTGGCTTTATTCTTCTCCATTATTATGGATTATATTTAATCTTTATGCTGTATTTATGTGTTATATGTTACTATATAAAAGTCTGAGGTTATAAAGAAAAACTTACAAGGGTCTATGAACATATGTAATACAGGCACCTGACTGGGTATGGGGCGCCTTCTCTTCTTTCTCTTTCTCCTCCATCTCCTCTTCTTTCTTCTTTCAAATTTCAGTCCTTCATTTTTCTAGAATGCTTAGTTTGTTATTGTTATCAATGGAGAAACAGATGCCATTTGAACTCTTGTGGATTGTAGTCATAATAGACATTGCAAAATGCTTATTTAGAGTATAAACTCTAGGGTACTGGAAGTCATATTTCTCTAGATCCTAATGTTTCATTTTAGGTGTGCTGTGAGTACCACTGTGGGGATTTGAGGCTAAGAAGAACAAAGTTTTTGGTGGCTTTATAGTGCTGTTGGTAGACTTGCTTGTGTAGCTAGAAGGCACTAGCTGGATATTCTCAGCAGGAGGCTATGGATTCTAAGATCAAGTTGCCAGCAGATTTGGTGACTGGTGAAGGCTTGCATTTGGTTTTATGCATATCATCTTCTCTTGTGTCCTCATGTGATGGAAAGGGGGGCTGTTCCCTTGTTCTAGTCCATTCTCTATGTTTTTAGTAAAGACCACTTCAGTATGGTTATCTGAGCTCGTTACTCTCCTTCTTATACCCTTTAGTCACTTTCAATTGACCCTTTAACCCAAACAAAAATCCTTAAAGTGGTTTGCCTAGCCTTTCATGCTTTAGTCCCTCCCCTCTGTACTGCAAGAGTATTGGGCTGGGTGTCCCGCAGCTCCCAAGCATCTGTTTGGTCCTATGCTCTTTCCTTGTGGTTTCCCCCTTCCTCCGTGTCCTCTCTCCATTCCCTCCTCTCTCTGCCTGAGTCATCTGCATGTGCAGGTCTCAGCTTGGATGCCTCTTTTTCCAGGAAGCCATTCCTTTGGCTTCCCTGCCTTAGTCAGGTTCTTGTGCTACATATGTTCATAGAACCTTCTTAGGTTTTCCTTATAATCTCAAATATTTCCACTGTAACATGTGACATATAAAGACAGCATAAACATTAAATGTAATTCATAATAATAAAGCAGGCTCCCTGTAACTACCCTCCAGGTCAAGCAATTTGATACCAATAAGCCTCAATGATACCCCTGGGTTCCTCTTCTGACTTCAAGCTCCTCCATTTCCACAGACAACAGCCTTTCTGACTTCACTGGTATGAATTTCCTTACTTTTAAGGGTTTAGTATGTGTCAGCTTAGAAACATATATAATTTATACACATATTTTATATACACATACATACATTTATATACATATATATACACATGTATATGTCAATTTATCAAATTTTATCAGAATACAAAAAATGTCAAATTTCATGTACATGCCAAATTTATGTGTTTTAAAAGTTTATAAATACATATATCAATAATATGTAAAACTCCTTGTTTGATATACATGCTTCCATTGATTGAAAAAGTCTCATGCCTTTTTTGCTCATTGTTACATCCCCATGGTCTTGCCTAACCCTAGAGCATTTCAACTCTACAATAGCTATTTGGAGACTAAATGAAGAGAAAGGACATCCATGTTGACTCTAGATAAAGACTAAGCTATTATGAGAGTCCCACTGTGAAACCCTTTCAGAAGGATGCTGCAAACAGGGCATCGAGGTATCTGTTGCATAGGAGAAACATGTTCAGAATCGCCTGCCACTTTCTTCCTGACAACTTTAAATAAGAAAGGTGACTGAAAGAGCTATGAGGAAGTGATTATGTCTGTCTACCTATTTGTGCATCTATCTATTTATGTATCTAACCACTCATTTATTTATCTATCTGTCCAGTCAACTGTGTAATATTATCCAAACACACATCTACCGAAGCAGACTAGAAAAATAGAGCACATAAAAGAACGGGCTGAGGAAAATGGTAACTGTCTCATAAGCAGGCATAAGTATTGGCCTCTATCCGTGACCTACAGGAATAAACCCTGTCCCTGTCAGCAACCCAGACAAGGAGCTGGTGAGAAAATAAACTGTGTCTCGGGAATTTGATTCATGAGGGAGAAAAAAACTGTGGCAGGATCATGGAAACACATGAATTATTCACAATTCAAACCAGGAAAGGGGAAGGAGGAGGAGGGGGAATGACCAGGAAATGAACAAGAAAATAAAGCTCTCCTGGACCAGGGAGGGGCCAAAGTAGCAGAGGTGGCAGAGGGAATGGCCTCACGGGGGACTAAACCAGACTGGCAGAGACAGAAAGGCCAGCTGGTCACGTGAACAGCTGAACGGAGAATACCTGGTGGAGAGGGTGGCTTGTGTGTAAGATGAGGTATACCCCTAAGTCAGGAAGCTGGTTACAGCTGGAGTAAGCCGCTGGACAGCTCATGATTGAGTTTAAAAATAAACCCCAGTGCCAAGCTCACTGCTGCCCTGTGATTGCAAGAGAGGAAAACCACATCTGCTGGGCTGGCAGTCTGGTGTGGGGGGGTGGGCACACAGGACTGATGAAACTGGGCATGGCCTAGAGAGGAAGGGCAGGAGGAGGTCACCCTTTGTAACATGATGAACTTTGCCCCAGTTGTGTTTGGGTATATGGAGAGTGAGTTTGAGGGAAGCAGGGGGAAAAGTTATTTCCTGTGTGAACCATCAGCGAGAGACTTGGGCTATGAAAATGAAAATGAGGAAAACGTGCTGAGGAGGTTGAAACTGCAGACCAGGAACTGCTCAGTGCAGGAGCCAATGGAGAGAGACAGCTAAGGTGCCTTCCAGAAGAGGACTACAGCTAATGTCCTTCAGGGAAATCAGCTTGGAGATAGCCAGGTGGAGTGTGGGCTTATCTGTCCAGTTTAAAATGGGTGGAGCAAACAGCAACATGCTTTTGGCTCCCTACAAGGACCTGGAATTGCTTCTTCAAGATTTACTGGGCCCCAGTCTTGACCCCCAAGAGAGGGAGAGGGAGGGAGCTGGGAAGGACAAAAGCAAGTTATTTCAAATGCTAGAAGAGCTGTGGATCCTCTGGAATGGGGAACTGAGTTAGAGACTAGACTGCTTCCCTGGATCGTCTGGAAAAATTTCTCTGAGGATGGTTTTTTGTTTTGTGGCTTTTGTTCTGTTTTTGAAATAGTTTCGTTCATTACCCTGGCCTGGCCTTGAATTCACAGCATCCCTCCTGCCAGCCTCTTAAGTGCTGGTACCATATGCTCAGGCTGCTACACCTTGCTCAGGAGGTGTCCTTTGAGTAGAGCTCTGAAGGATGATGAGGAGCCAGCCATATGCTGGGGAAGTATGGAGCACAGAGGTCAGCGTGATGCAGGGCCGTGAAGAAAAACATGAACCAGAAAGGATTTTAAATCTAGGTCCGCCCTTGTCCAGCCTTAATCTGTGGAATGGGAAGGTTAAATAAGGTGATGGTTAGGACCTGTTCAGTGTGACATGGAGTCTCAACCCTCTGGGGAAAGGCTGGATTTGAGCTAGAATCTGAAGAGAAATCCCCAAATACCAGTGAAGTCACCGAGACCAGTAGGTAGGGTATGTGGCCTCCTCATATTGTTCTAACACGTGGAGAGTGAGTGTTGTCTGATCTCTGTTCTTTATGCTCCTACTGCATATGAGAGTGTGAGTGAACCCCACCTGACTGGGCTTTAAGACCTCACCAAATCCCAACTACTTCTATACACCCAAATAGTCATATTTGGGTGACTTTTTTACTACATAAATTTGTGGAGAGTTGAGGCATGCAGTTCACAAGAACAGGCAAAAACATGAGTGAGAAAGTGCTAGAAACATTCCATATCTCCCTCTCTGGGCAGGAATGTGCTGCCCGGTGAGATAGTCCAGGAAAAGCAGTAAGGAAATCACTTGCTAGGTGGGAGAATATGTAGGAGGAAAAAGCCCTTGACTGCTACAGGTTCTTCAAGAAGTAGTCAGGGCTTGGAGAGGGCTACTGAAAGGCAGTTGGGGGGAAAATTAATAGGGAAACTGTAAAGAATTTGGTCCAGCTCCCAAAAGACCTAGTCAGTGATGCTCATTGTGACCATCCTTGCTGCAGTCCTGCACCTATCCACATGAGCAGATGTGGGACAGACAAACAAGCAAGAATAACAGCAAGTGAATGAACGCCCTTTGCAATGCTCCTTCACCCAGGCCTGCTCTGTGTCATGTTCGTCAACGTACTGCATCCTCATATCACTTGCCTTTCGTTGATGGGAATCTAAGGGAGATGAAGAAATGCCTGCAGCCTCACAGCCTCGTGTGGTTGAGACTCTAGTCACTATAGGGTGTTACCCGAGACTGTGACCTCCCTGTCCTGTATCCCGTTCAAAGGACATGCTGCACGGATGAAGTGCTGAGGGCTCTGCTAAGTAATAGTCTGGGCTTCATAGACCAATCAGAGTTGTCACTGAAAGTCATAATATACAGTCATAAGATGAGCCCAAGTGGGCATAGCCAGTCCTTCTGGGACTTGGTGACCTAGACAGGAGGGCCATGTCCTCTCTATAACCTCTCCTGTGGACCAGGGGATTGTCCTCAGCCAAGCCTGTGATGGGAGCCAGAGAAAATAGAGACGTGGGAAAGGAAAAGAGTGGGGAGAGGAAAGGGGCATAGAAGCATTAGGGAAATGAAGCTACATAGGGGCCTTCCTGGGCCTCTGGTAATTGTGCATGCCATAGGCAATGAAGGAGGAAGAAGCAGATGTCTCTACTTAGAGTTCAAAGGAGCAACTAGTCCAGCTTCTAAGATAGAGATGGAATTGTATATCACAGACTGTGTTACGTGTGTGACCATCCATCTCAAAGATCCACTGAACAGAGCCAAGAGACTTGTGCCCATGTTGGTCATGAACCTGGATACCCTCACACAAATTATGTAATATCCCTTAGGTTGTATAGATACAGTGGCCATGTGACAGCTCTCTGAGACCCTTCCAACTTTCACGGTATCCTGGGTTTGACCCTCATACTACCAGAGTCTCAATTCACCGGTTTATTTAGGATTTAATATGAGTTTTAATTGATTCATAAGGAGAGCATGAGAGTCCCTGTGACTTTGTCATGCTCCCCAGTGAACCCATCCTTTAGCCTTCCCTATTTTGAAGCTCTGGCCAAGTGACACATTCTGGCTTCTGTCTGACACATTGTGGCTTCTGTCTGCTCACCTCTTGCTTTTGTTGGATTACAACACTGGCCACCTTATGCCCCAGTCCAGATTTCCAGATCCTCTACTTCACAGTAGATCCTGTCTCCTTCCTCTGGTTTATGGAGATGGGCAAGATATGTTTTAAATACCTAGCACTCTTCATGGTGCGAGTTCAGGAAGCCAGTTTAAAGGACTCTTTGTGAGTTGCTTTGAGATATTATTCATCTATAAACACAAATGAGTATTTAAATAAGAGCAAAGACAGAAACAAGCAGTCTGAACCAAGCTTGGTGGGTACCTTCCGCTCCTCATGACATTTTGTTTGACCCATAATGCTGGCCTTCTGCAGCACTGACTTCCCTCTTGCAAGCTTTCACCCACCTCTTGCAAAATAAATTTTATTGGCTTACTTGTTATTGTAATGGGAGGGACAAGCTGCAGCAAGCTGACAGTGGAAGTGTATGGCACACACAGAGTGGAACACTTTGCTGTATGTTATAGACAGATGTAAGCCATGATCTCTTTCAGTGTAGGCCTTTATGTAGGGAGAGTACTATTTATGAGTTGTGTTCTGCAGAAATTGGCTTTTCTGGTGGTGTGGGTGCCCATAGGTTGTACACACATGCCTTTCTCTGTATGCACATGGATATGTGTTTGTGCATTTGTATATAGGGGCAAGTGCTAATCCATGAGTCCAGCCTGCATACATAGAAAAATAGTGGCATCTATGTCTTTGGTTTTGACATGTGACAAAAAGACCATGATTTAAATGCAATGCTAAGGACCAGTGACAAAGGTATTTAGGAAAGCAGATGTCTTTGTACCTGATTACTATAAAAGCTACAGGGTCTATGACCCTTGATGTCATTCCTTAGGACATTTGATTTTCTAATATGGGATCATTTTCCAGAGGAGAAAAAAGTCTGTAATAAAAACCCAAATATATTTATTCATTTATCTAATACCCAGTCAGTAAGTTCTTAAATTGTCTAAGTCACTGTTAAGCAACACAACAGACAAAATTTCTTATTAGACTATAGTAATGATCATTAGTATTTTTATGAAAGAGATAGCAATCATGATTCCCATTCTACAGAACAGGAAATTGAGATTTTTTTAAATAACCACTCGATATCTTACAGCCATAGTTTTATTTGTGGGGTGTCAGGATGAAACCCCATAGACCCTACAACTCAAAGTTTGATGTTCCAAGAAATAGTTTAGTGTTTTAAGGACGTGGTGTTTAAATTGGATGTGACAAGACCACAGACTTTGGAACAAAGAAGAACAGAACACGTATTATGAGATATGTATGAGTAAAGGCTATCAGAATTCTGGGGATCCAGAAATTTCCATAGACAGTGACATTTGGACTCAGCTTGGGAGACTGGGAGGATTTTCACTGATGGAGAGAGGAGGCAGTTATCTTAGGCAGTGGAAGGAGGGGGAGGACACAATAAACAGTCAACCTTGGCTTGAATAGTGGTCCTCAGGCTGACAATGTAGCAATACCTGAGCTGCCTTGAAAATGATGAAAGCTTATGAGCTCTGTATTCAGTTTTTCTGGTTTAGCTGGTCTTTCTAGACCTTGGTCTTATCATTGACACTTTATAAGCGGCTCCCTGAGTGATTTTGTTATATAGTTTGAGTTGAGACCAATTGGCAGAGGGGAAAGACTGGGACAGGAGGACAGAAGGATAGTGGTCCCATGGGAGCTAGCACAAGCAGGAGGTGGATAAAGCTGGTGATAATGAGGAAAAGAAGGATGGAATGGCTTAAAGTTCCTTGCAAGACAGTGTCCACAGCAGTGAGAATCTGTTGAATATTCAAGCTATCCTGACTAAGGGTTTGAGCCTGAGTACTGACCGTAAGAATGGGTTATAGCTATATGGTACCATCCTGTATAAATCCTCAGCAAGTCATCTGAGTTAAAAGCTTGGGTATGGAACAGGTAAGGGAGAATTCTGAATACTCTTCTCTGTAGATGTGGGAGTTGAGGTGACAAGATTCATACTCAGAGACAGAGGAGGAAGAGAAAGTGAAGGATTCAGACAGTAGTGCCCATGTTCAGGAGGCAGAAGGACAAAGAGAAGCTTAGAAACTATTTATAATGGAGAGTCTTTTCATTTGCATGAGCCAAGGCCAATGTCTGGAGGGGCGGGTTGTGGGCAACAGAGTCATTTTTCATGGGTCTAGCTGCCAGCAACTCGAACATTGATCAGCTGAGTCAATAGCTTCGTGCTCAGACAAGTAGCTCTGGCTGATATGTGAGGAGAAAGTGGGGCAGATACAGTCTAGTTCTCCCTAACCAGAAACAGCCAGCTCAGGCTTCTTGCAGAAAAATCAAGCTGGTTTTGCCACTCCCTTGAATGGGGAATGAATCTCTAACACACACACACAGGTTATGGAGCCCACCCAAATGAAGTCCTTTATTTTGAACCAGTCCCAAGATGAATCTTGGCCTGCTGGAGAAAAATTTCACCAGCACTATTTTTTTTATTTTATTTTATAATTTAATTTAATTTTACATATCAGCCACGGATTCCCTTATTCTCCCCCATCCCGCCTCCCCCCCAGCCCACCCCCCATTCCCATCTCCTCCAGGGCAAAGACTCCCCTGAGGATTGAGTTCAACCTGGTAGATTCAGTCCAGGCAGGTCCAGTCCCCTCCTCCCAGGCTGAACCAAGTGACCCTGTACAGAAATCCACAAAGATAACCCCACAATAGACTACTGGCAATGGTCGAGAGACAGCCCAAACTGACCTACTCTGGTGATAGGATGGCCCTAATTGTTGTGCTAGGAACCCCATCCAATGACTGAGAGAACCAGATGCAGAGATCCACGGCCAGGCCCCAGGTGGAGCTCCAGGAGTCCAATTGGCGAGAACTGTATGAGCAAGAACTGTTGAGACCAAGGTCTCATCATAGCATTATTGTGATTGCCTGACATTATGTCATTGGACCGAATTAGCTTTTGCAGGACCCTGAAGATTTCCCAGAGGCCCATTCTTTGAGGGTTCTAAAAGCTGAGGAGGGCAGTGATGAAGAGGAGCTGAACTTTAACAGTACTATGAGGTTGGAAATAGGGGTTGTATCTAGGCTGATGGTTGGGCTCTATTTTAGAGGACAGAATAGCATGGTCCATTGTTGATTACTAATCTTCAGCCCCTTAATTTTCCTGCCTTTGGAAGAAACTGCAGAGTAGAGAGAAAAGAATAGTGATGCCATGGAGAAAGTACACTTTAGTACTGATGAGCACCCTCATACCAAAATTGAAAGACCTCCAAGAAACCTTTCTGGATGGCATGGATATTGACTGGCCATGGAATTGGGATGGAACACAGTTTCTATGTCCTATCAGTCCCAGTGAAGTAAAGGACAAGATGCATTTTAAAGCAGTGCTGCTTATGTTTAGTGTGGGGATTGTGTTAAATGCAGAATCCGGTTTAGTATCTGTGTCACTATCTGCATCCCACAGGATGCTGAAGATGCCCAGTCTTGAGAGTAGGCTTTGCGCAGCAAGGTGCCTGAATCAAGAGCTAGGGAGAGAGCTGATGGAATGGCTTTGTGTCCTTCCAATGCCCCCACTAGTTCTGTTTTGAGAACCTTTGGGGGACTACCTCCTTCATCTTTTGACCAGGGAATGGAGATCAGGAGGTGGGTCACAGGAAGGTAGGCAGATGGTCTCATAAGGCTCTCCGAAGCCTGAACCAGTCACTCTCATCATCTTGCACATTGCCCAGTGCCTAGCTGTCTCTGTTTATTGGGTCCCGAGGCTCTTGGCTCAGGCAGAGTAATTACAGTTGAGGCCCTGATGAATTGGGGGCCAGTAATTAAAGCGCCTATTGATTTTCTACTTAGGAGTTCCCTGTAGCTGGAAACCAAAGTGGGGAGGGGAGTGAGAGAAACAATCTGAGGAAGGTATTTCAAAATGGGGGATGGTTCAGTATGCATTAGCTGGATCTGGCAGTCACGGAGGGGGGTACTGGGGGGGTGTGACCATTTATCATGGGCCCATCTCTCTGGAATCTGAGAATTGATCGGCTAATCAATATGTTTCTAGGGCATGGTGCCAGCTGGAGTGGGGGGAAGGAGGTCCGTCTTCTGCAGAGGGTTCACCCTGAGAGCTCCAAACCATGAATCTGTCTTGTTTTGCTGCTTCATTTAGCTTATTTTAATTGTGTATTGAAGCAATTGCCTCGTTTATATCATCTGCCTTCATCAGGCCACATGGGCTTTTCCTGCACTTGAAATTGAGCTTCTGGGGCCAGACACCCCAGAAAGTGTGGGCATGCTGGGAAGGAGGAGGTTGTAGAAGGAGAGGGACTGGGAAGGAGTAGAGGGCACTAGGAGGGAAGAGCTCAGGGCGGGCGGGGGATGGGGGGCTTTGAAGGTTGGTCAGCTTGGGGGTGGGGGCAGAAGGCATCTTTAGAGAAGAAGGTGTAGAAAAGAGACGATGCTCTGGATGTGGAGAGAGACCAGACAGCGACAGGAAGAACAGAGACAGGGACTGAGAGAGGAGCAGAAACTACGTGAGAGAAGGGAGAAGGAAAGGGGTGAAGCAGGAAGGAGGTTTGGGGGAAATGGCATATTTAGGTTTTAAAAATTGCTTAAGTTATTTTGGTGCATTTAACTCTTAATTCATCTTTCTTTCACCGAGCTAATGGGAAGTGTGAAAGAAAAGCTGATGAGAGGAGAGCCTAGGCGGCAATTTTATTTTCGTCCGCTTTGGAGCCTGTTTGTTCTCTCCCTTAGCTCACGCTGGGTCACTTGATCAGAGATGAATTCTTTTGTTTCTGACTGAAATGCCAGCATTCTGTTCCTCCCCTCAGCCTTCTCCTTCGCCTGCCTGTTTTCAGGGCTGCAGCTGGTTTGGCTGCCTAATGATGAGGAAGTTAGATTAGGATCTGGGTTTGGTAATGACTGAAGCTGGGCAAAAGGAAGCGTTTTAGTGTAATGCATGTCCAAACACAATTACCCATTATCCTAGTCAGGGCAGACAATGGGAGTGGTAGGGAGAAGCGAGTGGCGGAGAAGCAAGTGGGCTGTTACTTGTTGTAAGTTGGAATAAAAAGAAATTCCATAGAAATCCTGAATGGATTTATTCAGCATATTCAACCCAAGTGCACAATGTGCTTGCATCCAAAAAAAAAAAAAAAAAAAAAAAAGTCTGCATGTACACACAGTAAATGGTGCAAAAGGAGACTGAAGAGAGAGTGTAGTTTATTGTGTTAAGTAGCTGCTGGGCATAGATGGCTGCCAGGGGCCTTGCACACAGGAAAGCAAGACCCTGTCCTTACAGAGCTAAGGGACAGCAGAGCGTGATTCTCATATATACAGGGCTTACCTGGTTTGGGTCTCAAGGACGTGTTTTCCTGCAAGCAAAGTTAGGTTCCTAACATCACTGGATAGGCCTTCCTCCATCCACCCCAGCTTCTGACTTGGCATCCTCTCTCCTTGCTATCCCAGCTTCCCACTTTGTACCACCATGCTGGCTCCTTTTGGGACCAGTTCCTGGCCATTTTCCTGTGCCTCCCACATTGGTTTTTGGTACCACCCTTGAGTCAGTTCTCTGACAGGAAGCCCACACAGAGAGCAGGTGTTCCTTCAAGGCCCCCAATTCCACAGTCCCCGAGCCTTCTACTACCTGGCAACACTTGTTTCTTGTTTTCAGCTTCCTGATTCTGTTGCCTCAGTGTGAGCTCACTTTACAGTGTCTGTTGCTGAGACTCTCGACTTACCGCAATGGTCATCTCGCTGGCCTCACCCCATCCTCATTCCTGTTCTGACTGCGGGGCTGGTTCCAGTGTAGTCTATCCACAAACATTTGACAATGGGACTCTCAAATTTTAGTGGCTCTCCACTGCTGCAAGACCAGGTGCTCTCCAGATGTGCGAGCTTGATGGTTTTCTCCACCTAAGAGCGCTCATCCGGGACTGCAGTGGCTGCTTTGTGGGGTTGCTGTGAGCAGTGTCTGGCATGTAGACCCCATCAAAAGTGGGTGAGGGTGTTGATGGCAAGAGGCAGAGGAGTTGGCTACATTGTTATTATAACAGAGGAAAGTCTTTACGATTCTGACCAGAATTTACATCTCTGGCTTGCACTTTTCTCTAGAACTCCAGATTCACACACATACCTGTCACACAGCATTTTCTACTGCATGGTGAATAGTCATCATAAATTCAAGTTCAGAACTGACCTCTTTATATTCTATCTCCCCAACATGTCCGCTCAGTTTTTCCAACAAAATGAATAAAGATCCCTTTTAGTGTGGAGTCTCTAACACCTCAACCGCTCTCATTCTTCCCCAGATTCTACATCAAATTTACTCACAAATCCTGCTTTTTGTATCTGCAAAGTTTTCCCAGAACTCAATCAAGTCTTCTCACTAGCTCTCTGGCATCTACTGCTCCCTTGGCCCTGTCACTGTCATCTGCCAGAGTCTCTCAACAATAGCCTTTGTCCCACCCCTTGTATCTGCTCTGATCTCTTTAGGAGTCATTGTCTTCACAACAGCCGGAGGTTGACTTTTACAGCAGAAGTGGGATCACTCCAGTACTTTACACCTCCCTACCCTACCGTTAAGACTCTTCTTTCTTGTCTCCCACTGCCTTCTCTGTCACTCTAACTGCTGTAGACACTGTCTTCCTTCTTGTTCCTTGGGCAGATTTAGCTAGCATCTGCCTAAGATGCATGCCCTGGCTATGCCCAGGGCTGAAACACTCTCCCAAGCTAGCCAATGCATCATCTCTCACCTCAGTCAAGTTTTTGATAAAATGATGCCTTTTTAGTATTACAGTCCCTTCTTTATCATGGTTTCACTTCCCAGAGGTTTTACAATTTCAGCTACTCATGGTGAATTGTGGTTCAGAAGACTAACTGGAATCATTTCTAAGCTTTTAATTATATGGCATCCTAAGTGGCGCAATCCAATCTTGCACCATTCCATTCTTTCCTATCATGTGAACCATACCTTTGTCTAATGAATCCACAATGTATATGCTACTTACCCATCCACCACTTAGTAGCCACTTTGATTATTGGATCATCTGTCATAGAATCACAATGCTCAAGATAACCCTTACTTTACTTACTAATGGCACCCAGATGCAAAAGTAGTGGTGTGGATAGTATTATGTCAATATACTTTTGTAATTAACCATTTTGCTAAGAGTTATTGTTGTTAATATGTAACTGTGCTTATGTTATGAATCAAATGTCATCGCAGCTAGGTCTGCATAAGAGAAAAACAAGGTTTTGATATTCTCTGCAGATTCAGGTATCCATTCAAGGTCTTGAAACATGTCCTCCACAAGTAAGAAGAGACAACTGTAAAGACTATAGCCTGTATCTCAGAGTTTCTTTGTAAAATCGACATTTTATCAAATTGCAACCCCCAGCCTACTTAACACACATTCTTGGCTCTGTATTTTCTATGTGGCACTTGCTCATTATGATAGTGTGCATGAATGATGTGTTGACTATGCTTTCCCCTGTCTCCTGACTCTGGTTCACATTGATTTTGTTCCTTTTCCTATTGCTTTGTCTGTTGTCTAGAATGGTACTGAGGATGTAGTAAATGGCAACATTCCTGTCAGGCGAGTCTTCTAACATTCATACTACCTGTCAGCCCTGTGTTCTGACCACAAAAGCTCTCTTTATGTGCACTGGGACATTTGTTTCAATATCTTAGTTCTTGAGGGACTGTAAGTTGCATTTCTCCTCAAGGGAGAAATTTCTCCTCACAGTGCCAGATAAATATTTTTTGTGTGTGC
This sequence comes from Peromyscus eremicus, assembly GCF_949786415.1. Taxonomy (NCBI): domain Eukaryota; kingdom Metazoa; phylum Chordata; class Mammalia; order Rodentia; family Cricetidae; genus Peromyscus; species Peromyscus eremicus. The sequence continues at coordinate 35,087,055 of NC_081431.1, read as the reverse complement.
GTGTGTGCATGCGTGCATGTGTGTGTGTGTCTTATTGGCTACCAATAACTTGAACAATTAAAGATACAAGTAGAGTTTCCTTCCATAAAGTTCTTCCAAAATGGACCAAGGTTTCATCTGTCTAGAATGGATGGTTATCGGCTGACAAGCTTATTAAGATCTTCAGTGTGTCTCATTCAACATCTTCCCAACTCAATGGTTCACTTGTCTTTGGCATCAAAGCAGTGAAGGTCACAGAGTGAAGGAAAGTAGTGTCCCAGAGGAGGAATCTGTCTCTAAAGGCAGAGCCACACCTTTCGTTCTGAACATTTGAGTCTTTCCAGCATCCTCCACGGGTCATAAGAGATGAAAGTGTGGAAGAGGAAGTTAAATGACTTAAGCCAAGGTCACATGTGTAACCTTCCAGGGAAAGCAGAATAGAGGACAGTAGCCATGGCATGTCTGTGGTGGTATGGGGGTCAGCTCCGGGTGGAGTGACAGTGCTTTATTAGACAGAAAATGGGATGACAGTGAAAGTTTTTAGAGGAAGCAAAAGAGAAAAGAATCAAGCTTTAAGAAAATGAGTGTGGCAATTACTGGAAACGCAAACAGAAATGAGAGAGTAAAACTCATAAGACCAGTTCATCCCCTACCCTTGCCTTCCACCCTCTCTATTCACTCAGGAAACCCCACCCACTATGCTTTATGTACCTATAACATCCATTTATTTCTCTCTCTTCTGCCCTAACTAAAGGCAGGCCTGCCTTAACTCCTTTTCTTCCTAGACAGTGACAGAAGCCTCCTACATGGTCATCTGGTTCAAATCTTACAATTCTCCAGTCAATTCACTGTAATGTTGTATAATTTATTCATTTAAAAAAACTTCGTGTGTGTGTGTGTGTGTGTGTGTGTGTGTGTGTGTACACATATGTAGAGGGCAGAGGACAACGACATATGTTAGTCTTCACCTTCTGTGTTTGAGGCAGAGTCTCTTGTTTGTTGCTGGACCTCCAGCTTCTAGGGCAATTCCCATCTCTGCCCCATCTCACCATGGGCACACTGGGACTCCAGATGCATGCTGCCCCATCTCACCATGGACACACTGGGTCTACAGATGCATGCTGCCCCATCTCACCATAGACACACTGGGACTACAGATGCATGCTGCCCCATATCACCATAGACACACTGGGACTACAGATGCATGCTGCCCCATATCACCATAGACACACTGGGACTACAGATGCATGCTGCCTCATATCACCATAGACACACTGGGACTACAGATGCATGCTGCCCCATCTCACCATAGACACACTGGGACTACAGATGCATGCTGCCCCATCTCACCATAGGCACACTGGGACTACAGATGCATGCTTCTGTGTCCAGCTTCTACGTGGGTTCTGTGGATCCAAAGTCAGGTACTCATATTTTTATGGCAAGCTCTGTACCCATTGAGGCACTTCCCCAGCCTTAAACTACTCATTTTTTAAACAAAATTGCAGTATCTGAAAAGTGCAAGCTTCATTGTACATTTTCCCCATGAAAACCCACCCATAGATTCTCACTATCCTGGCAGTAATCTGCAAAGTCCTTGCTATCCCTCTGCAGCTCTACCATGCAGTCTCAACCTACATGTGTCTTGATGTCCCTCTACATTAGAGTGAGTTGCTCAGGCATTGGTGTCACCTAATAGCCCTTGAACATTCTGATGTAAGCGCCATGTGTGATTACCAAGCAGAATGTTTGGGACATGGAAAGGGCTAAGATGTGTTGAGTGGAGCAGTGATTGGTAGGACGAAAGGTGTCAAGAATGCCAAGAGGACTGAACAGAAGCCACGGGAATTGGCATGGGAAATAAAAGACTGATGTCATAGGCATGGCACAGTGACTAGTAGTGAAAAGAGATGGCATGGAGTGAGCAGGACTTTGGCTAAGACATGTTAAGAGAATGCCCTGAGGAATGTGCCTGCTTAAGATGAAGAGCCAAATCTTTCAAACCTTTGCTGGCAAACTTATTTATTCCTATAAAAAAATGTGTTTGCTTTTCTTTAGAAATCGTGTGAAGCCACTATCTTCAGGAATTTAACTAATTAATAAATGGGGGATTTTTCTAGGTGCTTAGGGACTTTTATAATCTATGCTTAAAGCCAAAGTAAAGAATGCTTTAGACAGATTTTGAATAAATTTTGGATATCTGTTTTTGTATGTATGTTTTTTTAAATGTTTTTTGCGTGTGTGTGTGTGTGTGTGTGTAAGTCAGATCCAAACTTTCCAGAGCCAATTCTGACTTCCCCCATATTGAGGAAGTGTCTCCTGTGTCTGCTGCCTCATTCCAGGTGAGCTGACTCAAGAGCTTACAGTTGATCCTCTTGTCTCCAATTCCCATCTTACTGTAGGAAGTCTGGGGTGCATACCATCACACCCAGCTTTTTAACATGATTTCTTGGGACTGAAGTCAGAGTGTCAGTTTAGTGGGGCAAGTGCTTTTACCTTTAAGCCACCTCCCTGACCCCAAATTTTGAAATAAATTCTGTGGTGTGTGTGTGTGTGTGTGTGTGTGTGTGTGTGTGTGTGTATAGGCAAGGAAGGTGTCCTGCTATGGCTGTGCTGCAAAAAAGGAGCATGGAATAGGAAAGGGACCTGTTTTCTCCCAGCCAGCTAACACTTGCCACATGAACAGCATGGAGTTCTTATGGGGATCACATGAGTTAACATGTTTGGAAGATCTTACAGCCCGGTGTTAACACATGATATACACTCCCTTTTGGTTGCATGAAATATGAACACCAAAGTGTGTGGGGAAACATGAAGTGATTGGAATATACCTTTGGAAGTTGTTCATGGAAGTTAGTTCAGGATCTTTCTTGCTTAAAAAAAATATTCAATTTGCATATGACTTCTAAAAATTAAGAACAGACCAACAGTGAAAAAAACCCAGTTATTTAAGGTTCTAGTTCACCCGCACCTCAATTTTCATTACTTCATGATAAGCAATGGAGTTGTAAGGGGAAGGGTATGTGGGTTGGGTCACTATTCTCTTCTCCTCCACCCAGCGATGGTACTCAGGAAAGGCTCCTTCGGGACACACTGGCAGGAGCTGAAGAGAAGGGAAGCTGAATTGAAGCAAAGGTGATTGTCACTGGACTCTAGGGCATGACCCTGTGGTCACAGCTCTGCCTGACTTGGGCTTTGGGGTACTAAGCGGACAATAATAAGCTCTGTTGTGTTAACACTCACCCAGGCTTGCTCCATTAAACAAGATGAAAAATAATACTTAGGTGGGGTTTTGTTTGTTTGTTTTGTTTTTTTAAAGAAAAGAGAAAACACACTCTGGTCTTTTAGTACCTGTCCTTAGTCATTAAAAGTGTGTTTTTGAAGTGCTAAATTTATAGTTAATTGAATAGTTAATTCATTAGCCCTATTTTTTCCTTTTATAAAACAGCAAACTAAAGTGAACTCAACCAATTACTTAAGTCTCAGAGATATCAAAAAAGGAATGACTTAATTTCATAAATAATTTTACCTTAAATAATTATTTACTGAGAGAAAGCTTGCAGAGTGCCCCAGGAGACAGCTTATTATTGGCCTCCTAATAAACTGTCCATGTAATTCTTGATTAATTACTTATACAAGCAACATTCTATTTACTAAAAACAAGCCAAGTTTTAAAAAGAAGTGAGAAAATATTGGTGAGGATGACAATCCACAGCAATATCTCTTGGTCTCTCGCAGACCTGTGACACCAAGAGTAGGGATGAGCTCCAATACTGTCATCCTTGAAGGCAAGTCATGTGAATTATTTTTTGGGGTGGTCTGTAGCTCAGTGTTTCTTTATAAATCATAAGAAAAGTCATCACTGTTTGTGTTTCTGCTTGAGTTTCTCACATGCTTCAAAGTGTCATACACATGTCAGGTACTCAGAAATAATATCAAATACCAAACGGGGGTATTTGCCGGGGAACCCTTTATGAAACCTACATGGTCATTAGATAGAGGCCAGGAATCAACAACATTCAGAGGGTGTTAGGAAAATGCGAGGCAGTTACAGCAGTTTGGAAATACACGAAGAACAACCGAACGAGCCAACGATTTCAGCTTGCTTCAGATTGCAGACAGACATGTCGATTGTGCTCCTAAAGTGTTCTCAGGAACACATTTAGGTTTGAAGTTAGTGTGAACTAAAGAATAGTCTGAGAATTCTATGGGAAGCAGAAGTACTGGAAATGATCAGAAAAATCACACTTAGGAGTTACTGCCTCACTTGTTAAAAAGCATCATTAGGCTTAAAATGAGGGGTCAGGTGCTTTGCCAGAGACGTCAAACCCATCCAAGCATCTCAACTGGTGTTAGCTTCTGAACTGTAAGGAGAAAAGACTGAGCCAGGCCTGCATCTCTGAGACAGGTGTCCTCTAACCCAGAAAGGCAGGAAGCCAAAAGAGGAGCTTGAGGTTTCATCTTTAAAAACATCCTTGTTTAATTTGAAAAGTTTCTACTTAATTAATTTAATTAATTAATTTTCAGGGAGTAGTGTGGCAAAGGTGACTCCCTCTTTGCCTTCTCTATTTGTTGAAAGGGCTGTTTATGGAGAAAAGAGATTAAAATTGACTTGTGTGCCAGGTGTGATGACATTTTTAATCCCAACACCCAGGCAAGAGGATCTCTGTGAGTTCAAGGCCAACTTAGTCTACATAGCAAGTTCCAGACCAATGGGCTGCATAATGAGACCTTGTCTGGAAAAAATTGATTTGTGATCCCCAAATGCTAGAGTACTAGAACCTAGACTGGTCATGAAGAATGAGAGTCCTACTCAAGGGAGGAAGGATTTCCAACAAACCCACCAGGGAAATAGTGCCTTGGGAGTTGGTGTCTTCCTACCCAGTTCAAAACAGGATGGACATCCACAGGACACAGAGGTTGTGAGAGAGCTAAGAGAGAAGGATGAAGGGGAGGAATACCCATGGGCCATGGGCCTTACCACATTCCTTTAAGATGTCTTAATCATCTTCTCTCTTGTCCTTGGATACTCTTGTCCTTCTTAGGGCCTGATACTAAACATGGTATTCCAAATTCAGGGCAGGGTATTCAGGAGGATTCTGCATTTTATTAAAGAAACCTACTTTGTATTGTATCCCTTTGTACCCAGGGTTGACATATGCCATTCTGATCTTTGTTACTGTGTTTAAAGTTGATTAAATTCCAATGACTTCCTTATCTGGGTTGCTGATAGATTCACCTTATAGAATGGATTTTTAAAAGTCAAACTTTACATTGTTATATTTTATCTCATTGATTTTAAACTATGATATTACTGATATTGGCAAGGCAGAGTGGTAATTTTGAATGCTGATTCTGTAATCCAGTCCCTACGTTTTCTACCCCCTTGAGTGTTCCTGGCTTTGTCAATGTGTCTCTTACGTTTTATCTAAGTCAGGCTGGACTTGGCAGTTCTCAGAAAATATCTCTTAAAATCCTCTGAGTAACACAGTCATAGGCTGTGGAGAAGACAATCAGTATATGGATATAAACTCCCTCTCTCCTCTCTGTCTGTCTGTCTCTTCCCCTGCCATTGGCTTAGCTTTTTCTTTCCAAAGGTTAATCATCCATATCTTCTTCACTGTAGAATGAAGATCAATGCTCATTGTGGAGAATGTTTTTTACATTCAATTATATTTATCAATATAAGGGATTTAAGATTTGCAGCACATGTTTTCAGGGCTGACCATTTGGTGCCACACAACTAATAGGTATGCCCTGGGGAAAACTGCCTTGACCACTCTCAGCTTTCCTCAGTTGCCTTTAGTTCTTGGTGAAGATTGAGGTCTCATGGGGTCATCCAGCAGTATTACACAATGGCTGTTCATTAGTGTCATTTTGCCTCAGCTCACATATGGGTGGTCAAGTTAGTAAGACTTTATGGGTGTAGCTTCTCATATTACTAGGAGACACAAAAATAAATTCAAGTAACATTCCATAAACTGAACAGGCTATATTTAGTCATTGTCTTAGGATTTCTATGCCATGGAGAGACACCATGACCACAGCAACTCTTATAAAGAAAAGCAACTCTTATAAAGGAAAACATTTAATGGGGTGGCTTACAGTTTCAGAGGTTCAGTCCATTATCACCATGGTGGGACATGGCGGCATGCAGGCAGACGTGGTTCTGGAAAAGGAGCTGAGAGTTTCATATCTTAATATACAGGCAACAGGAAGTAGACTGACTTAATTGGTATGGCTTGAGCAAATATGAGACTTCAAAACCCACCTCCACAGTGACACACTTCCTCCAACAAGACAGCCCCTACTCCCACAATGTCACACCTCCTGATAGTGCCACTCCCTTTGGGGGCCATGTTCTTGGAAACAACCATAGGGATATAAATCTATGTACATATACAATATGCATACAATAACAATTAGCGAAAAAAGAGGCCATAGATTTGAAGGAGAATGGGTAGAGATATATGGGAGAGTTTGGAAGGGGGAAAGGGAAGGGGAAAATGTAATTAAATTATAATCTCAAAAATAAAGGGAAAAAAAAGAGAGACTTGCAATGGCTGGATTTAAGACTCCTCTATGCCATCCAGCTTTCCTCAAACCAGTGTGTCCTCTGCGTCAAATCTTCCCTGCTCTTCGAGTGCAGTTAACATTAGGGTTCTGAAGAGTGGGTGCAGGTTTCCTCCAGGAGACAAGGAGTCTGCCGTGTCTGTAATCCAGAGTCAGCCTGACCTGCCGCATAGAACTTGGCTTGGGGTGGTCAACTTCCGAAACTTCTCTTCCTTGTGCCAGCTGGAGGAGACACTAGCCTTTTGCTCTAGCCCCACTCCCTTACCATCTTTGTGCTTCTGTTTCCTATCCAGTATAGAAAACACCCTCTGTCCACCCACTTTCTCCTCATCATTATCCACATGCACACACAGGAACCTAAAGAGAATAAAGGGAGTTGTCCATAGGCCTCTTTGGGCATCCGTGAAGGTGCATATCACCTGAAGGACAGGTTTGTATGTAAACAGCTGCAACTTGTGAAATAGTTTTAATCTACTTAAAGGCATATTCTCCCAGGGAAATCAAGCTCCCTCCAGGTGTGCAGAGGTTCTCTGAAAGAGAAGCAGCTGAAAGACAGGCATTATGTAATGCTACTATTTGTGACCCAATTCTTTCTTGCCCCAGTTCCTTATGCTCAGTGAAGATGTTTCTATGAATCTTTGGGGAAAGAGGAAGCTAGGAATGCTCTTCTGTCTCTCCTAGCAGACCAAGGCTGTGTTCCATCCATGGGTACTGCCGGACTTTAAACCACAGTTTCCTTCTCCCCACAACATTCTTCTTTCTGTTCTCAGCCTGCGTGCTCTGTCCACTAAGTCTCCCTCGCTCATCTTGACATCTTTGAAGGAATTTGACAGTCTGTGTCGCAGACTAACACCTGCCTAGTCTTTTGTAATGTGTTACAGCATGGGGTTATTGTTATTACCTTAGTTATAAGGATGCATTATTTTAAAGAATGATACCGATCACCTAAAATTCCATTTGGTGGCTACCCTGGACTGACACGTAGGTAGGCATACACACACATAGAAACTTTAGGCTTATTTATTGGTACTGACTACTTTTCTCATTGACTTGGTAAAATGTCTGAGAAGAGCAGCTTAAGATAGGAAGTGTTCTTTCAGCTCACACACAGTTCCAGGGGCTACAGCCCATCACAGCTGTGAGAGCCTGAGGCAGCTGGTCATCTTGCATCTACATTCAGGAGGAAGAGAGTGGTGAACGTTGGTGCTCAGGTCATTTTCTCCTTTTCACTCAGTTTAGGATCCCAGACCATGAAATGGTACCACCCATAAGTAAGGTGGCTATTCCCACCTCAACTAATCTGATGTAAGTAATCCCTCAAGCATGCTCTGAGGCTGACTCAATCTAGATAGTCCCTTATAGGTGTGACCAAAGGCTTGACTCTTAGATGTCTATAGATGCCATCAAGTTGACAATGCATGTTAACCATCATATCTATACATGGTTTTGTTCGAACACTATCACAAGTTGTATGGATACATGCTACATTAATTAAAACATATTAGAGACAAGTATATAACACTACTGAGACAGTTCCATGGTTGTTTCAAGGGTTACATAGTATATATTCAGTAATACTGTAGTTGGTCATTCCTCAATTAAGTGGTTTCCAGATATTTTTCATGACCCATGATACTACAAGGAGTCTGAAAATGAAACAAAGAAACATGTTCCTGGGAAGCAGGCCCTCAAAACATCTCAAGCTGGTGGAATGTGCACACTGTTACTTTAATCACTTCTGATTGGGTGCCTTCTGGAGTGAACTGTACTAATTTTTATTTGAACAACAATACCAGAAAGTTTGTGCTTCCTAAATTATCAAAGGGTTGTTTTCTGCTGAGCAAAGTTTTGGATGCTTTATATGTGTTAAAATCATTTCATGAGATACATATTTATATTATCCCATTCTAGGGCACTTGCAGGTTAAAAATCTTGTCCTGGAGCATATATTGACCAGTGGAAGGGTTGGAGTTTTTGACTCAGACTCTCTCCCTCCCTCCCTCCCTCCCTCCCTCCCTCCCTCGCTTTTCCTTCCTTCCTCCATTTATGTTTGTATGTATTAATTGTACAAATTAATGGGATTCACTGGTATTTCTGCATAGGTGCCTACGGCATGCATCGGTGATCTCCACCAGCCTGTCTTCTATCTTTGCACACCCCTGCTCACATTTGGGCACCCTCCCCAGTTTTTAGAAACCACTCTTCTCATTCTTAGTCATTTTTTCTTCCCTTCTCTTTTCCTTTTTTTCCACCCACATATGAGGGATAATGTGTCATGTTTGATTTTCTGGGTCTGGCTCAGTTTGCTCACCAAGATAACCTCTGGGGTCATTAACTTTTCATCTTGATGTTAGAGCCTACATCCCTCCACACTCTACACTGTTTTTTGTTTGTTGTCTACCTAGTAGATTAAACACAACTTATCCTGAGAATTTTAATTTGCATTTTCCTGATGGCTAGCTATGTTTGTTTATATTCTTCATTTTATATCTTTTTAAAACCTTTCTATTGGCTGTTTTTTTGATTTGTAGTTCAAGAAAACCTCTGATGACAAATCAATATCTATACCTTTATTAAAATGATAGGGACAGTCAGGTATAAACTGAGTCTAGATCCCACCTTAGCTATAAATGCAAGGTTTATGAAATTCCAACATTTTTATAGACATTCATTCAGGAAATTTTCATAGAAGCATAAACATTGATTCATTCACTTAGTGAGCAATCTTTTAATTGAACGATGCCTCTGAACCAAGCACTGTGCAAGATATAAAAAGACTATTAGGGTTTGGAAAAAGTGTGAAGAAACATCACAGATTACAGAAGCGTTGTGGAGATCTTATATAAAACAAAGAGTTATTAACCTTTACAGTAAATTGATATGTAATGAATATGTTACTAATTGTTTCCATCTGTGGTTGCCAACAGGCCTTCACTAAAAATGTCAACTCTCAATGAACTAACATAAGAATCTGCCAACATAAATATTTTTAAAGCTTATGTATTATTACCCTTTCAAGAGGAGAAATTATCCTTGGAAGATATTTATTTTGGTCTTCTGAGTCCCTTCTTTTTTCCCTTTTTCTTTCCTTAAACAACAACAGCAGCAAAAAAAAAAAAAAAAACTTTAAAGAATTTTCTTGGAATGTCAAAATATGATGCTCTGTACAGAGCAGATGCTGAGAATTATGGATGGATATTTTGGATTACCATATTGGAGCAGGATGTTGTCTGTGCTAGCAGACTGAACAATTTTAGGAATTTTGGTGCTTTTTAAATGAAGGCATAGCCAAAGGGGTTTAGGTGTTTCACGAGCATTTCATCCTGAGCAGGAAGAAGAAATCCACCTCCTCATTTGGTATTGATCCAGAACAGTCCCAAAATACAGAAAGAACACTTAACGGTTCCAGATGTTTTCTGTGTATAATGGGCAGGTGCATCCATATCAAACCCCAAATATTCTTAAATTACAGTGCAGTGCTTGCCATTCGGAAAGAAACGGTTTCTTCTGGAAGATCTTTTGTGGTTATGGTTTAGAATGTGCTCAACGTGACACGCGTGCGCGTGCACACACACGGAAGTAGGACCCTTTGAGTGCATTTCTAACTCTGCCTCATTTCTATTTGCGATATCTAAATCTTGCACCCTCCCCATATTAATTTTCCTGTCCTCATTTACCAAGGCAGAACCCAAGCTGCCTGACTGTCTGCAACAGGGCTTTCTTCGTACCCAGAAGTCTAGCGTTTGGAAGTTGCTCATACATCAGAAACTGTGATGTTTCTAACATTTGTTTTCTTTAAATTGGAGAGAATGCTGGTAGGTGAGACCCCAGAGGCAGCGTGTCAGTCTCAGAATAGCTCGGGGCACTGTGCATTTGTGGAGGTGGGTGGAGTAGAGGAGTGCACTCTCCGCATTTGCCTCCATTCACTGGGCTCTTCTCACCGAGTGCATGCTCCTCAACTGTGGTGTGTGGCCTCTTAACACCCGTGGAAAGTATCCAAACTACAAGATAGGCATTGGATTAACCCTTAGAATTCCTTCTTTTGGAAAGAATCCCTGGACAATGAATACCTTGATTAGTTGCTTTACAGAAGACAAATACAAGGGCAAGACTGTTCAATGAATCCATTAGTAAATAAAATTGGTTCTAGACTACAGACTGCTAGCCATTTTCCTGGGTCTGGAGCCTCTCAGTGAGAGGTGGAGGTGTGGCTGGGGCTATCTGGATTTGGCTCCTTAAAATGTGATGGGCCGGAATCATTTGGAGATCCCATTGGAGATGCAAATTGTAACTCAGTTGACCTAGGGAGGCCAAGGTTCTGCCCTTCTGGTCAGCATTCCCACAGGATTCTGGTGTGGAAAGCCATATTCCCACTAAAGCAGAATTCAGCTTCATTGAAAGCATTGTTAGTTTGTTAGAGTGACATTGGATAGAGTGTCACATACACATACCTGAGTTCCCACTTTACCACTCATTAATGTGGAACACTGGGGAGCCCACCGGCAGCAGCCACTCTTGGTTTTCCTCCTCCTAACCCCCACAAACCCCCTTCTTAGGGGTGAATTCAGGCAGGACTTGTTGAATAGTGGCTTTTCTGTTATTGGCCCTGACTCAGAAAGGTTTCTTTTTTTTTTTTTTTCTTTTCTATTTGATTGTTTTGTTTTCGTTGGGGAAAGCAGTTCTAGGGGTCATGATTATCTGAGGCCAGGGCGAGAAGAGAAAGTGGGTAGGTCGCATAGATCAGTGAGATCCAATTTGATGGTGAAGAGAGAAGCCTAGGAGCAGCAGTCCGGAGAGGCAGGGGGTGCAGCGAAAGAGGGAAGGGATACAAAGAGGGCTGGTGATGGCAGAAAACAATAAATGGTTGTTGTGGAGAGGAATAACTAGAGCATAAGCCACGTTTTGACAGCAGGAATTAAAGGGCAGGGATGATTCGAAGATGCTGCCCGAATTACAGACCTGGCGCTGTCAGGAAATGTGGAGTGGAAGGATTTCCAGAGGGAAAGAGGAATCAAAGGTGCATTTCGTGAGGACGGTGCAGACGGTCTGAGGGTTGAAGGTGGCTGTTTATTTGGGTGCCAGGCCCCAGAAATCGGACTGAGAGAGGACAAAGCTTTTAAGTAGAGTTTTGTGAGGTCTGAATTTTTAGGTGTCAAAAGAGGAAATAATGGGCCCAAGAATCTGGCAGGACATAAAGAATACAAAACGAGGAAACAGCTCTTCAATGGAGACAGGGAGCCTGGGAGTGTGGCAAATAGAATCCCAGGTATCTCTGATTCTGCCTCCATGGGCAGCTGGGGTGTACCACACCTTGCTACAATCCCCCTTTGAACCCCGTTCTGACCAATCTGGATTCATGCCCACGTCCACAGTGGTAGGGGACATTGGCTTAGCAGGCAGCATGCACATAGTGCTCCTTTCAAAGGTGCATAAACTTCCTAGAGCATGAGTCAGTGTTGAAGCTGCCACTGTATGTATGTAAGGGAATCATCCCAGGCTCCTCTGGAGAAGTTCTCAGTATCCAGATCTCATCAAAGGGCTAAAACCAATAATGAGCTAAGAGTGATGGCCTCACTTCTAAGCACAGTCCTGTACTGCAGCAGAATGGTGTCTATGAAAGCATGTTCCCCATGGATGGTCAACAAAATGGACTAAGGGTCTCCCTCTGCTGGACTCAGGACCCCGCTGTTGTGTTAGCTCCACCCCACACTTCCCACAGGCTGCCCCCAGCCTAGAAATACCTGTGTCAGTAAGGAAAAGGCATCTTTTTCTGGGAAGGGGAATCCTCTGACAGATATCTTCCACTAGAGGACTGCTCAACAGACTTAGAGAACTTGTGAGCCTTCCTTAGGCTGCATAATCATCCATTCTGCTTTGCCTAGGGTTGGATAGGCTTGTGTGGTTGTTTGAAAGCTGGGCTAGCTTCCGCCAGCTCTCTACCTATTGCCTTCTACACTAATAATCTCCCTAATGACAAGTCTTGTGTGCTTAATCCATCTTTTATTAGGTACCAGACTAACCCAGGTAGGATAGAGGACATGAGCTAAATTTGTATCAGCTAAGGATAATGAACAGCAGAATGGCAGAAATGGAGTCTTAGAAACACATAAAAGAAAAAGAATTGAGCCCGAGAAGGAGGTATCTGGGAAGATGATTCTAGAAGCCATCTACTGCCATTCTAATTTCTTTGAGCATTCAACTACTGATTTTTACATTCTATCAAATCTCTATTTTAAGACTTTCACTCTCTGGCCACCCACTACCTTCTGTCCATCTAGATCCCTCCTTCTGTCATTGCTACCCCAACAATTCTTCTACCTTACCAAAATGCACACCCCATTCATTACCAGCCAAGACTTCACTTCCCTTCACCCTCTCCAGTCTCAGCCCTCCCTTGCCCTGCCTACAATCTATTGTTTGTATTTAGTTTCCTTCCTGTGTGTGTAAAATCATTTCTTTCCTGCCTTGTCTAGCCTTCCAGACTTGCTTATATGCAACTAAAAATGGCTAAAGAAAAACAACAACAAAAAATCCAGAATGAATAAATAAATAAAATATTCACTTATAATGTCACCTACAATTCATAACCACAGACTTGGAGTGAGGCCCCAGTCTTGCTAGACAACCAGACCATTTCCTTAGGCTAACACTTGCCTTTCCTCTGTGGTTATTTTCTAGCTGCTCTCTTTCTGAACCTGCCCTCACCCTCTTCACCATCACTTGATTCTTCTTCTTTCACTGTTTTCTCTGTTTTCCCATCACTCAGACCGTGCAGTCATTCACATTCAATGCCTCTCCCTCTTTCTCTCCATACATTCAAGTTGCTAGGAAACCCTGGTAGTTCCACTTTCTAAAGAAATCTAAACTCTAAAGCATTTTTCATCACATCCCATGTTTCTACTAACCTGTGCCTGGAGCTTCCCAGGTGACCTTCCTGCATTAGCTGAGAAGTTCTTTGTTTTCTTGCAGTATTGAGGATCACACCTAGGGCTTTGTGTATGCGTTTGTTAGACAAGTGCTCTACCACTAAACTACAGCTTCTGGTGTGCTTGCTTCCCACCCATGCTGCCCCAGGATATTCTTAACATAGCAAACAAAAGAATCCAGTCGTTTCTGTACTGATCACTCTCCAAAACACCTTCTGTCTCACTTAGTTGTTGCCAGAGGAATTTCCTTCACCAGTGTGCTTAGCCACACTTCATGACTGACCTAATCTCTCACAGCTAGCTGCTGCTTGCCTTTCTCCACTCCATCCTGACCTCCTCTGCCAATCCTTCTTCCTAGACTGGCTACCAGGCCAGCCTCCACTGTTAGACACACCAAGGCCCTCAGCACCTTTGCACTTACTGCCTCTCCCCAAGTGGTGAATTCCCCAGTTACTTCGGATCTGATTCAGCCTCCCTGGTCCCCAACATGGAAGAGCAAGACCTTTTTCTCCAGGACCTCTTCCCATGCCTTCCAGATCGTGTTCTACCTTTTCGTACCTTTTTGAAAGTCAAGATCTCACATTATAGTCCTAACTGACCTGAAACTCACTTTGTAATCAGGCCTCGGCCTCAGCTTCCCTAGTGATAGAATTGAAGGAGTGTGCCACCACGCCTGGCTGGCTTTTCTTCTGACTGCTGCTTGACATGTGAGCTGTTTGCTCCTTTGTTTTGTCTTTCTAAACTAGGATGTAAGAAAGCACCATCCATAAACCCATGATGGCAGCTTCTCTGTTTTACAAGGAGGTATGCAGTAATGAGTTGACTTAAGTAGAGTTAAAGGAAGGAATGCATTCCCACTGAGAGGAAAGGCACAAGACAGACACATTCTTGTGAGAATATCTGATTCCGGGAAAGGCAAAGACTGGATTAGAGTCAGAGAGTTCAACATGGAAAGGCAGGGCTGACACCCAAAGCCAGGGCTCCTTCCATGGATGTGAAGCCATTTCTCTGAGCCCTGGTCTCCATACTTGCAAAGTAAATATGGTAGTAACCTGCCTCCTGGGTTGTGGTGAGACTTGAAGGACAGTGTGCCAGCACACAGCCTGATGTGTAAGGGATGATCATAGGAGTCACAGGGCCTACATTGGGTCCAAGAGCTAGCTGGACTGGTTCATTCTCAGGGTGAATACCAACCATCACGAAAAATTAATCAGTTCGTGGACAACCATCTCAGGTGATGGTCAAAGTCCTTAGGGTAGAGATGGTTGTGGGGCTTGAGATCAGTTGTAGTGGGGAATGAAAACAGCCGGTTTGAGATGAGAGGCCCATTTGGCTGTATGGATCTGGACCAGGGTTCCTCATCCTCTGTCTGTGCCAGAGGAAGGAGCAGTAAGAAGAAGGAAGCCAGCAGAGTTGTGTCTGTTTTCAGAGCACCGATGCTCCTCCAGAAATGAGAGGCTATTATCCAGGAAGGGACCCAAGTCTGTCATGAGCTTCAAGAAAGAGACAGGAAGAAAGATGTGGAAAGAAGCTGTTTGTGGCTTTTTGTTCAGGTTTTTATCTCGAGAGTCTGTTTATAAAAATGTTCTCTTTTACCCAGGCTGTTTCACTCTGGCCTGGCTGCTCACTCCACCTCCTCCCTTCCCTGCTCTTATTTGAGCTCAAGCTCTTTCCTTGATTAAATAATGAATAAAGGCTCTTCTATAGCCTGGCTTTCCTGGTCCTTGGGAGAAATTAAAGATATATGTACATACATAAACATGCAAACGAGCCGGAGATGAAGATGTTTCTTTTCTTCCTTTTAAGATACGTTATTCATAAACCATTCTTACAGAGGACACAGATTTAAACAGGGTAGATCAGGCCAAGTGCCACTAGATAGCTTGACTTAATAAAGGTTTTATTTAAAAATCACTTGTTTTTATTTCAAATTGTGTTATTTATTTAAAAAAAAGTTGGAGCCTCTTTCACTTGGTATCACTAGTTCACGTAGGCACTGAGCCAGCTGTTATTTTTTATACATGGAGGGATAAACCAACTCCTGCCCAGCATTTCTACTGGCTTTCTTGAGTTTCATCAGTTAAGGCTCTTGTATCTGTTGTGTGACATCTGCCCCATTGCCATATCTCTAGGCTAGAGGAACTCATCCTGCAGAACCTCTCCTATATCAAACCTCTGTAACCATGTCTCACATCTTCAAAGAAGACTAACAATTCCAGATGTTCTACCCATCTACCCATGAGGCTTTCCCCTTTAATCTGTTCCGGGTTAGGAAGAGAATCTCTTTCCTCTCATGACTCAGAAAGAGTCTATAGATAGTGTTTAACATCCATCTATCCATCTATCCATCTATCTATCCATCCATCCATCCATCCATCCACCCACCCACCCACCTACCCTCCCACCCACCCACCCATCCATCCATCCTTCCTTCCATCCAACAACAATGTCTTAGCTGATTTTACTAGATAGTCACATAGCAGTGAGCCAAAACAGCAACAACCTTGGACTCCGGGGGCCTTTAGGCTAGTGAGGAAGTCAGCCATCAGTCTAATAATTGTCCTAATGAGCAAATAATAAAGAGCTGAAGAAAGTGTTCTGAAGGGAAAGGAACATTACTTAATGAGAGCATATTACTGTATTTGGGGTCAGGAAAGATTTCCCTGAGAAAATAATGCTGGAAATGGGGAGAACAAGAAGGACTCAGGGAAGAATGTAGGGGTGCATACTCGAAAGAGGTGTTTGAGGGCGTACACATTTTTAAGTCCTGCTAGAAAACCAATGAGGCTAGAGTTCAGAAAGTTGGGGTGGGGGAAGAGAACACAAAGAGTTAACTTTGTTATATGTCTATTACTGAATAACAAAACGCTCCAGTGCTTAGGGACTTGAAATAAGCACAGATTAGATAATTTATGTTGGTCCGGAATTGAGGAGCAGTAAACTGAGATATTCTGAGTCAAGGTCTCTCTGAAGTTGTAGTTAAGACATTGGCAAGAGCTGAGGGGATCTGAAGGCTGATTGGCACTGGGGTCCTCCTCATATCTTTGTCTTGGGCAGGAGGCCTCAGTCCTCCTTGGTCTCTCTAGGGAGTCTCTTAGTACTTCTCATGAAGTGGCAGCCGGCTTCCCCCTGAACACAAGACCTGAGAGAAGACCAAAAGGAGAAAGGAAGCTACCATGCTGCGCGCTTCGATCTCAGTCTTGGGAATCACAAATTGTCATTTCTTCTCTCTCTCTCTCTCTCTCTCTCTCTCTCTCTCTCTCTCTCTCTCTCTCTCTGTGTGTGTGTGTGTGTGTGTGTGTGTGTGTGTGTGTATTTTCAAAGCAAGCATATAAAAACTTGTCATACTCAGCGGGAAGAGACAGGGTTTTTTAAGAATGGGGTATCAGAACATTTGTGGGCATATTTTAAAAATTGCCATGCCTATGAAGGACTGTAGGACTCTAGCTTACTAGGTTGCTATGATGAACCACAGGTCAGAAAGTGTATTTGATAGAAAGTTGCTCATAATTCTAGAGTCTGAGAACTGACTTGTTCTGACAAGGCTGACTTGTCCAGCCTCTTTCCAGGATGTGTCCTGATCTTCTCTTATCTGAACATCAGTTATACTGGATTAGAGTCCCCCAACACCCTTATTTTTACCTTAATTACCACTGTACAAGTAAATATCCAAGTGTAGTTATATTTTTCAGTGCTGGCTATGTAGGGGGTAGGATTTCAACATATGAATTTTGAGGACTACAATTAAGTTTATAATATGATGGCTTTGGTATTTATTCTTAAAGACAGGAAACAATGAGGCAACCTAAATACCACGCAATATCAGATTTGTATTTCAGAATCCCCCTGGTTGTGACACAGCGATCTGATTGGGGGAAAAAATATAGGTTAACTAGGAGAGCTCATAGTAGTAACTAAGATATTATCAATAGCACTCGAGGTGATACTAGAGATAAAAGTGGCCAATGGATTCAAGAGGTTTTTAGGAGGTGAAAGTGTTGGAGTCTGAGTAGATTGACTAGAAAGGCAAGGACAAGATCAGTCACTATAAATGCTTGGGCTTTGGCTTGGGCCCACAAATGATGGTATAGTTGCTGTTCAGATGAAGAGCAATGGACATGGTCTGGGTTTGGAGGTGAGGGTGAGAGTGTGCAATGCTGATGAATCTGGTAAACAACCCAGAAGAAATAGCCTTTGGAATATTGCCTTGTGCTTCATTCTAAAACTGAGAGGAAAAATTTGGATTTCAAATATAAGTTACAGAGCACTGGCAGAAAGGTGGTATTTGAAAAGAGGTCATGAGCGAGACATGACAGTGATATATATGAGTGAGAAAAGAAAGTCAAAACTCTGGTGCATACAAAGACTGGGTTTTAAGCTTTGTTTATTTTATTTTTTGACATGTATTGAATTTAAAAGCGTTATTAGCTAGATATTCATAGAACTACAGAATTTGATATTATATATAAATGGATATCTATGTAAAGGAGTTTAGAGGCACTGTGCTATTCTTAGAGCAACATGAAACAATTAAAATGATGTAAGCATGAAGACAAATATATATATGCACATAGACACATACACATATGCACACAGAGACACACACACACAGACACACATGCACACATACATATACACATATATGAGAATATATATGTACACATGCATATACATATACTCATATATATATATATATATATATATATACACACACACAGACACACACACACACACACACACACACACACACACACACACACACACATGAGAATGTCCTGACCCAGCCTTGGCCTTCAAGGCTCTCCTCAACATCTCCTGCTCCTACTGGATCTACTCCAAGCTTACTGGTACCTCATGGCATTTCCCACTTTGTAGTTGTTTTCATGCCTGGTAATAGTGCTTACAAAGTATGCCACGGGAACCCAAGTTCTTCATAAGTACCAAGTGCAAAATCGAACCTTGTTAAGTGTGAAGATTAATATCTGAACTAATTTCTGCGAGACCACAGAGACAAAATAGGTAGCTCTCTAGTAGACATATATGTGAGAATAATAAAGGCACTCCAAACATACGGCAGTGTGGGCCATGATTTTGTTGTGTAAACATGTTTCCGTATACAGCTCCCCTGGTGCTAGATACATAGAGTGATACAGGCTTTACCTTTAATGACTGTGTGTGTGTGTGTATGTGTGTGTGTGTGTGTGTGTGTGTGTGTGTGTGTGTGTGTGTGTGTGTGTGTACATGCATGTGTGCTAAGAATTAGATAAAATTAAGGCACTTTTAGTCCTTTAATATGACAGAGTTTTAAAGAGTCACCAGTGTTTCACCAAGAACACTGTCCACCTCACTGCCACCCTCTCTGTCTAAAGGAGGACCCAGGAGAGGGAGTTTGCTGTGAGGGGTGGAGCAGAAGTGGGTTCCTGGAAGACCTAAGGGGAGAGAAAGGGAAATCAAATTAGGAATGAGAATTCCTTTTCTGCCATCCCTGGAGTTATTTCAAGTCCCCCAGGGTAGCCTTTCTCACATGTGATGGGGCTGTGAGTGTGGAAATAGAGCTCCAAGTCCTGGAACAGATGAATGAATTCCCTCGCAGAAGGACCTTTGTAGCAGACGGTCTGTACCAAACTGAGAGGGTTAACCATCTCATTAGACCACGCTCCTTCTCTGTACAGAACACACGAGTACTATGGGGAATGCAGCTAATGAGGGGTGGCTGAGGGATGAAGATGTTAACAGAGTAAGAAAGGATAGGGGACTGTGGTATTCTGACCTCAGAGGTTCCTGGCAAGATACTAGAGAATAAGCTGAGATTATGCACAATCACGTGGCACTGAGAGTATTTTTTAGGGGAAAAAAATTGTCTCTTGTAAGGACTTTGCTCTCATTACCCTTATGTCCTACACAGTTTACTCATTATCCATTAGCTTGTGTCACACTTGAGTTATAACACCACAAGCACAGACACCTGCAGGTGCTGTGTCCAGTGGTATATTGCTGGCATCCACTCTTAGTTGATGTTTACTAAATATGTGTTGGGTGAATCAGTGAATGAATAGAAGTGGTGAGGGTCTCCCTGCAAATAAGGATGACTCGCTGGCCCTCACCCGTGCCCAGAGTAACATGGAGTAAAAAATTCTCTTTCCCTATTTGTCTCTGCACGTGTTAGAGATGACCTGTTCTGCGAGCATGCTCAGTTCTGACCACTTGCCCCTGGCCTTTCCTCTCTGACCCCCACTGAGGAGCCCACTCAGGTCAGTGCCTACTCTGGCCACCTCCACGCTGCTGTGCACCTGACAAGCTTTCCCCCACTGTCTTCTCTCAGCCCTGCTCTTGGAATGAGACCACAACAGCAGATGTGAAGGCTCTGTTCTGTAGGTGCAAACATTCCTGACCTTATGCATATAGGAAGATGGATGATAAGAACTTAGGTCACTCTTGAATTCTCTGGACGATTGCTAGAGCACATTCCACATTTTGGAAGTATGTGACAAGTGGTGGGTGAAAGAGATACTGTAATCAGCTCACTTCCCAGAAGGTGCATCCCTCCTCTCTGGAGGACCAGTCAGGGCCATGGGTCACTCCAAAAGACTATGTCCCAAGCACGGTCAGAGCAGAAAGTCTGGCCCTTTCCAGACCCTGAGTGTCCTGACTCAGCTTTGATATACCTGGCTCTCTTCAATGTTCCTTGCTCCTGTGAGCCTCTACACCAAGATTCAGTGATAGCTAATAGCATTTTTCCTGTGCTAGTTCTGTCTCTAACATCCAGGGACATTTTCTCCCTTCACTCTTCATCACCTCTGGTATCAGTGTTTTCAACTGAAGCATGTCATGGGAACTCAACCACTTTGCCAATACCCAGAACAAAATGGAACCTTATTAAGTATGAAAATTAATTATATATGAAATAATTTTTGAGGGATTGTAGAGATGAATGTGTTTAGCACTGTCAGGGGAGGTGAGACTTTGGGTGCCTCTTGAGAAAGGATGTGAGACAATGTCAGGGTGGTGTGGACAGCCCAAATGTCACATGATGGGGGTTAGCAGCTGAGGAAAGGGTGAGGCAGGAGAGAGATGTTTTTGTTACAGAAGAGAGAAGAATAAAAACATGATTACTCTCCCTAGCTGCAGCCTGCTGTCTGTCAGCCAAGCTAGTCAACTTCCCCTGATCTGAGCATTGAAAGCGACAAAGAGACTAATAAACCAAGTTCAGGGCTGAAAGGGACCTGACCTCCCGAGAACTCAGTCAGTACATGTTTGAGGCTCAGAGGATGATTTGAAGGCCATAGAAGGAAGCAGACATTGCCTAGTCCCTAATGAGCGTGAGGGATACAAAAAGACTGTTTGGATTTTGAATGGCCATTTCGTCTCTCAGTTACCTCAGCTACAAAATGGAGAGAATGATGTGTCTCCTCAGGATGATGTCAGGGTAAATAAGTGAATGCATAGGAGCTGCTCAGAGCTGAGCCTGACACGTAGCTTTTCCTGCTGTTTCTGTGACCATCGCCTACTCAATTTTTATTGTTTCAGTTATTATACTGAAACCTTTACTTGGTCTCATCATCCTGACATCTCCAAGGTCTCTTCTTATTTTTGTCTTCTGTTCCTCAGCCTACGGAGGAAGGGGAAACCTGTCCCCTTTCCCTTTCCCTCTGCATGTCCTCCTGTGGCCAGAGTAGAATTGAGTGCCTTTCCTCTTCTGTAGCTGAGAATTGGGTAACATCTTGAGCAGAGACCACATGGCAATATCCAGTTTACTACAAGTATGGTTTTCAAATTTTATATATTCTCAATTTTTATTGTTTCAGCTTCATACATTTATATAATGAATTTTAGTCATTTGTCACCCCCAACTCCCTCTGCCCACTCCCTACTTTTCCCTCTGGGCTTTCCTCAATGGGCCAGGCTCTTATGTCGTCTTTTGTGTGCGTGGCCCAGTGAGTTTAATTAAGAGCTTCTATATGGGTATTTAATTAACATCTGAGGTTTTAAAAGGCCTGAACACATCTTTGACTCCCTATCCTCACCACCTTGCCCATAAATTAATCATGCAACACTCCCCACTTTGACAAATGATACCATGATCCTCCGAGATGCTCAGTTCCAAATGGGGCTTGAGACTTTCTCGGTTCTCTCCCATCATATCCAGCCCACCGCCCAGTCTGATTTACCCCACTCCTGAGTTACCTAGCATGCATCCAACCTTTCTTCATTGACTGCCACCTTTCCTTGGCTACCACAACTGTGGTGGCCTCCTGATTGACCACCTGTCTCTCCAGCGTTTCACTCCAACGCTTCTCCCCTCAGAGCCAGAGGGAACATCAACTAATTATGTCAGATCAAGTCCAGTGACTTCTTATCACAAGCAAAATTAAATTCACTTGGCTTTTCTCTGAGCAGAGAAGCCAGGAGTGTACACTCTGTCTGCCTCTCTTGCCTCCTTTTCTATCTATCATATCTCTACTGCTGTGGCTGCTGGGCTAATCAGGAGCTCACCCAACTCGCACCATCTTCTAGACAACAGGCCTGTGTCCTGGGGGTCCTGTACCAGGCTACTTCCCTGTACCTGTATGTCAGGTGAATGCCACCTTTTCTAGAGGACTTTCCTGGTGGCTCTGTCTAACAGAAGCCACCTAGTCACTTAATTTCACTGTATTTTACTCTCTGCATGTTTTTACCACCAGCTAATAGTGTCCTGTTTTCATATTTGTTTTTTTTGTGTTATGACGTCCAGACACTAAACAGATAAGTTACTGGCTTTAATCATTTTAATATGCTCAGCTCTCAGAAGACTACCTCACACAAAGTAGATGTTCAATAAATATTTATTGCATGTATTGACTTGTAAGGACCCAAGGCAATATAATCATGTAAAAGCATATAAAGTGTGGGTCCAGACCTCTGCTAAAACCCTGGTTATTAAATCTATGTGACTCTATTGTCCTGCCAGTGACCATAGTGATAGCCATGTGACCACACTGAGCCTTGGTTTATTCATCTGTTAAATAACAATACCACTTACCTTGATGAATTTGTGATAATTATATGAAACAATAGATGCATGGGAAATAACCTTGCTTTCCTCTCTATTTGGGGGTTTCCAATAACTCATATCCATTCTTATTAACGTCAAACCTTTGAGTAGCAATTATCATTAAGGCTTCAGGTATTGGTGAGAAGGAAGTAGAGAGAGAGAAGCCCTTTCCCCCTAGAGTGAAAATAAAGCAGAGGAGGGGGTGGGGAATCCAGCCTGAAGTCTTCCCTTACTGCCTGGGCTGGCTACCCTGCTATAATGCTGCTGCTGTGGGCAGTGCTGTTAAAATGTACATAAATATTGGTGCATTCTAATGGGGCCTGCATCGAGGCCAATAAAGGCAATGAGAGGCAAGGTTATTGATGTCTGTCTAAGGGCCTCAGTGGGCCCTGAGCCAGGGCTGTAGCCAGAATCCAGAACTTGCATCAAGCCAATTGATTCTCTATCACCACAGGAAGACATGCATTCAGGGAGCTGGCAGCCTGGTCCACCACAGCTTGTGTTAATGAAAGCATGCAAATGGCCCTGCTCCCAGCGTTCATTCCCTCCCTGGAAGCTTGCAGGCCTGCAATCTAAGAGGCAGTTGGCATCTTGGATGTATGCTGATGAAAATAATGGAAGAAAATTGAAGGAAGGTCTCAGTATTTGGTCATGCTGCAGGTGTGCCTGTGAAAACCTGACTTCTTTGTGACTCTTTTTTTTTCAATCCAAAAGAAAAGGTGGGGAGGCTGTGCAGGCACTGGGGGATTCCCTTAGAAAACTCGAAGTGACCCGGTTGTTCCAGGTGAAGACTTCAGTGTCTGGTTTTACACTCCTCATCAGTGGACTCTGAGCTGCTTCATACTCCCTGTCAGTGAAAAGGTCCCTGACTTGATGCCTGAGCGCTGAGCCTGCAGGCATCCCACATGTAATGACCTTGTGATATCTCCCCTCTAGAGCATACACTCCTTGAAGCCAGTCCTGTCACAGAGGCTGGCAGAGTGCCAAGGATGCAGAGGTCACTTCGTCACATTTGTTTATGTCTTTGGTTTTGTGGTCCAGGAGATTGAACTCACCCAGGGTCTTACTCATGCCAGGGACACATTCTCCATCAGTGAGTTACATCCCCAGGCGCTCCCTTTTTTTCATTGTTTTTTTTTTGAGACAGAGGCTTGCTAAATTGCTCTGGCTGTCTCTGAACTTGCCTCCTGTCTCAACCTCCCTAGAAGCTTTGGTTACAAACTCAGTCTACCCAGTTTGCTGAGTAAGTGGACAGGCTTTGATAACAAGTCTCTGGCATCTGTCACAAACTTTGTGGCCTTTGCTTTGTGATATGGGAAAATAAATGAGCAGCCTCTCTGAGAGGAGCAGGAAGGTGACTCAGAGATCTGACATTAGGGTGGGTGGGGGCTACGGGAAAGAAGTAAAGGAAAAAGTGGTCTGACCCCACCGTACCCCACCATTACCAAACACCAGGAACCCTTGAAAAGCTGCTCTGGATTCTACTAAACCCAGCTGGCTTTAAGGATTGTTCTTGGCAAAAGTGATGTTCCACAGGCTCAGTCAACTGTAGTGGCATTCTACTTCCTCTAATCAATGATACCCCCTCTGCTCCCTGTGCTACCTTGAGTAAAACTAAGTGAAAGTCTGGCTTATAAAAAGCAAAATCATTTGCGGTTTTCACCAAGTGAACGCGCACTTTTATTTATTCATTCATTTACTTAACTAAGGTCCACTGGGCATACACTGTGCTTCAGCATGGAGGTTTTCTGGGTCCTCCCAACACACAAAAAACCCAGCAAACTTCCTGACAATGATTGGAAGCTCTCTTTTCTTCTCCTGGCCTCATATTATAGGCAGGAGTGGTTCTGACCCATGCCTTTTTGAAATCTGCCACTCTGATGGAGCCAGGACCTGCAGGCAGGTTTGTCTGCCACAGTGCACCCTTGTGCTGGAGGTCCTCTTTGTCCCCAGCTCAGAATGCTTTGGAACCTCAGGACCCAGAACAGTTAAGAGTTAATACATCACAAGGCACCTTGGGGCCTGGGTGCAGAAATATCAAAAGGCGTTCACCAGAATTTGGTTTCCTCTGTCTGAGACAACGGTACTCTTGCCTTGTTAATGGTAGGAGCTGGGGAAGGAAAGCTCAGAACTCTGGCTTATCAGACTTAATTTATAACTTATGTCACAACAGCAATTAGTATGTATTGTTTACATTCCTTCTTAACACTTTCCCCAATCCCTGGGTGTCTGAGATGGCTGGTGCATTCACGCTTGGCTTGTTGCAAGATTTGAGTATGCTCTAGAGGAGGGAAGACTGTGTGGAGGGGGTGCTGACAGCAAACGATGGGAAGGACCAAGCCAGCTTCAGCCATCAGCCATATGGGATGTGTCTCGCTTGAGGCATGGGCTCCTGACAGGAGCATCTGCCTCACATTGTCTGCAGCTCCTCTTTTTTTTCAGCATAGAGAAGCTCTCATCTCCTGAGAAGAAAGGAAGGAGTGCAGGAGAGAAGACTGGGCAGGGAGATTTCAGCACATCACATCTCTTGCTTATTTTGGAGTTAACCGTGATCTGCCTAATTGAGGAAGGTTTGAGGACGAGGAAGAGGCAAGCTGATGATTGCCAGAGACAGAAAGGAACGTGAAGGGGGTGTGTGTGGCGTTTTACTTTGAAGGCTGTGTTCTTTCCACTACAGCGTGCTTCCTTTCTGTGAGAGTAAAGAGTTGATGGGACAGATACAGTCTGAACTTTCGGGAGAATAAGCATTAATAAGACTGACTAACGCAGGGCCAAAGGTCGGTAGTGGACAAAGTGGGTGGACAGGTACTTGAGAAATGCACAGGGCGTGAACTGGGCTCTGAGCAAGTGAGAAGAAGTGAGATTTTTCTTTTCTTTTGTTTGTTTGTTTGTTTGTTTGTTTGTTTGTTTCTTTCTTTCTTTCTTTCTTTCTTTCTTTCTTTTTGAGGTAGGGTTTCTCTGTGTAACAGCCTTGGCTGTCCTGAAAGTCAATATGTAGACCAGACTGGCCTCAAATTCACAGAGACCCGCTTGCCTCTGCCTCTGGAGTGCTGGGATTAAAGGTGTGCGCCACCACTGCCTGGCAAGTGAGATGAGTTTTCACAACAGAGTGTGATGTTCTTATCTTCCCCCTTTGGGATTCAGGAGAAGGGGGCGGCACTGTGGACAGGGCCCAGAACAGAAACAAACCAGGGTAGGCACAGCTGAGTGCACGGAGACAAGTTTCAGCTCCCTCCTCGTGTAGCACCTTGGGCTGAACATAAATGAAACTGTGCTCCAAGGTCTCTATTGCCCCCCCCCCTCTCTCTCTCTCTCTCTCTCTCTCTCTGTGTGTGTGTGTGTGTGTGTGTGTGTGTGTGTGTGCCCCCACAAGCATCCCTATGTGTAGAGGAAGGGGAACTGGGAGGGGGGATTCAGACTCACCAGTGATAAGTGAAGGAAATGTAGTATATAGGAAGATTAGCCAGAAATGACCTGAGTTGGTGTATGGTCTTTAAATTAATGTTTAGTGTGGATGCTACTAGTGTTTTTTATATCACTTCTTAATGACTCTCTGTTGAAAGTGTTGTTTGCCTTATATTTTAGATATTCCCAGGTGTTGTTGGAAAGCAGGAGCAATAAGCAGCATTCTTTAAAAATGGTTCCCTGAAGCATTCCCTGAACACTGAGGTGAATAGAAAAAAGACAATTTTTGCATTTTTTTTCCTTTAAGAAACTGTGTGTGAGTGCACACAGGTCTGTGTATCATCAACACTGAGATCCAGTTTCACACTCCATGGTAGCAAGTTTCTTGGGAAAAGGACCTCAGCACAGATAACCCTTCAGCATTCTTTAAAGCCTTTCTTTCTCTTAGTTATTTGGGTCCAAATGAAAAAGTCTCTGAGCAGTACAAGTGACCCGCAGTGTCAGAGGAGAAGGAAGACAGCGGTTGGTAACAGAAAACACTAGTTTTGTTTCAGTTAAGGAAATAAAAGATTCCCGTTAAGCATTTCCTGGTAAAATAATTATGAGATTTGGTCAAGGGTGATGGTGTTGGAGGTAAACTGGGAGAACTGGTAGCTAGTGTGGGGAAGAGCTGACGTCATCTGAATGGCATACCAAAGGAGAAGTGGCTTTGATTCCAAAGCGCAGACTTTCTGTTGTTGCTATTTTGTTTTGTGTTTTGTTGTTGTTTTCTTCAGAGGTAGGAATCTGAACCCTCTTACACTGCTCTGCTCATGCCCAAAGACACTCCTGTGAACAGATGTTTACCAGCGTTCAAGGTCAGAAGCGACACCAGCAGAGGTCAAAACCGTGAACGTAACCTTGCCTCCACATTTCTTTAATTGCTGAGCTATACTAAGCAGAGATGGTGGGAAGTTGCCCGTAGTGTGGCCTGTCCATCAGCACTGAAGAAGCACTATTTGGCAGCCTGAATGAACTCTCTAGAGACACTCATCATAGTGGAGAGAGGTCAGGGGCCAAGCACTGGTCTGCAGTTTATCCTAAGACTATGGTTGCTGACATTTCAAGTCCTTTCATTGGTACCTTTGAAGGAAACAAGATAATTGCTGAGAGGCAGAAAGGTTGAAAGTTCTCAGAAGTGATTCAGAGAGAGCAGAATGGAGAGAAGTCAAGAGGCTAGGAATCCCTGATTTCAGGGAAATGGAGTATCCAGAAATGTGCTAAGTCCTGGAGAGAATGAAGCATCAGATCCAATTAAGGAGGGGGGACGGGGGCACCAAGAATCCTGCTGAGGTAGGTGTGGGGTTCAGAGTGGGAGCAGGAAGAAGACAGAAAGGAAAATCACATGACTGAATTGGTGAGCTTTATTGACTGGGGGTGTCCCAGCATTCTGAGGTACAGAGTATGTGTGGCTAATATGTGTTGTGTAAAGATGTGGCCAAACAGTGTGAGAGACTTGGAGTTGAATGTGACACAGTGAGTTGTTTTTGAAGACCTGGAGCTTCAATATGGAAGATATACATCTGGTAAGTTCCAGACTTAGCTGATTACAGAACATGTATTTTTTTTTTCCTTTAACCATTTGACAGAGGTGGATGTTCTAAGAACATACTCCAGAAATGTTGCATATGCTCTATACATTCTGTACCTCTTTGGATTGTGGTGGTATGGCATGACGTATTAAAATATTAAAGGCGGAAATGGACTGAGAGGCAGTGGCACACGCCTTTAATCCCAGCACTGGGAGGCTGAGACAGCTATATCTCTGAGTTTGAGGCCAGCCTGGTCTACAGAGCGAGTTCCAGGACAGCCAGGGCTACACAGAGAAACCCTGTCTTGAAAGCAAAGTGGGGAGAGACTCTACAGTGTTGTCCATGCTGTTCATTTCCAGTGTGACTTTGAATGAGTTCTTCTGCACTCTGGGCCTCAGTTTCCCCATTTGTTGAACAATGGTGGGGTAGACAGTTCTGATATTTTAGACTTCTTAGTTTTCATTGGCTCCCTTTAGATACTGGAACCATTATGGGATGGATAGTAAAACCCATTCATCAGAGAAATTTCAACCTCATTTACTATGAGGTCTGTATCTATTTTGGTTCTGCTTTATCTATTTATTATTTATTTATTTATTTATTTTTAAGACAGGGTCTCATGTAGGCCAGGCTAGCCTTGAACCAGCTATATTGGTAAGGCTGGCCTTACTTCAGATCCTCCTGCTTCCTCCTTATAGGAGTTGGCTTGCATCTGGCTTGAATGAATGAATGAATGAGTGAATGAATGAATGAATGAATAAATGGCTTCATATTTGACAAGCTGTTATGTGATGTCTTTTAGAAAGGCAGATGAGGTGTTGACACAAGGGGTCTCAGCCTTCTCCCAGTGCCTGAGTCAATCGGTCCCTCCAGACCTTTGGTGTCATTAGACTCTCTCAGGGACAGTGCAGGCAGGCATGGATGTGCATGGGAATCCCTCATTTTTGAGGTCCTGAGTCTCTCTTAGGCTGGAGGCATATTCTAGGAAGGGTTATAGTTCTTGTCTCCAGGGTTAAGGTGTTTCGTTATTCAGCAAGGTGAGAACTGATGCCCATCGCCATCCTATTGGTGCAAGAACATGCAGCTCAGGAATTGCCTTCTCACAGGACAAGGCTGCCTGACAGCAGAGCTCCCCGTTCATTGTCAGCTGCTGCAGACTCACTCAGTGGCTGGCAGGGAGAACCTATTTTCTGTTTCTAAATTAATCACTGTTGGAAGCTGATCTCCTGGGGTTTCCTCGCATGCTCTCTACTGCATGTCCCCTCTCCTCTCTTGTCCTTTCCCTGCCCTGTCCCTCCTCCTCTGTGGCAGGCGTATAGTCTGAGATGGCCAGACAGGTGCTGGAGACCCAACAGATATCTGTGTGCATGTCCAGTTTGGGTTGGGGACAGGGTAGGGTGTGTCCTCCCACCTCTCAGGGAGAGGAATAGGCTGACAAGGAGGCTGAGAAGTCCCACCAGCTCAACTCACTCTTGTCTAATGTACAAGGACCCACAGCAATTTCAGTGATGGTGGAGGATCGTTCCCAAGGAAAACACTACCACTTGGTAAAACTCTGATATGAAGACCAGGAACTGGTCACTCTCAGATTGAATTTCATCAGTATTGGGAATGTAGTATCTATAACATGCCACTACTGCATGAAAGGAGCTGGGAATTATCCTTACTTTTCTGAGGCAAAATTTTATTATCTTCCTTGATTAAACCTCTCTGGAGTCTAATCTCTCAAGGAAATAAGCTTTGTGGTGTGTGTGTGTGTGTGTGTGTGTGTGTGTGTGTGTGTGTGTGTGTTAGTTAGTCTGTGTATGCATATCTCTGTGTGTATGTGTGTATATACAGTGGGAAAATTACATAGAATTCTAAACAGAATTCTAAAAAAATTCTGTGAAATACTTTGATCATGGTAAGTAGACATTCAAGGCAGAGAAAGGGAGAAATATGAAAAACTGTCCCAGAACCACAGACCCATGCTATGATTGTGTCAACAGTCTCCCAAACTCCTCCATTGTTTCCAGAACAGTGGTCTAGAATAGTTTGATCCTGTTGTAAAGAAATGGAATCCCACTATTTTGTTGACCTTCTGTGTAGCTCTCTCTAACTATACAAGGAAAACTTCACAGAGCAGTGAAATCGGATCTCAGTAAACAAAAAGAAATTATGTTAGTTATCAGCTACATACACTGTGGAAACCTTGGGGTGGAGGATGCCTAAAACAGCTCTTATTACCCCAAGAGTTTGAGCAGGGTTTCTCTGGTATCTATCAGTGTGTCCTGCTTCCCCAGAAATTCAACCTATCATGAAGGAGTAGGCATAGAGTGAAATGGCATCCAGCTTCAGGCAAAGACTGTCTTCTCCCTCCACGTTCTGAGGAAGGGGTGTGATTCCTAAGGATGGTCTCCGCACATCCCGGCGCAGAAGTGAAAGGCAATGAGAGGCTGGGATGGGAATTGCCCTCTAGTGATCCTGAATTTTAAGCAGAACTGGGAACAAAAGAAAGCCCATGTTCCTGGAGAGACTGGGAGGTAAATTTAGCTTTTGAGAGTGGAGTCTCTACGGCCACCCTGATTGGAGAAGCAATTCCCTCCTCTGTGCTGCATCCTTGTCCAGAACACAGGAGCTTGCCTCTCTGCTCCATGGGGTCCTCAAGAGGATTTGGGAGCTTATGGATATAAGTACCTGCACCCTGGGAGGTTTGCAGTAAGTGATAGCTGTGATTATAATATTCATAACCACAAATGAGCACTGGCAGTTAGTAATTAATACATTTAAACTTTTTCCCTCTGTGTTCTTATGCGTGTTAGTTCAGGCTCAGTTCCAGCACCACAAACTAGCCAGCTTTAGTAGATGTGGGGACTTAGGATACTGGATGGCTGCATTTTCTCAGGAGGAATGTTGTGTGGTGGGTGAGGGGTTTCACTGGATTCTGGAATCATGTCTGATGACAAAATGCCATTCATCGAGTATCACCCATTATATGCAGGGCACTGCTCTCTATCTAGTTTGGTGTGTCCCTGGTATCTCTCAGGAGCAGAGAGAGAGAGAG
This sequence comes from Peromyscus eremicus, assembly GCF_949786415.1. NCBI lineage: Eukaryota > Metazoa > Chordata > Mammalia > Rodentia > Cricetidae > Peromyscus > Peromyscus eremicus. Next base: position 35,056,527 of record NC_081431.1, on the reverse strand, counting down.
AGAGAGAGAGAGAGAGAGAGAGAGAGAGAGAGAGAGAGAGAGAGAGAGAGAGAGAAGGAGAAGGAGAAATATTCTTTCCCTGCTTGGATGCTCACCCCATGCTAGGGACATGAGCCACAACTTCAAGTAAGGGTGGAGGATGGGGCTATAATGAAACAAGCTTCTGCTCCCTTCCCATCTTTCTCCTGCATGCATCCCAGCTCTGCTCTCTGTAGCCATTCCCACCTCTCCCCTCCCAAGTGCTTGAGAACTGTGTGTAATCCCTCCCACCAGTGGACACAAAGGAATTCATTTCTAAAGTGTCACATCTGTTTAGAAAAGAAGCACACCCCCCCGCCCCCGCTCCAGCCACAGCACGCACCCTGGAAATCAGGGCAGAGAAGCACCCCCAACTCTTCCTGGGCTGTACAGGATTCCTGAGACTGGTGCTGCATCTCTTACAGAGGGAGTCTGACCACCTCTTTAGCCCCACCCCCCTTCCTCTTGCTTCCTCTGTGTGGTGTGCTCTGGCTTGACTCTCTTTGGCTTCATGCTCCCTGGATCCTCCTGGCGTCTCCAGCAAGTCAGCTTTGCTCTCACTTCTAGAGTTTCTATTTTGACACAGAGTCATGCCGCCTTTTTCCTCATCTTTCTGATTCCCTCAGCTGACCTGCTGCCCTGGTGCATGACTGAGCGCTTCTCTTCTCTCCTCAGCTCCACAGTTCGCAACAAAAAGCCCGTCTGCTAAAAGGAACAGGTTTGCAGGTGAAAGGGGGACTCACCCTTGGCCTGTTGTCCCTGCTTCCAGCCTTCCTGTCCCTTTGATCTGTGCACACCCACATCCTGTCTGCATCTGAGAGCCCTCTGAATGTCTTTTCAATATGCCAAGCACTATTCTGCTGTTCTAGATGCTTCCATAGTATCTGTGAAACTGTCTGATCTTCATGACAACTCAGGAGCTAGCACTAATATTTTCCCCATTTTCATGGAAGGAAAACTGAGGCTCAGATTAGTGTCTCACTGATGGGCACCAGTAGACTCAGGTTTTACCTAGATAACCTTGGTTCATGGTCTCCACCCTGCCTGTAGCATAAATTAGTTTCTTCAACTAAGGTCCTGATACAAGACAGACAGTGCTGTGCTTTTGTTTTTGACACATGTTGGTTGGTCTTTACTCCTGACACTGAGACTGTACGTGACCACAGGGTCCCTTTATCCCTGCCTAGCCTCTCTGTAACAGTCCCCTTCCTGGCCATCTCTTCTTGCTCTTCCCTCCCACCTCAGCATGCTTGCTTACTACTTCTGGCTGTCCCTGTCCCTCCTGCCCCAGCCCTGGCTTCAAGCCAGCTGCCTCCTCCTCCATGTTTCTCTCTCTTTTCTTTCCCTCCCCCTCTTCCATTGGTCTGTCCTTTCCAGCTGTCATCCTGCCAGCATGTTTTCTGTCTCTGTCAGTCTTTCTGTCTTCCCCATGCCCATCTCCACAGCATCCCACCCTCCTTGTTCCTTCTCTTCCATGCTTCCCTTTGGTTTCCCCCTCTTGTTCATTCACTGGCCCCATTTATTGTCAGAGCACAACCAAGAGCATGGCTGTGTGGATCTGTACCTCTCTACTCCACCCCCTTTCCCATCTCTGTGCCTCTCTACCCCACCCCCTTTCCCATCTCTGTGCCTCTCTACCCCACCCCCTTTCCCATCTCTGTGCCTCTCTACCCCACCCCCTTTCCCATCTCTGTGCCTCTCTACCCCACCCCCAACTCTCCCTGCCCACCCCTGCCTCTGTGCCTCTCCACCACAGATGGGAAACATGTTCAATCAAAGCCCTGTTCCTCACCAAAGAGGAACAATGAAGTCAGGAACCATAGAAAGGAAAGAAAGAACATCTCTGTATTCCAAGAGACATCTTGGTCTCTTGGGACAAAAATGAATTCTCTTGGTTTATTTACGAATTCTAGGGCTGAAGGGTGCCATGCATACAGATGGACCAGCTGGCTGCTGGAGGGGATTGGTTGGAGGCCTGCACAGTTCTCACTCAGCACTCCTTCAAAGCCAAGGTCTGGCTGAGACTACACATCCATGAAGTAGCATTCAGGGCACTCAGCAGAGAGATGCACGTGCCCAGAGGCTCTGTGAATAGTGTGGTGGCCAATGACCATAGACAGTATACCACAGATGTCTGTGTCATCTGAGCAGGCAAAGCTGGAGAATAGGGAACTCAGTGTCTAGAACCAGGAGGGGGCATAGACTGCTGCCCCAAACCATCAGTGTTCTACCTGTATGCTAATGATGCAGACAGTCTTCTTTGAATGTCTCCTAATCTCTAGATCCTACAAGATCTAGGCAACCGCCCTCTAAAGATTTTTTTCTTTCATCTCTTTTCCTAAACCCTTGTAGCTTGCAACTTGGTCTACTTATCTCCACCTAGCCCTTTAGTTTTAGGCCTATTGACTTTGTTTCTTCAATTATCAGTGCCTCCTTTGCCTCTGGACTTGGTCTTTGGGGTCTCCCTTCACCGGGTGCCTTGCAAGCAGCCTCCGTCTCAATTACATCTCCCAGGACTCTCTCTGGTGTAAGAAAAGCCAAGTTAGGTGTGAGGATCCAGGGAGGAGAGATGGGTGGGGCAGGAAGACAGAAAGTCCCAGGACTATGTTCTTCAACAGTTATCACGCTCTGTGTACTGAGAGCTGGCAGGAAGGCAGACATGTATGCAAACCAGTTTGTGTGATCTGGAGGAGGAGAGATTTTCATGTATAAGAGTCCCCTAGGGCTGTGAGAACCCTGGCTCCAGTCTTGAAGTTTGGAATTGGTAGGTTGGGGTAGGGCAGGGAAATCTGTGTGTTTGATATGCATTGTCCCTTCCTTCTTCACCTTAAACCAGAATTACTCCTCTCCATCCCAGCCCACTCTAATGGGGGCCCCACTGCTTCCACCTCCCTCACTCGCTCTCTACAATGGCAGAGGAGATAAAACAGGAAGTGTTGTGTACCAAGCTGGGGCCGGGCAAATAATAATTGAAAGGATTGCCGTGATAGCTTCCCATCACAGGTGCCACGACTAACTCTTAAGTCTTATAATTGATGCCCATTAGGAATAGCTCTTTCTTTATGATCTTCTAGAAAAGGAAGGAACGTTTGAAAGTGCCTAATGCATTTCTCAGTGGGAAAGCACTCATTTCCGCTGGCACTTACTCCTGGTCCTCTGGCTTCTCCCTCCTCTTCTTCCTCAATCTTGATCTTCCTCTTTCTACTTAATAAAAATACCTTTCATTTACCTTTCATTTCTGAAGCCCTTTACAGTTTCCAAACCTCTTTCTTTTATACGATGTCCTCCCAATAAGAAACAGTAAGGCATACATAGATTTTTAAATTTCAGTTAATAGATGAAGTTCAAAAATGTTTAATGGCTGGACCAAGGTCAGCATACTGGAAGTAGTAAACACGGGCTTTGTTCTCCTAACTTGCTTCTTGCCCATCACCCTGTTCTTTGCTCTAACCATTCTTCCTATCCCTGCTTACTTCCACTTTTCTCCCGGGATTAAGTTGTCAGACAAACCATTGTTAAAGGCTTTCTGCTGCAGCCAAAGGCCTGTGATGTTGTACTAAAGGGCTTCCACCTTGGTGGCTCAGTCGGGGGAGGGAGCGGTATGCTCTGACACTTGGTCCCCATGTGGGAACATGTTTCCCTGCTCTCTGCAGCAGCCGCTAGAAAGCAAAACCACAATAAAGAGAGCCACCACGTGGCCTGGATCAACCAAAGAGTCGGTGGTGCCAAGGAGCAGAAACAGTAAGGCAAGAGTGACGAATGTCAGAAGGAAGGGGCAGGGGAGGCGGACAAGGGGCAGAAACGCATACCCAGGCGACATCCCTGAAGGTACTCTGTCCGCGGTAGAACTGTGCCACTCTTCCCAGCTTTGCAGCAAAGCAAATGCTGGCCGGCCATTACAGAATTGCAGAGCATGTGTATTCCTCCCCATGGTTTGTCACCTCTGTGCCCCCTCACACTCCTCTTTGCCAACAAAGAGGATGAAGGAGAAAAGGCATTCTGCTAGGGATTCTCACACCTGACCAGAGTCCTATCTCAACTGTGAACTACACAAGTGTCTGTCTTTTGATGTTACTGGTCACCTACCCTCTGGGCCTGTACCTCCTCATCTGCAAATGGGGACAAAGATGCCGCCCAGTGGTGTGGGAGAGTTTACTGAGCTCATGGGTAGAAGAACTCTTGTGAGATTCACAATGTTTGTTTCTCACAGTCCTAAAAAGTTAAGTGCAGCCACCTCTTCCCAAATGCCATTTAAGGAGATTAAGCAATGGTGGAAAAGGAAGATTTACTCAGTGTGGTCACACTTGGGAAGAGGAACAAATTAGAGTCTCGTTACCTATGCCATGTCTATCTCTCTACTGATACAAGCCTTGGGTTGAACCAAGAGTAAGAGATATTCGTAATTGAATAGTCCTGGTCACCTATCATTGAGTTATTATTATTTGGGCCACAGTATCTGATAAATTGCCAGAAATGTGTGAAATCTCCTCCTGGAGGCAAGTTCCCCATTTTTCCTCTTAGCATGGCATTCCTCGAGAATTTCCAATTCTTTGGGGTTCATTGGTTCAGTAGTCTGATAGCACAAGTGTCTCTCTTTAGGAAAAGGCCAGTTACTACGAGATCTAAGTTCTCTTTGTATTTCCAACTCTAACTAGCCCCATATGCTTTATGGCATCAGCAGTCAACAGTTCTACCCATGTGAGAGCTTCAGAGAATGGCGAATGTCCACACCCATGTAAGGGATACAGCAGAGTACCACTTCGTGACTTTTTCACCAATGATAAACCTGACATTATATACCTCCTATCAGATGGTATTTCCTAATGTCGTCAGACTCTTACATCTTATTGTAAGTGTAAGAGTAAGTATGGCTCTGGAATGACAAAGTAACCTATCACTGAAATTTGCCTAAGGACATATTTCTCCTTTGCTAGGTGGTGGGCAATTGTAATTATATATTAAGAAGAGACACATGAAGGTGAAAGGTTGGAATGGGATCTTTTCACTTCCTGACATTTTGCCATTTTGTTTGCTGCAGTTGTATCTTTTGGCCTCTCCAGCTCTGGTTCTGTCTTAGGGCTTCTATCACTAAGATAAAACACCATAATGAAACTCAGCTTGAGGGTTTACTTCAGATTACAGTTTCATATTATAGTCCATCACTGAAGGAAGTCAGGGCAGGAACTAAAGAATGGCGGGAACCTGGAGGCAGGAACTGAAGAAGAAGTCATGGTTCCTGGCTTCCTCTCCAAGAATTGCTCAGCCTGCCGCCTTATACACTTCAGGACCATCGTTCAGGGTGGAACCACCCATAATGGACTGGGCCCTCCCACACCAATCACTAATTAAGAAAATGTACCACAGGCTTGTTCATAGGCTGATCTTGTCGGGGTGTTTTCTCAAATGACTCTAGCTTGTGTCAAGTTGACAAAAAATGAAAAACAAACAAACAAACAAAAAAACCTAACCAAAATAGTGTCTCACTACCATCTCTTTTCAGTGCTGAGAGAAGACCTGTCCTCTGTTTCAATCCCATAGAAAGCAGCCTTGCCAAGTGTCCCAACCTTGGCACACAGCCAGGTCTGTATGGCCCTGCCCTCAGCTGGTCCTAACCCTCACTTGAGTAGCAATGAGAGGCCCTATTTGTTTCCAGTGACCAGATAATGTGGTCACGAGGCCCCAATTTGACTGACCTGAGCATGGAGGTGGTGATGTACCCTGCCCAAAGGGTATCTTGTCCTCCACAAGAGGATGTCCAAGAAGCTCACCTTTTCTTCCCAGACAAGAGGCAGCTGAATGCCACCCACCTTCCTAGCAGACTTGCCAGGGGGATTAGTTCAGACAATGGGTGGCTGAGCCCCTGTGAGCTATCAGGTGCCTGGGAATGCTAAATCACAGCTTTCTTGCCCTAATCTTACCACCTGCCATTGAAGATCAGACTATAAAAGGCACACATTTGTAAAGCTCAGTGCCCGTCATTGTGCTGAAGCACAAACTCAAAATAGTTCTCCCTCCCCAGCAGTTACTATGGCACCATGCATATTAGGGACTAATATTCCCCCCACACCGCCCCCTGGGAAGCCAGCCTGACACTGAGCCCTCCTTATCACATGCTTCCTCTGGCAGGTGAGATGCTAACGCACCAGGGCTTCTAGGGTATTTTACTTACCCATGGTTCACACATGCTTGCCCAGCAACTCCCTTCCCTTCCCCATTCGTGGTAGTGGAGAGAGCGTGGGGGTGGGGTGGGGGGAAGACACCCACTAGGATGAAATTTGCACACAGCAGTCCCATCCCAATGATAAGCAGGCAGTCAGACCTCAAGGATGGTGGTGGGATGGACCAACTCGGGTAACAGCAAGGTTGGATCACAGCAAACCTCTGGATAGGAGGGTACTCACGTGTGGCTAGATACCTGAGTGGGCTTTGCACTAGAGTAGGTGTTCACTGATGTGTGACTTGTGCATTTCCGTGTCATCAATTCCATCAGCGTGTCCCCTCTAATGCGTCTGGGAATACCTGCCTGCTGAGTGGAACCACAGACAAACGCTGGTAAGTACAGACACACATGTGAGCATTTGTATGCTGCAAGCTCACATGACATGGCTATGAGGGAGTGCACTGTGTAATAAAAAGGAGTTACAAATATGGTATTTGTGTTCAAACTGCAATCCGCTTTAACAACGAGGGGCCATGAGGGGGTGAGAGGCCCATTTGCTTGGGGTTGGCAGTGCCAACGTGTGCTACCCTCTGTGAGGCAGGTTCAGTAATGAGTCCACTAACACTCAGCAGTTATCTATACAGCTTTCTGCAATCCACAAAGGCCCGTTTGCTCAGGCATTGCTAACGAGCCAGCGCGACGAGCCAGTGTGCACAATGGGACCAAGTGAGAAGCTGAGAAGAGAGGTCCCTGTCTGTCTGGGCTCTCTGCAACTCGCCAGCATTTTGCTTCTGTCTTGCAAAGTCAATGTAGTCTCTCTGCATTCTGTGTCTGGAATCCCCTGCCCCCCAAAAACAAACAAAAAGAAGCTCAACATCCTTGTGCAACTCTAGCCACCTGTCTCCCCCCCAATCCTGCTCTCCTCTCTCTTGGCTCTCCTCTCTCTTTCTCAGCTCCCACTGAATTATATTAGTCACATTCTTAATTAACTGTGCTGGTAAGAGCTCTATTAGGTATTAAATGTTTGTCACAATCCAATTAAAAAATCCATCACAGCAGGACAGGTTTTCTTGAGGCCCAACAGAGTGAGGCTGGGGCCCCCCGATACTCTGCTATCTGAGGAGATTGGAGAAAAGGAATAAGAGCCAGGAGAGCTAGAAAGAGTTGCTGCAGGGAGGTCACCTGGCCTCTGCTGGGGTACTATTGTCTGAGTACTGCTAGTCCCTGGAGAGTTAGACTATCATAGGGACCAAGCAATAATTGCTCAGTACTGTCTATTTAACATAGGAGGTAGCTGTCCATCCTAGTTTATAGTATTTCAATATTCCCTCTCCCCGTAAAGTGAGGGCATGAGCTCTGTATGATGTGCATATGGGTGTGCCTGTTGTACATGTACACATGGGGAGGACTGGGATGGACTGAGATAGAGAAGGGTCAGATTGACAGCTTAAACGTGGTGGAAGAGTTTTGTCACCATCATCATCATCATCATCATTGTCGTCGTGGTCATCGGTGTCGTCGTCGTCGTTCTCCTCCTCTTCCTCCTCCTCGCAAGCACATAAAATGGAATGTGGAGGTGATGGGTTGTGGTTTTCATAAGTCAAGCTCTAGTTCACCACTGCCCTTCAGAAGTAATTGATCTGGTCAGAACTGTCTTTTCCTTCCATTTTTTACAAACACTTGCTCCAGAGGGGAGCTAGCTCAAGGTACAAGGAAAAGAAAATGAGCACTCACTTCTGGGTCTCAGCCTTCTTTCCAGTCTCTTATTCTTTGGATATATCTCTGGAAATAGCAACAAGTATATAATAATTGTGTTTTATTATGATTGGGATGCTAAAAATGTCTTTCGCTTTATTTTTATTGTACTCTACCGTCTGTATGGGTACATCTTAAAATTCAATCTTTCAGTAAAGACTGCCTGGATGTGTCTGGCCAAGGGTAAGTGGTTTATTCACTTGGGTTGTAAGGTCCTGAGGGACAGGAAGCATGACTCATTCATGGGTCCATCCTCTGCACAGGGCACTAGGCAGGGTTCATAGGAGATGCTTCAAAGCATTTGTTAAGTGACTAAATGCAAGACTCAGTTTTTTGTTTTTTTTTAAATCCTTTTCGGGCTTCAAGTATGCTTACTTCTTTGCTTCCACACAAAGCAAATATTTCACTGTGTGTCTAGAACCTGCTCATTGGTTGGAATGTTTCTGCATTTTCCATCAGTCACCTTGTGTGTTGTGATTTACAAATCCCCGAAGGGCAAGATCCCTGTCTGTTTAATTGCCTTCTCCCAAGGTTTGAAGCCATGCTGATTCTCTGGACATATTACGGTCCTTGCTTGTGGCCCTTCTTCCACTTCCCTACTCTCTGATCTCCCAGTCAGTGCTTGCCCCAGAGCCAGCAGGAAGGAACCCCAACTGGAGGATGCAGGAAGGAACTACCACGTTCTGCCTTTCCCCCCAAAAGTTTACAATCAGATTAGGAGACAGAACATTCAGAAGAAATCAAGTAGCAAAATCACGGTAGAGGGCCAGTGAGAGGGCTCAGTAGGTAAAGGCACCTGCCACTAAGCATGACAACTTGAGTTCAATTCCTGGGACTCACATGTCAGGAGGAGGGGACTGATTCCTGCAAGTTGTTCTCCGACATCCACACGTGTGCTGTGGCACACACACACACACACACACACACACACACACACACACACACACACAATTCTTTGTAATTAAAAAGGTTTTCTGTTGTGTTTTGTTTTTAAATCTAGGTAGATATATTTGAGTGTTCCTAGTGAAAGATGCCAAGGTACCTTTCTTGGGAATTTAGAGATAAGAAAGGGCCTGTGGTCTCAGAGGCTAGAGGATGCCTGACAGGCTGAGCAGGAGCTAGGAAAAGGTCTTAGCACAAAGCAGCAGTGGTATTTCCAGGCAGAGGAAGGAGCATGAGGTATGCAGACTGGGAATGAGCAGTAAGTATGCAGATTAAGCGGAAAGGGTGATGACTAGAGCCTCGCAGGAAGCAGCTTCTCAGAAGACATTTCCGAATTGAAAGGGGATTGTGAAAGCAGGCTGATGACAATGATAAATCAGACAGAAACCTGCGGGATGCACAGCTTCCTCCTCAGCAAGCTCAGAGCATGCTGGGAATCCAGGGTTGCTGGGCAAGGAGGAGAGCAGCTTGGGAGTTTCTCAGTCACTGAGAAAAGGAGCTGTGGAGTGTCCTCTACCCTGGTTAGAATTCACCTCTAGGACCCTCTAGGACACACGGGCTTGTGGGCTGTGCACGGGGGGCTCTTGGCTAAGCTGGCATGCAGAATCTGTCTCAATAGGGAGTGATGGCTGTCAGTGAGTGGATATCAAGTGACAAAGTCGGGTTGACAGAAGAGTGACAGTTAGGATTGCCCCATCTTCTACTCACTACATTTAGAAAATGAAATAAAATTGCTAACTGGATTGGGAGACACATGCCTGCAACCCTAGCACTTAAGAGGCAGCGACAGGAGAATCAGGAGTTCAAGGCCAACATTGGCTGCATAAGAAGTCCAAGGTCAGCCTGAACTACAGGAGACTATTTCAAAAACAAAACAAAACATCTACAAAAACAAGACATTAACAATGTTATTAATTTATCTCTTTTCCTATTGAGGATAAGTCCCTAGGTTGTCCCAACAAAATGCTAAAGTCAAAATACCCGATCTGTGAGAGTCTCCACCCGTCTATGTTGGCCACAGGTGAATAAGTTTAGGGATGCAAATTCATTGACCAGAGCAGTTAATGCAAGCAAGGCATTAACTTGGAGTGCCTGTGTTTGGTATTTTGTCCAAAGCATTTCATTTGGTCTTCACAATGTATCTGCAAAGAAAAGTTTCATTGTCTCCTTTCTACTCACAAGAAAGTATGAACAGAATCTGCCTCACTCCGTCCATTTCTTTATTCAAACATTTATTGGTTGTCTACAATGAGCCAGCACCTCTGCAAAAGCCAAACCCATGCTCTTCATGGGAAGGTCAACATTCCTTGTCCTCCTCTCTACCACTGCATGCAGAAAACCCTAATTCACAAGGCTTCTTTGGGTAAGCAGGTACACAGAGCCCACAGATCCAGTTAGGGTTACTCAAGGAAATTATTTTTTTACTAGCAAGGACAGTTTTCTGGGCCTACTACAATCAAGACCTAAAGCCGGACCTTGCTCTACTCCCTCTGAGGTTACTAGATTTAGCTATTAAGTTTTCAGTATATGTATATCCTGTTCACTACTTGGAATATAGTTATACTAAAACACTTTGCTTATATGGGATGAAAGTTAACTGGATGTCCTATATTTTATTTGGCAGTCTTTTCTCCTTGGGTGTGGTATAGGTGGCCATACCCATTCAATTGTCCTGGCACTGTGATAGAAGTTCCTGGGATGCTAACTAGCTACTTCCTATGCATAAATGGGGCTGCACCCCACACCTTTACTCTGCTTTGCCTGGCCAGCTTTCCACAAATCAACTGTCCTGCCAATATGATGTGCAATTTCAGCTCCAGAGTGGGTTCTGTTCCTGCTGCTTCTGGATCCTGATGACTAGGTACAAAGGAAGAGTTCTGTGGATGCTGCCACCTAGATGACTATGTGACCCTCAAAACTCAAAGCCAACATGTCCACAGTGGACCCTTCAGCACCCCCAAACCTGCACTCTCCCAGGTATCTGTACCCTACCTACAAACTTTGGTCACTCTCTCTCTCTTCTGTGACTGCCCACAGACATTCAGTACCTACACCCTCTTCCTCCTTCCCAGCTCCTTCCTCTTCTCTTCATCTCCATTCACAGCCTGAGTTACAACCATCGTTTTTACTCCCCTGAATTGTGTTAGTAAGTAGTCTTGAGCTCATTTTCCTTCAATCTAGCCCTAGGAAGTATTAGGGTAAACATCCCGAGATGTAAACCTGATTCTAGATTTGACCATATTCATATAGTCTTGCCTCCTCCAACCCCGTGGATTCCAGAATAGCATTAAAACCCTGAGCCTTGTACATAGACCTGTGATTAAGTATAACTCCAATCCTTTTCTTTATTCATCTGAAACCACGTGCCTTCCTAAATATGTCATATTCTTTCTTCACTAACGTAGCTTTTAAACTTGAGGGTAATTGTCCTCTTTCTATGAGTATGTCCCTGGATTCAAGGATTCGTAGCTATTACTCCATGTCTTCCCTTCACCTCGGCATGCTAGTCTCCATCCCTTAGCACTGTCACCCTGCGTATAGCTCCTTATTCCTGTGTAGCACTAAGTCTAGCATGTGGTAAGATGTGCAATAAATGGTAGCTGAAGAAGTGAATAACTACCAGGCAAGGCTAAAAGCTCAGTTCCTTACCAAGTGCCAACTCAGAATAAAATGCTTCTCTTCCCTCGGTTGCTCAGATGATACCCAGCTTCCCTTTCTCATGCCCTAGTACAGAATGCAAGAGCAGCCAAATCTCCCCAGATTTCTCTCACCTGGCTTTGTACCCTGCTTGGATCTGAGCTCTCAAGCCCCAGACAACTAGATCCTCGTGTTACTGAAATCCCCAAATGGGTTTTGGCAGCCCTTCAGGGTTAATGAAGCAACCAGCCTCATGCCCCAGGAGGCAGGAAATACTGCAGTGGCAGAGGTCACAGTATGAGTGAAATGAATTTCGTGACCCCAATCTGGTGCCTATGAGGACATTTCCTATACTTTGCAAACTCAGAGTAGACCATTAACTGTTGCCTGACCACAAAGAAAAGGGGATAAGGAGACTTGACAGAAAGGGCTGCCATGCTGCAAGCCACAGGGAGGACAAGGGCCCTGTAGTACTCTGATACAGTCCTTCTACAGAGTGCAAGAATCAGGCTGTTGGTAGCATTTCTGCTCCAGACTTGAAGATGCACAGAAGCCGGAGAGGTTTCTGAAAATGTAAAGGGATTGCTGTGCTGAAGAAAAGCACTCCCTCCCCTTTTCTTCTTATTCACTACCAAGAGTCCTCCCCACAGCCAGCTCTACGACCCCACATCTGATGGTTTATAATGTTCTTCTTCAACATTACTGGTCATCCACCAGAATCCCTAACTTGGTTGGTGGTTGCTAATATTTGTACTTGTGTAGGGACCATTTAAAAAAAAAGAAAACATTTAACTCAAGTTTCTACTAGAATAACATCCACTTGGGTAATTCTATGCTCTTGGCTGAAGCATGTACAATTTTACTAAAATGTGATTTATTCGTGAGCAGTGTACTGTGTGGAGGGGGAAAAGGGGTGTAAAATCACCTCACATGGTTGCTGATTGCTCAGTTGACCTGTTGCATGAGGACCATGGGATTTGGTTCTGAGGAGACCCAGGCATGATGTTGGATAGACTTTGGGGTTTCCATTCATTGGCTTTCAACTACCCCACTGACAGCCAGGCTCCATGTTTGGTGATGGGTTGCTGGGGAATTCTTTCTGCTCTCTTTGCAGGGAAGGAGGGGGGTCTCCACAGAAGCAGTAATTACGGTGGTTACTTCATTTTATCTTTCATCTGCTCCACTCTCATTATCTCTTCATCACCCTCAGCCCCCAGTGAGATAATTCATTATCACTTACTGCTGCCTGCCGGGAGGAGATGGGGAAACCAAGGCAGAAGCAGATGCTCAGGCTTTTGATGAGGAGGGTATCTAATGAATCTGGCATGATCCTGGCAGGCAGTCATTCCTAGTGTGGATCTTACTCAGCCCCTGAGCCTTCTCCCTTGCAGAGGCCTGGGATCCCAGCAAGCAAACTGCCATCCCAGAGCATCTGTGTGCTGCTGGGCAAGGAGACACAGGGCCACAGGAGACCACAAGACTGGAGGTAAGCAAATCAGAGTACAGCCTCATCTCTCACCATCCACTGGAACTCACATAGGTCATTTGCTTCTTTTGGCTTGTTCATTCTTAAAGGGAGGCTGTGATGCTGTTGAGATCACTAGACAAGATATATGTACTATTTGCATGGTGCTAATCATGGCAGATGTTAAAAATGGCAATTCTTATGCCTATCCTAGCAGCGTTGAGTGCCAGCCTCTGGCTTCTTTGAGATGCCAGGTGACTGCGAGCCTGATTTGCTTCCCCTTTTTCCCACTCCTGGGCAGTTGAACCACTCTGTCTCCTGCCTGCACGGATTGTATCCTGGGACCCAGTAAGCTAGTCTCAGATCGGCCATGGTTAAAGAACATCACCTCCCTGTTGTGGGGACACCATACTGCATATGTGGATGGCATTAAAGGAACCACAGTAGTTGTCAAGGAGCAACACTGGGCTGTCCATAACAAGACATTTCTCCTCAAATCACATGACCACTTAAACAGAGGTCCACTGAAGGAATTAGGATCCCTGTCCCTTACTCTGGAGCTTTCATCTTGGCTTCTTTTCTTGGAAAAAATGCTTTATAGGTAATGTCACTCATACAGAGTTCTTGGGTACATGGTATGTAGAGGTGCATCCAATCTACTTCCTACAGTGGAATACTCAGAAGCTGCTCCCATTAAAGCTAGTTGAAATGCACTAATTAGACCAGTGTTCTTCAAATGGGAAGAATGAGCATCAACATCACTTGGAGATCTCATTAAGCATGCAACTTCTGATTTACTAGGTCTGGAGTTAGAATGGAGCTTCTATATCTTCTCCTCTTCTTCCTCCTCCTGTTTTTCCTTTTCCTCTTCCTGTTCTTCCCCCTTTCTCCTGTTCCTCTCTCACCTCTTCTATCATCTTCCTTTTCCTTTTCGTTGAGACAGAATTACATTATGTAGCTCAGTCTGACCTTGAACACATGCTCCATGGGCCAGCCTTGGCCTCTTGAAGGCTTGACTTACAGACGCTCACACTAAGCCAAGCTCTGAAGAGGTACCAAAGAAGCACTAGACATGTCTGATCCCTCTCTTCAAGACAAGGAGATGAGCCAAGTCTAGAAGACAGAACAGTAAATTATCAGGAGCCAAATCATGAGATGAGGGTGCTCAGAGCAGCGGGTATCCACTAGGCTTGATGAAAGAGATGAGAGTCGGGGTAGTGTCTGGTGGGTAAGCAGGTTATGTTATGGGGTCTGGGCCGTACAGGATGAGAGAGTCTAAAGGACGAATAAAATAGAGCACATAGGAGAGTGCTTTGAAACTTCAGAGAGCTATGTGGTAAGCACAAGACATTATTAAATATCATGACATTGCATTGGTCATTCTTGCTGAAACCTGAATATCTGACACTACTCTAAATATTCAAGACACAAATCTGCCTCCTCTCTTTACTCATCTGTGGTTTCTGGCAATAACCTCTATGTTCTAACCCTGATTCCTTCTTCCTTAAAATAGCCACATGTCAGGAATCCCAATCCCTCTAAATATTCACCTATGGGCTACAGTGGTGTCAGGGCTGGGAATGGGAATTATAATTTCCCCTTGCAGGTTGTGCAAAGACTAACTTTGCCTGCTCCTGAGTATAGAAACATTGAATGCATCATCCTTTGTGGGCCAGAGAATGGCTATGGAGGACATTATATCTGCTCTGGGAGGATGTATAGCTGAGATGCCTAGAACCAGATGAGAGGAAATCGTACAAAGGAGTGGGAATGGAATCCCAAGTTTGGAAAAAGAGCTTGGAAGGAGACAGAGAGTGGGGGAAATAGGGAGAAAGGGAGGATAAAGATGGTAAATGTAGAAGAGGAAGAGAAAAGAAAGATCAAAACAAACTCAGGTGAGAATGTTCGTGAAAGGAGAGAAGCATGTACATCATGCCAGCAACCTTAATCTCTTTAAATTTTCCTTCATTGATTGAGGATTTGCAGCCCAATCCTTTGCTAAGGGAAGACATTAGCTTTACTCCCACCGTCTGTTAAAGACTACAGGGTTGTCCTTGGGTGAAGGCAAAGTACAAAGCAGGGTATGGAGGAATTCTAGCTTAGTAAAGCTTTCCTCTATGTCACTGGAATAAAGGGTCACTTGGATGCCCCACCCTTGTTCTGACTTCCTGTCTCACTGTTTATTGCTGAAAGCAACCTCTACTTTGCCGTTTTTCAAAAGCCTAGGGATCAGGACTTCAGATGGGGCCAGTTGGATGGCTCACGTCTGTTACTTCTCAGGTCAGTGGGGGCTGGCATGACCCAGATTTACTTTCACTATCGCAGATCTAGCAGCTCTGCAAGGTGGCTCCTTCCACAACAGCCCCGAAGCCTCCATCCAGTCTTAACTACTGATTGGAATCCTTGGTACTCCTTGAAGCTGGTGGAGAGCAGGGCTCTGTGAATGGATGCTGGTGAGGGTGGAATATCCCGATTCTCTGGGCTAAGTGCTGTGGCGACAAGCTGCTATGACCAACATCATGGCCCTCACCCTCAAGGACCCGAACTATCTGGTGCTTCCTTTCCTGTCTTTGGACCCCAGTCCTGGTTCTGCTTCTCGAGAAGCCTTAGCCTGATCAGCAGAAGAGGTACCAGCCTTCTTCCATTCCTAAGAAGTCTTTGCTGACTTAGAGAGCTCAATATTTCTTCTGTTAGTCCCTTTACTTTCCCTTTTCTTTTCTTTACAGTTTTAGTATCTATCATCTATTTATCTCTCTGTCTGTCTGTCTCTATCTTGTGTGTCTATATATACCTATGTATGTGGTGTGTGTGTGTGTGTGTGTGTGTGTGTGTGTGTGCATGTTCACCCATCATGATATGAATGTAGGTACAGTTCACAAGACAATTTGTAGAGTTAGTTCCCTCCTTCCCCATGTGGGTTCCTGGAATGAGATTCAGGTCATCAGGCTCAGAAGAAGTGCCTTCACCCATTGGCTCTGCTTTCTTTTTTAAAATAATATCATCATGCCATCCTGAACCATATGCATTATATATGCCATACTTTGTTCTTATTTGCCACCCACTGCCTTTCTGCTTCCCTTACCAAATCTTGTTGGTCCTCTCTTCTGCCTCCATGCCACAAATATTCCATTGTCTGTCTCTTTAATTGCCAAATCCATTCCAATCAGGTCAAATCTAACAGGAGTGCCATACTCTGAGGAACTGTGGACTTCCCAGTGTCTATGATTATACTGAGCATGTTTTTTGTGATTTCCATAAATACTGAATGAACAAACATTGAAAAAGGCTATGCTTCTTAAAGACCTTTGATAACCATCCTCACTTGCTACTCATGGAGAGCCCATGTACAGGTGTCTTACAGATGGAGAGACAGAGGTATATGGAAATGTGAAAAGATTTGACTGGCCAATGACAATAAGGAAATCTACAACCCATCCTACAGTTCTCTTTCTGCCGGTTGGATCGTCACCTTTCCATGGGACCCAAGAGACTATCTCTGGGCCTGTACTCAGTTCCTTTGCTGGCCTAAGCCCTACAGGAACCAAAGAAACAGCTCAATGGCCATTGCCAGTCTACTGCATCTGTCTTTAGTCCTTCCTTACCACCCAAGTTGTCTGTGGCTTCTGAGTCGTATCTTGACCCGTCCCGCGGGCCACGTTATTTGATGAGACCCGAGGAGGCACCTCCTGAAAGATCAATGGGGGTGAGAGAGAAAGGAGACCAGGCGCGTAAAGGAAGACAAAGTCAGTCTGAGTTGCGTCAAGGTCTCGTTTATTGCAAGGGGAATCGGGTTTATATATGCTAGGAGCTAGGAGAAGTAGATAGGGGTATGGAAAGTTACTAGGAGGAAGTTAGGGTAAGGTAGGGTTCAGGAAAAGGTCTCTTTGTTCCAAGGCCTGATCAACGGACCATACAGCAAACCATTATGTTTCAGGGAGTAGATCAAAAGGTACATACTGTGGTTTTGTTGAAAAATGGTTGCTATTGAAACTGTTAACGGAAGATTGGGTACACTGCTTTTTCCCATGAGAATCAGTTAGGCTACTTGGCTCCTGACAGTATCTCACACTGCTTCCTTCAGAACCTTAGGCCAGTTCAGTGCCCTCATTGGAATGGCATAGAAACTGAATTGGGAGAGATTAGTAGGAGTCACTGGAAGTTACTCAGGCTGTTAGCATTGGGAGGAGAACCCAGGTCTCTGTCGTGCAGTGAGTGTCTGGGTCAGTGGTCCTTAGTTTTCTGTCACTCACCCCAGATTCACCTCTAAAATTTATCTACAGAAAAATTATTACAACAAAAGTTAAGGCTAGTGATGAAGGAAAGATAAAACCATCAAAACTACCCTATTGCATGAGTACCTGTGCTTTTCCAGCAACCTGCCATCTGTCATACCCTTCCTTACTGGAGTCTATCCAGCTTCCAGGTACTACAACAGTGTGCTTTCTGCAGCTGTGGTCTCCATGGGATACCCAGGTCTCTGTGCTCAAAGTCTTCTGCAGGAGCTTCCCTGTCCCTCGAAATGGCTGTGGTGAGAGAGTAGAACAGAAAGCATCTTCCCTCTGATGGGTGAGGGTGTAAAGGAGACAGTACTCAACTTTGCTCTTTGCCCCTCCCCCCTTTTTAAGTCCTGACTCCTGAAGCTTCTGCCATGAGGATTCTATGCTGGCTCTCCTGGGTTCTTCTATAGGGTTTGTTCTGAGAGTCTTAAAGGGAGGTGCTTGATGAGTCAACATGTCCAATCAGGAGAGAAGTGCAGTCTGTGGGCCTCTCCATCACTTTTCCCCATCCTCACAGCACATGGGACCCAGGACCTCTGCAGCAGTTGGCTTCTGGCTAACAGTCATCCTCAACAGACTCCTCGGCCTTTCCTTCATCCATACTAGATTAAAGAGGGTCTTTTCTAGTAAGCTTAGGACTTATTCTTTTTTTGTCCAGACCCTCGACCCTTTCCAATCTGAGTGTCTACAGTCCTAGGCTTCCTAGCAAGCTGATTCTTTGCCACCATACTCTACCTGCCCAGCCCTGCCCAGCAGAGGCCTCAATCACTGGTTATAGGGTCCTGATTGCCTGAAATTCTCAGCAATCTAAAAACTGTGTGGAGGGGATATAGAGACAGAGACTTCTACACCCATCCTCCTCCTCCCCCATCTCCCAACTTGAAAAGTATGGATTTGTTTAAACCTCTCACCAGGCATTTGCTACGCACCTTCCTGCAGTCTAGCTCAGCTCAGAGTCTCTAGAAAAACCTGTGTGAAAACCAGAAATGGCGTGTCTAGTTTCCACTTTGAATTTGTTGTGTTGTCTCTCCTCCTCCACTCCAGTTTAGGTTCTCAAAATGGGCTCTGGAGATTGGCGAAGGAGTGGAAGAGAAATTCTGTCTTTTAGTATTGATTTTGGAAAGAAGAGAATTCCCTGTTTGTGAACCTCTGCTTTCAAGGAATCAATGGAAATGTGTTTATCACAAAGTGTGTGTGACCCAGTCAAAGGTTTGAGTGATGTGAACGACTGAAGGGAGCAGAAGGGAAGAGGTATTGCCAGCTCTCAGGCACGGGCTTTGAAAAAGTCTTAGCCCCTGGGACCACTTGAGAATAATATCTTTATTTGAAAGATGGCATTCAAAGTTTCCAGCAAGGACTTTTGTGCCCAGAACCACAGGTGGTAGTAGGGATAGGGTGATACTTTGTCACCAGGGCAGGTTACTCAACCCTATGTAAAGTGCAGAGACCAACTTGCCCACCTGTAAGGCTGGCTTACCTTCTGAGTCTTCATGTTTTACATTCAGTTCCCTCACATCCTCAGGATAATATATCGAGTGAGTAGGCCCTGTTCATCAACCTCACATCTCAGTTCTCCTCCCTGGTAAGGCAGAAGGAAGTAACGCCTCCTTCCTCACTGTCCTGTACCTGATGCTCACATTAATGCTGCAGAGTTCCAGGCTGGTGGGAACCGAGTCCTGCTTACTTGAGGGGCTGCTCCCTTGACTGGGGTGAGGATGCAGCAGGTATGACTCCAAACCATGAGATGTGCAAATATCATGTCTCTCTAGGGACAGGTTAAGAGTGAGAGCCCTGGACTAGGGCTTTGGAGAATGGGCCATGGGCTCAAGGTCCTGAAATGAGTGCCATAGAGGCTTGTCGTCTGTCACAGCCCAAGCTTTCTGAATGGCACTGTGTAGTACATTGAGGCCACACAAGTGAGGTAGTGTCCTTCTGCAGCTGCTCCTTTCCCTCCCATTCATTAACCTGGGTCAGCAATGGGGCCCTCAGAGCATCCGTCCACTTAAAAATGTCCCAGTAGTCTTCTGCCTCTAAGAACCAGCCACTCCTATAGGGTAATTATTTCCCCTTTTCATTATCCTTCCCACTCCTTATCAGTATCTTTCTTTCCTCCTCCCTGTACCTGTCTATCTCTGTCTTCTTTACATGTCCTGCCTCTGCCTCACCCTTAACACCCAGCTTCCTACCTAGAACAAACCCACACAAACACATCTACATATTCAAAAGTATAGACATGTCCAAGCACACCCACATCCTGTTATACACAACCACATGTACATACCATACACATACAAAGCACACATTCTGCACATAATTCACAACATAAACACAACCGCATACAGCCTTACTTGAAAAATGTCCCACATCTTGGAATATGGCCTGTATCTGCAGAGTCCCCATCTCACCTCTGCCAGCTCCCAGGATAGGGCTGATATGACCCAAATCTCTATTGTGCTGAGCTGTCACACCACAGACACTGCCTTTATTTCATCTGGTGATGCTCTTACCCCTAGGCCCGGCTAATTGAGACAGAAGAGCACACAGGTGGTAGAATGGCTCAGTGGGAGGTCCAAGCCCATCCAGGTTTATGCCTGAGACCCATGCACCAGTGGCATCAGCTTCAGGACTAAAGCATCATCAGAAACTAGGCTGTGCTGTGCTGCTGCCTTAATGGAGTCAGGGGATTTGTGCTGAGGGGTCACTGGTTCCGACCCAGCTCCAGTCAGCAGGAACTGACAAATATTTTTGTCTGACAGCTGATGACTGCCCTATATTAGCTAGCAGGGGTTTTTCTGCTTGCCTTGCCATACAGGAAAGGTCACTTTGGGTCTGTGCTCACCTCAGGGTTCATTCAGGGCTGACAGAGAGTGTGGTGTGCTGATGGGGGCTGGCAGGAAGTTAGTATTTCCTCCTGCTCTCTCCCTGTGAGGACAGATGTTTTAAAGGTGCTTGGTCTGGGCAGATAGACCCATGACTTGATATATTAGTATGACTCTACTCTTTCCTCTCTGATGTACCCTCCTGTACAGAGCACAAAGGCTTGGTAACAGAACCCTAGATGATTCCAGAACTTGACCCTTGTGGTGCTATTGTGTCCCCCAATATATTGTGCACCCTAATAAACTTATCTGGGTCAGAGAACAGAACAGCCACTAGACAGACATAAAGGCCAGAAAATGGTGGCACACACACCTTTAATCCTATCACTTGGGAGGCAGAGAGCCATCTGGATCTCTGTGAGTTCAAGGTGACGCTGGGAACCGCCAGGTGTGGTGACTCACACCTTTAATCTCAGGAAATAATGGCAGGAAGCAGAAAGGTATATAAGGCATGAAGACCAGGAACTAAGTTTTGTTAAGCTTTTAGGCTTTTAGCAGCAGTTCAGCTGAGATCCATTCAGATGAGGACACAGGATCAGCTGAGGAATTGGCAAGGTGAGGTTAGCTGTGGCTTGTTCTGTCTCTCTGATCTTTCAGCATTCACCCCAATACCTGGCTCCGGGTTTGCTTTTATTAATAAGACCTTCTAATGACTCGTGCTATGGACCCTGGAGCCTAAGCCTGTGGGTGGAAGAACTAACATAATCACACAAGGCTGCCCAGACCAGGCACCCCCATTCCAACTCTCTCCCTAACCCTGATGAATTTCCTCTTCAGGATGACCAACCTCCGAGATCTAACATAATCACACAAAGCTGCTCAGACCAGGCACCCCCATTCCAACTCTCTCCCTAACCCTGATGAATTTCCTCTTCAGGATGACCAACCTCCGAGATCTAACATAATCACACAAAGCTGCTCAGACCAGGCACCCCCATTCCAACTCTCTCCCTAACCCTGATGAATTTCCTCTTCAGGATGAGCAACTCCGAGATCTAACATAATCACACAAGGCTGCCCAGACCAGGCACCCCCATTCCAACTCTCTCCCTAACCCTGATGAATTTCCTCTTCAGGATGACCAACCTCCGAGATCTCCGTGTTCCCTTTTCTTTTTCCACAGGCCAGGGCCTTGGCCCCTACTCAGAGAAGGGCTACTAGAACCTTACCAAGTAAGGTCATGCTCGGTCTTTGCTAATAGTAATGAGAGATGCAGTAGTAATCACAACCATTATAATAGTTACACAGGGAGGGGGGGAAATAACAGTCCTTCACAATGTTCCAAGTATTATCAAATATGTCCCATCCTCTTTGAGGGGACCACGCCTTGAAGATTCCCACAGCATTCACCAGCAGCATTCTGTTTTGTCTAGTGTGGTGATAGGAGAACTGAGTGAAGAACCCGGCAGAGCTGGGTCTGAGTCTCAGTTCTTGCCAATGATTTGCTGAGTAACAGTGGATGGCCACTCTGAGCCTTGGTTTCTTTTCAAAATGAGGACAATGTTAATGGTCTTCTTACAAAAACTAAGTGTTTTGTTGTTGTTGTTGTTGTAGAATTGGACATGGGATGAATGAATGAGACAACATGTGGGACCCCAGTAAGAAATTAGTATTCCAGGGGAAGGGGCAGAGATTTGACAGTTCAAAAGAGAGAGAATTGTATTTTTTGATTTACTTCATTTATGGGATATTGGCTGCCTATAATGAGTTTCATGTGCAGGGTGTATGGGCTGGGACAATAATAAGCCACCCGCTCTAATGTGCAAGGGATACCACTCATGCGCTACCGATATACTGTTACCCTAAGCCAGTCATCGATGTCAAACAGGCAGAGGAGAGAAGGGAGGAAGTCCCACATGCTTGGTGGAAGAAAGAATGATTCTGTAGTGATGGTTGAAGGCAGTCATAGAGATAGACCGTTTGACAGATGGAGGCTAGGTAGACAGAAGGAGGTAGCATTAGCATTCCCAAGGAGGGATGAACCCATAGGGAGTGAGTGTGGAATGGTCCACCTTCTACATGGGATCTGTGTACCATGTGATCATGTGATGATGGTCCTCACTACAACAATATGTAAACTGAGTGGTCCCACAAAATCAAGAGACTCAATGGGAGACAACAGTGTTTCTCCATGAGTAACTAAAAAAAAAAAAAGACAACAATATTATATTGTAATTTAGAGAGGCCACATAGCACCCATCATCTTCCCCAGGAAGACCAATCAATAAAATTCCTTTATTCCTTCACACGTGCAGTCTGTTTGTCCACGGCTAAGCTACTTTTAGATGTTTTTCAAATATCTCCGAGTTTCTGCAGCTAAACCAGCATCTTGCTTTTGAACATTTCCATTTTGGAAAAAAAAAAAAAGAATAAAACTTTACATGTATACACCAAATTGGGTGTCTGAGAGCCATGAAAGGCAATAAGCAGGAAGGATTTGGGAGAATTTGCAGAAACACTCTCAAGGGTGGAAGGAACAAAAGGCCTAGCTGCACATTTGGGGCATCACACCAGCTTGCCTGAAGATACCACTCAGACCCCCGGGGGCAGGAAACGTCAGCTTCTGCAATAGCATTTGACACAAGGGAGTAAGGAAAAAAAAATCCCCATGCAAAACATTCTCAGTGACTCACAATTTATTTATACTTGTGATCAGGGATGCTTATGTTTTTATGAACAAAAAAACCAGGCCCGCATCCCCAGTGCTTGAGAATATTGTATAATAATAAAACAAAGGCAAATTTATCAACTAAATAAAAAAATCCTGCCTTCAAGTTAATCACATCAGTTTAATTCGATACGTTCTTATCTTTCTCAGGATAAATATCTGTTTGCAAAGTGAATGCCAAGGCTGACTACTGAGTAACGCAATGCCAACCTTCTCCCTTCCAGAGAGCTGTGTCTGATATGTAGTGGCCCAGTGTTTGTAGCACTTGTCTTTTTCTGCAAACTTAAGCTATAAAAATTGAATTAATTATATTTCTCAAATCACAGCAAACTATCTTGGTTTGTCCATAGCAAATGACTCCCTTGTGTTCTTCTATTTTAATTTTCTCCTCTGCTCCCTGATATCTACTCTCCCAATACCCTTCCATCCCCATATGCTCTAACTGCACGTTCTTGGACGTCTTTTAAAAATTTATTGCAAAATAAATATACATAGTGTTTTTCAGTTTGGTTTGAGTTGGTGTATCTGTTGAGTGATGGATAGAATCATTCTGTCTCTCACTTTCCTCGTGGACTGCCATTTTCAGAAAGACCTGCACTCCTGAGTGTTGCTAGTTCAGACAGCATGAAGGCTGCAGAATGAAAGGGGTCATGGAGCACTGCAGAGACATGGCACTGTGAGAGGCCAAGAGGCCATTGGTGAGGATACATCATGGGGCACCTCTGTTTCCTCCGGTTGCTGGCTGCCACAGATAGAGTTCTGCAAGTGTCCTTGTAGACCCAGGTGAGTGTTTCCCCACAGTGTGTCTCCAGAACTGGCCTGGTGGTCCTCAGATGAGCTGCATGTAGAAAATTTCAGGGCAGCTGTTCTCCACAGTCATAGTGCTCACGTACACTCTCAGCGGCAGGGAGCATGACATTACATGTTTCCCCCTTTCATTTCTTACCCAACCTAACAGTGCCTCCTGTCTGACTTTAAAATGTTTGCCAACTTGATAGGTGTGAAGTATTACGTCACTGTTTTAATCAGCATTTTAAAAAATTGATAGAGGGGTTGACCATCTTTAGAAACATGTGTTAGCCTGTTTGTTTTCTCCTGCAGTGAATTCTCTACCTGTAGGGTTTTCCTACTTTTCTATTAGGTTTACTTTCTGTTAATTGGCAGGAGTTATTTAATAATGCAGATATTCACTTCTTCCTGGTTTCATAAATTGAAAAATTCATTTTCATGCTCGTGACCTCTTTGTGAATTTTACTTATCATGGCCACCAGTGAGTAGAGATTTTTAATTTTGATGTAATTAAATCTATTAATTTTTCATCTTGTTCCTTGTCCCACTCAAATCTTGCTCAAAAATTCTTTTTCTGACTCAGTGATAAATATGCTCTCATTCAGAAATATAAAGTAATCTATTAAGGGCACAAAATGTCTCTAGCCTTTTAGTATTCAGCTTTATCGGTGTGAGGAAGTTCTGTTCTTATTTTTAAGTCATTTTTAAATAAGTATATTTATGCTTCAGCAAATACTTTGACTATATTAAAATGTTAGTACAATTATTTCATCACCATGATCGGGTATTTGAAGCAGATCCTCTGATGTTTACTTTCTTTGTGTGTTAACTCTTACTGGGTGGTAGTACTTTTAGTCACAATGAGATTCCAATAGTCACTGTTTCTTCTAGGAGTTTTGTAATAATGTAATAAATCCATTCTGTTTTTGTCCTTGTAATTGTCCTTACTCAACTTTAGGCTCACAATAGCATCAACAGTCTGAAATGAATTGGCTTTCTTTCTTTTTCTATTTCCAGAACAGCTTTTATAATGCAGACATTATCTATAACTTGAAATTTACCTTTGTAAGTGATCAAGTCTAAGACTGAAGTGCCCCAATTACCTTTTCAGTATCTGGAACACACACACACACACACACACATACACACACATACACACACACACACACACACACACACACACACACACACACACACTTTGAAAGTTATCCATTCTTTCTTAATTTTCTTACACATATATATTTTTTAAAACTATATTGGCTTGGATTTTTCTTCTTAAGGCAGATATTCTCTCATTCCTCTCTGGACTTGGTCCTCCTTATCTTCCTTCCCCTTACTCTTCCTTTTCCCTCAGGGGATTTGCTGAACCCTCTGCCAGGACAAAAGCATTTTTCCAGTGACTGGGTCCTTTGATCCTAAGGGCCTCCTCCCCTTTGTCTTGATTGATATGATTGGGAAAAGGTGGGATAGAGGTCTTCATGAGAGAAGAGGGGTAGTGATGGGATGGGGTGGGGGAGGTATAGCAATGGGGTGAGGATGGAGTAATGATAGGGAGAGATCTACAGAAGGGAGGGAGGGAGGGAGGGGGCCCCTGCTTTCTGGTAGCCAACTTCTCCTTAGCTTATCACATAAGCATAGCCTCCTTGCTGCTAAGGGTGTGGAGCCATAATACAGTGCAGGCATTACAGTCACGGCAGAGTACTTGGTTATGAGGTAGCCCAACTTGATAAAGCAAGATATGCTTTTATTAACTACTACTTTTAGAAGATGAATATCAAAATGAAAGCATAAAATTTAAAAATTCCCCAGGGTTCTGTTGATTCCAGTTTGAGAGGCACTACTTGACATCATGCTTTACTCTTATTTGTTTTTAATATTAATCCTTAATCATCTTAACACATATTAACAGGGGGAAGTCATAATATTTTACTAGTTCAAGAAAAATGAGAGCCACATCTTCCAGGCAGTGGAAAAGGCACTCACAGAGCGTATAGGGGTGAGGATGAGGGAAAGCCAGCGGAGAAGTCTCTAGGCAGGTACAGGTAGAGTGGATATGGTGGCTGTGCAGACAGCTGTGTGGTGGAACACTGCAGAGAGGAAGAGGAGCCACCTGCCAGCTGCACTGGGAGGGGACCCATCCCCTCTGCAAGGCCCAGTACTGGGTTCTGAGGTAAAGTCAGGAAGAAAAAAAAAGTGATGTCTGCCATATTGAAATTCACTGCAGAATGATGGGGGATCGAGCCTCGCACAAACAATTAGCACAGTGACAGTTTCAGATATCTCCAAACCAGTGCTGAATATTGAGAAGCAAACAGAAGGCTGTGTAATTAAGACAGACAGCAGGTGGCGGTCAGGGTATCCTTTAAACCGGAAGTGAAGAGCTCCATGGAGAGGACTACTGAGCTGAGGCTTGACTATGGAGGAGGGTAGTCTGGGGAAGAGTTTGGGGTAGGAGATGCTGAAAATCAACCACAAGAAGAGAGTCAGAAGGCCAGAGCAACTGGAAGGATTCAAGTCTGGAAGCGAGGTTGGCTGGTAGCCTGACCAGGGAGGCCTTGGATTCAGTCTGGAATGGTGCAGACCTAGGCAGGGCTCCTGGCATCCAGTAGCTTGGCTTGTCCTGTTGCTCAATCCCTCTTGATTTTGGGAGTTAGCGGCCTCCCCCTCCCCGGGGTCAGAGGGCAGCAGGAATGGTGGCTGTTATGCTGGTGAGGCCGCATAGAGCTGCACTACTGGGTATTGTATGTGTGGGGAGAGAAGCAGCAGGGGAGTCAGGGATGGGGGGGGGGGGCAGCTTCCTAAAGGGAGAGCCAAACTGTGATGCTCATGAAAGGGGAACAGGGAAATGTCCTGGAGTGTTGGGCTGAGCCCCTATGAAGATGATTCATTTTCTGGGGCGAAGAGATCATCTGTGACAGCGACTGTGGACATGGGTGGGCAGGAGAACTTGGCCTGAGGAAAAAGAAGACTCGAAGGAAGGACGTTTCTACTTTAGCACAACAGGAGAAGAGCCAGTCTTTTTTCTAGAAGGAGGCCAGGCCAGTGTGAAAAGGGCAGGCGATGGCGTGGTCTGAGGGGAAGGCAGGCTGGATGACTGGTTAATGAGGCCTCAGAAGGACACCACTCCCCTCTCTGAGACAGAAAAGGACACTGAAGTGTCAGGGACTAAAACTGGTCCATTTATATCTCTCACACAGGGTGCCCGGACATACGCTGCCATTGGGGGTGGGTGGTGGGACAGCACGGGGCAGGGAAGCCCATTTTTGGTTGTATTGAGCTGACCGAGTGACCTGAGGCTATGTTCCATGATGAAGCAGTATTCCTCCTTCCTGGCATCACCAAGTCCTTCTTGTTCCAGCCACACAGTGCATTTTTTAAAAGTAGAATCCTATTTCCATTAAACATTTATCAAATGGCTATGGACAAAAAAGGAGAACAACAACAAAACCCTAGAGATTTCGGAGGCATAAACAGCCGAGCCATTGTTCGCTTCTCAAGAAACTCGCCATCTAGTTAGCAATAGTGACAGCTGAACCAGCGCGGCACAGCCACAGAGTCAGTACTGTAAGTGCCAGGAAGGAGTTGCACCAGGCCAGCGGCCAGGACAAGGGAAGTAGAATTCTGATTGGTGGGGGTGCCGTGACCAGGCTTTATGGAGGAGAGAGCTGAAGAAAAGGCTGGAACTTTGGCTGGAGGTGGCAGAGATGGAAGCCGGAAGGTGGAGCAGAGGTTCCAGCCACGTGCAGTGAACACAGCGGAGGGCACATTAAGGGACTGCCCCAGGAAAGGTGGGGAACCCGGATGTGCCCCAGGGAGGAAGCCAAGTAATTAGCATGGCAGAGGAGGACGGATGGCTTTTTTTCTGGTGAGCTGCTTTAGGGCTTCCTACCTGACAGAGGCCCTGGAACCACAGGGCTCCCAGGTAAGGAAAGCCCCAGCGTCAAGCACCCACACAGGAGGATTCCATCTGCCTGACACTTGAGGCTTTCCAAAGTGCAGTGTGGACTGCTGTTAGGACTGTTTTCATTATAGTTACCATCATAATTGGCATTTCACACACTGCCTGTTATCTCCTTCTGGTGTTTAGCAGCTTGGAAACGTTCTGCCTGTGATTTCTTCATCTAGCCGTTCCTTCCAGCTTCCCATCCTCCCTTCGTTTTGCTTTGCTTCTAAATGAGAACCCCAGATCATGAGCTTTTCTCTCCCCACCCTTCTCTTTTTCTTTTAAAGCACAAAATAGTGACAAACGTACTTTCAAATGTTGTAACAAAGAAAGACATTGTGTGCTGGGAGAAATGCTCTCAGAGAACTAAAGTCTCATGTTCTTAAATTTTAAATGTCCTTCCTCCAAGAAAATATACTTCAACCAATTGTGTTGGGTATGTGTACATGGTAAATAATTCAGCTTGTTCATAGGTTAGAGAGGGCTTTAAAGGGAACATGAGACTTCCTTCTTTGCATATGCCAAACATTTTCACCCTGGGTCAAAATCAGTTACTGTTTTAAACAAATTGGTTTTTCTGGAGGATGCTGTCAAATATTATTGCAGGCAAAGCTAGCCTGGGGCAAATTTCTATGAATAGTGTGGAGCTTGTCTCTGGCATGCTCCCGAGTCCTTTCCTGGTCATGAGATGGCATGGTCCTATTCAGTCTGGCCAGGGCTTCAATCTGTGGTGCAGAGATCTGGGAGCTTTGGGAAGGCACTGTCAACTCCTGGTTCTGTCAGGAATTTAATATATGACCTTGATCAAGGTCTCGTCCCCTCTTTGGGACAAAATATGAATGTATTAGATCAAGGATTAAAACTCAAATGCACATAGGCTGTGGCAGGACCTATAAATGGATAAGCGGAGTCTATCAGAAAATTCTGGAGACTACTGGGGCTAGGGCAGAACACAGGAACCCTGCTGTGACTAGTGGGCAGGGGTTAATTGACCCATAAGCTAGTTCCAGGGTAGGGACACAGTTCAGTTGGCAGAGTGCCTGTCTGGCATGCAGGAACACTGAGTCACTCCTTAGCACTGCATAAACTGGGTATGTTGGCATATACCTGTAATCCTAGCACTCAGGGCATAGAGGCAAGAGACTAAGATGTTTAAGGCTATCCTCAGCTACTCCAGGCCAGCCTGGGCTATATATGATACTTTCTAAAAATTTCACACCAAACCAACCAAATAAAAAACCCGTAAGCTAATATAGGCTCACTGATGCCAGACTTGCAATTTTTACAGAGATCCAGACGTTTTGAATTTTGTGTAAAAAAAAATTGCACTGTCCATCAGTCTAGAAGCCTAACTTAGTTTATAGGCAATGAGTTTGGGATCTCTGAAATGGATGATGCATCTGACCCTTCTGACTGTCCTGTGGTCTCTTTTCTGGAAATTTTTGACAGCAAACTCTTAGAGATAGGAAGTTTGAAGAGTGAGTCTCCAGGGGCAGAGCTGGGAGGTTTACCATAGGCCACCTCAAAGGTTATTTGCAGGGAGGACTCTAGCTGGCTCTGCCCTGCCGCCCCATCAGAATCAGACAGTGCAATCCTGGCGGCTTAGTACTCTGCCATATGAAAGGCCACCGTTTCTGGGGCTTTGTTTCTAATAAAAAGTGATCCAGTCAGGTCAACCAACATCCAGCTGCGACATTCATCTTGTATTCTGAACAATGCTTTAATATATTACTACTAGTCAGATGAGAAGCCCTTTGGTAGCCTTGGGATGGGAAATTTGTAGAGACCTGAATTGTGAGTGAAGAAGGAAACATTTCAAGAATGGACCATATGCATCTGGAATATCATTATTTCCCCCTTCCTATCCCAAACACACTGCTCTAATTTGAGTATTAAATGTAAAAGCCTTGATCTCTAGGGTAATGCTACTGAGAGGGGTGAAACTTTTAGAAGCTGGATCGTATGGGAGTTCTTAGATTATTGAGTGTACGCCTCAGAGAAGTGTTTTGGGACCTTGGCCCCTTACTGTTTTTCTCTTTGCTTCCTGGGTATGGGACAAGCAGTTTTGCTATGCTATGAGCTTTCACCTCCCTATGCTGCCTCCTCAGGAGCTAAGCAGTGGACACTGGTCATAAGCTGACACCACCAAAATCATAAGTGCATATATATATATATATATATATATATATATATATATATATATGTTTTCTCTTTATAAGTTTATGACCTCATATAGTTTATTAAAATGTATATAAACACCCTTTAATACCTAACGAAAAACTCATCTTTCTGTCTTGTTATGTGGGCACTAGGAAAAAACATGTTCCCATCTTTTAAGCCTTCCTTAGGGTCCCCAGCAAACTAGCTGTCAGTGTTCCAGACTTCATAACAAAATACCTGTTGGCTCTGTGTTCAGGAGCAATTTCTAAAACACATGGCTCTTCCTTTAGTATTGTTGTGCTTGCCAGTATTCAACACTAAAGCAATTGCCTTTTTAACTCCAGATAGGAGGGCAGTTGTGGCAACTGATAAATGTTAACTTGGATCAAAGTACATGCCAATCATCTATTGCTTTATGTTGATTAAATCCTTGCTGGCTGCTTAGAAAGCTGCACTCCTGGACCATATTAACTTCATGCTCTGCAGAAATATCTCCGCTGAGTTGTGGCCTGTCACGCCTGTGACTTTTCTAGAGTCTATTTTAGGAAGCAGCCCAGTGAATACCAGTTCTACAGTTTGCCTAAAAATTGTTGTGGAAGATGTTGTTCATTATATTGTTCAACATTATATTGTTCATTATATTGATCCTCAAACAACGACGATCCTCATTATAAATTCCTGTAGAAGTCTTTGCTTCTCCAGAATACGTCCTCTTAGTGCACATGAAAATCCCAGACCTCCAGATGCTCGTTTCCTTTTTTTGCCTTGGCTACTGGGAATCTTAAAGCCCATCCTCATTCTGTGGCATCAATCAGATGTTCCTAACATTGGAGCATAATTCTATCTCTGCCTCATTTTCCTTGTCTTGGCCTGACGTTTTCCAGTTTATTTTCTACACACATGTGCTTTACTATGTTTGTTAAAATAATTTGGGAAGCAAACAGCATGTAAATTAATTGTGTCATGGCTATTTAAAACATGCCATTTTATTATTGTTTTCAAATTACTTTGTTTGTTACCCTTTAATCTTCTCAGCTGGAATTGTAATTACAAAAAAAAAAAAAAAACTTTCAATTGTGCTTTCCGTGAGTTCCACACCCAGTTTAACATTCAGTAAGTACATGTTAATTTGTTCACTTTGGTATTGACTAATAGCTCACTCCCATGACACTGGAATGGGATGGGGGCAGAGCTTAAATTATATGGAGAATGAAAGTTTATTCATAAACATGAAGTGAGAGAAAGAGGAGTTTTCCCCATTCTCTTCTTCCTCGGAAATGAGTCATGAGTCGGGCATCTGACCCAGAGAGCAGAGATGTGACTTACTCCATGAAGGCCTGGATTCCAGGAAAAATTCTTAAGACACAGGGGTGCTGCAAGGAGAAAAGGTCACACTTCTTTTTAGGGTTTCCTCTAAATAGCAAGCTGCGCTCCAAATTTGCCATGTGTCATGGGAAGATAGGGGTGATGGGGATTTGTCTGGCCCAGAAGTCTGTGGAGAAATGAAAACAGATCTCAGGGCCATAGTGCACAAACTGTTCCCAGGATGCTACCATTAAGGACCCCTCACTTACAATGGCCCGGCTTTGTAGAACTGGCCCAGGGGTGCTGAAGAATGGCAACAGTGAAGAGTCAACCAGTCGCCTACATTCCATCACAAGCTCAGTCTCTTCACTTTTACCACGCCCACCACCACTATGTTCCCGCCTACAGCCACAGATTTGGATAAGGAATAGCCCAGCTCACATCAGGGCTACCTAAATGCACATTTTCCAGCTGGGGATTATGGTGTGGTGTGGCACTGATTAGATCTCCAATAAATGGGGCCAGCCCCCTCAGAGCAAAGCAGTAAGTACTTCCAAGGGAGTAATGACATGCTGGACAGTGTGTCTGTTGATGCATACTTAACTAAACTGTTTACTGACCCTTTGAGGAAACATGAATGCTTCATAGCTTACATGCCTCCCAATTTATCATGCACATTAATGCATTAAGTAATGTGTACCTGTGTACTTTGTTTTAGTAATAATATTCTTGGGTAAAGAGCAAATCATGGTCACAATGTATTTCAAAGGCTGTTTAGTGTTTTAACACACATCCCTGAAATGTGACTTAATCCTGAATAGTCTGTGTGCATAATTATATTTTAATTTGCACATGATTGCTGACTCTCACATCACTTAAACAATCAGAATGCACCAAATGACTGGCTGTTGTCTTATAACATTCTGTTTTCCCCCTTAGAACTGTTGGAAAGAGACCATCACATCCCACTACCATCTGCAATACCACATATGTATTGCTGAATATTGAATAGGTATTATGAGTGTTGAATTTGGCATTACTTCTGTGGTTATATTTCTATGTATTTTTCATTGTCTACTAAAAGGAAAGGAATGATTGAAAAGTTCTCTGGGTTTTGCAGAATGGCCTTTATATTTCTAGATCCTTTTCTCAATGGCTTTTGCTTTGCTTTCCTCTCCTATAGTGACAATACTAGAGCCCTATCTCTGTGCGACATATACATTTCAAAAGCATTGTCTGGGAAAGAGCTATGTTTGGCCTCATATTGACTCTGTGAGGTGGAAGGGCAGGTCTTGTCAAATGCCCATTGTGTATATTAGAACATCAAGGCACAGAGAGTTGGCAGTTGCTAGACAAGCATGAATGTTAGTGATCACTTAGAAGAAGCTGAGAACCCACGATTCTTATTTCTAAACACTTCCTGACCAACAGAGTGCCTTCTAACTAGAGGCTGATGGACCCAGGATCATCAATATGTATCTAAAAGAAGCCTCTTTGCATGTAAAGACCTGGAATGTGGATGCTCTTCTTTTGGGTTGCTTTAGTACACTATCACCTATTAGAAATGACAGAACTATCTTAGACCCCTGCGCTCCTATCACTCACCTAATAGACTATAAAAGTTCTGTCACTATTTCTTTCAGGATTCCTTGTAGCTGGAGTTTTCTCCAGTCTTGCCTGGCCCATAGTCAGGACAAATCTCTCTCACCAGCCAGTCCCACAGCTGCTCAGACCCAACCAAGTAAACACACAGAGACTTATATTGTTTACAAACTGTATGGCCATGGCAGGCTTCTTGCTAACTGTTCCTATATCTTTAATTAACCCATTTCTATTAATCTATAAGTTGCCACATGGCTCGTGGCTTACCGGTATCTTAACATCTGCTTCTCATGGCGGCGGCTGGCAGCATCTCTCTGCCTCAGCCTTCCACTTGCCAGAATTCTCCTCTCTCCTTGTCCCGCCTATATTTCCTGCCTAGCTACTACTGGCCAATCAGTGTTTTATTTATTAACCAATCAGAGAAACACATTTTAACATACAGAGCATCCCACAGCAATTCCTGAAACTATGCCTTGTTCCTTTTTTCAATGGACACTGTCCTATTTCAGGCCCCCTCTTTTTTGTGTTTGTTTATTTGTTTGTTTGTGAGATAGGCTCTTGCTATATAGCCCAGGTTCATTTTGTACTCCTAACATTTCTGCATTTTCCTCTAGTGTGCTGGGATTACAAGCACAAGCCTATCACCCCTGGCTCAGCTCCAACATTCTAGCCAGTCTCCAACTCTTCACTCTCCTCTACCTCATCTTGGCTGCCAACTTCAATTCTTCCTCTATAGTGCTATAGTGTTGTAGATTAGCGTGGGGAAGAAAGCACATCACTTCTTCATTTTAAACCTCTGTAGTGATGTGACTGCTTGCAGAATGTCCAAATCCCTTTTATGACCTAGCCTCTGGCTATTTCTCCAGACTAACCCTCTGTAACTCTAACTCTCTGCCTCTAATATTGAGTTTCAGTAGTATACAACATTACTTGCAGTGCCATGCTTTCTTGATTTTGCATATACAATTTTATAAGCTTGCAACACTATCCCCCTCTACTCCCAGCCACAAACACAAACACACAGGTATGCATATGAGCACAGTGCCCCTGTACTTTTTACATACCTGGCTATCTTTTCTGGACTGGGGACAAAGTAGTAGTGGGAGTGTTATCAAATATTTATCTCATAGGTCTTCTCATTAGGCTTGCCATTTTTGACCCACTTGGGCTAGGATGGATGCGCCTTCCCTTGTTCCAAGTATCTTTTAGGGTTGACCTGACCTGAGATTAGTATTATTTGACCTGGATCTCTGTTTCCTGATTATGATCTACTTGGTAGCAGGGGCAAGGTTTTATTCATCTTCATCATGTCAGCTTAACAGTACCTAATACATATTAGTTCTCAATAAATGTCTGGAGCTGAAGTGAATTGGGCATGAAAATTCCATTCCCTTTCTGCTGTGATGGACTCCAGCACCTTGGATAGCTCATTTCTTTAACCTGAGCTGTGAGGCTCTCCTAGTCAATAACTGACTCACACATCTCCCCTCTGGGTTTAATAGAAAGGATTCTCAGCACAACCCCAGTGCCTACAGCAAACCATTTGTAACCCAGCTTCATGAACAAAGGGCTACATTAGTGGAAAGTAGTTTTTTATTTCAGTATCAGACTTAGGAAAGATTTTTTTTTTAATCTTTTAAATTGTAGCTGAAAGACAAAAGCATATAAGGAGTCTCGGTACAGCTGATCATGCCCTTATCCTACCCACAGGGAAACTCCTTGCTCCTTATGACATTCTATACTATTGTGAATGATGGAGGATGCTGTTGAGCACATTAATCCTTACATTGCTGTGTCTTCACTATGAAGACACTTAGAGGCATTGTATGGTATTTTTGTGGACAACTTATTTATTTTTACCTTATATACAAAAATGATATCTTCTTCTCTTCTTTTACCATCTTTCATTGGCTTCTAAGAAGGTTGAAATTAATTTACATTTTGCAGCCTGCTATATATGGGATCCGAAAGCATGAATTCTGTCTATCAACCATTTCAAGAAATGTTTTTGACCAATTTCTAAATTTTTCACTGAGTTCTATTTTGCTTTATGAGACACTCCCTATCAGCTTCATTGAGTTATTTCCTGTCAAAATGAGACAATTCAGGAATATATGCCAGAAAATATGTATTTTAAGTTAGAAAAACTATGCACACAATGTGAATGTTGTATACTAAACTAGGCTTTCATCATTTTTCAATCCAAATGAGACCAATTATAGGCAACTGTACTTGGGAGAGCATTGGAGAATGTCTTTTATTTGGAGAAGATTAAACTAGCCTATGCTTTGTTTCTTGGACTGTTTGGTGGTTTTGACCCTTTCCACTCACTGACACAGACACACATACATATAATGAATACTATATATGACTATATAATATATAATATATGTATTCACCAGATGTAATATAGTGTTGATCAGATGAGACTGTGAAATGTTGAAAGTCTAGCCTTGAGCCCTTAGATGATGACCAAGAGTTTTATTGTGCAAAGGAGAAAACATGAGTTTAATTGTGGATTTCCTGCAAAGCCAAGCAGAATTGAAGTAGGCTATAGAAACCTAAAACAAGTCCTTCCATATAGTGAAGAACCTTTAAGCTGGTGCTCTTAATTAATGCCTTCTGAAGTAGGCAAGAGAAAGCAAGCTTTCAAAATGAGAGTTCTCAATTAGATGGATGGGCAAGCTTTAGATCAGTCATATGCCAACTCTCTGGTTGATATTGGTACTAGCAATAATGGTGCCAGCTGCTGGCTTCACAACCAAGTCCCCATAAATTCTCCCTGCAAGCAGGATGTCCAAACATTTTACTGTATCATTTCCTTACAGTTATTGTATCATAATGGCATGTGCAGAGATGGCGGGCACACAGGGCCTTGTATAGGAAAGGGAAGCATGAGTTTGAGCACCATGGGACTGTTATTCCACAGCCCAAACTTTTACTGAGGTAATCTGAGGTTAGACATACAGAGATAAATGGTTTTTTGGTCTCCATTAAAGAAAATTCTCTTTGGAATGATCTACTTATTCACACCACCTCATAAGGCAAAAAGCTTTATCTAACCAATTTTAATCATGTAGTCAATGAGTATATGTTGAGTGTATACTACCCTCCAGGCACTGTTCTGGTAACAAGGGACACAGAAGTAAAAGAAGCTGACATACCATTGTGGAAATTTCTTTACAAGACTCTAAATAGCTCAGGAAATAATTTCAACAACTGATTAACGTGACTGAATTAAAGTTAGAAGACCCTGAACAGGAACAATCACCAAAGTTAAGAAGCAAATTATAGAATGTGAAAAATCTTTGCCACATTTGGAAGGAGATTAATATTTAGAATATACAAAACATTAAATTAAACATAAGAAGAACCACCTAGTGAATAAATAGATGGACAAATGTTTGAACATATACTTCTCAAAAGAAGAAATATAAATAGCAAAAAAATACTTGAAAAGATGTCCAACATCCTTGGCTATCAGGGAAATGTACATTAAAAATGTATTGAGATACCCTCCTACCACTATCAGAAGAAAGCAAATGACAATGAGCTGGTGAGGCTGTAGGAGGGAGGAAACCCTCAGCCACTGCTGATGGGGATATAATCTTGTGCAGCCTCTCTGGAAACCAGTATGGGCATTCCTCAGAAAACTAAAAATAGACCTGCCATATGCTCTCGCTATACCATTCTTGGACATATACTCAAAGAAATCTAAGTCAGCATACTATAGCAATACTGGAACATACATGATCATTACAGCAATAAACAGATAATTTCTATTTGCAAGTAAATACACAGAATCAGTGTAGATGCCCAACAACAGATGAACTGATAAAAAAAAAAAACATGGTATCCACACATAATGGAGTTTTATTCTGCTATGAAGATGAATGAAATCATAATTTTTAGAATCAGCTAAGCTTTGAAGGACAGATACCGTATGGCTTTTCTCCCATATGTAGATTTTTGTCTATCTGTAATATACATACATTTGTATATGATAGATATTTATAGATATATAAATATAGAAGGAAGATTATGTTGAGGTAGTAAGGGGGCCAGTGGGATGGGGAGGATAAGGGGGGATAAGGGAAGGTGAACATCACCAAAGTACAATGATATATACACACAGAAATGTTATAACAAAACTCATTGTTCTGTTTGCTAACTAGAAAGCAAAAAATTAAAGAAGTCCTTGCACTCAGTGAACTACGTTTTTTATTAAGTCATATAGAGAAAAATGAACAAGATAAGGGAACAGGGAATTAAGTTAAATGGTATGGAAAAAGTCTATAAAAGACATCTGAGGAGAGACCAAAATGAAGTGAAAAAGGAACAATATGAATATTCAGAACCAGAATCCAAGCCAAAGGAGGAGTACGTTCAAAATTCCCAAGTGGACCTGAAGACCTGTCAGGATGCTCCAGAGATCTTGAGAGAGGTTCTAATGTTAGCTTAGACAGGTCATAGAAGGTCTGACAAGTTATTATGGGAACTTTGCCTATTGCTTTGTGAGAACTAGAAAGTCATGGAAGAGGAGTGACATGATCTGACTTGGAATTTACAAGAACCACCCTGGCTGGATGTATTGGCTCATACCTTTAATTCCAGCACTCAGGAGTCAGAGGGATCAAGGTCAGCCTAGCCTACACAATGAGTTCCTAGCCAGCCAGGGGTATGGAGTGTTTATTAAAAACAAACCAAACAAATAAATGAAAGAATCTCTCTGCAGTTATATAGAAAAGAAAGATGCAAGTGGCCTGGACCAGGATATGTGCAGTAGAGAAGACATCACATTCTGGATATATTTTGAAGATAACATTGTAGAATTTGCTGGAGTTAAATGGTTAGGGCTGAAGGAACGAAATCAAGAATGACTTCACATTTTTTTCCAAACTACAAGAATAAAATCTCTGTACTCTAAGAGTGAATAAGAGTTTAAAGGCAAATAAAATAAGGGGGTTGTTTTTATACGTTCAATACTTTTATTTGGAACAAAGAGATATTCTAGACACAAACAGAGATTGTTTGCCTTAATTATGCCATGAAGTAAAAATGAGCGTATTGATGGGCAATCCATTGGAATTTGGACTTGATGACTAGGTGTTTCTTCCAGCCACTCAGTTAATTGACAGAGGGATTTTGCTAAAATGGCTAAAATGATTGGTGACATTCTAATATCAGCTATGAGCTTTGGCTCTGGCTTTCTCTTTCCCTAGCCCATGTGAACCCTTGTGACTGGCAACCCAGATACCATATCAATTTTAACTTCTCTCCCAGCTCCACCACTGAAGTCCAAGGCAGCATTTGGCTGTGTATTTGATGCTGCTATTTGAGTAGATGCCATATGCTCAAGAGCCTGTTCACCAGGCAGCCATCTAAATAAGAGTTGTTCCAAGTGGGTTTGGGGTCTTAATATATGAAAGAGAAAGAAAGCTTAATACTTGCTCCAGGAGAAGTAGGGCATCCTTTGCTGTTTATTAAGAAAGGATATCTTGTACTCTAAGAGTTCTGTAATGACCATTATTAATGAATGAGAAACCTGGTATCCTAGCCACCTGAAGCAGAGCAGATTTGCAAGGCATTTCTTCCAATAGGATTTTTTATGGAGGAAAATTTGTTCTCATTGTTTCTGCTTTGTCCAGAGAATATCTCAGCATCGGGGACTAGAGACATGACCAGAAGGTCAGTACTCCCTCTTCCTAAAGAGCCTGGCTCACAGGGTCCAACTTTGTGAGCTATCCTTCTGTAGAGAAAGCCAATTAGATGCTCTCACACTGCCTGACATGTCATGGAGGAACCTGTAAAAGGAATGAGTCACTTCTAAGTTTCAATAGAGGTGGGTGTGTGGAGAGGTGCATATTACCTCTGGCACTGATACTCATTTCCCCCTCATTATACTCAGCCCTACTTCTCTGCAGAGCAGTGTCTGATGGTGATCATGAGGCCACATGTACAGATAAGAAGTCTGAGCAAAGAGATTTAATCCAAAGTCACAGGCAAGACAAGCTTTAGACAAGGAAAAGGAGCCCAGCTGACATTAGAGTTGACATTTCCCCCTTAGTGGAAGATTTCTTCTCAGAGCTGCAGAGAAGTTCATCCAGCACTTAATTATTCAGACACTGATTAGCTGATACCTGTATTATTTTGGTCCCTAATGACAAACCTACCATGAAAATAGAAATACATTATGCCTCCTCCATTGTCATCCAGGCATGATCCATTAGGCTGGGGATTACCCAGGACTCTATTCTTTTCTCTTTTGCTACTTTCTGGTTTTGGATGATTTTGTAAATCAGCCTTTTCTGTTTCCATGGTAGGTAGAAGCAGAAAGAAGCACTGGTTTGTATATTTGTGAGCTAGAAAATAAAATTAGGTGTGGGAGAAATTAGTGGCTTAAAAATAATGTGGAATCTCTGTAAATTGTAATTACCCATGTTATCACGACTTCCATTGTTATGGATCCCTGAGTGATGGTAGTAACGGTAACACAGCTGACAAGTGCACCATGGAACAATCACTTGCATCTGTTCTGTTGTCAGACTCTAGCATGGCTAGGTATCAGAAGCCTCTAGAACTCGAGGTGCTGCAGGGCAGCAAAGGTAACCTGAGAGTGCCACCATGAGTTCCCACTCACCTCCCATTGTTCCGTACTTTCTTAAATATCAGACTCACATGAACTAATTCTATTCTGTCTTACGAATTTTTACAATCGCATCTTTAAGATTCACATGGAACTGCACAATCACCTTCTTCAATGCTGATACAAATTGGGTAGATTTAAAATCATACCCAAATGCATATTCGCTGTGGAGAAGCACAAGGAACTCTGTGTTGGACAGTCTGACAACTTGGGAAATTTCTCTTTCTTTTCTTTTTTGTTTTTAAAGACTTTAGCCTAAGGCATCAGGGAATGGAAAGACATGAGACCTAGTACAGGGTGATTGGCGCTCAGGGTCAAGAGGGGTCACTTCAGTCCGAGATTCATAGAGCACAGAGCACTAGGATTCTAAAAGCAGGGAGCTAAACTCAACAAGGAGTCTACATAGACGGATTTTGGAAATCAAGCTGAAGAGGGAATGGTCATTTGGAAGTTCTGGCCCTGAGTGACTCATCTTGACCCTCAAAATGAAGTTCAGGGCCAGCTCTTTGGTCCTAGAAGAGAAACAAGGAAGAGCAAGAGAATCAGGCATCCAACAAAGAATCAGAGGGGAAGTCCTGAGACACGGCATCTTGGAAAGTGACAGGGTCTCTGGGGGAAAGATCATGACACACATGTTAGTAGACAAGATTACATATCGAAAACTTACGTACTTAAAACACAGTTAGCGATTGTGGTGGCTGTTATTATAGCCACTATTACTACTTATGCCAATATCCTGGGAGTGCAGGTCCTGAATCTGTGACAGAAGAGGAAATGGACATTGCCTCAGTTAATAGTGGTCATTGGTTCTCAGTCCTATAAGATGATCCATGATAGCTCCAAATGTTGTGGGCATTTTCCATATCTCTGGATTAATCTAAGGTTTAGAATAATGATCCATGAAGCAGAGGGAACAGCAGGTTCTATTTGGGAACTTAGATATGGGGGAGCTGGGGGTGTGGAGCTAGCCCCTACCGTGTGGCATGGGAATAGCCTAAACAGGTGACTCTGGAGCAGCTATACCAAACCGGGCATGCATAATTTCTTTGTGAGGACACATAAATCCTCTTGGATTGGAATTGATTTTATGTATTTCTAAAATAAACACTCAGGAATTCAAAAGTGGATAATGCTAACTCTCTTCTCAGTAATCTATGGGCCTCTATGGACTGTAGGAGCTGAAAATGAATTTGATCTATAATTTGGTTGAGTGTCTCTGTGGTAAGAGGAATCACAGCAGCACACAGTGGCATGGAAGCTGGCATGATTGCCCAGGACTCCTGCAATTAAATCCAGACTCTATAGGGTTAATTCAGTCTGAAGCACACATTTCCAGTTCTATCTACATTGGTGCAACTGGATTTGGGGAGTTTTTATTAAAAATTTTGAAATCAGTACAATACAAGAGAATTACCTCCTCGCCACTCCATATTTCCTGCCAAGTACTTGATAAAATGTGTTCTACAAATGTAGATGTGGAGTCGTGATAAGAAGACTCACTCTGACTGAAAATTGGGATTATCTGGCTGACATTGCAGACAAATGTTAAAACTGGGACACATCTCGAAGAGAGAATTTCCAAACTTCCAGCGACCTGTCAGTTGCCCTGGGAGAAAATTTGAAAAGAGAAATTAGAGACCCATCTATTTTTCGATAAGTTGAACATATTCAAGATGGGATTTCCTTGGCTGCTCAGAGATTCTTGGAACAGTTTTCTTTTTATGTCCAGGTCTACTGAAGACTTCCAAGTCAGGGATAGCTTCTGAGTCGGACTTACATGTTGAATTAACTTCTTGTACCATGGCGATCCCACATACCATTAAACTCAGGATGTGTGTAAGTGTAACACAGACCTCTTTTTGTCTATGGTAGAGCCTGTTAGCTGTCTGAGCACCTGTTCTTCATGCCCATGACCAGCCTTACCAGCTGCAACAAAGTCAGAGGAGTGCACCAGTAGCAAGCAGGATCAGTAGGATATTGTTAAGGGGCCATTTGTCATGCCTAAACTGGCAATGGCAACCTCTTTTAAGTTTTTGTTTGTTCTAAGGGAGGTTGGCACCATTGAATTTTCTGAAAAACACAAAGAACAGTTTATCATAAAAAGGATATCAGCTGAGAACAGGAAACTTGGGACTGATTTCTGGTACTCTAGGTGAGGAAGCCATTTATTCATTTCTGTGCCTCAGTTTCTATGACTTCGGATGGTAGTGATGGGGAGAGAACTAGGGGACTTGTTGTGGCTCTTCCTACTGGAATACTTCAAGTGTGCATATTCTCTCCTGTTCTCCATAAAAAGTCCCAGCCAACATTCACATTTCATTCCACTGACTGACTCATCCTTTCTCCATGTATTCCATTTTCAGATACATTCTTGGGTTATTGAGATAAACCACCTACCCAAGACAGTCAGACAATCATTTAGCCAAGAAAACAAAATGTGAAGGAAGGTAAA
Source organism: Peromyscus eremicus (assembly GCF_949786415.1). Classification (NCBI taxonomy): domain Eukaryota; kingdom Metazoa; phylum Chordata; class Mammalia; order Rodentia; family Cricetidae; genus Peromyscus; species Peromyscus eremicus. The sequence continues at coordinate 35,014,829 of NC_081431.1, read as the reverse complement.
AGCCTATCAGCAGAAAAAATGGCTTTCCACTGGAGGCAGAGAGACTCACAGGTGAGACAGAGGCCAGCTGATAGGGAAACAGGATAAGTGTTATTGCATAGCTCGATGGATGGGATGGAGGAAGGAAGTAGAGCTGGCGACAAGTGGAGCTAGTGTCTCATCAGCATCAGCATCATCTTGCACACACAGACCATCATTCAAAGGAACTACAATGCAGGGACATGTAGCTCTGTCCCCAGTATAAACAGCAAGCAGTGTCCAAAATCAAAGCAGGGAATTGACAATCACTGAGTGTGCCAGGGGCCTTTCATGGGGTCAAGTGGTTTACATATATTAGCTTCCTTCATCTGCATAGTGACCTCAGGAGATTGGCTTTGTTTTTTTATCACCATTATTATGATCTAGCTGTATGGATGAGAAAAACAAAGCCAGGAAGGTCCACTTAGATAGCAGTCAGTGCTGAGCTGAGCTTGGGTTTGTCTGACTCCTATGCCCACAGCTGCCACCAGGACCACTTCTGTGCTCTGGAATTTTACAATGTTATATTCCCCAGGGCTTTCCATCCTCCTCCATTCTCCCCTGATTCTGAAACAAAAATCCCAGCTGACTGGAGCAGAAGAAAGCTTTGCTTCACCCCTTCCTCTCCCCGTCTCCCCCTCCTCTGGCTGAGGGTTCCATTTATAATACAGAATGTTCTCAAAGGCCATCCATCCGCCACATCTCTAATTTTTATGGCATTTTTGATTAAATCAACTCACGGGCTGTGAGAAGTTTAGTAATTAAATAATTTAGGCAACAGACTATTTAATTAATTGTGATTACATATGCCATCTTGAGGACCATTTCTATTTTCATTTCAGCACCGGCTGGATTGTCTAGAATACTTTGTCATCGCCATTAAAACCTTTCTTTCCTTTTTTTCTCCATCATTCTATTCTTTTTTGAATCTTTCCTCCCTTCTTCCCTTGTATTTTGAACCACAGGCTATGGGAGGATGCCAGCATATGTTAGTTCTGTGGGTTTTCATTACTGGGAACAGAATAACAGATAGTTTTGGCCTATGATGCCAGTGGTCCAACTGAGGATACTATCCATGAACACATTAAAATGTGAGTAATATAAAGTGCCCCACAGACAATAATTATGGGTGCAGTGGACTGAAGAGGATGGATGTGGGTTTGGATCAGGTCTAGAGATGTGCCTAGCAACTGTATTGACAAAGAAAATGAAGAGCAATTTCCCAGGAAGAACAGATTTAAATCTATCAAAGATGATTTACATGGATCTTCCTTCATTTATTTATTCACTTATTCTCTCAAGAGGATTTTTACACACTATTGGCAGCCAGTAAGGGACACTAAAACATTCCATTTAGATCCAAGAAACCTGCCCAGCCTCTACGCTCTGCCTCCTGCTCCCCAGGTGTTCAAGGTGGAAACAGCTGCCATCATTGTAATACGGTCTAAATTTGCAATGGCCCCTACCAGCTCATGCTTGAGCATTCAGTCTCTAGCTCTCCATTTAGTCTCTAGCTCTTAACACAGCACTATTTTGATATATCTCTCCTGCCAGCTGGTTTTGGTGGCACATGGCGCTATTTTGAAGGCTGTGGAGCTGAAAGGAGGTAGGACCTCACTAGTAAAAGCAGGTATCCATGGGTCAACCTTTGAAGGTTACAAGAGCCCCTGGTCCTGGCCTGGTTCCCTTTGCTTCCTGCTTGGCTCTTCAGTGTGAAGAGCTGCTGTGTCACACTCCCACCTCTGGGACCTCTATCATGCCTTCCCTACCACGAGGAATGAATACTTCTGAAGCCATCAGCCAGAGCAGACCTCTCCTGCCATAAGTTGTTCTGTCAGGCATCTTGTTTACAGCAGTGGAAAAGTAGCTAACACATATATATGGTGAGCTGCAGATTCCCTCTGTCAGCTCTGACTCCTGCTTTTGTCTGACTCTGAAAGAGGCAGGCCCCTGTCTAGAGGCTTAGATCAAAAATGTATGAGGGACAGTACCCAGGAGATCCTTGGCCCCTCTGCCATTCCCTTAGCCTCCTCCCACTGGAGAGGTCCTTGGCAGACTTCTGATGTACTTTTGACTTCTTGGCCAGCCAGAGACTTACCTCAAAGCTGGAATCTGCTCGGAATCTGCCCTGGATGCTTACATTTTCTCACTTCCCATTGTTTTTAGGATCTTAAGTCTATATATGAGAAGGAATTCTAATTTCATTCTGAGTGGGAACCGAGGGGTTGGCTATTCATGTGTTTGTGTTTCATTTATCCAGCCAGTTGTTCTACAAATGTAAGTTTAAACAGTTTTGGGCTGCCAGCCATCATGGCTCATAAGTGGGTACAGGATTTTGTTCTTATATAAACCCCTTATAAACAAGTGGGGTTTATATAAAATTACAGCTCAAGTTAAGTTTTACAGTGCGGGGGGGGGGGGGATCTCTAACCTGGATTGCTGAGCTGAATGTCTAGAGATGGAAACTGATTTTATACAGCAGAGGAGGTGAGTATCCTTAAAAGGTTGATTTGTGTAAAGGCTGGAAGATATGTGTTTGGCCAAGAAATAGAGCAATAGGAAAAGGGTCATCATAGCCTTATATGGGAAGGCAGCATACCTTCAAGTACCTCAAGAAGTCCCACTATAGCATTAGGATTTGTGGGGTGGATACCACATGCTCCACCATGTACCATGGCCATGCAGAGGTCATAAATTCCCCACCTCAGTTTCATTACCTGTAAAATAGGTACAATTAAGACCTCCAGAGCCATTCTCGGAACTATATGAGCTCAGAAATTCAGTATTAAATAGGTATTTAATAGATTTAATGTTAATATAACTTTTATTTCAAATGTCAAAACTTCTTATGAACTATTGAGTATTTTAAAGGCATAAAGAATTACCAAAACCCTGAAGCATTCTTAGATCTCAGTTTTGTCGAATCTTGTCTAACCCTGTTTTTTAAGGAAAATAAAATGAGCCAATGTTGAAATAAGAGCAAGGGTGACCTCAGCAGTCATGTGGACCTCCTGCTTCATCACACACCAGTGCCAGCATCTTCTGTTCCTGGCAACAGTAACCTGGTGAGCTTAGAAACTGGAGAAGCCAGCTCTATTCACGCCATCCACAGTTAGCAGATTTGCTAAGTACATTTGCCAAAGCAGCTTTTGCTTTGAACAAAAGAATTTTTGTTTGTGAAGTTTCCACTAAGTGAAGTGGCTGTTGACGGTGCAGTTCACAATGTGCTCATTAAACAGATCACTCTGCATGAGCTGGGGCATTGCCCCTAGGCCCCGGGGTGAAGTTCTCCAGGGAACTAAGAACACTTCTCATAAAGTCTCCTTGGGTACCCTGTGGTATTGACCTCAGCTCACCCCTGTCTCCTCTCATGCAAATTGTATTAATGAGGTATCATAGTGCTAGCATTAGCAGTGAAGGCAGCAGACTACACATGCCTCCTAGAGGATTTCTAAATAGACTTAAACATGATTTTACATTTTCACTCTACACAAAAGCCTTATATTTTTAATAATATATAAAACAATGCAGGGAGATATACAGAAAGGGCTAATATCCCTATGACACCTGCGGTCTCATTTGAGTGCATTAAGATTGTTCACAGTTTGATATCTATATCCATTTATGGCTTTTTCCACTTTTCCCATATACAAAATGTTTACATTTACTTATTCCTATATACAAACATTCATACATCATATATATGCTTCCTCGTTGGAAGTACTATGTGATATCATTCACTGCATATTGTCCTATATTTTGTCCCCCATCTTACCCCCATCCCAGCCCACAGATCTCTAGAAGCAGTTCCTTTTCAAATAATCACACAGCATTCAGTTGTAAAGATGTGTCAGAGTTTAGCTAGCTGCCTTCTGAATGCTGAAAATCTCCATTGTTTCTAGTTTTTACAAGAACAAAAAAAACCCTCATATATATTTTATAGATCTGTCAATAAATCTGTCTACACACATATCCATTTCTGTATGAAAGTCTTGTAATAAGGGTCTCTGCTTCCCACATTCATGCATTTTTATTATTGATAATAGTATACCCCACACCCAGTCTTCTACATTCTCCCTGGTCCTGCAGAGTGTTGGTCTTTTTGATTTGATAAATCTTTTCAACCTGAACTCCACTAAGTGAATCCATTTACTTTCCCATAGCCAGATGACCTTGGTCTAGGTGCCAGTGGGTCCTGCAGAGGGCTGGGCTTACCTGACCCCTTGGCTTCATGAGCTTTCTCCCTGGTACGCTCAGGCTGTTCTGCTTACCTTGTTTCACCAGCAGAGCTCAGCTGAGTTCTTGGGTTGTTTAAGAAGCACAGGTAAATTTAGTGTGAAATAGCCCAGACAGCTCTAAAGGGTTGTGTTTTATTCATTAAAAGCAAGCCTGACAGTGAAGTTAAGCACTGTGCTAGAAAGGTATTCCCCTAAACACCTGCAGAAGCACACTTGAAACAGAGTCCAAAACCCCCCCTAATCTTCTAAACTCTCCTGTTTGCTGCATATCAAAGAGAGAGGGAGGGAGGGAGGAAATGGGAGAATAAGAGCAGATCTCATCCTGAGTCATTGCAGGGTTAGTTATGACGGCCATGGGGCTTAGTTACAGGGCTGGTTACGAAGTATGTACAATGCCAACCTCACAAATTCTCCATGAGACTGTTTAATAAGTTGTAATCGCTGTGGCACTTGTCAGATAACAAACAGTATAATCATTTTCATCTTGTCGTAGACACTCCTCAGTTCTCTATAGTTTCAGAAAGTTTCTCATCAAAAGATTTTTGTGGGTATGCAGTTTCTAGGGACAGAACCCGAGTCCCTCTTTCCTGTAGGCCAAAAGAAAAGGCTGTGCTCTCTACAGTCGAACGGGGACTTCCTACTCCTCAGATCTGTCCTCAGACTCCAGGGCATCAAAGCCACCTTTCACTCTGGATATGTTTTGAGTTATAAAGTCCCTAGAGACTGCGGAGCAAAAAAAAAAAAAAAAAAAAAAAAAAAAAAAAAAAAAAAACCTTGTTCCCAGATTCAGAGCCTCACAGTGCAGCAGCCGAGGCAAGGACACCTCCAGGTGCAAGAGAAACGTGTAGCCCTCAGGGTTAACCTCGGAAGAGGCCATGCCAGAAAGGCCCTCCCTGGGGTTCATTCAGAGTCAGAGATTGAGCTAGTTATATCTTCTTCAAACTGCTGGTGGCCGCGCCTCAACCGCTACAGCCCGCTGTATGTGTTATGTATGGGCGTCTTTCCCTTGGAGTTATGCATGCCTGCATCTGCCCCACACTGGCTCTTTAGGGATAAAGGCAAGGTTCAGATTCTCCAAGGCATGTCCCCCTCAATCATCTGCCGCCTGCCTCTAACTATCTCTAACGTATAAAGTTTCTTGGTTTTAAATCTCAACTGTGGCTTTTTGACTGAGGTGGAGACATTGCTCTCTCAGTGCCTTGAAGGGTTAAGGTCTTGAAGGCACCCTAGCTCTGGCAGCTTGAGGTGACTGACTCCAGCCTGCGGAAGACAGAGTCTTAACTTTGCTAGTTCCTCCTATCCCACCTTTCTCACCCACAGCTCTCTGTGTCAGGAAAAGCCACGCCCACCACTTCCTTAGCGTCACTCAGCAGCCTCTGCCACCCCACTCTCTCCCTATCCGCATCTCCTGAGTTATGGCATATTCATCAGCAATGTAGATTCACAGTGCATCGCCTTTGGCCTGCTCCTAGAAGCCTGCTTCAGGAACTGTGAGCCTGGTACCATTCCAATGGCTAGAAAATTTGAAAGCATCCCAGTTTCCCCTGAGAATTTGTAATAGAAACATCTTAGCCTGGACTGGTAAGACATTTCCCATGCCCTGGTCCTTCTGACCATCTGCTAAAGCACAGGACTGACACGAGCCGTGGTTGGGGATGGAGAGAAGGTTGCTCTCTGAGGTCTTGTGAATAAGCAGACAGCTGGGCACATGTGCCTGCCATTTGAGAGTTCCCAGGCACTATCAAGAATCCTATCTGATCCACTCCAACTGGACTATTACACTCTGGGCCTGATAGGATCACACTCTCAGAACACAGGGTAAAATTAAATTTGAGAGAAAATGAGATTTCTTTTGTTTTCTACCAAGTCCCATAGATAAGTGTTCTTCACAGCTTGACCTTGATGGCCACAGAAAGCCCCTCTGCAGACCCAGAGGGAACTTAGAGGCTAATTGAATGAATCAGGTGGCTCCTTCCCTCTCCTGCTGGTGCCACCACTGGGGATAATGGGCCCCTCTTTCATCTCCCTTCAAGCTGACACCCAATGAATTGCAAAGTGCTGTTGGAGGAAGATTGTCCCTAGCATCCCTCTATCCTGAAGCAACTCCTCTGTTGTTCAGCTTCCAAGTGGCGGCTGCCAGTTCCATACCCAGTGTCCCTGGGTGTCTATAGTCCCCAACTTGAACCCACTTCATTTGAGCTGAAAGGTTAGTAACGGTGCAAAACAGGTTAACATTGCTTCCCAGCAAAATAATTGCCACCTTGCTGATTTACAGCCGCATTTCTTAGAACGGGAGTGCAAATGTACCATGTCTGAATTACCTGGGATGTTGGTGATGTGTGTTTTAGTTTCCTGCCCAGAGTATTAAGGAGAGTCCCGGCCATGGCTTCCTTTCCTATTGCCTTGCAGGAGATGCTAAAACACAACTTTGATAGACACTGTTGGTAGACTTGGAGTGGTTCTGACTCCATGTCCTAATGGAGATTTCTGGAGCAACACCATTGGGAGCTTCTTTATAAACCTTTCTCCACACAGGTGACTTCTTTGATAAGGGACAAGGGCTTTGAAGAACTATTTTAAAGCGCTCTCTGTGTGTGTGTGTGTGTGTGTGTGTGTGTGTGTGTACCTATACATGCGTGGAGGTCAGAAAACAACTCTCCAGAGACAATTCTCACCTGCCATCTTGTTGAGACACAGTCTCTCTTACAGTTTGCCCTTGTGATGAGTACTCCAGCCTAGCTAGGCCCACAAGCTTCTGGACAATTCTATCTCTGTCTCTTATCTCTCTGTAGAAGTGCCAGCATTACAGATGCATACCACTACATCTGGCTTTGGCACAGTAAATTACCATAGACATTGGGGCTTAAAACAACACAGTTTTTGCCTTTTCATTTTTAAAAAAATAAATTAAATTTTCTTGCATGTCTGACAGCCAGAAGTCCAAAATCAAAATGATAGCAGAGCCTAGCTGAGGCTCCCAAAAGGGCTCCAGGGGAGAGTCCTTCCTTCCCTCCTTTTCCAGCTGCTGATGGCTGGCATCCCCCAGCCTTTGGCTGTGTCCCCTAATCTCTTCTATCTTCACACGGCTTCAACTCTACTGTGTCAATGATCCTCATTTTCTGTCTTTTATCACCTGCCGTAGGACTTAAGGTTCACCCGAATAACACTTGTTGATCTTATTTTGGGATCTTTAGCTTAGATTAGATCAGCAATGATCCTTTTCTTGAAATAAGGTCTTCACATGTTCCATGGGTCAGAGCATAGCTTTGGGGGCCTCCATTCACCCAACTATAAGAGATTTCTAGTATTTTAATATATCCTTAGAGGCCCTAGTGCCAGAGTGGCTGAGCTAAGCCTGCATACCCTTCTGTTGCTGCTGAAGTGAGTGTAACTCTGAGCACAGCCTCCCCACAGGATTCACACCATACCCTTTCCCACACAGAGATGGTTTCCATTGCTGTGGAAGGAAATTTAAACAGACTACAATCATTAATGAAAGTTGGAGGGGGACTCGTCTGGAAGAAGGGATTCTGAAGAAGTGGGACAGAGGTCAAGTTAAGAGCATATATATGGTTAAAACATATTTTATATATGTGTGACAGCATCAGAGAATCAATTTTACAAGCGTGATGGTTCATCTTGATTGCCAACTTGATACAAAATCATCTAGGAGACACATTGTGGCATGGCTGTGAGAGCATTCTCAGACAGGGTTAACTGAGGAGGGAAATGCTCCCCTGTATGTGGCATCATCCCATTGGCACAAGGACCTAGATTCAATGCCACAAAATACATAATCAGCACACATACTTCATTTATGTTCATCTGTCTACCCTAGGGCTGAGGGCTGCCATGGGGATGATCATGAGTGAGCATTAAGGGTTCTTTCAGAGCAGATGTGCTCAGCCCTGGACAATATGACTAAGAGTTTTTGGAATGCAATGGAAGACCCCATAAGAAGGGGAAAAAAGGAAGCTTGATTAATATGGGTGGAGTGTCAGAAAGGAAGTTGGAGGTGCTGCGATGCTTCTAGAAGCTGCAACTTCACAGGCACAGCCTGCCATCACCTGTTCCTGTTTGGTTTCATAGAGTTTCCGTTTGTGGGGAAATATTCGCAGTCTTGGGGGGGAGGGATGATGGGTGGAAGTCACAGGGTGCCTTCCATAGCAACAGAAACAATCCAAGAGAGAAAGAACATGGTGTGAATCCCATGGGAGGCTGTGCTCAGAGTTGAACCCACTTCTGAAGCAACAGCAGCATATTTGGGCCTGGCTGAGTCAATCTAGCACTGGGATCTCTGGGGATTCCACTATACTAGTTCCCCAAGGAGCAGGGGCAGGCTTCAAGGCAAGAAAACCCTTTCCCCAGAGTCCTGAGAGCCAGTATGAGGGATTACCCTGAACCTTTGGCTCAGTCTTGGGCTGTTCAGGCTCTTTCATGCATACTCACAGGTTCTTTCCAACAGCACCAAACTTCAGCTCTGCTGTATTCCAGCATCCATGGCATTCACTTTCCCTGGCACCTTGGAAGTGTGGTTTTGCATTCTAGGTGAGCAGAAACCTCACCTTGTTGACTTCTACAGCTGTGGGTTGTTTGAAAAGAATCAACAATAAATATCCTAATGGATATTATGGTAGAAGAGATGGGACAACTCCAACTCAAAACGTGTTGAATATTTAGGACTGCTAAGTGCTTGGCATAGGAATGAGATATCCTGGATACAAGGGAGAGCAAGGGAGGAGCAGAAAAGTGCTAGATGGGAAGGAAGAGCTGGACAGGGAGATCGGAATTGAGAGTATTAACCAGCAATTTACCTGGCAGATGTTTATATCAGACCCCATGCCAATGTTTTATACAACCCTGTAAGATAGTTGCTGTTTTTAATGCATTTAGTAGGTTAGGAAAGCAGAATATAATTTGGATACATGCATCCGGGGAAGAGGGCAATAACCAAAGGGCAAAAGCATCACCAAAGGCACACCACGGATATGTCTGGAGGCACTGGGAAGCTGAGTGTGGCAGGGACCACAGATGCAGGGAAGTAGGAAAGATTGGATGGGTTTAGATGATGATAAATGGGGATTCAAGCTAAGTGTTTGGAATTAATAGCAATGGGGAGAAATTAGTAGGCTTTAATCTGGAAGATGAATCTGGCAGCAGCATGCAGGCTAGACCGAAGACAGATGTAGAGGTGGACAAGGGACTTGCTCTGTACCTTGTGTTCTTCAGTCATCCACATTAGAAATCAGAAGTACACACTCATGGCTCTGAGCTCCGTCGACTCTTTCTCTACACTACTTACCATTGTCTTACAATCCCGGGAGGGAGATTCTATGCCAGAATTTACCCCTGAACCCCTAAAGTCATTTCTCAGATTCCCTTGCCATCTGCTGAATAGAGTTCTTAGCAGACAGGACTCTGACTCTGTGAGATTGCACATTTGCACAATTATACAGCTCTTTGCTCCCCACCCCCCACCCCCGTGCTCTCTTGATGAGGTGGGTTTTATTATTCCCATTTTCTGGATAGGTAAGGTTCAGGTCTTTCCACAAGAGCCTGGATATTTAGAGTGGAAAGGAATTGAAGTGAATGTTTTCTTATTCTGAAGCCAGTGTCTCCATCCCAACACACAAGCTCTCTGTGTGCACTGCTCTTAGGAGTAATCTGCTTTATTGTTACATTTGTTCTCCAGAGGAAGGAAAGGAAAATGGGTCTGATTATACCAATTCCCAGAGTATCACAACATTTATGCTTCTGGCTCAGCCCTGACTAGTGTTGGATTTGGGAGCAGATGCCACAGCACCCCCTTGGCTCTATTTCTTCATATATTACATGATGAATTCAGACCAGACAATGTCCTGAGAACCATGTTCTAAAGCCTGTGCTTCCATGACTAATGCTAGTGCACTCTCTTTTCTGCTCCAAAGATAGCTGTGTAGAGACTTGTTCTTCCACAATTAAGCCAGCATTTGATGACATTAGGAGCCTGCTCAGCTTCGTTCTAACCAATCCATCAGTTGGGCTATTTGCATGACTTTTCCAGTCTCTTAAAACTGAAACAAAAAGTTAAATAACTCTCTGACATATACATAGTTGTCTAGGCCAAAGTCCTGGGGCCATTCCTTTGCTGGATTCTGCATGGAGTTTTAGGTGTTACAAACTGATAACAGCTTCTGTAAATATTGGATATTCCCTGTGGCCTTTTGGATAAAAATGGACAGTGTTCTCATGTTCAAGATTGGGTCTTTATTCTGTGATAAAGCTGGACAAGTTGAGATAGTCAAAGATGGATATAGAGGCATACTTTATGATAGAAGATGGAAGAATGGACCATCTGTCACTAACAGGGACTGTACTAGTATCCCAGAGCAGCAGTTTTTTGGTATTTTTTTTTAACAGACACCACTCACTTCCTAGTTGCAGAATTCCCCCTGTCAGCCCTTAGCCCAGCTGGACAATGAGGCCATCAAGTCATAGCTGAACACTAATAAAGAACCAGATGCAAAACCAAATAGGCAAATTGGATCAAATCCTCAAACTTTCTGAGATGAATCACAATGTATGTGCCAGGCACTCCTGGGGCAAAAGTCGAGGGCAGCGTTAGATCAATGGCATTGCCTTAAATACAGCCTCAAATAGTCTTTGCACCTGTGTCAGCCTTCTCCAGGGCCATGTGTCCCTTGAGGGGACAGGGTTTGGGTTCCTCAGCAGATAACAAAGCTAGTGTATTCTGGCCAATGAGGCTGTGGTTTCTACTTCCTGAGGTCAGCAATGATGCTCTGGCTTTCTGTAGAAAAGCAAAGCAGAGCTCCAAAACCCTGAGTAAGAGAGGGAGTCTGCCAGCAGGGTAGAAAGAAGCAACCAACTGTTTTCCTCTTAGCCAGTTGGGACAGAGATTCCCTGTGTGAAACAGAACTGCAGTTTAATGGCATGGAACAAAAAGCTAAATGTGCATCCAAGTGTGCCAGTGTGCATCCAAGTCAAGGCCAGGAACCTTAGAAAGCCAATGGGTAAAGGGCAAAAATAACCAGTTATGACCAGTTGATTTGTGATGTCTGCATTGGTATCACATCCATATTCCTGGTTTCTATTAGTAGGAGGTGGTCTGTAATGATATTGCTTTAAATCTCAAGGCCAGAGATATAATCGCATGCCATTACTCCTTAATTATGTGGTAACTACTATGCCATTACTTTCTAACTCTGGTCTAATTGCAACTCACTTCTGATTAGTGGGCAATAAACATTCACAAACAGGGTCCAGATCTATTTCCATAAAATTTACTCAGCATAAGTAAAGGAATGCAAACACACAAATTGAATGACTACAAGGATTCAACCGCAATAATTTTATCATAAGGAATGTCGGTTGAGTTTCAGTAATGCTCCAGATTAAATAACCAACTGGATTTAAGGGGGAAATGTCAATACATTATCACAAAGTCAAGATTTTTCAGCCTGGAAACAAGAGCCCAGGTTATCTCTTATTTACTGGCTATATGCTCTTGGTCAAGCACTAAATCTTTCTGGGTGTCAATCCAACCTCAAATGGACAAAGCATGACTGAGAGTGTAACTCAATCAGTGGCAAAGTGCTTGCCTAGCATGGACAAGGCCCTGCGTTATACCCCAAGGGCCACAAAACACATCAATAATAATCACAAACAGTTAATTAAGTAGATGAAATAACAAAAACTACTTGATAAAATTAGAGATTAGAAATTCATATATGTAAAAGCTTCTGTGAAATTTAAAGAGTTGTCTGGTTACCATTACAATTCTTCCCAGGATGGAAAACATTCCTTGGTTGGGAAAGAACGTGGAACTATGATTTCAGTACCTTTACCCAGCAGTTCTTAAGTGTGTGTGTGTGTGCGTGTGTGTGTGTGTGTGTGTGTGTGTGCGTGCAGCTCATCCTGGGTCTCAGATTAGGATTCAGTAGGTCTGGAATAGAGCCTTAGATTCTGCTTTTCCAACAAACTCCAAGGCTGTAGGTCAATGACACACAGAGCCAGCTGTGGAGCATGGCAGGACATACGGTGTAATGGGCATATAGTCACCAAGTCACCTCAACAAGTCTGACAGGAGTCAGAGTCTCATTGACCTCATCCCCCCCTTCTCTGTTTTAGATAACTGTCATGAATGCGTTGTCTGGGTAGACAGATGCACAGAGGCACCCACTGAGTTCAGGCCCTGAGTTTCTGGGCCCAATATGAAGAGAGTCAATCTCCAAGGGAGGTGATCTATGTGAGATAACTCTTGGCAAATGAAACAACATTGTGGTCCTGGACAGGCGTTACAAGTAGGCTTCTGTAGCCTCAGAATTCACAGGTTCCCAGGCCATGGAAGGGTTCTGGTACTTCAGAGAAGAGGACAGGACGAGGAGAAGAAATGAGTTTATTTTTGAGGTGGTGAGAAGAACAGACATTTCTTCCTTCATATATTAGTTAGTGGCTGGCAGTTAAAAAAAGAAAAGAAAAGGAAAACAACCACAATAAAAATGGAATAATGGGATGGCATGTTTGAAGTCGCCTTTTCCAACCTTCTGAAGGTCAAGAAACAGACGAGGTAGCTTTTCTGTGGTTACACAGAGAAATGAAGGGGGACTAGACTGCTCTTTTTCCAGTGCTCAGCACTGTCTTGTTTTACATGATCCTCACACTGAGGGAATCTGCTTCCTGAAGTGACCTTTCACACAGGCACGTGCATGGAGCAGATGCCTGGCTGCCGGAGCCACCTGGGGGGCCACCAAGGAGCTCGCCTCTCCTTGACTCTGCAGAGCTGATTCCTGCAGCTCTCAACACCACCTATTTGATTTCCAAGAGAAGCAATTTTGATTCTTTTTTTTTTTTTTTTTTTTGGTTTTTCAAGACAGGTTTTCTCTGTGTAGCTTTGCGCCTCTCCTGGAACTCACTTGGTAGCCCAGGCTGGCCTCGAACTCACAGAGATCCGCCTGGCTCTGCCTCGCGAGTGCTGGGATTAAAGGGCGATTTTGATTCTAGAGGTGATATATTGTGTATCCCAATATATTGTGTACCCTAATAAACTTATCTGGGGATCAGAAGACAGAGCCAGCCACCAGATTAGACATAGAGGCAAGACAGTGGTGGCAAACATCCTTAATCCTATCACTTGGGAGGCAGAGATCTGTTTGGACCTTTGTTAGTTCAAGGCCACACTGGAAACAGATTAATCCCAACATGCCTTTGCTACCAAGTATTTGGGAAGCACACACACCTTTAATCCCAGCACTGAGAAGGAAGGAAGATGGCAGGGCACAGAAAGGTATATAAGGCATGAGTAAACAGGAAGTCTCACTCTGGAGGCTGAGGAGTTGGTAAGATGAGGTTGGCTGTGGCTTGTTCTGTTTCTCTGATCTTTCAGCATTCACCCTAATATCTGGCTGTGGGTTTTTTGTTTTTTGTTTTTAATTAATAAGACCTTTTAAGATTCTTGTTACAGTTTCTTCTGCTCCTTCTTACACTATGAAGAAATCTACACAGAACTCCGAATCCTCAAAGGTCAAATTCAGAGAGGTGGCCCTTTCCCTGGCTTGACTCCCCTAGCACTCCTAGCATCTCTTGTCAGCAAATGGTCGGTACTATTTCTTGGAGAGGGCTAAGGGACAGCGATGCTTTGCTAAGGAAGTAAACAGTGCAGTGACTCTTAGGTGACTCAGACTTGCAAAGGCAGGTGGGGACCTCGTGGTCAGGACCAGACTGCAAGAGAGATGCTTTGGCAGCAAACCCAGGGCAGGACAGGGTGAGGGACACAGTGAACTTGAGAAATCTGCCTCTCTCAGACAGCACTACACAATAGAGTCTTGGGAATTCCAAAATACTTTCCAGGGTTTTGTATGGAGAGATAACTAACCTGGAAGCCAATCAGGCCATATCCGAAGTCAGGCAGGGTCTTAGTCACACCTTGCAAAAGCAGAACCTAGCCACATACCATTCTTCAAATCCTTCTAAAAGTTACCATAGTCTGCCTCAGGTGAAGAAATTGCTATGCATCTGTACTGTAGCATGGCTTTTGAAACTTCAAGTATTGAGAATGGAAACTGGTTAACTATCCTTTAAGCAAAGGCTCTAGGGATATATCTAACTAGTATGAAAGATAAAATCTAAATATACATGAACAGGGATATTTTAGAAAGCCCATTGACGGGTGCTATGGTACTATGTTTGTAATATAGGCCGTAAATCAGTGTTTAACTTCCAGCTTTGTTTTACGTCTCCATTTAGTGCCATATGCTGTGGCAGGGAAACCTACTCTTCATGCTATTGTTCATTGCCAGCTCCTGAATGCATATGCTGGGAGATGCACAAGTCCAGGATGGTCAGGAGATTTAGTAGCTCAGTGATGAGGCTGTCCTAGGCTACGTTTCAGTTTGCTTGTGTTTCATTGTTCCAGCATCAAAACTAGGAGCCTGTTAAGCTGGGACAGCTTAAGTCCCTGCTGTACGTACTACTGAGCTCTACCTCAAGCCTTGTTCTGAGCACAGCGTTCACACATCCTGGTTTTAGCCACATCTAGAAAGTCCAGGGACATGTAACTCTGGACTTCAGTTAAGCCCTGGAAGTGAACCTCAGACCCCAACCTCTCCAGGTATGGGACTCTTGCCTCTGATTAGGGTAGTACCTGGATGTCCTGATGTCCTAAATGTCACTGAGCCATCTCTAGGTCTGCCTTTCCTGTCCCAGCTCAAAATTTACAGCTACTGCGCTATCATCTGCCAAGGCCTGAAATCCAGACTTAGTTTTTGATATCTGTTTCTGCGGAAGTTCATAGAACAAACTCAAGGCCAGAAGAAGGTCCCAGAGTGTCTTATTTTCAGCTGAGAAACACGAACCAGCTGAAAGTAGAATTTGGTAGCAGTCTATTTTGACTCTTATCGGATTATATTAGACACTTCCAAAGATGAGAAGTTCACAATCCTACAATTCTGTTAGTAGTCATAGAAGTCTCCATAGCCTACCTGCTATCAATCAATCAATATCAATCAATCAATACAACTTTTACACATAATTAAGATATTTTCCCCTTTCCTCCTTCCTACTTCAGGAAAGGAGCTGTCTTTTTGTTAGGTGGCAGGTCACTTTGATGAGTCTAGATGACCCCACAGCAGCAGCCCTGCAGGCTGCTGCAACACAGGGAGCCCTGTGGCTCTATCTTTAGTATTGCTGCTCATTGTCTCACAGCCATGGCCGTAGTTCTACCAGCTACCTGCCCTTCCACTCAGCAGCATGCTGTCACTGTCCAGGAGGACCCAAACGCTGAGTGGCCTGGGTATGTTTGTGAAGGGGATGGAAAAAAGAAGCCAGGATTGTCCTGAGGTGCCCTATGACAAGGTCCCCCTTTGTTGGGGGCAGTGGACACCAAAGAGGAATATTTAGGGGAGGGATTGGCATGGGAAGGTCTTGGTGATAGCAAGGCCACCAAAGAAGCTGCTCAGGTCTATGACTTAAGTGAGTGCCCTGGTATGTGTCAGGGCAGTCAGGATTTGGGACTTTAAGAAGGGACACTAGAAAAGAGTCTTCAAGTGCTTAGGCAATTTAAACCAACCTGATATGGTGATGTGATCTGGAAAGGATGAAGGAGGTGTCCAAGGAGTAAAGTCATGAGGCACATGCCAAGGAGGTGGCAGACTTCTGCCGAGAAGCTTTAAGAGAGGGCAGAGCTGGAAGAAAACTAAGGAACCCACAGCCAGCACTGTGGCAGCATCTCAGTTCTGGCATCCTGCTAGGCTCTCTCCCCAGTTCCCACTGGGGCTGTATTTTCTATTCTACATTTCTCTCTCTTTCTACCACATTCCAATTTGACAACAATAGGAGTTTGATGGAGTATATTCAGTTGTTTAAGAGGAGAAATTACAAAGGAGCAATATTTCAGAGCTAAAGTTGGTTGAATATTGCTAGGTACATTATCCACAATAACAGCAGCAGTCCTCCATTTCCGGATAAGGAAACCAAGGCTTAATAGCGTGCCTGAAACCACATAGCTGGTGAATGCCAGCTCAAGAATCTGACTGGCTTCTAGTTTTCCCAAAGCATGGATCTTCTCAGAATACTGTATGATCTCCACAAAGAAGGTAGTAGGATTATGAAGTGTGATAAATTAACTCAAACAAGACAATACCATGTTTATCTTTATAATGGACAACCATATAAAGGTTTTTTATGTGGGGTTTGGTTTTTTTTTTTTTAGAGGCTGATTGAGATACAACCTCCCTGGTCTGGCTGAACTAAGAGGAGAAAGGAGTAGACAGTAGTTTAACAGAATGCTAGAGCATCAGCCTGATTTGGGACCAATCAGGGTGAAGCATTCTGACTAGGAGATAAAGAACAACACTGCATTTTAAAAGACCAAAGTTCCAAGCATCCTGTTGGTTCCTCTCATAGATATCTCAAGGAAAAAGGTTGTAGTAATAGCCCAGAACCTACCAGAGTGCCGGACACACAAAAATATTTTATTGATAAAATGACAGGAGTCAAATTTACAAATATCAATTAAGATATAAAGACAGACAGCGTATTTTCAGGGGGTGTGGAAGAGTTTATATTTCCATACTATCTGATTATCATCGTTTTTTTTCAGCCTTCTTCTCATCCCCTAAGTGATTTGGGAGTTTAAAGGTATTACAGAGAGATTAAGGGTACATTTATCAAGGTTGAAAGGTCTGCATTCCATGTGTAAACTGTTATGTCATTTTATACCTTAAGGAAGGCTTTTTCCCCCCTAATTGAAAATGAAAATCTATGGATGCCAGTAGTAGGGTGTTGAGATAGATGGAAAAACCTAGTGCCTGTGGACCTAGTCCTTGAGGACAGAGTAGACCTAACCCAATCCAGATGAGTCCCTCTAACAGTCACCAGATGTGGCAGAGATGGGCTGTAAAAGAACAGATCTGAGCAAAACCATGTGGATCATCCAGTGCCTCAGTGTGTGTCAGGACAGTCAGGACTTGGGCCCCCTGCCACTGTTCCTATAATGTGTGATAAACCAAGGGGTGGGACACAGAGGTCATCCTCAGCTACTTACCTCTCTGATACCTAGAAGGAGGGACTTGAGAGGCATGAGAAGATTGCAAGGGAGTCCAGGCCAATGCTCCCTTCCCCCAAACCCTACCTACTGGCTGCTCTTCCAAAATCAAGATTGTGTTTGTCGAGCTCCTTCCTGGGAAGATTCAAAAGCAGGTGGCTAAAGATTAAGAACCATATTATCCAGTGTGTGACCTCTAAAGAATATCTCATTTAAAGAGCCCTGAGGGAGATTGAGTATTTGATATAAAACATGACACATTTTCAATTGGGACTTGTGCATACTTTGTTCTCCTCCTCTATTGATTTAAATTCAGTCCACAGCATGGCATTTTTCTTTCATATCTCTATTACCAGATTGATCATGTTGTGCTGTATTACTTAATATGTCTGTCTTTCCTGCTTCCTTGTGAGCATCTAGATGGCAGAGACATTGTATCTGTGGGTTCCCAGGGCCTGGAAAAACCCCAGGATTCAGACACTGTTCTATGCAAGCTTGTGTAGTCAGTGAACCAATTAATTAACTTCTTAAAGGGTCAGGATGAGGGGAAGGGGAGAACAGTGAGTCAAAGAAAGACAGGAATGAAATATATGGAGACCAGGACAAGTGTCTGGAAGAGCAAACAAGCACACACAACAGAGAGAGTCTCTAGGGACACCATCCAACACTTAATGACAAAGAACCATCCCCCAGACTGCCATAGGCCTGGGAGATCAAAGCAAGGCTGCTTTCTTCCTAGGGGGAAGGAATAGATTGTTAGTCAACAGAAAAGGGAAAAGGAAAGGAAGAATTCTTCCCTGAAACATCAAGGGGGTCTGTTCAAGGGCAGACAAGAGAATTCACCAAGTCAGTGTCCAGGCCAAAAGAGAGTACACAGGTCACAGGATGGTCAAGTCCTGTGACATCCCACCGAGGATAAAAAGACCTCACTATAGCACCTAGCATTACAGGAAGCAGGGAGAGCTGAGTGAGAGGAAGCGCAGTAAGAAGCTGCTGGGATGGAACAGAAGGTCTGAGAGTGTTGACCCTGGGGCCGACTTCCACTCAGGAGGGGCTGTTAAAGGGAAAGTGGACACTGACCATAGGTCAGGACACGGGGAAGAGACGCTTAACTCAAGTTTAGTCTGTTTTGTCTGGATAGATCAGACTGGAAGCTGATCACTTGAAAGAGAGCAAGTGTGACTTTGGAGGGTCCCTGTGGCCTTGGGTAGGTAAACAAAGGGCATGTTTTTGAGTTAGATGTCATGGGAGATGATCACTGTTCTCTGTATTCAGCCATTTTCTGAAATAAAGAAGGTTGAGGGGATTTCTTAACCTTGGCTGCTTTCCAGGCTCTCAGGGCTCTGGTAAAACTCAACCCTGCCAGGTGTGAAAACCTTTTCTTACATTTGCCCATTTATTCCCGACAGCCTGTGGGGACCTGGGCAGGTTTGTTCTGAGATCTGTTTTTCCTGAGGTGGCTGGTTATATTATTTGTCTGGAATCGGGCTCCTGCTTATGTTTAAAATTGTGCAGGCCCCACTCTTCAGCCTATTTTTCTTTTTACTCAACTGAATTTAATTTGCTGTTATATATGTGTCCACATTAGAGCAGGTATATCATCCTACCATTATGATCCCATCAGCAAGACTATCCTGGGACCATCCATCAATCGCTTCCAGTGAATTGACTGCTTTTAAGATCATTTAAATTCCTTTTGCTTTATCTCTGTCCCCATCAAAGGAGCCTTCTGATTATGATTTGGCTTCCTGTGTAGTTTGACTACAGGGAGAGAATGCACTAATCAGCGTTTAGTGTTCTGGGTGTGTGACTATTCATTCTTATTGTATCTTGATCAGATGGTCCTCTGACATCCACCTGTATCACATGCATCTCAGTTAACACAGGTCAGTCCCTAGACCCTCTGCTCCTGGCCTATGGTAGATGCTTATCTCCAAGCCTGGAAAGAGTAGGCTAAGCCCAATAGCTTAGGGACTCCTGCTAGGTACTTCCTGGAAATGATAAACTGGATTATACCACTATTGTGTTCTGCTACAGTTGTATGAAATCTTTATCCCTTCTACCAAAGACTGTCACAAGAGTGTATCATCCAAGTCCTGTTCACCTCAGGACCCTCAGCAAACTGAGAAAACATGAACCCTTTGCCTAATGTCTATACTTCCTTTCTTTTTGTTCAATTATTGCTGTTTATCCTCACACCCCTTCTCTTCTTTTATCCTCATAGGCAAAGGTGCTGATGTGTTTTATAGACATAAATATACATACATACGTATGTTACCAATTTGTGTTTTCTATTGATGTGAGTCTCATCACTCAAGTTCTTCCTTTTTTTCTGCTGAGCATGCTTAGCAAGCTCTGTCTATGTTACTTAAGGTACATCTGTCATATACCACTCCGAGTTTGGAGGTGCCTGGGCCACTTTAGGCCTATGCATTCCCTGGAGTCACTCAGAATCTTTACCAAGCTTCCCAACAGACAATGATTTGATAAACAGCCCCTTGTGGTCTCTTGCAGACTACAGGAAGGTTTCTTGGGTGCAGGGCCAGGGTTGTTGGGTCTCAGGTTGTTTGCACTGGAGCTGAAACTACACTGCTCTCTGGAATGACTACAAGGCACAGGGCACCCCTGATTGCAAGCCTGAGGATTCCTGTGCATCACATTCCTGCCAACATGTGGCATCTTCCAGCTTTCTTGCTGTTGCTACTCCCCAAGCTTAAACTGGTGCCTATTGTTGCGCTTTTCACATTGTGGTTACTAAGGGATTTGCTCTTCTTGGGCTTGTCAGGCTTTGGGTTTGAATCTTCTCTTTATTTCTTATTCTTACTTTTTATCCACTGTTTCTGTAAACCCTACTGTCTTTGCTTTGGTGGCTTACAGAAACTGCTTTTTCTATATATTAGCCTCTTGCCAGCTTTAGACATTAAAATACATTTTTTTTCTGCTGACATCACCTGCCAGCCTTGTCCATAAGGCTTTAATCTCCAATTAGTCAAGTTCAGACTTCTCACCTTATCTGTTGTGCTTTGAGGTTTTGTTTAAGAGTGCATCCCTGATCCCAAGGTAAAAAATTTATTATCATATTTTTTCTATTAGCCTTCTACCAGCCACTGTATTTATTTCTTTGATCTGTCCGTGATCATGACTTCATTTGAAAGAACCCAGTTCTCTTTTTCTTTTCTTTTTCAAAGCTAGCTTCAGCAAATGTGGCAATTGGGGCAGTACATGAAATCTGATGTTTTCTCAATGCCATCTTCTAGGCAATTTCTCTTTCCTTGCTGGTTTACAATGCCACCTTTATCATATGCTAAACTTCCTAAGCAAAGTGGATTATCAGGAAACTAATGATTGGGTTCACATGTTAGAGAATAGAAATTGGAATAACAAAGGCCTCTAAAACCCTGCAGAGTCTCTAGGGTGAACTGCAAGCTAAGGAAACATTTGCACAGATAGTGATGTCCCTTGGGTCTTCCCGGGGAAACACAGTAGCTTTCATCCCAGAGCATCCTCTGTCCTCTCTGACCACAGAACTGACCAAGCTCAATAGCAATTGATGGATCAGTTAAAGGTCTGTGATGGAACTGTTCATGATCCCTTTAAGTACCTGACCACATTAACCCTTAGGGAAACTTCTGTAGCAATCAGTGCCATCTCAATTTTACTGATCAGGACTGAAGAATGGCCTACTTGATAAAATTCTTGCCTTGAAAGCATGAGGACCTGAGGTCAAATCCCTAGAATGCATGTAAAAAGGCTGGGGCATGGTGGTACACACCTGTAATCTAAGCACAGGGGAGGCAGAGAGAAGTGAACCCCAATTGGCCAGCCAGCCTAACAGAGTCAGTGAACTCAATGTTCAGTGAGAGACTTTAAATAATAATAATAATAATAATAATAATAATAATAATAATAATAATAATAATGAGAGTGATTGAAAAAGTCACCCAAACCGATGACTGATCTCCACATACCTGTGCATGCACATGGATACATGTGTAGGCAAACATACACACATGCATTATAGATACATATAAAATAAAAAAATAAATTGTAAAAATGAAGAAGCTGAGGTACATGGAGGGAAGATAAACTCTACCATCTTGCCTGCAGATCAGGTAGACCTGGGTAGGCTTGAACCTAGGGTGTGCAACTCCACAACTGATGAACCTTCCCTGTGATATATCTTTCATTACATTGTATTATCTGACACCTCCCTTAACTCTTGCAGACACTGTCTTAGTCTACTGAAAAAACTGTGTTTTACACAAAGGAGTCATCAGATGAGTGGCATCTCCTTAAGGACCATACAGTGTTGCATAGAGGACAACAGAGGATCAGGGTGAGGGGCAGGGAAGGAGAGCCACCTTAGGGGAGGGCTCAGTTCTGCCCTTTGGTCTGATTCTGGAGAAATTTTTACAGTCTTTACTTTTGCTCTAAAGTTGTCCGTTCATTACTCTTCCAAGTACATTGTGAGCGCAAGCTTGAACCGTTGAGTTGCACGGGATCCCTTTATGCCAGGAATTTCTATTAGGCTTACAGGAGCCGAAAGAGGCAGCCACCATCTGACATGAAGTTGCTTTGCCACTTGAACCAGTTACAAGTCTAGCGTATGACCTATGATCTCAAGCCATTCGACTTTGATAATTCTCCACCATTGGTAAGAATATAGGATAGATACTTGTAAACTCTGGAGATTCAGAAAGAAAGGAAATAGATGGGTCTTCTATTAATGGACCCTGGGAACTTAGATTTGCAAGGTGTCACAGGTTGGTCCCTCTGGGGCAGACCCCAGGATAAGGATGCCTGGCAAAGTGTCTCAGGAGAAGCTTGTTGGGAAGAGAGTGAAGCAAGGCAGGGATAGGGACAAAGACAAGTGAAAGTGACATTTTAGGTAAAGTCTGGTCCTCAACCTGACCTGGAACAATGCATCACAGAGCGTGTTTAGACTCCAGTCAGGGTTGCTGGGGCTTTTATATCCTGCCCTCCATAGTGCATTTGCTCAAGCAGGAGGGTGAAGTGTTGGGATGCGAACACCAGACAGCTCTAATGGTACAGGGCCATCCTCACAAGAGACCAGAGCCTGAGTCAAGGCTCATGGCAACTGGGGAGAAGTGAGGCCTAGATGCAGCATCCATCGAGCTGCTGTGGATAAGGGCCTGCAACTCAGCATAAATCCAGTCCAGGAAGCCTACCAGCCTGTAGCTATCCCTGGGAGCTCAGTTTACAGATAAGAAAGTAAAGGCATGTTTTTAGACCAGCAGTACAAGATTATTTAACAACTTGTAGACTACAAACATGCCCCCTCCAAGCTATCCAAATGAAGGCCTCTTCTTTTTACTTCCACAGTTAGAATTAGTTTCTCTTTTTACTCCATGCACCCAAAGTATACCTCTGAGTATTGGTAGTCATTACTAAGTCAGACTTGTATTCTTAATCTGAATTCACAGTCTTATCAAAACTGAACTATCAACCCAAACTTTGCTCTAAACTTACTGTTTGATGGTCAGAAGCAGGCAGCTTGTAGGAAGAGCAGTTCTGAGTGGCTACCAAGGCCTTGTCTGTGATGGCGTCATCACATCCCCCAGTATTCAAACTCACTACTTCATTGTAACCCATTTCTGTCACCCTGTCCTTCCCTGAAGCCCACTGGAGGCACCTATGTTTTCTAAAGCACCATCTTGATCTCACTTGGCATGTACTGCCAGTCTTACCCGGGTCCCTTTCTCCAACTTCTCACTACAGCTTTTAGAAATCAGAATCAAAGGAACTTATAGTGGCTCATCTGTAAATGACAAGTGGATACTCTTAACTAGTTATGCCAGCTTTTGAAGTAGGTAGACCTGTGGGTTTCAATTCTATAAATTACGGGTGATGGTGTCACCCATTTGTGTATGTTTGTATGGTATTTATCAACTAAATAGCAGTAGAAATAATCTAACTCCTTTAGTACCATGCCCTCAAATCTGTCACTGCATCTCCACCATTTGGTATGCAGCAGGACACTGCCTGTATGCAACGGGCCAACGTAAATGTCTTTTCTTGTTAAAGATGTCTGTAGAGTTGGTGGTTAATGCTGAAGTTCATCAAATAGCCCTTCCAAACTTATGCTTGTAAAATACACCCAAAATAAATGGAACTAATTTATTCCTAATAATGCTAATTCCTAAAAATGCCTAATTTTTATTGATTTAAAAAAAGAAAGTAGAGGCACAGAGAAGTTAAAATATTTGTCCTAACTAATTTATAACAGAAAAATACTTTCAATTTGTATGTCTCTTGCAACTGTCCCTTATGACCTCTCTCCTTTGCCCTGACCATGCCACTCAGGATGTGGAGGAGGCCATATTAACTTAATCATAGGTCATGCTGTATTCATAAATATATATTTTTTATATTTATATATACTTATATAAAGCATATATCTATGCTCTGTATATGTATATAAATATAGATAGATAGACGTTTTATGTTCTATTGATGGTGATCTCTGTCCAGATTCTGGCTTCTCTGAAGCCCGGCATGATTCTTGCATGCCACAGCTATCCACTGAGCCTCTCTAGCAGAAAGCAGGCTGCTTCACTTGACAGAGGCCCGGCAGTCATCTGGAAGACGTATCTGGGCAGTTAAGGAAACCTTGGCACCTGGAGAAGTCACTCAAAAGATGACAGGTCTGAATGGTCTGACAGATCTTTATTGCCCCCAAATTTCCAGTCCTGTAAGTCATGAAATAAATCCTGGTCCACATCAAATAAATTATTGTCTGTTTAAGAACAAAGGAGTGGATGGAGCGAAGAGTGTACAATCTGCCTCTCTCTTGCATCCCTCAGCTCAAGAGTGGGATTTTTGATCCACAGCTTTACCTAAACCATTCCCAACACTAAATCTCTGCTGCCAACTCAGTGATAGATAGCTAGGAGAGATGACACAGAGCCAGGAAGGGGTTAAGCTTGTTTTTGAAGAATTAAGTGGACACCCAGGCAGGGAGTGTTAAAAAAAAAAAATCACCTGAAGGATGAGACTGTTATTCTGCTCACTGGTTGGGTAGATGAGATGATGGGCAATTCCTTAGATCAGTGAAGATTTATCCACAATAAGAAAAAAAATCAATTGTCAGATAATCTTAAAGAGAAGGAATGAGAAAAAAAAAACCAACAAAACAAAATAATGCCAGGGAAAGAAACTTTAAGAATGAAATGGGAATACCTTCTTTGCCCACACACAGCTCAAGCTGTACTTCCCTCATCCTTTGCGTGTAACAGAATGAACTTAAATCACCAATTCATGTGTCTTTTTCCCACAGCGCCATGTCCATGTGGAAAAAGATCCTGCCTTTTCATTCACACCCACTGTATGCTGGGTCTAGTACACTGTGTGGTACACAGTAGACACTTGCTGTGTATTTGTCAAACGAACAAGTAAATACATGAATTTAAGGGTAGTTTGAAAGTGCTGGTATTGACCCAAACACAGTGCTAGACATTTGACCTCCTTCAGGCAAACAAATCTCTCAACAGGGAGACAGATATTATCAGAGCCATTTTGCAGGAGAGAAAATTGAGGACCAGAAAGGTTAAATAACCTCCCAGAAGTCAGACAGCAAATAAATAAAAGAGCTGAAAGTCTCCCTGACTCCGAAGTCTATGGCTTTTCTTGGGTTGACTACTTATTTCTAGATAATTCTTTCTGATGTGAGGTCTGGCTACCACCCACCATGTCACCGCCTCATCCTTTGCCCACATTCCCTCCATTTGGTACCCTGGAGAAAGGAAAAAGAAATACAAGCCGATCCATTCTTTGTAGCTTGGTAGACTCTTCTCTCTCGGTGCTCCATTTACGTATGTTTTCTCCTCCCCTCTACCTTCAACTCCTTAGTGGCAAATTCCACATTTTGTGTAGCTCTGGCTATTCTTCCCCCAGGCACTTGCACATGTGACTTGGGTCATAGGCACTGATGACTACCTCTGTTACTGCAACACAGAGTGACAGAAAGACGGTCCCAGAAAACCCCAGGGTCTATGGCACACAGGAATCGCTCTTAAAAGTCCTACTAGCGCAGACTCAATCCCTCAGAGGTACACAAGAACACCAGCTCTTTGAGGATAACTGAGACTTCAACAAAGGAGGCAGAGGGCCCAGACATAGGTTCTGGAAAAACTGGAGCATAGTGGAGTCAGCCTGTCTGTCTCTAATCCCCTTTCCTCTCTGGGCAGCCAGATAACATCAGGCAATGACGTGAGCTTTTATTCACTACTATTCGGCAGCCTTACCGCTGTGACCTTGGGTGACATTTTTCCAACCCCGACTCCCCCGTGAAACCACCTTATACCTTTTGAGGCCTTTGATGTAAATGCTGCTTCCGAGGGTAGTCTTCATTGGGAAAGGAGAGAGCTAGAGTCTGAGTCAAGAAGTGCTGAATTAAGCTTATTATTAGAAGGCACCTGAGCACTGGCTACTGAAGGGCCATCCATCTTGGCTGGGCTGAAGGGATGCCGTGTGATTAATGCAGCTGGTTAGAGGGTGGGCCCGCCTCAGCCCATCTCCTTCTCTGGGTGCCGCTTGAAGAATTCATTAGGAGAAAGCATCCAGGAGAGGAGGGTTGCCACACTCCTTGCCTTCCCACCTTTGACCCACTCCAGTTTGCTTTTCACTCAGCAAGGTCAAGGTGGGTCCTCATGTGGGTCTCAGAGATGATCAGCATTGAACCTGTACAGGAAGGGTTAAAAGCTTTAGGATGGATTCTATTGGGAATAAAATAATGAGAATAATTTTCCCCTGTGCTGACAGAGCTGGAATCTTCTCTGAAGATCTGTCCCTGAAAGAGAATGCCATCCAGCCACTTAGTCTGCCGCACAGCGAGCCTTCCCCTGCCTTCCAGAGTTAGGCCCTGAAACATGGAGTATGTAAACCAAGCCCCACCCCACCACCACCACTCTCCAGACCCTGTGGTCTCTACCCTGAATTCGCCAAGGCATCACTTTTTTTGTATTCTCTAAAAATCTCACTGTGCTTGCCCTGCTGGTATCCATTTAATTATGGCTAGAATGTCTGCTGAGCAGGAGGAGGAATTCTCCTCTCTCTCCCGACCTGAAACCGTTCTTTATTAATGGCTCAGGCCACCTTGCCACATTTTTACACATTCGTGTTGAACTCCTGCCCTTTCCTTCGGGAGCAGAAGTGACTAGGCTTGGAGAAAAGTCATTTTATTGATTCCTCAGGTTACATAACCTGATACCTCACACCAAGGCAGGAGCCCAGGCATCTCAGTACTTTATTCGTGGGCAGCAGGAAAGACTAGCCCAGGACTCTGTCACAGGGGCAGGAAGATGTATGCCGCAATGCCAGGTCTACAGCGTGTAGCTGGTGGATCCTGGGTAAATCACTTCTGTCACCTACCATACCAAAACAGACAAAGCCACATGCTTATTGACACTTCTGTTTCTCAATTATTTCTTGCCTCCCTGGAACTAGTGCCCATAATCCTCACCATTATTTATTTTATTATTGGTATGTTTATTTACTCCCCCCCTTATTCTAGGAGGGATTTGAGAAAATTTGCAGAAGAAAAAGACTGAATAAAAACAAATTACAGGACAAATCCTAAACTACGTGCCATGAGGTTTGTGCTATTTATTAAAAACAGGCTGCTTGCTGGTCTTAGAATTCCAGTTGCTAAATGAAGTCATATAACCTGAAAGAAGCAAACAGCCACATTGTTCTGGGGGGAAAAAACAAGCCATTTTTTCCTGCTCTAAGAACTGACAAAGATTTCATTCTCAGCATTCTAATAAAAGGACATCGGGAGGTGTAGGAGCTGACACACTCAACAATTTCAAAGTGTGGAGATGCCAGAAATTTCATCAGACTGTTGCTTGTGTTGTTGTTCAATGCCAGAGAAGGACACAGTGTCAGCAGGGAATTCAATAGGAGATTCTTAACGATCGGGGATCAAAACCACGTGCTCTGAGGGTGCATGTCTTCGTTTTAGACTTGACCTGCTAATACACTTGATGTTTTTAGCCCAGTTGTTGTCACACATAAACCCAAAGTTGCAACATCAGTAGCTCTTGGGAACTTATTAGAAACGCAAATTTTTCCCATTGAACAGGCCTACAGAATGAGAAACGCCACAGGTGGGGCTGGTAATCTATGTTTTAACAAGACCAGATATAGTTTGATGACTGGTGATATAGGGAAGAATAAGTAGATTGCATGTTCTTCTGACAATTACTAGACCACTATTTCTTTCCTCTGAGTCTTTAATTAGACTTGGACAGCAGGCAGTCTGAGGATATATTCTCTTGGCAAAAGCCTGGAAAGCAAATACTTATCTTACTAATTTAAAGTAGACCCATAAACTTTCAAACCTTGTTAGGAAGAAGTCTGGTTGGCATTTTCCTTCTTCGGCCAAATTTCTGAGATCCTCTGAGCTCCCTGCTCAGTGCAGAGAGGTGCTGGGGTAGGCCATTGATGGGACCAAATATTTCCATTGAGATACTTTCCTGGGGTAGGAATGTCTCTTAGTGGCTTCTTTTCTGTCCATATGTGTTTTGCATGCGTATTTTTTCTGTCTCCCCTACAGTCCCTCCTTCTAAAATTCTATTATTCCCTTAGATATGAACAGAATTTTAAAAAAGAGCCCTAAAGCCGAAAAGGACCATAGTGATAATGGAATACAACCTCCTCATTTTACACATCATCGCATCATCGGCCAGGCCCACACAGGAATAATTTCACTCTGTGGATAGCAGATCTTAGTGCCTGGTACATAAGCAGGTGCTTGGTGATTCTTAGTTGAATTGTTTGCTGTCTGCATGTGGCAAAACCTATAGCATGCCTTATAGCTTTTAACATCCATGTAGCAAATATCTTTATTTCTATCTTTTTCTTTTCTTTCTTCTTTTTTTATTTTTAGGCAAGGTATCACTCTGTAGCTCAAACTGATCTAGAACTTACTATGTATTCTGGATAACTTCAAACCCAAAGCAGTCTTTCTGCTTTAGTCTCTTAGGTTCAGGGGCTACAGATGTGGGCCACCATCCTCAGCCTTAGTACCATTTTTAGAGCTAGAAAATCAAGTTTGCCTAGGTAGATGTTTATAAAATCATGTAGTTTCTATCCTCACAAAGCTAGAGCTAGAACCCAAAGCTCTAAGCTTTGGGCCCATTTACTTTTCTCTTCTGTTGAAGTGGTTAATGCCATACTAGCCACACACAGGGATTCCAGAGACATGTGCACACACATAGCAGCTTGAATGGCCAGCTTCTGTGTGAGTATCAGCTGTGGCCAACATGGTCAGCTCAAGGAAACAAGACCCAGGCTTCAACTTGTTCAGCACCTGTAGGTCTCATCCATACTCAACTGGTTCTCTGAGTAAGGATTAGTTTAGAGCCTTTACCATCATCCACCTCTCTACAGAGCAGTTGGGAATATGATGGTTTTACCAAATGCCTCTGGCAAACAGCTGCTAGGCTGTCAAAATCAGCCTGACATAAACTGAGGACAATCTAAGGGCATGTCTGCTTTTTCTGCTTTCTACATAAGCAAATGCATTTCTGCACACAGAAAAAAAATATGGGTAAATATGCCGCATGCTATTTCTGTTAGGAGCCAAGTGACTTGATCTAGCAAAATTAACCTAAACAAAAGGTTACATATGGGGAGAAGAAAAGGACAGCAAATTGTGTGATTGAGAACAAAGCAAGGAATTATTTTACTCAAAACCACAAACACAGACTCAGGCTTCCTTTGTTGCCTAAGTTTTAATCCAGAATTTTCTTCTGTGTTAAATGTCTTGAAGCCTGCCCACACACACACACACACACACACACACACACACACACACACACACACACTGCTTGTGTCCCTCACAAAAGCCAAAGCTGCAGAGGGTGCCAAGGATGCCATAATGAAAATTACAAAAAGACAGGTCTTTCCTGAGGTTAGACATAAGCCCACACCGGCAAGCACAGCTTGGGAAGTGGAGCATGGACTGAATATGTGCTTCTCCCCTCTCCACCAGGCACTTTTATACAAGATGTAGCAATTCCTCTGTACATGGTAGTCCTGCCTTTCTGTGTAAATTATGTGTGCACCATAATTGTGAGGCCTTTGGAATCAACATGGCCAGCATCTGGTAGTGTGGCTCATCTAATTCAAGACATACTTTCTGTCAAACCGAATCACATTTGTATCATACTAGGTTTTGGAAAACAAGAGTAGCACAGGAGTCTATGCTTTCAGACCTCTCAAAGATACTGCAATGAAAAAAATTACTCCTTTCATCCTTCTTACACATTTTTTCACCAATAAAGTCTAGACTGATTAATGATGGTACCTTCACTAGCTAGGCTATATTTAAAATTTACCATATGGCAGCGCGGCTCTAGATGCCACATGAGTTAGCCAATGTTATCCTTATCTTGCCTTTAAGGTAGCTAACAAAATCCCTACTATACCGATGCAGGACTTCTCTGGAACAGAAGTATTAAGTAAGCTACTTAAGGTCACAGCTAACATGTAGTCAAGCTGGGATTCCAACCCCATAGTCCATTTTGAATCTGTGCTGACTAACCACTCAAAGCCTGTGTAAGACACAGGAAAGGTATGTAACACACTGGAGAGAGAGGATGCCTGTCTAGGTAGCTATGTAGTGAAAGGCTAGCCCAAGGGGATGATAGTTCATCTGCCCTGCCTTCCTCCTAGAAAACCAATCTACTTCAACTTCTCCAAGCCACTGGGTTTCCTACTGCCTAAGTTATTGCATCCTTTTGCCATGAAAAATCTCCCTGTTATCTGGGAAACACACTTTGTTTGTTTAAGCAGGAGGAAAATAGAACTGTGAGGACTGCGTTTGGTGTCAAGGAATCTGGGCTGCCAGGGTGTGTGTTAGGTCTGCAGATCCTGTCCCAACTTGTTTGTCCTCTAGCACCTGATGGAGCTGCCAACCTCAGATCTTTGCCAACTTGGCCTGTACTTATTAGGATGTTGCTGTTCCTGCCAGCACACAGGTAGCCCTGCTCAGTGACCATGAATGCACAGTACTTACAGGGCCTCATTGGTAGAGACCCCATTAATCCTTCTGTGGATATGGGAATTACTCCTCACACTGGGCCGCTGAGATCCTTAAGACCCCAAAGTCTTCCTGTTTTTGCTGTAAGGCTCCAATGGTCTGCTTTAATCACCATGGCAACACAAACACAACTCTACCTAGTACTTTTAGTACCTGAGGTTGAAAGAGAAGCATATTTGCCTCCGAGGGCCATCGTGCAGTTGGCAGGTTGTATTGTCTGGCAGGGTGTTTGCTGCTACTGTTCCTGATGGGCTGACCCCCTGAGCATCCAAAAGGAAGGGCAATGGCCTGAAAAGGGCTCCAGTTGGGCAGGCTGAGACTCTTCCTGTCAGTCATTGCCCCACAAGCTGACAAAAGACTCAGCTTCCTCTGCCTCTGATCCTCCTTCATCTACCTCATTCTTCAGCCCTACACATGTCTCCTGGGTCTGCAGGAATCCAGTTCATCAGGGCTCCCTTCATGTGATAAACTGGATATGAGAGGCTCTGGAACTACCATTCCATCCTGCCTTTCCAGTACTGAGCATGTGACCTTAGGGAGGCTTTCAGGGCTAGAGAACTAAGTGAGACTTAGATTTAAGGGCTCACCAACAACAACAACAAAAAAAGATCTGCAAATACAACTGACTTCATGTCTGCCCTCCTTCGTGGAGCTTGCTTTTCACTAGAGCATTCCAGGAAATGTGAAGACCTAGCTGTTTCCTAGAGTGATTGAGTGATTCACATTCAGAGCA
This sequence comes from Peromyscus eremicus, assembly GCF_949786415.1. Taxonomy (NCBI): domain Eukaryota; kingdom Metazoa; phylum Chordata; class Mammalia; order Rodentia; family Cricetidae; genus Peromyscus; species Peromyscus eremicus. The sequence continues at coordinate 34,983,735 of NC_081431.1, read as the reverse complement.
GCTAGGTGTCTGAATTAATGGAGACTGCTTAGCTTGGGGTTCTTGCTTTTTTCCCTTTAGGGTCTCTCTCTCTCTCTCTCTCTCTCTCTCTCTCTCTCTCTCTCTCTCTCTCACACACACACACACACACACACACACACACACACACATACACACACACACATATACACACATACACATACACATACACATACATACATACACACACTTTTCACTAAAATCTCTGGGCCATTATGGGACCCATATTATACTTTTCTGAAAACTGTAGGGCCCATACTTATATAAATATATATTCCATAATATATATATCAATCTAGCCCTACAGTGTTAGATCCTCATAATCTTTTCAGATTGTGATTTTACTCATTATTATGCCCTGTTTCATCTATGCCCCCCATTTATTTAGCATCTGTACATTCCACATATACTATAGGCCCATTTCTAGGACCTAGAAACCATGCTTCCTAAAAACTATAACTGTATTACATCATCATGAATTAATATAGTATTTAATATGTACTCTATATCCCATGAAAAGTAGCACCATGTGTTTGTTAGTTATTTGGGGGAGGGAAAGGAGAGGAGGTTTAAAAGAGTTGTGGTGCCAGACCAATTGTCCTTCATAATGGCAGCTGCACACAAAAATGGAGGGCCTGAGGTAGCCTCAGGACCCCTAAATGAAGGTCTCCACTCATAAAGCTTTCTGAATCATGGATGCATCTTCAGCCTTAGTTAATAAGTGACCTGTACTATGGGGCATACATGACTTAGGAAGATATTTGTTATGTATCACAGAGGTGCTATGTTGGGAGTAGAACTGATTAACGTTTGATTACTCTTATATCTTTCCCAACACAGCCCCATCCCAACTTCATGTCTTCTTTTTTTAATAACCCACTAAATCCAGTCAGTGCTGCCCATATATGCATGGGTGTGGGACCATTGACGGGAACACAGGAATTGTACCAATTGTCACATCCTCAAAAAACGAATGAGTCTCCTACTCCAGAAACTATCAACTTCAAATAGCTCTCAAGAAGGACTGATAACTGGAGATTATCTGTTGTCAGACTTTTCTGTCCCACTGCCAGATCGCAAATCATGACTTGGAGACTTATTAATTATAAAAGCTCAGTCAATAGCTTAGGCTTGTTACTAACTAGCTCTTACAACTTAAATTAGCCCATCTTTATCAATCTACTTTTTGTCTGTGGCTTTATTACCTTTACTCTGTATTACCCATGTTGCTTCCTCTCCATCTGGCTGGTGACTTTGTTCTTCCCAGGGTCTTGTGTGCCTGAAAATCCCACCTAAGTATTGACTGGTCAGCTTTTTATTAAACCAACCAGAATAACACATCTTCACAGTGTACAAAAAGATTATTCCACAACAACCGTCTACCCCATCTATGCCAGAAGTTTGGCCAGGTTGATCTTGTGAATATTTTATGAAAGGAATCCCAGCTACTGTTGAGCTCTTGGATGTGACAGTAACATCATGTCCAGAAGACAGCATTTCACAGCATTCCTCTGCATCCTTCAGCTCTTGCATTCTTTCTGTCCCCTTCTCCTGTGATGTTCCCTGAGCCTTGTTGGTTTTGGTGAAAGGTGATAGAGGTGTCTCATTCAGGGCTGAGCACGAAGTCTCTTATTCTTGACACATTGACCAGTTCTGCATCTCTCCATCAACTGATGCACACTGCAAAAAGAAGCTTCTCTGACCAAGGATGACCCTTCCCTGTTCTATGTCAAAGACACATACAGTGTGAACTTAGAGTAATGTGACTCAAGAAGGGTCAATGGTTGCCATTTCATTGACATTTATTCATTCTTCTCTAAATACTATCTACTGATCTTTCTAGCTCAGCCCTTTGTCCTGTAGGTCAGGGTATCAATGTTCATTTACATAACCGGTCTAGCTAACTGCCCTCTCCTGTCTCCATGCACACACTCCTAGTATACCTCAACAAGAGCTTTGCCTCAATATCTCAAAGAAATAGGCCACTTTCCTCACTTGAAATCATCATCAGATATAGAAATTCGTGAACAGACCCCAGTGTCTCCAAAGCAAAGGAAAACATGGGGAAATTCATCTCGGGTACAATTTGAGCTTTTAGACTAATCAAGTGCAGCTGGACATCTTAAGACTAAACCAGCATTTATGCATTCAGCAAGATCCAGTGAATGCCCCCTCTATCTACAAGATCCAAAGACAGTCTCCAGATGGGAAGACCCAGGCATGGTTTCCCATTGCTCAAGTCTCTGGAAGCTGCATATGGACACATGGGAAACAAAGTCGAGTCTCACATCAGCGAGGAGACACTGACCCTTACACAAGGCTCCGTCTGGCACTGGACAGACCAGGCTCTGTTTCTAGTCACAGGGGTACCTGGACTGGGATTATGGGCAGCTCATCTCACCTCTGTCCTGCTGAAGGGAGCCATGTACCTAGGGATAATCTCTCTTGAGGTTATTTGCTTTACTGGGATGTCTGAGAGGATTTAATGAGATAATGTTTGTAAATCATTTTGAGGGCCTCTGAAGAATGAATAGTGCTATATAAATGCAAAGCATCATTATTGCAGTGATCACAGAGGCATTCACTCTAGTTAAAGCAAGGAGGGGGGAACCTTGATTCCATTATAATCTCCTCTTCCCTAGAGCTGATAAGGCTCTGAAATATGCGCCTGTTTTCCAAATGAAATTCTCCACTTTTCTAATCGGCTCAGAGGTGAAATGTTTTTCGAAAAATTTTAGAAATTTCTCTTTAGTGTCTTTCGAGAAGGAAGAACATTAAGTAAGCACACTTTGCCTGTTGACAAAGGAGCTGTTTTGACCAAAATCATTCAAAGAGGCTCAGCTTTATGACTTCAGATTCTGCTGGTCTTTAGTGCCTACTGAGATAAATGGAGCAGCGTTGAATCTGAAAGGGGAAAATTGGCTTGGCAAGGTTCAGATGTTTGAAGCCGCTCTTCAAGGTTGCAGAACACAGACTGATTTCTTCCGTATCGCCAAATTGTTTCTCTCTTGAGAAATTTTTCTGATGATTCCCCCCCCCCCGACACTGGAAAAAAAAAGTTAGTTATTTTTGACTATTTTCATCCTCCCAATTTAGAAAGCTGGTCGATTTTCAGAAGCCTCTCAGAGTTCCTGTTTCATTTATAGACTCACACCCCGAGAGGCAGAAGTGTCCCTGTTGAGGTGTCTCAAACTAAAATGGTTCTGGGCACCAGGCACTGTGGCAGATGAGCTTGGCTTCTATGTTAGGAGTGGCAGGAAGTGAGGGTTGTGGGGAACCCCAGAGTCTGCCAAGAATCTGCCACCCTCAGCTCCTGCTTGCTCTTGCCATGTAGAAGCCCAGGTCCAGGATTTCTTCCAGTCTTCCAAGGGAAACCCCCAAATCAATAATTCTTAGGCCATTACCCAATTATAAACACTATTCATAGATTCATTTCCTTTTTCTCTCTTTGAACACTTTGTAGTCACACCAAATATTTACCCCCCAGGCTACTGTTCTCAACTGTGGTTCTAAGATCACGTGAATTTTGCAATGAAACTAGAGTCTTAGACTGGCAGGAGAATCACAGACATCTGACAGCTCCTTTTTCTCAGTTATTACATTTCTCCATTTTCTACCACAAGTTGCTTAATCTCTCTGCCTCAGCCTCCTCCTTCATAATATTAGCATAATGAGCACGCCCACTGCCTACCCTCAGATGAAGGCTGTGAGTAATGAATGAGAATATGTGTAAAGTGCTAGAATGATGGCATCTGTTGAGTACTCAACAGATCCTATCTGTCATTAATTACCTGGACCATGGACTGAGAAAAAAAAAAAAAGCCCACTGCCATTTTTGTTTTATATACTGTCTCTCTTGCCCAATTCACTTCAACCCTTTCTGATAATTTTTGAAGAATTATTATCTGATAATTTTTGAAGGATTTTTGTATGCTAGTAACCTCTTATCTGTGAGGCATACATCCCAAGACCTTCGATAGATGCTTGAAGGCACAGATAGTACAAAACCCTATATATGTATGGTATGCTGTTCCTACTATAGAGTGTAGCAACCTATATATTTATTTTAAAATATGTGTATGTATATATATATACATATATATATATATATATTTCTTTTTCACTTAAAGTACATGCTTTATAACTTAACAACTTCTATTTGTCATAACCAGATGCCAACATCATTAATCTTGAGTTTTAGGTCTTCTACTAAGTATTGTAATAATATAATAGTGGCTCAGATAACTGAGATGGCTGCTGAGTGACTACAAATCACACATGTATATATGTATGTATGTATGTATGTATGTATGTATGTATGTATGTTACACTGGATAAATATAAACTTGGATGATTTGGGTTCCAAGAATAAAAGAAGTTACCCCTTCCATCTGAGCACGTCTACTGGTCTACTGCTGTTGTCCCTGTTCAGGTCTTGTTGAGGCAGCCATACACACACACACACACACACACACACACACACACACACACGTGCACGCGCGTACACACCCACTCACATGCATGCACACAGAACAACAACAACAATTAAAGAAACAGAGACCATGAATTTGAGAGTGAGCAAGAAAGGGCAAATAGTAAAGGTTGGAGAGAGGAATGGGAAGTGGTAAAATGATGTAATTATTTTAGTTTCAAAAAATGTATAACATGCAGAGGGGAGAATTTAAGATGTCATCATGCTATTCAAAATATTGTAAACTTCTACTTATAAATCATTATTTTGTTCTTGGAAGTTTTCATTTAATAAGTTTGTTGTTGTGGTGGTTGTTGTTTTTGCCTGGATTGGCCTCAGATAACTGAAACTGTGAGAAGTGAAACCCTGAATAAGGAAGAACTGCTGTAGACTTAAAGAGAAAAAGAGAGGCCAGTCAAAGCTACTTTTCTAAGGGGTGGGGAGGGGAAACAGCTGCAAAGGCAGCTGAGTCCATGCAAAACCCACCCGAACCTGAGAAGTCCATCTTCTCTATTCAGCTGTTTTTGGGAAGAGATCTTGGATGCCAAGCTCCTGCAGAGGCTGAACATACAGAAGAAAGTGTGACCCAGGGCTCACCGTAGCTTTCATTTTAATCATGTGCTTGGCTGTAGGTATGTGAGAGGCTCTTGTGTTGGCTTGTACATCTCATTTGTAAAGTGAAATACCCTAGACAACCTTCAAGCTCCTTCTAGCTTGAATTTTCTTTGTATCTTCTCCAAGTGACTTATTCCCTACCCCTACCAGGCGATCACCAAATGATTCTCAGTAATGATTCTCTGTCCTACGAGAGTTTTTATCTCCCTGGGAAGACTAATACTATCAACTTGAAACAGATAAAAATACAATGCAATGTAACATATGATGAAATACAAAGAAGAGGGAGTCAAAGAAGGGATGCAGGAGTTAAAAGTGGGAGTTAGACTTCCGGTGATACGGGGAAGATCGACTCACAGGTGATGGCCAACAAAGCAAAGGCGAAGGGCAGAACTTTCCTGATGAAGAATACCATGAGCAAAGGCTAAGAGGTGGGGAGGATTTAAAAGCACCCAGGAAGCCCTTGGCCTTTATGTAGATGAGTAGGTAGATTGACATAAGTGGGGGGAAATGGTCAAAGAGGTAGAATTCCTCTGGGCTCCAGGATAACATTTCTAATCTTCAGCAGGAAAACCCCCAGATAATTACATTATCTGGTTGCTACAATCAACTTCTCAGTTTCTATAGAACAAGGGGCTTAAGGAACTCAGGGAAAGATAAAGGAATTCACACCAGGAAATAGGAATCTTGCAGGAGATAGAAAGTGGAAGCCTAGGAGGCTTGTGAGAAGAAGATGGCCCCTCTCTTGCCGGCCCTCCTGAAATCTCCCAGGTGGGCTTTAAGGATGAATAATTACTACAGAAATAAAGTCACATAGAAAGAAATCAGCAGTATTGCCACCTCCAAGCTCTAAGCCATCAGTATGAAATATTCTGCCCATGCCTCATCTGTCTGAAAGGACACTGGCGCTGTGGATGGGAACTCAGGATGTTTCCCTATCATAGAGAAAACAAATGACCCTGGGCCCTACTTGTCATGCAGAAGACACCCACGTGCATCTCCTTTGTTCAGACAAAGAACAGCGGACAGAAGCTGAAGAGGACTCTGGGCTGGCCACAGATGGGATCTGTGAGGGACGGGGTCTTTGAAATGTAATTTTATTGATTTTTAAGAGATGCTTATGGTGATGAGAGGTGAAAACCTATCAAACTATATGAGCTCCTAAATTCTGTCAGCTAAAGCACACTGACAGAGTGTTGCTTCTGCCCTTAGATTATGTGTGCGTGTCTCTTAAACTTGTGTATGTGTTATGTACATATTTTGTGGGGATTGTATTTATATGCATTTGTATACACATGTGTTTAAGCCAGAGGTCAGCATCAGGCCACTTCCTAGATCAGTCTCCACCTTACTTTTTAAGATAAGATTTTTCACTGTACCCAGAAGTGATTGACTAGGCTAGCCTTGCTGGCCAACAGGCTTCAGGCATCCTCTTGTCTCAGCACTGGGGTTATAGATGTACGCCACCAACAACCAGCTTTTTATGTAGGTGCTGGGTCTTCAAATTCAAGTCCTCATGCTTGTATCAGCTAAGAGTGCTTAGGTGATTGAAACATCTCCCTAGCACCCTATTTATACATCTTTTTTCTACAGGCAAATTATTTACCCAAGCCACTTGATAGCTTTCAATCAACCCCATACAAGAATGGTCTCTACTACATCACTACCTCTGATGGTGCAAATGTGGCTTGACCTATACATTCATTACTTTTCTACTTCTCCAGTAATTGAATCACTGTGGACCTTAGTTTAAACGGTATTGTGAAGGGTGGAGGATGAAGTTAGAGGATGCAGGGTTGGTTTTAGCTGTCACATGGCCTCTAACAGCCCTTTGCCCCACAACCATACTTAATTTACTGTGGTCATTCACACACTAAGCAAAAGTAGGAAACTTTCTCTTTCTCCAAAGTCAGTTCCAAGAAGAGTCTCCAAGACCTCTGCCTTCCAGCCCGACAGCCACCTTCAGTCTCTACCCACATAGAATTTCTACCATTGTAGATTTTTTTAAATGAGAGATTCAACAGGTGGTGAAAAGAACTCCCAGTTGGAGAGATACAATAGATAAATGGCCCTTTCCTCGTGATCAAGAACAAAATGGGTGTATCTCCTAGCACTGTAGGTAATTACCCATTAAACACCAGGTCTGCACGGCACTCCTTGAAGCCAGGCATGGGACCACACACACACCCTTATCTCCTGCACTCCGGAGCTGAGGTGGGAGGATTAAGTTCCAAGCAAGCCTGTGTTCAAAAACAGAACAACAACAACAACAAAACATACAAAAGAATCACCATCCAGCCTGAAAATTAGAAGAGAATGATTCTTCTTTGGCGAAGACTAAATGCTGGGAATAGGGGTTGGGGATTTAGCTCAGTGGTAGAGCGCTTGCCTAGCAATCGCAAGGCCCTGGGTTTGGTCCTCAGCTCCGGGGGGAAAAAAAAAAGCACTGAATCTCAGGAGCTACACTTACTTCATAACTCGAATGATCCGTTCCACTAGATGATGGTTAATGGAAAAATAAGAGTAATATCAAAGGCTAAAAGGTGATTGAGACTAAAAAAAAAATGTATACCTAAATGCATGATGGGAAGATGGAGTCATGGCAAAGACCTCCTTCACTCAGCTCTAACAGAAAAAGTTGGAAGATCATATACTTCTCCAGCCATAGGCACGATTACTTAGAAGAACCCAAAGGGTGTCATTAATAATGCTCAGCCCAAGCAATGGGAACTTCTCCTGAACCCATCCCTATGAATTCATGAAGGAAAATACTAGCTCCTCAAGAAAGGGAGATAGACCAGACTCAGGAGAGGCATGCAACTATTGAAGCATCTGGAACAGAGGTGGCTAGAGGCATCTCTGCAGGCTGATGAAGAAGGAGGCCTTGTTAAGGCCAGAAACAGGCAAGGCTGACTTGTGACTATAGTTCCAGCCTTGCGCCTCAACTCACAGTACCCACAGACTCTAGAAAAGACTCCAAACAGACATAACCCCCTCTCAACACTCTTCTGTTCCTTGAAGAAAATCCAAGGAGACAGAGTTCTTGGAAGTTTGGTCTCTCAGTCAAACCTCTGGGCTCCTCCTAGTCACTTCACTGCACGAAGAGACATGGGAAGACATGTTCGTTAGCCATCTCCATATCCCAGTAGCAAATGACTTTGGAATAAGGTGGTGGCAGATAGAGTTGAGGCTTAGGGACAGGAATGACTGGAGCATTTGCAACAGCTGTAAGTTTATCTGAGGATTATGTGATCAGGCACATGTGCATGCCTAGGGACTGTGTGTAGACATCAGAGGACGGAGCCTCTGTGAGCCCAAGCAGTTTTTGGGTGCAGGGGAGAAAGCAAGATATCTGCAAAGTCTGGGCAAATGGGAAGGACCTGGGGAAGTGGTGCCAGCAAAGAGGGAAGACTCTCCCTGCTTCAGCAGAGCAAGGAAGAGCTGTGAACCAGTGGAGGGAAATGCTGGCTGCTCAAAGAACAGAGGTAGACTCAGCCCAGGAGAGGAAAGCAACTACAAAGCACCTTGAGCAGATGTGGCCATGGCCATCTCTGTGGGCTGGTGAAGAGGGAGGCCTCGTTCAACCCAGAAGCAGCTGGCGCTGAGCTGTGATTCTCTAGCTCCAGCCTTGCTCTTCTTGGCCCTTGTAGCTCTGGGGATAAGAAGAAAATTGGGGTGCATTTTCTTCTTCACCTCCTCAGTATCTGCTGTGTTTACTCAAGAATATTTCCCCTTTGTACACTTTCATACATTGACATAATAAAGAATAAACAAGAGAAAACTATTTCCTCCTTTGTCATGCTGCCTTCTGTTCTATTTATGGTTTTGCTTTAAAAAATGAAAAAGACTTTATGCAGAACCTTCTCAGTGGATTACATTTGGAGGATTTTTTTTTTTTTTTTTGTCATTCTGGCATGAAAGTGAATATTCTCTTTGTCTTCTTTTGAGCTGGGCTAGGTTAGAAGTGCAGAGTCAGTCAGTACCCTGGTTATTGGCTCTAAATTTACGGAGACTTTGTGACTCTATGCTTCAGTTTCTTCAATCTGAAAAAGACAAGACTTAATATCATTCTTGTCAATAAGGATCAGTGAGTCTATGACATCATTTGTCACCTGACCAGTGTTTCCTGAGCACCTACTGCTTGCCAAGGGATGCAATCATGAACATGTCTTAGTTCTTTCACATACCCTGGAGAAGGTATCCGGTGAAAGACAGCATCAGCTTCTGAGGGACAGTTGCTAGGGGAGGCAAGACAGAGATGCTTGTGTCTAGTGTCCAGAGCAGGACATAAGGCCTCCGTAGGCAGGCAGTTTCTACTGGGAAAACCGACCAGAGAGTAAGGGCCCAGTATGATTCAGAGACAGGGTCTAAGCCCCAGATACATGACAACCAGTTGCTATGATGTTCATCACTGGGAGCAGTGGAAATGGCATAAGCATCCAGTTCTCATTTCTGGTGCATGACATGGGGGATGTGTAGGACCCCAGGGAATTGGCAGGGACCCAATAACTAGAACTAAGGCACAGAAAGGCCACTTCTGTGTCACTAAACTACTAGAAAACTTACTCTTGCCTGTTGGAAGAGAGTAACTTCCATCCTTCAGCTTCAGCTGGAACTGACCTCAGAGTCTAGCACAGGCCTCAGCCTAACACGGGTGGTAAGTATCTATAGGTGGCATGGAACAGAGCTGCAGATACTGGGGCTATGGCATAAGATGGAACAGTAAATAAATACAATCTTGATGTTACAATAAGGATAAACACTGCTAAAATTAGCAATCACTAAGCAGGTATGTGGACTGAATAGGTGCTAATTACTTAGTGTAAGTTACCCCTCACATATTCCCACATAATTCTGTGTGGCAGATATTATTATCCCCATTTGGCAAATGAGGAAACGGAGACATTGTGTCACTTAAACATGCGCCATTCAGGATCACACAACAGATATCACAGGATCTTTGAGCAATATGAGTTTATTTCTCATCATGTTGGAAACAGCCTAGCAGGGGGCTGTGCTTAATCCTAGTCACCTTAAACCCCAGGCTTAGTCACAATTTATAGATGCTTACCCTTTGCCCCTTCAAGGAAGAGAAGGAATCTTGTACTCATTTTTAAAGCTCTTATTTACAATTCTTATTTCCTCATATTACTGGGCCAAAGCAAGTCACATGTCTACATCAACTCCAAAGGAGGCAGATAAGCACATTCTGTCACACGCCCAGTTGGAGTCTGTCTCTAGTCCTTTCTCAAGCCACCCAGCTTCACAGAACCAGTGGTTGGAGGTACTGAGTTTTAAACCCACATTGCTGTACTCATCTGTGTGCTAGCCTCACTCTATACTTGCCCCCTTCACATCCTATCCCATACTATTCTCGCAGCTTCTTCCCTTTCCATTTCAGGCTATGGGTTAGGAGGCAGGCACGGGGTGATTGATGGCTTCCAGCAATAGTTGGGGAAAGATTATCTAGCAGCATGTGCTGAAGGAGCCGTGGCTGGGAGCCTGCTCATAATAGCAATTGAAGTGCCGGTTTCTGCGGGGTTTGAAGTGCCAGGGTCTCTGGGGCTTATTAATCCCGCAGCAGTCCTGGGAGAGGGGCTCATTGCTGCTGTTATTTATATCTTTTGCTGTGCTCATCCGGCAAGGCAAGTCAGCTGGGATTATGTTCCAGGGACACAGAGGGCTGGCTGCTATCCAAGCTAGGTCCGCAGAGGACTCTTCCTTCTCAGCTGGTTACTGGGTCGCTCGCATTCATGAGGAGGAGTGAATGGATGCTATTCAGTCATGGTGATGCGTGCACTGACGCACGCATCAGGCCAGGAAGATAGAGTCTTGGATCTTTACTGACTTCCTTAGTGGCAATCACACAGGATGCCTTCTCTGGGATGTCCCCCTGAGAGGTCCACAATGATCGTCTTCATCTTCCTGGAAACTGCTGACCTCTTATGCATTGTCCCTCATTAGATTTTACTTCTTTTCTGTGGGAAATGCTGTCTTCTGTAAATATGAAGAGTTCCTGAGCGCACAGATTACGACTCATGCTCGGTGGGGATGCTTAGAGTGTGACGCACAATAAAGTGTGAAATGTCAGCATTTTCAGCCCCTGCTACCTGCCCACTTCTCAGAGCACATCACCTTTCATGACTTGCGTGGTCTTTTACTGTGTACTCCCCGAGGCCAGAATGACAGCTCACACTCCAGGCAGGTTCCTCCTTGATTCAGCCCATGATTTCCTTTGGCCTTGAGCATCCTTTGCTTTAGCCTAGAACACTCTTGCTTTCTACCTTGCCAACCCTGTATCTCAACAGAGTCACCTCCCTTCTTGTGCCAACACTGTCCCTTGCATAGTTTTATTATAGAAATAATTGCATTTCAATTAGTTATTTACCTGTTTCCCACTACACTGAGAACTCCTTGGGAATAGGGACACATCATTTTTATTTTTTTGTGCCCTTCTACATACACTCATGCCTGAATAGGATAAAATATAAGGGAACACACATGCAAAGTCTTAGTAATATAAAGAAATAATATTAAATGCAATATTTTCCTTAAAATAATAAAAATTATTATAAAGCCCATTTTGAACAAAAAAATCAACATTCTATCCCCTTTTTCCAACTTAAGGTACACAACAGGTTATTTGATATTAATGTAAAAATGAACTGATTGCTGTAGATAAGTTAATGAACACACTCATCACCCTCCTTGTTTATCTCGTGTGTGTGTGTGTGTATGTATGTATGTATGTATGTGTGTGTGTGTGTGTGTGTGTGTGAGAGAGAGAGAGAGAGAGGAAGAGAGAGACACACTCTTTACAAAATTTCAACACACAATACAAATATTAATGAGCATCTTCAAATTTTAAATAAAGATGGAATCAATGACAGTGACATATTGAGTCATATTGATGCCCCAAACAAAAAGAAAAATCAAACAGATTCTGGCCTGGAGATGTAGCTCAGTTGGTAGAGTGTTAGGCTTGCATACATGAAGCCATAGGTTCAATTCTGAATACTACCAAAAAATATGGATCTCTCTATTTAATCTTTTGAAATTTTGTTCATCTTGGATAGTTGCAGTATTTTGTGCATATTTTAAATTAATTTTTGTTTTATAATATAGTGCCTAGAGCCAAGAGCCAGCCTAGTCATTGAAGTACTTTCTGCACATGCATGAGGACCTGAATTTGGACCTCAATACCTACCTAAAATGTCAGTCTTCCCTCTCTCTGGGGAGTCAAGAAGCAGGGGGTCCCTGGAGCTTGATAGCCAGCTAATCTTACTGAATCAAAGGTTCAGTAAGAGACCTTGTCTCAAAAAGTAATGTGGAGAATAATTGAGAAAAATTTGTCAACCTCTATCCTCTACATGCACGTGTGTGTGTGTGTGTGTGTGTGTGTACACAGCCATCCCACAAGCTCAGCTATCTGCACAAATCTACACTCATAATCATGTATACATTTACACACCATACACAAAAATAAGTGCAAAAGCAGTGCCTAGAATGTGGTAGGGGGTGAATAAACACCTGATGAATGGGTGAGTCGGGAAGTGAGTGATTGTGAGAGAGCTTTGGTGAATGGTTGGAAAGCCTCACCAACCCAATCTCCATTTTCCAGAGTTTCTATACATAGTTTTACAATTGCTCATGTATCTTTTTACTCACTCAGTTTCCTTCTCTGCCTAAACTCTTTCTCATGTTTGGAAAAATCGAAGAAGAGTAAAACAATGTCTCTAAATTGGGACAGCCAAATATGTTTTGCTCAGAGAATTGGAACACAGTCAGGTCTCTAGGATTTGGGACACAATGGGTCTGTGTGGAACAGCTGCTTGGTGGCAGAGCGCCACCCTTCCTTGCTCCAACCCTAGTTGGTAGCCTTACAGAAGGCCTTGATCACTGGTATCATTGAATAAGAAAGCAGTTCTTGAAGCAAACCTACCCCCAGCCCCAGAAACATAGAAAGGATACTCCCAGGGGGAGGTAATCAGCCTTGGTTGAAATGTGTTCTTGGACTTTTGACACATCCATATTGCCATAGATAATGGTCAAGAACCAACCTGGCACCATGCTGAGAGATATTCTTTTCTTCAGGTAGGCCTTACTGAGGGCTGGTGGAAAAGACACTGGGCCCAGAAAAGAGAAGTTTGGCTTTGGGCCCAATTCTGTTTACATGTACTGTGTGACCTGATGAAGTTATTTAGCTACTTTGAGCGCCAATCCATTCATTAGTAAAGATGGGTTGTCTATAAAATTATAGTTTTCAGAATCTGTTATGTTATTAGCATTTGTCTCAGAGACCAGTGGTAGATGCTTGAAGAGGAGGGAGAGAGCCATCTGTCCCATGCAGAACTGCCACATACTGAATAATTAGTATATTCTCAGGGGTGTTTGTTTGTATTAATGAAAACAGGGATTTTTTTCTGTTTTGTTTTTTAAAGGCATGAGACACTCATTTAAATTTTTGGATAACCTCTCCATCCATACTCTGGGATGAGCCTCTGATCTTTTGCTATATCCTTACAGAATGCCAAGGGTGCTTCCGCATTCTGAAGGGCATATTCACTTAAGCCCATGGGATAGGTGGGTGGATTTTTTTTTTCATTCTTTTATTTTGTCCAACATCTTTACCCTCCAAAATGACTCAAAACAATTATATTGCTGTCACCACTGAGTGAGGAGAGACCATTAAAGGCTAGTGCAAGCTGAGCATGGTGGCATATGCCTTTTATCCCAGCACTCAGGAAGCAGAGGTAGGAGAATTCCTTAAGTTAGAAGCCAGCCTGGTCCACAGAGTGAGTTCCAGTACAGCCAATGAAACCCTGTCTTAAAAAACAAAAACAAACCATCAAAGGCTAGTGCATCAGTACTTAAGTCCCACTCCTCTATGACACCAAGCGGCCATGCAGTGTCATTTTGCATTCCTCCAGTGAATGTGAACTCACTACCTCTAATGCTCAGCTGATTCTGCCTTTTGTTGTATCTGATTTGAGCTCCTAATTGACAGAGATTGGCCTCTGTCCATACCCAATCTTCTTTACTCATTCAAATAACTGGAATGTGATCCTCTACTCCCTGTGGTTTTTGACCAGTTTAGCTAATCACCCCCTCCCCATTTTTTCTATATGACATGGACTTAACTCCCACCACTGTGCTCACGGCCCTCACTGTTTTTCTTCTCTTAATGGTCACACTGAAGTATAGCAGTAGTCTACACAGGTTGATCAGACTAGAGGAACAGCTTTCTCCTCCTGGCCTACTGTTTCCCAATGCCTCTGCATATTTCAATTACCTGGGAAGTTTATAAAAAACATCGTTTTCCAGACTCCATCCCTTAATGATTTAATCAGAAATACTGAGGGTAAAGGATAGGTTCTGGCATTAAATTCTTCTTTAATTGGAAAAGTCCAACTACTCAGGTGGTGGTTGTATACACCTTTAATCCAGCCCTTGGGAGGCAGAGGTTGGAGGATCTCTGTAAGTTTGAGGCCACCCTGGTCTGCAGAGTGGGTTCCAGGACAGCCAAGGCGACAGAGAGACTCTATCTCATAAAACCATAATAAAGCCCAAGTAATTAATTTACAAGACCAGAATTAAAAGCCACTCCCTTGACACCAGGTCCTCAATTCTTGCTTTGATTGGCCAGTGACTCAGTGGAGCATGGTAGACATCTTGGTTGGTGATCAGTATAAAGAAGAAAGAACAATCCACCATTCTTGAGCATTGAGCTAGTCACTGGGTTTACTCTTCCAACTTAATTATCATCTGTGAGTCAGATGTTTTCCTCCATTTTACAAATGAGAAAACTTTGACTAATATAGTGGTATAATTCACTCAAGGTCAGTCAAATAGCCGGGTGAGCAGACCTAGCTTGGGGCGTAGGTCAGTGGCAGAGTGAGTTCTTAGCGTGCAGGGAACCTAGATTCAGTCCTCAGTACCATAACTCAGAGGTCTGTCTTGAGCTCACAGCCCATGTTTCTTTCATTCCGTTCTGCATTCCTTAATTCAGTGGACATCAAGAATTGGGAACGGGCTGGAGAGATGGCTCAGCCGTTAAAGGCTAGGCTCACAACCAAAAAGAATTGGGATCTACCTTCTGTTAGACGTGTTAAGTCCATGACTGTGTGAGCTGAAGTTTTGTGGTAATCTTCTAAGCTGAATCAGGGACACAGAACATTTTCTGTTTTCATTCAATGATTTGTTTATAGGTACATTTTCTTGAAGGAAAAATCATGTCGATGTAATGCAGGCTTTGTAGAGAAATAAGTCTTTGATATTTGGTTGTAAAATAAATGTCAGCATAAAATGTTTGAGAAAATAAAGAGCTGTATATGAAATTACTTCCCACAGAGCTGTGGAATACTGAGGAACTATTGCTGCATGTGTTTCATTACTTAGAAGAGTAAATTTGCTATGTAAGGATGGAGCTACGGTACACCTGCCATCTCAGTGCAGAGGACTGTGATCTCCTTGCCAGGGCGATGCCAGAAGAGTCTCACACTGTGTCAGACACAAGATTTATCCCATTATTTAAAGACCATCCCAAGGAGGTGACCCTCAGCCCGTAACTGACATGGCTAGCATCCGGAGGCTCTGTGACTCTCACTACACTGCTAGGACATACTCAAGTAAAATCAGCCACTTTTTCACATTAAATTGACTAAGTAGGATTACCTCGGGGGCCACCTGTGTGCTGTAGACACCAGGCAGGAACAGATGATGAGGTAATGGCTGGGACAGAAGAAACAAAATCAAAACAGTACTAAAAAGGAAAGACAGGTGTACATAGAACACCCAGTGTCTCTCGCTGGGATCTCCATGACTGTAAATAGTCTGCTGCACAACACTCATCTCTCTTCTGGGCTGTCATGGCCTGCCCTTCAGAGGCCATTTTGGAAAATCCTTCTTCTTTATGGGCTTCTCTGATCACCTAAGACTGGGTCACTGTCCCTTTCATATTCTTCCAATACTGTGCTTGTCACATTATAGGACAACATGGCTGGGTGGGATGTTGCTTCATTCCTGATCACTCTCTCTAGGACAGCTCTACAGAACTGTAACCTCCAGGAAAGTTACAGCTTGGCAGAGCTGTGTGCTTAAGTCATGGTGGAACTCTGAGTGATCTCAGCTATCTATCCCAGTGTGAGGCCAAACATCTCTTTATTCTAAAATGCAGAAAAGACCAGGAAATACAGTTCTAGACCCACCTCAATTAGTGAAAGGGAAGAAGAATAAGAGGGAAGGGAAGACGGGAAGGAAAAGAAGGAGGGAATGCAAGGAAAAGGGAGAAGGAGACAGAGAAGAGGAAGAAGAGAAACAAGCTGCTGAGGCAGAAACTGCGATACTCGAGTGTTGTTTGTTTGTTTTGTTTAATATGGTGGTTCTGTGGGCACCTCCCGTCTTGTCCAACAGGTTGGTATAACACACCATAGGTAAGCCCTTCCCCCACCACCTTGGCATCAGAAAGATGTGCCTTTAGAATCCCCTATCTGAGAAAATAGCTGTGAGCCCTTTCTCCTGCTGGTTCATTTCTCTTCAGCCTCCTCATTCAGAACACAGGAATGGTATAGTGTGCTTTTAGTCCATTATGAAAATTAACAAGATACTGCTTTCCCAATATTCTTGGCACATAGCAAACACAACATTTTCCCTACCCTGCGAGTTTGTTTCAGAACCTCTTCATGAACTACTTTTACAGAACATGACAGCTAACAGGCTTAGTGCTTAAGTTTGAGCGCTTGAGTTCAAATTCCAGTTCTATACTTATGACTTTAGGAAAATTATCTCATCTTCTCTCCATCCCTGGACTTTTGTCTTTGGTCTTAGTTTGAGTCTTTTATTTTCCTTTAAGGTGTAACTATACCCACTTTCCAGGTTTTGTCAAGAAGGTTAAAGAATTTGATATGAGTAAAGTTCTCAGAGCATGCATGCACGTCCTGTGAGCTTACTTTTGTTAATATCAATGTCATTGAACAGGAAGCAGCTAAAGGGAGCTGATGAAATGACAACTTGCAGCACATTCCAGCCCGGGCTGCTTCCATGTGCCTGTGCATGAAGTACCAAGGCACCCTTCACAGAGTTGTGAAGAGATGTAGCAATGTTCATTTGCAGTTAATATATATTCAGCTGTACTAATTAGTTATAAGCCCCAAAGGCTAAAAATAAATTAAGCCAGTCCATTTTTTTTTAAAAATGAGGCCGTGGACTAGTAATAATGTTGACAACTTCTTTTCATTGTTGTTCTCATTATTGTGAGACTGAAAATATTGACAGCAGCTAAGGTTGTCTGTGAATAGAAGATCCTCAGACCTTGTGTCTAGAGAGTCATGATGTGATATGATCATAATATAACAAGTATTTCTTAGTGTAAATTTTAGTTTTTCAGAAATATCTATGTGGCTGACATTTTTCAAACACCATGCCATAGTCCAAGTGTGTAGGGATTTCCTAAGCCTGGCATAACAAAGAACCAAAATGAGATGGTTTAAAACAGCACCAGTTTATTGTCCTATAGGTCTAGACACCGAGAGCGCAAAGCCAGGGTGTGAGCAGGCCCATGCTCTCTAACTGTTCTGAGGGAGAATCCTTCCTGGCTTTAGTGTCTTGCATTTGCCACGATTCCTGGCATTGTTCGGATTTTAAATATATCACTCCTGTCATGTGACTGCTTCCTCCTTGGCTTCCTGTGTTCTTTCGTCTGTGCCTATCTGTCTCTGTGTCCCTTTTTAAATGGAAGGCAGTCACACAGTATTAAGGTCTACCCCACCTACTTCACTTTATGACGTCCATGGCACTCCATTTCTAAGTAAGGTCCCATTCTAGAGAACTGGGTTTAGAGCCTCAGCACACCTTTCTGGGGAAACAGTTTAACTTACAACACCAATAGCAACCACACCCTTCAAGCTCTGTATTGTCATTTGCTTTTCAGATGAGGAATTCGAACCTTAGTGCATTCAGGTTCCATGGCTATCACCTGGAGAAATCCCTTCTTTTCTAGAGACCTGTGGGGTTGGTTGTCAGTTCTCATCCTTCATGGTGTGGTCCCCAAAGATAGAACTCAGGTTGTCAGGCTTTGGCAGCGAGTGCCTTTTCCAATTGAGCCATCTCACCGACCCCAGGCTTTTGTTCTTCTAATGTGTCTTAGAATGGGGCGCTACAGTTGTGTAGACACTTTTTTACTTTGTTTTGTGTTTTTTTTTTTAGTTAGGATCTTGCTATATAGTCCAGGGTGGTCTCAGGTCTGTGCTCTGCTGGTTCCTTAGCTCAGAGTGCTGCGGTGACGGGCACATGCCGACTCTCAAGCGGGTTCTTCTTACAGTGTTGGTGGATCCTCTGCGTCACTACAGTGTCACTTCGGGAATCTGATTAAGCAATACTGTAATTGACGATTGCACGAACTTTCTCAGCTGGAGATGTCCCTTCCCTTTCCTGGATTTGTCCTCTCTAAATTTCATGTTGAAGTGTAATTGCCACTGTAATAGCATTGAAAGGTGGCAATTGTCAAGAGGTGATTGATCCCCAGTTCTCTGCCATTATGAATATACAAATCAATGCTGTTATGGTACTGTATTCATTGTAGCAGAAATGAGTTTGCTAGTTTAAAAAATGTCAGATTTGTCTCCCTCTTCCCTTTTCATCTGTGTAGGTGACCATCACTGTACTGTCCCCAGGGATGCCCCATGCCTCAGCTCTCACAGGGCTTTGACTATGAGGCTTCCAAACTAGTTAAACCCCTACCTGCCTGTGATTGCTTTGGCAGGGCCTCCTTGCTGGTGAACTGTAGCCTTCTTCTGGGCTGTAGTGAGGTTTGTGGATCTCCTTCAGGCCCCTTGGAGTCTAGTCAAGCCCCAAGGAATGTGGGGAGTGATAGTTGGAGGAGTTACTGTCCCAGGACCTCACTCTATCCACACTGTTCTGTCCTGATGTCTTGGATTGTTTCTGCTGCTGTAACAGAAAACTTTAGGCTGGTTGATTTATGAGGCGTAGACATCGATTTCTCACTCTTCTGAAGTCTGAGATGGCATAGATCTGGCACTGGTGAGGGCCTCCTTTCTCTATCATATGATGGCAGAGAACATCACTTGGCTGACCTCAGAGGTGTCCAACACCACATCAAAAGTGAAAGACTTATAGAGTAAAAAGGGATTACATATAAAAGAAAATTCATGAAAAGATATTCAGAATAATGTTGTTTTACTTTTGTTTCCTCTCAAAGATTTTGCAGTAAGAAAGAAGGACCTTTCCCAGTACCTCCCAGGGTTTGTGGATTTAGTTGGTAGAATAGCCTTTTGAATGAATCCTGACCTATAGGGTTGTCTGGTTTTACTGTAGTCCAGGACCTGTAAATATCTCTAATTCTGACATATGTGTGATATTAGTTCCCTAGGTATAAATGGGTATGAGTTTGCTGATGACTATAATACAACATGAAGTGTAACTTACTCCTGAGTTACCCATCCTGGAAACTGGGAACCAAGCCACTCAGTGTCACTAGCATTATAAATCAGATCATCTTATCAGGTCTTTAGCATTTTAAATCTATAGAACTAAAACCCAAGAAAAGTGAGAAAATTTGCCCTAAAGATGCCAAAACTTCACTGTGCTGGAGACATCTCAAGGCCTTGTTCTTCAGTAGGCATCAGAACACCCACCATGGTTCCTCTCTTTACCCCCTCCTAAGGAGAGGATTCCTTACACTTCCCAATCGACAGATTGTTTTTCAACTATAAATACCCATTTTGGAGGAGGAGCCGGACAAGTGCAAATGCTTGACCCCAAGAAACCCCAATCCATCTGCTCATGGCTGCCAAAGATAGAATTTCTGACGAGCTGGGACCTGCTTCTTTGCCAAGAGACTTCAGCAGCATGCCAAGGAAGGATCAGCTTCCTGCTCTGATGGGCCCCATCTGAGGTTGTAGGGAGTATGGGAGGCTGATCTTCATGCAGCACACACTCGGACAGCCCTTGCCCTGACGGAAGAGACCCTGGGCAGACCGAAGGCTAGGATTGAGGTCCCTGACTGAATTCTAAGGGATGCCACTGCTGCATCAATAGACTCTGTTGTGTTGGTCCAGCCTCATACCGTGCAGGAGTTTCTGTGGGTCTTTAAAAGGCAGCTGTCATGCTTGCTCCTCTGAGCTTTCAGATTTGATGGCTGGCTGGCAGGGTTCCCATTTGGAAACCTGGAAGGACTTACAGTCAGTCAGAACTGGGCACCTTTCTGCTCACTGTTTGTTTTCAAAGACTTCCTGAGGATGTGAAACTCTTTGTTCTTCTTATAAAACTGCCCAGACTCTCCCCAGCCTCACAATGGAAAGACAGTACTGTGAATTTAAATAAATCTGCATGCCATGAGATGGTGGGGGATCAGGAAAACATAAGCTCTCCTTGTTTTGACCCTCAAATACAAAAATCTATTCTCCTTCTCTCTCCTGTTACAAATAAGAGTAAGTAAAATATTATGGACATTTTGAGCCTACAAAATGAAATTTACAAAGAGGCTTCTCTGAAAGCAGGTAAAGAGTCCCACAAGCTTCCTTCGTCTGGAAGTTGCAGAAGGAAGAGAGCATATTCCATGTGCCCTCTGTGATTATAATGTAGTAAGACTGCTATTCTTGTGTGGCTCATTAACTAGCCTTAAAGATAATTCCAAGAGAAGTTCAAAGGATATGTTGAGCAGTGGGAGAATCAGCCAAGGCATTACTTTGAATGACAGCTTTCCCTTGGATCCCTGTAAAAAGTTAATCACATTTTATATGCAAATAGACACCCCCAGGTGTACTGTCTGGCTTCATTCATTAATTCAAATGGTATTTCTGAGCTCCTGTCCAGTGTGCCCCGCTATGTCAGGTGCTATGGGGCACACACAAACATGGCCCTGTTCTTCTGACCCTGCTATCTTCTGGGAAGAGTTCAGTTGGTAAAGCACAAAACACCAACTGACGTGACAAGACAAAATTGTCAAAATAATTCACCACACCTCAAAAAAGAGAGTGTCAAACTGTCTTGCATCAGCTACCAGAACCACCTCCCCATTTTTTCCACCCCCTATATCTGCCTGCTTGAATCAGTGTCTCCGTGTCAGAGAGTTCTTGGGGTCCACTCTATGGAAGAATGCCTGGACAATAGAGACCTCTTCTTTGGCTTTGCTTTCTCTTTCTTATGCTGTTTGGACTTTAGCACCTTTCAAAAAGTTCTCTGATGTGTCTAGGTTGCCATAGGGACCAATAGCATCCTTAAAAACAGAAGCTGACCCTGGAAGAAGAAGGGGGAGGGGAAGGACAATGATTGGAAGGATAAAAGCCAGAACCTACCAGAGACAAGAATCAAAGTTGATTTCCCAAGGAGGAAGGAACATAGGAAATAAGGGGCTTTGGGTAGTGTAGACCTCTTCTATCTAGCTCCAATGCTCTGGAAACCCACTCTGGCCTCTTAGTCTCCTGCCCCATGTGCTCCTGGTCATTTTGCAAATCATCACACAGAATGCTAACTTTATCTTACTTCTCAGAACTCTTTGTGGGTGACCATGGATGCAGGCAATGTTCAAGTTCCCAACCTCAGCCCCTCATTATCCATATGACCTGCACCTTCTGCCCATTACTGGACTCCTGGAAACTTGCAGTTGCCTAAATATATTGTTTTCTTGGTTCAGCCCTTCCTTCTGCCTAGACTGTGTTTCTGTCCACCTATGGAACCCCCTCCCCTCACCTCCTTCCACACCTCACCATCCCCACTGTCTGTAGCGCTCCCTAGCCCTTACAGAATGCCTTGTGTTATATGGTAGCCACATAGTTATTGAATCTTAATTGCAAGAGGGTAGGAAGGGAGGGAGGCAGGAGGAGAGGGAGGAAGGAATAAAGAAAGAAAGGAGGGGAGGGAGGGAGGGAGGGAGGGAGGGAGGGAGGGAGGGAGGGAGGGAGGGAGGAGAAACAGGAAAGGGAGATTACCTTAATCTTCTGGTCCAGGATAAACAGGGTTCATAAGGAGTTATCATTAATGATTCTTAGTTTTATTGCTCAGTTGAGACAACTATCTGGATAAACACTAAGTGGTGGTGGAGAGGCACTTTCTTTTTTTAACTTTTGAGATTATACTATAACTACATTTCTCCCATCCCTTTCCTCCCTTCAAATGCTCCCAGATGAGAGGCACTTCTTGACACTTAGTGGCACTACTGTGGGCCAGAGACTGGGGTGATGGCAGCAGTTCTTGGCAGGAGAGAAGAAGAGGGCTTTCTGCCCAGAAAGAGTCCAACTCCACTGAGGGTGTGGACCACCTACCCCTTGGCTCCAGCATCTGAGACTGCAGAAGCGGTTCTTCTCCTCTGCCAGCCACGGGGTTGTCATCTCCAGACTAGTTCTCATTCCAATGCCTCTCAGTGACAAGTACAGAAAAGGTGGCCAAGTTCAGACAGGATTTCCATGTGTTTTCGTTCTAGCTTAGCTCTGGGGTCGCCTCATTAAGCCACATCCTGGCTGCCTTTGGGGTCCAGAGCCAGAGGCAGCAAACTGGAGGCAGCGCTAATAGCAGAGTCTCCCTCCCAGTACCCCTTTCTCACTCATCTGTGGTCCTGCTGTGGTACATCCATCTCTCTTCTCCCTGCTGTTCAGAGCATCTATCTGGGTAATGTGCCTATCTTTCTGCCCTCCCCCCTTCCCTGTCATCTTCACCTTCTATCTGTTGGACTATTTGCACTGTTTATATTTTCTGTCTATTCTGTTTTATGGGCCCTTTCCATCCACAGCATCTATCCTGTTGATATTCCAGTCTATTTATATTCCCTTGCAGTGCCTAGCCTCCCGTTCCTTTTTAATCTCCTTTATCAATCTTGTCTACCTTCTCTATCAGCCCTTTCATCTTGCAATTATCTAGTTATCCACATAGTTAAATTGCTCTCCCCTTCTGGCTCTGTTCTTGGATCTACTTGGAGCCTTCCTCCTCTACCCTTACCCCTTAATTCCTGCACTTGACCAGTGACTCCTGTTCAACTCCTTTAGGGGCAAAACCTGGTCAGTCAGACACCTGCTGCTGTAGGCAGGAGGTCTGGGTCCATTTCCTACTAATGGCAGGAGCTGATATGTGTCGGGCATCCTGCTTATACTGGACCCTGAGCTGGGTCTTCATTTCCTGCTTGCTACGACTTTGCTAAGCAATTTCCTCCTGTGTTACAGAGGAGCAGTAGAGGCTCTGGGAGGCTGAAGGTCACGCAGCTCATGAGTGCACTATCAACAGCCACTCCTAGTTATCTGCATGAGCAATGTCATGGATCATCTTGGCCTGCAGAAAACTGTAGAATTTGTTTCTAACAGGCTTGGGAATGCAGCATCTGGGCCAGCAGCTTTTGCTCCTGGTGCTGCTCTGCTCCAGCTGACAGTCAAATACAGGGCAGGAAAAGCTAGTATGCGGAATGGTGTCTGTGCCACGAATTCTGAAAACTTGAACTCCAAATGTTGCTTTCTATGGAAGTGGGCAGGGAGGTAGTGTGGCTGTATCGGGGGCGGGGGAGAGCTGTATGGTGGCTGCCAGCTTCTGTCCCATCTCTGCTGTCCCAAGCTCCCATCCCCTGTCCTATGGCAATTTCCTTTCCACACAGCCATGCTGACTTAGCTTTTATGTGGTGAAATTGGACACCTGGTAAAGGCCAAAAGATGGCACTCTGGGATTCCATGGCCTGGAATAAACCATGGAGAGAATCATTGAGTATCCCCCAGTGACAACTTGACAGAATCTAGACTCACCTGAGAGAGCCCCCCCCCCCACCGCACCCGGCATGCAGGTAGGGGATGCTTTTATTTGTGTTAATTGATGTGGAAATACTCCTCTTTATTGTGGTCGGGATTGTTTACTGCAAGGGATCCAGGACTGTATGAAATAGAAAAAGCCAACTGAGCATCGGCATGCATTCATTGCTCCCTGTTCCTGTTTGTGGATTTGATATGACCATCTTCAAGCTCCTGAAACCTTGACTTCCTCACCCTTGTGGCTTCTACTGTTCACCTGTGAGCCAAAATAAACCCGTTCTCCTTTGTCAAGGTGTTTTCTCATGGCACCAGGACAAGAAACTAAGACAAGCCTCCCTTCCGTGTGTTAGACAGAAAAGGGATCTCAGAGGTGAACAAATGGATCATCAGACCATTTGGACAATCAATCAAGACTTCTCTTCCCAGCTTGGTGAGCTAAACAAGGATCAGGAGGACAGAGAAAAGCAAGAGAGAAAAGGAGGTAGCAAGGTGTGGATGAAGCCAGTGAGTTCTTTGAAGGCAGCATCCTGAGTTCCTTCCCCATCCTGAAGAGTTGGCTGTGAACTCCCTCGACAGTGCGCATGCTCCTCCCCTCATGCCCCACCTGCTGTACAGGATACATGTTTAACTCCATGCCTGGACTTTCTTTCCCTAACAGAGTATGGCAACAGAAGGCCCCTAATCATATTCGATATAGCATAAGGGAATGAAGTGAAACCCTCAGGGGGCCTTGCTTTCTTTCCTAATTACCGCAGTTTTATTCTGAGCCTTAAGGGTTCTATGCAGGACAGAGGTAGAAAGCTTTGCAAACCTCAATCACTTCTATGGAGCAGGTCAGTGAAGAGTTAGGAACACATCTGAGGTGAGATCTGCATTGACTGGGAACACTGAATGGGGTGGGGGAGGAGTCTTATCTTGATATAATAGATGATGAAGGCTTCATGTAAGAGATGGCGTTTATGCTGGGTCTTGTAAAACAGAGCAGATTTATGCAAACATTCTAAGTGAAAGGGCTTTAACTAGGCACGGGGACTACCATGAAGCATTTTCAAGCTTGGAGTGATGAACTGAGGATGTTGACAGAGGAGGAGGAAAAAAAAGCATTCCCTGTGAGACCCTGACTTCAGGAAGGATAGGTTCTACAGAAGTAGTGGCTAGGTCTTTGTAGACACCGGACTTGGCACAACTATGGTCGGTCCTCAGAAAGCATGTGTAGTTGTGTGATGTACTGATAGGAGTCACCATGGGATGCATATGCTGCTCTCTGAGACCCACCACAGTCACTGTGAGGCTGAGTGGCAAGGACCGGAGAGCCCCCCAAAGCTGAGGGCATTTCTGACGGTACTTTCGCCCCTCTTTCCAGCTTCCCAAACCCTCGCCATCTGACTTTGTATCTCTTTAGAATAAAGCAGGTTGCATATCGCCAAGCTGACGGAGGCTCCCTGCCCAGAGTGATAGACCCTGTCACACAAAAGTAATTTCTGGTTAAACTTCTATCCAGTGAAATCCAGCCACTGCACAAAGTATGCCCAGCTGTGCAGGTACCGCCATCCTGCCACCGAGGCGCTGGGGAATCAAGGAAAATGCTTAGCATTAAATTTCATGTAAATCAGACTTTATTTGCTCTGGTGACAGGTTATTACCTTCTGCAGGGAATGAGGGGAGAAATGGCTGCAAGCTGGAGACACAGTTCCCCAAATGAGCTTCAGTAGCAGCCTGCAGCAGGTATACCTGCCTCACCTGTTTCATTCCACCCTTCCTCTCCACTAGTTTCTCTGCGAACGGCCAGCATCTCCAGGCTCCAGATCTTCTCAACACAGTAGCCCTGCCCAGTCAGCCTTTCTGATGCTTGAGAGAAGGTTTCTCTTTAGATGGACTGCCCCCTAAGTATGTTAGACGCTATCCACCTTGCTTTATGGCTCGGTCTGTCTCCTACCCAAACCATTCTATGCAGCAACATCTACCTCATGTAGGTTCAGCTCAGTCCCCAAACCCCCAGAGTCTTTCCTCACCACCCAGCCCATGACACTCTCTCCCTTTTGAGTTTTGTTCATCTTTTACCTCTGTTCCACCGCTCCTGACTGATGCACGCCTATAAGCAACCGACACATTTTCTGAGAAGCTGTGTGCTTAAAATGATGGTTGGCTTCTTCCTGATGTGTAATATTTAATCTCTTTAGCCAGGCTGTGACAGGCTAAGGGAGGAGACCTTCGCCTGTGTGTTAACATTCACTCACAGTGGATATTAAACATTCTATAGGCTAAGGCCTTCCACACAACAGATTCTAAATAAGGCTATTGTCTTCTCATAAGAGGGTATCAGTTAGGATAGGCTAAGATGCGCTTTAATAACAAATGTCCCCAAACTCTCATGACTTAAAATAGTAAGTTCTGTGTTTGTTTTTGTTTTTTTTTTTTTTTTATCACACTGCATGTTCTTTTCATGAGCCAGTAGTTTCTGCTTATTGTGATCAATTGTAGACCCAACTTGCATTGCTTGGGAAAGCCTCACACTGGTTGTGTTCTGAATGCAGCACAGATCCCCTCCACTCAAAGTCACATGGTTCCCCTGCCCAAACAAAAGTTGGCCAGAAAGTGTAGTTCCACCATATTTCCTGAATGCAGAGAGCTCAAAATACTTAAGAGCACTAATAGCCTCTCTAAAGCTTTGTTACTAAATTCCATGGAGAATATGCTACATCCATTTTGTTCACTACTGACTCGTTAATACTGCCTCAGTATTTGATATATGGTAGGTGTTCAATACACACTAAAGCAGATGGCCAGCCTCGTTGTGAGCCTTTGTCCTCACATGGGGCTTAGCCTTTGATCTGTTTCCCTGTCATTGTAGAGCATCTTCCATGGGAGAAAGCAGCTTGTCTCTAGTGCTCTGTAGTCCTTAGACACAGGGTTAGTGTTACTCAGGCACATCCTTTCAACACCATGGAAGAAGCAAAGAGACTTGCATCATCTAGGAAGTCTGCTTACTGTTGGTGCACAGACACTCTTTGAAAAGTATGTGTATAGAAGGTGTGTGTGTGTGTGTGCAGGAAACAATGGAAGATAGGCAAACAGAAGGCAGTTCTGTACTTCATGGTTGCATATCTCCCGCTGCTAGTTAATCAGTGTCATATTGGATGTAATATCTAGTCATGGGAATTAGGGAGAAGAGCCTGGAAAGTTGAGGTGCCATTCTTCCTCTGGAGGCTTGTCTGCTCCTCTGTGATTCATTCCTACTCATCTTTTTCTCCATTTGGTTCTCTTTTACCTCTATTTTCTTATTTCGCTATTTTAATTGTCCCAACCCTTTTCTCCAAACCATAGTAGTAGATAAGAAATGTGGACAGGAGGAGTTGGGGAGGAAGAGGGGAGGTTTGGGGAATATGGGAACAGGCCTGGAGTCTGGTTAGT
The DNA here is from genome assembly GCF_949786415.1 of Peromyscus eremicus. Classification (NCBI taxonomy): domain Eukaryota; kingdom Metazoa; phylum Chordata; class Mammalia; order Rodentia; family Cricetidae; genus Peromyscus; species Peromyscus eremicus. The sequence goes on along the minus strand of NC_081431.1, from coordinate 34,956,480 downwards.
AATGATCATCACAAGAGCCAGCATTCTGGTTTGAGGTTTGGTGTGTGTGTGTGTGTGTGTGTGTGTGTGTGTGTGTGTGTTTCTGTGATCACATTTCAGTATATTTGACTGATTTTGGTATCCCTGAAAATGGAAGTTTGGTCCTGAGACTCATGTCCAGGGAAGGTCCCTTTTGTTATATGTCCCAGAGCTAAGGAAAAGGGAATGAGACTGAGGTCTACCTCCAGTTATGTCCAAGACTTAGTTTGGGTTTCCCTAGCAATTCTGATTGAGGACTGTACTTTGGAGAAGGCAAAGCCAGCCCAGTAGCATCATTGCCTTCACAGCCTCCAACCCTGGATGTCTGCCAAACTCACCATCTGTGCCCTCTGGCCAGTGATACGCACTGCCAGCCCCTGCCTCAAACCCCGCCCTTACTCCACAGTCCCCAGGCAGTGCTGGGAATTTGCCAGGGCCTTAGACTGAATCACGCAATCGGATAAGCTTTGCCAGGTTTATGGCTGGTAATTTATGGCTTTCTTTAGCAACATCTATCACACTGAGCAGCCGTTAATCCCCGAGTCTTTGCCCACTTTGCAGAAAATAGCTTGCCATTCCTTACAGTGTAGCATTTGCTAACTCACCTGTCGGGCTGTCAGGCTGGGTGGGTGTGACAAGCCACCGTCCATTTACTTCTTTCCATCTTACTTTGCTTGGTGAGCCAGGCCTTCTCCCTCCAGAAAACAGCAGCAAGGATCTCTATTATCTACGTCTGCTTTCTTCTCCCACTTGGCCATCTCAGAGGCCTCTCCATGCCTAACCATCAAGCTACCCAAGAAGATGGTAGGGTGCCTAAGGTAAGGTAGGCTTCTGACCTTGGCAAGGGCAGTGTGTTTTCTTGACACAAAATAGAGGGCAGATTCTAGGGGACACACACTTCTTACGCCTTATTCAAGGTCATGGAGGAAGTGGGTGGAGAAGCACCAGAAGTTATAAGTACACATTGTACGTATTTGCAGGAGTATGAAATACTGCTATAGCCAAGCCCTGCTTAGGCATGCTACCCAAAGGGCCAATTGAGATCACTGAACATTGCCAACAAGTGCATCCAAAATGAAATACAAATGCATTTGGATCCAGGATGAACTTTGGAGTATTTTACAGTCAACATTTTTAACTTAAGCTATTAAAATTAAGATTTCTTATCTTAAGGTATGTTTCCCTGGGCAAAAGTAAAGGTCACTTGGGAAATTATAAATCAGAGAGAGAGAGAGGTTAGGTAAGGCAAAATGATCTAGATTGAAATCATGTAGAAGTAGAGTACACGGGGATATATAGATATAGCTACAGATGTATGTATCTTAGAGTACATAGGAATGAATATAACATAATATAACATAACATAACATAACATAACATAACATAACATAACATAATGGTAGATGTGAAACAAACATGCTAGAAGAGTAAGCCAAAATAATAAAGTTATTAAATAGAAATATTGGGATATACATATACACATTCTATGTATATTTTATATTATATAGACCATTATTAGCACATATTATATATGTTATATATGTATCTTCTAATTTTTATTTTTCTGTTTTTAAAGTTTTCTACAATAAGCACATTTTTTAAATAAAGACAAAGGCACCTATGAATGATGATGTTCATTATGATTGACTGATTGGAGTTACATCAAGGGCAGGTCCTCTCCAGTACATCTTCCTAACAGTATAAGAAGATATCAGAATATAGATTATGTGGTCATATATTTCCTTTGGATCCATTCTCTACTAAGGCACTGGGACTCAATGGGTTTCATATGTGGTTTCCTGGCAATAAACATAGAAAAGAAGCCCCCAATCACTGCAGAGCCTAAGTATTTCCAGGTTGGATATCATGTTCCTTATGGTGTCTTCACTGCATAACTGAAGGTGCCCGAGAAATAGTTGAGTAAATGAAATGTGATGGCAGCTGCTCTCTGAGCCAAGGGAGGTAGTGAACTCAGGCTGATGTCATTCTGCTGAACTTGGAGTGATTTACAAGCATCTAAGCTGAGGGATGGCCCTGGCCTGTGGTCCTGGTTGCTTTCCAGTTAGGCTGTGGATGGTAATGACACCTCACGGCCTGCCTGTGGCCAGTGAGGGCAGTTTGCACACTGATGTCACACTCATGATGACAATCCTCAGAGCTCACATTTCCCCTTTGGGTATTGTTTCCTTCTTTGTTTTATTGGTGGTTTTCCTTGAGGAAAAATAGGCATTATTCAGTGGAAGGTATACATTTCCTTAGACTTTGACCTCTGGTCCTTCTGCTCTATGCTTGGCCTCTGAGTCAATTAAGGATGTGTTGATATTGGACTCCAACCACAGTATGAACCGGGGTCTCGTCCTACGCAGGCTGAAGTACAAACTTCATGCCGATGGGTGGGTTGATTGACGTCTAGAGGTTGGTGAGCTGGTAGCAGCCAATGCACAAAGGATTAGAATGTTGGACAATTTGGCAGAAAAGAGAGTGAAAAGTGGTTCAGCATAAAGGTTGACAGTGGAAACTCGGGAAGCAGTTATAGCTTAGGGAGATCACCAGACTTCTCTGAGCTGCATCTTCTTCATCTATGAAGTAAGAGTAGCAGCAGCCACATCCACTGGGCTGTTATGGAATACACTCCCAGGGCTCAGTGCATGAGTGTCCATCCAGCAAGACCCACTGCAGGCACTGTGCTTCCCAGAGACTAAGAGAAAGATGAGCCTTAAGTCATCGAGCAAGAAGGAGAGGAGCATGTGGTCAGAAGATGACAGGTCAAAGTGAGGGTTCTCAAGATAAAGCCACACCCGAGAACTATAGTGTGTTAACTATAGAATGTTATTTTAAGGTTTGTTACTTTTGTTTATATTGCATTTAACTCTGTGAAGCTGTGTTACTTTGCCTGTCTAAAATACCTGATAGTCTAATAAAGAGCTGAATGGCCAATAGTAAGACAAGAGAGAGAAATAAGCATGGCTGGCAGGCAAAGAGGATAAATAGAAGGAGAAATTTGGGAGGAGAAAAAGGAGAGAGGAGCCAGAGAAGGAGGACATCAGGGTCCAGCCACCCAACTACACAGCAAGCCACAGGAGTAAGACTAAGATTCACAGAAGTAAGAGAATGGGAAAAGCCCAGAGGCAAAAGGTAGTCAGGATAATGTAGGCTAAGAAAATCTGGCTAGAAACTAAGCCAAGCTAAGGCCAGACATTCATAATAATAAGCCTCTATGTGTAATTTATTTGGGAGCTGGGTGGTGCCCCCACAAAAAAAAGTAACAACCCCAACAACAGAGGACAGCTTCTTCAATGGAGCTGCAACCACAGTCTGTAGAATGGGTTTCAAATAAAAGTTTGTATGTGCTAAGGTAGAGAATCTTGTAGGTTGAAGTGTTATGTGGCTCAGTCATCTATATGGTCCTTAGAGCCATTGAAGATAACACATAGGTCTGAATAAAGAAGTGTGCGAAAATTTCACAAGGGCAGATCTGGAAACAGTCAATGGCATCAACAAAACAAGGCAGGACATTAACACGATCTCTGGTCTCACTGGATGGAGGAAGTGGAAGGGCTTCCATGAGAAGAGCCTGGAAGGTTCTGGAACCATTTGAGGAAAGTGATGAGTGTATGGGGGCAGATGTTGTTAGAGTCAGATTCAGCATCCCAATTCTTTAGAGTGTGGTAGGCTATGACATAAAGTAATAAAACCCATCCATACAGTAAGCCCACTCTACACTTTAACACACACCTCTCCTCTTCCTTGTGGTGAAGCTCCTCCTTCCCAGAGCCCCCAATGAAGCTCAGCTCCCTGCCTTTCTACTCACCTCTACCGCCCTCAATCACAGTTTTAATCAGGGTTTAAGGAGTGAGAAGAATAGAAAGGCAGTGCAAATGCCCACAATTCTCAGTCTGGAATTGGGTAAGTTTGTAAAGTTCATCCTGGCCCTCTGGAGTTGTTCACAAAGACCACAAATGAGTTTGTTCTTCCACACACAAAGGACCAAAACATCAAAGAAGCAGAGTTGAGGGGGTAGGAAAGTAAAGTATGTGAAGATCTGCATAAAAGCCACGAACAGACTTCCCTAGAAGGACATCCTTTGTATCCATAACTATGTAAGATGGGGGGTGGGGTGGGGTGGTGGAAGATGCATAAGGCCAGAATCACAATGCATGCCACAGGCTAACCACAGTGACTCCACGTTGTGTACACGTTGCTTCTGATAAGCGTTGTGGGCATATGAGTGACTAACAGAAGCTGCAGCTTGAGTCCTGGGCATTGTTAGTAACCCCCAAGCAGGAAAAGCACCTAATCTTTTTTTGAGTCTCTTATTCATCTCCTGCAGGCCTGCCTGCTCAATAAAAATCAAGTAGTCAGTGTTTGAGAAAGTGTTTTGCAAACTGTAAAGTTTCTTGTAAGAGCAGAATATCATTAGGGTAAACGCTTGCTAAGTTCTTGTTGAATGAATGAATGAATAAATGGAGTTCCATCATGGTATGCTATTAATTATGATGACATGCTGATATCACTAGCAAGCATTTTTATCTGTTGCTAACAGTTCTATGAGTACTGGTCAAAACAAAACTGCAAAAGCCACACATTTCACCACAAAGTAATATATGGCTTTCTACTAGTTTTCTGTGTTGACATTTGTCTCAATCTTGTCCCTGTAATTGCCCCGTGGGATACTTGAAAGCAAAGATCAGGTCAGATAGCTTGTCTGGGATTGATTAGACACCATAGCGGGCCATAATAAACATTTGAGGATTAATTCTTCAGATCCTTCATGGACAGAATCTGGGGTGTTGCGAGCAGTGGATACACTTAGGACAGCCATCTGCTGGGTGGGCTGGAACGTGGGGAAACAGGAGGCTTAGTTAGAAGGAACTCTTGCCAACATGTCTACAGAAACTTCCATCTCACGCATTCAACACACTTTGCTTCTAATTAAGTAAGAGGTTAAAAAAAAAATAAAATAAAAAGGAAAGTCCATAACAGGTGAGAGACGGAGCTCACCTTGTGGTTGTGATTTTGCTTCTATTGAAAGAGAGTTAACTGATTTGCTTGTTTGGTTTTCTCCTATCCTGTGTTTTACTACTGTGTTTCCTCTCCTTCCTGGCCAGCAAATGGGTCTTTCTTAACAGTCTGTGGCCAGGAAATAGAAAAACAAAGAGAGAGAGAAAGAAAATACCAAACAGAACAAGTAAGCTAGTGGAGTAGGCAGAGCAGGATTGAGTAAGGCGTTACCAGGAATTTTTGCTGAATCTCACCATTAAAATGAAGGTACATCCTTCTTCTCAGTGAGGCCTGCACAAGAAAAGTGAGCTTGCACCCCACCCTACCCCATGTCCCTAAGAAGAGTGTTCCCGTCAACTCCAGTGCCCGGTGTTGTTCTCTGCATTGTGCGGCAAGGTAGGATTTGTCAAAGGACTCATAGTGACTTGCCAGCAATTGAGCCAAACCTGGTGGAAGGCACAGGACTGGCTACATAGAAAACTGGCTCCAAATGCTTAGATCGTGTGCTGACCGCTGAGGGGTGATGGGAAGCAAGGGCGCTTTCAATGGCACAAACAGGCAGAGATAAAGAGTACCACTGAGACTGATGGAAGGAGAGGGAGACAGAGAGACAGAGACCATTTCAAACCTAAGCTCAGCTTGTGTGCGGAGGACTGTCTCTGTGGGGATGATGAAGCTATTAAGAGAGGCTATTGATTCCTGAGCATGCCCACCGTGCCTGTTTCGTGGACCCAAAGCTCTTTAAACAATTATATGAAACAGGTAAGTTCTAGCTATTAGCAAGGAAGAGAAAGCCCAGAGGCAGGCTTGTTTGTTTAAAGAGAAAACTGCAATGATTCATCATCATATTTCAGACAGCTAAATAAATATTTACATGAGAAGGAGCCTGCCAAACAGTCCTTGTGAGGGTGCCTGTCCACAGCTGCCTTTGAGGGGTCACTTCACTCGAAGACCCCAGGAGCCTGGCCATGAAGAGGTCTGTCAGCTGCAGGTGCTACGTCACCTTCAATAAAGTCACACAAGAAACCTCAGAGCTGTTTTTGGCAAGCTTACGTTATTGTAAATATGTGTGCTAATTTTTATAACCCTCTATTTGTGAATCATGTGGGCAAAGAGAATAATCGGAATCAGGAATGCTCAAATTATATCTCCCCCCTCTCCTGCCCCCCCCCCCCCGGAGCTGAGGATTGAACCCAGGGCCTTGTGCTTGCTAGGCAAGCACTCTACCACTGAGCTAAATCCCCAACCCGCTCAAATTATATCTTAATCATTATTTTCTTCAGTTACTTGTTTCCATGACTTTGGTATTTTGTTGTTGTTGTTTTTTGTTTTGTTTGTTTGTTTGTTTTTTACACTATAAGAATTGTGAGACTAGAAGAAACACACTGAGACTATGCGCACCTCTTCATTTATACAAAGACTCAAAGAATTCTAAAGTGATCAACTGGGAAGGGCCTTAGCAATCTCCAGTTTTGTTATAATTTTACAATTATATAGAGAGAGTGGTTGGTGAACTCCAGGGAAGATGGGGGTTTCTCCACAACACACAGTGGCTCAAGTCTGAGAGCCTTGCTTCTCTCTCCCTCTCTCTCTCTCTCTCTCTCTCTCTCTCTCTCTCTCTCTCTCTCTCTCTCTCTCTCTCTCTCTCTCTTCATCTTCATCTTCATCTTCACTGGACCATACTTTTCACTCCTTAGACATAAGTTCTTTAATCTTTTAATTACTATTTTATGTATATAGGTGTTTTGCCTGTATACATGTCTGTGCACCACGTGTGTGTCTGGTGTTCCAGAAGGCCAGAAGAGACCTCTGGATCCCCTGGCACTGGAGTTACAGGTGATTGTGAGCTGCCGTGTGGGTGCTGGACATTGAATCCAGAGCCTTTAGAAGAGCAGCTGGTGCTCTTAACCGCTGAGCCATGTCTCCAGCCCCTGACATAAGAATTCTTCATTGATCCAAGCCTCCTCTACAGTTGTCATTGAGAGGCCAAATCAATTCATGGATGTGTCAGTCACTGTTGGCTCTGAGGCCTTCTCTAATCAGCCACATGCCCTGGCTTCTCGGAAAAGTGGCTCTAGGTCCCCCTGTGAGTTGGTGGTGGGAAGAGTTCTTGGAGGGCTGTTTTTACCCAGGGTGAGGCCTCGCTGCAAACATTCTAGCACATCCAGCTGTAACGTCATCATCAACACCGGTTACATGTTGGTAGATGGCTCAGTGGATAACGTGTGATGTAGGAAAGCCTCCGTTTCTGTACCATGGCCTTTCTCACTGCTATCACCAATATTTGACAAAAGCGACTTAAGGAAGGAAAAGGGTGCTTTGGCTCAAAGTCTGAGGGAATACAACCCATGTTGGTAGGGAAGGCATGGCATCAGGAATGTGAAGCTGCTTGTTCCCGTCTCGGTGGATCCGGAGTCAGAGAAAGAGGAATGCCAGAATTTGATTGGCTCTTTCCCTTTCCCTCTCTTTATTCAGCCTGGGACACAGCCAAGGAGCTGCCCACACTCAACTGATCCTCTCTGGAAAAAGCCTCACTGGCATCTCCTCAGGTGTGCATCATTACTAGCCTAGGTATTTATTAATCTAATCAAACTGACAAGCAAAAATTAACCAGCACAATTTGTAGTCCACACATCCAAGTCTCTTTTTCTTCCCCCTTAGGGAATTTACACTTAAATATTGTTCCAAACATAATTAAACATAATTACATACACTGATGATTCCGAGTGCTCTGAGATCTTAAATTGTTCATGCTATTGCTTGACCGTGAAGAGTAATAAGAGGCTAACGTCTGCAGGCATCTTAAAGATCTTGAGAGATCATAAAACAAATGTGAGTTTAGCTATGGGAAACAGGACAGAAAATAAAAACTTAAGCAATGCTTTTTTGCAGAAAAGAATATAAGACCGCTGGGACGAATGGCAAACAGATGTGCTGCGTTTCGGTAGGGCAGTAGCTGGAAATATGATTTGATGCATTCTATTTCTAGCCCCTGAAGAATACTTTGAAAAATAATAGTTTAGGGACCAAGGTTATCAGAGCTGATTTCTCCTTGAGAACAAACACATGTAGATATATGATATCCAGGAGAGTAAAGACAATGGAGAAAAGGGGTCGATAGCACAACTACTGTGCTGTTGGCGGACGCTGGGGCTAGGGATACTAGAACACCTCATTCACTTGCTATTTAATCCAGGCCACTCAAGTGGAGCTTATCATCACTTCAGGTTTCTAAAGAGACCTTAGGAGTAGAGAGTCAGAAGAGGCTAATCTATACAATAGTTCGTTTTCTATTGTTACAATAAAACATCTAAGGCTTACTACTTATCAGAGGTGTATACTATTCTGGAAGCTGGGAGTCAAAGATTAGGCATTTTCCATCAGTTTGGCCTCTTTGAAGGGCTCCATTAACTATGTCACAGCATGTCAGAGAGACGGAAAAGAGCCACATGGAGAAGGGATCACATGATGGCACAGAGAATGAGAGGAATGCGGAGCAGACTGGCTGTCCAGTCCCTAACACCTGCACACAGCCATCCTGAGGACCACGCTGTATCTACAACCCCAAAGTCCTACCACCTAAAGGACCTAACGCTGCTACTCTAGGACCCACAGTCAGCACACAGACTTATGTGGAACATGCTCAGACCACATCTAAGTCATAATAACCTCTTTCTGGCTAAATTCTAAGTTGGTGGAAATCCCAGAAAATCTGGGGGAGGGGTCAGGTGGTTTGGACACTTATGGCTGCAAAGTCAGAAGTAAGTTGAGTCATTTGATATCTATGCAGTGGCTCTCACTGTGGGCTGTTTATGCGTTAGACTTGCTCTTCTGTGAGCTCAGGGCTCTATCACGCTCACACACATACATGACTCTTGGCCTTCACCACCATCCCAGTCCATCGTTGTTAACAAGTAGCAAAATCAATTCATTTGGATTTTTATCTCCTTTTTATTTCCCCTGCTCACCCCATATTGGGGTTGCTAATAAACCACATCATAGGGTAAAGGCTGGCAGCCAGGGGGAAGGAATAAAAATGCAAGTGCACAGCTAATGAATTAATTGGATTTTGATGTACTAAGAGTCCATAATGAGCTCTCGATTATTCAGGGATATGTTCCTAACCTAATGTCATCTTCTTTATTTTCTCCCTGCTCTGCTTGAGGCTGAGTAATTTGGAACTTGTATAAAACAACAAGGATTTTTTGTGGAAACAAAACAAAATAACTGATCATGGTCTAATTGTCTTTTTTTCTTTAAAAGCCTTTTCAAGATTCTATCTGTTGTCTGTCATCTATGAAAAGACAAGTTTCTGAGGGCCAGGTGTGAGTCTAATTTATATTCACATCCTTCCTGCTTCCATCACCATCCCGTAATACCTCATGAATAATATATTGTGAGCAGGTCAACAAACAGTTCACTTTCTAGTAGCTTTATACTATTGCGTTGACTCATATACCAAAATTTATATATGTAGCCAGACTCTTAGGGTTGAGAACTTAAATGAGCTTCATTTTCAGCATCTCTAACAGTACTTTGGTGGGCATCCTTATACTTTTCTTGAGAGCCCTAGACAGAAACACTGGGTCAAAGTAGATACGCGTTTTAAGGGTTTTGATAAATGTTCTCACACTACACTTCAAAAATATCATGACAACAGTCTATGAGAGTTTGTGAGAGTTTTTTTTTCCTGGTTTTCTCTCTCTCTCTCTCTCTCTCTCTCTCTCTCTCTCTCTCTCTCTCTCTCTCTCTCTCTGTCTGTCTGTCTTTCTCTCTCTCTCTGGCTCACTCTCTCTGTCTCTTCTCTATCTCTCTCTCCCTCTTTGTCTCTCCCCCTACCTGTCTCTGTGGTTCCCTGGAGGGAACTGCCCAGAGTTGGATACCGGTGAGAAGACGACTCTGAGGTGGTGTGTTCCTCACAGTGGTGTCCTTCTTACTCAGCCTCTTGTTTCCAAGCGCACTTCCATAAATAAATACTGTGTATTCTTAAAGGTCAGTCTGTTGTTCCCATTCTTCACTGGTTTGCCTGACATCATTTGTGGACTTACCGTATCCACTCAGCAATATCACCCCTGGTGGTGATGAGGTGGAGGACTTGGAAGGGGACTGAAAATACAAAAGCTGTAGAAAGAACCAGTGTCTTCTGGATTGTTCTATTATAGATAGTACACTCAGAAACAAAACCACAGCTTAATGGGGCCTTTTTTTTTTTTTATAAAAGGAGGGGAAAAAAACAAAATACTCATGATTCTCTTAAGATCCAGAATTTCTCATGGCAGAATCACCTAAAATAAATGCTCTTAAACTAGAAAAGGGTCCTCAGCTTTTAGCCTTGGATGTCATGTCATAGTTCTGGTTTTATGCCAGTCCACTGGACTCTCCTGCCTTGCAGCAAGTCTCTATTGGACTGAGATCAGTGGAGGTCAGCTCTGGAGACAGAGTTAGTGTTAAAGGGAAGAGAGGGCAAGAATGCAGGTGGAGAGCTGAGAGGGGGAAAACAGGCATAAGAGGGGATGGATGAGAAGTGGGTGGAGGGGGAAGAGATCAGAAGGTGACCTATCAAAGCTACCTACACTTGCGGGTTCTCACTAAAGACTAGTAAAGACTAGTAAAGACTCACTAGTCTCACTAGTAAAGACTCAGGAGGGATCAGAATTCAGTGGCTGGGAGCATTCAGGTGTCACACAATCTCCATTCAGCCTTCTCTGCCTCAAAGCCACCACCCACAAACTTTTGACTGCAGCATGCCCCCAAGGCCCTCTTGCAGATTACACCCCTAAGCATTCCTATGTGGAAATACTAGAACTATTGTTAAGAATACATAAAGTGAGTATCAGCTATGCAACCCAGACAAAATTCTTTCTACGTATTCTGGCCCTCAGGATGCCATTTGATTTATTAATTATGTAATTTACTGATTAAGTGGATTAATAAAGAACCACTGCTCATGAGAGTTTTCTACAGCTCTCGATGAGAAGTTTCTCTCCTATCATGAACACTGCAAGCCCCAGGAAAGTGTCCCAGCTGAAGGCTAACATGGGAACTTTTGATGCTCAAATGGGTCTCAACTCCTCTGCTTACTTCCTCACCCTCCTCTCATTCAGGAAAGGAAGTTGTGGACAGGGAGCCAGGGCAAGTGCAGGAAGGAGAACCAGGACTAGGGAAAAAACTGGTCCCTTTTACATTTCATAAGGTACCAGGTGCTTCGAGAGGAAGAATTAGATTTCTGTTTGCCTTGTTGATGTTTATACGTCTAATTGAGAGCACTTTTCAATGGTGATAACTGTACTTTTGCTAATCTCAGTTGAATTTGACAACCGGTTCTCTGATTTGAATGTTTATTATGAGTCTCATCTGAAGAGGGAGGACACAGCATGTACCCACCTCTGAAGGAACAAAAGAAAGCTGCTGCTTTCCCATGATTTTGTGAAACAAGTGACACAAGCTTCAGAGAAAGCACTTTGCTAAAACCCAGGGATACAGGACAAAGCCTTCACCATCCTACTGAAGTGAGAGAGAGAGAGCATCCCTTGCTCCTGGTTGATTAGAAAGTAACAGACAAGAGAGCTCTCTTAGACAATACCAACACTCACAGCTCTTCTTCCTCATGCATTCAAATAGTGATGTGTTCCCCAGTTGAAGCCTCCAGGTTGTTGCCTGCCAAAACACAGCAATGAACTTGGAGTGTTGGCCAAAAGAGCTTAGTATGTCTGTCAACACAGTAGAGAGCTTTGCGAATCTGTCATTTTTTAATTGATGAATAATATCTCTTCACTGGGGACTAGGGCCTTTGAGAGGGATCCTGAAGCTCCATAACAACTGGTGTGTATTTTAATGCCCCTTAGTAGGATATTGGAGAGAAATAAATAGAAAAACTGGCTTTACAGTGTGTTCATAGGGGACCACCACCTTGTCAAGCATTGAAAGATCTTGTCTAGAAAACAATGCAAATGCATCTTGTGTGTCCCAAGAAATAATTTGACCGCTCAAAACACTTGTTTAATCACATATAAAGTCAATCTCTTGCCTTTACTGTTTTTTTACCACCCCCTTCTCTCTCTCTCTCTCTCTCTCTCTCTCTCTCTCTCTCTCTCTGTCATGTGTGTGTGTTCAGTCATAGAAAAGGCAAGGCCTTGTCCTTTCATTAATTCTATGAAAGTACACTTTAAAGCCAGGAAAAGGGAAAGCCCTGTGAGATGTAACTGAGGCCATTGTTGATGCTGTGGATGCTTCAGACACCCAGGAGATCCTTTGGCTCCCTACCATACTGCCTTGCTTGGCTGGTTCTATGTGGGGCAATGGGATGGGATCGATCATGCTTTCTGATTGGGCCTGACCATTTATTTGGTCAAGCTGCTGATTGAATCGATCTCTTCATGGAATGAGGCCAGTCATTTGATTGAATTAACCAGCCTGAGTATCTGCTGTGTTTTACTTTTGTTTTGTTCCTAGTAGACATAGCCAACACCTCAGGTTATCATTGGATGTTTTACTTCTGGTGTTAGAGGCCTGGCAGAGAAAAAAAACAAAATTGACTCCTCGTGACAACAGCTAAAAGATGGCAGCTCTCCATAGTCATCCAAATCCCTGTGTCCCAGTCTGACAGGGTTCCTAGCAACCTATTGATGCTGAATTCCAATGGCTCTCCTTTGGCCATGCCATTGCAGCCTCCTAGCTCCTGTTTTCTGCAGGGTCCACCCAGGATTTGTATTTCTGCACAAATTCCTTGGGTGTGTTCTGTGTTCTCTTCTGCTTAGTCATTCAGCCATAACCTTTCCATTTTGAATCCAGCCCTGCTGATGGCTCAGCTCCCTAGTTCAATATTTTACATTTATCTCTATTGAATTCCAGTTGCCTTCTGTTAGAAGAGGCACTTAAATTATCTAAGCTTCGCTCCACAGGCTCAGACTCCAAGTCCAGGACAAATCTGTTGAGCACTTAGGATCATAGGCTGTATGAAGAGCTTGGGAGTGTAAATGTAGCTGAATTGGGCATTTCTTAATAATAGTGAGGGGACTGACTTGGGTAGAGAACTTGGGAGACACTGGATTTATAAAATCTCAATCAGACTTGCTTGGTATAGGAGGAAAATGGACTAGAAAAATTATTTAGCATGTGAAAAAATAAATATACCTATGTAGTCTGTAAGGGATGACCAGCTAGCACATTGTGAGGCCCTATTAGATATTACCACTATTAGATACATTGAAATAGAAGGTGGCCCTTTGTTCTCTTTTGTCAAGGAAATTTATGATTATTAGGTCATTAGCCTTCTTGTTGCCTATGATGACGGGAAGTCATGATTTTTTCTCAGTTTTCAGGGAAGAGCTATGATGTTCTGAGAGGGGTCCCAAGCTTGGCTATTCTGTTCAAATATCTTTGCCAATCAATGCATTATAGCCACTGAAACATAGAAAACACACCGAGGGCCCAAGATCTTAGAAATCTCCAAACAAGGCATTCAACACTGCAGCATTATGCATAGCAAGCCATTATGGAGAAGTCTCGGTTTTAATGTGGGAAGAAATGAATAATGGATTGTTCTAATTGGTTTCCTTCCATAGATAAACCCTCCACAGTTTGCGGCCCAGGTTTTATTGACTTTTAGGTCTAAATGCAGCATTTCAGTGGCTTCTACAGCTTTCTCCTCTGAACAACAGGTTCTGATTCAAGCTTAAGCTAAAGAGTATGAGATTCAGTGAGCACATTGAATACTATAAGACCCTGCCCACCAATCAGGCAGCCAGGAGTTTAAAGAGGCTGGAAATCCCCTTACACCCATGAATCAGTCAGGTTTTCTTCTGATTGTGATGTCTTTTGCTTCTACATATGTGAGGAGTAGGACAGAAGATAGGAGGTGGGGCTGACATGGGTGATGGCTATGTTACTCCCCAACAGCCAACCTGCTGAGCACCCTTTATGCCTTCAGAAGTAGACAAGACTCCGTTGTTTTGAGGAGGTGAGGCAAGAAGGAGATGGTACCCTGAAATAACGTTGAAAACATGACAATGACTTTACATATTTCAAAGCCAAGCACAGAAGATAGAAGGAGAAGCATACAAGCCAAGGACAGATAGAAAAGGGTATCATCAGTCTGTAAGATGGTGCCAGGATGGAGAAGCCCTGATGAGCAGAGGCATCAGGGAAATGCCAGAGACAACACAAAAGCTTTCAGAGTTAGGAAAAGTGGGAAAGGGCAGACACATTCTTCAGTGCAAGATTGAAGATGAAATGATAGAGGAGGACCACTTGAGTATTTCATTTATTTACAAACAATGAGCATCTTTCAGCAGAAGACAATGGAATCAGTGTGGTTGAAATAATTTTGATACTCAATCTGGGTAAACAAAATATAAATGGTTAACTAGAATGGTGAAACATTTCCAAACCCAATAATTTTGTCTTAGCTTTTTAAAGAAACACAAATGCTTTTTAAAAAAAAAATCACAAACTAGAAATGATTAAGGGAAAGAAACCAGAAGATTGGAGGTGATAAAAGCCTGTTTGTGCATTTTTTTTTTTTTTTTTTGGTGTGGAAAGAAAGAAGGTCGTAGATTGTACAGCCTAGTGAATTTGATACTGATCATTATAGAAAGTGTGAAATGAATTATTATTGCATTAGACTATGGAATTTTGGAAGGGACTAAGCGATCACTAGAGGCTAGCAAGGGCTCAGTGAGGACAAGGCATACAGTGAAATCCCATTTTGACCAGATTTCTAGACATAAATCAGTCAAGCACTGTAGAGAAGGCAACCTCTGTCACAAAGTTTGACTTGATACTCTTGCAGATAGAGTGGAAAATTGGAGGCTGCAGAACACTATTAGCCAGCATCATGGTTAACTGGCCAGCAATGGCCAGACAGTTGGTCGTGTCAATGATGTGAGAACATTCTGTGCTGTGTTGGAGGGGCTCATGCTTTGCTTTTTCATCCATATTTCATCAGTGATTTAGGTGGAGATTCTGGATCTTCATGTCTAAAAGCATGCTTAACAGACTTATGGGTGGGATAGCAAGACTAGGACAGAAAGCATCTTCAATATACAGGAATAACTAAAACTAACCAAGTAAAGTTTAATACAGACAAATTAAGGCTTACACATAAAAAGAACCATCAATTCATATAAAAAATATTTGTGGGTTATTGTTTGATTAGACTACAGTAGAAAATTATGGTGTATACGGCCACAAAAGCACTGTAAGAAGTATTCTTTCCAGAAAAAAAAGTTACTTACTTTTTAAAAAAAACTTACTGCTTTGGTTTTGTTTGTTTGTTTGTTTGTTTGTTTGTTTGTTTTTTGTCTTTCTGGGGAACTGTCCTTGAGAAGCACAAGTTTCTCCAGGGAATTAAGCACAGTGGCAGGGCATGCTAAAACCTCGTTGTGAATGCACCTGAACGATAGCTGCTGAAGCTAGATAAAGCTACTCAGGAGTGTATAACCATAACCAAGAAAAGTTCTCACAGCCATACACATAAAGAGTGGAAGACACATAAAGAGTGTTCCTAGCAACATTCATTGTCATGGCTATGAGAAGAAATAACCCAAATGTCCATCAAGAGAATGGCTAAAGAAAATGGGATATATTCCTGAGTCTCACAATTATTATTGTAGAAAAAGGAAGTTAAATGGGAGTATTTTCAGTATGAGAACATTTATGAACATAAAAAACATATACCAAAATGCTATTTATTGTTCAGAAGTGCATATGTATCATGTACAATAATAAAGAAATTTTAAAAAATTAATGGGAGTGGGAAATGTCAAGTCCAGGCTGATGGCTGCTTCTCAGTGGAAAGGGAGGATAAGGCAGTATAAGAATAACATGCAAGATCCTACTTCTATTATTTACCAGGACTAAATTTTAAAGCTAGGATGTTGGTTATATAAGTTATTTCATTCTGTAACCAATATCCTATGTTTAAAGTAACTAAAATACCTTGCAATACTTTGGGAGGAAGATTTTAAATACATATTGAAATGACATTCATATCTCACAGAATTAGCCATTTTAAAGTGGGCCATTTGGTAGGCTTTAGTAGCTCACAATGTATTATAGCCACCATCTTTACCTAGTTCCAAAATGGTTCTATCACAAAATAGAAGTCACCTAAACATTAATCAGTTTCAGCCATTGTTCCATAGAAGGCTTTTGTTTGTTTATACAAAGATAATGTTTTATAAATACATTTTATTTATTAACAAAATTTTAGGTTTACAGAAAAACTAAGTGGAATACATAAAGGCTTCCCATATATTCCTCAGCTCCACTCACACATGGCCTCTCCATTAGTAGAATGCCCACAGATAACCTCTCCCACAACCAGAATGGCACGATGGTTACTTGTTGATGAACCTGTATCTTTCTATACATATGGATACTTTACCCATTTAGACAACTGTGTGATGATGTACACCCACCATTATAATACCATACAGAATAGGTTCATTACCCTAAAATTCCTGTGTTTTGCGTAACCATGTATTTCCATAATGGGTTTTTAAGGAAGGTGCTTTTAAAAAGTCATAAGAACAGAGGATACATAATAACCATCTTTAAACATTTTAAAACCTTTCTTGTGGAAGAATAATTCAATTTCTATCCTGTAAAGCTCCCAAGGGATTGATGAATGAATATGAAGAGAACGAGTTTGATGTAAGGGTGAATTTCCTAACAAGATTGGTGCAGTATATCATAGTAGCTCTGAGAATGACTTAGAGTTAGACAGAGTTGAAGTAAAGTCTGTCTGATGTGTATTCTTTCTGGGAAAGTTGCTTAGCTCCTTTGAGTTTTCATTTCTTCATATTTATGAGATACATAGTAACAATGCAAAGCTAATAATATCATTGCAAGAAACAATTTCAAAGAAGAATAATAGATTTTAGGAAGAGCAAAAAAGTATATAGTTAGCGTATATATCATTATATGCTCAGAGTCATACTCCAAGTATGATCAAAGTCATACTCAGAGCTACTTTGAGATACTGCACCAATCTTGTTAGGAAATAATGATATATACCAGTGTCTCTCAACCTGGGGGTTACAACCACTTTGGGAGTCAAATGATCCTTTCACAAGGGTCACATATCAGAGATCCTGAATATCAGATACTTACGTTACTATTCATGACAGTAGCAAAATTACAGTTATGAAGCACTAATGAAAATAATTTTATGGTTTGGGGTCACCACAACACGAGGAACTGTAATAAAGGTTCGCAGCATTAGGAAGGTTGAGAACCACTGATCTATAGAGAGAATGGATAGTCAGTACGCTATCTGAGGTCGTGTTGATGCTGAATGATGAGCTGTCCAAGGTTCTGGAGCAGAGAGCTCTGTATCAAAGTGAGACTTAGGTCTGTGGTCTCTATTGTCCTTTTCACACATTGATGAGTGGCATGTGTTTGAAAGCTGGGACAGTCCTACTGCTGGGTGATTTTCCAGTCCATCTTCCATGGAAAGGAGACTGTGCTGAGGAAGTAAGAGTGTAGTTACTTCCCTGTGTACTTTGGGAGAGATGACAGAGCAAGATCCACTTGGGTAAACACACAAAGAGTACAAGTTGGACCATAAAGAAGCAAGAGGAGATGCATTAGGGACGCTGACAGACTAAATAACCAGCAATCAGGGTTCAGAGGAGGTGAGCATCATGGGGGCATCCAGCCTGACTGAGCAGTCACTACGGATAATGGGTTTTGTTTGCCTGATGTGATAACAGGCCAAGCCTGGAACTCTTGCCAAAAATGGTCCTGTCTTCACAGAACATAGAAAAGGAGCTTTTGCCATGGTGTGTTTAAAGAATAAAGTACAACTTGAAAAAAGAAAGGATATACACTAAAGTCAAGCTTGCTCTGTACCAGGCAGTAGACCAGTCATTTGTCTGTTCAAATGTGCTTCATTCTCAAAGGGAATTATTTATATTTGTACTGTATTGGGCTGGGGTGCCTGCCCACTGAACTGGCATGCTCATCTTAGTGTTTTAGATTGTTGACCCTCTTGTAAGGAGGAAAACCCAACCTCAAGAGCCCAAGATCATGGAGATAAGGCTAAAGACATAAGATGGTATCCCTGGTGGCCAGTAATCCTATCTGCAGAATGGTTCTGTTTTAGCTTCCATTGCCAGAAAAAAACATAGTTTCTTAAAACTATTTGGTGATGTAGTTATTAAGGCACCCAGAAACTGTAGCTTCATCCCTGGTTTCTTTTCAATTAAGTATATATTATTTGGATCTCTCAACATTGTTATACTATTTTTCATGAGTAGGAATGAGTCCACATACTTTGTTTTAAATAGAGCCTAGACCAAACAATTAGAAAGCTGCTGGTGTGATGGCTGTGGTGGCCTAAGCATCACACAGCTGGAAGATAGAAGGAAACTTCTAGTTGAATCTTGCTATAGAAGGCAGAAATCAGCAAGTACTAGAGATTGTAACATGAATCTTAAAAGGTC
Organism: Peromyscus eremicus; assembly: GCF_949786415.1. Lineage (NCBI taxonomy): Eukaryota > Metazoa > Chordata > Mammalia > Rodentia > Cricetidae > Peromyscus > Peromyscus eremicus. The sequence goes on along the minus strand of NC_081431.1, from coordinate 34,938,013 downwards.
TTATTAATAATTAAAAAAAAACCCAGGGTCAGATATTGGGGTAAAAGCTGAAAGATCAGAGAAACAGAACAAGCCACAGCCAACCTCACCTCACCAACTCCTCAGCCCATCCTGTTTCCACAAACCCTCAGACTGAAAGCCTCTGAGTCCTCACCCCTGAGGGTCTCAGTTGAACTGCTGTTTAGTTCCTGTCTCCTCAGCCTTATATACCATTCTCCACCCAACCATGTCACTTCCTGGGATTAAAGGTGTGTGTGCTTTCCAAGCAAAGGGGTGAAATCAAGTGCTGGGATTAAAGGTGTGTGCCACTACTGCCTGACTCTGTTCCCAGTGTAGCCTTGAACTCACAGAGATCCAGATGGATTTCTGCCTCTGGAATGGTAGGATTAAGGGTATGTGCCACCACTGTCTGGCCTCTAAGTCTAATCTAATAGTTGGCTCTGTCCTCTGATCCCCAGATAAGTTTATTAGGGTACACAATATATCAACACATGAGATTGTTCATGGTTTTGTGTATCTGACTTTAGTTAAGAATAAAGGAGGACCCTAGGAAGGATTCATGGATTGCCCAGTGAAGGAGAAATAGATGAGGTCTACATGACCAAACTGGGGGTGGGGGTGGGGTAATGGAGGGCAAGGGATGGGGGATGAGTACATAGGGGAACAGGAGATTCAAGCTGGAACAGGGACAGAGTGAGAGAGCAAGGAAAGAGATACCATAATAAATGAAGAAGACACCATGGGAATAGGGAGAAACAGAGTGCTAGGGAAGTTTCCAGGAATCTACAAGGATGATCCCACCATAGACTACTGGCAATAGTTGAGAGAGTACCTGAACTGGCCTACTCTGGTGATCAGATGGCTGAATACCCTATCATCATAGAGCCCTCATCCAGTGACTGATGAAAGCAAATGCAGAGCTCCACAGCTGGGTGCCAGGCTAGGCTCCAGGAATCCAATCAATGAGAGAAAGGAGGGATTCTATGAGCAAAGGACATTGAGACCACGATGGGAAAAAGTACAGAGACAACTAGCCAAACTAGTGAAAACACATGTACTGTGGACCAATAGCTGAGGAGCCCCCATGGTACTGGTTAGGCAAGACAGTTGTTTAGCTTAAACTTTTAGCGGGCCCCCAGGCAGTGATATCAGAACCCATCCCTAGTGCATGAGCCAGCTTTTTGGAGCCTAGTGCCTATGGTGAGACACTTTGTGCAGCCTTGGTGCAGGGAGGAGGGACTTGGACCTACCTCAACTGAATGTACCAGGCTCTGCTGACTCCCCATGGGAGACCTTGCTTTGGTGGAGGTGGGAATAGGGGATGAGTTGGAGGGGAAGGCTAGGAGGCAGGAGGAGGGAGGATAGGGCAATCTGTGGTTGGTATGTAGAATGAATAGAAAATCTCTTAATAATAATAACAATAGGTCAGTTCAACTGGATCAGGCCCTCTGAGTGGGTGAGACAGTTGATTGGCCTGATCTGTTTGGGAGGCATCCAGGCAGTGGCACCGGGTCCTGTGCTCACTGCATGAGTCGGCTGTTTGAAACCTGGGGCCTATGCAGGGTCCCTTGGCTCGGCCTGGGAGGAGGGGACTGGACCTAGCTGGACTGAGTCCACCAGGTTGATCTCAGTCTGTGGGGAAGGCTTTGCCCTGGAGGAGATTGAAATGGGGGGCGGGCTGGGGGGAAGGTGAGGGGGGCAGGAGGGGGGAGAACAAGGGAATCTGTGGCTGATATGTAGAACTGAATTGTATTGCAAAATAAAAATTAAAAAATAATAATAATAATAATAATAACAATAATAATAATAATAATAATAATAATAATAATAAAAGAAAAAAGAATAAAGATAAGGGGCATTAAGTTTGTGGGCAGAGGAAGTTCAGGAAATGGGAAAAATAGCTTAGACTTAAAACCCAAGGATCTTGACAGTATTTTTCCCAGATAACCAGCTGAAAGTATGTTTCAATGCCCCTGTCCCCTGCTAATTTTGGCATCTTGTAAGTGTCTCCATCCCCAGCTAAACTTAAAGAAATAGCTCAACACTTCAGTTGTGTATGGTAGACAGAGTGGCTAGATGAGCCATGTGACCAGCCAGTGCACTTGAATAAAGAGGTAACACAGTGCCAACGCTTTCCACAACTGCCCAATGAGTTCTTATGAGAACTCAGGCCTGGCCTAGAGGATTTTATCATAGAAATCGAAAATGTGCTTTCAAAGGAGTAACAGAAGCTGTCCACCAGTGCTCTTTCAGACATCTGTAAGAACTTGACCGATGCATATCTGAGATTATTCTCTTCTGAGTATCCATAGATGAAATGTGACCAAAGCCAGGGACTCTGTAAGATTCTTACCATGTGTGGTCTCATTTGCCATTTATACTGGTCTCTCACCTTTGTGACTCTCTTGAATTTTCTGACCCTATCCTTATACTTAATCCATGCTAGAAATTCCATAATAGTTGCTTAACTAAAGACAATTGAATCAGTATATAAAGAGGGAAGATGTACTGGATTCTTCTCTTACTAGCTACCAGTAGTTGTAGTAATGGGCTTGCCATTACCAGCTGACTTACATTCTTTACCCATAATTTTACTTAGTTAGTTAGTTGGTTAGTTAGTTAGCTAGGAATAGAACCAGGACCTACTACCAGTTAGATAATCCTTCTATCTCTCAGCTATATCCTCACTGCTCCCTCCCCTCCCTTTTAGGTTTTTTGATTTGTTTGTTTTTTATGCATGGTTTCATGAGTTATCCAGGCCACCCTTGAACTCACTCTGTAGCCCAGGAAGGTCTTTGAACTGATGAGCCTCCCACCTGAGCCTCCTGTAGAGCTGGGGTTACTATCCTGCTTCCCCTGTAATTTGAGACACAGGCTTAGCTTCATCTGTAAGTTGAGAGAGCTGAATAAGAAAATCTGTAATATCAATTAACTCTTCATAAGGACAACATAACTGACACAAAGGAAAGCATTCTGCTCGGCACATCAGCCCAGAAATGGGGCCTGGAGGGATGATGTAGCCAATAGCTCATCTTTGTCATGGCTAGCACTCCCTGTGGACACACCCTAATCTTGGCCACCAAGGAAGGCATAGCCCAGCTCTTGGTAAGCAACTCTGCTGGAGGAATCACAAAGTAACTAGTTAGAGGGGAAATAACCACCAAGTTGCCTGAAATATTAATTTCCAGACAAATAAACTCCTATGCTATCTGTCGGTCTTCTGGAAAAACACACTCCTGAAATTACAAACAAAGTTCTTTTTTTAAACTCTTGTTGAGAACCATCCACAAAATATGACTGGATTCAAATCAGTCAAAATGCAAAAAGGCTATCTGTTTTGTTTGGCATAGAGTAGACCGTTGTCATTCCCTCAGGGTTTCATATAAGCACGTATTTGTGGTGCGTGCACTCTCACAGAGTTCAAGAGCATCATCTCTCAAATGGAAACTATAGTGCCATTGACCCTTGACTCAGCCTTTGGTGTTACGTTTTGTCCGGCAATGCAGCTCCCAGAGTCTCCTCCCTGCTAAGCAAGAGCAAAAGCTAACGTAGGCTGAACATACAGACATAGCAAGCCTGTGAAGGGTCTTGAAAATGTCAAGTCCCTGGACGTCTGACCAGCAAGGAAATCTGCCCAATTTCAGCATCCAAAGAAGCAAGGCTGCTGCTCTCTGGCCATGTTTCATTAACACTCAGCTCACTGAGACTATTCATTTATGGGATACCTGGGGTTGCAGATGGCTCATTTGTTTGGCCCATAGAATGGTAGTATTTCCATTAGTGCATTTCAAACCCTGTTTTCTAAGAAATGGGTAACTATTCTGTGTCTGTGTGCATGAGCATGTGCACGCACAGTAACAAGTGTCTGTGTGTGTGTGTGTGTGTGTGTGTGTGTGTGTGTGTATGAAGTGCATGTGTAAACAAGCATGCATATGCTAAGTATATGGGCATGCATGCATGTGTACAAGAGTGGGTACTGTTTTAAAGGTATGCTGAGATTAGTTTAAATACAACTGAGTCAGACAGCAGAGTCATTCTCAGATCCACTTCCTGCTATTGTATTTTTCCTTCTATCCAAATACAAAATGCTGCAGAAGCGAAGAGCTGTTCTCATCTTAATTACCGCAGAAATATTGCTAATTAGAAACAAGGGAAGAAGTGTTAGAGATTTGCCTCGGAATCAAAGGCAGCATTATTTTCCAATGGATATTAAAAGACTTGCAAAAGAGGCTAAGATGATGTGCTAGATAGAGTTGTGAAGTGTGTTTAGGGCCCCAATGGTAAAGACGGCTGTAAAGGGAAATTAAATATCTGGGAGGGAAATGTTCTCAGATGTTGGAATTATGCCTGCAGCCATAACACTGGATGCTGTGATCCTGTCTACCTCAAACAGGAAATGGGATCAAGAGCTCTCCAAGAAACTGGAGGCTGGAAAAAGTGCCGGTGACTCAGACTTCACCCCTCTAACACAGTGTCCCTCAGCTGCACTTACCATGGGTATGAACTCAAATGCCTGAAGATGGACGGCTTCCCTTCAATTCCTGTCACTTGGTCTATCTTGTTTCTTTCACGTTTCTTCATTTTGCCTCAAATAAATCAAAAGAGTGAAAGGGCATAAGGAATCCATCTTTTGGCTCAATTCTGTGTGGCCAGGTCTCTGAGTTTGTGGAACATGAATCTGAGATGAACTGAGAACTGAGTAGATAGTATGGGGTAGTATGAGCACCTCGGGTCTCCCAGGTTCAATCCAAGCTCCAAGGCTATGAGCAGACCATGGTAGCAGCTATCTCAAACTAGCAGACAATGTCACAATAATGATCCATCTGATCAGTTTCAGCATTTCAAACATTCCAATTCCTCAAGCCAAGGATTAAATCCGGAGGTATTAATATGAAAGCCTCAAGGGGGCAGGGATGAGACCCAAAGAGTTAGAACAGGAGTAGTGTGGGTCTGGGAAAGAAAGAGGAAGGGATGTACATGGTGGAAAGACAGAGAAGATAAATTAATGCCTCGGTACCTCAACTGGATAGCGTAGCAGAGTAGATACCAGTTTCCCTTGCCTTACATACATGGTTTCAGTTGGCCCATAAAATAGCAACCAGCAGTCTAGGCTGTGTGACTAAGAGAAGGTCATACAAACCCTCTGATTCCAGTTTCCTTGTTTGTATACTATTTCCTGCCCCAATTGTTGTACATAGGCACTCTGAAGACCAAATAAGGTAACAACGTGTGTGCACAGACTTTGAAAAGTGGCCATTGTTGACTGACAGAAGATGTGAGGTTAACTATGTCTCAGCACTACACAGATAAACCATGTCTTTCACAAGTCTACAGGGTTAGTCTTAAGATCCAGGGCATTTGATCCAGGGATAAGAGCTTGGCTTACAACCAGGTTAAATTAATGAGAAATAATTATTTTCCACCTCGCACCCCAAGTATGGGATAAAAGAGAGACATGCTTACTGCCAAGGTGCCATGTTGATTTGTTTTCTGTGGTTTCCTAAATGATGATCCAGAATTTAGAAAGTCACATAGAGTTACAGGGTTCCTCGCAAAAACAGCAGCTCCCTGGCCTATTCCTCCCCAATCCTAAAAGCTGAGCTTCATATGCAAGCACTATTTCCCATTTGTTCTAGCATTTACCTAAATAAAGATTCATAATATATTTATACTGCTGTCTTTGAAACTGTTTCTATTTTTAAATAATATTATATTTGAGTTGTAATATTATAATATGTTGATTTACAGCTATAGAAGGCAAGATTTTATCTCTTACAACTATTGCTGTACCACCTATATTCCCACAATGCACACATGCATACCATCTTCCCCATCCTTCCAATATAGTTTATCAAAGTTACCACAAATCTATATTTATTTTCACTATTTTGCCTCTATAACTATTATTCATAACAAAGCTGTATATAGTATAGTGATCATGTTTCTTCATTTATACAACTTTTTGACTGTCTCTAGAGTTCAGTTTCTCCTCTGCTTATTTTCTTGGTGCTTAATTACAACATTAACAACTCTTTGACATAGCCACAAAACATGAAAACTGCCAAACACCTTAAGCATCATTTTTGAATTTTTAATGAGAGACATTCTTCTGAAAGCCTGCCTTCCTGCCCTGCCAATTGGTTGATGACTATATCTTCAGCACTCCGGTCTTTCTGATGCTCCCTTCACCTTTATCTCAAGAATTCATTTCCTTCTCTGTATGACCCTCTATTTCTTAGACCCAATGTCACCCTCCCTTTTGGCCTACTGCTTTGTCTTGTGGCATACGTCCTCTACTAGCTTCCTGGGAAATGTGCTATCAAAAGTGAATGGTTTGAACATAAGATTTTAGATATTTGAAAATGCAGTGACTCCTTGTACTTGATTGGTAGTTTGGCTAGGTATAAAAGTTCACCTTGAAAATTATTAGCTCCTAAATTATGAGGAAATGCTTCATTGCCTTTAGAATCCAGTGTTTTGTTGAAAATCTAAGGCCTTCTTGATTTGGGGGTTGTTGTTTGTTGTTGTTGTTGATGATGATGATGTTGTTGTTTTGACAGTACTGAGGACTAACCTAAGACCTCATGTATAAGAGGCAAGTGCTCTACCACTGAGCTATAGTCTCAGTCTGTTTTCTTATATCCTGTGTATTATCTACCTTTTAAAAGCAAATTCTAGATTTCTTTATCCTTGATCTTCTGAAATTTCATGACAGTGTACCTTGATCTGATCCTCAGTTTTCTTTTTTGTGCTGGGCACTAAGTAAGCCCATTTAAAATGTAAAGTCATCTTCTACAATGTAAGAACATTACCTTATATATTTGTTTGTTTGTTAGTTTGTTTTGAGGGAGTTACTATGTAGCCCTAGCTGTCCCAGAACTCTCAGAGCTCTGTCTGCATCTCACTCCCTATCACTGGATTTAAAAACATGCATGCACAACCACACTCTGCTATATATTTCCTTAATAATGTTCATTCTGCTATTTTCTTTGTAGCTCTTTTCTACTCTTTTCTCCTTCTCCCTCTCCCATTAGTCAGAAGTTGGGTCTCTGTGGCTGGATCACCCAATTTTCTCATCTTTTCTTTCCTGTTTTCCATCTTTTGTGTGTCTCTTTCTGCAAGATTGCTTCATCCTTATGTTTTATACATTCTGTTTATCTTAGTTTTTTTCTTGATATCTTAATTTTTAGTACTCCAGAGAATTTTCTTGTTTCTTGAATATTCCCTTTGTAAATAACATCCTATTAAATGTTATTTTTCACTTGGGTTTCCCCACTTATTCCCTGAATCTTCTGTGCCAACTCTTGTTTCCTTGTTTATTTTTATCTTTTCTCTACAAAAGACCTCAAAAGTCTGCTAATTATTTTCTGCTCACACTTCAACTATGAATAATATAAAAGAGCTGATTGATGCTGTGTGTGCACGTGCAGTATACATGGATAATGGGGAGGAGGTGGGAAGATGTGGCACCAGCCCCATTTTTCCAGAGAACAGTCTGAGCCTTCTTCCTGTTACAAAGTCCTTTGCTGGTGGAAGAGTGCCACGGTTCAGCATAGGAATTTTACTCAGTCCTCCTATTTTCAATATTCTCCTCATATCTGATGCCAGCTGAAACTGTCCTCAAGTCCAGAGTCGATCTGGTACAGTGTGTCCAGAGAAGAAACCTCTGGTTGTCCATGGATGTGAAGGTGGAGGAATTGAAGACTTCCACTCTGTCTTCCTGTTGACAATGACATTTGCACTCCATTCTTCAGAGGCACTGGTGTCCAGCTCCAGAGTTTTCCCCAGGTCTCCAATCACACTGCTGCTTTGGGGCTTCCTCTTCTGCAAGTGCTTTGTCAGCTCTCTTAAACAGGCAACCTATGCCACCTGCTTCCCTTCTTGAAAAATACTATTGCAACCTCTCTCTTTGTAATTATCTCCTTACGCATTTAAGCCTTTCTTCCCTATACAGAGTGCATTAGTCTTCTATTGTGGTGTAGTGAGTCACCAGAAGCCTCACAACTTAGAAAACAATATAAATTTGGTATCCCATTTTTGAGTCAGGAGTCTAATGTGTTTCAACTGTGTCCTTAGCTCAAGAACTCAGCAGGCTGAAATTGTGCAGTTGACCAGTCAGGTCCTCGTCTGAAGACTTGAATTGGAAAGATCCACTTCTAAGCTATTTCAAGTTGTTGCAGAATTCTTTATGTTGCGATTATAAGACCAAGGTCCCCAGGGCCATTCTAGCTATTGGCAAGTCTCTTCATATTGACCACTTACACTCTTCCACAAAGACCCTCTCACATCAAGTTGCTCTCATGCTTCGCAGCTGTCTGACATCACTCTCCACAAGCAGCTAAAGAAAGCTCTCTGCTATCCAAGGACTCCTGTGAGTCAGACAGGTCCATCCAGGCAACATTCCTATGTTAAGCACAACCACATCATGTAATATAGCCTCATCACAGGATCCCAGTCACAAGTCCACAGCCTCAGAGAAAACACATAGCATGCATATCAGAAAAGGGAAATCTCAGGGGATCTTAGAATTGTGCTATTACAGTGAAGCAATCTTCAGAAGGGAGCAGAGATAACTGTGGCTACTTTATCCACTATGTTTAATTGCATGTCTTTCCTGACTAATGCTACTGTATTGTTAGTGTTGCTGAACTTCAGTTGTTAAAGTCAGTACTCTAGACGTGATGGCAAACTTAATTTTTAACGAGAGTGCTGCTCCATTTATGTAAAAGTTTAAGAAAAATTGAGGTTTCATTTTTTTTCACTCTTTCACTCAAGTGAGTAAGCCTTATGTGCTTGTGAGACCAGTGCAGTGCAGACCCTAAGCAGGCTCTCACATTTTTCCTTCCAAAGTCAAGGGCTTTCAAGGAGCCTAGAAGCCAGCCTTGGACAGCGTGGCTCTGTATGCCTTCAGTGGTCCTGATGCACAGCTCAGTTGTATTTGCTGTTCCTGGTATGCCCAGGTGTCATATACTAACATACCAGCCAGCTGCATGAAGATATTACCAATGAGAGGCAACACCTTGGCACAGGGACATGGTGATTTATCCTGACTTGGCAGGTCCCAGTGGTAGCTGTTGTGTCTGGTGATGAATCACTAATTTCTAGAAACCTTGACTGGAACCTGAAGGCGAGAGATAAATGTGAGTGGGGGTATTGCTCCAAGCATTCCAGCAGATAAATGGCCAGTCGTGACTAAAAGATGGTTTTACATTTTCTGAGTGTAATCAAGTGAGATGTAACCAATATTCTTTAGTTCATTAGCTTCATGTCTCTTAACCTTCACTGCTGAGTGCTCCCTTACAGAGCGCCTCCTTGTCCATCCTAGTGTTTAAAAGAATTTTTTTTTTTAGCTTAGAGATGGGTGAGTCACTGGCAGGTAGCCAGGAGAAGGGCAGAGGAAGTGCTCCTAAGGGGAGGAGAAGTCACACACAATTTGGTCTCAAAAGGGAGGAAAGTGAGAAAGGGGAAGCAGGCACAGAGGGCAGATGGGCATGGGGAAAATAGTCTGATTTCAGTGTCTGTCTCCTGCTCACATCTTTCTCATTATAGCCAACTGAGCATCAGTAAATCAATAACACATGCAATCTCTGGAAGTGATGCAGATTGACACCCCCTCTTGCTGCTCCTAGATAGAGCAGCAGCAGGACATACCTTGCTTTACTTCATATTTGGCTTTCATTCCGAGGGAAGGCCTCTGGACTTCATCAGAAAATCTGCTTTATTCATTCATTCTTCTGTGGAAAAACACAGGTAGGGGGACAGGATTCTTCCCTGTAGAAGTGCTAGGGTCTCCAGGGAAGAACTTCCTTCTGTTATAACTGTTGTGTGGCCCACTTGGTCTGAGCATGAATCAGTGCCTGGCTGCAATTCTGCCTGAATGGGAGTTCCCTATCCACCTCCCATCTAAGTCTTCACCCCACTGACCTGCCTTTTCCTTGGAGTCACTCTGTACAATCACACTCTGGGGTCTTTGTACACATCATCCTTCTGCTCAGATCACTTCTCATTTCTCTATGTAAATGTCACAGAGCATCTACTCATCCTGAAAGTATCATCCCCACTCTCGTCTCCCCTGAAGATCTTTCTTTACCACTGATTCCTGATTACACTTTTCCTCCTCCATGCATGTAGGAACCTGGAGTGAGCTAGAGATTAATTAAGGGAAAACTGGAGATCATGTAGACTCCAGATTGTGGGGGAGAAATAACAGACCAATAAACTCCAAGGTGGAAGCACACAGCCTGCATAATATGTATACAGGGATGTGTGATTTGTACAGTACTCAGGTGGGAATTAATAGTTGAGTGCACAGGACACTGGAGCAAGAGACAATAGCGTTAGGGCTGTTTGAGAGAGCTGTGCCTGGTGCTCCCTAGGTCAGTACTTTGCTGAGCATTTCTAGGGAGTCCAGCAACTACCTGGGAGACCAAGAATCATGCTATCTATAAGACTGCTAGTGTTTGTCATGTATCTGTTTGGACATTGGTATTTTTTAAATGGAGAACTTGGATGAACTAGGAATTCAAAGTATAAAGTACAAAAGAAGGGAAAAAGAGCAGCAGGCAATCTGTACAGTGCTGCCAATTGTTTATTCAAGTCCAGGACTGCAAAAGAAAATTATTTGGAAATAAAATAGACTCTGGCTGGAGCTGAGCCTCTGCCTACTTGCTGGAGTCTATGACCCTAGCTATACTTGAGTCAACATCATCTATGAAACTGAATAGTTTACCTGAATCTACACATGTGTACCACAGGAGAGGGAAGTCTGTAGACTTCTAAAGAGGCCAGAGGGATCCTTTCCAGTTCAGAGAGTCCTCTGAATGCTCAGGTGACACAAAGTGATCCGACAGCTCACAACATGTCCCACAGACTCAATAGTGATAAAAGGCCACGCAGGCTTTGAAATGCCTCCTAAAAGGCATGCCACGTTTGGACATTTGTCTTTGTGGATAGTATTAGATTTATCCAACTATGACTTCTTTAAAGCAACTCTGGCCCCCACGGCCTCTCTACCTTCAGTCTATATTGGAAGGATGTCCTATATCCCATGAGCCATGTCCTGAGTAAAGAGGTAAGAGGAGTAATGAAAATCTTTGGGATAGCAGTTGCTGGAAATTCTGCTTCTTCCTCAATGGACAGCAACTCCTGACCCTCTGTGTCCTGATTCCCCTTAGCCTGTCACACAGAGCACACCACCTCACCCCAATGTCAAAGCATTTTTCTCAGTATAGAGGAATTCCTTTGGGAAAGACAGAGTCCCTCCCCCCTCTCTCTGAGCACTGAGCTCCTGAGCAGTGCTTAGCACACATGAGTAATGAGAGTACTACAAAAGTTAGCATAGTCTTTTCTTCTCCAGTGCTTTGAGTCATTGGTTCTTACATCTTCTTTGTACTCTATGTCTCTCCTCTTTTCAGTGTTTTTCACTTCTCAATTAAGCAGAGGACTTCCAGCAAATCAAGCTGGTACTTCAAATGGAAGGCTCCATGCCCAGTTTCAATCCCACTGTCCAAAAGAGCATAATGTTCTCCTTGTACATTCCTGAGTATTTATTTCCCTGCCATAGCTTTGATCCATACAAGCCACTACTGCTCCAACATCTTCCCAGGCAGGCTTAGAACATGAGCAGGCTCAGAATCTTAGTACACATGTGGTTGTGGAGATTATGATATATTAAAGACCTACTGTCTGAGGTTGGATGACTTCTATTTGAATCCTGGCTCTATTAGAATCAGGACTCTGTTACTCATTAGCTGTGTGAGCATGAATGAGTTAATCTATTATCTTCGCCCTCAGTTTACTCATCTATATAATGGAAATCCTAATGTTAATACTTCAGAGTTGCTTTGAAGGTTAAATAAGTGCACAAATGGGAATTAGAGCAGTGGGGAGTACACAGGGCTATCTAAACTGGCTATTTTTAATATTATGAGGGAATCGGATGTAAGTATTTCTAGGCAAATGATCTCAATACTTACAACTTTGGTCTTTCCACCTTCACCTAATCTTCCTCATCAGTCTACAGTTTCAAATGCCTCCCACTCTAAGTAAAACAGTCTTTCTATCTCTACCTCAACATACTTTCCTCAATTTTCTTCTCTCCCCTATCAGCATGATTATGTAAACAATCTCTACAACAATCTCCACCTCCTCACCTCTCATTCATGCCTCAATCCTTGGTAATCTGGCTTTAGCTTCCCACATACCACTAAAATTGTCCTCCCTGAGATTACCAGTGACCTCGCTATTGCTTAAGCTAATTGCTTCTCTGTCACTTTTGACCCTGTTGACCACTTGCTTTCTCTGGAAATGTTTCTTTCATTGCTGAGACGCTATTTTTTTCCTGGTTGTAGCATTCAGTTTTTGTTATGTTAAGCAATAATCCTCAAATCTCAGTGGCTTATGACAATGAAGGTTTTCCTTTAAGCTCAAATTCCACATCAGCTGAAGGCTCCTCTCTTTTTTTTTCTTTTTGTCTCTATTTGGTGAGCTTAAATGAAGAAACAGAAGGAAAGAGATTATACAGTAGCTCCTGAAACTTCTGCTTGACTATGATAGACATTGCATAGGCCATACCAGGTCATATGACCCAAGCCTGACCTCAAGTGATGGAAGAAGTACATTCCTCCCACTTGCAGTGAACAGAGACATGCAGTGATCATCCAGGAAAGACAGGAAATGACAGGGACAGAGAACACCTCATGGGTTTTCTTCTACCTCTCCAGTCTTTTACTCTTAGCATCTATCATTCGGTCATCAAGATAGATCTGTTAATACTTCCTAAATGCTGTGCCCTCCTGAGCTTCCTGTATAAATGTGTTCCTTAGGTAGTACTCCTACATATTAATTAAATGTTTATAAAATCCTATATTCCCATGACTTCAACTCTCTAGAACAGACCACCACTGCACATGTTCATCAGTTCCCCTGAAATTCATAGGCTCAAATTTTAATTCATATTCTGGTCTTTCTGTTCATTTATTCTCCTTCATAATTGAAGGAAACATTATGAACCTGAATGTCTATGTCAGAAACAAAAGAATTGTTGTTCCCTAGCTCATTGCTTTCAATGTGTCAACTACAGTTCACTCTACCTTTAATGCAAACCTCTAAACTCTTTCCTACTCTCTTACAATTGGCTAGTTGACATCCTGTCATCACGATATGATGTATCTAAGAAAATCAAGTTACATAAATAAAAAGGGTTATTTTGTCTCACAGTCTTGGAAGTTGTAGTCTGTGACCAGGTGGTTCCATTGCTATAGATGTGCATAGCATCAAGGTATAGGTGGACACAGGGGAACAAAATCACTCGCCTCATGAAAAAAAAAAAAAAAAACAGGGAAGAGAGTAGGACCCCAAAATATCCTTGGTATGAACGTTCCCAGAAACCTAAAGATTTCCATCCAGGCCCCACCTCTTAAGGTTTCTTCTACCTCCTAACAGCAACAGGTGTGTGTGTGTGTGTGTGTGTGTGTGTGTGTGTGTGTGTGTGTGTGTGCCTTAACACACACATCTTTAGAGGACATTTTTGGTCCAAAGTATAGCATTAACCCTTGCTTGAATTTTAGTTAATTATTTTCCAACTGGCCAGCATGTTTTAGTCATTCATCACTCAGGTCCATCTAGGTTGCAGCAAAAGATTAATACTCCATTTAATCTTGCCACTTCTTTCTCAAGGAAAATACAAAGGCACTCCTATTTGCCTGCAGTCAAACTCAGGCTCCATATTGTGGCATTCAAGGTTCTTCACAATCAGATCCAGGTGTCTCTGTATCATTTGTTTATGCTGGCCATCTTCATGGACTGTTCACTGTATCAAAATAAGCCATGATGTTTCTCATTCCTATGTATTTGTGTGCACTAGTCTCTTTTCATTTTTCTATACTTGATAACTCCTATTGTTCGTTCAAGATGCAGTGGAGGCATCTTTCATAAAAACCTCCCCAACCTTGTCCCTATTCCACAATGTACAACACCAATCACATTACATTATTACTAATGTTATCACTAATGTGCCTTTCTCTCATATAGATTGAGTTCCCCAGAGCAAAGACTGATTCATTAGGTTCTTTGAAATTGCCCAGGATTTAACACAGAATGTACATATTAGATATTCAAACAATGTTTCTTGAGGGAAGAAATAAACAAATGAATGACATAATGCAGTCTATCACATTAACACAATGGTCAAAGTTAATAGTTGTTACTTTTCTTTCCTGGCTATTGGCTGGCTCTCGGAGACATGGTCTTCTCATATTAGAAGAAAATCTTCTTGCTTTCATGTCCAAAGCACTGTGCAGCTCTGATGCACTGAATCTGACAGGTCTAGCCTCTAAGGATTCCTCAGCAAGCCTTCCTTTCCTAGAATCTGTCTCTCCAACTTAAAAGACTCCTCAGAGGCTACTTCTCTGCCCTCTGGCTTTCCTAAATGACCACCCACTGGCCAGCTCAGGCCTTTTTCCGACTCTTCCCTGGAGTTCCTACATCTGCCATTCTTCTCTCCAACTCCATTTCCGTTTTTCTCACTGTTTCTTTTCCTCTCTTTCTTTATCAGGGCCAGTAGTTAACTTTTCAGGGCTCAAAATGAAAATGTGGAGAAGGTACCCTGGGTAACGGATGTGATTATTTGATAAGTGAGAGGCTTGTATCAGTGCCATGTAGAAGTGTTTTAATGCAAATAAGCTGTCTTATCAGAGGCATTTGTAATTATGGAGAAATTGCTCATCATTGTTTTTTATCTAATCAGGAAACGGAAAGTAATTGTGTTGACTCCATGGCTGGGAGGGATGGGTGCAGAAGGGATTGGGTGCAGAACGCCCTCATCCTCTAGGAGGACTCTGAGTGGCAAAAGGACAGAGGAGTCTGAAACCTCACAACTTTGTTCATCCATTTACTAGAACATGAAGGAAAAGGACTCAGTTCTTGCCAGTTACTCACACTAGAAAGTTTCCTCAGACAGGGGCAGGTAAGGGGCAAGATGTGGGGGGCTGTCCTCAGGAGTCTGGCCAGGTTCGTTGTGTCCACCATGCACGGCCACCTCGATATCCACTCTCAGTTCATGGGAACACTGCCAGCAAGGTGAGACATAGTGTCCATGGTACCCTGTGGAGAGACGGGCTGGGGGAAGGGGGCTTCAGTTGGAACTGAAGAAATTCTCTGACTTCTTTTATTCTTTTTCTCTCTCACTTTTCTTTTTCTTTAACCTAACAATAGGTACAAATGAGCGACTATGCTCTTAGTTCCTGGAATTCGCCCTCCATGTGGTGGCCGGCCTGCCAAGCTGAGCACCACACTGCACTCAGTTGTTTCACCCCCGTTTTAGTGCTAGGAGGGACTTCTGATGTCTTGGGTATTTTTAAAACCATCTTCAGGTCTCCATCCACTCCAACAGTCTTATTTTGCTAAATTTAAACTTGAACTTACCGTTTCTATAAGCCAGTAGAGGTCAAATGTCAGCAGTGGTTATTCCCATCCTCTCAGGCAAATAGAGACTCAGTCTCACTGAGTCAGGTGTGGGATTTGGACCCCAAGCAGAATTCAAACCTGATTCATGCTCTGTCCCTACATTAGGTGTCAGTAAATGGGCCTTTTGCAATACATACAGGTTAGGGAGCTCATGTTAGTGTGTTTCAACTGCTCTCTCTCTCTCTCTCTCTCTCTCTCTCTCTCTCTCTCTCTCTCTCTCTCTCTCTCAGCCCTAAATTCAGTAATGGTTCTCTGTACAAGCTCATTCATTTTTAATCAGTTGACTGTAATGATTTGTTACAAATGATCTTTAATTCTCAGCTGCGGTTAATCAGTCCTGAAAGGCACTTTTCCTGTTATTTTATTTGGATAGGATTCTTAGTGAAATACTTGCCTGCCATTACTTAATCACTTATTTGTTTTTCCCCGGCACACAGTTTCTAGCAGCACACAGCAGTATTTAATGCGAACATTTTCCCTTGGTGCCATGAATTGAGTTCTCCAAGCTGTAGGGGTGGGAGCCTCATGAGAGCCCTGAGGGTTCATGTTCTAGTTTAGTATTTACTGTCCTCTTCGGCTTGTCAAGCACAGAGCTTGGAGCTAGGATACACTGGATCATATTGAGCAATAGTATCACACCTTAGAAAGCTTATAGGGTAAGCAGGAAAGGCAGAAGACGGGATGGCGGATTGCCTACCTCTGGACCAGCCGACTCTTCCGTGAAGAGGGTCAACAACCACTCAGCTGGTATTTCTAGGCAGATGGAATAACAGATGCAGAGGTCTAAAGAGAGCACACATGAGACTGGACACATGCACACAGTGAGTGTGATCGGGGTGCAGAGCAGAGGCGGGGAGAGTGGGCAGGGAGAGGAGAGGGCAGGGAAGCAATGGGGCCAGATATAACAGACCTTGGAACACCTTAAACATTGAGAGATTTAAGCTTTGGAGAAGCCCTGTGGGAGTGGCATGGAGAACGGGCTAAAAGTTGGCTGAGAGTGGTGGCAGGAACCAGGTAAAAAGGAAGTAGCATCTGCACTTACCCCTAGTAGACTAGTTCCGGGGCAAGGACACTGGACTATGTGAAAGGAATGATGGGCTGAGCAGCAGGCAGATTTCCCCTGTGCACCACCCCCCTCAGATCTGTGGAGCACTTGTCTGCTTCCAAAGACTTCTAAGCATACAGCTATAGGCCCATAAGTAGGACAGCGCTATCACCTTGATGAAGCTCAGATCTAGGTCAGGGTGAACACAGCTGCTGGGATGGGGTTGTAACCCTGATGGAGCACAGATCTGGGCCCTTTCCTTGGCTGGCAGTCAGCTCCCTGGAGTCAGCTGAGAACCTTTCTTAACAGGAAGGAAGTTGAAATGTTTTCTTTCCTCCCACAGTCTCCAGGTTCAGGTACGTCTGGCTTCCATGGGGCACTAGCACCATCACTCAGTCCCTGGAATTAAAGCTTGGTGCCAAGTGAGTCTAGAAGGCTCTGTTAGTGATTGATTTTGTATGTGGAGAGATGTGCTTGGTGGTACCTGTAGAGAGCAGAATGTGCTTCTGGGATGAGACAGTCCACCTGAGCTTCTGCTGCTGCTCCACAGTGTGAGCACTGAATGCAAGAGGCTAGATAAGGCCTTTCCTGTTAGGACAGCGTTGTCAGAATCATCAGCAGAGGGCTATCTGATGAGGGGATGGCCATGACAGGAAGTGGTCTGCCTGCAAAAGCAAAACACAAAAACTTAAAGGTGTCAGCTCCCTCTCCACTCACACCAAGGACAGATTGGCCAGCCAGTGCCTCTTTTCTAGAACAGCAAAGTGTGAGCGAGTCTTAGTGTGCTGTCTTTCTCTGCTTTGGTGGCCTCGCCACACTCCTTCTAGCTCCTTACTGCCCATGTCAGACCTAATTTCACTCTCCTGTCTTGTTGTCCTGAGATAGATTCACACTGTATGGTCAATGACTTAAGACTTTGTTTAAAAGGCAAATATCTCTGGAAATGAGAGGTAGTACCACAAAGATAAATGTTAGAAATGTGAGTTTGAAAAACAGGGACTCTGTTGGTTCTGCGAAGACCCTCCACCTTCATAAGCAATCAGTTGGCCTCAGAATACTCTTTCTTGGTTCTGGAACACTCCCAGAAGACTCTGTGGAGTTTCTTTAGAACTTCATGGATGTGTTAGGTTCTTTTCCCTTCAACCTTGCTCTAAAAAACAGATCCCAAGGAAAATGTAAGGTCCCTTTTAGTGGCTAGAGGGGTTAGTCTATCTCAGTGCTTCTCAACCTTCCTAGCGCTGAGACCCTTGAACAGAGTTCCTCATGTTGTAGTGACCCCCTACTGTAAAATTATTTTGTTGCTACTTCATAACCGTAATTTTGCTACTGTTATGAATCATAATGTAAATATCTGATATGCAGGATATATGATCTATGACCCCTTTGGGGTTGTGACCCACAGATGGAGAACTACTTGTCTAGCTGCTTTCTGAAGGTGTTTTCAGGAACTTGCAGGTCTCGGAATACCTAGCTCCTCAGTCTGAATAGGTCTTACCTATTTCGGAGCCCAGCACTGCCCAGCAGCCTCCTCAGACTCCATGCTTGGATTTAAAGGACTTCTGTTTGTATCTCTGTTAAATCCTTGGTGCAGAAGCCATGTGGAAATATCCCTGTGTCCACAGGACTGTGTCTTCTTCATGCCCTACGTCATTCTCCCTCTGGGGCAGATGTGCATTGTCATTCATTTCTGTATTTCCAGCAGTCGAGTTATTGCAGATATTAAGTGATGGATGCAGAGATCACGTGTTCGCTTTGCTTTGCTTTCACCTTCCGTTTCTTGGTGGAGAGTGAGAGTAAAGGCCTGCCATGTAAATGCCAAGTAGACATGGTTTTAGAACTAACCCCAGGTCTTCCTCAAGTTTCTGCTGTCCCAAGATCAAGCCCTCACTAAAAGGATAAGGATACAAAAATCACTGGATACCTCCAAAAATCTCAATACGAAATGTCAGTTTATGCATCAGTGTTGGAGTGTGAAACTGTTAAAAGCACAAAAAGATGGTCATGTTCCTCAAAACCTACTGCTTAGTGACTGCCCTGAAATCTCAGGTTTGGGGGAGGTTCTCAAGCCTTGGTCTCATGTCCTTGCACATCAAACAACATATGGAAAATCAGTCACCACCCTGTGGGCCACAAGAGGAGCTGGAATAACCAAAGGTGGTCTTAATCTCTCAGTGTGGGGCTCTTTGGAGATGTGTGTACAGGGATGCTTTGTTGTGAGAAGTTTGGCAAGAGGCAGGATGCAAAGGGTGGATGCAGGCCAAAGAAGGAGATCAAGTCAAACCGCCCCTGAAATGGCGATAGTGCACACTCTGAAACGCAGGGGACACCTTGGATCATGCCAGGACCCAAGAATTCACAGTTCAGAAATTTCATTTTTTCGTAGATCCGGATGCTGACTCAAGCAAATAAAGTTTCATTTCCGGTACCACTTCCCACAAACCCATCATCCACTCCCCTCATACTAAATCAAACTACTTTACTTCCACATTTGAAAACAGGTTACAGGAGAAACATCTTCAGCCTCCTCACATACACAGGAGACTTTCTGATCTGAGCACAGGTCCCGTTAAGACCAAGACTCTACTTAAGCCTTTGTAGTCTAAAGGACAGTGGCTTTGTGACTCATACCATGGTTGGCTACACACTGTGTTCTAATCCTGTGTCTCTCCTTACTATTTCCAATAAGACCTGTTGTTCGAATCTCTGATGGGCTTTTAATAATAAAAAAAAAAAAAAAAAAAAAAAAAAAAAAAAAAAAACCAGAGCCAGATATGAGGGTGAAAGCTGAAAGATCAGAGAAGCAGCAGCACAACCAGCCACTAGTTCTTATCTCTGTGAAATCCTCAGTCTAAAGAGAGTGAGTTCCTGTTCCCTCACTCCTTATATACCTTTCTCTGTCCTGCCATATTACTTCCTGGGATTAAAGGCATGTGTGCTTCCCAAGCAAAGGCATGAGATCTCAAGTGCTGGGATTAAAGGTGTGTGCCACCACTGCTGGCTCTGTTTTACTCCTATACTGTATCAATCCCATGTAGCCCAGTGTGGCCTTGAACTCACAGAGATCCAGATGGATCTCTGCCTCTCGAGTGATAGGATTAAAGATGTGTGCCACCACTGCCTGACCTAGTGGCTAATCTAGTGGCTGGCTCTGTCCTCTGATCCTCAGGCAAGTTTATTAGGGTACACAATATATCACCACAGGACCAGTGTCTAAGCAGATCCCTCAGAACTGGTCGTAGTCCAGTAGGCTCTCTCTTCATTGCTCTAACCTTGATCTCACCTTCCTGGGATGCCCATGTATACCAAACTCCTTACTTCTGGATTTGCTCTACCTCCCCATATTTGCCTGGGCTCAAATTTCTTAGCAATATATCAATTTTTATGTTTATGAATATTTTGCCTGCATGTCTGTATGTACACTATCTGTGTGCCTGGTCTCTATGGAGACCAGAAGAGGATGTTCAATTCCCTGGAACCGGAGTTAAAAGTGATTTTGATCTGCCATATGGTCTGGGAACCAAACCTGAGTCCTCTGGAAGATCAGCAAGCACTTTTTAACTACTGAGCCATCTCTCTAGCCTCTTGGCTTAACTATCCAACCTCCTTAAATTTTGACCTTGGTGAGTCTCGCCCAAGAAAGAATTATCCTACTTAAAAGAGCAATAGCATCTCCAGTGGTTTTATCCTTTCCCCTTGGTTGAATTCCCTTCCTGTCTGATGGGCTGCTCCACCCACTCCCTTCTAGCTCATAGGCTCTGGAAACAGGCAGTTATCTGATCCTTGGTAGACCCTGATGAGGGAGAGAAACCCACCACTATTTGTGTGGTTTTCAAGTCCTGTTTTCCCTCCACATCTCATGTTGGTTGGTGGAGGAACAGCAAGGGTTTTGGCTAATGGTCCGATAGAACCCTGTGGAGGGTTCTTCATCAAATGCTCTGGAAGTTCACTGTTTATCACTCTAGCAGTTGATCTTCCCTTAATTACAGATCTGAGGGAGATGACAGTGGCCAGTGAACTAAAACTGGACTTATTCTGAGGAGACAGGAATCCTGGACCCACCATCCAGTTTTACCCTTAGTCAGGTCCTTTGAGAAGAAATTGGCTATCTTTGAGGTGGGCCAGATAGTCACCATCAGAAAAAAAAAATGCTCTGTCTCCATGAGGTCACATATTTGTCAACCAACACTGGATAAGCCAGAGCCTAAGAGAAGAAGATGCATCCCCGTGGGTCTACACATGGCAAGATAGGACCTACACTGGGGGAAAGCCCACCATTCCTTTCCCTCTGGGCTCCCTTTTATGGGTTCTCTCATAGGGAAGCACATGTCTTCAGATAGGAAACTACCATGGTGATTGGTGGCTAGCAAATGCAATTAAGTCCTAGTTAAAGGCTCTCCAGGGGGTGCTTTTCCAGTATGGTAATCCAGATTTGGTGATCACTTTAACAATGTACACTGGAAAGAAGCTGATAATGAAGGAGTTGTCTCTGTCAGCTTTCAGCCCTGGAATATTCTGTACCCTTTCGATACAGAGAAGCTGTAAGCATAAGGGAAAATGGAAAGGGGAAGTGAGGAATTCTGGATTGTAGTGGATCCCCTTTACATGTACAGCATAGTTGGACCAGGACACAAGACGACTGGGACTCTCAGTGTGAATTAGGGGACAGAGGTGCTTTCAGAGGTCAGAATTCTACACTATTTGCTATTCACCTTAAAACTTGGAGTGTAATTCTTTAATTCCACTATTTTGGGTCTTTGGAGTGATAAGCCAAGAAAGAAAAAAAAGCCTACCTCAGACCCTGCCCTTGAAGTATTCACACTCTAGTTGCCAAGGTCAAGCACACCCCATCAGACTTCCAGGCAACAGTAGATAGCTTGGCCACATAGAAACACATGAATTAGTACATTAAATATTGACTCATCTGCAGAGCTGAAGGAAGGACAGAGGAGCCATCTGGACTTCCGCCTGAGCTCTCAGCCCAGTTCTGCACCTTCACAGCTAAATAACCTTGAACAACTTACTTTAATTCTTTGTTTCTCAATTTCCTGATTAGAAAATTGGGCTATCTTAGCTCATTTTCTGTTGCTACAATACCATGCCAGAGTCTGGGTGATTTATTGAGTTTATTTAGGTCATGGTTCTAGAGGCTGGCATGCAACATGATGCTGGCATCTGATTGGCAACTGAAATGAAGGCCTCCATACTGCATCATAACATGGTGGAGGGTATCATGGTGACACAGAGCATGTTCAGTTGTGTCTTTCTTCCTCTTAATAAGATAGCTATACTGTCATGAGAATCCCACATATGTAATCTTACCTGACCCCGATTACCATCCCAAAGCCCCACTTCCAAATACCACTAGCATGAATTTGGGGGGCTAAGTTTCCAGCATAAGAGCTTTGGGGTGACACATTTAGTATAACAGTAATACTAATGAGGGTGGCTTCCTTCCAGGCTCTTAGTGGGAATTCAGAAGGACAATGCACTGTTCTAGCCATAGCCTTGACCATGGCAATGTCAACAAAACCCTTCCCCTCTGAGCCTGGGAGCTCTTAACCTTTTTCATATTGTGAATTCAGTTGGCACATGGTGAAGCTATGAATCCCTTTTTCAGAAAGAGTATACATATATATATATATATATATATATATATATATATATATACACATATATATATGGAATTGCAGAGGAAATTGCATTTTTATTGAAATATAGTTATCAAACTGCTGAAAAACCAAATTTGTGATATAGTAATATATGTGTTTCTTTATTAACATAGTAAATAACAAGATCTACTGGCAGGCCTAATAACTGCTATAATTTTGAAGCAGTAATAAGCTTAAACAATATTTCAACATATCTACAAATGTAATGAGATATAAAAAATCTACAATTTCCATGGGTGACAACATTATAGCTATTGTTAATAACACTGTGACTTGTCGCCTAATTCAAAATTAGAGATACTGCCAAATTTTCCCTAGAAATTGGTAAAAATAAGGATGTAACTTTTTTCCAGCTAAGTTCATAGACTGAGTGAAAGCCTATTACTCTCAGACTTGATAAAAAAAATAAAAAATGGTTATAACCATGATTTCTAAAATTTTTAAGCAATATTTATTTTGTCTTTACTGAAGCAAAGATATAAACATAGAAAGCTTAAGAAATGTGGCTTAAGGGGAGAACAAAGGAAATATTTAAAACATCACCCAGGAGCTAACACTGGCACAGTTAGGCTGTGAGCCTCATTGCTACCCAATTTTTCCATACACTGAGTCTGCTCCAGTGAGGACCGTTGTGTGGTAGCTATACTCAGAGGGGTGTTAGATGACAAGAGATGCTGGTCCAGCTCCACAGACCATGACTAGAGGTCAGAGTCACTGGAAGTATCAAAGGAGAAGGGGTTCTGTCCTTGACAACTCAGCCCTGTCTGTGCCTTAGGCACTCAGATGGCTCACCAATCTCCAGCCCCACTAATACAGTCTAAGCCATCCTATTGATCTCAAGTCTCTCATTAGATCTGATAAATTCCCTCAAGTCTCAATTGTGAATTGTGAATAATGGAAGCTGCCCACTTGAGGATGGAAAACAACTGACTCCTTCAGACCTGCCAGATATTCAGATCAGGTTCCTGATGCCTGTAGCAAAGTCAAGACTCATCCAAGCAACCATCTTAGAATAATGATAACAAGGCACTTCACACCAACACAGACACCTGTGGCTAGGGACAGTCTCTTATCCCATCCAAAGTGGTTTTTCTGTGACAATCCTGCAGCCTTCCTCTGGGGTAGGAAGATAGTTTTGCGCATGTTCAGTGATCCCAGGTCAACTTACAAAACAAAAGGCTTCTGTTGGCTTGTCTAGTCATTGTAAACACATGTAGAGATCCCACTGTACAGGTTCAGAACACAGAGGAGGTCAGACTCCGAGCTTCCCTAACCCTGTGAGGCAGCCTTAGTGCTCTGTGTTGCCATCCTCCTAGGGGAGCACAAGGGTGTACGGTCACTGCTCTCAACTGAGGGCTTCATGCTCCTCCCCAATGGGACCCCCAGGAACCCGGCAGACATCACTATAGCAAGTTGCACAGCACCTATCTGCTTTTCTCCAGCTCAGCTCTGAAAGCAATGCCCTCTCTTAGGGTGGGTTAATGAAACACTGTCAGCAGATTCATCAAAATGTAGCTCTGCGCTTTCCTAGAGGGACCCTGTGATTCTGAAGTGGCATACCTCGCTTCCTCTAAGCCTAGATAAAGGTCACAGCTAGAGATGACAGGCCAGCCAAGCTCCTGAGTGCAAGACACCGCATTTCAAAATATTTTTAATAAAACAATGTGGAAAGGGCAGCCTGTTCACTTTATTTTCCACTGAGGCATTCAATTAAACCTGAGATTCTGGGAAAATCTGAACCCTCAACCATATTTTCCATTAGTAATAATAAGAGATAATTACTGAGCCTGCCTGTCAGATATTCCAGGCAACAGGGCCTCCACTTAATTAATTGCTAATTAAGATATGAAAGAACTGAAGTGTCTTTCATACTTCTTCACTTTATTAAGCCACAGAAAACCTTCATCAGGGAAAGGGAAATATAAATATTCCAGACTGAGTCCCTCTGCGGGTTAACCAGCCTGGTGAAGGGTCAGAGGAAAGGAAGGCCCACTATGGGTGAAGTTCCTTTAACTGTATCATCCAGTTGTAATGGCATAAGCAGAGAGGAAGGAAGCAAGAGGGAGCGGAACTGACAAGGTTTGAGCTGCTACCTTTGGCTCTCCACTAGCCAAGACTTTCCCATACACTAAGTGAATCTTGGCTGCAGTCCGGGAGGGGCTATTTTATGCCCACCTCACAGATCAAGAAAAGGTGTAACTAAAAGGCTGCATTAATTCATTTTCTCTTTATTGTGACAAGATAGCTAACAAGAAGAAATCAAGGAAGGAAGTATCTATTTTGTCTCACCATTTGGGAGCACAGTCCCTCGTGGCCAGGAAGGCATGCTGCTGGGGATGAGAAGTACCTGTAAATGTTAAGTCTATGCATGCTGGTGTTCAGCTTGTTTCATCTTATATTCCAGCCCAGGGCCTTAACCCATGGGATGGTGCCACCCGCATTCAAGGTGGGTCTTCTCTATTCAGTTTAACCTTTTTGGAAGGACCTTCACAGACACCCCCAGAAGTGTATTTCCATGGTGACTCTAAAACCCATAAAGTTAATGGTCAAGATTAACCATCACACAGGCCTTCAGTGAATTTCCTTTTTATAAGTGTGTGTCTGGCAAGGTTTGAGCCAAATTCCGTGCTTTCCATTTATTGTTCCAGGGTGATTCAAGAAACAAAAATGGGCCGGGCGGTGGTGGTGCACGCCTTTAATCCCAGCACTCGGGAGGCAGAGCCAGGCGGATCTCTGTGAGTTCGAGGCCAGCCTGGGCTACCAAGTGAGTTCCAGGAGAGGCACAAAGCTACACAGAGAAACCCTGTCTCAAAAAACCAAAAAAAAGAAAGAAAGAAACAAAAATGGATGATTCCATGTCTTCATGATTATGGACAAAGTAAAAAAGCATCTGTGGTAGCTACCTTTCAGGTCCTCCAGCTGATCTTTGCAATCTGGTATTTTATTCTTCACATTAAATGGGTCTAATGTGTCTATTGGAATATTGCAGAAATGATGAGAAGAGTAGTTACAAAAGACATCTTGACTCCCAACTTCTTCTCCCCTAGACTGCTCACTCTGGAGTAAGCCATCATCATGTTGTGAAGATAATAAACTAACCCTCGAAAAGCCCATGGGGGAGAAACTAAGAACCAATATGACCATTAGCATGAAAAAATAGCCATTTTGGAAACAGACTATGTCTAGTGGGTCTTCAGGTAACTATAGACACCAAAATTTCATGAGTACCCTGAGACAGACCACCCCTAGAAGTCATTTTTGAAGTTTCAACAGACCCTCAGAACTACTAGACAATAAATGCTGGTCGCTTTAATCACAGGCTAACTTTTTGCATATAAGTAGCTACAATGTGGAGAACTCACAAACCGCTACACACTGCCTACTGAATCATAGTTTTGCCAATACCAATGGGTCAGAGAATTTCTTGTAAGAAACATTCACATTTCTACGTCTGCAAGTAGGTATCTGAGAAAATGGGCATTCAAGATCTCTCCTGGTAGGAGAGTTTGAGAGACAGAGGAGGGAATGAGTCAGGTCACCAATAGCTGCCTAAGGTTTCCATTTTGCCATTGTAGATGACTAAGCACAATTTGTTGATCATTCACAACCTGGTCAGCAACCAACTGCTGGGAAAATTGAGGGGAAAAAAAAAAAGTTGACTATGCTTTGAGGTACTGGGCGGTTCTGTCCAGAGCTGGTCAGCATGCTTGGAATCAATGGCCATTACTGGAATGTCAACAGCAGTTAGCGGTACATAAATCCAGACCAGTCAAGTTCATAGTTTATACTGAATACCAACATGAACCATTGCTGTGAAATCTGAAATCTCAGCAGTGTTGGATTGCTGTGCCTGGTCTGGCCAGGGTCTTTCTTCTGCCCATGTTTTCACCTAAGCCACAGGGGAGACATGCTCCAGGCTTGGAGAAAGTCTGTGATTGAAGTAAACATGGCCTCTTGGGCAGCATTCCTGGCACCGTGCAAGTACTTAGATCCTGCCTGGTCAGTTGGGAGCAGGAAGCCCATGCTACAAAGACTAAGCAAAGCCCTTGGGTAGCTAAACTCACTTTCAGTACAAGAAGGTCAGCATTCGATGAGGGAGGAATATATACTGTATATTTGCTAACTTATTTCTTAGATATTTTTTTTTCTCAAAGATGAACTGTTACATTTTCTGTTGACCTTAGAAAATGCTGGACATCAGAGAGGGTATAGGCAAATGACAGAAGTAAACAGATGTTAAAAAAAAAGAAAAAAAGAAAAACCTCAACCAACCAAACAAACAAACACCAAACAAAGAACAAAAAAGTCAAAACCAACATACTGGTTCACTGACATTGTCCTGTCAGGAGCCTTCCCCTTTGACCTTTGACTGTGTCTGTGGAACCCTCCCCTCATCCTCAGGGCCCTCTGGAAGGAAGAAGGTTGAGAGCATTTAGCAGCATGAACCCTGGTATGATATTTACCTCAGCCAAGCCTCTGGGACTTGCCACAGGAATATGCACTTATGCTAAGATTCGCCATCTTCACTTCCTGCCATAGCAGACCTACTTGTCTCCAGTTCTATGAAAATCTCCCTTAACATAAGGCCTTTGTGTGATAACTCAGAGCTGTACAACTGGTTCATCAAATTAATTGGACCCGTCCATGAGGTAATATGTGTTAAATCACAAGAGTTGGTGTATTGGGTTCATGATAAGCTGCATTCTGACAGAGCAGATGTGGTTATGACTTCAGGAAAATTGGCTGGCACACACTGGCTCGAATTCAAATTGACACTTCCTTAGCCCACAGTTTAAAACCTGCTTTAAAAACTGGTTAAACAGAGAAGAGCACTGTACTAGACTCCTGGAGCCTTCTAGATGAATGCTCCCCCTATGTGGTACATGCCTCCAAAAGGAAATTGCCTTACTGTGCTACAATAGCCTGGTACCACAGGTGGGTACCTATGTGAACGTGGGTGTGTGAGATTATTTACTTTTGTGGTCACTGGTGGAGCCTGTGAGACATGTGAGACAAGAAGAATAAAACAGACTTTGCTGTCAAGGAGTTCCCACCTGTATAAGGATATACTCCATGCAGTCAACATGGAGATTAAAGATCCATTGTTCAGGGAAGGAGAAGTAGGAGAGCCAAGCCAGAGAAAATGAAGAAGACTGCCCTGAAAATTCCTTGACGTATATTCTGTTAAAAACTGTATATGAATGTGCAAATTAACTAGATGGAGGAAATATGGCTATGTTTAGTCAAAGCAAGTTGAGCAATATTTTAGAAAAGCTACCAACAAAAACACTATATACCTGTGGTATACACATAATTATATTTAAATGAGCAAGAAGGAGGGAGGGTGTGCATTGCCGGTACAGTGAGAAACCATCCAGCTGAGGCACTCCCCAACAGGTACTTGGAATTTCCCCTTCAGCCATAAGAAACTTCTTCACCCAAAGCTGTGCCCACCCATTCCCTGGTGGCAGCTCACATGTAAAGACTGATCCACACAGGATCCAAAGGTCTGGGCTTCTTCTCAAAGAAGGACAGCTCCAAAGTGCTGTCTGGCCGCTAGTGCTTCCGTCTGTCTCAGCTCAATCTTTTTCTTGGGAAATGAAAACAAAGTTCAAAGATAGAGTCTAGTCTACTAAAGAACCGAGGTAGGGAGAAATGGCGTGTATCTTTATATTGATTCCCTTGTTGTGTTATGTATGCATCGCCCTTATAATTTTGAGACTATCAATTGAAGCAATTTAAAAAGTGATAAACATATGTTCATTGAATGAATCGAATCGATGACTGTACCTGTACTCTGTTAGGTAACAAAATGGCACGTTGCAGGTGTGTGGAGTTAAGCAGACTTTGCCAACACTTAGAGTAACATTGACTTAGTTGGTTCAATAAAGATTAGACCAGCTCTCTGAGAGTGACGTCACCATCTCACACACACAGTGAAGGGAAGAGGGTGACAGGTGGGCAAAATAGAAGAGTGAGTTTTAATTCAATGGAAAGAGAGATTGTTTAATATTGGAGCTCTCTGCTTCTCATATAAAGTAAAAACTAGGATGGCTACTATCCAAAATTCACTCCCAAATTACCTGTAGTTCTTCCTTTTGGTGAGCAACTAGATTCCAACTGGAAGAGAAAAATATCTACCATGTATACGATCTGTAACCTCTATCTCTGCTACCGGCAAACCCATCTAGGACCACGTCTACTCTAACGATGCAGCCCCACACTGCTTGTAGCCCCACTCTCTAGGCAGCCAGAGTGTTCACCAGGGACAGATGGATCTGGCCCTTAGAAAAGTAGATGATCTCTATAGTTCTTACCACCTGGGGTTCTAGGAGGGCCTTCTGGAAAGGCAAATTCATACAGGGATGACTTAGAAAACCAGCCTAGGCCTTAGCTGAATGCTTGCTCCTTCCTCCTTTGGATTCCAACCAATTTTTGCAAATGCATCCTCTTTAGGCATCTATAAATGAGATCCCTAAGGCTTAGTGCCCCTTTTGGAGAAGGCTTAGTAGCATTTGTGAGGAGGAAGTCCTTGAAGGCATAATTATCGAGCCACCAACTGCATTGACAGATCCTTCGGAACTGTGTAGGGGGAGCCCCGTCCAAGTTCTGCATAGTGTCCTGATTAAAAAGGCTGACAAATACGTTTTAGGGTGACAAATATGCTTTAGGGTGACAGTGTTTCTAACCAGAGAGGAGTATTCTGCATCCATTCATTGAACATTAATTGAGCTTTCCTGGGTTAGTATTTGCTTGGACAAGATCCAAATAAAGCAGGAGAGGGACAGAGATTCTGACCCTGAGGAGGGTCTGGAAGGTCCTTGAGAATCTGCAGTGAAGAGTTGCACAGATAAAGAGACTCTGATAAGTGGTACTTTCATCATGAAGAAATGCTCAACATGCTGAAGAAGTTAAGGGGATAAGGGGACTCCAGTTTGCAGAAGTAGCTGGATGGGAGGCTTCTTGGAGGAAGTGACAAATATTTACTACAATCAGATTATCCAAATATTTGCACAACCACTTTTAAAGTTGTTTAATTTGTTATATAAAGTATGGTTCTGGATTTATAATAATTCAACAGAATTTTTACTTATATATTTGTCATTTTTACCACAAGGTCATAAAACTTAATAAAAAGAATTAATAAAATAAATAAGTAGCCGGGCGGTGGTAGCGCATGCCTTTAATTTCAGCACTCGGGAGGCAGAGGCAGGAGGATCTCTGTGAGTTCGAGGCCAGCCTGGGCTACCAAGTGAGTCCCAGGAAAGGCGCAAAGCTACACAGAGAAACCCTGTCTCGGAAAACAAAAAACAAAACAAAACAAAAAAAATAAATAAATAAGTAAGACTCTGGTGAGAAACTAATAATTTAATAAGCAAGAATTTCATTTCTTGCAGAGAGCTACAAGGTCTGCCTCTAAATTTATTTAAAGAGAAAAAGTAGGGAAACTGAGGTTCTCATTGTAAAGCTACATATTCCTTTCTGTTGCAGGTGTCTGTATCAACTCCCTGTTCAGAGGACTGATCTCTTCAGGAGTTAGAATCAAAGAGCACACGGTCAAGAGAAAACATCAGAGAGGGCGACATCACGAAGGTACTGTGTGCTGTGGACCTTTTACTATCCATCATGCCAATGGCCAGTTTAAGGCTTTCAGTAGGAATTGCATATTCCCCGGGACCTGAGACCCTTTGTCACTGAAACAACAGCCTTGGGGATACTCTCCATGAAATGAGCTGGCCAACAGCGTCAGCCCCTCTGGGCTTCACATGGTCCCTGAAATCACTCGAGAAACCAGGTACTAAGATTTCATAAAATAGTCCTGAAATGCACTTCATGATGCAGTTGGTAATAAAAATGTCTTACTGAACTCCATCCCTCCAAGAGGCTAGACTTGATTCTCAGCCCAGCGCGCCTGCACCAGGCCTGCATGAATCAATGCTAAATTATTCACGAGCCTGACTCTAAAAATTCCAGAGTTCCAAAACCCCTAATAAAGTATTATGAAAAAATATCCATCTCTTTATCTCTACCTATAACTATTTATACAGCTGGAGAAAAACCTGTCGTTTTATTTCTTTTAATTTAAAAGCTTTCCTAATTCCTTTTTCCTACTACATATATATGTCTGAAAAATTTGGGGGTTGAAATAATAACCTCTAAAAAATGGTTGACGGGAAAGGCTCTGAGGATTCAGAGTTGACAGGCACAATGAATATTTGGCTCCCTCTATAACTTTCCATGGCACTCAAGCCTATTCACCGAATTGAGAACTTTCCGAACAGGTGTGTCTGATTTTTTTATTGTGCAGAGTAATGATGATATACCCACCAGCCTGCTCTCACTATTTGTTTATACAGTTTTAAAGTTTGTTCAGGAAAAACTCATTTTCTTCCTGCGCTTCATTGTGTGTTCACCATGTACTCAATATCCCTCCCAGCACTCTACAGACTCAATACAAGTCTTGTCTGAAGTTCCACATTAAAATCCACCCGCAATGTCCTCAACTGCATCCTGCCTCTGTTGGGGACACTAGACTACAAAGTATCCCTGGGGCCATTTTTTTCTTAATTCTTTGAACATTCCAAGTCAAAAGAGACTTCATTATGTCAAGCTAGCTGTCAGCCATTCATATTTCAGGGTGAATTGGTGAGTTTGATGTTTCAAGGCTACCAGCTGAGTGAGATAGACATTTCTGTAACCATGCGGAGCTGGAACAGGTTGGACCAGCTAGGCAGTAGTGGGGGCTACCTGTTACAACAGCACCCTGTATTTACATGGTGGTGGTTTTACTGACCTATACTCTACTCAGAGAAAAGATTTCTAAAGATAGAAGAGTGGTTGGCAAACCACCTGCAGTAGGGAAGGATTAAGCCTCTGATCCAAAAGACTTCCTCAAATAAAAATACTCAGTTTGTAAAAATTACTTCTTAAGGGTTCAATAGCAGCAGAAGATCTGGGGTACTGCCACTCTCCTCTAAGTAGATGCTGAACAAATGATTTAAAATGATTGCTTTAGACATGAGAAAAGAATTTAATGTGATAAGAGTACCCCACATCTTCATCCAGCCCTGCTATCTTAGGCTTTCTGCTCAAGGGGTTAAAAGGACACAAGAGAGGCCCCAGGTTCACAAATGAGGCTCTAAGGTGGTAACAAGTGATTTGCCCAAGATGAGCATCAGGAAGCCACAATACTGAAGACACACACAAATGTGCGTCACCATCACATTTGGAAACAGCATCATTCCAGTATCTAAGCCCCTGGCCTCAGTCTTGCCCTTAGAAATGAGTGCCCAGCCTGAAGCAAAGAACTTTCATGGACTCCTGATGAGTCTGCTGTTTAAAGAGGACCCAGAGGATGAAGCCAGATTTCATGAGAGCCATATCTATACCAGGATCCATCTCAGTCTAGTGCTGGTAGAAGCTCCTGGAGCCAAAGAAAGCTAAGCCAAGATGGAAGGGAGAAACACCTGAAAGGCAGGTAACAACTGTCAGGGGCCCAGGACAGGGATGGGGAGTTCTGCTGGGTCCCTTGAGGGTAGAACTTCTCAGAAGTTTGCAGAAATTGATTCAGAGGTAATTCTCAGAATCACCATTCTCCATCAGTTACTTCTGAAAGCCACCCCTGGGCATAGAAACCAGCTCATCTTCCCCTGTCAAGCCTTGTCACATGTGCCTGGTGGACCTCTCAGGAGGTCCATGTCTCTTATGTAGATTAACTTTCTTTCCTACACACTTACAAGTATCTTTTGCAAACTCTGCTTAGTATAAAATCACAGAAGTTACCTAACAGGAAAGCAGTCAGGCGACCCCATGGCTCTTTGGCAGTTCAGACCAAGGTAAGCTCACCAGGCTGGAGGGAGCTGCCTGGATCAACTTGCCTCTCTCTCACCCTCAGTCCCCATACATTTGTGAGCGGCTCATTTTAAGAGCTGATTAGATGAGCCCTTAATAACATTAGAACGTAAATGGCCCCAGATAGGCTTTCAGCCACTTGCCAAATTGAGACAAATGTGGTATTTGGGGAACTGATCTCGCAGCTTTGTGCCTTCTCTGGATTGCAGACGGGCTCTGAAGCATTTTGCCTTCTCCCCTGGACCACTGCAGCCTGAAAGTGGGTTTGTTTGGATCTATCAGAGCTCTTTCTTCTCTAAGGGGCTGGAATTCTACGCCGATGGTCCTGATGATCCTGCACTTTCAGGGAAAGTTAGGTTGGGGATGAAGAGCTCAGATTTTGATAATCTACGGGCAAACCTCTCAGTGCCTCCATATCTTCCAAGAACTTTGAGTTTAGGAAGCAATCTTCTTGAGCAACTACTACTTTAAGTGATTTAATTCAACATTAATGTCAGTAATACCAGAGTTTGGGTGGAAACAACAGGAAATGAGACATGTGCTTTTCTGTTGCCTAAGTATGTTTAGCACCCTCTTTAACTCAAGGGTGGGTTCATTTCCAGGAAAGACAGAGATATTGGTCAAATAAATGGGGATAACTTTCCATTTTAATACTCCTCCGTAATTTTGAGAAAAAGGTAAAAACAGAATTGGAAAAAGAGGAGAAAAAAAAGTGAACATAAAGGAATGCCCTGATGTTAAGGTAAATGTATGAGAAGCAAATAAACTGTTGGGCTTGTCTTCTCCTGTCTATCCTCACACCAGATTTAGTATCCACAAAACATACTAAAACTCCCAACTCATGCTTTGTTCTGTTGGATATAGGAGTCATTCAAGACTCTCCCTGAGTTTAAGCTTTCTTAGAAACCCACAAGTGCAGCTCTTTCAGCTTTCCAGAGGAAACTAAACTTTCAGCTCACTCTTGCATTGGGATAATGAACTTCCTGAGGGGAACCAAGGAGCCCTAGGAGCAAGCTAGGAGAAGGAGAAGAAGCTGAAACCTAGGCAGTATGAGGGACAAAACAGTCCTCCCATTCTGGCCCCGCACGTTCCCAGTTTACTCCAACCTTCACTCACAAACCACTGGGTGGTTTCAGATGCATTTAAACTGTGACCAGAATCAGGCACCACAGATGAATAGGCATGGCTTGCTTTAGCTGTGGGGATTGCAAAAGCTCTGTAGAGTTCAGCCCCCAGGATCATGTTTGATTCTATCTCAAACTCCAGTCAGTATGGGCTCAAAGGCTGTTTGATGTGATGGGCCATAAAAGGAATGTCAAAGGTCTGAGCCCCTATGCTTAGCCCTGCACCTTTGAGAAGTTAAGCACTTGTCCAATTGTGATGCACTTACATGGAGAGACTATTGCCTGAAAGGTCACTTCTCACTACTGTACATTGCTAGTGTTATATTTGTGGTTTCCTCTTAAAATTTGTGGCTGTGAAAAACTCAGTGCTATTAGGTGTATGAGTCTACCTGCCAGCTCTCTTCCCTTGCTAAGCCTTAGGCTGTATACAAAAGGCTCTTTCATTTCATCCTCTCCTCATAGCTTGCTTTGTTCTACGTCTCTGTATACAGAGAAAGCAGCCTTCCTCTTTGCCAAGGCTCACTCCTCCCCTAAACCCTCAGTCCCTGCGTGTGTGTGTGTATGTGAGTGTATGTGAGTGTGTGTGTGTGTGTGTGTGTATGTGCGTGCGCGCGCATGTGCCCCTCTCCTCCAAAGTCTGATCCATCCACTGTTCTGCTCCAATGTCCCTTTTTGTCTCTTTTCTTATTTATGTTTTACTTTCTATAAGCTTTTCCTCCTCCACCTAGAGAAGACTTGTCTCCATTTAAACAAATGAAAGCATCTTTCTCTTGCTCCGTTGAACTCTGGAAGAAGGTTCTACATTTGCAGATCACATTACTCAGTCTTTAATCCTATGGACAAAAGGGGTGGCCTACTCACCCACGCAGTGAATCCAATGTGAGTTGTCAGAAATACGTTTAGTAAATCGCATGTGCCATGACCAGTGTGGATTCTGAGCACAAGCAGGGCACACTGTAGGGAAAGCAAGGATACCTAGCTTCTTCCCCAAACTATGAAGTACTGGGATAAGTGAAGAGACGGCGCTGGGTACAGTGGAGAGGTAAGTTGAGAATCAACAGCTGTGTCTTCTGGACAGGAGCCAAGCAAGTTGGAGAGGAGTTCTCCAGACACATGAGGGGAAAGGAGCAAAAGAAAGAAGAAAGGATCCATTAGGGAAAAGGAACAACATGGGAAAGTGAGGTCATTGGGGTCCAGGTAACGTGAAATGTAGTGGCCACTGTGTGCACAGTGGGGAGACATTGTACTGAGGATGCACAGTCTATGCGACACATAAGAAATTTTAACTCCTTGTTGATAGTAGGAGGAAATGGAGGGTTTAGAGCTAAGGCACAGCACAATCAGATTGCCTTTAGAAAGATCACTGTGGAGCAGCAATGTGAGGGACCATGAAGTAGAAAGTTCACCTAACAGTTCAGGCAGGAGATGAGACCTGACTCCATCACAGCCCTGTGCATGGATGAGGGATCCAGATTAACCCTCTCCATTCTCCACAAATACACCTGAGTAGATGATGTCTCTTCTGCCCTAAAACTCCGAGCATGTGTTGTGCTATTCTCATTGAGCTTACTCAACTTGTACTACATTTATTGTTCATTTTGGTAATGTTCCTCATCAAATTGTATTGCCGTCTTCTCCTTTTCAAATTACAGTACCTTGCTCACCATGAGCACTGAAAGAAAGGTTATTTAGTTGAATTGAATTTTCAAGAGCTTCAAACCATGAATAATTGAGGAATCAGCCATGTATAAGTGCTCATCATTTACATAATTGTGTAAACAAGCTGATAAAAAATTTTTATTTTCCCCACTACTTTTATTATCCCAGAATGCCTAACTTTGCAGCTCTCCAGGTTTCAGGGAAATAATTTTTTAAAATATGTTCCGTAAGCCACACAGTGGCAAAGCCACTGCTCAGTTTGAATCTCTTCAGGAAAGGGAAATGGCTGAAGCAGGGGGAGGGGAAACACACGATTACATTGGCTAAGTATAAAGCCATGTACAGACATTGAGAACAACATTGCCTGAACAGACGGAATCACAGTGCACACTGCATGCTGGGAACCGTGAACAGAGTCCTGAAGGTCAATGTGAAGATACAAATTGATTAAGCTAAGTACTTACTGAAATTGCCTTGCAACATACAGATGAGAATTGATCAAAAGCAGGACTTGTACCTATGTTGAAAAAGTTCATGGAAAACTATCCTTCAGCAAGTATGTCATCAAAGCAAGTTTAAAATATCCATACTTTGCCCCAGACAAAAAATATCTGCACTATAGTTTCAAAGATAAGTTGTAAGGAATTAATTGGTGCTTACAATTATGAATGAATTCCTTTATGTGCAAATTCTGCGGGCCTCCTGTCTACCCGTCCCCCGGCTCTCTCTCATCACTCCATCTCCATATGCCAAACCAAAGCCAACCTTTTCTAGTGTGGCACCTACATTATCACTCAAATGCAATCCCTAGCTTCCTCCAGGAAACAGGAATCAGAAATCCCCCAAGCCTGGCCCACATCTAGTACGTGTAACTAGTGGCCGAGTGCTACTGGTCTGCGGCATGTGGGCAACAGAGGAGAAGAGGAAAAAGTGGTGGAGCGAAGTCAATATGGTGAAAGGCAGGAGAGATGAAGGGAAATAAGAGAAAATGGTAAAAGATGCAGTTAGTTAGCAAGTCTTTGGAGTAATTTTGTATGGGATATGAAGGTATGTACTTTGGGCCACAGAATGGGGATAGATCATGCTTCCTGGTTTGGGGGAGCTTAGGATTTGGTCAAGAGGGCAATTCTTAGCCCAGAGACAGACCACCACTGTGCTCAACAGAGTGTTCAGCACTATCTGCGTTTCTGTACTGGAAGCCCCAAAAGGACAAGTATCAGAGGATTCTTGGAACTGATGACCAAAGACAGCATCAGAACAGAGGTTGGGGCATCAGTCTGAGCCTTGGAAACATAGGTGATATATACTAGGAAGGGCATGTGAGCCTAGCACCTGGGGCTTTGGAGGAGGCGGGGAGAGGGAGACTAAAGAAGAAGAAAGAAAAGGGAACAGAGAGGGGAAAGGGATGTGTGTGTGAGATATACAGAGTAATCACCATAGCTGCTTTTTGTCTCCATGGACACATGTGCTAACCTTGGTCTAGCTTGGCCAAGAACCAATGCCGTAGAGCAGAACATATCTCCATGATCCCAGTGATCTCTGTGGCACTAGCCTAGAGCCAGCCTGCTCTGTCTCTGTGGTGACACAGTGAAGCAGTTCCTCAGTCTGCTTCAGAAGAATGTGTCTTGCCCTGACAACCTCACACCTTAAAGACTGAAATAAAACAATCATTTCTGACTCATAGTAATTGTACATATTTATGAAATCCAGAGTAACATTTCAACTCACATATTCACTGTGTAATGATTGGGGTAATTGGTGTATCTATCACCTAAGTCATTCATCTTTTTTTTTTTTGTCTTGGGAGTCTTCCAAATCCCTCTTCTAGCAATTTTGAAACATTTAATTAAATTTTTTGTGAACCCAGTCACCCTACTATGCTACAGACCATTAGGAGCCATTCTTCTCATCTAACTGCACCCCTGTTCCCATCCTCATCCTCTTACAGTCTCCCTCCCACACACATTGCCTGGGTTCTGGAAACCTCTATTCTACTCTCTACAATGATAGAAACTTTTCAGCTTCTATGCCTAATTGAGATGTGGTCCCTGTCCTGTGTTTGATTTATTACACTTAACCAGACTGACCCTGACACTTGAATTCTCTAGCAATTAGATATAAAGACCCCATAGAAGATCCTCAACAACCTTTGTCAACTGAAGATCTGGAAACCTTTGCAAGGAATGGAGTAAATTGAGGACAATATACTAGATGAATTTCACGGAAGATCTATGGCTACCTTAAGTGTATTGTAACTAATGTTATGAAATCCCCTGCCCTGAAAATTAACCCTAACCTCACCATCACCCCCACCCAAATTTTTAGAAAACAAATAACACTGGTTCCCCAATACTGCCAGAAAGTCTGCACTTGAGATACATTCTTGTCAAAGTGACCCCTGCAGGGTTCTTCTTCCAAGGCAGGTAGATACTGTAATACTAATGATTTTAGTAGATGTTTTTCTGTTGTCCAAGAGCTACTGAGGAGGACTGACTATACAGAGAGGAGATGGAGAAATGATGATAGGAGAAGAGGGGAAAACAATTTTAGGACATGGTACTCTTCCAGGAAGTATAGTTCTAAGGGTAACCTATGTACATGGATATACTTGGTAGATGGTGGATAGCTACGAGATAGAAATCAGAGTCAATGAGAGAGGGGGGTAGTAGAGGGTTGGGGTACTAGAGCAGAGGGAGGAGAGAGAGAGAGAGAGAGAGAGAGAGAGAGAGAGAGAGAGAGAGAGAGAGAGAGAAAAACTGTTTGAGCAGCCATGACTCATTCTGACATTACTGCTGACCTTATTCAAGGACCCCTAAAGAAGGCTTAGCACCGCTTCAGCCAGCAGCCAGGAGGAGTGGAGCGGGGTTGGTTATTTGTGAGGCTTTGCCAGGCAGTGGGCTGAATCGGTGCTTGTGCAGAAAGTCAGACCCAGACCCAGAAATACCACGGAAAGTTTTCATCAGACCCAGGGAGGGAAACTCCCCAAGATTTCTGCCAGTGCAGAATAACTGTGGCCATGAGCCAAGGGACTGCTGCATCCTCCTGCTGAGTCAGCAGAGAGCCTAACGTCAGAAAATGATTTAAGAACTGTAATGATGAGAACTCTGATAATCTGCTACCAGAATTTCAGGCACATTGAATGCTCAGTCTAAGACTTGAACAATCATTTCAGTTCAGGGGAAATTCCTAAACTCCCGGGAAGTTATAGTTTGTGAATATTTTCCCCATGCTATGTGCCATTCAGGTTATTTTATATTTATTCACTCATTTTTTACCTTCAAGCAACCAATGGTAGTAGACTCTATTATTATTTCCATTTTATAGCTAAGAAAACCAAGACCTGGAAGAGTCCTTAGATATAAGTTGCCTAAGCTAGGAGGTGGCAGATCAGGGAATTAGACCCAGAAAGTCTCAGTTCAGAGTTCTTTCGCATACACACTGCCCTGATTAACCACATAGTTAGACACCAATGTGGAAAGCAGGCTGCCCTTTGTCATTTGGGTCTTGTCATAGGCAGCTCAGAGTGTGCGTATCCCTAGTGCAATAAGAGTTTCTGTTAGGGGAGTAGGCATGACAGATCTAGGGG
This sequence comes from Peromyscus eremicus, assembly GCF_949786415.1. Taxonomy (NCBI): domain Eukaryota; kingdom Metazoa; phylum Chordata; class Mammalia; order Rodentia; family Cricetidae; genus Peromyscus; species Peromyscus eremicus. The sequence continues at coordinate 34,899,613 of NC_081431.1, read as the reverse complement.
GAGAAAGGCCCTGATTCCTTGTAGGAGAAGTCTGTTCTAGAAGGGAAGCAGGACACTGTAGTGGAGTAGCCTATCCCCTTAATCAAGGATCAGCACTGGATATAACAGAGCCACTGTAACTGAAGAATGATAATTATTGAGATAATGATCTGGGAATGGAAGAGTAGATGTATTCATCCTTAGGGGTTTCAGAATGATAGAGTGTATTGATGAGGGTTTGATGTGATCGATGCAACAGAAATTGATGGTGAGTGTGAGGATAGAGGAGTGGTAACGCATGAGCTCAGTCACTTAGCCGAGCTTATGCTAAGTGTTCCTGGAAGGAAAAGAGGGCTGGAGCATCAGGCAATTACAATTTAATGAGTAAAAAAAAAGGGGGGGGGCGATCATGATCAACTCTCCCTCCCTACACCACACTGGAAAACCAGAAATAAGGGTGGCTCTGAGGGAGACACGAAGGTCCAGCAAGGTGGGTCATAGGATAAAGGTATTTGCTACCAACTTTGGCAATCTGAGCTCAATCCCTCAGATCTGCATGGTGGAAAGAGAGAACTGACTCCACCCTGATATATGCATGCATCCCTTAGCCCTCTACATAAAGTCTAATTTTTAAAAAACCAAAGAAGACATGGGCAGTTAGATTTCCTTGAGTCAAGCCACTGCCAAAGAGGCCTGTCATAGAAGGTGTCTTGAGGCTGAGAATCACTGGTGTTTGGTGCAGAAAGAGAACAGAGTGTGGAGGAGTGCACTGTAAATAAGACTAACAGTGGCCATGGTGGAATTACTGTGGAAAGTGGCAGATCTGCGACAGTTAACATTATCATGGGCCATTTGATGAAGGGAAGAAAGGGACTTCTAACACTAATGGAGATGTTGGGGTACATGTCTAGTGTATAATGGGAATGCCTGGAGCTTTATCAAAGGTGGCCAGGGTCCTGCGTTGTAGAGGGGTGGATAAAGGTGTTAAAATTGTTATGGGAGCAATTATGACTGTCACTGAGGTAATAATAAAGATAATGGACCTGTAATTGAAAAGCTGGTGGCTGTAAAGGAGATGGCGAGGGCAACTGAAATGTAGAGGGGGCGATAAGAGAGGTAATGGTGGCTGTGGGAAAGGTAATGGAGTTATAATGTAGATGACGCTAAAAGGTAATGGAGTTGTAATGAGGTGATGACTACGGAGTTGGGGGAGAGATGATCATCTTAATGGAAATAAGAGGGACCGTGTGATGCAGGTGAGAATGGTATGCAGAACGTTCATCACCACAGCTGGTGCTGTGGATGACTAGGAAAATAATGACCAGCCATACCCCAAATTCTCATTATACCAGGAGTTCTAATGGAGCCCGGAAAAAGATAATGATGTTAATGGAAAAACTGATGGCGACATGAACATCAAGAGCTTGTGATGGCATTTGGAGCGAGAGTGGGAGAGACCAAAGGGGAATAGGGCTTGAGGGGGAATGCACATGGACCCTTCTGGAGGTCTGGTGCACGAAGTGAGGTGTCTGAGATTTGACTAGGCGCAGCCCTGTGGGTCCTTAGTTTCACACAGTTGCTCTTGCTTATTCCAGGCATGTATTATGCACAAACCTAGTCCAGGGTGGGCAGACCTGACTGAATCCACAATCTGAGCTCAAAATCTAAATATTGTTATTAACATAGGAATGATAATACACCAGCTCATGTATAGTACGTCTGTGAGTTTCCTGGAAAAGTGAATCAATGAAGGGGCTGGTTATCTGTACCTATCCCCTCTCCTTCTCTGCTTCCCTTCTTCCCTCCCTCTCTCCCCCCTCCATATATATTTTCTATCTACTATTTTTTAATCATTTGCCTATCGTGCATCTCTGTATTAGCCTATTATCTATCTACTCATAGACAAACACAAACATGCACATACTCATGCATGTGTGTGTGCGCGCGCGCGCGTGCGCGCGCGCGCACACACACACACACACACACACACACACACACACACACACACACACAATTACTAAGACTCTTTTTAAGTAAGAAAGCAGTTATTTCTCCAGGGCTCAGAGCTTGTATCTAAGTTCTTTTTCAAGGAAGAGCATCTGGTTCAGCTTGTGCTCATCTTCTGTTCTGAGCTCTGGGAAGGAACTAGGGAACTGGCACCCATAAGGACCCCAATACAGCTGGAATTGCTACAGAGAGTAGCCTGGGAACATGAACAAAGGTCAACTCCGGGGCATACCAGGCATCCAGGAGACATGTCCAAGATATAGGGCTTAGGACGGACTCAGAGGCAGTTAAACAGGTTCATCATCTACATGTGCAAGGAAGGAATCCAGATGTTTCCTAACTCTGGAATCAACAGCATCAAACCCACTGAGAAAGATACTACAAAAATCCAGAGTCCTAGGTCCTGTCTCATGGAGGGTCTGATTCTGTGCTTTCAAAACTTGCTATGGAAAGTTTCCAATTTTCTACTAAGTGTTAACCTATATTCCTTATAAGGTTAGAGAAGTGGTGAGGAAAGCATATTTCATGGAAATACATCAAATCTCACTCTTGAGTGACTCTCCCCTAACAGTAGGATTTGATTATCCTCTGCCTGCCTGCTCCTCACTCCCCCCCACCACCCTGCATACAGGTCTTCTGCCCCAGTGAGGAATCACACAATTAGCTTACACAGTCTCCCAGCAGCAAAAGATTTTAAGAATGCCAAATGGTAAAAGTTAACATGGGGATCCAGATTTTTTTTTTTCTGAATGGAAGAATGAAGTGGTACAGAAATATATGTCAGGGGCGTAGGAAGGAAAATGTCCAAATAGAGATTCAAAGTACCTCTAATTATGGGGATGGATGTGGATTATGGAGGGAGGGGTTGGCACCTTCAGACTGTATTTGAAAGTCTCTCTTACCAGCCTTCAGATATACCATCTTGCTCTTCCAGATACTCAGAGAGTAAAAAAATATCAAAATCATAGCAATATTCAATTTATGTTTCAGGAAGTGCAAATCATTTCTGTCCTTAACTGACACAGAGGTTGTACACACATCTCAATCAAAAATATTCGAAGGATGGAATCATTGCTTAACAATGCATTACCAACAACAGTATGTTTTCCATTCCTGAATGAAACATGGGAATATTTTCGAGGGCCCATGTCCTAACTCTTCTTAATCCTTCAAACCTCCACTCTTCCTCCCATCTGCAGCTTACCGGAAGGTTCTAGTATAATATCATCGTTACTTAAGAAGAAAAATTCCAGGTCTTCTTAGTACTAGTTTGCCTCAGAGAAACCCAGAAATGTATCCTATTTCTCCCCTGAGGATTAATTAAGCAGTTAAATTTTACCTGATCCACTTGGGAGTCTCTCAAGAGAGTGAGTTCACACACAGGGCCATTCTCCCTCTTTGCCTGACCCCCCTTCTGTGGGATGTGGACCATACAGTCCTTTTTAAAACTTGTTATTTTCTCAGCGATGCTGACCTATTGCTTGAGAAATAGAACCTTTCCCCTGAGCCATGTTGTCATTCGTTACTTGCTAATTGCTCATTAACCTCCCAGGTACTTCCTGGAAGCCAGAAGCTAGCCTCTGTTTGTCAGGGTGGTTCACTGGGTCCCCCTTTAATAAAATTACAACTTCAGGAAACAAATCATTTGTATCAAGTACAACCCCATGGCTTCCTCACATGTTAATCATTTCAGGCAGGTGCTATTAGGTAATTCAATCACTGGGCTACGGAATGCTGCCACTGAATTAATGAAGAATGAACTCAAATTCTAAGAGATTTTCTGAATAAATGGCTCTGAATAAAAATGTGGGAGCCAGGCCTGTAATCATAACACACGGCAATAATATAAAATGCATGTTAAATACAGTCTAGCATTCATCCTTTCTCAGTGAATAAAACTCTTTAGGAGCCATAAGAACATATTGTGGCCACCATCAACGATGTTCAGCACCCTACACTTTTTCTGTCACTTCCCGATGTAAGCTGAAGAAATCTTGAAATGCCACTCACTTCAACATGGAATGTTAGTTTATTCCCATGGAAAGGTTTTCCTTACAGACAGCATTAGGGTCTGCAGCCCATTTGGTCCCTGGATTCCCTTTCCCCTGTCTAGTCCACCTGTGTGTGCTAGAATGTGATCACAGCCACCAGGTGATTGATCTGAAATCCACGTATAACCACGCCACCTTGCTTAGCTCTCTCCAATCTCCTTCATATTCATTAGCTTTGATGTTCTAACAAGCCACACACAACAATTTGGAATCAGACTTCTCCTTAATTTCCCAGTCTGATCTCATAGCAGTCACTTGGTGGAGTACACCCCTTGGCTCATCCAGCCCTGAGGAGCTGCCTTCCCCCACAGAACTATGCTCTACCCCCTGCAGAAACACCTGCTTGAACCTAATTCTCATCTGTTGAGGTTATCAGAAACATTGTCTCCCCTTCTCTGACTCCTCCTCTATTTTATTCTTGGATTGAGTTAGGGCTCTTCCCCATGATTCGTGAGCACCTGGGGGCAGAACTCCAGTATTGATCTGAACACTTGGCACTGTAACCCTTGGCCCATAAGTCTTTCTCTCCAAATACACTGACAGCTCCTAGAGAATAAGACTGCCTAGCATTTACCCATACGTCTTTGGTGCCGAGAATGTGGTAGATGCATAATAAATACATAATGAATGAACAAGTCAATGATGCAATAAACAAAATCATGACGGAATAAATGGGAGAACTCAATGATTTATATGAATTCTAGGCTTCATACTTCCATCCTCCAACTCAGAGCAAAAGCATCTCAAGTTTCGTTTCATGAACTGAAATTCAGTTAGAGGAGACTTAGTCCAAAACAGGTGGGTCTCCGGACATCTTTATCTTTATGCTCTTCAGTGAATATAAATGACCCTGCAACATGAATAGGATTCTTCCCTGAGTGGGGAAACCACTGTGAGCAATGACCCCATTGTGACTCTGGGTCACTTTCCTGCAGCCCAGGCTTCCAGCTGCACAGGAAAGCTCCCCAACCCTGTACACTGCATTTGGCTTGCACAGCCCTGTGGTCGCCTGGCATTTGTCATGCTGTGCTTCATCAGAGAGTTAATCAGGTTTGAGTTTTTAACAATGTGCTCGTCATGCTCACTTAACTTAAAATCAAGTCTGTTCAGGCATTGGTCGGTCCTGTTCACTCAGTCTGGTGGTTTTGGCATTTAAAACTTTAGAATTTATCATCAAGGAGTACCGTACACCTTTACCAAACACTCTCTTATCCATAAATCCTTTCATCTGGGTGAAGTAGTTCAGGTTTAGAGATAGTGCTACCATCGAGAAAGTGTCTGTATTAACTCATCTTGATATCATAACACATGGCCACAGATCTGGGGGCTGCAGACAATGTAAATTCATTATCTTATGGTCTGTAGATCAGAACTTTGACATGGGTCTAAGGTAAAGTGTCAGAGATCTGCGTTCCTTCTTGAGGCTCTAGGGTAGACCTGTTGCTGGGCTTCAGTCAGCTTCTATCATTGCCCATATACCTTGAATTGTGCCCCTTCTATTCAAAGCTAGCAGTGGCTGTTTATTGCATCATTGACTTGTTCATTCATCATGTATTTATTATGTATCTACCACAATATCGGCACCAAAGACATATGGGTAAATGCTAGGCAGTCTTATGACTCCATCTACTTTGGAGGGTCCATGTGACACACAAAAACTACCCACCTAGTCCAGGATCACACTAATGTATGGACAGCTAATTAGCTACCTTAATTTCCCCCTTTCTATAGATTGCAGCATATTTACAGATTCCAAGGGTTAGGATGTAGGTATCTCTGGATGCATCTTCCTGCCTATCAACAATCTGCATACCTCTGGACATACGAGAGGGGTCTTCTGTTTAAGAGTAGTATTTCCAGTGTGGACTTTCCACCAGCAGTGTCAGAGTCACATAGAAACTTGTTTATGATATAAACTCAGACCCCATCCCAGATCTTCAGAATCAAGAGTCTACATTTCTGTGTCCTGGGGGAGAACAAGTGAGTGAGTGATTATGTGCATGGTAGGGGGGTGGTGTACACTGTAAGTTTAGGAAGTCCTGTTCCTGAGTTTCTCTAAGAGGGCAGGGAAAGGCTTAGGCTCTGCTATCAGTCTTCTTACCTAGAAAGATATGTACAGTTGTGGAACTATCTTATGGAATCCTGTAGATAGCATCTTTCTTCCTTGCCAGAGTTCTAAACAAACAGGTATATGATAAGGCATGGTCCAGGTTGGGAGCGATTTCATCTTGATAAACTACTTAGAAATGTGAGTTTGCCTGCAGCTCTAACATGGAAGATCCTAATGAAGAAGACTTCTTTGCAAACAGTGATGGCTATCCTAGGCTGAGGAAGGACTCTCTACCATGCCCCTCACAGGCAGGAACAGAACCCATATGGAAGGACTTCTAGTGTATCAGAGAACACATGCCTGCCCTCTGTAGACAGACTAGCTTCCAAAGGGAAGAAGACGAGGAGGCTGCACTCTATACACGCAATTTCTCTTTCTAAACACAAAATCAGAGAGAGAGAGCCAGGGGACAGACAGGTGACAAGAGAGTCATAGTTATCAGAGCCGAGTCCAGATGGATGAAAACACCACGAGGGAGAATCTGGGGTTCCCCTAGTAAACAACAACTGTATCACAGGACAGTGGGAGGAAATGAAATGGTACACATGGCAGCAGTTGACAGAGTCAGTGACGAGGATATTGTGTGTTCTAGCAGGTCTGGAACCTGGGAGCTCATCAGAGTGTCCTAAGAATGTGTTATAAAGTATGAGGAACCACAGCCCACCCTATGGGTTTCAGTAGGTATAAAGGTGCAACAAAAACCACCTGAAATTCTACAGCTTGGGCATGAGGAAGAGTGAATGTCTCTGTGCCCCTGGTCATTTGGGCGGGGCTTTGCCTAAGTATTCACTAAACTAGTCCTTTGACTACTATTGTACCATTTCATTTCCTCCCACTGCCCTGTGATACAGTAGTTGTTTACTAGGGGAACCCCAGATTCTCCCTCGTGGTGTTTTCATCCATCTGGACTTGGCTCTGATAACTATGACTCTCTTGTCACCTGTCTGTCCCTTGGCTCTCTCTCTCTGATTTTGTGTTTAGAAAGAGAAATTGAGTGTATAGAGTGCAGCCTCCTCGTCTTCTTCCCTTTGGAAGCTAGTCTGTCTACAGAGGGCAGGCATGTTACAGATGCCAGCTTGAGCTGTTTCATTTGTTACACTGCAGAACCCGAGGGTATTTTAGAGGCAGAATGCACATGGAGGGAAGGTGCCTGTCCCAAGAATTAGAACACTTCTAGACCCCTGGCAGTGTGCTCTTCCATCTCCCATTTCAGCTTCTCTCGACTGCCTCCATCTTTTCTGTGTTCTCCTGTGTGTGTGAAGCAGAAGATGAAGAATTTAAGCACAGCTAAAAGGGCATTTGAGTTCTAACAGACAAACAGACTGATTGACTGATCAATGCTATTTTAGTCACAATTCTGAAGGGACAGACAGGACAGAGACTCTGATTGGCTTAAGTCATGTCACCAACACTCACCAGGTCCAGGGGCCTGGGGTCCCAGACCCATCACTCCATTTTGTTTTTAATTGACACACAATAATTATACATACTTGTGGTGCCCAGTGTGATAACTGAATGCCCATAAACAGTGTGCAATGATCAAATCATGGCTGTTGGCATTTCTCTCTTCTGAAGCACTTATTTTATTATGTCAGAGCCTTTGAACTCTCCTCTTTGCTTTTGTAAAAAATAAAACATGTAATAAGTCATTGTAGTTACCCAGGCAATTGGTGGAATGCTGGACTTTATTTATCCTACCTACATGACTGTAGCTCGACCTCTTACCTGTTCTACCTTCCACCCTGCTCCCCTTCTCAGCCTCTACTGACATCCGGTTCTATTCTTTTCTTCTACGAGATTAACATTTAGAGCTTCGTACATTATTTGTCTTTCTGTCCCTCCATCCCTCCATTTGAGGGAAGGTAATTCTCAGAGTCACCACCACATGGTTGGTGGCTATCCAGAGAATTCCAAGTCCACACTTGAAAATGACTTTGAGTGGCTGATACAGATTTCAAAGTATTGTCAGGCAGTGGTGGCACACACCTTTAATCCCAGCACTTGGAAGGCAAAGTCAGACAAATCTCCATGAGTTCAAGGCCAGAACAAGTTCCAGGACAGCCAGGGCTGTACACAGAGAAACCCTGGCTCAAAAAGCCAAAAACCAAAATCAAACAAACAAACAAACAAAAACAGATTTCAAACATTAAAACAAATTATTACATTTTGTATTCATTTTTGATGCTAATACCACAGCACACTTGTGGAAGTCAGAAGACAACTTGTGGGAACTGGTTCTTGCCTTCTGCTGTGTAAATCCTGGGACACAAACTCAGGTCATCAGGCTTGGAGACAAGTCTTCCCTGCTGAACCATCTTGGCAGGCCCCTTTTCTTTCTTTCTTTCTTTCTTTCTTTCTTTCTTTCTTTCTTTCTTTCTTTCTTTTTTTTTTTTTTTTTTTTTGAGACAATGTTTTTCTGTGTAGCTTTGGAGCCTGTCCTGGAACTCACTTTGTAGAGCAGACTGGCCTGGTACTCACAGAGATCCACCTGCCTCTGCCTCCTGAGTGCTGGGATTAAAGGCATAGGCTACCATCTCCTAGTAGCAGGCCCAGTTTTAATCTCTCAGTGGAATACCAATTTTAGTGGAATCCTTGAGATTGATCCTTTCTGATTTATTAAAAATCTCCAGAGATGTTTACTTCTATCAAGAGGGTGCTTCCACTTCTAAGTGGGTTCACTTCCTCCAAGAGAGCTCAGGAACTCAGGATCTGCCATGTGTTTCTCCATTAAGTAAAACAATTCTTTTATAAGAAGATCTTTTCTAAGAGTATATACCAATTTTACATGTATTAGAATAGTTGTATATTAATAAATGCCCACCACCCAAACCATAGGTCCTTCTAGGTCAAGATAGTATCTCACTCATCCTATAACTATATTCAGCACCTGTTACTGAGCCTGTTCTGAGTGACTTCCCACGTGTTTGTTTACATAGGAAAGAATTCGAGTCATTGCCCCACCCTAAGAGATATCAATATACGTTTCATGACAGGCAGCATTTATCAAAAAATGATGCTAAGAGACAGTCTCTAAATTCAGAACTGCTCTGGTTTTGGGGAAGGAGGGTCTACCATCACTTCACTGTGGGTCCCAGGAAGAAAGAACTCCCAGAGATCTGGAAGGAAATCTAGACCTAGTTAGGACTGTGTCTTCGAAGCTCACAGATACAGCTCTCCTTGGACCTCCCTTCCTCCTCTTGCCATTCTGTCTGGTGAGACCCATGCCTCTCCCTACAAGATGTGCCTGAATTACAGGAACAAGGAGACAGCATCTCAAAGATGGCAACTGGTAGGTGTCCTAAATCACAGGAAGGACACGGACCCTTCATGAATGTTTATTTTAATTGTAGTAAATAAGACTTTAGACTTTACAATTCTTCATTCCACTGTAAAAGCAATATCACCAGGCTCAAATACCTTTATCAGGATAATATGTTATTCTAAAATGTATTTTCTGACTTCTACAATAATAAAAAAAATAGTTTTTGGCATGACAGTCGCCTGGCGTAAATGAAAACACACTGTAATGAAATGACATTTTATAAATTTCAGCTGAAGCAAATATTTGACATGCTTTATTTAAATTAATTTGCTGTGCATGTTCTTCTATTTTGACAGCATTGAGGTTTGCTTTATTATGTGTTTACTGCACTGGGCTCTGGGAGTTGCTCTGAAGAAGCAGAGGCTGAGGGATCCAGGGAGGACTAATCCCAAGGGCCCCACCAGCCCACACACCGATTCTGTTGGCAGTAGGAATTTGAATGTTAAATCATTTCAGGAGGAAATTATTTAACAAAACTGCTACATCAATTTTTTTTGCAAGCAAGGGTAAAATGTTTACCTCCATGTTGATGCCATTTTTGCCATATCAAAATCCTGATTTATTCAGTAGTTTGCAATAAGTCACAGCGCCCATTATATATATTGTAAAGTGAACATTTTTACATATATATTATTTTAAAAAATCCTTTATCAGCTTCCCATAAAAATAATCTGCCAGTTCTAAGATTATTACAGCAAGGCTCCCTTATCTTTGGTGTATGTGTGAGTGGTGGGTTTTGGGAGAGAAGGGCTGTGTGTGTTGGGGGGGGGGAGGGGAATCTGAGAACTCCTATGGATGGTCTAAACTGCAGATGGTAGCAAGCCCTAGATAGTGTGCTTGTTCCTGATATATGTCCTTCAGCATTGCCACATAGGACTAGAGTTAGTTTACCTTCATGCTTTACACTTCAATAATCCCTATCCCCACATCACTGCTCCTGTGCGTTAGGGCTGTTAGTAAGACAGTAAGGGTTACTTGAACACAAACACCATGATGTCATAACAGCTGAACTGATTATAGACAGTTACTAAATGACTAACAGGAGGGTAGCTTCTACAGCTTGGATACTCTGGACAAAGGGATGATTCATGCCCTGGGTAAGATGGATATAAACAGAATGAGATTTCCTCATGCTTCTCAAGATGATGCACAATTTAACACATGAATTGCTGGGTTCTGGATCTTTCCACTTAATCTTTTCGGACTTCAGCTAGCCACCAGTAACTGAATCGGAAAGGAAAATCTTAGATAATAAGAACCATTTTATTTTCCCTTCGGAGGGAAACTGAAACATAAAGCATTTTCATTACTTTACAACTTGGCTCTTAAAGGAAATGTGTGCAAATGATTAGATTTGTAGAATAAAATTGAAATTAGCAAATAAGTATTGTTTGATTTGAAATTCCAGATTGCTATAGTTGGGCCTGGAATGTCCCCCAATGTGCCTGTGTTTAAAGTCTTGGTACTTAGCCTGTGGTGCCTCTACAGGAGGTGGGGCCAACAAAGAGGTTGTCATGTCAGTTAGGGCATCCCCTGCAGGGGGATTGTTGGAACTTACCCCTTCATTTCTCTTTCTTTCATACCCTGGCAAGGAGGTGGGAGGTTCCACACTACTGCATGGCTCTGCCAAGATATGCTGCCTTACCACAGACACACAGTCAATGGGGCCAATCAGTCATGGACTGGAGTCTCCAAGACTATGACACAAAACAGACTTCTTATTACTAAATGTCCATTATCTTGGGTCTTTAAAAATAGTAATGGAAGGCTGATTAACATATAGCTATCAACCAACTTTCTTTGTATAGAACCTTGAATGAGTAATTTGTAGATCCAAATAAGAGCTTTCTAACAGTGTTAAAAATATAATTGCAGCAGCTACATTTGATTGTAGTTATCCCCTGCTTTATGTGCTCACTAACTTGGAACAATGCGACCTATTCTGAAAGAGGACTTGAGTCAATCATGAAGATGCTGACAGTCATCATGTCATGGTCATGGTCACCTCAGGATAGAAGATGTAATCTGGTTATGGGTCATGATATACCTTCACTTGTTTGTTTGTTTGTTTTGGGGGCACCAGAAAATCAAGCCGAGAGCCTTGTACATGCTAGGCAAGTGTTCTACTACCGAGCTACACTCCATCAACTTGCACACATCCTAAAAGTAACTTGTAGTGTCTCTTTCAGTTTTTACTTTTGGGCACAAGTGTCCACAACCCTAAGATCAAGTTCACTTAAAAGATGAGGCTGTAATTTATAGACAAAATAACCTGGATTTGGGAGGAAGAAACAAATCTATGTGTCTCTGTGTGTGTGTGTACATGCACACAGATGCAGACACAGACACACACACATATATGGCATTTCTTTAAGAAATCACACACATATGACATTTCATTAAGGAATTACACACACACACACACACACACACACATACACAAACACACCCTATAACACTTGTCTATGTTGCACTATTGTTTGGAAACTTTAGTTCCAATCACAGGACAAGGAAGGAAATTTTAGAATACACTTTACAATGGTCCTTGAACCAGTACTGTAAACCGCGCAAAGCATCCCCCTTCACTGGTCATCCAGAGCTCAGGTGCTTGCCTTTCAAAGCAACATCAGGAACTGGAAACTGTTAGTAGCCCTGCTTTACTATTTTGTCAAGTCACAGAGTCAAGTGGAAACGATTTCTTCCTGGAAGCCCGCCGTCTGCACCTGGCTCTTTGTCATCCAAGGGTCAACCATGAGACGTGAGCATTTTGGAAGTGCTGTGAACAAACTCTTGAAAACGAGCGTGGAGGGAGAGAGAGAAGTTCTTCAGATGCTCAGGCAACTGTGAAATAACGAGAGGAGATAAAAGCCAGCAAAATCAGAAGACAGGGAAAACACGAAAGAAAAAAAAACACCTCAAAGCAAAAGACTGCAGTGGATTACACTTTTCTCAAAGATAACCTGGGAACAGACTTTGTCGTCTGAGACTATTTTCTGCCATCTCAGGATTTACAAAGCGGAAGAGAGAAACTCTGCAGCCAGCTCAGCTTATTAATCTTACCAGATAATTGAAAAAGTGTTCATGTGTTTGGGTAAAAGCCTTTTTTTGTAATTATTAAATCAAAATATGACTGATGGAAAGGAGAACTCATACTTCCCCAGGAAGGTTTAAAGGAAAGTGGGCATTTGAGAACCAAAACACGCAAAGTAATGGCCCCTGATTTGCGATAAGAAATAAGCAAAAGCTTGTGTGTTGAATCAGCAAATTCTGTGGGAACATGTGGACAGCACCTATATATGTATATGCTTTTGTTTTTTGTTTTAGTTTGTTTTTTTGGTGGTGGTGGTAGTGGTGGTAGTGGTTGTGTGTGTGTGTGTGTGTGTGTGTGTGTGTGTGTGCGCACGCAATTGCACATGTATGCGTGCATGCATGCATACATGCCTGCCTGCCTGCCTGCACCCATGTGTGGAGGGCATATGTGCTCAACCATGCCGGCATGTGGAGGTTAGAGGCTGATATCAAGATTTCTTCTTTAATTCCTTCTCCGTATTTCTATAAGAGACTAACTGGCCAATGTTTCCCCAGGACCCTCCTGTCTCAACTGTCCCTCCTGTCCTCCCTGTCCCCACAGGGCCAGGAGTTGCAGACTCACACTACCATATCTACTTTTATGTGGGATCTGAACTCAGCTCCTCATGCCTGTGCATTGAGCATTTATTCCCTAAGCCATCTCCCTAGCCCCACCAGCTTACTTTTAGGATAGAGTGCCTACCTTCAAAGAATCTGTAATCTAAATCTCAGGGAAAGAAAGAAACATAACAATATAAATGCTTCCTACTTACATACTCACTCACTTACACAGTGCTGTAGAAGTGTGAAGGTAGAATAGCCAGGAAACTAGCTAGAATGCATATCTGTTAATTATCCATTACCAAGTAATACAGTATCCCAAAGTGAGTGGCTTAAAACAATACTCACCTACTGTGTCACAGTTTCTGAGGTCTAGAAATCTGGAAACACTTCAGGGTCCCTTGAAGGATGTTATGCGGGGGTTGTAGTCATCTCAGGATCCAACAGGAAGAGGATCCATCTCTGCACCCACTTGCAAGGCATGTGAAAAGCTTCAGGTCCTGGTACATACACCTAGCCTTGCCACAAATCTTGCTTTGCGATTGACTAGTAAGGCTTCTACCAGAGTTACCAAACAGGGAGGGGGGTGAGATAGATAGATAGATAGATAGATAGATAGATAGATAGATAGATAGATAGATAGATAGATAAGTAGATAGATAGATAAGTAGATAGATAGATGGATAGATGGGTGGACGGATGGACGGACGGACAGGACAAAAGTCCTAGAACTGATATCTCATCACAAGGGAGTCAGTTAATCCAGTCCACATTCCAGGGAAAGGAATTATACTAAAGTGTAAATGCAAAGAGGTGAGACCATTTAGGGACTCTCCTAAAAGTTTCCCACCACAGCAACCAAGCTGTGCTTAAGGCAGACTCAGCAGACGACAGCCAGAGGAGCCAGCTACCTGCTTTGGGTCAATAAAATTATTTTGACTCACAGCCACACAAATTTGATTACATGCTGTCTACACCTGCTTTTGTGCTACAGCAGTAGAGTTAATAGCTGTGAGAAAGACTGCATAGACCATGCCCTTAAAGTGTTTGTTGTCTGAACATTCACAGGAAAAGTTTTGCAGAGCTTAGCTCTGGGGCAGTGTTTCAAATTCAGCCACACCACCTGGAGAGCCTGTGACAATCTGGGCCCAGATAAAACCAGGCTAAGCAGGTCCTGAACCTCTGCAGTTATAGGCTTCTTGGTAGTGCTGACACTGCTGGTCAAGGACCATAGTTTGAATGGCAAGGTTGCCGTGATCTGCAAGGAATAAGAAGGTCTTGATTAGGCGTAAACGACCTTATAAGCAGGGAGAAATGGCTTGAGAAAAGTCAATAAAGGGAGTGGTTTTAGGAATGAGGAGAAGAAGGTCAAAGAAGAAGAGTAGAACCCACAGCCCCATCCTCTATGTGGTGAGTGGTTGGGAAAGCAATACTTGGCCTTTAAGAAATGGAGAAGCCAACAGAGGGGGAAAAATTCAGCTCTGAGTCTTCATGTTTCTAGCTACAGTCTTTTTTGAAAAGGGGCGAGACTGTAATAGATTGTGTAGACACTAGAATCGCCAGAATTATAAAAGGAAAAAAATGATGGAAATAGTAAAATAAATCATGACATAGAAGTTTATTTAGCATTCACTTTTCATCACTGGTGTGCTAGGTACTGGGACAGAAAATAAATTAAGTAGTCTGTCCTTCTCACTCAGGCTGGCTGTGAATAGAGATGTATAAATACACTGGTGGTGATACACTCTGATAAGTATTTCATATGAGTATTTCCAAGGTGCTGTAGAAAAACAAAGAAAAAAAAGTGGGTGTTGAAGAATGAGTAGGAGCCCATCATACTTGGTGGGTGCAGAAAGCATTTGAGGCAAAGGAATATCACAGGGTGGGGGAGGGGTAAGAAGGCAACAAGGAAGCCCAGACTGTGTCAGTTAGAGAAATAGTGCTGTGAAGCACTCTCCTCTTAATTTAAACATCCACTTTTTGGAGGAGGAGGGAGTCTCATGAGGCTCCAGGAATCTAACAAAACTCACAGGGTGCAGGAAACTTAGAAACTTACAGGATTCACAGTCTCTTCCCAAAGCTGTAAAAGCAGGTAACAGTGGCTGGGAGGTGGGCACTGGAGGGAGCTCCTTGTGAGTTGTAGAGAGAGCTCCAGGGATGCAGCCTCCATGGCCCATGCTGAGGTGGGCTTTTTGGCATGAGACACCTAATTTACTGTAAGTAACCCTCACCCATACCCTGCTGAGTAACCTAAATAAACTTGTCGGTTTACCAAGCTAGACTTGGATGAGACCAACACTTTGGTCTGTAGTTGGTGCCCTATCTGGAGGTAATTTACACCTGTTCATGCCCCCCACCACCCGCGCCCCAACCCCACCAGGAAAAGTTGCTGTAACAGATGGTGATAGGAAGAATGAAGGAATCAGACAGGAAGTTAGCAGAGAGGTAGAGGAGGTCTGCCCGCAGCCTCAGATAGCACAAGGAGCCTGGGATTCCCTTCCTTGTCACTTACAGGAGCATGGGTGAGGGGTTACTTGAAGGAACATGGTATCTCAAAGGTAGCTGTTGCTATAGCAGATAACATAGCCATACATAGTTGCATTCATATATATATATATATAGTTCATTGTGGGTCTAAATTGGAAAGATAACTGATGGTGACTTGGAGGACTCCACATCTGAGGAGGCAGAAAGAGGGAAGCTCTTTATTCCACTTGGCTGGCAGGCAAGCTTACTTGGAGGATAATGCAAATCAGGATTTCCAGGAAGCCAGAGCCAGTCTGCACCCTTACATCTCTAGCTCCCTTGGCTGGCATCCCCACACCCTGGCCCTTCCCACAGCCAGCTGAGGTCCCTGCCACTCCTTACCTAAGAAGCACACGCAAGGACTGTGCATCTCACAGAGGCCTGATTGCTCTTGCTCAGATTCTGCTTCTCTGCCATTGGCACCATGAGAGCCGTGTGGGCCACACATTCCCCAATGCCCCACATCTGTCCTGAGATCTACTTGCCTGCCTTGACTTCTGTTAAGTCCACCTGCTTTCAGTGCTCTATGGGGCATGGACTCTTCTCAGCTCCCCAGTACAGAAATCCAGCCCTGGGCCAGAGTGGGAGCTAGAAAACCTGTCAGGTAAGTGGATGAATGGAAGTAGGGCTGATAATATTTCCTATCTCATTGTTAGTTTCAAGGATTGGATTCCATTTCTTGGGCTGCCATAGCAAATTACTACACACCAGGTGGCTTAAGAAACTGAAGTTAATGTTCACATTTTTCTGGCTGCTAGAAATCCTAGGTCGAGGTGTTGGCAGGTTTGATTTCCTCTGGATTTTCCTCTTTGGCTCACACATGGCTACCTTCCAGGGGCACTCTGGGCACTTTGTAGAGGGTCTGAAACTTACTCAGAACTTCATTCCTGTTTTGGATCCTCTTCCTAAAATTCCATCCCCATCCCAGTTCACCTAGCAGAAACTGTAGTGTCTATCATCATCTGTCACTCGCTTCTCACGTGATCTTCAGAGTAGTGCTATTGGGCAGGAATTATAGTTTCACAGAGGGGAAATAGTGGGTCCAAGAGGTCAAGGAGCTCACCTAAATTCACACAGTTAGTTAGTGGCAGAACTAGGACCCCAGACAGGCATTTTTCCATAGCACACTCTTCATGGATGAGGTGACAGTACAGGTATGAGAACCATCTCCACAGGAGCTCAGCTTCTGTCTCAGCCCAGAGGCTGCTGACACTCTTGTCCTCCCACACCAATAGGATATGGGCAGTCCTGGTGTGCCAGCTAATGGAAATAGCCACCACTCCCTAGAAGAGAAGAGGGCAGAAACACAGACTTTGTGGACTAAGTAACCATCTGCTTTCACTGCCTCTGTGCAGGGCATTGCTCGGCTGCCTTTCACCGTAACCAGCAATGCGTCCTGCCTGGGGGAACTAGGAACAAACTCACCAGAAATGGGAAAGAAGAGTGGAGACCATGGCTGGAGGAACAGTGGGCAATAACACCTGCATTCCTTTCCAGAATTTTCCTGATAGAGCACCACAGGCTGGGCGTAAACACTAGCAATGTATTGCAATTGTGGCATCAATGGCCTCAGGACTGATTCCTTTTAAGGGCTGTGAGGAAAGGACATCTTCCAGCCTTTCTCCTTGGCTAGCAGACAGCTATGTCCTTCCCTTGTCTCTTCTAATTGTCTTCCCCTGGTGTGTGCCTATGTCCTCATTTCCTCATATAAAGACACAGGTGCTATTGGGTTATAGTGCAGCATCGAAGAGTCACCGGACATCAACCTCTTAGTGCATCCCACCACCTCAGCCATCATAGTGCCTGCTGTTAAAGGTAACCTGTGGAGAACTTAGGAGACTAGAGTGCTTCGTGAACATATACACTTGACATTCCACCCAGAAAGGTATCCCACAGGGCACCGTTCTGCCTGGATCCACTTCTCTGAAGGCTTTTTTGTGCGGTGCAAGAGAGTACTGCAGAAGACAAGCATGGCTGAAGAGTCTCTGCCCGCTTGCCTCTTCCTCTCCATCTCCTCCCTCCTCCCAGGCTCTATTACAGGAGTTTTATTCTCCTTAATTTGCTCTCTGCAAATTGCTCCGCTCGAATACTGTTATTCTAGGGCTCCGTGAATGGAGCATCGCGAGGTATCAGCCCACTTGCTCTGCACGCAGTCCTCATTCTGCTAGAGAAACTGCCCTTGCAGAATGGAAGCCATGGCCCGCCAGCCTCAGGCTCAAGGTACCTTGTAAAATACCTAATTATGCGGTTTCTTATTTGTTCAGGGATTTACAGTTACCAGAGCTTTGTGTTCCTATCCGCTCATTTACGTAAATACCAGAGAAGACATAATACCTCACATCTCCACATAGAGCTTTTTCATTTCCCCAGTACTCTCATGCATATTACCTAATTTATAGGTAATATATGATAATATAATACTCTAAAATTATGTTGATTTCTTCTGTATGAATAGTGCTATTACAATCCATTACTGAAAAAGAACATGTCTTGGCGGTTCCTTACACTCCAAGTACTGAGATGTAAGCCCTGTCCTTGGTTGGGATCCATCCTTAGGGATTATTGCTGTTGAATACAGTCTTTCAGGGCCTTTCAGCCGGGCTTTCTGTCTACAAATGCCTTCCCCTCCTCCAGCTATGGCCCAGCAGCTCTGTCAGTCATCGGCAGCCATGCCTCAGAGTGGGTCGAGAGAACCCGTGTCCACTCGGGCAAAGCTGCAGCAGAGAGCATTTTGCTTTCTCTAGCTCTTGCAGGTGGCAGCTGATGGGAGATGCTCATGCTGGCTGTTTCAAGGCTTTTCTCCTGACATTCACATTCTGCTCTAATATTTAGGGCTGTAGAATTCCTGGAAAAAAAAAAAAAGCACAGGATAGTGTTGGCTGATCCCATAGATCCAATCCAACCTGCAGGCTTAGAAGCTTTATCAAGAGGGCATGTGATGATGCTTTCCATGCTTTCTGCCCTTTTCTACCCTCCAACTGTGTAGTCCACTGCTTGACTTGGCTCCTCTGAAGCTCCACAGCCTTGCTCTCATATACACTTGCGCCTTAGCTATTCTCTTCCGCAACATCTCCTCCTTGGTTGTACTAATTCCTGTGTTTGCTTTAGACTGGTTTTCCTGGAAACCCACTCAGAGCCAGGGAGCTGTGAACAAAAGATTTACTGGCAGGAACTCTTGGGAGATGGGTGTGCCACAGGGTGAGGAAGACAAGGTGACGCATGGGAGAACTGACTCAGTACAGTTACCTGAGGCCTCATCTGACCCTGCAGGGCACTCTAGGGCTGGAGTGATGCATCAGAACACTCTCATGCTGCAGGAAGGGGCTGAGCCTTTGGATCCTGCAAAGGTCTGAGAAGGGGAGCTCACATCAAGAAAGTTCCTATTTGTTTTCATTTTAGAAGGAAAGGTCACCCAAAAGCTCATATGTTAAAGGTGTGAATTGTTGACAGCTACTGGGCTGCTAGGAAGTGATTGGATTATAAACTTCATCTGTGGATTAATCCATTGGCGAATGCATAATTTGATATATTATTGAGAGCTAGTAGAAACCAGGAGGTAGGGCCTTGTTGGAGTATTTGCTGAGGGCTGGTGGGTAAGCTGTATCTTGCCCTTGGCCTGGTTTTTTGTTTTGTTTTGTTTTGTTTTGTTTTGTTTTTTCATTTTTTTTGAGACAGGGTTTTTCTGCGTGGCTTTGGGACCTTTCCTGGAAACTCACTCTGTAGCCCAGGCTGACCTTGAACTCACAGAGATCTGCCTGCTTCTGCCTCCTGAGTGTTGGGATTAAAGGTGTGCGCCACCACTGCCCCGCTGCCCTTGGCCTTTTTTTGCTCATATTTTCACTTGGCTGCCGTGAGATGACCTGTCTTCCCTGCTACCAACTCCTCCTGCTATGTTATTCTGCCTCACCAGAGTCATAGCAATGGAACCAGCTGACTGTGGACTGAAAAACCATGAGTCAAAATAAATCGTGTCTCCTTTAAGCTGCTGTGGCAGGTATCTGCGTACAACAGTAGAGAGAAGACTGAACACACTATAGCCTAGGACCTTCTGGTTGAGGACACAGTTTTAAAGCCTTCAGCAGCCAGTATTCTCAAAATAGATGTTCAGTGTGTCTACCCTAAGAGAGGTCTTAGCGAAGCACCCCAGCTTCATTTTAACAGCAGTTCCCAGACTTTGCTGCAATGGGGATCCCCTGTAAAGTCTTTTAAAATCTTAATGCCTGTGTTGTGGCTCCTGTCATTTAAATTAATCCCCCACCCCTGAATGGATTGATGAGGTGGTCCTAATGTACAAGCCCAAAGAATCAAAAGAGAAATTGCTTCCCCCGAGAAGCCCATTTACCGCCCCAAACTGTGTTGTATTGCCCTCTCTGACCTGCCTTATGTTATTGCTTATCATAGCATCTGTCACACCGAATCCTGTTTGCTTCCCACCAGTGAAATGTGCTCTGGTCACTGGGTCTTACACCTCAGCACAGTGCCTCATTATGTTGAATATATGATTGAAAAAAATAAATACATGAGTGGTTGGACCACTACACCATGGATATGTGACAAAAAGAGGGAGAAAGGAGCCACAAAGAAAGGAAAGACGCTAAGAAGGAAAGAAAGATCTGGGATGTCCCCAGCTTGTAGCTTTAGCTAGATTGATGTGTTTTCTATGGTTACACAGCAAATCCTCACAAAATTCATGGCTTAAATGATGCTCATTTACTATGCCATGGTTTCTATAGGCTAGAAACCTGGACACATCAGACTTTCACAAAGCTTTCATTAATGTCTTGGCTGAGCCAAGTGATGCTCTGATGCTCAGGGTCTCCTTTCCAGTCCATCCAGGTTGTTAGTAGGATTTTTAGTTCCTTGTGTCTAAAGAACTGTATCCCTGTTTCCTTGCTGATTGTTGACCAGGCTTCCAGATCCTATCTCTAGGTCCTAGCTATGTGGCCACATCTGTGCATCTGTTTCATGGCTGATTATTTTGTTATTATTACTATTGTTGTTATTGTTATATATATTTGAGTCATTTGCTTCCTTCAAGACCAGCAGGAGCATATGGCTGATACTTTACTCCCTTTTAAAAGTTCACTTGATTAAATCAGAGCTCTAAAATAATCCCTCTTTGGATTAACTCCAAGTCAACTGATTAGGAACATTAAATACATTTACCAAATCCCCTTGACCTACAATGCAATAGAATACCAGGAGTGGTAGCTTAGCATTTCCCAGGATCCCTGTCTCCATGCTCCAGGGGCTGGGGTTATGTAAGGTGCATATTCTATAAGGAGGGAATGTTGGGGCCGTAGTGGAATCTGCTGCACACCCTGGAACAAGCCCATTTGCCAGCTAGCCTTGTCCTCCTTTTCTTCCTCATCTATTAGAGCTGTTTCATTGCCAAGATCACGTTTAGCTGGAAGCAGAACTGCTAAAAGGAGAATGCCAGGCAAAGGGTTAGCCATGCTTCTGCCCCATGCTTCTTTTGTCCAGCCCCTTTGAATAGGATGACTCCCCTTCTGTGACCTGATCTTAATCAGGCTTTTCTAGGGCATGCCACATTCCTTGTCCTGCTGCCTCTCTGCACGGAGCCCTCTTTTCCTAATTTATTTTCAGCCCTAAAGCCGAGCTCAGAAGCAGCATCTGGATCTGCTTTTAAAACAAAGCTCTGGCTGAGTCAGGGCAGAAGCGCAGAAGTCAAACACACACTTGTCCCCAAGGTCGCTTGCTCAGCCACAGCTTAGTCTTGGTTTTTGCCTGTCTACATGACTTCCTCCCAGCACCCTTTGTAGTCAACACATAAATTCAATGTACCTGGGCTTCTTAAAGGGCTCTAGGGTACTGGGTCTACAGTTAGGTCAGTGCCGCTGGCCTTCAGAGGCCCTCCCAGACCCTAAATCCACTGAGAAATTCTACATACATACAGGGAAAAATAAAGGACTGTGCCTTGTAAAGTCTAAGTTACACTTTGTAGCTTTCTCTCCTAGCAATGGTTTACTGGCAACTTCTTGGGCTTAATAAACAACATCTAGAAACTCAAGAAACTGCTGAGAGAGAGAGAGAGAGAGAGAGAGAGAGAGAGAGAGAGAGAGAGAGAGAGAGAGAGAGAGAGAGAGAGAGACCCTACTCATTCATGACCCCCAGGTGCTGAGGAGGCAGCCTTGAGTTTCACAAGGGCTGTTGTTTGAACTTGACTGGTATTTGCATTTTTATATAAATTGCAGGATGATCAGGGCTTTTATGGAGGAAGGATCATTACTGTGGGGTGGCGTTCAGTAGGTCATGTGTAATGTCAAACGCTTCTGGGTGGTAGAAGGACTGATGGTAAATGTGTGATGGACAGCGTCATGGATACTGTATTTTCTGGGACACTCTCACTTTCAAATATTCTATTGTGTATCACCAATTTGTACTTGTCAAATCAGTTCAGTCTTATTCTAAAAATATGGTCACTGAAGCTCTGTAATACATAGCTGACTGGGAACAGGGTCAAGGGAAATGTAATAGGTAAATAGAAGACCGGACAGGTGTCCTTTCTGTTAATAAAACCTGCGAAGGAAGGTAAGTTCTTCCTTTCTCAGGAGCTCTATTACCATATTCTAAACAGACCTGGAGGGCACACCAGGACATTGAAGGTAGCCTGGGGCTGTCAGAGGCAATACTTTGCTATGGAGAGTGACTTACTTGGTTAGCCATTCCACCCTACCAAGAGTCTAGTGTACTAGGAAGATCCGTGGATTCCCCTAACATGCATTCAGCAAGGCACACCATACTTGTTAAATCAAGGGCTTCTAGAAGGAAAGTAGATGAAGGAAGGTAAATGGAGGCAGAAAACACAAAATATACATAAGATATAAGTTCAGCAGGTAAAGCAAAGGAAACCAAGGCAGCAGACAAAGGCACAGCGAGAGGACAGTCGGCCCTCACCCCCCTTCACAGATGCCCAGCTTGGCTTCCCATATTTGACAAATGAAGTCTTTAGTGCTAAGCTGGGCCCCTATTAAATCTTCAAAAATGTCAATTATTGTTACTGTAATTAGTATTATTACACATGAGGCATGCTTTCCTTTGTACTTTTTTAATTGGAGGGGAGGATGATGCCTCTGCCAGTTTCTATTCTGGAGAAATATTTTTTTCTACTTCTTTATGTATTTAGAAAGGGAAAAACAATAATAATAAAAAAACAACAAGGACTCAGGCTGTAGCTCAGTATTAGAGTACTTGCCTAGCATGCACAAGGCCCTAGGTTCAATACGGAACACACACACACACACACACACACACACACACACACACACACACACACCTCAGCAGCTAAACTTGAAGTTGAGAACTACCACACAACATCAACCCTGAAGGGACCAGAACCCAAGACAACTGCCTTGGACTACCTGACTTCTACAGGCTTTGCTTCTGGTAAATGTTTCCTCTGTTATCGTTTTGCTTTTTAATTATGATCAAATGACCTTGTTATATAAAGTGTGGTTCCCTGAATATGAACAACAGAAGGCTGAGCAAACAGAGTTTAATGTTGCCATCAAATGCAACTTACAACCACATTAACATGGCACATATTATTGATGGATAATGATACTAATAGTTCCATGTGTTGCATGGCAATTGGGCCCATTGGAGAAGCAGCTCACTTAAGTTACTACTCGGGGTATTACTTTCACAGAGTCAGGCTTGAATCCCCTCCCCCTGTCTTTCTGCTAGTACTCTCTCTATGTACTTCTTCAGGGGCATTGTTCTCTGATACCATATCCCTTCCCTCCTTCCCTTCAAACTAAGGGCAAAGAGCTTCTCAGCTTGTCAAAAGAAGGGAAAACATTCAGTATGAAGGAAGATTGGAGCAGACACACAAATGAGCTATAGAAACAAATAGGAGCCCCGGAGTAAAAAGCATCTTCTATCAGTCCAGGATGAGAATTTCTTTTCGGGAATTTTTCTCGCACATAGAGACACATAGCTGCATGCCTGCCTTGGCCTAGGAGTAGCTTGAATCACTCAGACTCGTCTCCCATCGGTGAGAACTTACCTTGGATGCTGGGGAACTGAGGAAATGTAACCCATGGCAAAGCAGCTCCGTGTAGCAGCAGTTCATACTATGGAAATGTAGCATGGGTTTTTAACAGC
Source organism: Peromyscus eremicus (assembly GCF_949786415.1). Classification (NCBI taxonomy): domain Eukaryota; kingdom Metazoa; phylum Chordata; class Mammalia; order Rodentia; family Cricetidae; genus Peromyscus; species Peromyscus eremicus. The sequence goes on along the minus strand of NC_081431.1, from coordinate 34,875,861 downwards.
TAGCTCTCCATTTCTGTTATAAAAACATCCTACAAGACCCAAGCAGGATCTGTTTTGTGCAAGCTCTCTTGATTACTACCTGGCAGGAGCAGTGAAGGATCCAAGAATTTGCTAATATGACGGATGCAGGGGCAGCGGGGCAGGGGGAGGGGTCTAAGGCAGGGACCATGTCTGTGCCCCAGAGAGCCTCAGAAGCTTGTGTTCCTGAACAAAATAGAAGGCTGGTCCTCTCACAAGATGGTACAATACAACAGTACCATAGCAGCTGCACCAGGCATCAGGAGCCAAGCTCCAAGCCTCATTGAAACCCAAATGCCGACTCGATAGCCCTCTACAGTGAAACCTTGTTACACAGATATTGGTTTATCTGAGAAGATAGACAATTGGAAGCAATTGTTGTTCCCTAGCTAACTGGATACCTTGTCACGCTCCAATGGAAATATCAGATTATCTGAACTAGTTAATTCAAAATCCATTCTTTCTGGTCCCTTGCCTTTCAAATTAATGACATTTGCTGTAATTGATGGCAAGAGAGGGGGAAATGGGGCAGATACAGGAGCACACGGTCCCTGGAAGTTAGTGGCTGCTGCTCACGTGCCCTGAGACTGAGCCGTGAGAGTTAGGAAAAGACAATCATAAAGTATGTGTTCTGGAAAATTAGATTTTAAGTACTGATTTCCACCCCGAAGGACTCTTAAAAAGGAGAACAGAAACAATGCCTCGCTGTGCAATTAGTGTTGTAATCAAAAATCCAGGGAAAGATAAGTGTTGTCACCTTGGTGAGCTTTGTCCAGGTGGAGTCACCACTCCAAAGCTCTTAGCCCGTGCAAGTGTGACTTGAAGTCCAGGTGCTATGTGAGGACTGTGTCTGAAGGCTGTGGCTTTGCCATTTGTCAGCTAGATAAACAGGACGTTATTTAATTCCTCTGGGCCTTATTTTCCTTATCAGGATAACATAAGTTAGAAAGCAGCTACCTCACAGGGCCATTGTAAGGACTGTGAGTGTTAATGCTTGTAAATGTTCTAGAGTGGCGTCTAGAACACAGTCATATAGACTTGAATAAAAAATTTAAAAGTTTGAATAAGAATCCCCTGCTTCCCCATCATAGCTAGGAGACTTTGAGCTAGCCCATTTGTATTCTTTGCTCGGTTTCTCGTGTGTAACATGATGGTTAGTCTAAACCTCACAGAGTATTTCACAGGTGGCGGGTCAGGTGAGTCTGAAAGTGGACATGGCTTGCTCTGGGTCTGACATGGAGTCAGCAGCCTCTCAATACCGAGAGCTTCCTTGGGCTGAATGTTTAAGCATTCCCAGATCCCAGCAAGGCAGAAAACAAGAGACTTCAGTACACGGTGCCAGAGAAGCTCCTGCATATGGCAGCCCCAAGTCATCAAGAAGAGTGCGTGCCAGCCAGTGTTTCAATTTTTACTTATTCCAAGGACTAAGGAGCCATGTGTATGCCAAGCGCCTACCCAGGTTATTAAAGAGACATATGTAGCTCATCAACACAGATTGGCAGGGTGGGACAACAAGGAGTGAGGGAATACCTGGTGAAAGGTATTTAAGCAATCGAGATGAGTCTGGCTCCCACGGCCCTCACTAGCATGGATGCTGTGCTGCTAAAATAGCAGACACACAGCTACCATTTTTGAGAGTCTGCAAATCAGGCACTTAGAAAATAAGAGCGATGAGCCTTTCTATTTTAATACCAGGAAAACACAAGAACATGAACTTCTCTATATAGAAAAACAACACAGATTGCCAACATCAATTCTAAAATGCCTTGAAGAGGCTAGGATGTTAACACCAGCCAGCAGTACGTTTTAAGCCTCTCTCTCGAAATATACTCCACTGCCTCTGTGGAGAACAGTGTCAGGATGTGGGGAGTGACATGATATATTATTTAGATATGTAGCGAGACTTCTGAATTCTGTCCCTCTCCCTGAATGAGTTAAAAAATGATAGACACAGTTTGTGAGTGTGAGGCTTGATGTGGCTATCTGTACAAAATGCCTGATGGAGATCCCAGCTCACCACATCACCCATGATGCCGTGATTTATTACTACACTGTCTCCATATGTGAGTTCAGTTAGTCACCCCTGTAATGCTCATGGAAGATGGGATAAGGGGTGTCTTCTGGTAGACTATTACCAATGTTCTCTTGAATCATCCAGACAGAGAGACAGGCAATCAGCTGACACTCAGAAAAGATTGTGTGGTTGCTTGGCTATCCGCATATGGGATAGAGTGGGAGTATATGGAAGTTCGGGAAATCTCAATGAGGAAGTGATAGTTGCAGATTGCCCTCATTTGTGCAACCATTGATATTTTGTTCCCTCAACAAGTCTCAGTACCTGGACAGCAAGGTCCATCTATCACTTATGTCCTAAGGACATCTTCATTCTTTCATTCAATAAGCATCCAATGAGCCCCTGCCAGGAGCCAGGCACCGCACAGCAGTGAGATGGCAGTAACAGGGCTGTGCTTTTAAGGAGCCTAGAAATCTCTTCCAACTTAGGCTGTTCTGTGAGGTGCTGTCCTTCTTCCGCTGGGTTCCCAGAGCCCTTTGCACTGACAAGCTCACACTGTGCATGGTATACTTGCCTCTCTTCTGCCCTGGTCTATGAAGTCTTGAGAGTGGGAAGGAGAACTCGTCTTGGCCTTGCGTCTGGCTTGCAGGCGCTGGAGGGGTGACCAGAAGACTGCTGAAGTAAAGAAGGGGCAGATGAGGGTGAATATCCATATATCACACATATATGCCAAAGCCAGCGAGTGAGAAAATAGCAGACTAAAGACCAGGGAGGATGCTTCTCCAGAGTACCACATTTGCACAATTCACTTATTTTGATTCCTCTGAAGTATGAGAGATTTGAACTCGTCATAGGGAAGAAGTCACATTCTCTTAGGCAACCTACTTGTTTCCTAATGCTGAAATATTTTAGGCTTTGGGAACAGCATGCTCAACCTTCCCGCAGCAATCTCTCCTTGGAAAGAGCTTAGATTTTACTTTATGGTATCATTCAGGCTTTGTCCAGGTTCCACTAGGATGCTTGGGTTTTAACAGTCCAAACAGAGCATGTATCTTAATGTGGGAGAGCAAATGGATCACTAGTTCATGTGTGAGGAACCAGGGGACTTTTTAGCATTCAGCACACAGCTAGACATATAAAAAGGAAAGTGATAAACAGGCATCCAGGAGCCTAGTGTCAGGTATCTGCTTGTTCTACAGTCTGCCGTAGCCCACCAGTCAGGCATCGACCAGTGAGTGACTCATCCGAAGACACGACCTCCCTAGCAGACAGCAGTTTCTCTGGCCAGAAAGCCCCACCATGGATCACCCCCAAAGCAAACGCAAAAATCAATGCTTTTCTCTCAGGGCTGACCTTTCCTGACCGCTCCGGCACCACCGAGTTATATCATCACTGTCAGGCTCTGCCCAGGGGCCAGTGCTGGGGACTATGAATCAGCTCCCTCCCCAAATTAACATTCAGATGGAGACCTTGGTGATGAATATTTTAATATGATGTTGACTGTTTACCCACATGAATGGAAAGAACTTGCATCTGCCAGAGCCACCTGTGCCCACAGAACTACAGCCCAAACAGCCGTGTCCCCCGAGAGCCCAGCTGCGTAGAGGAAAGAGAGGGCAGGCTGGAGAGAAGAGCAGCGAAGAGAGGATGGACTGGGTGACCGTGGCCAGCAGGAGAGTAAGACATTGACCAGACCGCTGGGAAGGAGACACAACACATAACCAGAAGGCAAGAGAAAGAGGCAGGAGGGTCAACGGCCACAGGAAAGCAGGTTGGAGGCAGACATCTGAGACAGGGATGTAGTAACTCCTGAGCCGAGCGGCTCTCTGTGGCTGGTGTCAGATGGAGGCAGAGAACAGAACATGTTTGACTCAGGCACACAGAGCATCTCTGAGGAGTGGGTGTCTTGCTCAAGTTGGCACAGCTATTTGTGGCCACGCTGCCATACGGAATCTCTGGAAAACAGCTAAGGTTCTCACCTCGTTGCCCAGGCTCTGGCTCTATTGGGAGCTGTAGAAGCTGTAGCAGCTGTCGTAGCAGAGGAGAGACGCTGACCCTGGACATCCACCGGCACCAGGAGAGATCCCTCATAGTCTTAGTTTAGAAGGCTTTATACTTGGGAAGGATCCTGAAGGGGCTACCCTGACTAGAAGGAGAGCCGTTACTATTTTCATCAAGATGGGTGAATGGCTTCCCTTGTGGGTATGGATCAGAGCCAGCTGTTTCCAGATAGTGCCAGGGAGAAAGTAGGATCTCTTTTAATGGCCTGAGGTACACACCCATCACCTCTGGCACTTGATTGATCTGTAACAAGTGGGTGGCTCGGCTAAGTCTCTGCCCCAGGAGATGAACCCTTCTAGAGATGCCTGGGTCTCCTTTATCTGACTGTTTTGTCTCCCATCTGTGTCCCTTCACTCTTTTCTCTATCTTTGGATATTCCTTGGCTCTCTGACAGAATGTGGCGTCTGTGCATTGTGAGAGCTGCAAGCCTCTTTTCTGGTTGCGTTTCTGGTCTCCATGTAACTTCACACTTCATGGGGGGACTGTAGAAAGAGAGATGAAAATATCCATGGTACAAGAAGAAAAGGCAGCTGCCTTCTGACAGGAGAGGTTTGCATACACCAGGCAATATGTGCCGTGCCCCTTCTCTCTCTGTCCCTCTCTCCTTGCTCTGTGGACTACCCGCCCACCTCTTGTTCTGCCTCCTGCCTGAGTTCCTTCCACACTCCAACCACCACTCAGTACCTGGAATTAACAAAAGGCTTAAAGTCTCAGTCATACTTCTGGGGGTCCATATGTAGGAGCAGATTTTGTTTTTAACGTTTTATTATGGACATTTAAAAAAATACATAAAGTTTTCAATGAATTTGGTATAACAATCACTCTGCTATAAAAATCTCCAGCCCACTATGTCTCTTCTTGTTCCATCCTCACTCTGAAGGTCCCAAATCACTAACATAAAACATTTTTTGAGACAGGGCCTTGCTGTATTACTCGGGATAGCCTGGGACTCATGATCCTCCTGCCTCAGCCTCCTGAGTGGTAGGATTACATGCCAGCATCACTATGCTTGGCTTTGTTTTTTGGCAAGCATTCCCAATCCATCGTGCTATTTAATTCATAAATATTCATGAATACAACTTTGTGGCACTAACATTCCAAACTCTCTCTCAAGTTGGCAAACCAGCTCATGCCTGGCTACATACCTGCCTTTGAGGCAGGGAACCTTGGGACCACTCATTTATTTTAGGTGCCTATCCTATATAATCTCTTCCAAAGTATCCTTGTCAGAGGATAAAATGTTAGAAATAAGTTAACACCTAGACCAAGGACAACTTCCTCCTGTACACTAGGCAACTGTTCTATATTCATTCCTGGAGAAATCAATTGGTAAACAAGTCAGCCTGTCAGAAAACACACCTGCATGCCAGATGTGCACAGCTGTAGGAGCAATTTCAACCCAGCTGCAGAACTACCTACACAATCTGACCACCAGACAACTCCTGGAAATGAGAGTAGTAACACATCATCCCAAAACAACAGACTTAGCAAATAAGAGCTTCCTCTGGAAGGAAGAAAAGAAAAACCGCAAAAATGTTTTAGGGCTTCTTTTTCTTCTTCTTTTTTGAAACGCCAAAAATTAGATGAAATCTGATTATTCATTGATGAGGGTAACAAAGCTGGTTATGGAAATGATTTCTAGGAGGCTTGGATTAGGCCCCTCCTCTGATTGCCCCCAATGGTTCTAACCCCACAGTAAGTGGCCTTTCTTTACAGAATCTTTTAATAATTCATGTGGCCAACCAATGAGAAGTTTTTGGTTTAAAAGACTAGGCCTGGAATTTGGACATTATATAGATTCCTGTGCAGTGGTAGGAAATGCAGTATTTAAACTCAGAGGTCTGGATGCTCCCACTAACTGGTGTGATCCTGAGAGAGAGAGAATTGCTTTGCTGCTTTGGGGCTCTATTTTCTCATGTGCAAAAATGAATAAATCATCATAGCTCGGTCTTCCTTACTGGTAAGTAGGTAAGGAAGTCAAAAGGTGAAATGCTGGCGGGATCCTGTGAAAGAAAGAAGAAACAAATTAATATTTGAATTTATTATGCTTATAGAAATGCATATACTATGGAATGAAAATGTCTAGTTATTTTGGTTGATGTTCACACACACACACACACACACACACACACGAATTTCAACTTTGTGAGGAACACAAGTGCAGATCGAATTCTTAGAAAATGGCAGACTCTGTGTGGCAAGAATTATTAAAAACTAAACATTGTGAAACAGGAAAGGCCCCTATTCTGCCATCATCATCCCCATCAATATCACGTGATAAACAAGAATGTCTTGAGCCTTAGTGAAGTCATGTCTCCCAGGGCAATGAGAACACAGAGAGGGGGTGAAGGTCTGGTCTCCCCAGGATGACACCATCTCTGCACCTATCTTAACCCTTCTTTACTAAATGCCTACATGTGCAACATCTCTTGACCCAGCAGTCAGTTTTTACACATGAACTGAGATGACCGAAGTCTTTGCTCCACCCGTGGAGGTGACTACAGAACCTTCCAGCTCTTCCTGAGCTGAGATTCCAGCTATGACATTGTTACCTCCATCTGGGTGACAGAAGAGCTAATTTTTGCAAGAGGTGGCAGAGTACCGGGGGATCACATGAATTACTCACCAAGAAGCAGACCTGCCGTGCGCAAGCCAAGAGAAAAGATTCAGACGGTTCTGGGTCCTGCTCCTTAAACTGATAACATTTTCAGGTGTAGCACAATGTGCCCACCTAGCCAGTAGGGATAATAAAATCACCTGTTTCTATCTTTGTGGCACTAAATAGGTGTCTAGCATATTGTAAACTCGCCAGCAAATGACTCATAGCTCTAAGTTTTAGGATACATTCACCATGGCTTACTCTTTGACAGACTTTACATTTGCCTGCAGGTTCAAATCCTATAAACATAATTTCTATTTCTTTTTTTTTCATACTCTCCATTATCTTAGGTCTTTTCTAAAAAGGATTGTGACTATTATTTCTCATTGCATTAGTCAGCTTTTTATTACTTTGACAAAATGCCTAAGGTGAACAAGTAACTGGGGGAGGAGTGGATATTTTATTTCATAGTTTTAAAGGTTTCAGCCTAAGGTTACTTGACCTTTGAACCTGTGACAAGACAGTAGTACATCATGATATAAACATGTGGCCGAGGAATCTGCCTGCTCTGTAGCAACCAGGAAACAGAGAGAGAAAGAAGGACCTGGGTTCCTAAATCCCCCTTCAGGGTTATTCCTTAATGAACTAACATTCTTCAACCAGGCCCCACCCTCTAAAGGTGCCCCTACCTCCAAACAGTGTCATGGGGTGGGAACTTCGTTAGTCTGAGAACTAACGAAGGGAGGGCATTTCAGACCTAAACTATAGCAATCACCCACCCTACAATCTTTGTCCCACCCATGCTTCTAGGTACAGCCAACCATGTTCGCTTCTCATTTTCTACCCTCATTTGATTCATCACCCCCTCAGGGTAGCAGATGGAGTCTTGGAATGTCACCCTATTGCTTTTCTTTGAGTGACATGTGCACCAGACTGTGCTAGAACTTTGGTGGTAGCTGAGGATCCACAATCAGGTCTCTGACCTACATGACTTTCTGAGAGAGAGATGCCTGGGAAATATTAGAAGCTCTGCCCAATAGCAACTCTGCACAACTTACCAGCAAAGACTGCACAGCCTCTGAGAATCCCCTGCCCAGCTCCCCTTAAACCAATTTCTCAGCCCAGCAGAGAAACTGGGCATGGTTGTATTGAATCTATTCCCCTCCATTGCCCCTCACTGCGCTCCCAAATCATATCTGCCTCCTAGCCCCTCTTCCAACCCGTATTTAATCCTTGGTGGCGATCCTTTTAAGAAATTTAATTTCATCCTCCACCTTCCTTTCCCATCTAACTTTGCCCATAAAAAAATTAGTCCTGGGAATTTCCAGATCCTGACATCATATAAAAACGTCTTTGTTCTGCAAAGTACTCGTTCTTGATGCCTAATCCATCTCCAAGCACTGTTCCCGGTGACGCACTGCATGTTCCCAGGGTTTATAGATCTCTCATTTGCTGGCTGCTCCTTACAGCAGACTGGAAGTTCAGCCTTTTAAAAATCAATCTGCCTCTCTGCTTTCTTGCACCTCACCTCACAGTTTGCACAGAATGGCAGTCTGCTCACTGAAGTCTCCTGAAGATGTCATTAGCTCTTATTTTTTGAATTATCCAAAGCCTGCCAGGAAACAGCTTGGTGCTCTCCTCCAGGGTTCACATGGGCACATTCTCAGCCATCTAGACATTCTCTTGCATAACACTTCATCCCTTTCCAGGGTAGAGCATTTCCAGATATGTGAATGATAAACTCAAAGTACTGGGTGCCATTAGACAGTTGTATACTAAATCCTGGGATTCCATACATGATCAGGAGAAATCAAAACCAACAATTTAAAGTGATATTTATAAAAGGAAGAAAGCATAGTTTTTCAGTTGGAAGTTTATCATGAGTAAACACAATGCTATGTGCTTTACTTGAACAACAGTCCTACAAAACTTTTGGTAGGAAGTAAAAATTGTCCCCATTTTCCAGAAAAAGTTGTGGCGTGAGAGAATAAGCAACTTTGTTGATATCACACCCTATCAACTATTGGAGTTTGGGCTAAGATTAGGTGTTCAGGCTGCAAAGCCTGTGTATGTATTCCTTGTACTTTGTCACTTTCCTAAAAGGCCAATCAGAGATAGCAGAAGCAGAGAGGAATCTTTCTTAGAAGTACCCTGGCTGTCTATTGGAACCCAGAATAATAGACTAGGCCTCTGGGATTGGAAAGAGGGCTCATTGGATAAAGGTGCCTGCCAATAAGCCTGAGTTCAATCCCTGGGACCCACATGGTAGGAGAGAACTGATTGCCCAAAATGTTGTTCTCTGACATACATCCATATATACAAACATATGTACACACACAGGACTGCACAAGTGTGCACATACATGTGCCCACACACCAGAGCACAAGTGTGCACACACACAGACAAATAAATGTGTAATTTTAAGAATTTTAAATGAAGAAACAGGACTTCTGCAGCAAATCGGACTTTAAGGCTGTCAGAGGAGTCTGAGCCTGTGACTGCTTTTCAACACCTTCATGGGAGGGTAAGGTTCTCACTCTTCCAGCTCATGTGACAGTTAAGTATGGCTGTGATCAATCTCCAACTTGTGCCTGTTTTGGCTGCAGCCTGCTTTTGCTGTTAGAAGTTTATCCTAATCTTGCTGTTTTCCCTCAGTTCGAGTCTACCTTGAGGAGGAGGAAAGTCATACACACACACACACACACACACACACACACACACACCCCAAAACGACAACAACAACAAACCAATGGTAGCCATATGAATGAAGTGGAGAGAAAGAGAAAGAGAAGCTCCTAGGTAGAAAGCAGGCAGTGCCCTAAGGGAGAGATGCCTGAAAGGCCATTAGAGTGTTTCAGAGTGGCCTTGAATAGTTTAAATCATCTCATTAAATCTGGGTCTCATCAAAGGGATAGCCATGATAGTATGTCCCTCGCACAACTTTTGTGAAGGTGAAATAAAAAAATTGTGTGTAAACTGCTTGGCATGGTGCCTGACACATGGTAAACACCCAATAAATGTTAGCTATTACTATTAGTAAGTCTGAGCTGCAGCAAGCTCACAGTGCCTGCCCAGCTCAATTTTATTCCTTATAAATAAACATTATTGTACTAAATCCCTGGGCACACATGATCCTCATAACCGGTTTTTTTTCCATCTTGGAAACATGGTTGGGGGGGGGCCATTGGAATGGATTCAGCAGGTGTGTGGGATCTTGTGGGTTTGAAGGTCCTGCCGTGGATGTGAGTTCTCCCATTCTGACTGGCCTCCCCCAGCCTTCTTCCTTTCTGATGCTCTGGGTCCTCCTTGGCCTGCTTCTCAGCCCCTGTAATGAATGAGGTTAGGTGGATCTAGAAGACTAGAGCTCTCCAAGAAAGAAAACAGATTCCTTGCTCTGTACATCTTGTGCTCAAAGCCATTGATAATTAGGGTAACTTTCAGTGTTGTCCAGACCTCTCCCACCTGCATCCCACTCAGCTCCAAGTGAGTGAGTCCACCTCTGGAGAGTATTCTCTGGTTGGCAGCTTGGGACTAAAGGAGGAAAGCAGACACTTGGAGCCCTGAATGCCAAATGCATCCATCTAATTTATTCAGACAAGTTTTCATCTGGGTATTTTCTATACTATCAAACTCTGTATCCTTCAGTGAAGACATTTGTCTTAGCTGAATAAAATCTCTTAATGGTTTAATAAAAAGCACTTAACTTCGTTTTCCTAGTTTTATGAGTGCCTTGAGGTCCTTTAGGAGAGCAAACATCTTTGCCGGGATCATTGAGGGAAACGTAATTATTTTTCTGCCTTCTGATGTATTATTTTTCTGGAAGGAATAGTTGCAGATGCTCGTCATATGCTCACAAACCCTCTGAAGCTTCATCACAGAGCAGAGAATTCTCCGTGATGAACTAAGTGGTGCCCCTCCCTCCTTCCTTCCTGCTGATCTGCCAGTCCCTTCAAAGGCATCCTCTACATCTCCATGCCTTTATCTGCCGAAATAGCACCAGCGCCATTATCATCGCCAATTTGTTCTGTCCTCGGGTAAATGGAGAACAGAGTCTGGAGGTCAGTTAGAACCAAGTGCCTGGAGCAAAGGGCCAAGCAGGAAATGAGGTTAGTGGAAACACCATTAAGACAGAGACAATCGAGGGAGGAAAACAGGGAAGTGTGAGGGCTCAAGAGCAGGAGGGAGAAGAGTGCTGGGACAGGCAGGGAGGAGGACACGGGCCAAGGGGAGGTAAGACCAGAACAGGAGAGGGAGTGGAGAGGCAGGGAAGGGAGACCACCAGTTAGAAAATCCAAGGGGAAGAGAAGAGTTATAACAACACACTAGCAGGAAAGACGTGCAGTTAGAAACAGAGAGGAATAAACAGAAGAGAAGGAGGTAGGGAGAAAGGGCATGTGGGGCAAGATGGAGGCTAATGCTACACTTGTAGGTTTTTAGGCAGTTGGTATAGAGAGTTTTCTGATTAGAAGGTGTGGTGATATTGTGTCCACAAAATATTGTGCACCCTAATAAACTTATCTGGGGTCAGAGAACAGAACAGCCACTAGATATAGAGGCCAGAAAATGGTGGCACACACACACACACACCCCTTTAATCCTAGTATTCCAAAGGCAGAGATCCATCTGCATCTCTGTGAGTTCAAAGCCACACTGGAAACAGCCAGGCATGGTGACTCACGCCTTTAATCCCAGGAAGTGATGGCAGGAAGCAGAAAGGCATAGGACCAGGAACTAGAGCCTGGTTAAGCTTGTAGGCTTTGAGCATCAGTTCAGCTGAGATCCTTTCGGGTGAGGACTCAGAAGCTTTCAGTTTGAGGAAACAGGATTGGCTGAGGAGTTGGTGAGGTGACGTTGGCTATGACTATTCTGTTTCTCTGATCTTTAAGTGTTCACCCCAATATCTGCCTCCCGTGTTTTTTATTAATAAGACCTTTTAAGATTCGTGTTACAAGAAAGGGAAGCACTGATGTTGTTTTCATTCTACCAATGGGTAAGCAAAGCCCTGAGGAGAGGAAGAGACTCCACACACCTGCCCACCCATTCATTCATTTGAATAGTATGGTTTATTTGTTGGGCATCTTCCCTGTGCATTTGGACAAGATGAGCATGGCTACTACCCTCTGGGGCTCTCAGGCAAGTGGGAGTAAGTCCCACAGGAAGAGAGTTGAGATGGGGCGGGAACCTTGGGACTGTGGAGGAGAACCTCTGACCGCCATGTGTGTGCAGTGTAGACAACAATGGTGGCAGTGGGGAGCACTAGACAGCCTAAAGACGGGGCCAGGAGCCCACAGCTTCAGAGTTCAGTGAGTGACAAAGACCAGCCTGCCATGTCTAGCCGCCTTAACCCTTAGCTCTTTCCCACTCCAACTTCACCATCCTGACATTGCTCAGCTGGGTACAGAGTATCCAACCCAACCAACATCTGCCTTTTCCATCAGACATGAAGCCCTACCAGAACTCAAAATGCCAGCCCACATCCTTCTCCCTCTGGCCCGTGATATTTACCCATCACGTACTCTCCCTGCTGTGTGGTAGCCACACTGATGTGCAGGTCTGTGAATGAACCTGTAATCCTTTACAAGTGCATCTCCCATTGCAGGGCTACTTCTCTGTCCCTGCCTCATCCGACTCTTACCGTACCCTTGACATACACTTTGAACTCATCCCAAGACTCAGCCCCAGCCCCACCTCCCATCTTTTAACTCCTAGATATCTCTTTCCCGGGAAGGTCTCACCTGAGCCAGTGCAGATCAAGTGTGCCTTTCCCACAGGCTCTCTGACAAGAGTCACCACAGCTATTGTTTTTACCGTCTGACCTGCCTGCCCTCTCTAGTGTTCTGCCAGGCAGGCCTCTGAGGGCCATTGTTGCACATACCCCTCTCCCTCTACAAAGTGGGGGCAGACGTGAAGTGAACCTCAACTGAGTCGAGTAGCAGGCAATCCTTAACTCACCTTCTTTCTCTTCTCACTCGAGAGGACAAATTGTGTAAAACAGAACAGGAGCTTTCCTAAGGAGAGTCTGCATGGAAGGTCTTCTTTGGGTTAGGCCCCGTTCCTCTCTTGGTTGAGTTAGTGCATGTACAGGGCCAATAGAGAGCGGCAGGCTGTGGGCTGCCTTGGTGCTAGCCCTGTAATTTATCAAGCCTTAGAGAATGTTCATTGAGTTTGGCTCTATAATCAATTATGAAGGGAGCAGAGGGATCTTAAGCCCTTCCTTTATTGCCTTGTTCCTGGCTAGTTCATTCATTCATACATTCAGCTAATAAGTGTGAAGCATGGTTCTAGACACTCCCCTTCTGGCTGTATCCTCTCGGTGTGCTCTTATTTTCACAGGCTCGGGGTACACGGTTACTGTTCTTTGCTGAGTAAACTTTAATCAGCATTTTCCTCATTAGCCTACAGCAGCATATAAACTTATGGTTCGTGCAATTCATTTTATCTTTTTAAATTTAATAAGGCACAAGTTGGATGGCCATTAAGGGTCCCCTGTTGTGCATTCATGAGCCAAAAACAAACAGGAATAAAACTCAATGTGGTTTGTTATAGTCGGCAGGAATGAAGGTTTCATCGCTTCCAGCCTTCAGAGCAAAGGCCAGGGAGGTAGTGTGAGAAAAGCTGTTTCTACCCCTCAGCTTTCCTTATCTGGGAGACATAAATAAGCTGACAGTTGAATAGAAAGCCAGCTCCACCTCGTTCCTCTTAGAAGCTCATTCAGATCATCAGAGGACACCCCGCTGCACTTTATTCATAATTTCTTTCTTTAATCAGACATGTATTGATGTCTGCTCTTCTGCCAGGCACTGGACCCCAATGATGAACAAAAAGAAAGACAGTTGTTGCCCCTAAAGAGCTCACAACTTGTATAATGGCCAACAAGCCCCTCGGTGTTGGTGTGTGATGCTGAAAATTCCACGTTTGTTTTGGGCTCTTTCCTGCACAGCAGGGACCCTGAAGTGGAGATGGTTTCGAAGACAGACTGTGCCAGGAGGGTCAGTTGGCCCTGATGGAAAAGGAATGCCACAGGAGACAGACATAGCCCAGCAGGAACACTAGGACAGTACTGTTGAGATGGAAGAGTATGCTTGCTCCTAGTAAATGTTGTGAATTAATCTAGGCTCACAGATTCCTGCCAGAGCCACCAAAGTAAAGATTTGAAACTTCAAGGTGGCTTAGAATGCTGTCAGCTAGCTGTGCTCCCATCTGAAACATGTGCCAAAGAACACATGGCCAATAATCACTCTCCATCCTACTCAGCCACCAGTCTCTCCCTTAGAGCCACCCATAAGTGGAAAATCTGACCAGGCTCTTGCCTAATGGACATACTGAACTGTATCTCATTTGCTGTGCCTGTTCTCTATACTACACTGGTTATCTAAGGCCTAAGGAAACCTTCAGCTTACTCTCCAAGCCACAGAGAGCAATTGCTTGTCTGTGTTTGCAAACCTCTCTGAATAATGAGGGAGAGATGTTCATCTTTGATGTTCATCCTTTACTGTAGCAGGAGTTCCCATGTTCCAGGCTTCCTTCCTTGATTATCCCTACCACGGGTGTGGGAAAATGTGAACAGCGACCCCTACTGTCCGGGTCCAGTATTGCCACATTCTTAAATACAGACTTTTTTTTTTTTTTCAGCAACTGGTTCATTCATTCAATTTTTTAACAAGGGTTTACAGAACATATACTGTGTATAAGGCAGAGATAGCATGATTCAAAGAAGGCAAGAAGGAATTCCCCACTCCTCTTTTCCTAATCTCAGATTTCTTTCTCAATGGTCCAAACACAATTTGCAAACCCCTTTCTCCTTGGTGTTAAGGTCATCCACAATGACAGCACAGAGGATTTTCATTTTAAGAAAGGATATTCCTTAGCAATCATTAGCGCTACAGCAGAGATTGATTTACTATACCAGAAAGAAGCATCCTCGTGATGAACAAATACAGAACCATGTGAGTCGAGCTAATGAACTAGTAGGAATGAACTAATAGAAATAGTCTGTTTCATTTTTTGTCAGAGCATAAGGTAGTCAATAGGACTCAAAGAAACAGAAAAGGAGAATTTGGGATACTAGACCAGAGAAAAGAGGGACATCAGAAAGAAGACAGTACAACAGTGCTTTAGGGATGCGCTCTGAGTTCAAATTCACTTATCAGAATTCTAACATTTAGTTTAATTTTCAATTCGCAGGTAATAACTGCACATTTTAGGTGGTATATCAATCCATACATACACAATGTCTACTGAGCAGATGGGATAATTCACGTTTCCATCTCTCATCATTTCTTTATTCTGGGAGCCTGCAAGCTCTTCTTGTCTAGTTCTTCATCAATGAGTGGGTGATTGTAACTCTTCAGGTGAACTTCATGACCTCTCCAGACCCCTCTCCAACATCTTCTGTGAGTTGGTTAGCATCGGGTTCTATGGTGTCATGTGCAATACTCAGTATGGGGCTAGGCATAGTGTGAACTTTAGGTGAGCATTAGTCTAACACTGTGACCTGGAGGTGGAGCACACTGTATGGAGGTGATGAGGCCGTTTAGGCAGGCCAGCTCCCATACTCAGGACTGTGTCCAGCCCCTTCCTCCACTCACTGTGTTCTCTGGGTCAGTTGCTGGCACTGGTATCTCAATGTCATTCATGGACACAGCCTTGAGGGCACCTCAACTCCTGTCCAGGAAACCTTAGAATGAGCTGAAGATTGGTCCAGACACAAGTGGGAGGAGTCGCTGGCTCCCTGTCAGTTCTGAGACCACTGTGAAGAAGCTGAGGGAAAGGCCTTATGGGACTCTAGTGCGCATGAGCAGATGAGTCCCAGTGCTCAAGCCTCCTAGTTCTTTCCCCCAAGTTCTCCTGGCTGCTACCACCACCAGGCTGCCTTCTTCTGATGAATGTGAAGACAAGAACAACACACTGTCTAGAATCTCACCAGAATCCTATCCATGGAGATTGAGGGATATTTATCAACAGTTATGCAGCTTCCAAAATTAGCACATCTTACAGTTTGGCTCAGAAGCGGCTGAAAAATGCATCTATTCTCAGCAGCTGGGAGGATTTTCAAAGGAAAACCTCCAGTCACAAAGCATTATCAGAAGGTGTCTTAATCTGTTTTGTGTTGCTCTACCAGAATACCAAAGCTTGAAACTTTATAAACAAGAAGTATGATTCTGATGCCAGTATTCACTGAGGGCCCGCTCAGATGTGTTACACCATGTTAGAGAAGCAGAAAGGGAATCTTTAGCTGTGTGTACTAACCAAGCATATAGGATGCCCTTCTAAGGGTGGTGCCCCTGGTTAAATTACGTCCCATCAGGCTCCACCTCAGTACTGCTGTGCATGAGCCCTTGAGGGTCAGTCAGCCATATCCAGACAGAAAGACAGCATTAGGTCCTGAGAGACCTGCACCTCAGACTCTTACTCATAAGAGGAAACAAACACAATGAACTAGTGCCTGAGTAGTGCTGCTGTCTAAGTTGGGACCCAAGGGCCGTGGGGTAAAGGACAGTCTGAGACCTGAAGAACTCATCTGCCAGGAGGCCCATGTGCAGTAAGAGCTCATGGTGATCACAGAGTTTAAGAGACAAAACTGGGTACCAGGTGACTAGGATTCAAGTCCCTAGGGAGAAGCAGAAGCCCAGGTCCACTCTAAGAATTGAGAGTGGATGCACTTTGAGCATCTGGTAGAGACTACAGCAGTCAGGTTCTACCTGGGAATACTATTTTGTGGGTGAGGGGAACCCATTCAGGAGGGACCTGCTGTACCCTTCAGCTGCAGTCTGAGAGGCAATGGGATATTTATGAAGTACATAATTAGGCAGAAAAACTGAAGCATGGAGAACTTCAGTGATTTGCCCCAAGGCCAGATCACAAGTCAGTGTTTGGGTAGGATGCTATTTCTATTGGTCGCGCTCAGCTTTCCTTCTAAATTTATCCACCTGCGTTGGGCTCCACTCCACCCCCCCACCCCCAGTCCTCTTTTTCTCTTCCTTTCATTCTAACACGGCTCCATCTGGACAATGTGTGCACACGTATTGAAAGTTGGAGTGCAAGTTTTCTCACCTAAAATCTGTGTGGGCCTGTATATATAAATTAAACTGGGAGCATCCAATTACCCACCCTACAGAGAAGTGCCAGGGAAGTGCAAAATCCAGGGGAGCCATCACATAGAACTCCCAAAGGTTTATTTTTAGTTGCAGGAGGAAAGACATGCCCTTCTCTCTGCAGCATCTCTAATCCTCCTATTATGCTGCTTTGCTATCAGTAATACTGAAGCAAATTTGCATTCCTTGAACACCCCACAAGTGGCAGCAGAGACAGCCAGCCACCCAGAAGCATACTGGGTGGCAGAGGAGGCCAGCTGGAGATTAAACACTTGCTTTGCAAAAATCCACACTTAAACAGCCTATCTCCATTACTGTGGATGATCAATCAAGAGACTAGAAGGCTTTACAGGCAGAGCGCGAAAGTCTGAGGTGGAGGGGGCAGGAATGTGTAAAAATCACCACCACCCCCCCGCCCAAACCTGTACTTGTGAAAGAACTGACGAGAGTGTGGTGTGTGTATATTCCCCCGCCTCATCCTCCTCCCAACACTTCCCTGGGTCTTCATATCATCTATCTAAGCCCTACCTGGTCTTGCTCCATTCCCAAACCAAAAGCATCTTTCCAGGTTTTATATTTGTATGACTCCCAGTGTGCTGGACTTGTCTATTTTCATTAGATGGCGGGGTAGAGTCCACAGCACAGGGAGCTGGATCCCCCGCACACTGGCAACATGCAATATGTGTCCAGCCCTTTATAAACAACACAAACGACACGAAATTGGCTAATGCTTGAGATAAGCAGTTGACACAAAAATCTCCATGTAGATGGCATCATAATGAGAGGGAGAAGCACAGCTCTCCACGTGGGGTTATGGAAAGCAAGCTCTTCAAAAAGATAAATGTTACAACCCAGGAAATTTCACCAGCAAAAATATTCTAAGCAGGTTCCTCCGAGTATGTGTGGCACATATGAAAATGGCATATCCCCCCTTACACAGAAGCTGGGAAAGAAAATGTTATTAGTAGGAATGACATATGTGTGCTTCACTGTGAATAAATATACAGTGTCTATATATATATATGTTATAAGCATAATAATAACACCTCAGATCTATAAGATGCTTTTCCTCCCAGGAACTAAGAATGATCCGTGGTTATTATTATCTCATTTATCCTGGCAGGGTTTTTTTTTTTCACTTATATTTTGCTACTGTATTGCCAAAATACAGAAACATTTAAAAGCCATTCTTTCAGCTCTTCTTTGCCGTGAAGTTCTACCTTCCCATTATACTCCCCTTAAAACGCAGTTAGAGGAGGAACGCTAATTCTATTACAGAAGCTGCAGTTTATTCCTAGGCCTAGAGAGCAGCTACCTGGCTGGTGTGCTTGCAGGTCTCCAAAGACCAACAGTTGTGAGTTTGCTGCCCCCACCCCCACCCTAAACTTCCAGAGTTCAAATTCCCCAAAGGGCCCCCATTTAGGGTACACAGAATGTGTCGGGTAATGTCCCTATTACCTTACAGAAGACAAGTTGTACACAAAGCTGTCATTGCCCGCTAATGCTTTTGCAAAAGTCAGTGGGCAGGTAAATTAATCCACTTTCCAGCAAGTCCAGAAAGGACTGTGGAGTATAGACTGCTGAGGGTTTTCTTGGGGTTGGGGGTCTGAGAAGTTGAGGAGGAATTGCAGACTGCGCTGTTTCAAACAACAGAGATGGAAGGGAGAGAAAGAACCATTTGAGGCAGACATTCAAGGTCCCTGAGCAGGAAGAAGTCATGGGAAACTGTAGGTCTGGTTCTCAGAGGAGTGAGAGGTGGAGACAAGAAAGTGGACTGAGGGTCATCAGAGCAACCTATAGCCTATAGCCATTCCTCCCCAAAGCAAAACAGAAGCCTGGAGAGTGTTGAGAAGTAGAAAGGCATTGGACACACATCATCTCCTTGACCCTCTGGGCAGTATTCCATGCTGGGCTCTGAAAGAACATTCTGTAGATTGTGAACTGACTGTTCTCCTGAGATCACCCTATCTAGTGGTCATGCACACCCTATGCTCCTAGGGCTGTTGGAGGCAGTTATATAGCTATCAGGGATTACTGACTGCTGTCTCCAGTACCTCAGGAAGGAATCAAGTGAGAACAGAACAGCAGGTCAGCAGGAAGAGGTGTACTGAGGAATTTCTGGCCAGTGGGCTGAGTTAATGGGACATTTGCAAGACTCTTTCTCTGGACTGCGTGTAGTCCTCCTGTCTTATACTTTTACCATGGCAGACATCTTTACACCATTGACTTTGATGCCTGCCCCCCTTCTCAAAAAGGATAGCTAGTTCCTCAAAACATCATTTTATTATGTGACTATAGAGGTTTAAGGGCAGCTAGGTACCCAGGAGAAATGGCTAGTTTAATCTTTAGATGAGTTCAAAGTCCTCATATGTCTTAGATTCTTCTTAAGTTTATTGGTCACTGAAGACTGAGTTGCGTAGAGGTAGTTTCCTTTTCCAATTCCAGGTAGGGATGGGGACATTTGGGGGACTCAATTCTATTTCAGAGTCACTACAAAGATCTTGAGCTGTTCACATAGAGAGCATAACTAATTTAATCCTTGCCCTGGTCCATGGGGCAGGGACTGAGTGTCCCCCCCTTGCACAGTGAAAAACCTAAGCACAGAGAAGTCAGTGATTGTTCAGCGGTGGAACCAGGACTCCAATGGCTGTGCTTCCAGCCACTGTGCTATGCCACCTATCAGCTATTCATGCATTCAACACATAGCATCTAAGCCCTTCTTCCTATATAACACCTAGCCTATGGTTGTGAGCACTGTTCTCTCACACAGCCTGGTCTAACAAATATTCTTTCTTACCAGTGGCATCATTTTTGGCATTTAAAGAGAACTTAACTCAGTGACCAACCCCATTTTCTACCTTCTAGAAGGTTCCAGACATCCCCATAAACCTTACCTTAGGACAAACCTAGCGACAGACTGTCCTCCCATGCCATCGAATCATTTTAACTCCCAACAAACTCAGAATCCTTCTCTCCAGTCTCAAACTTTGCATCTTTTGGTAATTTGTTGCCATAATGAATGACTGCAGGCTTGGTAGCTTAAACAACAGAAATTCATTTTCTTATAGTTCTAGCGATTAAATGCAAGCTCAAGATGCCTCCAGGGCTAGTGTCTATGGCGGCCACTTTCTGTAATTTGCTGCCATCTTGTTGGCTGCTCACATGAATGTCTTTCTCTGTGCACACACACCCTGGTACCTTTGAGTGTTCCAATGTTTTCCTCTCATAAGGACACCAGTCACATTATATTAGCACCCACCCTCCCTTTAAGCTGATCACCTCTTTATAGCCTTTGTATCCAAAGATGGCTACATCCCAGGGTCCTCAGGATGAGGACTTTAATGTAAGTTTGGAAGAAGTTAGAATTAGTCCTTAGAATTAGTCTCCCCACCGTCTGCAACCGCTTGACTCACAGTGCAATCGTCTCTCAAGACGCATCTCTGAAAAGCCCTCATAACTGTACAAACATTGAAATGTGTCCATTAGTAACACAGACCTTTTCAAAAATAGAGAAGTTTTTTATTTGTGATTCCTAAAATGACATACTTCTTTCTCGCTTCCACAGACTGGCTTGTACTGTGGCAGCTCAGGGGGAGGGAGTGGTGATAAAAGCCTACAGGCTGGCTATGAATCTCCTCATTTTAATACACTTCATTAAAACCAGCATTTTTATTACAAAGACCTGCCAAAGTGAGTATTAGACAGAAATGCATGTTAAGCTGCCATTGATCTTTCCAGGTAGACTGTACATTAAAGAGCACAGTTTCTCACTCTGTTAGCTGCTCACACATAAAAGGGAAGCAGAATCAAAGGCAAAACCCCTCAGCCTTATCCTTCCAACATCACTATGGCTACCCAGTAGAGTTGGTGGTAGAATCACGCAAGGGGTAGGAGTCAACCAAATACCCTGGCCATGGCTTTTTATGCCTTTGTCCAATACTCTACAGACTCCTCTCGCCTTCCTCCATCACCAGAAGGTTACTGCTGGTGTACTCTTGTCCAACCTGGAACTTCCATTCCCCAGGAGAGATATGTGTTCTTCCATATCTTAGCAACAGCCCTTCTCTAACCAGCATTATTCCCATTAAGGGAACTAGCACTGATTTAGGATGAAGGCTGAGGGCAGCTTGGGAGGTCTGATGGTGAGGAGTGTGTGGTGTGTGTGTGTGTGTGTGTGTGTGTGTGTGTACTTGTTTTTGTTTCTGTGTGGCCAAGAAATCAGAAATGTAATGAAAGTAAGAGGAAAATGTACTTGGCAGCTGGGGAAAGAGGCTGGATGAAGAACTTGTGTTCCTGGTGTTTGTACAGCTTGAGATAGAGTCATGCCTTATCTTCTGACAGTCATCAGACAGCCTTCGCTAGGATTCCTGCCTGCTGCAATACAGCAGCTCAAGAGGAGTGACTATGGTTTATGTCCTGCCCGAACAGTGTCTGTCGAGGACCACTGCTTATTTTAAAACGCTCACTTTTCCCATTGCTGCCGTATTCTCTCCTTCTACTCCGAATCTTTTTGTCTTTCACTCTGCCCCAGTTCACCATCAGCTAAACCTGTGCTGGTAAGTGTTAGAAACCAGACTCAGAATGGAAGTGAGAGTACTTCCTTCCTGCTTCCTTGAAGGTACCCCTCCCGCCTGACTAGTACCAGTGCCTCCTATCATTGCAAATCAACACATAACGAATTATGAATATAGCAACAAGCACAGTCTGAGACATCCACCAAAAAGACCCGAAGACTTTTACAATATGAAGATCAGCAAGATGGACATAAACGAGTCCATTGCTCAGAACGATCCGTTAACCAGTCCTGAGACCTGTGAGACAGTTGTTCTGTTTTACTAATTGTGGTATATCTGTTGCCTTTCTCTCTTTGTTGTCTGATTCAGAGGGGATCAGCCTCCTTTTCCTGACAGCATAAATCTTCCCTGGGGTGGTCCTGCTAGTCCTCAACCACCAAGTTGAGACTGCAAACACTCCAAGTGTATCCAATCACCCACTTGTCATTTTGCCTGGCTGCATTTGGTGGGACTGAGTTCTCATTCAATGACTGACCAGAATCACTAAGGTCTCTTCTGTTGCCCTGTACAACATTTTCAGGCAACAGAAGCAATGGCCACCAACTGTCAGGATGTAGCAGCTAATGGAGAAATAGGTCAATGACCCATCACAAAACACTGAGACTCATCCTGTGTTGGAGGGAGTCCTGAGCATACCAGGGGCATCCAGAGAAGGCACATTTCTTCTGGTGACTTCTATAAAGTCCCTTTGTGTGTATTCTCTTTTGACCTTTCCATCACTCTTGTTCTCTTCTGTCTTCCTCTGCTGGCCCTTTGTGTCTTGATGGCTTCACCCCTGCTTCATCTTCTGTATTCTTTCCCCCCACCTTTATATATATATATAAAGGTGTGTGTGTGTGTGTGTGTGTGTGTGTGTGTGTGTGTGTGTGTGTGTGTATTATTTTAACGATCTAGTCCATTCCCAGGAACTAAACTACACATTTATGTGACTGCCTCACAGGTCTGAGCTTCTCTCCAAGCTCCAGATCCACAGGCTGGATGCTTATTAATAAGATTTCTCCATGGATGCAACATACCCTACATCAAACTCACCTTTTGTAGTCCTGCCTCTCCAAATGTACTGTTTCTCATGGTTTCCTTTCAAACGGCTCACACTACTGTCTTGGTTGGAAATTCCCCAGTCATTCCTGCTCCCTCTGTACTCTGCCCATCCATCATTGGTCAGTGCATGCTTTCTTTAGTCTTCTCACTCTGTCTTTCTACATGGAAGCAGCTGATACTGTCATGCAGCATCTCATGCTTAGATCACTACAGTAGCCTCTAAGCTGGTCTCTATGCTTTTAGCCCCAGTATGCCTTAACTTCAGTCCATACTCTACACTGATCCCAAACAAATTCATGAACCTAAGCCTTTTATTTCTAAGATCATTAAACCCTGTTCCCTCTACAATCATCCCTGAACTCCTTCGCTGCCTCCCAAGTGCTCTTACAATTTAATTCTAGACTACATTCCTTCTGCCTTCTTGCATCCCCTACCTCTGTTACAAAGCCATAGTCCTGGTCCAATCACAAAAGGCTGCACAAACCCCAGGCCCGCAGTAGAAGTCCTGCAAGACTTTGTGTATCTTCCCGTCCATTGGTTCCCTGCTTGGTGAATTTCTACCTACTTTGTGAGGGTCCTGTTCAAAACTCTCCTGTGCCTTTGCTGACTCAACTGCACCTCATTAGCTTCCCTTTGAGTTGGGTTCCTGGGCAACATGAGGCCTCCCATTTTCATTCAGATATCTGCCTCCTGTAAGACAGTGGTCTCTTTAAGGACAGAGACTATATCTCATTTGATCTGAAGCTCTGAGGTCACCTCACAGAGAACCAGTTGCATTTATCCAGCCCAGCACTAGATAGTCCCACACTCACTAGGCATTTCCAATTAGCAACTTTGTGGGTTCTTCAGATTCCATAAGCCCTCAACTAAGCTCAGCATCTACCTCCTTCAGAGATCCTCTTCTGGAATTCTCTATGGCATTTGGTGGGCAATCCTGAATTTAAAAATCACTTTGACTCCTTCCTCGGGCCTATGTTCTGCACATTTTCCTTTCTGAATGTCTGCAGACTCTCTGTGCTCCACTCCATCCTATCTCCAATGTGGTGTTCTT
The DNA here is from genome assembly GCF_949786415.1 of Peromyscus eremicus. Lineage (NCBI taxonomy): Eukaryota > Metazoa > Chordata > Mammalia > Rodentia > Cricetidae > Peromyscus > Peromyscus eremicus. Next base: position 34,852,409 of record NC_081431.1, on the reverse strand, counting down.
CTATCGCCTACTACCTAGCCACACTGCCACCAGTCTCCCCAAGGCTGACTTAGGCATCCTGCCAGTCACATTTGTAGCTGAAAGTCCTCCCAGGATTCTCTTTTGGTTTTTTGAGACAGGGTTTCTCTGTGTAGCTTTGCGCCTTTCCTGGAACTCACTTGGTAGCCCAGGCTGGCCTCGAACTCACAGAGATCCGCCTGCCTCTGCCTCCCGAGTGCTGGGATTAAAGGCGTGCACCACCACTGCCCGGCATTTAGGATTCTCTTTCAATACTCAAAGGCATCCCACTATGCTTTTCATAAACCCTCCATGATGGCTGCTGACCAAGCTGTCCTCCTCTCCTTGTCCCCAATGCCACCTCTTGTTCCAGCCACACAGTAGCTCTTACAGCTCATCTGCGTGCTCTTCCTTCTGATTCTCAACACCATGCCTTTGTGTTGGCAGAGTCCTTCCCAGAGAACCACTGCCTCGGCTACTCCCGCCTGAACATCAGACTAAACACTGGTTGTTCCTTCTCTTGGCACCCTTCTCAGATCCTTCCTGTGTCCTCAGAGTGGATTGATTCCATTTCAATATTTCCACGGTGTCTCCTGAATGCCATTGTTGCCATATCTACCATAATATCCTTGTCCACCTGTGGTCAGGAGGCATGTTGCAAAAGAACCAGGAACTTGATTATCATCTACCAAATGGGCATATCTTCTTAAAAGTGTATGTAAAAGTAAAATAAATAAACTAATGTGAGCATATGCCAGGTGCTTTGTCTGTATTAAGTCTCAAAAGAACCCTGTAGGACAAGTAGTATTGTCTCCATTCATACACAAGAGAGGGAATTAAAGCTTATAGGGAGTGAATTACCTGAAGATGGGATAGAAGTTCAGCTTATGCCTGTCCCTCACATCCTACCACCTGTTTCTCTTACTTGCACACCTCCAGAAGATCCCAAGGGAGAAGATGTCCCATGTGCACCCAAATCAGAACAATCTGTGCCTCTCTAGTCCTTCCTTAACCAGGAAAACTATCTGAGCTCTTCACGTCTGCAAGCACAGAGCTGAGCCCAGGCTGCCTCTGCTTCCATATTTCATTGCAAACTTCTATCTAATTTGCTGTTCCTGCTCTCCCTAAGGACACATTTACGTTAGTACTTTAAAGGCAAGCTTCTCTCTATGAGGCAGGCATGAATCCATTTTTCACCAGCATTCACATTATAGGAAATGCAGGGCTTTATATATTAACAAGTAATTTTCTTTGCCCATTGCAGTTCGAAATTCAGTAAGTGCTGTTTAAGCCTAATTCTCCCACTTACAGGTCAGAGAGCAGCCTTGGGTGGTGGAGAGAAAATTCCCACCTCTTTCTTTTTATTGGCCCCTGCTTTGCATTACTGTCCCTTCAGATAGCAGTGTGACTGTCACCAGTACCCAGCATGTCAGCTGGAACTTCCAGTTGCATGGTTCAAAGGGGCCTCACCTAACACCTCCAAAACAGTTCTCTGTCTCTGTCTCCCTACTTATAAACCCATCAAACACTTCTCCAGTGGACTAACATCCATGTAGTAATGTTGTTCCTCAAAGTGTTGCTTAGCTCCTCTGTCCTCTTTTAGAACGGAAGTTCCCATGAAGTCACTCCCATCTGCATGTCATTGAGTTCATTGTTTTGGCAAGCCAGGTCAACATGTCATCTGAACTTGAATTTGAAGGCCTTAGAGAAAACAAAGGAGTTGAAGATGAACTGCTCTGACTTTCTTACCCTTCCAAGGTTGACACTTGGTAGTGGGTATCATAGAGGGTACAGGACAGGAAAAGGAAGAAGCTACCTCTGGTCTCACATTGAGGGAAAGCAGATATCTCCCTTCAAAGCACCACATTTGCCCAATTCCCATTGCAAGACTCCTCGGGCACATTCGAGCATGAGTCTAGGTCTGTCCTGTGCAGGGAATAGTAATTCAGTAAAATCTCAATTAAAACCAACTCATAAATCACATTTAATGTTGCCCTGATGGGTCGAATCTAATATGCCAGACCTATTAATCATTTGCAAGACCCTGGGATCCTAACCTCCTTCTTCCAAAATTTAGAGGTAAATACAGAATTTCTCCTACCTCTATTACAATTTGATTATGCTCCAGGGAGCAGAGGCCAGGGAGGTTTGGGCCTATGTCATGGCTCTACTGTGGAATGTGGCAGTACCACCAAGAGCCCAAAAGGAGACAGGAGCCCAGGATTCCAGACTGGTGAACAAGTTATCTGTCTGCTGGTATAGTAAGGTATAGATGCAGTCACAGGACCTAGAGTAAAACCTGGAAGATGAACAAGGCCTTTGTAGTGTCAAACAATATCAAGTGGTCCTTCAAATGAGTAGCAGACCTTGGGAGGGTCAGTCAGGGGAAGAAACAGGATTAATTTATCTAAGGTAAGTGTTAAGGGCTCTCACATCAGAGAGCTGATAGACACAAATGGCCAACCAAGATAGATGGAAAGGCCCCGAGTAACCGGCAAAGATTCAGGCCCAGGATGTTAGCCTATAACTAATGCAGAGCTATAACCCAAAGCATCACCTGTAGATCACCCGGAGAGACAAGAGGAAGGATGGTTTGTTCAGCTGATGCAGTGTCAACTGAGAAAGTAAGCCTTACTACCTATACTCAGGGATGGAGAATCTTCCTAAAGTCTTTCAGGGACTCAGAGCCAAGTGGCTATCTCTCCGGTGCAGAAGAATGACTAGAATAAGAAGTCAGAAGCCAGAAAGCATCACTTGATTCCCAGTTATATGGAATCGAGCCTCAGTTTCCCTGTCTATAAAATGAGGTCCATGATATTTAATTCACAGGATTGACAGGGGTTCAAAGTAGAGGTTCATAACAGACAGAGCTAATGTCGGACCCACATGCAGGAAGGAGGGGGTCAGTCAAAGAAATACTTCATACAAAAGCAGGAAAACTGCTTCTGCACAGCAAGGTCAAGAGAATAGATGCAAAAGTGGGGTCAAGGTTGCAGAGCCAAGGGTCTGACTGGTAAAGCAGACTTGGAGTATGTTGGTTTTAAAAAATAAGCAGCACTGGTTACCGTGTGAGGAAAGGTCAGAGGCAGGACAAAACCCAGTATCAGAGCTTTATTAGGAGCGGGGATGGGACAGGAAAGAGTAACCAGGCCTGGGAAGAGGCACATGCAGAGGAGAGAGGGGTGGGGAGGGGAGGAGTCTGTGTCCAGCTTTTTAAGGATTCCTCTGCACGTGTGCAGGTGGGCTTACAGAGCTACGCCACGCATGCGTGACCATGCTGCGTGAATTTGCGCAATCATGCAGTGCACTGATGATGTAAGATCCCTTACTTAGCTACTGAACTGCGCATATACAGTCATGCAGCTGGAGTGGCAGAATCCTAACAGAGTATACAAACAAACCTGAGGCTCAGGAGAGAGTTGTCTGTCTCAAGCTATCCCACATTACCTTGGGCTAGGCAGGTGTTTATAAGGGGAATGAGGCCTGAGATACCAAAGGTAAACAATACCAGCAGGCTGTCACATTGATGTGAAGGTTGGGGAGTCACTCTGGTTCCAGAGTTTGGTCTGGACCATTGGCAAGTAAAGATGAGAACAACATGGCACTCTTAAATAACTTCCTCACTCTCTTCTTTTCTTCCTAGTTTCTTTTATGTTTCTAAATCATGCACTATGTGCCAGCCATTAGAGGCCTGTACCTAGAAATCCTGACGCAGCTGAACCTTAGGGGTGAAGACACTAGGAAGGACCCCAACACTAAAGGTGAATCAAACACCTTCTTACTTTTAAAAGGTTCATTTAAAAAATAAATATGGACACTTACCAGCTTCCTGATTAACACATGTTAAAAGTCTACTTAATAATGAATGTGACATCAAGTCTCATTTTGAGTCACTGATTGACATGGATACTTCCTGGCACATACCAAGCATGAATAATGGACCATCCTGCCCTAAATGATAGGGTTTATTCCTTAATCCTCCTAATTTAGGGATCAGTGACATTCTCCCCATTTTATAGATCAGAAATTTGAGGCTAAAAGATGTGCGTGGATGTGGCCAAGTTCTTATAATGATTAAGTAATAGAGCTAAATTTTTCATCAAAGACAATGCAGTTTGTTTTGTTTTAGGATATTTGAGACAGGGTTTCACTATGTAGCCCAGGCTGCCTTGAACTCGTGATCCTTCTGCCGAGGCCAAGGTCTCTTGAATGCCAAGATTACCTGTGTTTTTAGCGGTTCTGTGTTACTGTGTTACGGCACCTCCACCCAAGCACCAGGGACTCTTCCTCCTTCCCCCATGATGATGGACACCATCTGGTGCACAGGCCTGGAGAATATTGGTGCTTCTCTTACCAGCCTCTTAGAGCTGAGTATGGCTCCCTCTGCTTCTCTACCTCCAATCTCTTAGTTTCTCAGCTTCCTTAGAACCAGCAATGCCTCCTAGCCCTGTTCTAGCGCAGTCTTTATTAATAGGCTTCTTGTCCTTCTTCAAGATTTTTACATTGTATATAATATTTTAATTCTGAATATTGGATTGCTGAAGCCGCATGGCTTCTAAGACAAAGGTTAACTTCTATTTATCCTGGTGGGCAAATAGATGTGCCCCTCACTCTCAAGTACTGAGTTCTTTGCATTTGGGGTTTGTCCTGTTATTAAATAATTCCGTTCCTTGATGGACTCTCCCTTTGAAATCAAGGTTTTCTGTGGAGTGTTGAGCAGAAGAGGTTGATGGCTTAGATTTTGTGAGGGAAATGATTAGCAGTGTTTGAATCGAGGGACCAACTATTTGTGAGTAGCACATCCATGTTATTACTGCATATTCTTTTTGACAGCATGTCAGTGGCTCAGATTCGAGGCTCTCAAGACAGGAGGTTAGACCTGGAAAGAAAAATCACTGCCCTTGGCTTCCCATTTCCATGTACTCTGCTTATATTGCCAACTCCCCTAGAAACCACAGGGCCTGGGTTATCTATCTATCACCCTCCATGTCTTCTTTGCCACAGAATCTTGATTTGGTTCAGTTGTTGAACTGGGAGGCTGGGTCACACTCTAGTCCTTGATGGGAATGAAGAAATACTGGTGTATCTAAAACCAACCATGATGCCTCTATCCTCCCTTTCAGGAAATTGCCACAGAAATGGGCACATGGCACGGTGTGTTCAGTGAGCTTTAAGGGAGCGTTAGGAGATATTTTTTACTTTTAAATTGGTATTAAAATAATGGAAACTCACTCTTACCCCACTTATAAACTTTGATATTGCTATGAAGTGTGATAGCTTGAGCTCTGGCAACTATTTTGAGATCAAGAGGAATCTAGCATGAGAACAAAAGTCAGTGTAATGAGGACATCCATGCAAGAAGACAAAAATAACCCTACTCTTTGATGATGCGCTGAATGGCCAGATAGACTGGAGTTGTCTGTACTTTTGCTTTTGACAAGGACATGGATTGAAAGGGATAATGGTGTAACCAAAAGGATGCTTCAATTTGTAAATGAAACAAAAGAGGCCACTGGCACACTGAGGAGGTGGGATAGGAGCCTTGCTTTAGACACTAGGCTGTCTGGAGGCAGAAACAGACACAGTATCTTTTAAGGCAGAGAACCCATGGTGCAATTCAAAGAAGAGAGCCCTTCTGCCCTGGCTTCCAGCTTCTAGAAAGTTACCATTGGCCTGTTTCTTTCTCAAATAAAATTTCTCAAACAACAACCCAATTCTACATTCTAGAGATGTAATTTCCAAACCACAGTCTATTGCTACATCAGAAAAGAGAGATGGCCTTGTTGGCAAAGCAAATTATTAATAAAGAAAAAGCTACCAGGATGAGTACAACCATCTGTCCCTCCTCTACCACCCTTTTAACCACTGCCTATGTCCTCTGACCAGCTGTTTTTGTCCCGTTGCCATGGTTAGTTGGGGTGCGGGTGGAGACCATGGGATGTTCCTGTCCCCAGTAGGGATGGCATGGTTTGCACATCATCAAACTTGCCCTGTCAGTGTGAGTTAATTAAGTTTTAAGACAGCTAGGGCATTCCCACATCTAATCATTACAATTCTGGAACTGGTTCCCAGTGAACCCAAATATTGAGACTGCTTGTTTTACTGCAGAATCCAAATACACAAAATTAGCAAGATCAGCGCTCAGAGCGTCGGCTGCTGCCAAATAAGAACTGGGAGAAGTCCTGTGTATATTATTAAATTGTGCATAATGATGGTGTGAGTCTAGCACCCAGCTTTCGTGGATGAGTACATCTTTATCTCCCAGGCTATGACAGCTTATTTGAACCAAGGAGCACATTTTGATTTTCCCCCCTTCCCATTATCAAGATGTTTGCAGTGTGCACACAGAGCACGAGCAGACTGACCCCTTGCCTCATCAGGTCCTTCATTGTTTAAGTTGCTGCTGTGTTTCTTCAGCCAGCATCAAATCAAAGCTGTCTTGTTAGTGTCGTCCTCCTACAGCAAGTTAGGAATTGACTGTCCCATGAAACCCGATTAACCCACAGATCCTGTGCAATGTAACTGAATGAACCTGTGAAGGACCAAGAATATGAGCATGTGGGGTTTTTTTGGAGAGAGTGACAAGGATAACTGGACACTCTGTGGGTACCTATCATGTGTCAGGTCTGAGGACAGGCGCTTCCAAGCAGGATCTCATTTGATTCTTAGTACAGCTCCACATTGTAGCTGTAGTAACCTCAAATTTTCTGATATCACATTAAGGGTTTTGGGGGTTTGAACATGTATCTTGTCAACGTCATGCAGCTAGTAACTTGTGAGAGCCTGGGGTCAGACTAACGTGCGCTTCAGTCCTAAGTCCTTGCTCTGCCTGCAATGCCTTCCTAGAAAGGACAGAGAAGGAAACACAAAGGATGGGGTAAAAAAGAGCCAATGCACTAGAAAAGGCAAAATAATTGGAAGAAATACGAGACTATCAGAGAGAGGCCATTAACAATTCATGCGGGTAGGAGGAAAGGATATAACAGAAAAGGAAAACAGAGAAATTGACAGAAAAGAAAATTATGAGAAGCAGTAAACATCCTAAAACATAAAAAAGTAAGATTTCCCGAGAGATGTTTCAGAAAGAAATCAAAATAAATGATGAGAAGACAGAGGGGGAAGGAAGGAACACAGAAGATGGATATGGAAGCTTCATTCTCTGTGGTTTCCTGGGAAGTTCCTTGTAGGTTATTTGAGTGGAGACTCTGATAGGAACATGATTCGGCTCTGACATTAACATTATCTTATCTTTAGGGAAGTGAATCTAATATTTAAAATTTTAGACAGCCTCTCACCTCCCAGAGCCATTCCTTAAATCTAAAGGTGATTCAGGGGAGGTAAAACATTTTCCTGGGAGCAAAAGCTGTCTTCCTGTGAGGTAAATTACATCTTCCTGGACACTGGGCACTATAAATCTTAGTCCTCGAAAATTGTAACCACTGACTGCTATGAACCCCAATGAGGGGTCAGCAGCTAAAAGAGACCCTGGATCACGATTCTCTAAAATTGCAGACCCCTGCAGTGTGGAAATCATTTCCTGGGGCTCCCAGTGTGCTCCTCCCATCCATCTGGGACCAGGGAGAAAGGGATTCTTGAGGCTTGGAATGATTTTTTTCACTGAAGCAAATGAAAACATACTGAATAGCAGACTCTCCCCTGCTGGGATGCCTCTGACTTCAGTCATGGCAATGTCCATCCATATGTGTGTGCCCGCATGCATGTACAAGTGCCTGTGTGTGACACATACATGTATCTGGTTCAAGCTGTACACATCTGTGTGAAGATATGTGTGCATGAACATGTGCATGTGTGTATATGCAAGTGCATGTGCATGATATGCAAGTGTGTGTGTGAGCATGTATGCAAGTGTGTATGCATGTGTGTGTGCATCTAGGGGAACATGTGTATTTATCTGAACTATTGGGTATACACTGCCTTACTCTTCCCCTATACAAGTACTCTCCCCTATACAATTCCACACAGGGCCCTGTGGAAATGTCTCTGGAGTGACAACATATAGAAATGAAGGCACTGACCTAGAGTCTGAAAAATGACCTGGAATTCAGTTTGAATGAACTCTTCCTCTTACTGCTTTGCTGCATGGACAAGTTACCAGGCCTACCAAACCTCAGTTTTCATATCTGTCAAGTGGAATAACAATTCCTGCCTCATTATTGTAAAGACCAAATGAGGTGACATGGGGGGGAAAATGTGTGTTCTCATAGCCTTTGAGGCAAAAATGGAAAGTAATAGATGATGGTTAAATACCACTAATTGCACATGAGCCCAGTATTGTCCCCTTGAAAGCCAGGGCCTAGCTGGAGAGAGAATCACAGAGAATCAGGTGAGTTTTCCAATATCCACAGGCAAGCCAGGCTTTTGGACCAGTCTTTCTTCCAGGATGCTCAGGTTCACATTTCTGTACTCTTCTTAGAGGTCGGGGGGGGGGGGGAGAGGTCACGTGGACTAGCTTTGATGCTGGGGAAGAGAAGCCAAGAGGAAGACCTTCAAAGCACAGCTGTACTGTCCTTGTGGAGAGTCCTGGTCTCTCTACATTGGGTATACACACTGTCCTGCCACCCATTCCTAGGAGCTCAGAGCAAAGCAAGTTCTCCCTCCACCCGCTGCCTCCACTCCATACTTCCTCTGAAAGGCAAAAATGCCCGGCCTCCAGCTCAAGGGAAAAGCCAAGTTAACCTTCTAACACTACAGCAAATGTTAACAGTCTGCCTTGTCTGCCTTGCCTTTCATAATGCCAGTCCAGGCAGCAGTCAGTAACCGTCTGTTAGAAATACAGAGAGTATATGTCAGAACCCACTCGCACATGCTGAATCGAAAAAGAGCAGTTATTACTGCAAACTCTATATGCATTATTTATCAAATGAACTCTCTGCAGCAGGAATACAATTCATTTCTACTCTCTCTTTCTCTCTCTCTTGTTCTTTCATTTCAATAGAAGATGAAAGGAACCATTTATAGGATCTTTCTGGGCATTACTCATGCAGCAGTATCCTTTGCTAGGGTTTAAAGTCAGCCCAGCCTGTTGCTTGAGTAGACAAGACACCCTATCTGTCAGGTTTTCTCAGGCTCCCCTGTCAGTGGCCACCACCAGCACCCTATTCCATCTCCTGGAATTTGAATAGTTAGATTTCTTTCCCACATGCATTTGAGGAGATGGAAACCTTGACTTGGAGTTAGGGAAATAACTTCTTAGTGTATTTTCTCTCTGACATAAATTTTAACAAAATACAAGGTGGAGAAGATACCCACAGGTCTTTTAGAGATCATAGTCAGAATAGAAAAAAAAGGGAATGTCTTTTACTCAGTTTGGATTGGGATAGGTCTTAAAATGAAGACCATTAATCTTTGTAATTATATAGGCTGAAAGTTATTTTACCTTGTAGAAATGATGGTGGTAATGGTGGCATCTGAGATGTTAGTAGTATTCAAGGCAATAATGATGGCATTGGAAATGATAAAAGTAATGATGGGGGTGTTATCAGAAATAGTAGTAGTGGTAATGGTGGTGGAAATGGAGGTAGTGATAATAGAATTGATTATGGTGAAGGTAAGAGGAAAATGGCTTATAGTACTGTTGTGTAGTGGTGACTATGATTTGATTGTGTTTTATATGTACTATGGTAGAGTGCAATGGTTTATGAGAATTTTCAATAGGATACATCTTCTAAAAGAAGGTACATTGCTCCTACTTCACATCAGAACTCCAATGCACCTCTGCTCTTAATTTCTGTGTGATTTGTGTCTGTCAGAGTAGAAGTTAGACAGTGGAAGTTCTGTTTCTGAAGGACTACCTGTCTGCTGGTAGCACAAATGCTTTCTCAACTTAAGCTCTGGATATCTCAATCATTTTCTCTCCTAAAATCCAAATCCTGCTTGCTTTAGACCCCAGCTATAACTCAGATCCATACCCCTGAAGCTTGGTAATGCCCTGTTCAAAGCCTGCTCATTGGACTTGGAGCAGTTATTTCCTTGATTATTATTTAGTTTAGGTTGTATGAGTTTGGCCATCCCAACCACAACTGAGCATTTTTCAAAGTAGGGTACATGCTTTATCTTTCTTCAATTCCACACCCTTTAAATAAATAAATATTAAACAAGTGAACGGATAGATAGATCAATGAATAGATCTGTGGTATTACAGTTTTTACCTCAAAATACATGGCACACAAGCATCTTAAATAGTGGAGAAATTAGATTAAGTATTGTTACAATTTTAATCTTCTTACTTGGCTGTGAACTGTATGGACTATAATATTACCCTGCAAGGCAACATATATCCACTTGTGCAATACTGGCACAGTTGTTATGGAAACAACCAATCACCATCTACTTGGATTTTATGCCCATTGCACCATCTGTTTCCATAAGCCTGGTCAATAACTCATTGCTGGAGAAGTCATAGGCTCAAGGGAGAAACTCATTTTTGTTGCTTAATTAAATTGATGCTGCATCAAACCTCCTTCTTTCAAATGTCTGTTTATACTCATAGACAGGCTGGTGTTTTGAATATTCCTTCCCCAGCTAGTGCCATGATTTTGAAGTCTGTGCAAAATTTAGGATATAGGGCCTAGCTGTAAGAAGTAGGTCACTAGGAGTGGGTCTTTGAAAGTTAAACCCACCCCTGGTTCCTGTTGTTCATTCTGCTTTCTGGTCTACCTCAATGTGCACAGCCTCTGCTACACATTCTCTTTAATATGAGTGGAACTGCTCTGCTTTGCCTACTTTAGCATGACGCACTGAAAATATACGCCAAAGCAAATCTTTTCTACTTGAAGTGTTTGTGTCACATGTGGTGGTCACAGTGCGTGTGCAAAAGTAACTGATACAAGCACAAACATCTTCTCAAGTCTTGCAAGAAAGAGGGAAGTAAATTACAACTATACTACTGTAACAGTCCACAACCATTGAGCCGTGTCAGGTACTGTGCTAAACACTTCGAGTGCTTTGTCTTCTTTAATTATCACATAGAGTCACATAAAGCCTGTGAAGTGGCCATGAGTTCTCTGCTTTCAAGATGGAACACTTGGAGATTTGAAATAATTTGCATGGTAGCCTCATGACCAACTATACTTTGGATTTAGATTCAGTTAAATAATAACTGTTTTTTGCCACTTACACAGCCTTTATTAGACCAGTTCTCATCTCTGAATCTTTGCATCTGCATCTGAGAAGCAGAAAAATGACACGGAACTTCAGGGTGAGGAGGAGAATTAAAAGGAAAATCCTTCTTTCTTGTATACAATAATGGTTAGAAATGTATAATTAATGTAATATTATAAATTTTGTAAACACATACACACATCTCTGTGTTCTTTGACGAAGATAAAAATAAATTGCTCAGTAGACAGTAGCTCTTTTTTCTCTCTGTGTTTCTGCTTAAGGGCCTCTAGCTTTTAAGTGATAGAAACAGGTTTGATTACAGATCCGATTGTAAAGCCCCTGCTCTCTCACATGGTACATGCAGACTTAAAAGTGAGCTTTATCCCTAGGCACAGAAAGTGAATTCTGGGGCAGTTCAAGGAATGTGAATGTCATGTGACCTAGTGATGCCAAAGTGGGCAGACCAGTTTAACAGCTAGCTCACTTAGCATAACTCTGAGTCTCACCCAGCAATCCACTTGTACCGGAGCAAAGGCAAAGTCAGGAAGGCCACTCCCATCCTTCTGACTGTCTGAGCACAAAGTCTCCCCAACCCAGTTATATGATGTGGACACTTATAAAGATCCAAGGCAGGCCAGGCCTCCCTTACCACCCAGCAGCCTGCTCATGACAGCTCTGTTTCTCTCCTGCTACTCTACACAAGTCTTAAAAATTAATTTAACTCTGATCATTCCAACAGAGGAAAAGTTAATAGAAATTTTATTTTTAATATATTAGGAACCTTAACAGGATTTAAGCTTAATGCCTCAGAAATGGGAAAGACTGCTGACAATTTATCTACCAAAATCTGTAGACTTTAGTGGGGAGCTAAAGAAATGGATGAAGTATTAGTCTAGCAGCTAGCAGCAGGATTGAAATGCCCCCCACGGCAATCGGGAGAAATCCCAATAGTCTGCCAGCCCAAGAAATTGACTCATAAATTGTCCAAATCCTCAGTTTCCCCTTATTGCCTTGACCTCCAGTTTTCTTGGCTATCCGGGAAATATATCATCTCAATTTTTTAAAGATATAATAGAGCTTGTCACTTAGAATCATAGAATTTTAGAGTTGATTTCTTCCAGCTATAATAATTTATGATACTAAGAGATGTGAAGGCGAAGTTTATAAGAGCAAGCTGTGCTGAACATGGGCCAGACATTTTCTTTTAGACATGGCTCTTGGCGATTTTCAAGAGCTACTGACAAAAACAAAACAACAACAGCAAACTCTCATGCAAAACATTTCTCTATACACTTAAACCCAATTGCTTGAACCGGTCAGTGTTGGACTATGTTCTCTGTCAGACACTGCTATTGGCACTTGGGGGAGAAGAAGCAACTGAAGCAGTCAAAAGCCTTTGCCTCACTGGAACTTTCCCTCTAGCAAGGGGAAACCAAACTAGGCACCAAATAAACAATAAAGTGTAGAGCATAGAAGAAAGTGTTATTGCTATAAAGAAAACTAAGTCAAGGAAGGGGAAGACATTGGGAGAGTCCACTTTATACAGATTGGGCCCACAAATGAGCAGCACTAAGTGAAGGTTAATAAGGAAGTAAGAGAACAAGCTGTGTGACCCACAAGTGCCAGAGAATTCCAGGCAGAGGGACCCAGAGTTGCAGAAGCTGAGGTAAGAGAATCGTCAGCAAAGCATCGTAGGTTATGAGGGCAGCTGAGCATGAGATGAAGCAAGAGGAGGTGTGACTAAAGGGATGCTACAGGCCAAAGAGCTGGGACAAGCAGGGTGACCATATTTCTTGACTGTCCAAGACAACCCCACAGAGTAAGCCTGCTCTTCTAAAAGTAGCATCAGTAGTGTCCCTGCTCACTTTCAAAGTGCCTCCATTAGGGTGATAAATTGTATATTCACTCTTGACCCTGGGATCACATTTAGGACATTGGCTTTTATTTTGAGCAAGATGGGAACCCTGGGAATTAGAAGAGAGATAACTTCAACTCGTTGTCTTGTGTTGGTTTATACATGTCAACTGGCCACCTGTGGGACACATGCATCCAAGAATAGCTATGAATGAGTCTCAACACATTTGTACATGACAACACCATGTTGTAATGTCAATATTAGACACCCCCAAAAGTCCTCCATTCTGTCTGGAATATCCTCACCAGGAGCCTTTGTAGGAGTAATAAGCTACCTCAGACACATTTGTCATGCTCAGATTGTCCCCTTTATCCCTACAACCTCACTCTTCCATTTTGCCAGCTGGTGACAACTGCTGATCTTTGAGCATGTGATTTGAATATTCCCTCCTTCCGACATCATCCTTGGCACAGCTACACAGCCCCAAATCCTTATAAAATTAAAGGGTTCCTTGATTGGCATTTTGAGTATCTTGCTTCCAACTCTATTACATTTGCACATTGTATTTAGCCATTGGTCAGTATGTCACCTTCTGCTAGACAGTAAGACTCTCTCTTTTGAATGGAGAAACTCCTGTTCATTGTGGCCATAAAATAGACTGGATGTTGTGTAATATTCTTCACTTTCCACTTGAAGCATACATTCATCCTAAGAAATGTAATATTGATCCCATCCTGATTATCAGGGTAATAAACCTCCCCAAACCTAGGGAGTATAATGCTAGCCGTTCCATTTCCCCATAGAATCTATGGGTTGGGAAATTTGGACAGAGCCTAGAAGACGTAGTGGATATCTGGCTAGTAAAAATGACTGGAGACCAGGAAAATGGGGCTGGCAGGTCATTTCTGAGATGGCTTCTTAGTGTGCGTCTGGCCCCTGCACTGGGATGACTCAGCTGTCCTCACTGGAAGTCCTTATGTATGACTTCTGTGGCATGGGAGCTTACTCCCATGAGTAAGGTATTTCCTGGACTTCACTAGTGAGCCGCAGCAGTCAGACAGCCTCACTCCCACAATACTGTATTGATTACAGTTTTACAAGACTATCTAGACTCAAGCAGAAGGGACATCAACCTCCCCACTCAAAAGGAGAGGTCCAAATGAATTTGCACTCAAACTTTTCAAACTCCCATAGTTCCCACTGTATTAGGTGAAGTAACCAAGGCTCCGGGAATGTAGACCACTTTGCCAAATCCTATAAATAAGCATGTTGGGAACCAACACTCAGCATGCTGTTTGACCTCAAGTCATGTGTTTTTCCTCCTTGTTGGGAACACCTACTATGGGGACCAGAGACCATCACATTGTGACTGAACTAAAGAATGCAGTATGGCCAGCCACTCCTGCATGATTTCTGACTTCTGCTAATAATCTGAATGAATGCCACATATTGTGGTAAGAGGCATAGAAGACATTTAGGGCTGCAACAAGACATTTGGGTTAGACTCTATCTACTTAAACCATTTTAACTTAAAGATACGTTCTTGTTCACATCACCATTCCCAACAGACAGATGTCTAGATTCATTTAGGAGAAACTGAGCAATAGTTGGGTGGTTTTTAGCAACACTAGGTCTAAGTACAATCTTTCTTCCCCTATGTGAATAATAAGAAGCCTGAGCATAGTTGAGGCACTTTCTATCTCTGGAATTGTACCCTACCCACTCTTCCTGCTCTTTCCACATGGTTCAGATGTGGCTAAAATGAAAATAGTTCCATCCTAATTTAAAAAAAAAAAAAAAAAAAAAACAAAGCTACCAGTCAAGAACATGACATCACAAGTTAGCTGTGTGGCCTGGAGTTCACTTCACCTCTTTGGTACGTTATTATTTAATAATTGACGTGCTGTGGCTTGATCACCATCCTTCCACACATAGCTTTGTACTGTTCAAGGAATGGCCTGTACATTTCCCTCTTTCCCTCAGCCCCCAACCTGGCCCATCATTAAGTCTGCTTATACTTTGTAAAATATTTCAGTCACTCACATAAGGACTATATCTGTGCTCCATTTCTGCAACTCTTCTATAAATCTGAAGTTATGTCCTCCTTTGCTTTTCTCTCTCTCTCTCTCTCTCTCTCTCTCTCTCTCTCTCTCTCTCTCTCTCTCTCCATTCCCTCCTTCCCTGGTCCATATCATTGCTTCTTACTCAGACTGTCAAGTTGCCTCATCACAGTGACTGGTTGTTGGTTGGGTGTGGAGACACCTGTTCTTGCTCTCCCACTACAGGTTTCCACAGAAGCCATGAGTCACTTTGCTTTTGCTTTTTTGTTTGTCAGTTTGTTTAGTTTGTTCTATTTTGGTAAAATACATATACCATAAAATTTATCATTTAACCATTATAATTCTATGATTCACCATGCATTCTCATTATGTGGCAACCAACACTACCATCCATTTCAAGAATATTTTCATCATGCCAAGCCCAGTCTCTTTATCCATTAAACAGAAGCTCCTGAACCCCTTCTGTGATTGGCTAATTTCACTCAGTGTAATAACCACATGGTTTCTCTATGTAGGATCATGTACCACATTTCATCTGTCCATTCTTCAATCAATGTAGAAGAATTGATTCTTCAAGCATTTGGGTTGTTTCCACCATTGGCTGTTACATGTAATGTTGGTACAAATGATGACAGTGTCATCTTTAAAAATTACAAACCAATCCCTGTCACTCCCCACCTACTGAAAGCTCTCCAAAACTTAGTGCTAGTAAAATCCAAACGTCTTCCCTGATCCATAAAGCCCCAGACATCCCACCCTCTCTTGCCTCTCCACCTGTTCCTTACCAGGCTCCAGCCACAACAGCCTCTGTCGTGTCCACAACACACTAGCACACCCTCATGATAGCCTCTGCACCTGCTCCTCCCTCTGCCTAGAATACTTCCATCCCCACCCAGAGGAAGGCTAGCTCCTCCCCATCCAGGTTCCTGCTGAAACATCTCCATCTGAGCCACAGTAACTTCAGGGGCATGCGAGGTCACCACTCTACTGTTAGATGACATCAGCGCTGCCTGTTGTGTTTTATTGGTGAAATTATTAAGGCCATTCCACATAGGTAGTTAAAAGGGGGGTTTATTTTGTGGGGTAACTTACAAGTGAAGGGATAGTTTACAGGGTCTGGGAAAGGTGTAATGCAGTCCGGCAGTGCTCTCTGGAGAACTCTGCTCAGTCTACCTCCAGCATCCAGGGTCCAGGAACCAAGAGAGCCAGCCCATGCGGATCGGGTCTTCAGGGGTCCTCTCTCGGCTCCACTTTGTAGGCGTGACAGTTAACGAAGCCTCAATGGGGTTGGTACTTCCAGATCAAAGCTGGAACGGCTACCCACTACAGTGTTTGATGTTCTTCTGGACCATGAAGCACGCTGAAATACCAGAGAAGAGCAGTCCCTGGAACACAGGATGTTTTCTAAATGAGTATGGTCTGGACATCTGATTTCACCGCCCTGAGCAGAAAAAAAGCAAAATAGAAAAGTCTCCAGACTCCCCAGAAGCCGACGGAAAGGAGACAGAGTGCATGGTGTTGGCTCTTATTTCCTCTTCACTTCCCTTGTAGCACATGCTTCCTTTTCCCTTGGCCGCTGCTCTGACTGCCTTCCAGTGGGAGCCTGGGACAGATAAACATATGGCATGGCAAGGTACACCTGAGACGATACTATCCAAGCCACTCAACTACGACAAGTGTTGTGTTCTCAGACAATGTAGAGATGACAGGCAAGACCTGGCTGGGCACCGCCAGAGCAATTCTTCTTTGAGGTGCAACCTAAGTCACTAGGCCACATAATATGCATAAAGAAAGAGCCCATTAGTCTGTGTCTCTCCACATTCAATATGCTACATCATTTTTCAGGCTGGGCTTGATTTCTCCTTCATCAATAAGAGCAACAGTCCTGCCATGCTGGCAACAGGTAGCTCTCCCTCCTCCTGCCAAGACAGGCCCCAGAATGGCTAGGAAAATGCCAGCCACTGTACAATGTTCAGCAGCTCAGCAGCTCCAGAGTCTACTCTCAGGCCGTCGGGATAGCCTATCAGGAAATGTCTTCTCCATCATAGTACTACGGCAACAAAATCCCCCTCGGGAGAGGCACGCAATATAGTCAGGTAGAGGACAGGTCCGGGGATTGAGTGCCTTCTAGATCATCCCTTTTACTTCCTATGGGATCTTGAGATGGCTTTCAAGCTCTTTGGGCCTCAGTTTCTGCAAAGGCAAAAGCAGGTTAAGGGATGAGGATGTTTTAAATGGCTCCTCCTACCTTAGTGGCTGTAATCAGGTTCAGTAATAGGATGCAAAGATAAAGGAGAGGGAGAACAGGACAGAAAAGCTTCCATGGCCTTCATGGTCCTGACTCCCAACAGCTCACTGCTGGGAATATACTTCAGGATGCTAAGCGAAGAGGGAAATTTTCTTAGGGGTGGGGTAGGGAGTGGGGGGTAGGGAGAGCAGAATAAACAAATTAATCTTCCTCCTGCTAACATTTGCATTTGGAATGCCAATGGATGACCACAGTTTCTTGTGACAGGATGCAACCTGACCATGCTTTCAGATCCCCATGCAGCAGCTGATTCTTAAGGCCTTCCTGAATGTTCCTGGGTCCCTTCAGGGAGAACCCCTGACCCTCCAGACTCTGTCCATATCATGCACTTAGAGTCATGTTTCCATAAAGGGTGAACATCAGTTGTTCACTCATCAAACAAAACATGCTGAGTACCACCAACTTTGTGCCAGCCCCAACCTACAGAGGTTAAAGATGGACTTCAATCTTTAGGAGCTTGATGTTCAGAAACGTAAGGAAGTAAGATGAGCAAGCCATTCTGGAGGGATCCATGCTAGAAGCTACTGACTGTTATACAATCTACAATGGAGCCCAGAGCAGAGAACTTAATCCGAAGTTGAAAGGTATCTTTCCTGCAAGGTGGGTCTCTCCAGATGTGATGTCTAAGCTCTGCTTCAGGGGAGTCTAAAGGTCTCTCTGTATGTTATTCCCAAAAGATCAACTCACAGCTGCAGGGACTCTGAGAAGATGATCCACTATGTCTTGGAAAGAGGAGTGAGTTTCTGATCGAGGAGGGACAGAGAAACAAAGGTTATGAAGCCCTGCCAAGGACCCAGCAGAAATTGGTACGAATTGCGAGGCTGGACAATCACTTTTCCTCTCTGGTGTCACATGAGGCAGAGGTGGACTGAGGTTTGTCCCAAGGAATGCTAGAGCCAAATGAGAGAGTGGAGGAGCTAACTTTCTCACCAGAATGATGTAAGTGAAAGGCCTAGGCTGGGAGGCCCAGGGAAGAGGGAAGAGACTCCAGGAGGAAGTAGGCAGGGGAAGAACATGGAGACACCATGCAGCAGGGAACCTGTGAGGATGGACGAATGGGTACTCAGAAAGCCATGAGGCTGCCGCTGCTGCCGAGATTGATTTGTATCAACAGAAAATAGGAGGCTTCTGGGGCTACAAAGAAGAATGCCTGGGGAGAGAAGCCTTGGCAGGCAGATCCGAAACACAAAGGAGCAGAATCCCATTGTCTGCTGTGGCCAGGTGAAAGGAGACCTCCTCACAAAGTCAGCCCAGTTCTGTGGGCACCGGAAGTAATAAATAGCAGAAGGGAGCCCCTGCTTCCTCCAATTCATCCGTGAAGCTCACGATTTCCCTACCTACAGCCATGTTGCTTTCCTCCGTAATTCAACTTCATCTTCAAAGATCTTTTCAGGGATGTGAGACCACCATGAGCATCCAGTTTTCAGGGCTCATTTAATGCTGACCCAACATACAATGTAAATTTATCCTAACTGGTCTGCAGACCCACCCAATACATTCAAGAATCCAGTACTTGCAAAGTAGTTAGGGAAACAAGGAAAGGAAGAGAATGATGCCCCAAGGCATCCTGCAGGATTAGCTTTCCATGAAATACCCCAAGTGTGGCAGTACCTATAGGCATTGCTGTGGGTATAGATATGTGTGTGTGGATGTGTGGATGTGTACATGTATGTGTATTTGTGTGTATGCATGCATGTGTGTGCTCCTTTGTACAAACCTGTGAATGCCTGGGTGTCTGTATGAGAGAGGAAGGGACAGCAAAGTTTCCTGGAAAATACAGGTTTCTCTGGCTGGTTCAATAGAGGTCTGCAAATGGAATAGGGTCAAGGTGCTTGGGCAGGCCGGGCTTTTCAGTGTATTTCTACAGCTCCATTTGGTCCTTATTGTTGAAGACAAAGGTTTGAAGCTTTTGTAGAAGTTCCCATTATCTGCCATCACTTAAATATGTCAGCAAGTAGCTACACCAGCAGGCTGATGACTGTGTCAGAAGTCAGGAACTTATAAAGAATGATCCTCAGACATTGGAGCAAGGTAGTCCGTGACCCCAGGGATGTTAAAGTGTGTCCAAGTGTCTGTAGCCTTTCCTGGGCTGCCTACTGTGTTGGTACAGTGACACACCAGTCCTTTCTTGATGTAGACAAAAAGCCTGCTAGCTTATAGCTACACTCCACTTCTTCCCCACGCGCCTCTGCCTGCCTTAGGGACAGGAACAGCTCCAGGTTCAGTCCTGTGATACAGGTTCACCAATTGACTCTGAGGAACCTTGAACCTAGAAGTGTCTTACCTGCTTCCCACATGGGAGGACACGTGATTTATCAGCTTCCTCTGTGGCTTCTGGATCTGTGGCTTCTGGAGAACAACGTCGCTCACCAGAGCTGAGCTTGGTAGCAGCTTCTGAACCACCTCGGCTAGGAGGGGGCGTGGGTGAAGGGGGCGTGGTTTAAGAAAGGGGGCGTGGCTGAGTCCCGGAGGCTGCTTTCTAAAGTCGCAGAGTAGCAGGAGCTATACTGCGATACTAACACTGTTAAAATTAGTAACATTTACTGAGCCCTTTCCAGTTACTGCCCAGCCTATCTGTTAAGTGTTTCTCCTGGATTCTCTCATTAAATCCTCATAACAAGCTTACACGATAGATACATAATTGGCTCCACATTACATGTGTTAGAATGAAATTTGGTGGTATTAACCGAGGAATTTTCCCTTGAACTCTGCACGTCTCCCTGACTATGCAGAGACAAAAGCCTTTCTTGCCCCAGAAATTACTCTTTGTCCACAAGTAGGGAGGATTCCAAAAATCAACAATAAATAACAACGAAAAAGAGAGAATAAGAATAGTCAGAGCAAGGAGGAAGAGGAGAAAGAAAGACAGAAAGAGACAGACAGACAGGCCACTAGTGTCTCCCAAAAGGTGGTGTAAAACCCACAACACGTGCAATAGGCTTGGAGTCTCATGCTTTTGATTACCAAAAGAATTTTGGCGTTTAATTGAGAAAATGTTTTCTGACTTCCAAAGCTTGACTTGCTTATTAAGAACTGACATAGAAGCACAGAGTTGAGTGGCAGCTGAGCAAGTGTGACGGCCTGAGTGTAATCTCAAGCTGGCATGGTAGCACATGCTTCTAATCCCAGCCTGGGGGTGGCGATGACGAGAGGATTTCTGGGGCTCCCTGGCCAACCAGCCTAGCTGAGTTGATGATCCTGGAGTGCTTATCTCAAAAAAAAAAAAAAATAAGGTGTCTGGCTCCTGAGGAATGATACCCAAGTTGACCTCTGACCTCTACAGGAACATGAGCACACACATACACATGAGCACGTATGTCCATACACACAAAGATGCAAGCCAGGACTGCAGCAGCAGCATACATGGCTATCGGCAGACTTTTCTGTCAGTCAGCCCGCTCCCCAAATAGCCGCACAGAGACTTACTATTAATTATAAATGCTTGGCTGATAGCTCAGGCTTATTACTAACTAGCTCTTACAACTTAAATTAACTCATTTCTACTAATCTATGTGATGCCCTGAGGCTCGTAGCTTTTACCTCTCCTGCATGTCCTGCTTCCTCTCCATCTGGCTGGCAACTCTGACACCGCTCTTCTCGCCAGCATTCTCTCTGCCCTGAAAATCCTGCCTAGCCATAGGCCAATAAGCTTTTTATTGACAGTGAGAGCAACCTGTCTTCACAGTGTACAAAAGGATGATTCTACAACATGTGAATATGGTCTGCACATACTTATAAAAATAAAATAACATTAAAAAGAAAGAAATAGAGGAGACTAGTGGTTTCTTTTTGTTATGGTTTGAATATGAAATATCCTTCCATAGACTCACATGTTGACACTTGGTTCTCGGGTGATGACACTAATTTGATAGGTTCTGAAAACTCCAAGAGGCAGATCCCAGTGGGAGGAAGCAGTCCTAGGAAGCAGCACACTTTTGAAGGTTGGACCTGTTCTCAGCCTCCACCACCACCACCACCACCACCTTCTGGCTACTTCCTGAGCACCATGAGGTAAACAGCTCCTCCTCCACATGCCCCTGCCTCCATGGTACTTTACCTCACCACAAGCCCAGAAATGCAGCCAAGTGGTCACAGACTGAACCTTTGAAACCATGAGCTAAAATAAAACTGACCCCCTTAAACTGTTTCTGTAAGATCACAGAGACAAAGCTTACTAATCCACAGCTGTCAAAAGAGACTAAGGAAAATCCATGAATGATAGAGGAGCCATGTCTCCCCTCCTCAGAAGAAGCAAGGATAAGATAAGGAAGCAGGTGAGGAGATGGGCAGTTTGCAGAGCAGCTGAGGAAAGAGCAGGAGAAGGAGGGAGCCAAACTCACTGCTGGTCTCAGAGGAACCAGAGCTCACTCCTCCTCATACTCTCAGCACCTATCAGTACCCTGTACTATCCACTATCCCTTCCGGAAGATAAGAATCCATGTTAAATGTGAAGAAATCCTGATGATCAGCCCTAGCTTGGGGTTTATATCTTAGGGAAAAGCTTGAGAGGGTTCCGTGCCTCTGCAGTACACACACACACACACACACACACACACACACACACACACGCATAACACACACACACACATGCACACAGGCACACACACATGCACACACACACATGCATACATACACATAGGCACACACATGCACACACACACATGTACATATGCACATGATGCCATGACTATCCAAGGCGCTTACATTCTGCTTACCTTGAAGTTGAAGGCCTCTACAGGTTGTCATGGGAGGGAGGGGCATGTATGCTGTGGAAGTCAGAGATTGTTGTCCGATATTCCCCTTCATTTCTCTCATCCCTACCCTTTGAGACAAAGTCTCTCACAGAGCCTGGAGTTTACCAGTTGGCTAGACTGGCTGGCTAGTGATCCCCCATGATCCTTCTTGTCTCTAACTCCCAACCCTGGGACTGTAGACACGTGTTGCCACATTAGACCCTCTACATGGGTGCTGGGGATCAGAACCCCGGTCCCCATGCTTGCACTGCAATCACCCTAGCCACTAAGCCATCTCCCAACCTTGACAGCCTATGTTCAGGTTCATCATTTCTCCCTTTTCCCCAGTTTACCATGACTGCCAGTTCCCTTGCTCTAGTTATCAAAATGAGAAATTTATCCTTTGCTTTGTTATTTATTATTAGACAAATAATTCAGATCCATTGCAAAAGTTAGAAAATAGAAACAAAAGGAATAATTAAAATCCAGAGAGAGCCACTACTAATATTTAGCATGTATATATGTACAAATATATATCCACGGATATACACAAAGGATGTATGTATTTCTAGTAATACCATTTTGAGTCAGTTTTGAAATCAGATAGGAAAGAACATGAGGTGTAAATTAGATGATCCACCAACACCTGCAGGGTATCCCTTACTTCAGGAATTTCTATATAGTTTTAGGAAGCTAAACTAACAGACATTTCATGGAGGGGGAAGTGTAGCCCAAGCAATAAAGTGACAGAGGCAGGCCAGATCCTGCACACAGCTCCCTGGGGGCCAGCACCATGCCAAATGGCTGAACTGTCATTTTCCTTCTGCAGTGCACAGAATAGGGACACAATTCATGCCGAAGAGTGTACAGTGCCTTCTTGCAGCATGTTCTGAGTTTGAAGCTCTATTCCCAGAATCAGGTAGCCTTTTATCCAGAAGCAGGGGGACAGATTAACCCATAAGAAAGTGAGACCCTTGACGCTTGGACCTAGAAAGTCTGGAATCGATCTCCAAACCACAGTCGTAGATAGCAGTGTGAAACAATTTAAAAAGGCCGACACACAGGAACCATGTGCTCCCCATAATGGTTCAAATGAAATTATATAGTCCAGAACATTTCAAAAGCAAAAGCTTATTTCAAACAGGGGCACATCCAGGCTACCAATGTACACTGTGAAAACTCAATAAAAGAGAACATCTAATGAAAACAGATAAAACGTACAACTGCAATCACAGGTCATGCATGAATTATTAACCTCGGGGAGTTTTCTATCAGTTCTTGGAACTGTGGATCGCATCTCTGCTATATAATTTGGGAGATATTGGTTCTCCATTTCATAAGAGAGAGCTCGAAGCGGGAAATGTAGTTATTTCTTCTTTAAATATACACTGTAATTACCAGTCACCACCGACTAAATGTTATTCTCCATCTGTTGGCTGCTGGGAACCTGCAGCAAGTAAACCTGAATAGGGCCAGACCATCATCTACAGCGTACGTGGTTGTGGCCTGCATGTGCCTATGAAGTGTTAGGAATTTATTATTGAAAATCTTTGCAGAGAGAAACTAAGGAATGAAAAATTCCTTGAACACATTTATTAGCTGCACAGACTCTTGGTGGATTTGTTACCACAGTCATGATAGAATGTCAGGGCTTTGTTTGGTGTCTAGTACCTTAAATGATCTGGTCCAGCTCTTTCTGCAACTGGGACACATGCTTCCTGTTCTCCTAACAGTGCTTTAGTTAGGCTGTTCTCCTAGAGCCTTCAAAAGGGCCAAATTCTTTTCCAACATAATGCCTTTACACATGCTTTTCCCTCTCTCTGTGCCATCGCTTCCTCTCTGGGTGACTTTCTCATTTATTTGTCAGGTCCTGGTTCAAGCATCACCTAGGCGAGGCTTCCCCTGAACAGGTTTTCTTTAGTAGCGTCTGCCTGCTTCACAACCATCTCAGCATCCTGTTAATCTCCCCCAGGGCACTGATTACCATGTAGAGCTGTTGGGTTGTACATCTGCATGCTAGGCTGCTGTGTCTCCCATGGGGCAGGATGACAGAGGCCAGCTGCTTTACTTACCATAGCGGTCCTAGTGATGAAAAACGCTGTTCCCTGCCCTCTACTGGTTGAATGCATAGATGACTCACGTTTTCTGTTATTTCCTGCTGTTATTTTATAACCTGTGGTTGGTGGAGGGCAGATTTGAATCTGGACTTGTTCTGCAGAGATGGATCTCAGGAAGTTTTGCTCATAGACCACAAGGTAAGGTCTCAATGGGGAGTCACATTTGTCGTACTCCCAGGGGACTTGCTTGTATACCTCTCTCACCTATCCCCCCTCGGCAGGCCCAAACCTTCAAGAGCCCTATTAAACCTTTTATCTTCCATGAAAAGGTCACAGACTGCTTGGGCAAAAAACACAAGCGCCTCCTTTGAGAGGTTCCTTACTTTGAGGGACTCTTCCTGCTTCCAACCAGCCAGAACCATACCTCTCACATTGTCACACCATTGCATTCTGTCTCTATCACAGGTTTTAATTTTGATATTGGTTTTAACTTTCCTGTCAGATTGTAAGTACTTTGAAGTTAGCTGGATTCTCTCCGTCCTAAGAGAAGTAGATTTAAAGGACACAGACCCTCAAACTCGCACTTTCTAGAAACACGGCCTGGTATTTTGCAGCTCAGCAGAGACCCTTTGCTGAGATCAACCCCCAAACAGAGTACTTATATAGTCAGCAACACTTTCTGAAACACTTGAAGTCACAAAGAAAATCATATCTCAAACCAAAAGAGCAATCAACCCCATAATGCTCCTTTCTGTGTTCATTTCTTCTCAACCCCTTCACACTACTTCATTATCGTCAGTTTTCATGAGCCCCCCTTCTTCTCATTCCCATCTTTTCTTCCCTCTTTCTGATGATAAAACAACCCTCCTTAGCTCTGAGAAAGAAATGTCATCATGGAGGGGAGTTGAAGGACACACTAGAAGACTCATTCACTACTGCAGCCTCTTAGCTATACTTTTAAAAACTATTTATCCTAGACCTTGACTTTGAATTTTCCCACAGTTTTGCCACCAAGCTTAACACACAGTTGATGACCAGGAAATATTTTCAACCCATTATCAAAAGGACCTGGTTGGCCTGGAACCCTAGGGGTATGTTAAATGTGGCAAACATGTGTCAGAGTAAAACCATGTGCCCATGCCCCTGATCTTTCTGCTGTACTAGAGAACAATATTCTTTTTCAAAACTCTCAGGATAGAGCCATTCAGAGTCAGGAAATGCATAGCTCAAATTAAAATAAGACAGCAATAAAGTGACACACAAATGTGTGGTTGTAAACGCTGAAGGGACTTTACTTAATCAAGCAAAAGGGCACAGCTTTCCAATTGCAGCACACTGCAAAGGCATTTTATTACTCTGGCAATTGCCAAAAAAAGTCAAATGACTTTATGGGGGCTTCTTCTAAATTACCTTTATTAATGCATGTAATATTATTGAAAAATTATACTACAGAGTAAATGTTCCATTGAGCTACAAGTTGCCCGCAGGAATGTGTTGTAAATATATGTGGGTGAATATGTTACTATCTTTACAACCCACTTTTCACTTACTACAGCCTTCTAAAACCAAACTAGCATTGAGCACCAGGAAGGGTGTGGGGATTTTGCAGTGACTGTCCGCCATGGGTAAATTTGTAGTGCCTAGAGACAGGTGCACTGTCTTTAAGCATGATAACCTATTTGGGAGTTGCTTCCGGACATTTTTCCAGACTCCTTGGCTCTTTCTGATATGTTGGCATTTGCTTTTAGAAACCTGTTCTTCTGGCTGATTTGAATAAATATGATCTGGGGCAGTTGACAGGACTTTTCATATTTATTGCCGTTTAATGCTTGGAAACAGAATGACTAATGGCTGAGGCCGGCCAAGGTGAAGTGGGAGAAAGCTTTCTCCTCTGCCCCCCTTGTCACTCTGTGTGCATCTGTCTCCATGGGAAAATGCATTTTGTTGTGGCTTCAGGATTCTCAAATATTTTCTTCTTACCTCTTGAGTCAGCCCTAACAACATGCTCTCATTCTCCATGTCCAATGATTCACTTTCCTCTTGTTTTTGCCAAAGTTTCCAACCACTTTTACGACTCTCAGTCAAACTGGTAGGAGTTATCTTGTCCTAATTTATGAGGCTATTTAACATGTCCTGCTGGCTTTTTTTTTCATAGTGACACCTACAAATTGTTTGAAAATGGATACAGGCAAATAGGGGTAGGGGGCAAAAGAAAACAATATGTAAAAGAAGAGGTCAGAGAAGCAAGCTCAGGTTGACCATGCTGCTTGCCTGCACCCCACCATAAAACTCCCCCAACTCAGAAGACAAGCATGCAGCTGTGGGGCAGTGAAGCCACAGCCCAGAAAAACCTACTGACAGATGCCTGCCCTGCCCCCTACGTTTCCACTGCAGCTAGATTCTACCTGGGAAGACTTCCAAATGCAAAATGCACCATGCTGCTACATCACTCTACAGTTCTGTTTAGTAATTCACACTCCTCTTCTCTGCTTATTGAATCCCCACTGCCTCGGTTTTAGGATTTTTTTTTTTTTAAGCCTCACCTTGTAATTTTGTCTAAGCAATGTGATAAGAGTATTATAGGAGAGTAGAGGCTGAGTTCCTAAGAAAGGGAGAACAGCATAGCTGTACCTGGACAATCTTAGGACTAGACCATGGCAATGTTTTCCCCCAAACAGCTAGAGAGGAAACCTGGAGGCTCCCTCTGCCACCAACCACTCCAGACCCTTCATGGGTCTCCCATCGACCTAAATTCCCACAATCTTTAAATTGGTGTCATTTTTAAACTATGCACAAGTGTGCAAAAATCCACCATGTGGGTATAGAGTGTGGTGTACTGGATAAACCTAATGAGGACTGAGAACTAGCCACAAGGTTTGGTAATGTAAAAATCCTGAGTGACTTCAGAACAGAAGAAAATACATGGTAGAGTGTACTTGGAGTTTTCTCCAGTCCCACTCAGACCCGCAGCTACTCAGACCCAAATAAACACACAGACGCTTATATTATTTAAACTGTTTGGCCTAATGGCTCAGGCTTCTTGCTATCTAGTTCTTATATCTTAAATTAACCCATTTCTATTAATCTATAAGTTGCTATGTGGCTTGTGGCTTACTGGTACCTTACATCTTGCTTCTCATGGCGGCAGCAGCAGCTGGCAGCATCTCCTGACTCAGCCTTCCACCTCCCAGAGTTCTCCTCTCTCAATATCCCACCTACACTATACTTCCTGCCTGGCTACTGGCCAATCAACGTTTTATTTATCAATCAGTCAGAGCAACATATTCACAGCATCCCCAGCAGTAGAGAGCTGAGAGGATACACCTACATTCGAGGCTGGGGCTGACCTAGAAGTTCATAAACAGTTGATAACAAAAAGGAGGTTATATTTTCCAGAAAATATGGGGATAAATAACTCTAATGTCAAGTCATTCCTCAGAACCTCAGTTCACTCACTTACCAACCTGTGCTAAGGCCAGTCATGTTTTAGGCACCATGCTAATTGCTGGAGACACAAAGATCACACAGAGATGAATAAACTATATGTAATTGTTAATATTCATTTTGGGGTTGAGGCATGGCTCAGTTGGTAGAGTGCTAGTTTTAGTGTGCATGAAGCCCGAAGTTTGAACTCTAGCACCATATAAACCAGGCATAGTGGCATATGGTGCTTGTAATTCCAGCACTCTAGGGGTTAAAGCAGGAAGGTCATAAGTTCAAGATTATCCTTGGCAACATAGCAAGTTCAGAGTCAGTCTGTGATACATGAGACCCTGACAAGAAAAGAGAGAAATCCATTGTCAACTTGACAGGATTTGGATCACCCAGAAGGCACAGGGCACACACACCTCTGATGTCATCTGTAGGGGAGTTCCAGAGATACTTAACTCAGGATAGAAGCCCTGAATGTGGACGGCGCCATTCAGCTGCCTCAAACTCTTGCCTTCATAGCTCTTGGCCTCAAGCCTCTCACCTCAAACTGTGAGCGAAAATAAATCCTTCATTAAGTCGCCTCTCTCAGGTATTGGGTCATAGCGAGAAGAAAAGTAACTAAGACGACAGGTGCAGTCACCTTCATCCTCTGTTGGTCACCTGACTTCTTTGAGAAATAAGAATGATCACAAGAGTGATTCTGCCGTCCCCACTAACTCATCCACCAGCCAGCTTGCTTTCATGGCTGTAGCCCCTCCCCCTGTCTAGAGACTTGACTTTTTTTGGAAAACAGACCCCTTTACTTAAATACTAGGCCCACCCTCCCGTGCCTACTCAGGACCTCAGTCCAGAGAATAGACTATCCTTTCTACATCTAATTCCCTCTGTTCAGATGTCATTTATGACTTCCACACGCCAAATCCAGTGATCAGTTCAGTCCAGTGATAGGAGGGTCCTCCTATCAATCTGTTTACAGTTCTTAATGCAAATAGATTCTCCACCCTCTTTGCATTGTCATTTACTTGACCCTAGGGTCTACTCTCTGGAGTCTACTCTCACCTCAGCAGATGCCTCTTTCTTATTCTTCTTTGCCAGTTCCTCCTCACTTATCAAATCTCTAAACGTCCTGGGCTAAGGAGCTTGCCCTTAGATTCTGAAGTAAGCGGAATAAGTGTAGGCAATATGTTAACTGCTAGGGAAATGGCTAGAAGTTACAGTTTTGGAGTTCAGTAGAGGATGCCAGGAAGCAGCTACAATGCAGGAGGAATGGAGTTTGATATTGGTCCCCTCCACAGCACTATGGAGGGTGATTGGAAGGCGTATGAGGATGGATGCAAGATTCGCTGGAGGCAGGAGATAGTCCATCACTTGGTCCAAGAAAAGAACCAGAGTTTCCAGGGGCCGTTGTCACCTACATGTTGTCATCGTAAAAGGTGGAGCTTATCTGGAGCCTAGGCTTCTAGAAGGGACCCTGCCTCATACCTGTTGCCTAGAAATGGACGCACCTTACCCGATAAGCTGCCAGAAGCTTCCTGGGAAACCAACATGTTGATGGATTTTGAAAATGTGATCTGGCTACATCCTGAGAACTCCGCGTGCTGGTTCCCTGAGACCACACACCGAGACACTTTGCAAGAAAATTTAACAGAAGACAGATGGCAGATGCCATGGGGCCTCACAAAACTGAAAAGACAAAGGAGAAAACTAAAAAAGCAATCCATTGAGGACCAGAGCTCTTGGAGCAGGCAGGGAAGTGGTCACTTCCCCCTGCCCTTTTAGTGGCCTCTTAATGGAGCAGCTATGGTCTTGGTGACCCAACAGATGAGCTTGAGGTTTATAGATTAAATTGCCCCACATTTCTTCATTCTGAATATTCTTTGAGCTTATTACATTGCCTCAGAATGAACACTCTAAATTTAGACCCAAACTCTTCTGTGTTTCCAAGGGAACTGTAAATTACTTTGTGAACATACATACAACACAGCCAGCAAAATCTGTTTGATGAAGCCTTCCCTTACACTCAGTGTCAAAGGCATCTCATAAATTGTTGCCTTGCCTAGACTCCTGGACAGTAGCTGACAGCCCAGACAGATCGCCTTTGCTTCTCTATACACTGTGTCTGTAGGAGATTCAGGCTGGGGCTCTCAGCGGCTACAGCCCACCCGCCCCCAAAGTCCCACACTGAGCCTGGGGGTGGGGGCATGTTGGACACAGAAGAGAGTCAGAAATGCTTCATTGCTTATGATGTGCAATCTCACATGACAGAGCTCAGGCAGCCCTCAAAGTTTCACATTTTCCTTGATCGAAGAGATGGAAGAATAAATGACAGAGAGGGAATCGTGAAGTCTGTGAAGTATTTTTTATGAGGTTGGTGGATTACTTGGTGCTGAATTCATCTACAGAAATTGGAAATAGCAATGGCCTGTACAATATTGAAATATACTTATTTCTCATGCAATGAAGTCTAGACACATCCAGGCCAGGGTTGGTATTGTGGACACAGTATTATTGCAAGCTCAGGTTCTTCCTCTCTCTTCTCCAGTCTTGTTGGTGTGTAATTTCCTATTGTGAGTCCTCTGGAATTCCAAGATGGCTCTTGCAGCTCTAAACATCATACTCATGTCTAGTCAACAACAGGAGGAAGGACAGTGGATATAAATCTTAGCTGGTCACCCTATGTTAGTTGCACCCTATCTGTATAACTTACGATCTCACATACTCTTACATATCACTGTCCATATCTTGATCACCTGGCCACTCCTAATAAGAAATAGCGTACACAATGAATGGCCCCGAATATTATGTGTGAATGGCCACAGGAAAGATGAGAATGAGTCTAGCAGCCTTGGCTTCAATTATGCTGCAATCCAGTGAGGGGCAGAGGACATGAGTGAGGCCCATGATATAACTGTATGATATGACATATCATCATAGAAATT
This sequence comes from Peromyscus eremicus, assembly GCF_949786415.1. Taxonomy (NCBI): domain Eukaryota; kingdom Metazoa; phylum Chordata; class Mammalia; order Rodentia; family Cricetidae; genus Peromyscus; species Peromyscus eremicus. The sequence goes on along the minus strand of NC_081431.1, from coordinate 34,821,907 downwards.
ATGATGGTAGCAAGCACAGGAAATGTGAGGCCTAAAATGATGGGAAAAATGGAAAACTTTGGAGAAAAGGAAAAGAGATTGAAGACAAGGAGAAAAGGGTGAAAGGAGAGTAGAAAAAGACAGAGGGAATAAGAAAAATGGAGAAATAAAGAGAAAGCTACAGAAAAGAGAGGAAGGAATGTGTATCTCAGATGTTTTAGATTAGCTGACATGCCAGGCCCTTCCTTTCTCTATGAGTGATGTTTGCTAGCTAGTAAATTTTTGCTCTCTTTTTCTAGGGCTGTTTCTTTTGCTCTGTTCTGTTTTGTTTTCCCTGTGCTTTCCCAGTTGTGGGATTTCCTCCTCCTTATGGATTAAAAGCATTCCAACTCCTCTTCCTATAATGCCCAGGAAACAAGATCCATGTTCCTCTATCTTTGGGCCACCTTGATCATCAGCTTTCACCAGATCATTATTCAGAGACTTTTACCATAAGGTCAGGTGCATCACAAATATTGACAGGGCTTCCAAGTCAGGTGACTCCTTCCAGACCAGCCTCTGCAGTAGTATTCCCTGTGCAATGCCTTTTACCTATGACACACAGCTCTTGCATTAAGACCCCCAGTCAGTAACCTCATCCCCTCTCCATCTCTTTACTCACGATTCCTTCTTGGGTCTTGCCAGTTGTAGCAATGGTATTCCAATCCTTGATGAAAACATATGTGTTGTCACCACCATCCATATCCTGCAGAAAGAGTAAGAAGATAGTGGACTCCCCTGTGAGAGCTGGGACTAGCTAGTCTCCTTACTAGTTACCTATGGAGTAATCACCTGTTACAGAGGCAAGCATTATTTTCCTCAGCTTGGTGTCCTGGATTTTAAAAAACAGAAAATCATCACCATAGCCACCACTGCCCTGTGGGACTCTGCCAGAAGCACTGGATCCTCCTCTTCTGCCTGGGATCTTGCCCCACTACAAGAGAAATTATAACCAGAAAGTGCTTCCCTGGCTGTGTGGAGGGAAAGATGCTGTACTGGTTGTTTTTGTCAGTTGACACAAACCTAGATATATCCGGAAAGAAGAAATCTTAATTGAGAAAATACCTCCATAAGATTAGCTGTAGGCAAGCCTGTAGGGCATTTTCTTCATTAATGATTAATGTAGGAGGGCCAAACAAACTCTTTCTTCCCCAAGTTGCTTCTGGTCATGGTGTTTTATTGCAGCAATAGAAACCTAACCAAGACAGATATACACTCCAAAGAGATGATTTTTATTCTGGACCTTCCCAGCACCTATACTACTGAGACAATGCTAGTTCAATCCTCCACAGTAGAAAGAGAGGAGGAGGGAATAAAAAGATTGCATTATCCACAGTTGCAACTTGGAATTTAAGCTCATGTAGAGCAGACTGTGTTCTCAAATCTGTTTTACATTATCATCAACACCAAATGCATTGCTCTCTACACATTGTAGGCAATTAATAATTCTTGCTAAACACAGAAGAAAATGTCTATTATTTCTCAGAACCACACAGTTGAGATACAAACCTAAATATCTTTTAAAATAACAAATCTGTGCAAGAAGCATCCAAGGAAGAGTTTCAAATTCTGGTGTTTCTCTCCGTTGTTTTACTCTTCCCTAAAGGTCCATTTGCTACAATCTCTAAATGAAAAGCCGTTTGGAGAACATCCATGCTAAATGTCATGCAAATGAATATACAGGATGCAGGCCTTATGGGAACTTCACTCTTGGAATAGGTATTCTGATGCGAAAAAGGGTAGATGATGAGGTCAAACACCTCCCCCAGCTTAGATATATACCTGCAAAATAAGGATTCTCAAATTGGACCCCAGAGAGACTTCAAAATGCTAAGTAGAATTAAAATGAAATTTCTCTTCCCTCACAAAACAGTATTCTTTTGTGACAAGATATGAAAGAAACCTTTACTCTGGTATTCATTTCTATCTAACTAACAGCATTTCAGTAAGCCCTATTCACTATGTGATAGATACAAACAAACTTTATCCAAAGACAATGAAAAGAAAGCAGAGAAAATATTTGAAGGATTTGAGGGATAGGAAACACAGTATTCTTCAGACACAAAGGAAAAGTACCAACCTGCACAGGAGAAGGATGGTTATGTTCTGCAGGAGAATGAACAAGGGGCCATATGACCGCATTACTCTTAGCTCCTCAACTAAGCGTCTCTTCACCTCCTAAGGTAATCCCCACACACTGCTCTCTAAGTCCATGATTTGAAGTCTGTGTCCACTGTAAAACCCATTCTTATGTCCGTTGCATAGATAAAGAAACTGATAAAAGAGAAATTACCCAACCGGCACCTGCTGTGGTAAGGGTTCATGGCAATCCAAATCTTGAATTTGCTCACTTAACTATGTGATGGTCACCTTCCATTCCTCTACCTATATTTATAATCTGTATCTTTATCTGCATCTCTATTCTAAATATGCATTTACATCTTTATCCATCTTGCTGATTCACAAATTAGGTTTGTGTATTAGAGACTCTGAATATTTCTATACAGAAATCTATTGAGCTCTGCTGACTTAATAGATTCTTAAATTTATTGGACCCAAGGAACCCCCCTCAGACACTGCTCTTATTTTATTTTTGTTTGTTTACTTAGCTACAATTAAGAACTAGTGCTATAGAAGGTTCTAGAGCATCATGGAAAATAACTCATGAGGACTCATCTTTGAAAGCTGAAGGTTGGGACTTACAAAGCCCAGGTTCAGTTTTCTGTTTTATTTCTACTGGTATGAGCAGTGATCACTCAAAATCTAGAGTAGAGTTGCTCATTTCCAGGTACTAAAATGACTTTAAAGTAAGTTGGTAAATCCGGAAAACAATGCATTCTGTCTTGGATATCCAATTAGTTGTCTAAATAATGATGGATGATATCAGAGTCAAGTCAAGAGTAGACTAAGAGTGTAGTGAGCATTTCCATGTACATGAAATGCATCAAATGATGGAAGAAAAGGCTAGAAATTCCAACAGAAGAGACTTTGAATTAAACTTTAAACAACAGCGTTAAATTTAGCTCCTGTTATATGACCACCATGTGATGTTCAAAAACTATTTGCTGATTTAAGCAAATGTACGATCTTGAGCAATTTGCTTAACCACCTGGAGCCTTAGTTTCCTCAATATAAAATGAAGATGATAGTAACAATGTCAACTTCCAGGGCTGCTCAGAAAATTAAACCAGATGATGTATTTGTAAGCACGTTTTCATTTCAAAGACTGGTGTAAATATCAGCTGCTGGTCTTGTCATCATCAACAACAATAATCTTAGCAGCATTTGAAACACAGCCACATAGGCCCATCCATTCTCTTAGTCATGTCTCCAGTGCTTGTACAGAGAACAGCAAATGCTGGCCAGCATGAGCATGCAGGAATACATGAGCTACTCCACAGTACAGAAAGAGGTACAAGAAAGGCTAATGAAAGAGAGGCAACCCTGACCAAATTAAGCTTCTGGCAGTAAGGAAAAGCTAGCCTCAAAAATCCTTCAGGGAGTGGATCATTGAATAAGGGCACTTGACACCAAGACTGAAGACCTGAGTTTGGTCCCTGGGATCCACATAGTAGAAAGAGATGACTGACTTCTACAGCTTGCCCTCTGACATTCACAAACATGCTGTGGCATGAGCACACACACACACACACACACACACACACACACACACACACACACTATAATTTTTAAAACCTTAGATGCCGTCTCATTGATTTACTATTAGGACATAGTTGCTGCATGAAAGTTTTTGCTCCCTTCAACATCTTGAGGTTTACTTGTAGAGGAAGAATGTCCTTCTCCTTACTCTCCCCTATACTGTTCTCCAAACACACACACACACACACACACACACACACACACACACACACACACACAGAGGGCATCTACTAGTAAATTTAGATTCTGATTTAAAGTCTATTCTGCTGTAAAACATTTCTTGGTGCTGGGGCAGAGGTACCTGGGAAATGCAGCTTCAAGAGCATAAAAGTAAGGAAAAAAATATCTTGCCAATACCTCACTCCCCCTCCCCCATAAACAGCACGATAAATGCTTGACTCTTCTTCTCAAAGTGTCTACTAGAGCCACCCTGCTTCACAACGCAGCCACAAGCCCTGCAAGACTATTGGACACTTAAGGCATTACAAGTCCTTGCTCTAAGTGCAGTAAGATGCACACCAGGTTCCAGAGACTTAAGACAGCAACAGAAGAAAAATATCACACTGGTCATTTTTATGTGTACTCTATACCAAAAGATACTCTAACTAGAGAAAATGTTTTAGCAATGTAAAATATATTATCAAAAAGAATTGTACCTGCTTATTTTTTATCCACTTAGTGTGGCTCCTAGACAATTGAAAGTAACATGTATGGCTCACTTTCAGTGGTTTGTACTATATGTTTACTGGAAAACACTCCTCTAAAAATAAGATTTAAGATTATGTGATATGTCCAAGAATCATCAAATCAATTTAGTAGATTACAATTTGTGTTTTTAAAAGAAAGACAGAATAAACAGATAGGAATTAAATTATGACATTTAGTTAAGGTAAGACTTGCTCTATGAAACTTCGGTTTCGATTAATAATATATATGTATCTATTCATATTTATTTATATATCAGATAGTACAGATGTGCTAGTATATTACAAAGATCCACGTATTTTTACAACCAATAGAGTGAAGGTGTTTGGACATCCTTTTTCTAAATTATCTGTGGTGAGGCAAGGCTTCCTTACATCAGTATGTTCTCACATTAACCAAAAGGCTATGATTTGTGTCTGACTAGAGAGATGGAAAGAAAAGCCAGGTTAATGCTGTAGCTTTCAAGTTCAGCCCACAGAAGCATGCAGCTTCTCTTGGGGCTGCACTAAATAGCATCAGAGCTGCTCTTTTCTATCTTTTAATCCATCTATGAGTCACAAAAGTACAGAGGCCAGCTCAGGAAGCAGCCTACAGCACCAATGTCCAACCTAGCCATGCACCTACTGGAGCCCCAGTAGATGATTCAATGAGCCAACACCACATCCCAGCATCAAGTTGCCCAGCGAGTATCTCACAAGCAAGTTAGACCGTGGGTTGCTGATTTTTATCCACAGAGATGTTTTTCTTCCTTCAGCTCCTACCTGCATGGCAGAAAACATTTCTCTACAGATTATTCATGATTTTACAGCCCCAAGTTCCCTGTCCCCCAACATAATTATATTAGACAAATGAGATGGCTGCACCTCCCTGGAGGCTGAGTCTGTCTCACTGATCACAGCAGGTTCCCAAGACAACTTCCTTTCGAGAGTCAAAGGCCCTGTTGCTTGTTGATGTAGGACCCAGCAGCACTATTAAACATCCCCTGCCTTCCAAGGGCAGGGACTGGGGCCATCTAAGGTAGTGATCCTGACCTTACCCTGTTGAGGCAAGGCCACAGAAGTTATGACCACCTGCACAGAAGTTATGACACCTACTTGCCCTCAACATTGCCTTGGAACATTTATCAGTGGAGCTCTCTGTTTCTAGGCACAAGTCTAGATGCTGAATAAATGATAGACTACAAATTCAAGTGCATAAGCAGTAGGCAACACTTGGAGAGAAGGAAGGCAAATGCAGCTCCTTGCTCCTAGCTGCCATCATTGTCCCTGGGGAGTGTTTTCAGAGTTTGTAAGAACATTTCTTCAGGAACTGACATCATGGGTTTGGGCAAAAGCCAGTTCTGTTTCCATGCTCATAAATGACCCGATATGTTTACGTTGAGCATGCCTGTTAGCCAAGTCTCACTTACCTTGAGTCCCACAGAGCCCCTGAAAGGACCTTGCCGGATGGGCTCCAACATTTTTAAGAGAGCATATTTTATGTTAGGCCCTTTGTTAAATGCTTAATTTCCACCATGTATTAAATGCTTCAAATCACTGCATGAGATGAATTGAATGCTCTGATTACTTCCATGTTGGAGATGAGGAAACTGGGAATCCAAAAATACATCATTTGTACAGCACTCTGCAGCTAGCACAAATTGAGCAGACTTCAGGCCTATGCAATCCCCAATCCTCACAGCTATGGCAGTATCTTGTTCCTTACTTCAAGCATTTTTTATTTAATTTTTTTCAAATATTTTCATTATAAATTAAAATATAATTACAACATTTCCCCCTCCTCTTTCCTCCCTCCAACTCCTCCTGTGAAGCCCACTTGCTCCCTCTCGAATTCATGACTACTTTTTTCTTTTATTGTTTTTGTTACATATATGTATTTATGTGTGTATGTGTGTGTGCCTAAATATATAAATACAACCTTCTCAGTCTGTTTAGTGTTATTTATATGTATATGATTTCTGGGCTGATTATTTGGTGTTGGATAACCAATTAGGGGCTCATCTCTGGGAAGACTATTTCTCTTTCTCTCAGAAGTCATTAGTTGTTTGTAATTCTTTGTCTAGGGATGCAGCCCAAGAGATTTCCCTCTTCCATGTTAGCAGGAGTTAATTGTAGGCATGTTGTTTGTGGATGGGTTTCTCTTAACTACTTGTTCTCTGACCAGTTGTGGTTTTCTGCAATGATCTTCTATGACGAAGGATGAGAGCTACAATTGTCTGTGAGCATAGGGTAAATATTGGTGTTGGTAGGTTCTTCTCTAAGATTCATGACCATACTAGCTCCAGGTCATTGGCTGGGTTCCCAGTAGGCATGATTCCCCACCTGTTGAGCAGGCCTTAAGACCGGTCAGACAGCTGTTGGTTATCACCCAAGATATGAATGCCACTATTGCACCTATAGGATTATTGTGACATTCTGGTCATTATTGTGGCCCATAGGTGACATAGCTAAGTAGGACAATTGGTTGCTTCCCCCTCTTAGCAGCTCGCACAGCACCTTCTGGAACCTTGAATGCTAGTCCTCAGCGAGGAGGCTTTCAGGTCAAATCCAGCTCAGACCCTCAGAGTCCTATGTCCAAAGCGAACTGGTTCTTCAGCAATAGAGGCTTACTAAGCCTTCGAACTCTATGCAACAGTCAAGGGCAACAGTAATGGTCCATATTGTTGGGGAGTCTCTTGGACTCTCCTGAACAATAACTCAAAAGAGGATTCTCATGCCTGGCATTGTGATTTTTGCTAGTCTATCGTTCTTGTGCGGGAACATCATCAGCCCAAGTGGGATGAGTATACTTAAAATCAGTCCTTAGAAAATGCTTTAAAAAGCCTGGGCCCTGAGGTGTGTTTGTAGCACGTAGGGTTAGAACACTCTTAGAATTTTTCTAGGAGATCAGAATCCATCCTGTTCCAGACACAGGGAGACTGGAATGTGGATACATCATTCCCAGAGCTCTTGGGTTTGACTTGCTTTCCAGGGGTCTCTGAAACGGCATTAGTCACTTGGTCTCTAAGTACTTGAAGCTCTTTCTGAGCACACCTGGCATCCTAGTAAGCAGTTCATGTCTCACTTAGACATGGCCACATCTCTTTCTAACTCCCTTCGAACCATACTTCTCTGTGAAAACCAATGGCCCAGGGTAGAGAATGGGAGCCCAAGGATTTCCTTCCTTCCTTCCCACTGGCCTCTGGCTGCAGTTGTTCCCATTGCTGCTGAATGACTCTTCTGTGGTCCACCTGCCTGAGGATACTGCTGCTTAGGTTAGTCAAAAAGGACAGAGTCCTAAGGGGAAACACACCTTATCTTCTATAGGGCTTTCTCTAACACACCTTGTGCATTATTTCAGTTGGAACACACACACACACACACACACACACACACATGCACACACATACACACATACACACACACACACACACACACACACACACACACACACACATTGGGTTATATAGCACTGCTATGGGTTTGACAATTTGATACATATTTGTCTCAATGAGGAGAAATGTAAAAAAGCTTGTTACTCTACCAATGCATGCCAAAGGTTCACAACTGGCACAAATGTGTATGTGCTGCCAAACAGGGAAACTGGAAAAACCATTCACTTCTAGAGATCTATGCAGCTCTCTACTCTGCCTGCCTAGGCCTAGCTTCTGTCTCATCTGCTGAGCTCTTGACTCAGCTTGGCTGCTGATGTAAACCCAGGCCTGCCTAAGCCCAGAGTCACTAGGCAATGCTTCCCTAAAGACAGCAAGTCCAAAGAACTTGCTAGTTTGAAGTATCAATTGCCAAAAGGGCACAATTTCCATTATGGAAATAAACACAGTAGAGAATATAAAGAAATACCCCAAAATCCATGACTTTGACTGGGTCAGGGTACTAGAAATATAACCTTTTCTATATTCTGCTTTTATTCTATAATGAATATATATTGTTTTTTGTTTTCCTTTTTACTTATTTTTTGTGTCTTTCACATTATGCATCTCCATCCCATTCATTTCTCCATCCCTTCGTATCCACCCTCTGCCCTTGCAACCTCTTCCTCAAAATAAAATAAAATAAAATTTAAGAGGAAAAAAAAGAAGAGAAGAAAAAAAAAAGAAAAGGAAAAAAAATCAATCTTGTCATGGAAGCCATAATGTGACACAGTGAGTCACACAGTAAACTCTTTTTTTTCATATATCTTTACTTGCAAGTGTTCATTGCATAGAGTCATTGGTATGGTTTGAGTACTCTGGTTTCTGCTGCATTATTGATGCTGGGCCCTCACTAGGACTCCCCTTGGATATCCTGTTGTTGCCTTGTGTTGTGGAGATTTTGCAGCTTTGGCTCTGCAGGACTGGCCTCTTCATGTGCTCCAGAAGCTCATAGATGGGGTGGATGTTGGGGTGGGCCAACTTATAACCCCAGTTCTGAATGTGGGTAGTTGGCAAGGTTGGCCAGCTCTCCCATGTCTTCATCACCAGGGTGAGCTCTCCTGCATTGCCTCAGCTAGTTTACCCCTCACAGCAATGAGCAAGGGGTGGGGGCCATTTCTCCAGCTTTCATGTCTTCAGGGTTGGTTCTTCCACACCTACACCTTCAGAGCCAGCTCTGATGCATTGCCCAGGCATGGTGTAGGGGCCACTCTCCTGAGTACTGCAGCTGATGAGGGGCAGAGACAGCTCTCCAGCTCTACTGACCTCAGGGCCAGCTCTCCCACCTGCCTCAGGCATTGGTTTGGTGGGGGGCATCCCTCCCCACCCATGCCGCCACATGACAGATGAGTAATGGGGACAATTCTCCCATGCTCACAACTTCAGGGCTGGCTCACCCACACTTCCACCAACAGGATTGGCTCTAATGTGCTGCCCCGGTAAGGTGCAAGACCTACTCTCCTGAGTGTTGCAGCTGATGGGGGACAGGGGCAGCTCTCCTGCTCTTATCACCGCAGGGCCTGCTCTCCCACCCGCCTCAGCCATTGGTGGTAGTGGTGGTAGGGTATTGTTTTCCTAATCAATTTTTTTCTCCTTTAACAATATATGCACACCGATTCAACTTTACGCCATTAGTGCCAGGATCTGACTTCCAGGACCTACAGTATCTGCTCAGCATGCACATACCTCGAGCCCCTTGAGTTATAGAGTTCCCACATTTGTTCTCTTGGTATGCTGCCTCTTCTTTTAGTTCTAGTCCTCCAGACTCTAATCCAGCTCCCCGAATATTGATTGATCCTGGCTTCACCTTCGATTTGCTACATTGTTGTCTCATGCCATTTTCTGTTGTTATAAAAAAAATTCAAGATGAGAAATTTATATAGAATAGAAGTTGACTTGGTTAACAGTAATAGCGGCTGGGAAGTCCAAGAGCAGAGATCAGGTGTCTGCTGGCATTTGCTGTGAGCCTCTTACTGCATCACCACACAGGTGTCTCAGAAAACTTGTTAGTGCTGTCTTTCTTCCTCATCTTAAAAAGCCACCACTGCCATCATGGGAGCCCAACCCTCATGACCTCATCTAATACTAAACCTCCCAAAGTCCTATTTCCATGCTAATCTGGGGATTAAGTTTTCAAAGTGTGAGCTATAGGTGATCACGTTCAAAACACAACACATTATAGCCCTCAGTCCTGCCTAGGGTCAAGCTCTCATCCAGCTCAGAGCAAACTCAGGGCACTGAACCCTGATGCTTCCCTCTAAGGCCCTACACACAACTGCTATAGCTCAATGAGTAGCTTCAACTCCTGATGCTTTATGACTTCCCTTTTCAGGGATCACGGAGCCCAAGAACCAATGAATAATTTAGGGATCATTGGAACTCCTAAGGGACTGCGGTCTTGATCTACACTCTAATCAGTCCCACTTGGGGAAGGAAGTTGAGTGTTCCCTGAGGGTTGTCTATCATCTGCACATAACAGTGTTCCTTCACTTGTGGGTTAGGAAGCATCGCCACAAGTGCCACTGAGGGATTTGTCACATAAAGTTACCCAAATATCCTCAGTTCTGCTCAGTGCGATGATTAATTTAGCAGACAGTGATGACTCATTTGTCCCCCTTGCACATTCTGTAATGCTGGTGCTGAGAAAAGGAGGAGGAAAGATGACTCCACAGCTGGATGTCCCAGAGTGAACCTCTGATGTGCAGATCAATGGAGAACACGTGCTCTTTTATTTTTATCTGTTAACAGCTGGTTTCACCTTCCAATCAATTACATGCCACACCATACATAGTTCATGTAATAAACTATTTTCGTATGCATTTGACTCCCTGTAGAAGCAATTCCTACTTTACAAGTAAAGAAACTGAGAGTCAAAAGTAGTCACGTGACTGCCCAAATTCATGAAGCCAATGAATGGACATGACAGAAGACATGGACACTGGGTCTCCAAAGCAGAATGCCTCACTCACCAGACAATGTGTCTCCAATAAAACCTCCCTAAGGTGGCCCCTTGGAGGGAACAATCCACAGCCATCTAGTAGACAACAGCCTCCATCAAATCCAAGGACAAAGAAGACAGAGCTCACCCCTTCATTTCTGAGAAGAAGCAAGTAAATCTATGGAAGACTGACAGGGTTGGATAATCAGAGAAAAGAGCCTTTCAGTGAAGATGGACATCTGATGGGTAAAGACAATTACGAGGTGTGGATAGTCTGGCAGTTACCAAGGTCAATAATAAGCCACAATGTGGCAGGCAGCAGCAATCAAAACAAAAGTAAGAGAGGAAGACCTGTAATCCCAGAGCTGTCAGCGAGAGAGGCTGGATCAGGGACTGTCTGTAGGGTACTTCTCACCCTAAGAGTCAATGGTACTGATGGCTATCAGGACAATGTGTCCTGGTCCTTCCAGGTTACCCACACTCAGGAGCATCCCTCACCCCCATCAGTGCAGAGAGGAACATGTTAGAAAGTTTAGAAGTAGGAAAGACAAACTGGTGCGGACAGGGAGGATACCCCAGTAGGTAAGTCTGACTGAAAATATATCATGTGCATTGTGTGTAAGAGAGGGGTGCACAGGCAGGGCCAGGGCTACACACCCAACTTCAGTTCTGTGCCAGACACTGGGTTAAAGATTCCTTGTTTATTACCCTGCCCTCTAGGGAGCTTTTCTTCAGGGGAAGCAAACAAATGATACGTGCAGTAACAAGTTCCGCTGGAGTTCAGAAAAGGAAATGGTTGTCACAAGTATTTTTTTTTTCTTAAAAGATGTCTTCCTAGTCCACTGGAACATCACTTGAAATTCAAAGACTTTGGAGTAAGTGTTGAAATCCTGGCACCCACATCTTAAGGGCTTTGTAATTTTTGTAGACAAATCATTTAACCTCCCAGTGCCTCAGTTTTTCTACCTGTCAAATTAGAACAGTAAAATGGTTTGTACAATTGCTGTGAGAATTAGATGAGCATATATATGAAGCCTTGCAAACAGCCTGGAATGTGCCTAGACTAAGCATGTATCAATCAAAGAAAGCCCTCCCTGCCTCTCATAGTATAGTTCTTCATGGCTATTGCAGGAAGGCAGAATGCACAGGCTTTGGATCCAGCAATTCTGTCTGATAAGTTTTCCTGGAAGGTGAGAGGATTTTTCCCTTCCTAAATGAAATGCAAAGCCAGCTACTATTCCGAGGGCTTCGGTCTTCTAGGAGAAGCCCAGTGATTTTATTATTTTAGAGAAAAGCAATAAATATTTATTGCTAACTTAATACTGTAGAGGTAGCTTGCAAATAAAAAGTTTGGATTATTCTATGTACATTTGTAGATATAGGCAAATGGAGGAAAAGTATTCCAGAATAATCTAAGGACATATCACTGCCTATTTCATAATTATCTTCAAATACGACCGCTGATAAATAAGGCATGGAGAATTGTCAGAGCCATATTGGGAATAGCTCACCTACTCTAGGCTTTCCATTTAGTTAAACAAGAGGATGCTTCGCTCAGTAGAGGGAATACTACTCTAATGATTTCCCAGCAGGAATCCTGTTTGACAATGCCAACAAGGATCAAAAGGATAGCTTTCCCCCATTGCAAATGGCCCAAAAAGGAACCATGCTTTGAGTTGTTGCTAGGGAAATCTGCAAGCCTCTCAGGGCATAGCTCTCTAATCTGGAACAGGAGTGTTGTTGAATAAATTCCTTAGAGAGAGAAGAGAGAGGACAAGGTTGTTCTCTGCTCTGACAGATGTACATGGACTTAGCCACTTATGCCTCTCCCATTGCCCGAGTACTACAGCACTACGATTTCTGGAATTTAGAGTCCATGTTAATGAGCCTTCTTCCCACCTCTACCTGAGCCTTCCCACCTCTACCTCAAACACCTAAGTGTCCTGACAGTGGAGAAAGCCAAGTCTGCTGACAGTAGAGAAAGCTAAGTCTGGAGTTATTGGGATATTCAGAACACTTTCTTGCAGAGTCATAAAAATAAGTAAGATTGTGCTTTTGTTTATTTATTTTATTTTAATGTCACTATATTTTTCTAGTCTCCCTGTGAGGTACACAGCTTTATAAAAGACAGGGACTCTGTTTCTTTTCAGACAGTGAATTTCTTAGAAATAGTGGAGATTGCCCTCAGGAAGCTAGATTTCTTCAGCAGTAATTGTGTGGCTTGTTCTTCATAGGAATGAGCCTCTCTCGCTCTCTGGTAAGGAACAGTGCACTCATGATGCATTCTACACAGAACTGGCAGAAGGACCAACCAAGCTGACATGTATGGAAACTTCTTGAGAACTCTAACGAGCCCTACAAATGCCAGGTGTTCTCCTACTCTGACTCATTTTAATGGTTTTCAAAGGGGGGAAAAGCAGAAAGATCAATGTGAGAGAAAATGCTGGGACCTTTTACAGCCCATGAATCTTGCTCTCTGCTACAATATGAAGCCACAGTGAACCATGTCCACTGTTAGGTTAGTTGAAGGCTGTTGTGAAAATGAAAATGTCATGGTTATTTATGCTTTAAGACTTACCTGTTTCCAAATAGGTTTTCAGAAGGCATTAATTTATTGCCAGCACTGTGTCTGGGATTACTTTGGCATTTGACTAACAGAGAAAAGGAGGAAACACGGGGGAAATGAGTTTTTAGCAGAGCCTCGCTAGGAAGAAACATCTGAATTTAAAGGCCCTTCCCAGCAAGCCAAGTCCTTGCATGGATATGCAGAGACAAGCTCTAGATAGCCATGACTCATCACTGAGGGCACTGCACACAGGTCTGTGGCCAACAGGAGCTAAGCTTACCATCTGTAAGCTCCAAAGGGGCAAGGCGACTGAGCAAGAGATGAGAGGAACAGTCACGTAAAGAAAAGCAGGCACTGTGCCCTTCCTCTTAGGGGCACAGCCAGCTCTAGGTGGCCTCTCTGAAGAAGGAACAGGGACCTCACCACCCTCTCACTGAGTTCCTGCTGGGCAGGGCTCCCTCTTGGCAGGATAGGAAGTTCTGGGGAAAGGCAGGAGGGAGGGTACCAGTGAAGAGAAGCCATAGGTGGGCAGTGGAAGATCTCCAGTACTATAGAAAGGAGATGGGTATAACAGAGTGTAGCAAAGGCTGGCAAGGAAGGAAAAGGCTGGGTGAAGATAATTGGATATCAAGTTATTTCAGGTAAAAGCCTGAATCTACTTGAAGCATTCTGCATCCTTATAGTGAGCAATTTTTGTGCCCTATTCCATCACACAGGAACTCTGAACCCTCTGGACATTGCTCCCTTTCCATGGCTTCAGTGGCCTAGCTACGCTCAGAACTCACTCCATGACATCTGTTTTGAATTTGCCGGCAAGGCGGTTCCTCATAGCTAAATGGTCCATTCTTGTCTTTGTTCTGATCGAACACGTTTAAAAGCTCGATATTGTACAATATGTACCCTGGATTTAATAGTTAATAAAAATGGCATTTGAATTCCTCAGGTGCTCCCTTTTAACAATAATGAACAAAGATGATGTGCTGTCCCTTAATGGAAACCAAAATGCTTTTCATCAGAAAAAGAGTGGGAGAAAAGGAATTAAAGGAATTATGTACCCTGAAAAACCACTCCCTAAAATAATGAGGAAGGCTAATCTGAACCTTACAAATTGAATAAATGCAATTTTAAAAATCCTTGTTCAATTTGGAATTTATCTTTGGGGCCAATTGTAAGTACAAATGACACATGTCAGGCTTTAGAAAAAAGATGCTAGTGATTCATCAGGTCCATAGACACAGAGAAAATTCATTTATTTATTGCTTATTTTAAATTTAATTTATTTTTGCTAGCACATATAAATTGTACAACGACATTTCCATTTCCATGTATACACATAACTTGATCATATTCACCCCCAGTTAACCTTTCTTATCCCTGTCACCCCCTTTTTCCTTCCCCTTCCACGTTCCTGTAGTGCCCCCTTTAGTGCCACATTCTGTTCCCCCATCTTCTACACAGGAGAGAGCCCACACGATAGTCATCTTTGTGAGAGTGACTTATCTCACTGGCCACAATGATCTCTGTTTCCATACATTTTCCTACAAATGACTCAATTGCATTCTTTTTATGGCTGGGTAAACCTCTAGGCAATTTTCTGAAGCTACAAACCAAGGCAATCAGGCATCTTAGTACCCTTCCCCTCTGAAAACAGACTCCCCAGACGCCCCACCACCCCAGGAACCGTGAGTGTCGTTTTTATCATTCTCTGAACCTCTCATTTCATCTCTCATTGCCTCCTCCTCTCAGAATCTTTAGCATTCTTCAAGCCCCAGTTCAAAGGTCACCTTCCCCATTGACCTTTCTATAGCTAGTCTTACAGTGAGTGAGAAGCTGCCTTCTGCTGAGCTCCTAGAACTGTCCCTATCTCTGACATGGTACTCACCATGGTCTGCTCCTTAGCCTTGCTATGTGAGTACCTTTCTTATAGATACACGAGGAGCTGCATGACACTTTTCTAGCTGGCCCTTGGCATCTTAGATGGATCCTAGCCCTATTCCTGGCATGCAACCAGCATGTAACTAAATTTAATTAAGCAAGTTGTGCTCTATAGACCACTACTCTAGAGCTTCTTCAAATTTCAAGTAGAAAATGATTATGTTATTTCATGCACTAGAAGACAGACTTCACCTGCTTGTAGTCTCTGGGCCAGGATGGTGCTATTTCATGCTCTGAAAGGCATAATTTACACAA
Source organism: Peromyscus eremicus (assembly GCF_949786415.1). Lineage (NCBI taxonomy): Eukaryota > Metazoa > Chordata > Mammalia > Rodentia > Cricetidae > Peromyscus > Peromyscus eremicus. The sequence goes on along the minus strand of NC_081431.1, from coordinate 34,806,421 downwards.
TGAAGTCAATAATACCCATAGACCACTACAGCCAAACTTTAATAAGTTGCCACCACCAACATTCAAGTCATTGAAGAAATTAATGGCTAGCCCAAAGTGAGTATAATTATTTGGTTCCTGCTAGAAAAGATCGACTCCAATATAGCTATGCCATATAATTGGAAACAGCGTGAACTTGATATGTGAGCTTGTCATTAGGTAGTTTTAGAACAGATGAATTCCTGTGGTGTTCTGGATATGGGGGGTAGATACCATTTTTAAAAGTAACTTCTTCTAAGATTTGTTTTTCTAAACAGTTTTGTGGTCTTAAAAATTAAGCAATTAGTTCCCATAGTTATAATTATTAAAACTTATGGTCCCAATTTGGCCCCCAAGACCCTCTAGTCCACACACAAGAGGCTCTGGAAACATCACTAATGCATGGCCAGCCCCTTTTCTGATAGGCACACACAGGTATACATGCGCTGGATTTTAAGCCTTCATAAAGACAGAACTGATCCCTTTGGAGGCCAGACTTCCTTGCACTTAGTCTTAGGGCTCTAATTTTTTCTGCTCACACTACAGTTCTACCCCAGATGCTGCACCACTCCTACCCACAACCCTCACATCTGGATGGAGATACCACTGTTTCAGAAAGCCCTCTCCCACACTGGTCTCTACCTGCTGTGGGATGCTCACTAAAAGTGATTTTTTTCAGTTGAATTCCCTAAAATAGAGTACCTTATCTTCTTCTTTAGGCTCATGTGTATCTTTTCACTTCAACTAGATGATAAGTTCCACGTGGGCAGAGAGACCACTTTTTATATTCTAAACCAATTGCTCAATCTGTTTTAAGAGAAATCTTGGGAAGGAAAACCGTAAGTTTGGGCTCGAAGCTGGCTGGCAATCTTCCTTGCAATAGAACTTTCTTTGCAGTTTATTATTGGAGGGAAGAGAAAGATGAAAGGTAATGTGAGTCTTCAAGAAGAATAATTGAACAGCAAATGGTGACATGCTGTTCTCCACGCTGAAGAAACACAGATGAGAAATAGTCATTAATGATAGGGAAAGGTCAGGCTCTTGAAAGAACTTTGGACCAAACTGGTTAAGATTAATTAGCAATCCATTATTTATGCCCTACCTATTTCTAAAGGATGGGGCAGCTGATGGGGGAGGAAGGCTGTACCTCTACTCCCGAAGTAAGAACCAGAAATATGGCCCAGCACTTTGGTTGGCTCTAACTTCCTGTGGGTAACCGTGCAAAGCACCCCCAGACTTAAGCTTCATAAATAAAACAGGAGTAATCCCATCAGGTTCTGTGAGCATTAAATGGGGCCATATATAATATAGAATTGCCAATTGCTCGACAGATCCTGAGAAGTCTCCAGAGACTACAAAATTGGTTAAATTCTCACCTAAATAGGATGTCTAGCTACCAAAAAAAATCACAAAAACCCCAAGATCATACATCATATAATTTTGAAGCTGAAATTCCCAGACAAGACTTTTTGTCTGCTACAGTGGCCAAAAAGGAATGTGTCCCCAGTAATAGCTTTTGCCCAGCCCTGCCATTTGTGCTTTGAAGCAGGGATTCAAACCTGGATGACCTTCTCCTCCCTTGCATTTCCAGTCTAGAGATGTTGATCACTCTCTTTATCATCCCCTTGATTGCTATTCAAGACCCCATTTTTCAGATGAAGAAGTAGCTGCTCTGGGAGGTCAGGGCAATTAGAGTTCTGCCGGATAGTACAAGATGGAGCCAGAGGACAAGATCAGCAGCCAGATTCCCTTCCTAGTCACTGTAATACTTGTAATACACACTGACATGAAGCCTGGTACATACTAGACTCTATACATGTGCCAACAAATGAAGGCGGATCCATTAGGTGCTGAAGCAAAGACTCTTCCTACAGACTCTCACATGTGGACACATCAAAGTGCACATTACTGGGGGCATTGGGTAGACAGGCCCGGTGGGTGGGAACACCCCAGCCAGGCCCAGTCTTACCCCACCCCTGGTCCTTCTGTCAACTCCTGGCCAGTCATGGAGTCCTGTCTGCTGGGAGTTTTCTGCCCTCGGGTTCTTTTCAGAAATCTGACAGGCCCAATAAAGGCCCAGTGCTGATGGAGACAGCCAGTTCTGCCTTCTCCCAGCAGCCCAGCTCTGCCTCCACTGACACAATGGGGCCGGCTGTAATCACATTACACCCTCGTCTTTCATAATTACCCTCTTTCTCTGAGTGACAGAGCATCCCAGTGGCAGAGAGGGGACTATTTTTAAACTAATTCTAACTTACAGGGGGAAAAAAAAAAAGCACACAAAGTGTCATTTTCCCACAGATACGCCTCTGGTTTATAAATCACCCCTAGGGACTGAGTGGAGAGTTAAGGTTGGCAGAAGCTAGAAAATCTAAGCAGAGCACTGGCTACCCACCCCCAGGGGAACACCCTGTTTTCACCCTGAGGTCCCTCTGCCCCACCATCATCTCTGACCAAGGAAAAAGAAAAAGAAGGGGGAAGAGCTGGAGGGAGACCTGTTCCGCCATGCACCTGCCTCCTGGCTGCTTCTCCCCCCCCCCCCGCTCTCTTTCCTCCACTCCTGTCTCCAACCTCATCCCAGCTTTTGTGACCACTTCTTCCCTTCCTTCACTGTGTCTCTGAAAGCAGACGACTCATAGAATATTTTTCTATAACCTTCAAAGATCTCTTCAGTGTGAAGAAATAAAGCCAGAGGAGGGTGTTGGGAGGGGGCAGGAAAAGAAGAGCCCTGTCAGAAGGACTTTAAGTAGTAGAAGAGCTTCAACCCAGCTAGGGTGACCTGGCCTCCCCTCAGACCTCCCTAGAGACTAGTGAGCGCCTCATTAACTCAGCACTAAATCAGCCTTAAGGACGATCCCGTTATCCACCTCTTACAAATTGCCCGGAGACACCTCTGCTACTGGCCATGATAATTATATTGATAAGGAAGCTGAAGCAGAGGAAATGAAATCAATAGGAGCACAGGATTTCTTGAGTATCAATCTATCGAATTACCACAACTCCTTTGCACTCTCATTTGTAGGGTCATTGGTTATCTATCTTGTTCACAACTGTTAGTGTGGCATTGAACCTGGAGTGTTATAATCTATCCCTCAGGTTTATGTTTTCTCACCCTAACTATAGAATTCCTGCCTTTTTTTTTCTTGCTAACCAGGCACCTTCCTAATTCCTTCTCTGTCTTCCCTTCTGTGCCTTCCTCCTCTGATTTTCCTTCCATTTCCGTTGCCAGCTGCAGTGAAATAATATCACAGACTGGGTAGTTTATAAACAACAGAAATTTAGTTCTTACCATTCTAGGGAACAGGAAGCAGAGACCAATGGGTTGGCAAGGGCCTAGTCTCTGGCTCTTCTGAGGCACCTTCCAGCCATGTCTTTACATAGTGGAAGGACTGAGGGAGTCTCCCTAGAGGGGCTTTTATAAGCTTACTGGTCTTACTTATGGGGCAATGCCCCATGACTCCAAATGCCGTCACTTTGGAAGTGAGGATTTCAATATTAAATGTGTGGAGCAGAGAGGGGAATGCGAACACTCAGACTACAGTGACCCTGTCTTCTACCACTGGTCCATATCCTTAACAGACCCTCTGGGTTCTGGTTTTTGACTCTTGCTAGTTTGTCTGACTACCACCTGTTACATAGGAAGCAATAAGGAAGACAGGAGCTGCTAAGTCACCTTTAGAGAGGAGCGTTTGTGCATCTGGCTTCAGTGGAGGCCCACCACTTTACACCAAAGAGAGGACACGGTTTTCAGAGCAGGAGAGATCACTCAAAAGAAGACAAAGCTGGCTAATGGACCATTCCCAGGCATGCTGCAGTAGGCTGGGTCTCCCTGGAAAAATTTGCAAAACTCCGCCATTATTAAAAAATGTGGACAAAAGCAACTTCCTGCATAACGACCAGCATTCTCGGTAACAATGAGGAGTAGGGTCAGAATGTGCAGAATGTCAGAAATTGAAGTGCAGAATGAAGCCAGGGAAGGGAAGCTTCCAGGGACACAGGAAGGAAAGCCACTTTGAAATAATTACTGACATGAGTTTGGCAAAAGCTAAGGGCATATTTGGTGAGCAGGCACTTCATACACCTTAGTTTCTGCCCTCCTCTGCTATACCTGGCTTTGACTAGAAGCCTTTATTTCCCACTCACCCCTTTTCTGCCTCGTTCTAGAAAAGCAGATTAAGAGGGAAGCAGCCCCATACAGGTTTTGCCCATGGTGGCTTGTGACTTGTGAGCTTCAGAGGAAGCTCAGAGTACAGAAGGAAGCCAGAAGGAGCCAAGCAGCCAGGCTCTGGCTTTCTGTAATGGCTGTCTGAGCCAGGCTCTTCCTGGGAATGGGCAGGTCTAAAAGCTGCCACCCTATCTGTCCTCTAGTAGCAAAGTTTACTGGTAGAGATATTTTCCCTGATGCTTGGGACCAAGTGGAGGCTGGGTGCTTATAAATCAAAAGCCATCAGAAAAGCTTGCCCCCAAGGAGGAGAGACTGAAGCAATTTCTAGGGAAACAGCCTGGATTTGTGGAGAAAACATTAAACTAAAAGTCACGGCTGTCAAGAAGCCCTAAATCTGAACCTGGGAGAAGAGAGTGTTGATAATGTAAGAGCCCCGAGTCTTTCTTTTCATGAGAACAGTATGTGGCCACTAATTAAGCTGGTTATAGAACAGCAGTGAACACCCAGGCTCCGGTCAGCAAGATCTGGGTCCAGCACAGGCTCCTCTATTCATTAGTCATTCAGTCTTGGTCAAGTTACTTGGCCTTTTCTGGTGCTCATTTTCTCCATCTTAAAAAATAGAAATAAAAAGAGGACCTACCATCACAGAAAATCACCATAGGAGGTCGCCTGTCCATAATGAACTAGAGTGATTAATGTCTCATTTTCATGTGTGGATGCCCCATTCTGATTGGTTACTTCCCAAGTCATACGCATGCCATAAATATCTTCAATGTCCTAAATATCACTCCTTTCTAGCTTACAAATGTTACTGCAAGAATAAATAAGGTATTATTTATAATACTTTATTATATAAAGGTGGATGCAGAGCTTATTCCAGTTACTATTGATATTTGCTATAGGTTGAGTCTCATCCCTTCACTGTGTCTAGGTTGTAGCCCTGACCCCCAGCACCTCAAAATGTGGCTCCACTTGGAAGTGAGCCCATTACAGATGTGGTTAGTTGTGTTAAGATGAGGTCAAGCTGAAATAGGCTGGGACCCCAATATAGCACAGCAGCATGTGTCTCAGAAGATGGCCATGTGAAGACTCAGATCACAATATTCAGGCAGACAGGTTGTGCCGATACATCTACTAGGCAAGAAATGCCGTGGCATGCAGGTCATCAGCTGAAGCTCAGAAAGAGGAACAAACAGAGGCCTGCAGAGCCCTGGGGAAGAGACAGTCTTGAAGATAACTTGATGTTGACATGCTGCTGTTTTAAGCTGCCCATCTATGGGATTCTATTATGGAAACCCTTAAAGAACTAGCACAATATGATAGTGGGTTTATCCCTAAAAGCCCACTAAGACCATGGACTTGTAAAATACCAGGAAGATATTTGACATTGACTTTAGTCCTGTTTAGCCTCCTCTGATGAATGGAAACCCTTCTTCAGCATTCTCACAAAGGAGTGTTTTAGCCTGAACTTGGAGACCTCCAATGACCAGAAATTCATTACCTGCCATCAGAGACACTAGCTCACCCTACTAAGAAAGCTATTGCTTACATATGGAAACTGCCTCTCCAGGCCCTTGTGCCATGTAAAGGTCTGCTCTGTTAGCACCAGGCAGTCCTTTAAACACACTCATTGAACAAATCATGTCTGAATATCAGTTTCAGCAAGTGCAGTTCTAGAATGAACAACTTCTCTCCTCCTCTTCCTCCTTCTTTTCCTTCTAACCTAGAGAATAATCTATTAAGAGTCATGCCCATGTTATCTCTGGGTAGACTAAGTTATGTGTGAGAAAAATCAATCCCAAAAGCTGTACTTCAAAAACCAAAAGATGTACTACAGTCAAACTAGAATGGAGTGAGGGTCTCTGTTTCATGCAGTCACTTGGGGACCCAGAGTGACATCAAGCAACCATCATCTCACACACAACCAGCTACCACAGAAGGGAAAACTTTCTGGCAAGTGCCGGCTGATCAACTTGATGCCTCATCCTGGAAGGGACACTCAACATTTCCTTTTGACTCACTGGTCTCACATACCCAAAGGAAGGTTAGAAAATCTAGTCCTACTGTGTGCCTGAAAGCCAAGCCAGAAATATTTGGCCAACAGCATCTTCTCTGTTGTCAGCAAGAGAGAGTCACTTTCCCTGCGACAGAGCTGTCCTGTAACCTTCCTCGCTGGACAGCTAGCATGCTCCTTAGTCATGGTCATCACCACACACTGGCATACTTGTGTTTTTCTCCTCTCTGAGACTGGGAGTTTCTCAAGGAATGGGAGCACTTGATAGTGATAGCGGGAGCACTTGAGAATAGTGACCATGTCTCTGCACTGAAACACCAAGTCCTGGCCATGTTTTGCAGGGCCTTCCCACATCCATTCCCTCACCCCACCCCAGACACCCTGTTACTCAGACTCCTGAGGAGCACCCCTGCCTCAGAGCCCCTGCATTTTCTCTTCCCTATAGTTGTGCTGTACATCCCCTCTCTTTTGCTAGACACCCTACCCCATTTCGTCAAGATCTCAGATCTCAGCTGTGATCTGATCAGACAAGCCTTTCAGGATATCACTCTATAAATATGGCCATGAGCCTCGCCTTCTTAACTCACAAAATTCTGTTCATCAATTTTTTTCCCTCCAGAATGGCTATCTATTCCTGACTGAAAATAACACAGATGTATGTGTCATATGATATTATCACATGGCAAATATCAAGTAATTTATTTGTATGTATAATATTGTTTGGTACTCATTTACTCTATTCCTTTATATTCCACCCTTCCAATTCCATACATATGGATGTAATTTCCATAAGCACAGGGCAGGAATCTAATAGCTACTCAATAAATACTTGTCAGATGAATGAGTGATAAAATAATATATGAACCTCCCATGTTCTCACCTCTCCAAATAAAACGCTAAATTTCTTTTCCTCATATGACAAGATTTGCATTATTTCAGCATTCTAGTCACCCAGAAATGATTAATTATTGGTGCTGCAAGGGCAGACAAGCCCCTTGTTTATTTTTCACTCTGAATTTCAATTAATAAAATCTAAGTTTAAAAAAAAAATCTGGGCTCATAAAAATTACATGATTGAGTTACTTACATAAGTTTAGTTATTGACCAAAATATTGACCATGTTTCTCATATAAAACTCTAACTTTCCCTTTCTCTACAATTTTTAGTGGTTGTTTTGGACCTATACATAGAATCTAACATCTTTCTTCCTCATAATTTTCCTGTCATTGGTCCTCCTTCTCATTTATAATATCATTTATTCTTTTATTTCCTATCTACAATTGGCCAAACATCTGTATTAAGTGCTTTGTAACAATTTCACACTTTCCATCAGAAAATAGTATTCAGCAATATTAATATAAATCTAGATAAAGCTTAGTTTAAGAAAGATAGCAAGGCCTTATGTGTGTGTAAAGGACTGTTGACAAGGTCCCTGGGAGGGTGTTGTCATGACAGAAGAACAGAAGGGAAATCCAAGAGTGTGGTGACTGGAGCAGTTCAAGGTGGGGAGACAAGTACAGCCTCAGATGAGAGAGGTGTGGGAAGAGCTTACAGCTATGGGGTCAGTTTAGTTTCGACATGTCAGTCCATCTCTTCCCAAGGTAGGTTTATCTTATCAGGATGTGGCCAATGAGATGTCATCTCCCACAGTATTTCTGGAACCTCATCATCGTTGTTCAAGGATAAACTATGAGCTGGGCTTTTCTGATGCCAACTAATAAGGCATTTTACATGCCTCTGCAAATTCAGGGGAGTCTTTAAATAGAAGAAGAACCAAAAGGTCTGAGAACAGTATTTATTTATTTCAGTCAATGCTAGGTACTTAATAAGTATTATATAGATAATGGTAGAATCATCACTCTAATCCTATAACGTTGGTACCATTATTTATGTCTACTCTACAGATAGCAAAGCTCACAGAGAGGTTAAGTGGTCTTCCCATAGATAAACATTTATGGGGATGAGGTTTGATCCCAGACAGTCTGGCAGTCTCAGCAGTTCTGATCTGCTCTGCTTCCCATCAATATTAGAAACAGGGAGAGAAAATAATGCAATATATAACATAAGAGCTGAGTAATAAGATATGATTTTTATGCTAGTCACTAATACCAGTTATTCCTAATTCAGTGAAGTCTTAGACATTGTCCAGAGCTGAAATTGAAGAGAACAGTAAGTAACTTAGGGTTAATGGAGAGAGATTAAATGAATTGGAGAATGACTCAACCTTTTGCTCACTGAGCATTTACTCATTAAATCATCGATTTACTCATTCTTTCGTGCACCTGGCCATCCATTCATTCAACAACTAAATACTGAGCACTTTCATGTCCTAAACACACAGCCCTATGCTGCGTACAGGACATGATCTGCCTCAAATCAACTTAGCAGGCCAGGTGGGAAAATCAGGCCTAGGGAGCCCATGGTCTAGCATGGTCAGCACTGTAAGAAGGGTGCTCATGGAAGAGTGTGGGGGCAGGCAATTCAACCTGTATTTGGGGAATGTTTGAGGGAATAGGAAAGAAATAGGAGAGAATAATGGTTCATGGAAGAAAAAGCAGTGAACCACACCCACACCCAAGCAAATTTTCTAACTTTAGTATTCCTGAGAAAGTTCTAGAATGTACAATTTCTATCAATGACAAGAAAAAAATTGAAGAGTTTCTTAAAAACAAAACAAAAAACAGAGTCATGTGTATCCCAGGCTGAACTTAAACCTGCTATGTGGGGGATTCTGGCCATGAACTCCTAATCTTCCTGCCTCTACTTCCCATATACTAGCATTAAAAATGTGTACCGCCATGCCAATGTTTGAACACTCTTTTTTTAAAAAAGGTATTGAAGCATAGTTGTTAAGAGCATAGGTTTGGGATCAGTCTGGCCAGCTTTCATATCTCAACCCCTCTAAGCAGAAATTGCTCCGTTATAAGATGAGTATCATCTCCAGACTCTCCTAGGGGTTGGATAAGATCATGTGTGAAGGCTCAGCACCATCTGTGCCCTGTGCACAGCCAGTGAGTATTAACTGATATTCGTCACCTTCTTCTGAGGCTCATAGTTACAGCTACTTGGTTCTTCAGTCCTTAATCTTCTTAGCAGTTCTGACTTTCCTTGAGAACCGAAGTGTCTAAGTCTCCTTTTTCTTTTACACAGGGAATAGAAAGGAAATATAATTTTTATAAAACTGATTTTTATTACTGTGAATTTATTATACTGCATGGTTCTTGGTGACTAGGTAACCAACGGAGGAGCTAATTCATTATTTTAGCTATTTAAACAGGACCTCAGAAGAAAGGCACCCTGTGGTCACAGAGCACAGGGACTGTATTAATGAGAAGATTAAAACAAAGCTCGGCTCACATCGTTCCAGATAAATCACAAATGTACCCAAGGATAATTAACAATCACAAACTGCCTGGAACTACATTATGTGGCTGGTTGGTTATTGTAAAGCCAACCTCTATTCAGGTGAGCTTAGAGGAGCTGATGGATAAGTTATTTGACATGGCCAGTGAGGCCCTTTCATAATAAATATCTGAGGCAACCTGGGAGTGCCCCTAAGTTTATGTGCTCTGCTTCATCCTAATTTTCATTTAGAAGTGAAGAGAGGCTTTGAGCTTTCCTCAGTGGAAGAGGCTGTCCACAGAGCCTCCACTCCTGGCATGTGTTCTAGAAGTTCCATGTGCACTGTGGGGACAGACTGTTGTAGTCTGTGCCTAAAAGGCTACATTAGTCTAACATTTCAGTGCTGTAACAAAAGACTTGAAAAAAGTAATCCTGGGGAAGGACTCTTTTGTCTCATGATTTCAAAGGTTTCAGTCCATCACAGCAGGAGGATGTGGCAGGACAAAGCTGCTCACCTGATGGTGGCAGGGAGGCAGAGAGAAGACAGAAATGACTGGAGATGATATGCTCCTGTTTGAGTCACTGTTCTATTGCTGTGAAGAGACACAATGACCAAGGAAACTCTTATACAAGAAAGCATTTAGCTGGGGCTTGCTTATAGTTTCAGAAGTTTAGATTATTATCATCATGGTGGGAAACATGGTGGCCTGCAGGCAAGTGCTGGAGCAGTAGCTGAGAGCTACATCCTGATCCACAGGCAGAGAACAGAGATTCTGGGCTTGACATGGGCTTTTGAAACCTCTAAGCCCAACCCCAGTGACATACTTCCTCCAAAAGGCCACAGTTCCTGATCCTTCTAATCCTTTCAAATAGCCCCACTCCCTGGTAACTAAGCATTCAAATATATGAGCCTTTAGAGGCCATTCTTATTTAAATCACCACAATCCTTCAAAGGTATGCCTTTAGTGGCCTGCTCTTCTATCTAACATACAATGCTGTGAATGTATGAATCCATCAACACATTAAGCTATTGATGAAATCAAAACACTCATGATCCAAACACTTCTTAAAAACCCTTCATCTGTCAACAAGCTTTGAGAGGGGGCCATTTGAAATTAAAGCCCTAACAATACCCTAACGTAGAAGTGCTATCCATCAAGAATCCAGTCTTTGAGAGAACAAAGGCCCAGCTTTCTGACTTAGAACCACTGTCTCTTCCCAATTTCCCCCACAGCCCCAAATAACTTCTATCTATGTATGTTCTAACTTCACAGAGTGAGAGCCATGGTGCCCAGGTACATGTTTCAGAGGCCATCTGAGCCTTTGCCCCTTGCTTTCTCTTGCAGATTCCGCTAACTCCATGCTGGCCACTACAGGGAGCTCTTGAACCAAGCTCTGGCTGAGAGGATGGGGATCGACGGGGAAACAGTGGTCTTGAAGAACATGCTTATCGGTGTAAACCTGATCCTGCTGGGATCCATGCTCAAGCCTTCCGAGTGTCAACTGGAGGTGACCACAGAAAGGGTCCAGAGACAAACTGTGGAGGAGGAAGGAGGGGCTTCTAGCTACAACACATCCAGCAAGGAACAACCTATGGTCTTCAACCATGTATATAACATCAACGTCCCACTGGAGAGCCTCTGCTCCTCGGGGCTGGAGGCTTCAGCTGAACAGGAAGTGAGCGCTGAAGATGATACTCTGGCAGAATACATAGGCCAAACCTCAGATCATGAAAGCCAGGTCACCTTCACCCACAGGATCAACCTCCCCAAAAAAGCCTGCCCATGCGCCAGCTCAGCCCAGGTGCTGCAGGAGCTGCTAAGCAGGATAGAGATGCTGGAGAGGGAGGTGTCGTTGCTTCGAGACCAGTGCAACACCAACTGCTGTCAGGAAAGTGCTGCCACAGGTAGAGTCTGAAGAGCTTGCAGCCTGGTCCCTGGTGGGGAAGGAGAGCGCTGCGCTGAGAGGGAGGTGGGGTGAGAGGAAGAGAAACCCAGCATCTCTTCACAGGGTCAAAGAAAGAAAGTACCCGATATATAGCTCTCGGTTAATGTGTCATCTGTAAGATCTAAATGCAGCCATTCCCTGGGGATACGGTTCAGGGATTCTCAACACTGCTTACCCAGTTTGAAATACATTAACCTGATTTTGGAGGGATGAGTCAGGTAATGGTACATCGGCACAGCACAGCACCTTTGATGGCAGGCAGGGAATTTGATGTCTGTCTTCATTCATCTTTCGCTTTCACAGGCTGTTGAGTTGATATCGGTTCATGTTAACCTGACTGACTAGAGCGTGTGGTGCTCTGTCCGTTCTCTCGCAGCCTTGCTCTCCTCTGAGGAAATGGAAGTCATTAAGGTCTCAGGGGACCTGTTCCCCTCTCCTCCAGCAAGACGGGAGTTTTGTCCTGATCCACTCCATGAACATAGGCATGTGCGTTGCGTACACACACACACACACACACACACACACACACACACACACACACCCCTTATCCTGTTCTTCAAAAGGCTGAATATTCTGAATGTTCAGTGGATTTCTTTCTGTCTTTGTCCGTCTGTTCCTTACTGTAAGGTGTGATTAAGACTTCAAAGTCAGACTTTAAGTTCTGTTCTGCCACCTCTGGCTTGTGATCTGAGCAAGTCACATAGCCTTTTCTTCCTCATCTACAAATTGTGACAGACCAGAGCAATAAGGAGCTATTAACTATTGACTCCCCTAGTCAGATGAGAGCCTGGCTCCTAGTAAGCATCCTATAAGCAAGGGCTACCCTTAGCTGTCCCCAGTCAGCCAGGTGCCCAGCTTTCTCCATCCAAAGGATCCCTCAGACTCATGTAGTTCCAGCCCTGGATGACAAGGAACAGCCATCATTATCTTGGGTGCAAGTGCTCACTTCTATACAATCTGATAGTTCAAGATGGAAGTGGAGGAAAATGTTATTAAACCCTGGGGCCCATAGATGAGACCCATTCTCCCCGAGTCATAGTAAGATAGGGGGCCAATCTGACTAATGAAGCATATTATAGAATTTCCTCAGATTATAGACAAGCTATGTGATAACTATACAAGGGAATCAAGATGTCCACATTCCTGTTCTTCATTGAGTCCATCTTTTTGGTGGAGTTTAAAAACAAGAGAATGACATAGTTTTCCATGGTTATGGTCTCTCCTGCACCAGAATCCACCAGCTTGCCACTCAGATCATTGGCTGATTAGGAAAAGTCTAGTAGGCTGAGCTATGCTAAACAATGCCAATGCAGTATCTTTTTTAGGCAATGTGGACTGCATGAAGCAGAACTTACTGGAGTGAACTTAGACTTTATTATTTTGCCATAAAACCTTATGCAAAAAGACTGGGACAAGATATATACATTAAACCTTGAAGGAATCATAGCAAACAATAACTGAAACCGTGCTTCAGGAAGCCTTGGAAGAAACCTTGGAGTTGACAAGTGTGCAGTAGCCCATGTCAGGAAGGGAGAAGATGGGACAGGTCTGTAATACATGTGACTTCCATCTGCATAGCTGACCCAGTGCTCAGCCTACATCCTCTCCAATCCCCCTCATAGTTATACCTGGCACCTGGACATCTTTGTCAGAGGAATATCCTTAACCTAATCAGAACACTTGACAAGCTCAAAGACATAGAGGGCCCTAGAACTTACATGTGCTCAGAGAAGGGCCTCACCTCATGAGCAAGTGTGACTTACACAATTTCTAGAGCACTTCAGGAATCTGAGTCACTCTTCCTGGAATTATGCATAGTCACACTCAGCCACACTGCTTCCTGACACCCACCCCAACCCCCTACACACACACACACACACACACACACACACACACACACACACACACACACCACTATGGCAAGTTTCTTCTGGGAACACTTTTTAATAAGTGTTCTTATTAGGTTCTAGGGGCCCAACCTAAGATGCTCTGAAGGTGATCTGACAGAGGAAAATGGCCCAGATCTTGCCCAGATCTTACCCATCTTCCCCTTTGATGCTGCGTTACGCATAAACGATTGCACTGGGTGAAAACATTAAGTTGAATTTGTACCAAACTATGTGGTAGTTAACACTCAGCAGCACCGATGTGATCAAAGGGATGAGTATAGGTCTCTGCTCAACCCTCCCCAGTACAATTTATGAGAGGCCACTGCTGCCCTTTGACCTTCTCCTTGGCCATTCTAGGACAACTGGACTATGTCCCTCACTGCAGCGGCCATGGAAACTTTAGCTTTGAGTCGTGTGGCTGCATCTGCAATGAAGGCTGGTTCGGCAAGAACTGCTCAGAGCCCTACTGCCCACTGGGCTGCTCCAGTCGGGGTGTGTGTGTCGATGGCCAGTGCATTTGCGACAGTGAATACAGTGGAGATGACTGCTCGGAGCTGCGGTGCCCGACAGACTGCAGTTCCCGAGGGCTTTGTGTGGACGGGGAATGCGTCTGTGAAGAGCCCTACACAGGCGAGGACTGCAGGGAGCTGCGGTGCCCCGGGGACTGTTCAGGGAAGGGGCAATGTGCCAACGGTACCTGCCTATGCCAAGAGGGCTATGCTGGTGAGGACTGCAGCCAGCGACGCTGTCTGAATGCCTGCAGTGGGCGCGGGCACTGCCAGGAGGGACTCTGCATCTGTGAGGAGGGCTACCAGGGCCCTGACTGCTCAGCAGGTAGGACGGGGAACGCTCTGCGGGTAGCTCCAGTTGGTTGGGGAAGAAGAACGGAGGGGAGGGGACAAAATAATTCCCAGTTTGGCTATAATTGTTTGCTTTCTGTGGCAACTGTTTTCAAGTCCGTAACAGTTGATGAGGTCATATTCAGGATGAGAGCTGGATCTCCATTCCTGGGACTAGAACAAAGACAATGATAGTAGAGATGACAACACTCTACTGTCCCTAAAGTAGGGGTGGCTAGTTTATTAGCTCGTTCTCTGTTGCCAAATAATATAAAAACAGTGTGGGTATGTTATAAAGAGGTTTACTTGGGATCTCAGTTCTAGAAGTTCAAGATTAAGCAGCTACCTCTAATGATAGCCTTCTTGCTGGCAGAGTAGCAAAGTAGCACATGGAGTCACATGACAAGAGATAGGGATCATGTGTGTATATCCTCCAGTCTCTCACCTTATTAAGCTGTTAGGATTAGACTAGGAGGGTCCACTCTGATGACCTAGTAGTCTGAATCACTTCCCAATGACCCTATCTCTATGCACCATTGCCAGATTAAGTTTGCACTCTTTTTAATAACTCAGAATGGGGATTGAATTTCAGTTCCTGAAGCCTAGGGAGATGCATACAAACCATATTCAAATCACAGCAAGCAGAGAAAGGTCAGGGGACCATGCTGGGTAAGGTTGGTCTTTAACTCCAGGGAGTTCTCGAGTTGTACCTGCTTAAAAATGTTTCCCTCGCCCATTACCAATCTCAACATCTCAGCACCTTACATCACTGCTTGAGGAAGGATGGATGGCTCTAGTTCTCTTTTTAATCTAGTTAGCTTACAGATTGCAGGATGAGGTTAAATTCATGACGTTACCAAGGAGCTGACATTCTAACAATTAGTATAGAATATTAAACAGATATGACTCATTTTGTTCCGGATGACTATAGCACAGATAGGAACCAACTCCACATGTAGCTTGCATTGTAGAAAATGATAGGACAGTCATGTCCTGCCATGCTGTTCTAAAACCTAAATCCAGCAGCGAGGGAGATGGCAGTATTTCACGGGGCTGGTGGTGATTTTTATGGGTTTTCTTCCCAGATCATATGATTTTCATTGTTTCTCTATTGTTCATCCTCCTCCAACTAAATCAGGAACTATTGCTGATACCTTTGTGCTATTACAAGTATAGATTAAGTAATTGATCCTTTCCATTATGAGCTCAGAATACCTCCTGGGAAAATTTTAAATAAATAAAAACCAACAACATTTTTAAACTTTCTAATTAAGCAATGCTAGTCATTTCTAAGGCACAAATCCTGGGAAGCCAGCTTCCACCACTTTCTGTCCTTCAGCATCTGCATGTGTGGCTTCCCTTCTGAAGGGTTAGTGGTAACGTAGTGGGAACAATAGCTCACTGCTTAGAAAGGTCTTTTTTCCCTGTGTTACGTTTCTTCTATATTCAATTATTTCATCTAGCCTTTCAATTCTGTTTACTGAATTGAAAATCCTTTCTAAAAGTGTAGTCATTATACCAATTATTCCAAAGCAAAACTGAAGCAGACATTAGCCCTCAGTGCTTCTGAATCCGAAGCCACTAGGACCACCGCTGCAAACCCAAAGCATAACCTTGTTCCCACCAAGAGTAGGCGGCTCCTGGAGCCCCCATCCAGAGGATGCCAAGGTTCAGCTTGAGTCATTGTTGCCTCAATTGCTGTTCTATAGCACACATGCTTCTTAACACAATCACTGTTTGTGACTCTGTATCTACTTGTCATAGTCTAGACATGCTTTTCCACAGGATCAGGTCTATTTGAGAAACAGAATGAAACAAACAAACAACAACAAAACAACTTAATATGATCCAGTGTTCCAACTGAACTGGAGATAAGATGCCTTGATCACATTAGGCAAAAATCACCAGCTGTTAATATAGCTACAACTGGGTCAAGTCCAAGCCTAGCTTACATGCTACTTCTGACATATGGGCTCTGTGCTGCTTGAGGAAGACTTATGCAAGCCCAGATACATTTTCTTAACTGGTTCGAAGCCCATGAGGAAGGACAGTTGCATAATCTTCATCTGTTTCTATAACAACGCTGGAGCCACCTCTCACTGCAGGATGTACTCCTCTTAATGCCTACCTTTAAAACCAAATGCCACAGGTCTCTTCCAGAAAGGGATGTGTGTCATTATCTAAAGTGCTATTTTACTAGCTCTTTGTGAAGAGGGGCCTATTTACTCCCTGTTTGACATTTCTGGCCAGGTGCACACAAGACAGCTCACAGGAGTACGGAGAGAGAGGACAGAGGGTCAGAAAGGGGAAAACATGGACAGCCACAAAGTAGACTTCCTTGTAGGTCACCGTTTTTTTCTTTGGCAGCACAGGGAGAACAGCGGCCCACCATATGGATTTCATTACAAGGCCCCTATATCCCAGCATCAGTACAATTGACTAGTGACAGCAAGGCCATTACAGTTGACTCCTAGTCTTGACCTTTGCTCATGGTATGTCTTTCTGCCTCATGCTCTGTCCCTGTAAAGATGATACAGCAAAACCTCCTGAGTCTGAGCACTTAAAACAAGCCTTAGGAAAAAGCTGCTTTGGGCTTCTCCTTCTACAGATTTGAAAAGCAGCAGTCAGAGACGTGTTTTTCCCAGAACCAACAGCTCATTAAGAATGGAGTAAGAATGGGAACACTAATCACCCACCAACTACTAGCATTCTCTAAACTTCCCTGAGATGCTAAACCAAACCGTTAAAAATAAAATAAAATCTTTGACAGCAAATACATAAGGAACAGTCTTTTGACATAAATGCTGAGACCAGCAAATGTGTTTTGTTTTTAATGAGAAGCTCCTAGGGTCATTTGTGCATATCCATCCCACGATGGTAGTTAGTGCAGGAGCTGGTGAATGAGCTGTTGGAAGCTCCCTAAGAGTGAGCGGGACAAGGTTCCCTGGAATTCAGTGAGATGTCTGCAGATCCGTCAACATCACTGTTCATCTCTGTTGAGACAAGCTGCCCACCTCTGGCTCCTGGAACCACTTGCTCTACAGAGCAAAACACAGCCTGAAACTGCCTCCCTGTGTGCTCACTAAAGTGATGCAAGATCGGAAAAGCAAGTGGCAAGGCTGCTTCGGAAATAAACAGTCCTGGATCCTCCAGCTAGCCTCTTCTCTCTAGTCTCTTGCTTTTCCACAAGTCTCAAAATGAAAGCAGCAGAGAGAGTAAGTAAGGCTGCAAATGCTTCCCACCCAGCACGCACTCACTGCACGCATCTCTTTTGTAGTTTGCTTTATAGTTCAGTATTGTCTTGTTTGATAGTGATTGCAGACACCGTCATTGACTTATCACTCACCAGAGCACTTCTGCCCCAGGTGACAGCAGATGCTGCTCTCCCCGTCAGATGTGAAGGCAGTAGTATTAACAAGTTTGAGATGGCAAAGATGAAAATTTCTCTGCATCTTACTTGCTTTCCGATTCTAAATGCTGAGCTTAGATCATACACTACTGTTACCTTTAGCTCCACTTTTCTGGAAGAAGGAATCAGAAAAGGAATACACTGACTAGTCCCATAGGCCCCAAGAGTAGCAAGCCAGTGACTTGAAATTTGCAGTGACCATTTCTGCCACAGACAGGAGGAGTCCTGTTAATAAGTCTCAGAGTAAAGAGACAGCACATGAAAAAAAAAAAAACTCAGTTGAATACAAGTGTAGGTCATCTGGACCATTTCTCACAGAGCTTCTACACAGTCCTTAAAGGGCTGTGCATAAATGAGAGAAGATGACAAGTGCAGTGAATGAATAGCCTGCTCCATGAAAGATTTGAATGTCAGTTCTGGTCTGACTCAGTTCCCTGGAGTTTGACACATCCCTCCACTCAGACCCCTCTTGTGATGTTAAGATTACTCTGTCTACCTGAACTTCCTCCCAGGACTGCTAGAAAAGGATTGTTAATTCGTTAAATGGTATGTCTGACACACCTTATCACTGAAATGTTTTATAACTGTAATCTAGAATTATGGATTGGCTGACAGCTTCTCTAGTCATTGTGCCCAGGTTCAAATCCTCTCTTCTGTCTTTGCTTGCTGTGTGACTCGGTTTCCTTATGTATAAGTTAGGAGTAGGAATAAAAGCTAT